>NC_092876.1:5022795-6305295 GCF_028372415.1 Notamacropus eugenii | reverse complement strand
GGAAGGGAGGAAGGAAGGGAGGAAGGAAGCGAGGAAGGAAGGAAGGAAGGAAGGAAGGAAGGAGGGAAGGAAGGAAGGAAGGAAGAAGGGAGGAAGGAAGGAAGGAGGGAGGAAGGAGGAAGGAAGGAAGGAAGGAGGAAGGAGGAAGGAGGAGGAAGGAAGGAAGGAAGGAAGGAAGGAAGGAAGGAAGGAAGGAAGGAAGGAAGGAAGGAAGATGGGAGGGAGGGAGGAAGGAAGGGAGGGAGGGAAGAGGAAGGGAGGAAGGAAGGAAGGAAGGAAGGAAGGAAAGAAGGAGGGAGGGAGGGGGGAAGGAAGGAAGGAAGGAAGGGAGGGAAGGAGGGAGGGAGGAAGGAAGGAAGGGAGGAAGGAAGGAAGGAGGAGGAGGGAGGAAGGAAGGAAGGAAGGAAGGAAGGAAGGAAGGAAGGAAGGAAGGAAGGAAGGAAGGAAGGAAGGAAGGAGGGAAGGAAGGAGGGAAGGAGGGAAGGAAGGAGGGAAGGGAGGGAGGGAGGGAGAAGGGAGGGAGGAAGGAAGGAGGAAGGAAAGGAGGGAGGGAGGGAGAGAGGGAGGAAGGAGGGAAGGGAGGGAGAAGGAAGGAAGGAAGGAAGGAAGGAAGGAAGG
Organism: Notamacropus eugenii; assembly: GCF_028372415.1. Lineage (NCBI taxonomy): Eukaryota > Metazoa > Chordata > Mammalia > Diprotodontia > Macropodidae > Notamacropus > Notamacropus eugenii. The sequence continues at coordinate 6,304,677 of NC_092876.1, read as the reverse complement.
AAGGAAGGAAGGAAGGAAGGAAGGAAGGAAGGAAGGAAGGAAGGAAGGAAAGAAAGAAGGAAGGAAGAGAAAAACAAATCCATTTGGAACATTGATAACTGATTGTTTTTGTTGCCTAGTAACAGACCATGGGACCATCCCACAGGAGCCAGGGAAGCTAAAGAAGACACTCATCATTTATACTGATTTCATTACGGAGATGTTAGAACCAGTATCTACAGCTTGGCTGCTGTCAAGTGATTTTCACTTTCACGTTTAACAACAATAGCAGGAAATGTTGTTTGTGCAAAGAGGGGGAAAATGCATAGGAATGTGGGACTCGGGGCAGAATGACTTCTGTGTCTAAGAGAGTGATGCAGCCACACTTGGCCCCAGGCTAATCAGGCAACAAACCCGCATCATAGATAATTTGAGAGGCAGGGACTGTCCTTTTGCCTCTTTTGTACTTTCAGGGTAGCACAGTGCTGGGCACACAGTGGACACTTCAGAAATGTTTACTGATCAACCCACAAAAGAGTTCCCATTTCTTCAGTACTTTAAAGTTTCCAAAAGACATGATCTAGTTGGATCCTCTCAATAGGGGAGGCAGGTGCTGATAGAGGAAACAGTCTCAGAGAAATCAAATAACCCACTCACAATTACAGTCAGAAAATAGGAAGAGGTCCTCCCACTTCCCCTTCAATTAGTCAATCACCAAACATATTATTAAGCACCTACTATATGCCAGTCCCTACACTCAGGGCAGGGAATCCAGAGGCATGTAGTCATGTAGGTACATATGCATGGACACACACATATGCATACAGATCCAAGGGCATTCACATACATGCTGGCACACACAGACACTGACATGCATGCACACAAGCAGAAACACATGTGCCCTTGTATGTAGATGCAGACACACATGTATGAATATGTGCCAACATGCAGGTGCAGGTGCATTGACATGTAGAAGGGTACAGGGCAGACATGGGAGCATAGACCTACATGCAGACCTACATCTGCACAGACTCACTCATACTTGCACATGTGAATGCAAATGCACACATGTGCACAGGTACACTTCCAGAATCCACCACTCCCAGCAGTGGTCAGATGGAAAGTCCTCAATGAAACCAGCGGAGAAATTCTGGGAAAGTGAGTTCTGTGGCTTGTGATGCTCAGGTTGGCTCACTCCTGCTTGCATGAGTCCTCACTACATCCCCAGCCCTGGCAGGGTATCCCTGGGGTAACCAACCAACCAGTCAACAAGCATTAATTAAGGTCCTACCCTGTGCCAGGCACTATACCAGGCTGGCATGGCATTAGAGAGATCCAGACAAAAGTGAAACTCCCTGCCCTTAGGCTGCTTACATTCTAGAGGGGGAAAGAAGGAGACCAGAAAGAAGACTATAGAAAAGGCAGAAAGCAGAATCCTTTTCAGAGGGGTGGAGCCTGTGTGGAAGGCTGCTGGGGGCAAGGAGGGCATGCATGCCTGGTCTAGAAGCCCAAAGAGATGAGTGTGCTGGTTGAGGCACAGACAAGGCCAGCTTGGCTGGAATTGGGGCACAGATTCATTCACTCACTCATTAGCTGGGCTTTTCTTATTAAGTGCTTGGTCTGGGCTAGGTACTGGGCTAGCTACCATAGCCCTGGTATCTTTCCTGGCTCCATACTGAGCAGTCACATCCACCATCCAACCCATTCCAACAGGCATTTACAAGTTCCTGCCCTTTGGCTGAAGTATTCATATCCTGGGGCCCTCCCCAAGACTCTGTCCTGGACCCTCTTCTTTGTTTTAACTCCCCTCCCACCCATGGTGACCTCATCAACTTCCTGGGTTCAAAGATCATCTCTCTTTCAGTGCCTTGTCATCAACTCCCTCTTGGATATTTCAAACTGTGTGTCCTGGAGACACTTAAAACTTAGCATGCCCCAAAACAACCTTTTCTCCAAAATCCACTCCTTTGCCAAATTCCCCTGTTTCTGCCAAGGGCACCACTACGCTTTTGGTTATAGCCTTAGTGTCATCCTGGGCCTTTCTTTCCCCTTCACTCTACACACCTAATCATATGATCACAGAATCATAGATTCACAATTGGAAGGGACCTTAAGGGTGATTGGGTACAGTCCCCTAATTTTAATGGTGAGGCAGAGGCTCAGAGACAGAGTCATATACCTAGTAATCAAGTGTCTAAGGTAAATTTTGAACCCAAGCTTCTTTGACTCCAAATCCAACTCTCAGTCCTCTCAATTCAGTTTCCTCATTATGTTATTTTCTTTTTGAATAGGACTGTTTTCCACCTGATTATTTTGAGCCTGGCTATAATACCCTGTGAACAGTGTGGATCTTTGCTATATGATTAGATGTTCAAAAAGGTTAATGATGACTCTTACCTGAAATAAAACAGAGCTAAGGACCAGTATTGATACTGTTTAAACCATGTCCCTGCTTCTTTCTTTCATAGCAAATCTCCCTAACCATGGCCAAGGTCTCCCACTGAATCCTGGGTCATCTCCAGTCATCCTGAAGAATATCAGGTCACTGGATCCAGATGACTCTAGAGGAGAAGTGAGGCTGGTGACCTGCACAGCCCTCACTCACTCAAAACAAAGTCAAGTTCAAATCGTGTCATCATTTCTTTGACAGCATGGTCTTCTTCCACAACAAAAGACGAACACAACCCTGTGAGTAGACTCAGCTCCTCCTCTTCTGTCTGTCTTTCCCTCCCCTTCCTTCTCCTCTCCAAAGGAAGGTAAATTTGGATGGCCAAAAGATGCCCAGTTTTACTGGCTAGTCTTCCTTCCCTTGCCTTCCCTTCCCTTCCCTCCCTTTCCATTCCATTCCCTGAACCTTGAGCCTATTGCACTCTGAAGCTCAGACACCATGGGGCCCCTGCCCCCACCTTAAAGCTCCCTCCTGGCTTCAGAGTGATTATCAACAGTAACTGTCGCTGTTTCCCTCCCAGCCCGATGTCTTTCTTTTCTTTGTCTCCTTAAAGGGGCCATGCCCTGACTACTTCTTAAACAGGCCAATTCAATGAATGGGCATTACCTCACCCTAAGTGAATACCTGCATAGACCTTGGCCTAAAGTGGCCAAGGTCTCCAGTGTATCCTGAGTCATTTCCAGTCATCCTGAGGAATATCAGGCCATTGGATTCAGATGGCTCTGGAGGAGAAGTGAGGCTGGTGACCTTGCACAGCCTTCCCTCACTCAAAACAAAGTCAAGTGCTAGTCATGCCATCATTTCTCTGATGGCATGATCTTCTTTGGCAATGAAGGATGAACACAACAATCCTAACCACGGCAGGTAAAGTTGTAATTTTAAAAAAAATATAATGAATCTCATTGCTCCAATACTCCAGCAGCTCTGTACAACTATAATAGGATGCAAATATGAAAGATCTTACTGTCTTCAATGCAAATTGGTGGTCAAATCGATACCCTAAGCAACTAAGTAAATGAGTTTTGGGCTGTGATAATAGTTATATATTTGTAAATAAAATTAATTCCTTGAAATACCTTATTCTTTCAGGTTGGTATTGGAATAATAGCCTCCTAAGGGAGGAATTAAGACAAAGATGCAAAAAAAAAGTGCAAAAATTTTCTATTAAGACAAAGATGTGAAAGCTTTCTAATTAAATAGAATAGCAAACTTAGAGAAAATAATAGGATTGGAGTGTTTCCTCTAAGAACTCAGATCTACAGGTATAAATGTGGCTTCCAAATGTTTCTAATGAGATACATAGACTTTGAGTATGTTTTAGTGATGAGTTTTCAAAATTGAATCAAGGATTTTACATATAAAATTGCACTGATAATTGTAAAGAAATTTAAAATCATTTTTTTCCTACTTGCAGCATCTATCTAATCAATTTAAGAAAGCTCTGAGTCTTTCTTAGAGACTCAAAGACTGAGGTTTTTGGGGGGCCCATTTTATAAGATTCTTTTTAAGATTCTTTCTTCAGCCTGTTGTTGGCAGTGTCCATATCAGATACAGAGATTAGGTGAAGATAGAAACGTGGTATATAATAGCTGAAATTCTCTTAAGTTTTTGATGAATTATGGATTCTTAATTTGTTGTCCTCCTTATTGCTTTATAGTTAATAAGATCACATCCATAAGGCTTGCGCTTTTTTTTACCTCATGACCTAGTTTTTGGAAAAGCAAATTTAGAAGGTTGCACTGAATTGTATTGAACAATCTCCACAAGTAATTTGAAAATGGAAAAGTGGATCTTCAAGGAGGCGTGCCCTTCAGATCTGCCCTGAGAATGACACCTATTCCAGAACGTCCAAGAGATGTTTGCAGGGACCAGACCATGATATGAGACATCTAGGATCCAAGATGAAGCAGGCTGATCAAAAGGACATTGGGAGTGGGTCATTAGGATAGGAGGAGACGTAGGGATGACCATCAGTGCATTACTTTCGCCTTTTCTTTATGGTGTTTATATGTTGGCTGAATTTTCTTGGTTAACTTGGTGACCTATAAATCTCCCCTACAAAATTAGTAATAGTTTTAGATATTCTCACTCCAGCAGTCAGTCTTGCTGTTCTTACATGAACAGATCACGGGAAATTGCTACCAGCCTTCAAGAAATTTCAACAGGTTATATCAGAAACACAACTCCCTCCCCCAGGTAAGCCATGGTGGAATCCGTCTTCTTGGTTCACTTGGCTACAAGGAAATGGCCTGTTAGCCACCCTTGGTAAATGGGCCTTATTGCTTTCTACCTTATAATCCTGCTTAGCTTTTGTATGAGTTGCTGTGTTAAAGTCGTTTCATACTTCACCAGAAAAGCTAATAATGTTCATGTGTACCGCTGCTATATTTTTTAAACTCCTTTAGAATTAGCTTGTAGGTAAGTGATCTGTGGGAGGCATGTCTCCCACTGTTCAAAGAGAGGAACTGAAAACTGAGGAAATCAAGTTGATTCAATTCTATAATAGATTTCATTTTGCAGCACTACTGACATTTTAACTACCTAAGTTCATTTGTCTCTGAGCTAAGTTTGAGAGTCCAGCTTTCCTGTAAATCACACGTTGTCACTGAGTTAAATTGAGTTTACTTTTCCTGCTAATCACTGTTCTGTTCTTGCCTCAAGGTAATCTGTTATCTTTGAAGGATGCAAGGGGATGTCAGGGAGCTTGGTCTCTGCCACACTGGCTGTCCTTCAGATAAATCTGGTCTGGTATCACTGTGACTCCAACTAGCCATGCAGTTGGACACCACCAAGAAACTTCCTACAGCAAGAAGATGGAAGGAGGAGTTGCTGCTAGTTCTGCATGCCAAATTTCCAGCCAATTATATCATCCCCTAGATCTATGTTGCTTCTGACTTTGTGACCAATGGTGTTTTCCCTGTCTATGATGCTGCATCTAGTTTTTGGATGCTCCTCTTTTTGCTCATAAATAATCTGTCAGCCTTCAATTGGAGTCTTTTAGCTTTCTGAGGAGCTGAGAGACCCTTTTCATGGTTAACTGCTAGCCTTACCAACCAATTGGTTGCGCTCAGAGCTTTGTGCCTCAGTTTAATTTCAAAAATGACAATATCAAGCATGTTAATATTGAGATACATGCTGTACCTGGACAGCACCAAATGGTGAATAATGGAAACAGAATCCTGAGTTCTCAACTCTCTAAAGAAATGAAAATGAAGGCTTAGTTGGAAACTTGTCAGATCTCTGAATGGTAAGGGATGGGGACTGGTTCTGTGACTTCACTGACCAGGAGAAACCCAGGATGAGGCAATTCCCTTTGCCAATGTGAGCTGGCAACTTCTACAGCTGAGAGGGATCGCTGCCTCAGCGCTGACAGATAAAGGATTGTGTTTAGGGTCCATGGCAGGAGCCCAAGACTTCTCGGCTGCAGGGCAGGGTCAGCTGTCTCTCCCAGGGGCACCTTTGGTATCTCTCATTGGTAATCCAAACTAAATAACCCAAGTACAAATTCTAGATATCAAAAAACAGTAAAGTTTTTACAGGTATAATAAGATAAAATTTTGTTTAATCTCATAAAACTTGTATTGTTTGACTCTTTTCTCTTGACCTCACTCTGCATGTCCTTGAAGCAGAACAATCCTAACTCTTAGGAGCTGACAGTACAGGATGTAACGTGTTAGATAAATACCCCATTCCCCAGTTGTAACTCCAATATAAAACTTGGCAGTGAGATAATTTCTAGAACTTTCCAGAACTTCCATAAAGTGTGACATTCCTTCCCCCCCACCCCATCCCTCTGCTCACCCCCACAGGAGGACATTAACCCCAGTCTTCTTGTATCAAACTGGGACATTTGGTTGACCATCATCCTCCAAAGAGCTGTTTTATATTTTCTAATATTAAAAATGTTTCTAATAGATCCAATCACTAAACCCAGTGTATTTGCTTTAATAACTCTAACCCAGGGATCTCTGGGGCCCACAACAGCCCTGAATCTACTGTCAAGGTCAAGGGTATGTCCTACCTTTGGATCATCTATAAATCTGAGAAGGCTCACATCCAAGTCATTGATCTCACATCCAAGTCATTGATAAAAACTTCAAATGAAGCCCCCGTCCTACTCTAATTCCATTTTCCTCCCTTCCTAATCCTAACCTCGTAGCTAATCAATTCACCTACTCAAACTGTCAAATCCCTCACCCTCTCATCCTCTCCTTTCTCAACCCTGGTCAAACCTCACACCCTAGACCATTCCTACTAGGGGTCTCCTCCACTCAGACTGAGTGAGGCCCAAAGAGCTCACATAGTCATCTAGCTTACTGAGCACTGTCAACCCGAATTTCAAAAGGGCAGCCAACATAGCAAAACTAAGGACTTTAGTCAGGGCAAGTGAGCTGCAGCTTGAGGCACCAAGCAGCACATGCTGGGGTACCCCAAGAAGGGGCAAGATGTGGGGCTCTTATAAAATATTTGGGCCTAGGGGAGAGGGGCTGCTGGTGCAAGGTGGTTGGGACTTTCCCTGGTTTCACATGGTTTTGCATAACTACTGAAAGTTTATAGAGAAAGCTTGGGAATCCTGGAGAGGAAAGTTTGGGACTTATGTGGAATAACCAGAGGCTGGGAGTGATAATGTCTGGTCAGCTTCAGACAATTCACGGTTCTGGGAATTCAGACAAGATCAGCTTCAGTCAGCTGAGTTTGACTACACACGAGAAATTCAAGTTACCCAATCTTGACTAGGCCCTGAAAACAGCAAGGTTGGTTGTCCTTGGTTCTGGAAGAGGACCACGATGACATCACCACGATAAAGTGAAGTTTCAATGTGTCCAACTGTGACTGATTGGACCAATATGAGCTCAGAATACTCTACCACAGATTGGGCACAGATAGTCCATGTGAACATTTGGGGTGGATACTCCAAATGTGTTAATTCTACATTTCATTTGTGCTGTCTCAATTCTGCTTTGCTCAAAGAGCACAGCACCCTTTCTGGTGTGGGCACACCATGCTGAGCAGTCCTCTGCCAGTGTCTCCCATGTTGCATAGTCAGATCCAAAGTTCTTGAGAGAGACCTTGAGAGTGTCCTTGTATCGCCTCTTCTGACCACTGTGTGAACGTTTATCCTGTCTGAGTTGTCCACACAAAACAGTCTTTCTGGCCAGCGTATGTTTTGCATTTGAACAAGGTGACCAGCCCATCAGAGCTGTGCTCTCTGAAGCAGAGTTTGAAGGCTTGGCTAGCTGAAAGCAGCAAGGTAAGCCTTGTGTTTCTCCCTAATAGATTCCTTACCTCCCTCCCCGTAGAAACTATTCTAAAGCTTCTCTTTCCTCAAGCCTCCCATACCTTCTGATTCCTACTCTCTCGCCTGAGGACTATTTCTTCACTGGTAAAACTGAGTCTATTCACCATGAACAACCCCCTTGAGATCCCCCCATCCCCACCCCACCAGCTCTCCTCTCCCGTATCTGACAGTCAGCTGGTTCTCCTGGCCCACACTTGACATGTCTACAAGTGTGGTGATCCCTTCCCCTCTCATCTCCAGACTGCAATGGCAAATTAAAATGGTCCTCTTTTACTCTCTCCCCACCATCAGTACTTTCTGTTTGTCTTTCTTCTGTCCTTCCTTTCTTTCTGTGGCTCTTTCACTTTGAGTCTGTTTCTCCCTCTCTTTTTCTCTCCTTTTCAATATCTTCATATTGAGTAGCTCTCCTTAGTTTCCGGCATGTCCAAGATACCCCTTTCCTTAAATAGCCTTCACTAGACTTTACAATGCCCTTGGTGCCAGTCCTCTATCTCTCCCCCCCAAACCCTAGAAAGAGTTGCCTACCCAGCAGCCTCCCTTTCCCCATCTCTCCCCCATCAGCCCCTTGTTATCAGATTGGTAACCTCACTGCAATGAAACTTTTTCCAAAGTTACATGTTTTCTCTTACCCACCCAACCTGAAGGTCTTTCCTTGGTCCAGATTCTCTGCTGCCCCACCTGACTGCCCTTTTTTGGATGTTTCTCTCCCTGTTCTCCCCCTCCCTGCCCCTCCTCCATGTCCTTGGTTGGCACTTCACCCTATCACTGTCCCTACCTGGGGGGGATGGGGGGCGCGTTCCCCAGGGCTTGGGTCTGGGTCTCTTTCTCCAGTCTCCCTCCAGGGGACCTAATCTGCTCCAGTGGGTTTCTCTTTTCTGTGTAAATGACTCCCAGAGTTAGGAACCTGACCCTGGGTTGCCACATCACCAACTGCCTACACCCTGTGGGCATCTCAGCCTCCCCATGTCCCAGACTGAACTCATCCATGATCTTTTGCTCCACATCATGGGCAGCGTCCCTGTCTTTCTCAGTTACCACCACTCTTCCTTTGTCCCGGATTAGTAAGCTTGGAGCGGTTCTTCTTACCGCCAGGTCTCCCCCCGGCCCCCTCTGGTCTCTGGGCCTCCAGGCTCCTCCCTCCGATGGCCTGGGTCAGAGATCTGCTTCAGCACAAACCTAGCCACCAAGAGGAGGTCCCTGGCTTTTAAGGCAGCCTGACCATCCGGTCCTGACCCCTCCCCTCTGTGACCCTTCAGGGGTCTCCGATCCTGGACAGCCCCGGAATGGTCACCGCTTCCGAGGCATCTAGGGGTGCGTCGGAGAAAGCCTGGCCAAGTCACTTGGCCGCTGCCAGCCTCAGTTTCCTCATCTGTAACACGGGGCTGGCAGCAGCCCCTCCTTCCCAGGGCGGTGGCGGGACAGCGCCCCTCACAGACAGATTCGGGCGCCCCGTGAGCGGCCAGGGCTGGCAGGGGATCCCGCGGGCCGGGCACTAGCCGGGCTGGGGGGCCAGGGCTGGCAGGGGATCCCGCGGGCCGGGCACTAGCCGGGCTGGGGGGCCAGGGCTGGCAGGGGATCCCGCGGGCCGGGCACTAGCCGGGCTGGGGGGCCAGGGCTGGCAGGGGATCCCGCGGGCCGGGCACTAGCCGGGCTGGGGGGCCAGGGCTGGCAGGGGATCCCGCGGGCCGGGCACTAGCCGGGCTGGGGGGCCAGGGCTGGCAGGGGATCCCGCGGGCCGGGCACTAGCCGGGCTGGGGGGCCAGGGCTGGCAGGGGATCCCGCGGGCCGGGCACTAGCCGGGCTGGGGGGCCAGGGCTGGCAGGGGATCCCGCGGGCCGGGCACTAGCCGGGCTGGGGGGCCAGGGCTGGCAGGGGATCCCGCGGGCCGGGCACTAGCCGGGCTGGGGGGCCAGGGAGCCCGCCGCCCTCTGGCCCGATCCACCCCGGGAACGTCTGCGACCTCGCAGCAGGGGGTCTGCGTGCACCGCGAGCTCAGGGAGCGGCTAGAGCCCCGGGCCTCAGTTTCCCCGCGCTAGGAGACCTCGGTGCCAGCCACAGCCCCAGAGCTACCACGTCCGGGTGGCACGGGCGGGGCGGGGCTTCCGTGAACTTGAGCGGCGGGGCATGCTGGGAGTTGTAGTTCGGAGCCCTCGGCGCGCAGGCGCAGTGCGCCTCCGGGCTGGGCGTTCTGGCCTTTGTCCGCGGGGCTGCGGAAGGTGAAGCTGGAGCCGGAGCGCGCGTGGGCGTGGGGGCGGGGGCAGGTGCAGGTGGGTCCCCTGGAGTACGGCTACGGGGCCGCGGAGGCGCGGGTGAGTGGGCGTGCTGCTGGAGGACGCCGCATCGTGGCCGCGGTTGTGCGTGAGTGTGCGCGTGTCAGGATGCGTGTGTGCATGCGCGTGATCGCACTCGTGCGTGGCCGTGCACACGTGCACTTGCCTGTCTGCCCTTGGGCACGTGCGTGAGCGTGCATGGGCTGCCCTGCTGAGTGCCCGTGCGGCGGCGCGTGTGCGTGGCATCTCCACCGCACGTGGGGGGTGAGTCTGTCCGTGCGGGCTTGAGCGTGAGCGAGTGTGCAAGGAGGCTGTGCCTTGGATGTGCGTGAGCCGTGGGAGCAGCCCCAGGCCATGCCCCCTGCTCTGCGGGGCCACCCCCCGAGTGACGCCCGCCCCCCAGGGGATCCCCCCCGCTGGGTGGCGCATCTGGCGGGGGTGGGGAGAGGGGAAGGTGGGTCCTGGGGAGGGTCTGGAGCTGAGAGATCTGCGGCTGGGGCGGGGAGCCCAGGTGTGGGGAGCTCGGGTGTCTGGGGAGGAATGGGGGGAGGGGGTCTGGAGCTGAGGGATCTGCAGCTGGGGTGGGGAGCCCAGGTGTGGGGAGCCCCTGCTGTCTGGAGATGAATGGGGGGGACGGCAGAAAGGCACCTGGGGACTGAAGGGGGGAATTGGAGCTAAGAGATCTGCAGCTGGGGCAGGGGGGAGGAATGGGGGGAGGGGTGGAACTGAGAGATCTGCAGTTGGGGTGGGGGTGAGGGGGTGGGTTGGGGGCTGTCAGGGTCCCTGCCTTTTCCTTCCTGGGATTCCTTTTCTGGTTGTCCCCCTGGGGACTGGCAGTCTCCTCTCCCACCTTACCTCTAGCCTTACCCTCTCACGCCAGCTCTTCCTTCTGAACTCTGCCCTCAACACTTCTCTCTGCCACTGACCTATATTTTTTCTTTCTTTTCTGGATTCTCGGTACAGATTGTATTATTCTAGCCCTCAGGAGGCCCAAGTACTCTTTCCCTTAAGCCTCCTTGGAACCCTGGGCCCTCGATCACAGCTGTTCTATTTTACAGACACTGAGAGTGCAAGAGCTGGGCATTGCTGGGCAGGTGGTCCTGGGCAGGTGGCCCTGCACTGCTCACTGCACTTTACCTCCACCTTCCACCCCTTAGGTTAAGAAGCCCTGCAGTCTAGACAAGAATAAGCTATTGTTATTATGGGGCTGCCTAGGAGGTGTGTGTGTTGGTGGGGCTCCTGCCGGTGCCCAAGGCTGCCTTGGCCAGCCCCCACTCCTTCCAGGGAGCCCAGCTGATGGGTCCATTCTCCCTTAGCACTGAAGGATGTGTCTGTTTTCTCCAGACCCCCTCCCCCTTGCTTCCTGCAGAGTCGGGCACAAAGTGGGTTTTCATTAGATTTTTATTGAATGGAGGAAACTCCTCGGGGCTGCTTTGTTTGCCCTGGGCCCCTGGCATCTGACTGGAGCTATCCCCTTCCCTTCTCTGGTGGCCTCCTCTGCTGGGGAGCCAGTGATCTGAGCCCCAGACCTTTGGCACCCCCAGGTCTCAGCTCTGCAGCAAGAAGGGAGTGAAGACAGCTGGCTCTGCCCAGAGCTCCAGGCCCGAGGAAGGGAGGGAGCAGATCCGGGAGCCACGGACCATCCTGGCTGGGGGTTCTGGCCAAGGAGCAGGCCAGCATGGACCGCTTCTTCCTAATGCTCGAGGGGAGAGGTGAGAGCCTGGGGTCCGGGTCTGGCAGGGGACAACGGGGCAGGGGGAAGAGTCCTCTCTCTCCACTGCCATTCTGTATCTTTTTCAACTTCTCCTGGCTCAGTAAGCATTTATTAAGCACCTGCTGTGTGCCAGACCCTGTGATAGGCCCTTGGGGGTACAAAGATGAAGGTGAGGGTCGCTGCTCTGAAGGGCCTTTCCTTCTGGGGAGGGAGCAGCTCTGGTCCAGATCCAGGGTGGAGCTGCCTGTGGGAAAAACCATGGCAAATTTCTGCCCATCTCTTTGTGCTCAAAGAACCGAGCCAAGCTCCCCACTTTCCCCCACTTGTACTGTATGTATTTGGGGAATCCCCAGCTTATACATGGAGTTTAAACTTCCCTCAAGGGCAGGGACTATATGCCTTGTACCCACCCAGCACCTAGACTACAGCGGACACGTCATAGATGCTTCGGGACCCTGAGTGGTCCTGCCCAAGGGCTGGAAATGCTCCTTTCCACTATCTGTGGGAAGGAGAGCTTTAGGGAAGCCTCATTTGGCTGGTGCCTGTGGTGGAGAGAGTGTCTATATGCATTAGAGGATGGAGCAGCAGGACGTGGGATAGCCAGGAAGGAATCGGGGGCATAGCAGGACAGAACGCTTAATAAATCCTAAACACTGCTCTCTTGAGTGGATGGGGAACACAGCGCCCCCTAGCCCAGCCTGGTGCCCCAGTCAGTCCTCACACCTGGAGAGTTGGTCTGGGTGCCACAGTTTGGGAAGGACTTTGATAGGTGTGGTAGGGGCAGCCAGGATGGACCTAGGTGGGAAGATCTGTTAGGGGAAATTGGGGGCGTTTGATCCAGGAAAAAGAGGATTGTAGAGGGACTTGGGCTAGGTGGCTTCACATATTTGAAAGTGAGTCCCATGGAAGATGCTCGGGCCTCCCCCAGTGGCTCCTGCCTTTGCCTCTCATCTGCCCTGTCCCCCCTTCAGGATAGGATCCCCTTCATTCTCTGTACCAGCATTCTGAAGACCCTGCACAGTGCCTGGCATAGAGCAGATCCTTTGTCCTTTACTGACAGGTTGATCAGAGCAGTGGGTGCACTCCCTGTCTTGGTGTGAGGCAGACTTCCCACAGGTGGGGTTGGCTGCCTGGGGAGGTAGCGGGTTCTGGTGACTTGGGGAGGGGAACCTTCTTCAGATACAGCTTGGGTCACAGTCCGAGGCTCCTGTGAACTTGACAGGAGGTCTGCAGTGTTGGGCCTCAGGGACCTGGGTCTCTGCTCATCCATCTTTCCCCACCGTGGATAAAGTCATCATGTCAGCCTTCCATTTTGTATGTGTCAGAGCTAACACACTGGATGACGGTTGGGGTCTGAGAAGCCAGCATTTCTTGGGCACCTACTATGTACCTGTCCCTGTACAGGCCCTGTAGGGAGGTCATACAAAGACAGACTGGGGACAGCTCCTGCTCTCCAGGGGTTTACAATCTAGTAGCCTAGAGATGGATAAATGCACATGGTGTCTGGGGAGGAGAATGGCAGGAACCTTCTGCAGAAGCGGGGTTGTTTGTTTTCTGTAAGTCAGCTCAGAAAACATTGATTAAGTACTTGGTGCCCAATTTGAGGAAGCTGGGAGGTGGGAGTGAGGAGGGAGGGCCTGCCAGGCAGGGCCCTAGTTGGTGAAGATGCCTGGAGTAGAAGGTGGAGGGAAGGCTGTGGTGTGGACTAAGATGTCAGAGACTGGACAGGGGGAGCACTGGGTCAGGAAGGGCTTAGAAGGCCAGCTGGATTTTGTTTGTGGTGCTAGGGAGCCCTGGATTGTTTGTCAGGGAGCAACGTGGTTGGACATAGTGGAGGATGGAATGCAGTGAGGAGGAATTTGAGGCAGGGAGACCCTCCCCCCGCCAAGAAAAAGCCTGTTGCAATATATTCTAAGCGTTAGATGGTGAGGTCAGAGGTGACGAGAGAATATGAGACATGTTCGGAAGGTCAGGTCAATAGGCTTGGCAACAGCTCGGACACGTGGGTGAGGGGAAATTGAGATGTCTGGGCAGCAAGCCCAGGGCTCTGATGCCTTCCCTTTAATAGGGGAGAGAGGGGAGTTTGGGGCGGGGAACAGATACTGAGGTCCATTTTGGCCATGACGATTTCACCAGTGGCTCATTGCAGACACAAGACTAGTTAGGAGCAGCTAGGAACCCCTCCTCAGAATACTGATTTTAATGCATAAACTAAAATGCACAGGATTGCAAAGGAAACCAATCACACTGGCATATAGTTAGTTGACAGAACTCAGATGAAGAGCCCCTGGGCTCTGGACTCTCTCCCACCTGTGAGCTGGCATTTGGACAGGCAGAGATGGGTTGGGATGGAGTCCTGGGCAGGGGGGAACAGGAGGCAGAAGAGGGGGCTACTTATGTCTTCTGCACATTTTCTAGGTTTAGTTTGATTAAAACATGGCATGGCCACCAGTACCCCCTGGCTTTTGGGGTTCGGCTGTGTCCCCACTCCATCTGCCAGCCCTCATCATTCCCTTGGATCCACAAGAGCAGTCTCAGAGACTTTTCAGGGGCTTTGCTGAAGTCCAGCTATCTCTGCTTAGCGCGAGGCCCAGATTTCCCAGCCTGGTAAACTGCTGAAGAGGAGGTTGTGGTTAGTTTGTCCTGACCTGTTTGTGACAAAACTGTGGTGGCTTCTGCTGCTTCCTCTGCTAACCGCTGGCCCTGGTCTCAGGCTAACCCATCATCTGTAGATGCGCCTCTTGCTTTCTCCCATCCTGCTGTCCCCTGCCTTGATGCCCAAGAGCCCAGACAGGGGTTCAGCTTTGGTGCCTGGGGATAGAGCCCATCTGGATCAGCACTCTGGGACTTCACCAGGCAATGAGCTACTCTCTCAGTTTCTCCTCATTTATTGGTGGGGTGGGAGAATGTTGGGGTGTTGTTTCTGGTCTGCCTGGCTCACGCTTTGGAATAGTCAGGAGGTCATGGGATCCTGAGCTGGAAGCCCTCAGAGGCCATCAGGTCCAGCGCCATCACCACCATGTTCAAGCCTGTGTCAAATCACATCTCTGAGCCCCATTTCCCCCTCTCACCCATCCAGGTCTGCCCTCAGAAACCTGGGCGGGAGGTGCGGGGCTGCTGGCAGACTGGTCTCTCTTTCCTCAGGCCTGCCTTCCCAAGAGTTGGCCCATTCCAGAGAATGGAGGATCGAGGAGGAGGAGGAAGAAGGAATGACTTCGAGACTCCTGGGAGCTGTGGACCAGGTGAGTCAAACCTCCCTGTGTCCAGTGACAGGCTCTAGGCTTTGCTTCTTTTGGGGCCTGGGGTGATTGATGCTGGAGGCCTTCAGAAACAGGCAAGGCCTCCTGGAGACAGGCAATACTCTGTGTGTGTGTGCACGTGTGTGTGTACGTGTGTGTGCACATGTGTGTACGTCTGCATGTGTATAAGTGCATGTGTGCATGTATGTATGCATATGTGTGTGCACACATGTGCAGACCTGTGATTTCATCCAGATAGGGGCTCCCTCTGAATTCGAGTACACACACTGGTAACTCTTCTGTACCTTAGAGAGTGGCTTGGGGCCCCTTGTGAGCACAAGTGACTTGTTCAGGCTCACACGGCCAAGATTGGACCCCCTCTGAGTCCGGCTCTATGGACACCACCCTGGGCTTATGTTTGATCAGACCCTTATGTGAACATGAAAACCTCTTCTCTCCCCAGGAAGAGGAGGACTCCCTGTCCCCTCCTGCACCCACATACTCCCAGGTTTGGGGTTTTGGGGGAGGTTGGGAGGCAGACAAATGCCCATGGTTTCATTGGTCCAAGCTTAGCTGAGACGGCCCGCACCATCTGCTTTTGGCCTCTGTTGCCGAGTCCCTGATTGAAGGCCTGGCACGCAGTGGGTACCTCATGAATGCTGTACTAATTAAATTCAGTTCTCTTGGTGTGGCACAGAACCCCTTCAGCCTCCTTGCCTTAGGACTGGCAGCCCACCGAGCCTTGTCCAGGAACGCTGGGCCATCCAAGCATTCCAGGGAATGCGGGCAAGCGCCACTAAGACAATCCGTTGGCCTCCCTTCTTTTGGGAGTTGGAGCATTTGGTCTCACCTCAGTCAATTGTCAGAAGGAAGGCTGGCCCAGAAGTCCAGAAGGGCTGAGTTGCCCTCAGCGCCAAAGGCACCAAGACTATTGTTGGGGTGGGGGTGGCCAAAGAGCCGCCAGTCAGCACCTTCTGTGTGCCAGCACTGTGTGAAGTACTGGGGTGCATAAAGAGGCCAAAGGCAGCCCCTGCCCTCCGGGAGCCAAAAGGCACTGGGTGGGTGTGTGTGTTCATTCATTCAGATTCCAAGGTACCCAGGCAGTGAATGGGGCCTGCAGCCTCTACCCCACCCCCTTGTTTTAATTCTTTGTTGCAGGGAAGGGGGAGTCTGTTCATGCAGATCTGTTCAGAAAGGAAGGGATGGCAAAAACACGAGGTCACTAAGTGTGACTGCACGCTGAGGATGGGAGCCAGGGCAGGTAACTGATGAATGCAGAGGGACAGGCGCCCTTGCATCTGCTTGTCGTGGTTCAGTCAAGTTGGACTCTTCGTGTCCCCATTTGGGGTTTTCTTGCAAAGACGCTAGAGGGGTTTGTCATTTCCTTCTGCAGCTCATTTGACAGGTGAGGAAACTGAGGCAAACAGGGTGACAGGACTGGCCCAGGGTCACCCAGCTAGAAAGTATCTGAGGCGGGATTTGAACTCAGGAAAATGAGTCCAACGCTGTAGGCACTATGGCACCCCTAGCAGCCCATTGACTTAGTAACAATTCATTCAGCCTCTCCAGCCAAGATGCTTTTTCTACAGTCATAGTGATTACTCCTTGACTTCTCCCCAAATTTCTTGATATTCCTCAAAAAATACCTCCTAGTATTCCAGCATATTAATGGGAGGGGCAGTGTGGCTGGGGGAGCTGGTAAAAGTGGTCTCTGACATCCATTGGCTGCTCGCGGGAACCCCTCAGCACCTGAGGAATTGCACTGTACTTCTCAGTGTTGGAGCACATACCATGGGAGAAGGAGTGTTCTCACCGGGAGTTCACAGCGTGATTGCTCTGCTAACATGCCACACTCCCATCCTGCTGCATGTGGAGGGGATTTTCAGGTTTTTTGTAATTCCAAATAATGGCGCTGTGAAAATGTTGGAACAGAGGTCCCTTTTCATTTGGGGCAGTCCTTTCAGCCTGCACTACTTTGACAATGAGTGTGATTGCTTTCTAACTTTGTGAATCGACACATTTCTTTCCAAAAAGATTGTGACTTTGTGGTTTCTCTCGAGGTGGATGGGTGTGCCTGTTTTTGTACCACCCTGTCACTGTTGACTTTTGTGGCTTTTCATTATGTTAACCAGTTGGATGTCTGTGAGGTGATACCCTCGTACTATCTCCGGTTTTTAGTGATTATTTTTTTCCAGTGATTATGAATGATCTCTATTTAAATTATTCATATTCTTAGACTGTTTTTCCATTATGGCCTGGGAGTTACCACTGGGCCATTTAAAAGGGTTTTTATTGATGTCTTCAGTTCTCATGTTACAGTCATTTAAGAGAAAAAACCCAAACAAATAACTTTTCCTTCATGGATTTTATATATGTAAAACTTTTGAATTTTATGTAGTCAAAGTTGTTTTACTCTTTGTGTTCTCTATCCCTTGTTTAGAAGTCTCCCATCCCTGTAGTTGTGAAAGGGAGGCGAATGCATTCTCTTCCCCTTTTTACAAAATTCAGGTCTCTTACCCAGTTGGCGCTTACTGAGCTGTAACTGGGGCGTGCCCACAGTTTCCATACAGTTAAACGTCATGTTTGTTACAGTTGTGTTTTCCCTAACCTTTTTCCTCTTCGATTTTTTGAGGGTTATTGTACAGAGTTTGTTATTTTGATATGGATGGAATCAAGCATTCCTCCTCTTCATAATTGTATTGGTTGAATGCAAAGGAAAGCTTCCTCCAAATCAAGACAAAGATATTATTGCATGTGCCTTTTGTGTTTCCTAATAGCTATTTTTACGCTAGCGTGTTGGCTAGCTGGAGTTCATTGGGAAGCATCATGTTACACGAGGTCCTAAGTATCGTTGCCACCAAATTGACCACCAAATTTCCGAAGGATGCTTATTCAATAAGCAAGCCTTGCCCCAGTTTTTCTTTCCTACAGTTTTAACAAACACTCCTTTTTTATAGACAGTTAGTTGCATATCTGGAGTGTGTATTCTACCCAGTTGATCTGCCTTAGTTTTTTTGTTATTAGGTTTTTTCCCCAGTCCCCAATAGTTTTTAGGGTAACAGCCTTGTGATATCATCCAAAGACAGCACTTATTCCATTGTATTTTGCTGCCTTGTTTTATTTGTCATTCTTAACTCGTAAAAAAAATATTTAATCTCTTTTTTACATCACCTCCATTTCCCTACGTATCTCTTTTCCCGCCTCAGCAGCTCTCTCTTATAACAAGTAATAAAAAAGAAGGGTGGCAGGGGGAGGCAGTTCAACAAAAAGTAACCAGTACATCTCCTCAGTTGCATTTGCAGTATTCCACACCCGTAACCCCGAGCTTCTTCAGCAGAGGAAGGGAGGTGTTTTTTCACTCATTCACATTGTTACTCTTTGACATTGTATGTACTGTTTTCTTGGTTCTGAGTACTTAAGTTGTATCAGATGGATGCCTTCCATGCTTCTCTGAATTTCTCTAGGCTCCAGTTATTATAATAAAGTAACACTCCATGACATTTACGAACCACAGTTTATCCATTCACCAGTCAATGGCTTTAAATGTAAAACATGTTGCTAAGAGTATTTTTGTGTATTTGGCCTTTCAGTATTTGACCTGCTCAGTCTATTTGGAGAAGTGCTTCTGAGTGAAAGGGCTTGGACTTTCTAGTTACATTCTTAACAATTTCAAGTGGTCGTTTTTTCCAAACTATATGGTCCATTTCTCAGCTCCACCAGTAGTGCATGAGTGTGCCTATCTTTCTGCAGCACTTTCTACACTGATTATTTTCATCTTTTTACACAGAATAAAAACAAAATTTACCATGCATCAGGTAAATAAAGAAAAAGTAAGAGCTTTCAGACAGAGCAAACAAAACAAAACAAAAAACCATTCACAACATAAAAAGACATTAACAAGGAATGCATTATACTGAAAGGAACTGTGGACCATAAGCCAATATCAGTATTAAACTTGTATGTTCCAAATACTTCATAAGAAGAAAACGAACTGACTTACAAAAAGACATAGATGTTAAAGCAGTAATGACAGGAGATTTTAATATGCTTCTTCCAGTTTTGGTGAGTCTAGCAGAAAGATAAAAAAAGGAAAAACAGAATTGAACAGATTGGTGGAGAAACTAGAGCTAAAAGAGTTAATGACATTTCCTAAATAGAACTGCTAAAGAATATATGTACTTCTCAGCATCTCCTTTCACCCCATGAAACTTTTTTTTTTAACTGACCTTACTTTTATTTTAGAGAAATGTAAAATAGCAGAAATAGTAGCTACATCCTTTGTAGCCGACGATGCAGTAAAGATGATAATCAGTTCAGGGGTCGTAAACAAAACACACAGGACCACGTGGAGACTTAACAATGAAATCCCAACTAATAAATGGGTCACAGAACAATAATAATAGTATAATAATAATAGTTATGTGAAAGAAAATAATCACGATGAAACAACAGACCAAACTTTTTGGGATTCAGCTAAAGCAGTCCTGGGTAAAATTATATCCCCTGAAGCATACATTGACAAAGTAGAAAGGGTTGATGAAGAGAATGTAAGTTTGAAAAAATTAGGAAGGTGACAAATTGGGTAACAAACCCAAAGGAAAAGAGACATAAATGATTTTCATCTTTTGTCCTCAGTCTCACTTTGTTGGATGTGAGAGACACCTCAGCACTGGGCTGATTTGCATTGTTTAATGAGCAAGATTTGGAGCAGGATTGTTAATGATTTGCAGTTCTTTACTTACCCTTTGTCTACTTCTCTATTGGGGAGGGGGGCCCCTTGGTTTTTTGATGTTCATTTTACTATGATGCTTTTGTCTAGTTCTGGAGGCAATGGATAGAAAGCTGGCCTTGAAGCCAGGAAGTCTTGGGTTCATATCTTGCTTCTGATATATGCTTGGCTCTTTGACCTTGGGCAAGCCCCTAGTTGGAGAGAACGTGTCCCCTTCCCCACCCCATTGGTAGAAATGGTTTCCTTGACTTTCCCAGCCCTAGGTGTGTCTTTGGTATTGCCTTAAATCTACAGCTTGATTGGGCAAGTTGTAAATGGAGTTTTGGTTGTTTTAGAAAAATATTTGTTGTTACTCAATGAGAATGTGGGCTGTTTTTGTGGGTTGGTCTTATACCCCAAGTGGGCTGCTAAGTGGCACCATAGTGCTCAGATCACTGGACCTGGAGTCAGGAAGATGAGTCTTCTGAATTCAAATCTAGCCTCAGACACTAACCAGCTAGGTGACCCTGGGCAAGGTACTTAACCCTGTTTGCCTCAGTTTCCTCATCTCCAAAATGAGCTGGAGAAGGGAATGGTAAACCACGCCAGCATCTTTTCCAAGAAAACCCCAGATGGGGTCACAGGGAGTCAGATACATCTGAAAAAGACTGAACAACAACAAATCTTATAACCTAACATATCATCTAGAGGCAGGGTGGTGTTTGCAGAGAGGAAGCAGCATTGAGGTCAGAAGAATTTGGGTTCAGGTTCTGCCTCTGATACTTAGTGACCTCTCAGGACCCCCAGGCCACTCTCTGAGACCAGAAGTCATGCAGAGGAGGGAGTTTCTCCACTGGGAGTTTCCTCTGGAAAAGAAAACAAAGTCTCGTGCACCATGAGCAGGAGCCCCCTTGATTCGGATCTTATTCCTGCATTAAAGTTTGATCACTCACCTTCAGGTGTCCTGTGTTAAATGAAAGCCCAGATACTGGCTCTGGTGAACTGGCTCTGGGAGGCCACTCTACATCTTGGGTTTTCCGCATGCCTATCTGCTGTATGAGGGATGGGTGAGGGAGGGGAAGGGAACGAACATCTGTAGAGGGACTACTGTGTGCCAGGCACTGTGCTAAACACTTTACAAATATCCCCTCATTTGATCCTCCCACCCACCCTGTGAAGTCTGCGTAGTTATTTTAGATTGTACTTTTATCATTAATAATGTTATTACAGTTGAGGAAACTGAGTCAGGCAGGTCAGGTGACTCGCCCAGGGTCACACGGCCAGGAAGTGCCCGAGGCAGGACTTGATACAGCATTGTCAGTATTTTGTGGAAGGGAAGTCGTGACAAGTGAGTATTTTTATTTTCTTGCCATTTTTAGTGGGAGTTCCTCTAATGTTTCTCTGAACACATAATGTTGACTTTTATTTTCAAGCAGATGCTCCTTATCATGCTGAATCCCCTCTGTTAATTTTTTGTTTTTAAATATTTTATTATTATAAATGTAATAATACCCATGAGAAATATAAATAGTTAAAACAGGGAATCTCGGTTTTTTTTAAATCTAAGCCTATGTTTTCCTTTGTATGAAGAACTTCCAGTATGGAAATGCCTTCTACTAATCCAGATCAGTAGCTTACTCATCTTTAACTTAGTGTCTTAGAGAGTTAACTCACGGGGACACTGAGGAATGAGATGAAGGGACCTGCCCTGGGTCATTCTAGCAACGTGTATCAGAGGTAGTACTTGAACCTGACCCTTCCAGACTCCAAGGCTGGACCTCTGTCTGCTACCCATCCCCTACCCCCACACACACACACGTTATACCTCCCACTCCCAGCCTGTCAGATCTCTAAAACAAAATCTTCAAATGCAAACTGCCTTTTTATTGGAAAAATGACAGTATGGAAAAAACATGAAAATAGAGAATGAGGGTAAGAGCTGA
This sequence comes from Notamacropus eugenii, assembly GCF_028372415.1. Taxonomy (NCBI): domain Eukaryota; kingdom Metazoa; phylum Chordata; class Mammalia; order Diprotodontia; family Macropodidae; genus Notamacropus; species Notamacropus eugenii. The sequence goes on along the minus strand of NC_092876.1, from coordinate 6,283,076 downwards.
AAGCCAGTTTGATCTATTGGTCTCAGGTGTAGAAGGTGCCCAACACGTTGGCCGGGTCATTTGTGGAGACTTTAGGAGAGGGAAAGGACAAGGGGGGCAAGTTCAGAGAGCCCAGATAGGTTGCAGTCTGTACTGTTGGAGTGAATGTCCACAGAAATCATAAATTCTGAAGTTTCAGGACCAGTGTATTTATTCTGCATTTTTCCTTCCTGGTTTTCTGCGTGTCTTTATAAACGTTTATTTGTTTTGTTTGGGCTCCTGTGAGTTTAGTGTCAATGTTTTTCCATATTTTTTTTGTGTTTTTTATGCAGTATAGTTTTTGTAGCTAACCTTAATGCATATAGACCTCTCATGTAGTAAATGCCTTGGGAATAGATAAGGGTACCATGATGTAGGGTGTGAGAAATGCCTCACACCAGACTTCTAACTGTCACTGATTTGTTATCTTATTAATTCTGTCACCAGGCACTAAGATTATCAAGCTATGTTGCGGTGTTATGTCGTAAATTCCTAAAATGGGAAACCTGTAATTAATAATTAGCTCTGAGCCCCCGCCTAGTAAAACCAGTGAAATCTCTTTTCCCATGAGCTTCCTTCCCTTTTTCCGCTTCAAACCCTGATTCCACAGGCTTAGATCAACACCAGTGTTAATTGCCTGTATAATTTATTAGCAGTCACAATAAAGACGTAGATAAATATTTACTCTGTGTGTTGACTCGGAGAAAGGTCAGCCAGAATCACCTCTGTGCTCTTGTAAAGCAGAGAAAAACGTGGTTGTTGTCCACTAGAATTTTCTCGCCCCTGCCTGGCTTGCAACTGCTGACTCCCCCGTGGTACCTGAACTTGTGGCGGAACCACCCTTAGGATGGTGGTTAAAATCTCTCAGTAGTTCTACACAGGATGGCTCCTCCACAGAGTTAGTGTTAAAGCATTCAGTTCTCTCAGAGGGTCTCTTAGACTCTTCAACAAGACAGTTAACTCACAATTGTCCTCAAGAAAGAAGATCTTGGCTCTCATCCCCCACCTCCCATGGATGCCCTCCAAGATGACCAGTAACTCTCCAAGACTTGTTCTGTCCTGATGGTTAACTGTGGACTCTCATAGACCATTTCTCAATGACTTCTCCTCCAAAGACACCCCTGTACAGTCAGTCTCCAAGATTCTAATGGTTGTTGTTATTGATCTCTTAAAGATAAAACCATCCTGACCAGAGCACTTAGTTAAGCTGGAGTCCTGTTTAGACTTGCTCTGATTTTGGTCTGTGCTTTTAATCTGGGCAAGATACTTGCAGGAAGGAAACTCTCTCCAGTGATTAGTTGACTGTCAGTGAGAGGTTCTGGGCCTTGTCCAAGATCAAGTATCCACCATATGTCACAGGCAAAAAACCTTGAGTCTTCCTGACTCTAGGGCTCGAGTCTTTTTTTTTCTCATCTGTTACCAGCAAAGCAGCCACAAAACCTTGTAGGTGATCGGACTTTGTTTCATTTTAATTGTCTCCTTTGGCTAGAGGGGCTCTCTGCAGGAAAGGGCACGATCTTTCCTGTCTGTTATTGGATTTCCCTCTAAGGTCAGGCCAGCTCACCCTACCCACATACCAGATGCTTCCGGGCAACACTGCCCAAATGGAAGTTTATCACTTCGACCTGTTTTTTGCCAAGTTGAGGGGAATAAATTAGCATGCTTTCATTTCTGTTTCCCTGAGTATTAGGTAATTTGAACAGAGTATTTATTCATTTATATTTGAAATGAAACAATGAAAAGCCAGAGGGAACCCTGGAGATCGGTAGACCAGGGGTTCTTCACCTTTCTTGGGCCCCAGACCCATTGGACAGACAGTCTGGGGAAGTCTAGGGCTGGAGTCCTCCTCAGAATCACATCTTTAAATGCAGAAAATAAAATATTAAGAATTACAAAGGAAATCAGGAATGTTGCTATAAAGATGTGATTTCCCCTTCCCTTCATGGATTTCCTGAATTCTATCCACAGACCTTAGATCCAGAACCCCTAATCTGGTACACACACACACACACACACACACACACACACACACACACACACTCGCACTCGCACTCGCACTCGCACTCACACACCTCATTTCACCAGCCGGGCAAAGGAATCCCATAGAGTTGAAGTTAAGTGACCTTCCTAAAATCGTGTAGGTTGTGAAGAGCTAAGCTGGGATTCAGCCTTAAATTCTCTGAAGGAGTTTAGGTCCCTCAGTTCAGCTCATTGTGTCATTTCAGCTGTTCTTCACAAGGCAGTGTGTGTGAAGTTCCTTGCGAACCTTTGAGTGCTGGGGAGGTGGTTGTGTTCGTGTGTGTCCATCTCTGAACTGCTCTCAGCTCTCTCTTTTCTAATGCCTTCCTGCGTAGCTGGACCACCTCCACCTCCTCCACTGCCTTGGCCTCATCTCTTTTCTAACCTAGGCAGCTCAGCCAGAGAAATGTGGCTTTTCTTTTCTGAAGCTTGGTCATTTGTTATTTGGTTGCATAGATGACACCCCTGAGAGTCTTATTTTGGACAATAATTTTAGATATTCAGTTTCTTTGTGTGTTTGTGCCTAGAATCCCATGATCATATATCTAGACCTGCAAAGGACCTTGGAGGTCATTCCATCATTTTTTTTTTTTATTTAACTTTTTACATTTATTTTCACAAAATTTTGGGTTACAAATTTTCTCCCCTTTTATCCCCTCCCCCCCCCAAACCCAAGCATTCTAATTGCCCCTGTGACCGATCTGCTCTCTCTTCTATCCTCCCTCTCTGCCCTTGTCTCCGTCTTCTCTTTTGTCCTGTAGGGCCAGATAGCTTTCTTTACCCCTTAACCTGTATTTCGTATTTCCTAGAGGTAAGAACATTACAGTTGATCCTAACACTTTGAGTTCCACCTTCTTTAGCTCCCTCCCTCTCCACCCCTTCCCTTTGGAAGACAAGCAATTCAATATAGGCCAAATCTGTGTAGTTTTGCAAATGATTTCCATACTAGTTGTGTTGTATAGGACTAACTATATTTCCCTCCATCCTATCCTGTCCCCCATTACTTCTATTCTCTTATGATCCTTTCCCTCCCCATGAGTGTTGACCTCGGATTGCATTCTCCTCCCCATGCCCTCCCCTCTATCCTCCCCCCCACCCTGCTTGTGCCCTTGTCCCCCACTCTCCTGTATTGTGAGATAGGTTTTCCTATCAAAATGAGTGTGCATTTTATTCTTTCCTTTAGTGGAATGTGATGAGAGTAGACCTCATGTTTTTCTCTCGCCTCCCCTCTTTATCCCTCCACTAATAAGTCTTTTACTTGCCTCTTTTATGAGAGATAATTTGCCCCATTCAACTTCTCCCTTTCTCCTCCCAATATTTCTCTCTCACTGCTTGATTTCATTTTTTTTTTTTGAGATATGATCCCATCCTCTTCAATTCACTCTGTGCACTCTGTCTCTATGTATGTGTGCGTATGTGCATGTGTGTGTGTGTACTCCCACCCAGTACCCAGATACTGAAAAGTTTCAAGAGTTACAAATACCGTCTTTCCATGTAGGAATGTAAACAGTTCAACTTTAGTAAGTCCCTTATGACTTCTCTTTGCTGTTCACCTTTTCATGGTTCTCTTCATTCTTGTGTTTGAAAGTCAAATTTTCTTTTCAGCTCTGGTCTTTTCATCAAGAAAATTTGAAAATCCTCTATTTCATTGAAAGACCATTTTTTCTCCTGAAGTATTATACTCAGTTTTGCTGGGTAGGTGATTCTTGGTTTTAGTCCTAGTTCCTTTGACTTCTGGAATATCCTATTCCATTCCCTTCGATCCCTTAATGTAGAGGCTGCTAGATCTTGTGTTATCCTGATTGTATTTCCACAATACTTGAATTGTTTCTTTCTAGCTGCTTGCAATATTTTCTCTTTCACCTGGGAATTCTGGAATTTGGCCACAATGTTCCTAGGAGTTTCTCTTTTTGGATCTCTTTCAAGCGGTGTTCTGTGGATTCCTTGAATATTTATTTTGCCCTCTGGTTCTAGAATCTCAGGGCAGTTTTCCTTGATTATTTCATGGAAGATGATGTCTAGGCTCTTCTTTTGATCATGGTTTTCAGGTAGTCCCAGAATTTTTACATTGTCTCTCCTGAATCTATTTTCCAGGTCAGTTGTTTTTCCAATAAGATATTTCACATTATCTTCCATTTTTCCAATCTTCTCGCTATGTTCTGTGATATCTGTCTTTCTCACAAAGTCCTTAGCGTCCCATCTGTGCCATTCTAGTTTTGAAAGAACTATTTTCTTCAGTGAGCTTTTGAATCTCCTTTTCCATTTGGCTGATTCTGCTTTTGAAATCATTCTTCTCCTCATTGGCTTTTTGAACCTCTTTTGCCAGTTGAGTTAGGCTAGTTTTCAAGGTGTTAATTTCTTCAACATTTTTTTGGTTCTCCTTTAGCAGGGAGCTGATCTGCTTTTCATGCTTCTCTTTCATCCGTCTCATTTCTCTTCCCAGTTTTTCCTCCACCTCTCTAACTTGATTTTCAAAATTCTTTTTGAGCTCTTCCATGGCCTGAGCCCATTGGGTGGGCTGGGACACAGAATCCTTGATTTCTGTGTCTTTGCCTGATGGTAAGCATTGTTCTTCCTCATCAGAAAGGAAGGGAGGAAATGTCTGTTCTCCAAGAAAGTAGCCTTCAATAGTTTTATTTCTTTTCCCTTTTCTGGGCATTCTTCCCAGCCAGTGACTTGACCTCTGAATATTTCTCCTCACACCCACCTCACCTCCTGGTCCTCCCAGCCAGCGTTTGGGGACTGAGATTCAAATGCTGCTTCCCAGCCTTAGGGCTTTTGGCGGGGGCAGGGCTGCTATTCAGTGTGAGAATTAAGTTCAGGTGGTCAGGTTGGGGCAGGGCCGCCTCTCAGGCTCAGTTCCCTCAGGGGGTTTATGCACAGACCTTCAACAATGGATCCAGGCTCCCGCCCGCTTGGGGAGCCCCTGTCTGCAGCCACCTCCCAGCCTCTACCTCCCGGGGCGGGGCCCGAGTTATGGGGGCACCCCACTCCCCTCTCGACCCCCCAAAGAGACTCTCTCACTGACCCCCGTCACCTGTGGGTGGAGGGGCTTGTGCCGCTGCTGGAGATCCCGTCCCTGAAGCCTGCTTGGATCTGTACCTCTCGGAGCCGCAGCTGCTGCAGGTCTGGGCTGGGCTCCGCGTCTGCAGCGCGACGGACCTTTTGCAAGAGGTTTGCAGGTCCCTCTGTGGGTGAAGGGACCCGCATGGCCGCTGGAGATCCCGTCCCCGTAGCCGGCTCGGATCTTTTCCTCACAGTGTCGTGGCCACTGCAGGGCTGCCCTCTGCTCCCAGTCCCGGCGCCCAGTCCGCAGTGCGAAGGACCCCCCGCGAGAGGTTTGCAAGTCTCTCCGGAACAGAAATCTCCCTCGCTCCAATATTCCATGGCCTCTGGGTGCAGAATTCACCGTGAGTTGGTCCCCTCTAGCCGTTCTGTGGGTTGTGGGTTCAGAGCTATGTGTATGTGCGTCTTTCTACTCCGCCATCTTGGCTCCGCCCCTCCATCATTTTACAGATGAGGAAACCAAGGCCCAGAGAGGCGTCAGGGTACAATGGATTACAGTCAGAGGACCTGAATTCAAACCCCAGCTTGCTGGGCAATCCTGGATTCATCATTGTACCTCAGTTTCCTCAACTGTAAAATGAAGGAGTTGGGATAGATAGCCTCTGGAGTGCCTTGCAGCCCTAAGCCCTAATCCTGCGATCAGTAAGTGGTCCAAGGTCACCTGGATAGTAAGCAGGGCTCTGATCCCAAAGGGTCTAGGGCACTCTCCATTGATGGTGTGCCCTTTTGTAAACCTTCACCTTGGAGTTCATAGGGTTGTCGATCACAAGACCCTGCATGGAGAGCTGGGAGGACCTCAGGCCACTGAGTCTGAGTACATGGAAGGATCTGAACCCGGGTCTTCCCGCCTCCAGTGCCCTTTACCTGCTCCTGTGCTGCCTCTCTTCACCTTCGCTGGTGTCTGACGTCCCTTCAGCCTCACCTCCTGGTCCCATCTGCGGCAGCGTTTCTCACTCCCATGAGGTTCATGTTGACATCTTTGGTTGCAGAACGGATGAATGAAAATCCATTAGATGTATTGTGGCCATTGGGTGCCATCATGGCTGTCATCATCGCTGTTAAATAGCTTTTTCTTTCCTAATTCTCTATTAAACTATTGGTCATCCTGTCAGATGCTAACAGAACACTTGGTTGTTTTAGTCCTTCTGTGATTGAACCAACTTTACCCAAACCGCTCCACACAACATTCCTCTTTTCTGCTCTTGGTGATGCAGGTTTCCTTAATCAGACCTCACCTCCCTAGGGGTGTTGGTTTGGGTGAAGGAAAGGGAACTGAGTCACTGAAGCAGCCTGTACTTAGGCTGGGGCCCTCCCAGAAAACTCAGTGAAAGCATGGTAAAGCGTTCTCCAGCTGTCACATTAGTCCCCTGCTATCCATCCATTTCTCTCCTGGCCACCCCAAGTCCCCTGCAGAAGCCCCCTGGAGATCTCCCTGCCTCAAGTCCTTCCGACCCCATGTCTAACACCAGGCCCTGCACCTCCTGGCTGCCTTGTGCGTGTGGGTGGTGAGCTTTCCTGGAAAGGTGGTGGGACCCCCAGTGGTAATGAGATGTTTGGAAGAAGGAGGTTTGGGGAGCAGGAAGGCAATGGCCCTGTTTGAGAACCCACAGGAGGTCCTGTTGAACATTCTAAGAGCCCATTAGTGAAGCAGGATGGGAGCTCAGGAGAGAGATGAGGGCTGGACTCAGAGGCCTGTGAATCAGCTGCATAGATGTGGGACAGGAGCTGATGAGATCACCAAGAAGGTAGAGGAAAGAGAAGCGGGCCCAGGACAGAGCCATGGGGGACCCTGCCACCAGTGTATGTGAGATGGATGGTAAAAGAGCAGAAGAGCTTGAGGAGAAACAGTGGTCAGACACAGAGAAGGAGGAGAAGGACCAGGGAGGTCAGTACCAGAAGAGGTCAGTGCCCTCAGGACCTGGCAAGAAGAAGGTGGTCATGCGCATTCGGGGGAAGAGACAGAGAGCTGGGTTATTGGCTAATGCTGGGGAGAACTCACTTGAGGTGCCCCTCTTGAGGTTCTGCTTGCTGAGTCTACCTACCCACTGTGGAGTGATTGGCGGTGGGGAATGACTGCTGGGATGTTGGCCATTAGGAGTCACTGCCGATGTCAGGGCTGTAGGTCTGACCCCAGGACAGAAGCTGGTCATGCTCATTGTCTGGTTTGGGGTAGTACAAGTTTGCCAGGGGCACACCTGCACAGGTAAGCAGGGATGGCCCCCTTTGCCCTGCTGGATCTATGGAGCTGCTGTCTGTTCCCAAAGAAGCCTATGAAGCCCCCTACCTCCCTCTACTGCCTGCTTGTCTCCCTTGTTCCTAAGATGGTCGGTGAGGGGGCTGGTCTCTGGCTAAGCAGGGATGTGTTTGATGTTTCAGCATCCAGTGACATTCCGGGATGTGGCCGTGCACTTCACCTGGGAGGAGTGGAGCCACCTGGACCCTGCCCAGAGAGCTCTATATAGGGAGGTGATGCTGGAGACCTTTGAGAACCTCGTCTCCCTGGGTAAGCACAGCTTGGTAAAGTTAGGGCCGAGGTGGGGAGGTGGAAAGAGGAATCCCACGCACTTCCCACAGGATGGACTTTGTGTGCAGGAACACTCCAGAGCGGACAGGAAGATCCCAAGATTCCAGAGTCTTAGGGCCACTAGACATTGTGGCAGCCACAGTAACAGCAATAACTTGTGTTTGTACAGAAGCACTCGCCTCCTGTCTTCTGATCCTCACAGCAGCCTCATGAAGTAGCTGCTTTGTTATCTGCATTTTACAGAAAAGGAAACCGAGGCAGCTCGTGTGACTCGCCTAGGGCCAGCTAGCTAAATAAACACCTGAGGAAGGATTTGAACTCATGTCTTTGACTGGAGACCTAGCACCCTATCCTCTGTGCTACCTTGCTGCCTCTAGAATACTTCTGCTCCCTGTTCCAGGGGGAAAGATCTTTGCTTTGTGGAAAAGGATTTTCCATGTCAAGTCAGTGATTCTTTCCTCAGGTCTGCAGAGTGGGCAGGTGCCCCCCTCTTAGCATACTTCTCCTCCATTCTCAGAAGGCAGAGCAGAGGGGGACTCCAAGGGCCTTGGATCACCCCAGGTCCCATTGGCCTGCTCTCCCTTCCCTGATAAGAAAGAAAGACTTAGGATTGAACCTTGACATGCTCTGTCCCCAGCGTTGCTTTCTTTCTCTCCCCCTGCCCAGGGCTTCCCGTTTCCAAGCCTCAGGTCATCTGCCAGCTGGAGAGAGGAGAAACCCCGTGTCTACCTGAGACAGAAGTACCGTGTCCAGGTGAGTGAGCGAGTGAGTGGGCACCCCTAGCCGCAGTTGCAGTTGCAGCTCTGCAAGCCAGACGTGGGCAGGGGGCTCTCCTCAGCATCACCCCTTTCCCTGTGAGAAGCCCTTGCTCCCCCGGCTGCTCCTCTCCCGTCTCTGCCTCAGACAGAGGTCTTGAACTTTGTTTGCTTTACCCCTGAAGAGCTATCAACCCCACTCCTATGCACAAGCACACCTCTGCCACAGCTAAGTGGGTGTATTTAGAACTCTGGAGCAGCTCCCTTTGGCCACCGTGGCTGCCCTCTGCACATTTTCCAGGGTTTGTCCTGATTGTGCTGGGTCTTGGGGCCGTCACTTCCCTCCTTGGTGTCTTGGCTCAGCAGTGCCTGGCATATGCTGTCATGGAGGGTGTCGGTTGTCCTTGTTCTCCTCATTTCTCTTGGCACACCATTCTCTTCATGAATCACCATTTACTTGTCCCATGCCTCTCATCAGACACGTGGGTCATGTCCAACTTTTTGCTATGACAAAGAGTATTAGTAGGTTCCTGATTCAGAAGAGGAGGGCATGGAACAAGATGTCCTTGGAGGTCCCATTCAGCTCTAGGGCTGGTGTCCTGCCGAGCTCACGAACTTTGAGCTGGAACTCCTGTGATTCAACCCTGCCCTCACCTGGACGGCTGCAGTGCCTGCTGGGAGCCTGCCTGCCTCAAGTCTCTCCCCACTCCAGTCCCTCCTCCATTCACTCCCCAGAGGGATTTTCCTAAAATGCATGTCTGGTCACTTGGCACTGTCTTTTCCAGGATCCAGTACCAAATGCTGTGCTTGGCACTAAAGCCCCCTCATCACCTGTCACGTCCTTTCTTCCCAGCCTTTCCCCTTCCTCCCCAGTATATCTGCTTGGATCCGGTAACACTAGCCTCCCAGCTCTTCCGTGAACAAGATCCTCCCTCTCTCAGCTCTGACTGCTGGCCTCCCTTAAGTCCCTGCTAGCATCCCACCTTCCACAGGGCACTTTCCCCAAGCCCTCTGTATACTAGTCCCTCCCTCAGTCCATGGCGGCCTCTTCTTGTATCCCTGGTGGCACATTGTATGCATGTAATGTATGCTCATTGGTTGACTGATTGACCTCCAAGGTCATCAGGGTCAACCGCATCATATTACAGATGAGGAAAAGGAGACCAGAGAAGTCAGTGTATTTCAGAGAAGGCTGCCTGTAGAGCCGGCTGATGAGGAGATGAAGCCATACAGAGGTTATGTGACTTGTCCAGGGTCACATGGCTAGTAAATGTCTGTGATAGAATTTGAACCCAGATCTTTCCAGCAGTAAGCTCAGCACTCTCGGCTACACCTGCTGCCTTCTGTCAGTCTCATTCCTACAGTAGAATCTCAGTCATGGCAGGCTTCTGTCTCCATGGGATCTTCTTGGGACGCCAGGCTCTGGGGGGGCTGTGACCCTGGATCTTTGGCTTGAGCTGGGGTATGCTCCCTTGTTGGAAGGAACCCTGGTCCTGGGCCAGAGACCTGTCTGCTTCCCTAGTAATAGGGAGAAGGGGAGATGGCAGGTGAGAGTGGTAAAAGATACCAAGGGACCTAAGCATTCCCCAAACAAGAGGCACCCAAAATCAATAGGCAGATATGTGCCAAGCAATGTGACCCCAGAACAGCGCATGAAACAGTCCCTACTTGTGATGAGCTGACCAGCAGACATGTAGCTGAGGAAACGAGCTGTGCCAATTGTGATAGGCTCGCTACATGCAAAACCAGAGGGTGGCAAGGCCTTGTGACTTTGGGAAAGATGGTGTCCGTACTCTCAGAGAGACCAACCCAGAAGCCCAGGGGCACGTAGAAGTGCCATCCCACAGGAAATGTGATCCCTTGCCCTCTTATGCTCAGGACGGACCTGGACACAGAGACCCTGTGAATGTCACTGCAGCTTGGCACCAACTCAGGGGATGGAGTCACACACACAGACACACAGACACACGCACACACACACACACACACACACACACACAGACACACGCACACACACACACACACGCACACACAGAAATGTTCCTGAGAATTCACCAGCTCTTCCAGATTGAGCCACTTGAGAGTTTCTTGTTTTAAAATGTTTTTCTTGTTGTATTTTTTTGTCACCTAGTTTCCCCTTTTATTTATCATCAGATAAAAACATTCCTTCCCTTCCCTCTCCCACAGAGTCTTCCCACCCAGCATTATTTTAAGACAGAAAAGGAAAAAATTGACATAACCATTGTACAACCCTGGTGCACCTTCTGCCCCTGCAAAGGTTTGGGTTGAGGGGTCTTCTCTCATCTCTTCTTTAGAGCCAGGCTTTTTACAACATTGACTCTGTGAGTGTGTGTGCACATGTGTGTTTGTGTGTATATGCATCTGAGAGTATGCGTGCACATGTGTGCACACACATGTATGTGTGTTTGTGTGTGTGTTCTTTCTGTTTACATGGTTGGAGTTATTGTGTATATTATTTGGTTCTGCTGACTTCACTTTGCACAAGTTCGTATTGATCTTTCCCTTCTTTTCTGTATTTGACACATTGATTTCTTGGTTTTTACCTCTTTTGATTTCTTTTGTTTTCTTTGAGAAAGCGTAGCGGTTAGGGTGCCTTCCTTGGAGCCTGGGGAGATCTGAGTTCAAATCTGGTGCAGGCTGTAGGACTCTAGGCAGATCACTTATCCTCTGAATATCCTGGGCAACCCTCTGACACAAAGATGTGCCAAGCTGTACGGGTTTAGGTAGTTCTCTTATCCAAGCGTTCTTATGCTGATGAAATCACTTTGTTGTTGCTTTATATCCCCTAACCTTGCTTTCCCTCACCTTGACTTCAGTCCCTCCATTCTTTCCTCCGTACAAACTACTCTCTCCTCCCTTCCCCATCTTGACTCCTCAGTGAGCACGTTCCCTCGACAGGATTTTTCTCTCAAGACCCCTATCCCCCTTATTCCGTCCCTGATCTTGTCCTACCAAGCTGTGACCTTGGATGACACCCACCACCCACTACCTGCCCTCCTTTTCACTGCTGCTGAAACACCTACTCCTGGACTCAGTAGCCCGTCCTCCTGACTGTTCCACAAACAAGACACATCATCTCTCAGCTCCAGGCATTTTCTCCGATTGTCTTCCATATTTGGAACGCTCTCTCTACTCATCTCTGTCTCATGTTCTCCTTGACTTCTCTTAGAGATCTCCCTCTCAACTGTTGTCTTCTCCAAGAAGCCTTTCTCAATGGCCCTTCGTGTTCACCTTTCCTCTGGTGATTATCTCTAGTTTATCCTGCACATATTGTATTTGTACGTTGTTGTGTGTGTGTTGTCTCCCCCTTAGGCTGCAGGCTCCTCAAGGGTGGGGACTGTCTTTTGTCTTTTCTTTGTATCCCCAACACTGAGTGTTGCCCAACATATAGTAGGTGCTTACTAAATGTATGCCAACTTGTCTCAGCTTCCTTCTTCCCGATACAAAGAACAGTGGATATTGACTCTTTTTATTTCTTTCAGATTCCCTCAATTCTGGGACCAAGTATGAAATAAACGACTGGATTCCAAAGCATGGCCTTTTTATGGGAGCATCATTCAAGGAAAGACCAGCAACCAGGAATGGTCCCTGGCATTCCAAGATGGTAGGAGCTTGGGACCTTGATGCCATAGGAGAGCGGCAGAAAGGTCACCAGGAGATACAGTCCAGACAGATAACAGTCACCTCCAGAAAACCTTTGAATCAAGTGAACATTCCTGAACGCAGTCCAACTGATAGGAGTTTTAGTCTAGAGTCAATCTATGTTCCACAACAGAGAGTTTCTACAGAGAAAAGTCTTCATAAATATGATACTCTCGTTAAGAGCTTCAAGCAGTTTTCGGACTTAATTGATTGTAATAGACTGTCCTTGGGAAAGAAGCTTTGTAAGTATAATAAATCCAGGAATCCTTTCAGTTACCACTCAGACCTTATTCAGTTTCATAGACTATATAATGGTGAAAAAATATATGAGTGTAATGAATGTGGAAAAACCTTTGGGAAAAAAGCGTACCTTACTCAACATCAGAGAATTCATACAGGGGAAAAACCCCATAAATGTAACGTATGTGGAAAAGCCTTCAGTCATAGGGAAAACCTGACTCATCATAAGAGAATTCATACAGGAAAGAAACCCTATCAGTGTAATGAATGTGGCAAAGCCTTCAGTCAGTGGGGAACTCTAACTGCACACCAGAGAATTCATACTGGAGAGAAGCCCTATATATGTAATGAATGTGGAAAAGCCTTTTGCCAAAGAGGAACCCTTAATGTACATAAAAGAATTCACACTGGAGAGAAACACTTTGAATGCAAAGAGTGTGGGAAAGCCTTTAGCAACAATTCATGCCTTAATCTACATCAGAGAATTCATACTGGAGAAAAACCCTATAAATGTAATGAATGTGGAAAAGACTTCCGACACAGGGCATCTTTTATCTATCATAAAAGAATTCATACTGGTGAGAAACCCTTTGAATGTAATGAATGTGGGAGAGCTTTCAGCAAGAAAGGAAATTTTATTGAACATCAGAGAATTCATACTGGAGAGAAACCCTTTATATGCAGTGAATGTGGGAAAGGCTTCATCAATAACACTCGCCTTAATCTACATCAGAGATTTCATACAGGAGAGAGACCCCATAAATGTAATGAATGTGGCAAAGCATTCAGGCACAGGGGAAGCCTCAGTGCCCATCGCAGAATTCATACAGGAGAGAGGCCGCACAAATGTACTGAATGTTTGAAAGCATTTGGCCAGAGGGGACAGCTTACTAAACACCAGAGAGTTCATGCAAGAGCGAAAGCCCACAGTTTTGATGAATTTGGAAGACCCTTCAGTCAGTGGGGAAGCCTTGCTGAACAAAAGAGGATCCCTGTAAAGAAACCCTTTGTGTGTAACGAATGTGGGAAAGCCTTTAGCCAGAACTCAAACCTTATTCTACATCAGAGAATTCATACTGGAGAGAAACCTTTTGTGTGTGAAGAATGTGGGAAAGCCTTCAACCAGAAGGGGAACCTTAACGAACATAAAAGAATTCATACTGGAGAGAAGCCCTTTATCTGCAGTGAATGTGGGAGAGCCTTCAGCCGGAGAGGGCACCTTACGGAACATAAGATAATCCACACTGGAGAAAAACCCTTTGAGTGTAATGAGTGTGGGAGAGCCTTCAGACGCAAGAGACATCTTACTGAACATGTGAAAATCCATTCTCGAAAGTAACCCTTGGAATGTGATGAGTGCGGGAAAGCCGTTGGCCAGAAAAAACACCATCCTGGATGGCAAAGAATTCATTCGTGGTGAGAATCTTCATCATGTGTTAATGTGGAAAAGGCTTCAGAAAAACATGAGGAATGACAAAATTGGAGGGACCTAGTTCATCTCTCACAAGATATCAGGAACTTAGCTACTGACTACTATGAAATGATCAATCAATCTGACATCCTCGTTTTCAGAATTGGGAAACAGGACGACAGATAAAATGGCAGTCAGTTTTCTACAGCAGAAAGCGCACTGGTGCTGGTGCTCTGAACCCAAAGGGCTCCCATCCTGCCCCTGCTTGCCCTCTCTGTGACTCTGGATGAGGCCCAGGACCTCCATTTCCTCTTCTGTAAAATGAAGTCATTGGACCTTCTCGCTTCTGGGGTCCTTTCCCGCTCTCAGCCTAGAATACTGTGGCCTGAACCCAGATTCTCTGATTCCAGATTCAGGGTCTTCCCATCACACCTTAGCTGATGCTCAAAGTTGTGCCGTTTTTATGGGGAAAATTTCATAACAACTAAGCATTTGTTAAATACTCAAGAGTTCAGGCTGCAATTGGTCACCAGCTCTATCCCAATTTGGTGCTTTGAGAGGCAGACATACCTCCAGCCTCGATTGCGTCCCTTGTTACTCCAGAATGCATTTGCTGCCCTCAGGTGGCCTCCATCCAGGTAGCCTGTGGGGTTGGTCTGAAATAGCATCTGGACTGTAATGTTAAAGAAATAGATATATTTTCAGTCAAAACCACCAAAATGTTATTTATTTAGTTATTTGTACAGGATTTTCTGTTTTCCTTTTTATGCTAAAACTATTAGCCATCCACAACCAAAAAGAAATCAGAATAAACAAGCATAAAAGATTATTGTGCATTAAATGTATGTTACCTTATTGACCGTTTGTTAAATAAACCAAGCTGTACACTCACCCACATCCACCAAATGGTGACCAAAAGACTCTGTTTGTTTCTCTGGCCCTCTCGGGCCCTTTGGTCTTTGGTGTATCTTTCTGAATGTTTACTGTCCTGTACTTAGTTGTAGTCTTTGAATATATAATATCATTTTGACTGCTTTCCTTAGTCTGTGTCAGTTCCTGTGTCTACCCACACTTCTCTGTAGTCTCTATATCTGTGACTTGTTGTGGCATTTTAACATTCAGTTGAATTCAAATGAGTAGAGGCAGCACATGGCACAAGGGAGGGAGTGCTGGACCTTGCATCAGGAAGTCCTGATTAGATATTTAATGAGCTAGGGGACTTTTGGGCAAGTCATTTAACCTATGTCTGCCTCAGTTTCCTCCACAGTAAAATGGGAATAATCACAGCACTCCCTCATAGGGTTATGGTAAGGATGACATGAGACACTCTTAGCACAGTGCCTGGCACATAGTAGGTCCTATGAAGTGTTCCTGTTATTACCTATTCCTATTTTAGGAAGATTGTTGAAGGGCAGTGGAATGGACTCGGAGGCAGAAAGAGCCGGCTTCCAGTCCCACTTCTCACACATCCTCCATGGGTGTAGGCAAGGCCCAGAACCTGTCTGTGCTCTAGGTGCCTCTTTGAGGGCACAGGTTGCAAAGAAGGCCTTGATAGAGGAAGCTTCATTACAACTTTTCTCAAAACTTTTTGGACTCAAGACACCTTTGTACTCTTAACCCACAAAGAGCTCTTGTTTCTGTGGATTATATCCACTGAGGTGCTTGAATCGGCTCCTACCAGTTCCCTAGAGCTGGTTGTTAAATTTTCAGGAATTCTCATTAGCTGGTTGTTAAACTGCCATTATTAAAAATGAAATTATATAAACATACATATATTAAAATAAAGGTAACAAATACTCAAAACTCATCACTTCCTAATTATTTGCTATATTTTACTATTGCCTGTGCATTTGAGGTTATTTTCATCTCTGCATAGTGAAGATAGCACATGATGCACTGTATAGGGTACATCTCTTCCAGCTTCCATGTTTGGTGATGTCTGTGTATGCATGCTTCCCCCTCCTCCTTTCCATGGAGAGCTGGTTGTCAGCACTTAGGGTTAGCCACACCACACCACTGGCACTTTTTATCAATATCATATTAGAAATTTAAACTGATAAAATTTGAAAATATTCATTTAAAAATAGCAATCATAAGTCTGTTACATGTAACATGGTTTTTTTTTGTAAGTAGTGTTTTATTTTTTCCAGTTACATATAATGATAGTTTTCAACATTCATTTTTTTGTATATTGTGAGTTTAGAATTTTTCACCCTCCCCAAGACAGATTGGAGTCTGATACAGGTCCTACATGTGCAATCACAAATAACATGTTTTTAATGAAAAATAACTTTTCCACAACAATTAGTGAGAATAGCATTGTTTTGTATGTATGTATGTATGTATTTTTCCCCCAGGCCTTTTTAATGTCTGATTTAATAGAAGATTTAACTGAATTCTTATACCTGCTTCTGCATTCCATCTTATGATGCATTGTTTGGGTGGAGCATAGGAAAAAAGTCTGACTTCGCTGAGATTTGTAGTTGGAAAAGGAAGGAGTATTTTAATAGGCAAATGACCTCCTAGTATTATGAGAACATCTCAACCTTACATGTGTTATCATTGTTGTTTGTTGTTCGATCTCAAAGAGGACCATTACATCAGGGAGGTGACGCCATGACATGCAAGTGAATTTGAAGGATGCAGGGGACCCCCAGGTTCACTGGCCACACTTTGAGAACTTCTGCCCACTACCAGGACCAGTCCCTAAACATTTATTAAGCACCTACTATGTGCAGGACAGTGAGGAGAAAAAGGGCATGGGGGCCATCCAGTGTAGCCAGAAGAGAGTGTGAGTGAGGAAGAGATACAGCGGATAAAGACATCCAATTCAGACTGCCCATTTTATGGAAGAGGAAACAAGCCTGAGAGGTTGTGACTTGCCCAGGATACACAAATGTTAAGTGTTGATTTTCAGCTCAGGCCTGTGTCTTAGAAGCACTGCTTTGTCAGTGGCCTGTGGCATGAATTGCCAAAGGGTCAAACTGGGAGCAGGGCTATCACTGAAGGGGCTACTGAAATAATTTAGATGGGAGGTCATAAAAAATGGAGGTTTGGAGGGGGAAGTGCTAGCAACTTCTTGGGCATGGGAAGTAAAGGTGAGATAAGGGTCAGGGGAGCACAGAAATGGAGTGACCAGAGGAGGACAAGGAGGAGGATTGGGTTTGAGAGGGGTAATGAGTTCTGTTGACATGTGTTGGGCTAGGCATGCCTGTAGGATATTCAGGTGACATCCTGAAGTCAGTCAGTGACTGGAATTGAGAAGAGAGCTTAGGGTTGGAGAGAGATCTGGGAGCCATCCAGGTAGAGCTGATGACTGAGCCCTGGAGACCTCTCAGAGAGAAGAGGACCCAAGGTGCCATCTTGACAATGGGCATGGGAGAGATGAGGAGCCCTAGGGGATGAGTCCACTAGTGAGTAACCCATGGAAACCAAGAGAGGAGAGGCCAGGAAAGGAACTTGAGATGCCCTGTAGGAGAATGGAAGGAAAGCCATTGGAATTAGAGAGTTTCATTCTAGTGGTGGGGTCAGAAGACGATGTGAAAGAGGTGGGAAGGTAGCCAAGGTTATGGGTACTGAAATCAAAGAAAATGACCAGGTAACGTTTATTCGGAGCTTTAAGACTTGCAAAGCATTCTACGTATGTTATCTCCTTTGTAAGGCCTTTGGGCCTTACAACAGTCTTGCGAGGAAGATGCCAAAGTGCCATGATGCCCACTTTTACAAAGGGAGAAACTGAGACAGGCTTAAGTGACTTGCCCATCATCATTTGGCTTGTGTCAGAAGCAAGCTTCATACCAGGACCTTTCCACTCAGCCTTTCAATCAGCAAATGTTTATTAAGCACCTACTGTGTGTCCAGCCCTGTGCTAGTCACTGAACAGGAACAGAGGGCAGGGCAGGACCTGGAGCCTGAGAGGTTTTACCTGTGCATTACCAGGGGCCCAGCCCTGCACACCAATGGCCAATATCGCAAAGCCTACGATCCCGTGGGGGATTGGAGTACATGCTCTGAAGGCAAGGTATACAAAGTTAGCAAATAGTCAACAAACAAAAAGGCAAGGATGTCATTAAGTTTGCCACCTGAATCCATGAAGCATGTGGTTCTCCCAAGGCAGAAGTCCTTCGCTATCGGGGCTTTAGTCCAATATTCCAGAAACTGGGGTTTCTTACATGTATGAGCTGGGTCAGGAAACTGGAAAATGCTGTCATTACAACCACACACCCCGAAGATACTTATCACGTTCCTACCCTGCAAGTTTAGACATTCCCTGTCAAACATGGGCTGTGCTTGGGCTTGCTGTAAATGACCCCATGCAGTGATATCCTTTTGTTCCTTTCTATTTCATCCTTGGACAGCTAGGTGGCATTGCTGTGGATAGAGCCCCTGGTCCTAGAGTTGGGAGGACCCAAGTTCAAATTTGACCTGACATTTACTAGCTTTGTGACCCTGAGAAAACCACTTTATTGTTTGCCTCAGTTTCCTCATCTGTGAAATGAGCTGGAGACAGAAGTGGCAAACCACTCCAGTATCTTCACCAAAAAACCCACATGGGGTCACGGAGGGTCAGACGCGACCAAAACAATTCAACCACCATAACAATTTCGTCCTTAGGAAACAGGACCAAGAGTGGGGTCACCTCCCAAGTGTGTTTTACTCTGATACTTTCCCCCAAAGTCACCCGGTTACACTTCTGCTATCTTTATAAGTTCACCTGTTCTTCCACAGTCTTGCCAACATTGATTTTTATCCTTTGAACAGACTTCCCCAATTTAGCAAGTATAAGGTACCAGAAATGAACATTTTTGTGAGCACTAAGAGTTTTAGCAGGTTTTCAGTACAAGTAAATGTCCTTTAGCAAAGTCAATAAATTTTAACTTTTTAGAATAAAGACATTGGAGGAATGGCCTTGGGTAAAATACTTGGTATGGAGGCTGCCTGTCTTCAACTTCTGACATTAATGAACTAATTGCGCCTGGGCTTGGATGAGTCCAGTGTGTGCCCCTTGTCCTGGCTAGGCTGGGACAGAGTGTTGAAAGAAGAAGGAGGTTTAAACACCACTGACTTCAGTCAACCTGGGGAGCTTAATTGGAGAGGGGAGGAATGAAGAAAACATTCTTAGATTCTGTTTTCCTTTGAGGGAAAGGAGGACAGAGTAGAGTTGGAGCCTGGCTTAAAGATGACTGTGAGGCTGCTCCCGGCGAGCAGGTGGGATCTGCTGGTGGTGCCTGGCAGAAGGGTAGGCAGCAGGAACATCAGCCACATTGATCTCTCCAGATCCAGGATTCCTAACCCAGGAGGCAGGGAGGGCTGCCTAGATTTTCCGAGCTAGCCAGCTCAGTGCTCCCAGGGCTTGTTCCAGGCTCATGAACTAGTAGAATAAACGTTTCAGGGGCGGAGCCAAGATGGCGGAGTAGAAAGACGCAAGTACACATAGCTCCGAACCCACAACCCATACAACATCGGTATAAAGTAACTCACGGCGAATTCTGGAGCAGTGAGGCCACAGAACAGTGAAGAGAAGGAGATTTCTGTTCCAGAGGGACCTGCAAACCTCTCGCAAAAGGTCCGTCGCGCTGCAGACACGGAGCCCAGCCCAGCCCAGACCTGTTGCGGCCGCAGCACCAAGGGAAACAGACCCAAGCAGGCTTCAGGGACGGGATCTCCAGCGGCCACACAAGTCCCTCCACCCACAGGTGACGGGGGTCGGTGAGAGAGTCTCTTTGGCGGGTCAAGAGGGGAGTGGGGTGCCCCCATAACTCGGGTCCCCCCCCCGGGAGGTAGAGGCTGGGAGGTGGCTGCAGACAGGGGCTCCCCAAGCAGGCGGGAGCCTGGATCCATTGTTGAAGGTCTGTGCATAAACCCCCTGAGGGAACTGAGCCTGAGAGGTGGCCCTGCCCCAACCTGACCACCTGAACTTAATTCTCACACTGAATAGCAGCCCTGCCCCCGCCAAAAGCCCTAAGGCTGGGAAGCAGCATTTGAATCTCAGACCCCAAACGCTGGCTGGGAGGATCAGGAGGCGAGGTGGGTGTGAGGAGAATATTCAGAGGTCAAGTCACTGGCTGGGAAAATGCCCAGAAAAGGGAAAAGAAATAAGACTATAGAAGGTTACTTTCTAGGTGAGCAGGCATCTCCCCCCTGCCTTTCTGATGAGGAAGAACAATGCTTACCATCAGGCAAAGACACAGAAGGCAAGGCCTCTGTGTCCCAGCCCACCCAATGGGCTCAGGCCATGGAAGAGCTCAAAAAGAATTTTGAAAATCAAGTTAGAGAGGTGGAGGAAAAGCTGGGAAGAGAAATGAGAGACATGAAGTCAAAGTATGATCAACAAATCAGCACCCTGCTAAAGGAGACCCAAAAAAATGTTGAAGAAAATAACACCTTGAAAACTAGCCTAACTCAATTGGCAAAAGAGGTTCAAGAAGCCAACGAGGAGAAGAATGCTTTCAAAAGCAGAATTAGCCAAATGGAAAAGGAGATTCAAAAGCTCACTGAAGAAAATAGTTCTTTCAAAATTAGAATGGCACAGGTGGAGGCTAAGGACTTTGTGAGAAAGCAAGATATCACAATACAAGCCCAAAAGAATGGAAAAATGGAAGATAATGTGAAATATCTCATGGGAAAAACAACTGACCTGGAAAATAGATCCAGGAGAGACAATTTAAAAATTATGGGACTACCTGAAAGCCACGATCAAAAAAAGAGCCTAGACATCATCTTTCATGAAATTATCAAGGAAAACTGCCCTGAGATTCTAGAACCAGAGGGCAAAATAAATATTCAAGGAATCCACAGAACACTGCCTGAAAGAGATCCAAAAAGAGAAACTCCTAGGAACATTGTGGCCAAATTCCAGAGTTCCCAGGTCAAGGAGAAAATATTGCAAGCAGCTAGAAAGAAACAATTCAAGTATTGTGGAAATACAATCAGGATAACACAAGATCTAGCAGCCTCTACATTAAGGGATCGAAGGGAATGGAATAGGATATTCCAGAAGTCAAAGGAACTAGGACTAAAACCAAGAATCACCTACCCAGCAAAACTGAGTATAATGCTTCAGGGGAAAAATTGGTCTTTCAACGAAATAGAGGACTTTCAAGCATTCTTGATGAAAAAACCAGAGCTGAAAAGAAAATTTGACTTTCAAACACAAGAATGAAGAGAAGCATGAAAAGGTAAACAGCAAAGAGAAGTCATAAGGGACTTACTAAAGTTGAACTGTTTACATTCCTACATGGAAAGACGGTATTTGTAACTCTTGAAACTTTTCAGTATCTGGGTACTGGGTGGGATTACACACACACACATGCACACACGCACACACACATAGAGACAGAGTGCACAGAGTGAATTGAAGAGGATGGGATCATATCTTAAAAAAAAATGAAATCAAGCAGTGAGATAGAAATATATTGGGAGGAGAAAGGGAGAAATTGAATGGGGCAAATTATCTCTCATAAAAGAGGCAAGTAAAAGACTCATTAGTGGAAGGATAAAGAGGGGAGGTGAGAGAAAAACATGAAGTCTACTCTCATCACATTCCGCTAAAGGAAAGAATAAAATGCACACTCATTTTGGCATGAAAACCTATCTTACAATACAGGAAAGTGGGGGATAAGGGGATAAGCAGGGTGGGGGGGATGATAGAAGGGAGGGCATGGGAAGGAGGGTGCAATTTGAGGTCGACACTCATTGGGAGGGATAGGATCAAAAGAGAATAGAAGTAATGGGGGACAGGATAGAATGGAGGGAAATATAGTTAGTCTTACACAACACGACTATTATGGAAGTCATTTGCAAAACTACACAGATTTGGCCTATATTGAATTGCTTGCCTTCCAAAGGGAAGGGGTGGAGAGGGAGGGAGGTAAAGAAGTTGGAACTCAAAGTGTTAGGATCAACTGTTGAGTACTGTTCTTGCCATTAGGAAATAAGAAATACAGGTAAAGGGGTATAGAAAGCTATCTGGCCCTACAGGACAAAAGAGAAGACGGAGACAAGGGCAGAGAGGGATGATAGAAGAGAGAGCAGATTGGTCATAGGGGCAGTTAGAATGCTTGGTGTTTGGGGGGGGAGGGGAGAAAAGGGGAGAAAATTTGTAACCCAAAATTTTGTGAAAATGAATGTTAAAAGTTAAATAAATAAATTTAATAAATAAAAAAATAAAAAATAAAAAGAATAAACGTTTCATGGGAACTTCACAAACAGACCCTGGCATTATTATCCTATCCATTAAATGTGAAGCATTGGGAAAATATTTGGGGTTTGCTTATTATTGTGGAAGGCACCCCATCCTCACAGTCCCCCAGGCTCACAACCTAGGAGTCACCCTGAATGCCTCATTGTCTCTTATTCCCTATGTCCAAGCCACTGCCAAGAACTGTCGTTCCCCTTGCTCTGTCCCTGATGCTCCCCCCAGCCTGCTGCAGACACCTCACACCTGGCCTATGCAGGAGCCTGCAGGTGAGTTTGCCCATCTCAAGTCTTTCCCTGCTCCACTCAATCCTCTAATCAGCTACTAACATGATTTTCTAAAGCCCAGGTCTGACCATGTCACCCCGCTAAAAATTCCACCCCCGAGGTCTCGAAGGAAGCCTGGGAAGTCTAGGTAGAGATGATGATGGGGAGTGTTCCAGACTTCGGAGACAGCCAGAGAAAAAGCCAGGAATCAGGCGTGAGTGTCCTAAGGTCTGTGCGGAGCCTCCTTTCATATGGGTTGGACTTTGTGCAAAACATCTCCCTCTCCCACTGACCAATACATGCTTACTGCCTGACCAGTGAGGCATGGATTAAACACATGCTACAGATACAAAGACACAGTGAAGCTGTCCTCACTCAGAGATCACATCGTATTGAGGGAGACAATACGGACCTGTTTAGGCAGAGGAACTGGCCCGATGATTTCATTAGCATAGGTAAGTACCAAGGAAATTATAAACACATTATACATATAAACAGTGCACTCGTGATATAATAACGATATGACAAAGATTTTATATGTAAGTATATAATAGCATTTATATTACTTTAAATATATTTAATGTTTATATTGTACATGCTGTATTGTTAATAAATCATTATTGCATATATTATTTAACATATTTCTATTTTATGTAGTAAATACGCTGACTGTACAGCCATTTAAGGCTTGTAAGATTCTTTAGAAATATTATCTCCTTTGATCCTCAGAGCTCCCATGAGAGCTAGGTGCTATTTTCTCTTTTATAGATGAGGAAATGGAGGCAGACATCAGTGCAGTGACTTGCCCAGGTTCACCCAGCCAGCGAGGGGCTGAGGCTGGATTCAAATTCAGGTCGTCCTGACAGGCCTGGCACTATCTACTGCACCACCTTTCTGCTTAGTAAAGAATCGTGGTTTGTCCTTTGTTCTCAAAGAGGATCGTGACACCAGGAAAATGATGCCATGACTTACAAGAGAATTGGATAGGAAGTTCAGGATCCTTTGGGGGCCAGTGAAGAAAGTGCATTCTGGGCATTGCCCCCCAAGCTAGATGCTGCAAACAAAGAGGGAAGAAAGTGGAGACTGACAAATTCATGGGGGATGAAATCCGACTTCTGTGTTCCTGAGCCTCTGTTTGGGGAGCACCCACACCAGGCTTCCTGCTCTCTTCAGACAGGATTGGACCTTCCCTTTTCTCAGCTCTCTCTTAGGTGTTCATCTATGACAATTAAGCTCCTTCAGGGCAGGGATAGTCTTTGCTTGCATTGTGGTTCCCAGCCCTTACTTAGCACAGTTACTGGCTCTTAGTAGGGGCTTAATGCTCTGTCTAAATCAATGTCTGTCTATCTGTCTATCTATCCATCCAGCTACCTATCCCTATCTGTCTCTGTCTGTCTGCCTGTCTTGTCTGTGTCCCTGTCTGTCATGTCTGTGTTTTCCTATAAAGCGCGGAGTCAGTAGGAAAACTGATGTTTGCTCTTAAATATCTGCACAGAAATGCTCCAAGCATAGGCAGCCAGAAGGATGAGCTGAAGGTCCCAACGCAAACAAATCTGACACGTTAGGTAAAACAAGGACTTAGTGGGATGTGACCCAAGGCTGAGTATGGTTCTGGTTGGAAAGCAGATCTACCTTTTTCTAAAGATGTGTAAGTGGGAGGAGCGGGGGAGGGGAGGCATTAAATGAATGACTTTTTGTCTCAAGAAAATTTTAGAGGTCATTTAAAGAAGAAAATCACAATATATAAAATTATAGTTTGGGGTTAACATTCCAGAAATTTGAGTAAACAAAGTCACCATCCATTCCTCTCTCTGGCCACTCTCTTCTCTCCAGGAGTGAACAAAGGGAATCTCTCCTTTAGAAAGATTTCCAGTCCTTTGTCAAGGACAAAGGCAAGACACTGAGAAAAGCCTGTTTGTCCTGACCTGTCACCCACCCCTGGTTTAAAAGGTGGTTTTATCTAGGAGTCTGGAAAAGGCTTCAGAGGAAAATATTTCTAGAAAAAGTAAACACACATTGATATTACAAAAGCATCCTTATGTGGGAAAACATAGGAACCAGGGAGAGAAAAACATGGTGGAGAGTATTTTAGTAAAAGTCAGTGGAGGCAGAAACAAGTGATTTTGTCCCTGGAATAAAGACCAGACCTCCCTGATGGGGGATGACAGATCAGGAGCTCCGGAAACACAGAGGAAGGATGTAATAGTGGTGAGTGAGGATGATGACGGCATTTATATGGGACCTACTGTGGGGCCAGGGTCTGTGCTACACCCTTTACAAATATCTTCTCATTTGATCCTCACCATAACCCTCTGAGGCAGGTGATACTATATCCCCATTTAACAGCTGGGGAAACTGAGGCAAACAGAGGTTAAATGACTTGTCCAGGGCCACAGCTAGTAAGTTTCTGAGTAGCATCAGTTATCTGGATATGTGCTGGAGCTTTCTGTCCAAAAACCCAAGCAGCTCTCAATTTCTTGATATGTCTGTATAATAATTTCATGCCTCAAAAGGTAATGGAATCATCAAAGGAAAATTCTTTTCTTGGTCTGAGTCATACCAACAGGGAAAGCTGGTGGCAAGACTGAAAATAATGGAACTTTTGGGGAAAATGACCATTTCACTGAAAAATTTCTGGTAGAAGAAGAGAAAGCTGAAACTAGTCTGATATTGGGAAAGCTACTTTGAAAAGGTTCAGAAGGAGGAAGTGTAGGGGGAGCATGGATTAAAATGCTGCAGAACTTGGCCAGAAGGGACAGGAAACCCTCAAGAACACAGTTGTGGAGTCAAAGTGAAACAGTTCCAATAAGGAAGAAAAAGAGACCGATGGTGGACCGGCAGGGAAGCTGCTGACGAGCCGCAGTTTTTATAAGCTTTGAGTCCCCTTCCATATTACAGGGCCCACCATGGTCCTACAAGAACTGGCAGGAATTGAGGCTGGTAAAGAAAACCACTCACAGCTGAAAGGCTGGATTTTCTTAAAAGGCTGTCTTAGGGAGAGGGGAAGGACCAGAGAAGGGATAGGATCGTGGCCCTGCGTGAATGGGACAAAGATACTGTCACAGAGAGAGGGCAGTTCTACTTCTGTTGTCTGAGCCAAGGATGATGACCTTTGGTCAGGAAAGAACAAATGCCAACCATCTGGAGCCAGCGGGGGCCTGAGATAAGGAAGAGGACACCAGGATGAGTTCAGGCTAATGCCCCCATGAGCTCCATGCCCAGGTCCTGAAAGCTGGCACCTGTGGTGGACACACCTCTCTTAACGCTGCTCCTCCGAGAACCTGGACTCTTCTAAGGCCTCCCAGGTGCTTTGTTGCTATTGAAAGGGTAATCCTTTGTCCACCCTGCAAAACTCAAGACAAAGAATGAAGACAAGTTTATTAAAAGTTGAGCAAAGTGGCAACACCTTGACGTGCTGGTCACCGCAGCTCCACAAGGAGGGATTCAAGACAAAGCCAGTTCTTATCGATACCTTTAGTAAGGAGACAAAGACAATTTAGTCAGGTCCACGTCAGCCAAAAAGGGATAGGCCACTGCATCCCTCAGCCCTGATTACAAATGGCCAGAGGACCATGTTAACTCTAAAACGGCCAGAGAGCTCACACAGGTCATCGCAGCCACAGCTAACTGTGAAGTAAAGTAAAACAAAGCCAAATCAAACCAAAGTGCTAACAGCAGTCATCAGCTTTCTTTAGTCCTTTAGAAGAGGGAGACTAGACACATGTGCAGGGGCCTTGGCATTGGTGTGCGCAAATCACAGTACTGATGCCAGTGGCTGCCAGTGAGCTGTAGCCCTGTCAATGAGGGATAGCAGCAACACTGAGACACATTTGATTCAGAGAAACAATTCTGGGATTTTGCTGTGGCTGAGATCATCCAGAGGGTGTGCACAAAGGATGGTGGTTATGCCAAACACAGGGCACAGACTGCTCACTGGGCCTAACTATGGAAAACGGTGTCTCCTAATAGTAAAAAAGAGATGGGGGGTCTTGGCATGGGGATCTTGGCATTCCCCTCTTTTGGCCAATAAAGGAGAGGCAGGTATAAGCCAAGAAGCCATGAGAGGCATGTTGGGCCAGGATGAGATATTGAACTGAGGGACAGCTGTGGGCTTAGGTTGGTGAGTTGAGGGGTTAAGGTGGCAGATCTAAGAATTTGTTAGCCCCTCATGATGGAATGGCATTTTTAGCACAAGAGGTAAGTTCCTTGAGAGGCCCTATCAGGGAAGTGTCCCAGGTAGGAGAGCCAAGAATATAGAGGGAGAAATAAACAACTAGGACAGTATACTCAACCCTTGTACAGAATCTTGGGACAGCTGTCTTGTTTGGATGTCGGCTGCCCCTCGGGCAGACAAACCTTGAGGTCCCCAGAGGGTTCTGCCGCTCACTCAGGAGTGGGGGCCTTCTTCAGATGATCCAGGAGACCAAACCCACAGGTTTGGCAGCTGTCAGAAGGACCTGGTAGAAACAATGATTGATTGATTAGTACGGGGCCAGTTTTCAGATAAAACATACAGGCTGCTTGGGAGAATTTTGAGAAAATTGTGAGAAAACTCCTTGCCTCAATCTTTGGATCTGATAGTTTCTGGTCAGCATAACCAAGGTGCTTAGGGTCTCTAAGCAGCAGGGAGAGGTGGTCCAGCTTCCCAAACACAGGACTAAGTTCAACAATGCAATAAGGTTTTTCATAAATTCATAATCTTAATTACATTGTCATATTACATTCATGTCAGACGATAGGGCTTAGGACTCTATGTACTTAGAGGGCTCGCAATGGACTAGTTTTGAAAAGGGAGATTTACTTGTCGCCAAAGTAACCAAGAAAACTTAAACATTAATTATGCAAAGCAATAGTCGTCATCACCAATATTAACTAACATCTAGCCTCCTTGTATCCTAGTGACCCATTCTCAATGTTCATTTAATCAACACCTTCTGAGTCCCAGAGGTCTCATGGAGTCATCTGGTCCCCAGATATCCTTTCTTGGATAATTGATTTTCTCAAGACAGCTCCATAAAAGGTTTTGCTTCTCTGATTCCAAATCTAGAAGTTCCTAGATATTCCTGACAATATAATTTACTACAATCACTTAAACTGGGTTCTTCGAATGTGAAACTTCAAAAGATATTTAGTTTATATTCTATTTGTTGTTTCTATCCTTACCTACATCCTGTACCTGATAGAAGAATCTTTTAAAAAATATTCATGAGGGTCCAACCATAAAATGAGTTCTTCTGCCTTTAAAATGATCAGACAGATAATTTTAAAATAGGGAAAGACTTTTCCTTTTATCAATATAATTTATGTGTAAAATCCTTAATCCAATTTTGAGAATTTATTTCTAAAACATACTCAAAGCCTGAGTTTCCATGATATACACATTTGGAAGTCAAATCACAAATGTCTGTATATAACTCCTAGAGAAAAGTCTGGTGCTGTTGCTTTTCTCAAAGTTTACTATTCCACTTATTTGGGAAACTTTTCCATTCTCTGTCATTGTCTTATTACTTCGCCTAACCATTTCCCCTTTAGGAGGATATGATCCCTGTACTGTAATGTGATCACAAATGTAGGTTAACATTGTAATTGTTAACATTGTTCCTACTTGCATCTCTTTATAGGAACTACATAAGCTTAGTAAATGCTTGATGATGCACTGATTCCTGTCACATGGTTCCACTTCCTCATTTTACAGATGAGAAAACTGAGGTCTCCTCTCTGCTACATTTACATTTTTCATGTAAACTCTCTGCTCTGAATGGATGATTTTCCATTTATCGTGTAAGCAGCTCTTGTCCATGGCCAACTGCACGTACTCTCCTCCTAGACTCAGCTCCTCCAAAACCCTGTGTTGTATGACTAGGAGGTAATGCAGTACCTGGCACACAGTACCTGGCACACAGTACCTGGTACACAATAGGTGCACGATATATGCTGGGGGACTTGTTCCAATTATCTCATGCTCATTAGGTGCTCTAATTAAACAACATCATGCACATGGAAGCTTGGAGGGCTGGTCTGAAAATCAGGAAGGAAGCGCTCCAGTTCCTTTTCTAACTCATCTCTGTTGGGCAGGTGAGGACCAGGTGTTGGGGGCCTGTCTTGGGGGTAGGTGTGGACCAGGTGATGAGGATGGGCCCTGTTTGCGGGGCAGGTGTGGACCAGGGGCTGGGGTCTGTCTTGGGGGTAGGTGTGGACCAGGGGGTGAGGATGGGCCCTGTCTGCGGGGCAGGTGAGGACCAGGGGCTGGGGTCTGTCTTGGGGGTAGGTGTGGACCAGGTGATGAGGATGGGGCCTGTCTGCAGGGCAGGTGAGGACCAGGGGCTGAGGATGGGCCCTGTCTGCGGGGCAGGTGAGGACCAGGGGCTGAGGATGGGCCCTGTCTGCGGGGCAGATGAGGACCAGGGGCTGAGGATGGGCCCTGTCTGCGGGGCAGGTGAGGACCAGGGGCTGAGGATGGGCCCTGTCTGCGGGGCAGGTGAGGACCAGGGGCTGGGGTCTGTCTTGGGGGCAGGTGAGGACCAGGGGCTGAGGATGGGCCCTGTCTGCGGGGCAGGTGAGGACCAGGGGCTGAGGATGGGCCCTGTCTGCGGGGCAGGTGAGGACCAGGGGCTGAGGATGGGCCCTGTCTGCGGGGCAGGTGCGGGGGCTGGCGCGCCCCCACGGGCGGCACGTGGGGAGGACCCCGGAGGCGCCCACGAGGGTCTTCTCAGGGGCTCCCCTCCCCCAGGGCCCACGGCTCCCGGGGCACCGCGGGTATCCCTATTCTTCCCGTGGAGAAAATGCAGACGCCGAGGCTCGGCCCGCTTGCGTGACGTGCGGGTCGGGAAGGGGCAGCCCCGCTGACCGCAGAGGCCCCGGACCGCACACGTGGGTGCTCCCGGCTCTCAAGCCTTCCGCATCCACTCGCACGGCCTCCATTCCCCAGAATCCCCACGGCCTCCGGCGCTGCGTCACTGCGACCTGGCGTGCGTGCTTCGCGTTCCCGGTGCTTTGTGGGAGGCGTAGTTTCGGGGGTGGGGTGCGCAGGCGCAGTAGCTGCGGAGCGGGTAGTCGGCCCCTTTGTTCTCGGGGCATCCCCGCAGCGGCGGCGGGAACTGGGACAGAGGTCCCGGGGAGGCTGGCGCAGAAAGCTGGACCCGCGGACGCCTCCGGCTGAGGTGAGCGCCCGCGTGCGCTGGGGACGGAGGGCGCATGTGTGGAGGATGCGCGTGCCCGCACGCGCACGGGGCAGTGGGAAGAGTGGGACTAAGTGGGGAGGGCCGGGGGGCGCGCTTCGTGTGCGCGGCTGCGGCAGGGGCCCGGTGGGGGCGGGGCCGCGTGCGCAGGCGCGTCGGAGCGGGGGCGGGGCCGGGCGGGGCAGCGTGCCCGGGAGGGCGGCCGGGGCGGGGCGGAGCCGGTGTGCGCAGGCGCGCGGCCGGGAGGCCGGTCCGTGCTGGCTCTGTAGCTGCCCAAGAGCGGGTGAGTGAGGCGGGGCGGGGGTCCGGGGGGCGCCGAGCCCCTGGGGCAGGAAGGCTGGGTCCTGCCCGCCCCGCCCCGGGGAGAGCGCTCGTTCTGGGTCACTGCCTGCCCCGCAGCGCCTGGGGCAGGATTCGAACTCGGATCTTGCCGGCTCTGCCGCCCCCTGTGAGGCGGGAGGGGGCTGCCGGGGGTGCCCAGGGAGGGACCCCGCGTGTCAGTGCTGGGCGCGGGGGCGCGAGCCGGGGCCGTCCTGCCCGGGCTGTGGTGGTGCCCGTTGTGCAGATGTGGAAACTGAGGCAGGCAGCGGCCCAGGCCCGCCCTGCCCGGGGCTTCTC
The DNA here is from genome assembly GCF_028372415.1 of Notamacropus eugenii. Lineage (NCBI taxonomy): Eukaryota > Metazoa > Chordata > Mammalia > Diprotodontia > Macropodidae > Notamacropus > Notamacropus eugenii. The sequence goes on along the minus strand of NC_092876.1, from coordinate 6,253,121 downwards.
ACCGCAGGCCTGGGGGCGGCAGCCGGAGGGTCCCCCGTGACCCCGGGGTGCTGCCCCTCCCGGCCCGGGGCCCCCAGGTGACCCCCAGGTGCCTCCCACGCATGGCCTTGGTGGGACTGGGGGGCCCCGGAACCATCCCCGGAGCCCTGCAGGCTGGCCTGGGACCCCGTCCTCAGGGGGACCGCTCCCAGCGCGGGCTGGGGGGACACCTCAGTGCCCCTGCCCTGCCCCTGCCCCTGCCCCTCCCCCTGCCTCTGCCCCTCCCCTTGCCTCAGCCCCTGCCCTGCCCCTGCCCCTGCCCCTCCCCCTGCCCCTGCCCCTGCCCCTCCCCCTGCCTCTGCCTCCCCCTGCCTCTGCCCCTCCCCCTGCCTCTGCCCCTCCCCTTGCCTCTGCCCCTGCCCCTCCCCCTGCCCCTGCCCCTCCCCCTGCCTCTGCCTCCCCCTGCCTCTGCCCCTCCCCCTGCCTCTGCCCCTCCCCTTGCCTCTGCCCCTGCCCCTCCCCCTGCCCCTGCCCCTCCCCTTGCCCCTGCCTCTGCCCCTCCCCTTGCCTCTGCCCCTGCCCCTCCCCCTGCCCCTGCCCCTCCCCTTGCCCCTGCCTCTGCCCCTCCCCTTGCCTCGGCCCCTGCCCCTCCCCCTGCCCCTGCCCCTGCCCCTCCCCCTGCCTCTGCCTCCCCCTGCCTCTGCCCCTCCCCCTGCCTCTGCCCCTGCCCCTCCCCCTGCCCCTGCCCCTCCCCCTGCCTCTGCCCCTCCCCTTGCCCCTGCCTCTGCCCCTCCCCCTGCCCCTCCCCTTGCCTCTGCCCCTGCCCCTGCCCCTCCCCCTGCCTCTGCCCCTCCCCCTGCCCCTCCCCTTGCCTCTGCCCCTGCCCCTCCCCCTGCCTCTGCCCCTGCTTCTGCCCCTCCCCCTGCCCCTGCCCCTGCCCCTCCCCTTGCCTCTGCCCCTCCCCCTGCCTCTGCCCCTCCCCCTGCCTCTGCCCCTCCCCTTGCCTCTGCCCCTGCTCCTGCCCCTGCCCCTCCCCCTGCCTCTGCCCCTGCTTCTGCCCCTCCCCCTGCCCCTGCCCCTGCCCCTCCCCTTGCCTCTGCCCCTCCCCCTGCCCCTGCCCCTCCCCCTGCCCCTGCCCCTCCCCCTGCCTCTGCCCCTCCCCCTGCCCCTGCCCCTCCCCCTGCCTCTGCCCCTCCCCTTGCCCCTCCCCCTGCCTCTGCCCCTCCCCCTGCCCCTGCCCCTCCCCCTGCCTCTGCCCCTGCTCCTGCCCCTCCCCGTGCCCCCTCTGCCCCTGCCCCTGCCTCTGCCCCTCCCCCTGCCTCTGCCCCTCCCCTTGCCCCTCCCCCTGCCTCTGCCCCCCCCCTGCCCCTGCCCCTCCCCCTGCCTCTGCCCCTGCTCCTGCCCCTCCCCGTGCCCCCTCTGCCCCTGCCCCTGCCTCTGCCCCTCCCCCTGCCTCTGCCCCTCCCCCTGCCTCTGCCCCTGCTCCTGCCCCTGCCCCTCCCCCCACCTCTGCCCCTGCCCCTGCTCCTGCCCCTCCCCCTGCCCCCTCTGCCCCTGTCCCTGCCCCTGCCCCTGTCCCTGCCCTTGCCCCCTCTGCCCCTGCCCGTCCTCCTGCCCCTGCCTCTCTGCCCGTCTCCCTCTCGGAGGCACAGAGCGCTGGGGGAGGGGGCGGCTGGAGGTCGCCGGGTGGTTCAGTGGTTCAATGGGCAGAGCGTGTTTGGGCCTGAGTTCCCATGAGACATTTAATGCTGCTGCCTGCCTCAGTTTCCTCATCTGCCAACGGAGGTGGTTGTGAGGATCCAGTGTGTCAGCCATTCCCCTGCCTGTAGTGTAGATCGAGGTGAGAGAGGAGGCTTGGGACGCCCATGTTCTGATGAGGGGGGTCACCCCCCCAAGCCCGTGCTCAGTGGGTGAGGGTCCAGCCCTCCTTTCCTGGTCTGGAGCCCCCGCCCCAGGGGCTGCGGGAGGGCCAGACCCCTTCTGGTCTGATGGTGGCCTGTTTGCCACGACACCCCCCCTCTGTCAGAGGTGGAAGGCAGAATGCTGGTGTTTTTACAGGCAGGGAGACTGAGGCTCCAACAGCAGAAGAGACTTAGCCAAGGTCACACTGAGCTTGAGCACCATCCCTCGGACCCCGCACCCTCCCCCCTCCTTCCTTCTTCTCCCTGCCCTGGAGGAGCTCACAGTCTGATGGGAGAGAAAGACTGGTGCAACCCCTGGTGCTGAGCATGGTGCCTAGCACACAGTGGGCGCATAATAGATGTCTGTTGACTGGTTCGGAAGGGAGAGCCTTCCCAACATGGGACAGTCACTTCATGGACTGGAGAAACAGCCCAGAGGCCCTGGAGCCCCTGGGGAGGAGCCCGGTAAGCCACGCCTCCAGAAGAGTTGGAAGGACCTGGCCCCTGAAGGAGGGCGCCTTCCCTCTCTGGGGGACCCTCTCTGGTGAGAGGCAGCAATGCCGGGCTCCCTCCCCCTTCTTTCAGGCCCTCCTCCCCCACTTCTCCCCACCTCTACACCTTCTCTCTCTTTCTTTCTTGCTTCCCCTCCCCATTTCGTTCTCCCTCTCTCCCCCTCCCCTCTCCTCTCCCCCTCTCCCCCTCTCCCCTCCTCTTTTTCTCCCTCTCCCCCTCCCCCACCTTCTCCCTCTCTCCCCCTCCCCCTCCCCCACCTTCTCCCTCTCTCCCCCTCCCCCCTCCTCTCCCCCTCCCCCTCCCCACCTTGTCCCCCTCCCTCTCTCCCTCCCCCACTTTCTCTCTCTCTTTCTCCTCCCCCCATTTGCTTTACTAATTCAATAACCCCACCAAAGAAGGATGAGGGCCCCTGTTCTGGCTCCCCCAGTTCCTGTGGGAGTGCACGTTAAGTGTCTCTAGGCAACCGAGGCACCGATATCCAGAGCATCTGAGGCCATTCTGTCTGTGGCTTCATGGAGCATTTCTTAAAGGGAATAATATTCCAAATATTCCTGCCATCTCCTCTGCCTCATTTTCGGGGGAAAGTGATCAATTTACTTGAGAGAAGAAAAGCAATCCGTGTTCATCTGAAATACTGATGTGTGGACCCTTTGAATGGGTCCACATCCAGAGTCCAGACTTGGAAAGAATGGAGAGATGTTTGGGTGCCATCCAGCGAATAGTCAGATCCCTGCTTTGTGCCAGGCCCTTGGGTAAGTGGTTGGTCTACGCTCGTACAAAGAGGCTGTAAAGAGCAGTCCTCCTATTGGGCACGATTAGTTACTGATCCAGTGACTTGGGGTGAAAGGAGGGAACATGGATTTAAAGAGTAATCATAGCTAGTGTTCATGTAGCACTCAAAGGTTTGCAAAGTGCTTTACAAATTTTATCTCACAACCACCCTGGAAGATAGGTGCTGATATTATCCTGTTTTAGAGATGGAGAAACCAAGACAAGACAGTAGAACTTGCCCAGAGGCACACAGCCAACAGGAGTCAGAGGCCAGATTTGAATGTGTTCTATCCACTGAGCCAGCTGACTGCTCTGGGACTGTCCTATCAGCCAACCTTTGTTGTACATCTCCAGGCCAGGAAGGAAGCCAGTGGGCGCCCACTCAGGAACTCCATCTTTATGCCTTTCTTGTGGGCCATGATCCAGAAAGCCAGATCGGGTCTCTCACGCCCCCTTCTTAGCCAGGGGTTGATTCCCAGATCACGTTTTCTCTCCTGTATCCTTGGCCTGGGGTGGGTGGGCAGGCGGGCATCTGTGAGAACAGTCCCTGTGCTCTGGGGTCTCCCACTATGGCTGAGATGCTGGGCTTCTTCAGAGAGAGGTGACTGGGGGTGACCATTCTCTGACAGTAGCTTCTGGCCTTGCTTTCTTGTTCATCATGCAGGTAGGGCAGGTGGTCTCCTCTCTTTCCCATTTTACAGATATGGAAACAGAGTCTCAAAGCAGCCAAGTCTCACAGCCAGGTAGAGGCTGGCCGGAGTCTAGCTGGGTCTCCTGACTTCTGGGCCTCCCCCGCTGCCCCCCTGGGCTCTGTGAACCTCGGTTGTCCCCATTCATTCGTCTGCTGTTAGTCATAGCACAGCTAGTCCCTCTTGCTGGCCTCCCAGAGGAGTCCCCACAGTGGGCACCAGGCCATGCCCCCTCTCCATGGTCCAGGGCCTTCTGTTATTGCTGTAATGTTGGTCAAACATTCTCAGTCAGTCAGTCAACAAGTACTTATTAAGTGCTTACTAGGTGCTGGGTACCATGATAACCACAGGGGCTACAAAGAAAGGCAAAAATGTGGTGCGAAGAGCCGGGGCTGAACCAAATAAATGCTGGAGAAATCGGAGGTAGCCCCAGAGAGAAGCTGCTGGCACCAAGGCGGGAAAGGTGGCTTTTTCCAGGTGGGATTTTAGCTGGAACGTGAATGAAGCCAGGGGGCCAAGATGAGAGAGAGTGTTCTAGGCATGGGCACAGCCAGGGAAAGTGCCTAGGGTCAGGAGATGGAGAGTCTTGTGTTAGAGGAGGCCCAGGAGGCTGATGTCACTGGACTGAAGATTACATATTTGAGAGTCAAGTGGAAGGAGACCAGAAAAGGAGGAGGGGGCTAGGCTGCAAATGGTTTTGATTGCTAAAGAGCATTTTCTATTTGGGCTTGGAGACAATAGGGGGCCTCTGGAGTTTGTTGAGTAGAGGGTGACGTCATGTTCATGGCTGTATGGAGGATGGATTGGAGTGGGGAGAGACTGGAGGCAGGGAGACGCCCCCTCCCCTGCAGCTATTGCCATAGACCAGGCCTGAGGTGGTGAGGGCATACACCAGGGTCGATGTGGTGTCAGAGGAGAGGAGGAGGCATACTTGGAGATGTTGTGCCATACTGGATATGGGAGTGGTGGAGTGGTGAAAGAGAGGAATCCAGGAGGAGGCCTAGGCTGTGAGACTGAGAGGCTGGGAGGGTGGGAGTACCCTCTGCAGCCATAAGGGAGGGGGATGGGGAGGACTTAGGGGAAAAGATAACGTTTGTTTTGTATATGTTGAGTTTCAGATGTCTACTGGACGTCCAGTTCAAGATGTGTGAAGAGCAGTTGGAGTTGGGAGATTGGAGGTCAGCAGAGAGGTCAGGCTAGATAGATCACCCAGTGAAGTGCTATAGAGGGAGAAGATGGTCAGGACTGAGCCCTGAGAGACCTCCAGGATAGAGGGCGTAGTCTGAGGGAGAGCATTGAGAGATGAGGATCAGGTCACTTTGGGATGTTGCTGAGGTTGGAGCTTGGACTGCAGAGAGTGGGAGGGGAGGCAGTGCAGGCCATTCATACCTGCCGGCTGGACACCCCACACCCCTGCTCAGGGGATCCTCAAGGTCAGCCCCTGGAGTGGGCTGCTGCCCTGGGAGCCAGGCTTGGGGCCTCTGCTCTGAGACTCTGAGAAGACTCCAGGCTGTTCAGGGCTTTGATTTCAGCTCTTCCTCAGGGAGTGGGGGGGGACCTTCTGTCCTGGTGAGTTTGGGTCTTGTGGGGCAGGTTTCATCACCCTCATGGCTTCTTTTTCCTCCTCCAGCTCCACCTTCTCCCCCACCAAGAACCCCTAAGGAGGCAGCAATGACGTCGGGGCTCCTTTCAGCTGTACCTCAGGTGAGTCAAGATTTCTTCTCTTCCTCCCAACATGTCACTCAGTTTCTCCAGATATAGATTGATTTGTTGACTTGAACCTCACTGCTTTGCCCACCCTGGTTCCATCCAGGGATCTGAGTTTCACTCCTCCCCAGAACACTCTGGATTTTTCTCTTGGTGCTAAATTGTTGATAAGTCGTCCAGGCCAAAACCCTTGTGTCATCTCAGGGCTCAGGGATTTCAGAGGCCTTCAAGAGTGGGCCCTGGTTAGACTCATTCCCCAGTGCCTAGGCCTTGAGGCAGCCAAGCTCTCTGCTGACCATTTAGATGGTGTAAAGGGTCTACGCAGAGCAGGACAGGCCCAGAGGCTGGGCCAAGGATAATGCCATGAAACTGAGGGAGAAATGGAAAATCTTGAATGTCACTGGGGAAGGTGGCTTGACTAGACTGCAGTTCAGTGAGAAAGATATGGGTGCTTTGGTGGACCCCAGAAAACTTACCTTGTGCCAGAAAAGACCGCTGATAAGAGGAACTGGGGCTGAACACAAGAGGAATTGTGTCCTACACCAGGGATATGCCCTATTGAGACCAGGGCTGGAGCATCATTGTAGCATTGGGGCACCACATTTTAGGCAAGAAGCTAGAGAAGGGCAAATCAAGGGCCTTGAGACCATGCCAGACGAATGAGAGTAGATAAAGGGTGTAGGACAGCCGGGGGCGCCAGACTGCATGGAGCCCAGGATGTGGCCTGACCTCTTCCTGAGTTCAAATCCAGCCTCATATATTTACTAGCTGCGTGACCCTGCTTGCCTCAGTTTCCTCATCTGTAAAATGAAGAAGGAAATGGCAGCCACTTCAGTAACTTTGCCAAGAAAACCCCAAATGACATCACCAAGAGTCAGACACAACTGCACGAGAACAAAGGAGAGTAGAGGGGGTGACTGTTTTCGAGATTTGAAGGCCCGTTACCTGGATGAGGCATTAGAATGTTCTTGTTGGCCTTTGAAAGCAGAACCAGGAGCGTAGGGTGAGAACTGCAGAAAGCACCACTGAGTTTAGAGGGCCTGATGAGAGATGTCATGGAGGGGGTGAGGGAGGATTTCTTAGTTGACTGAGTGGGGGATGGGGAGCCTGGGGGACTGAGGTCAGCAGTGACAGGGAGGGTTTGGGGGAAGATCATGTGATCACTTGGAGGTGTCCAAAGGGCATCACCAGGCATAGAGATGGGAATGGAACGCATGGGAGGTCACCAAGAGAAAGACTGGAGGAGGAGAAGAGAAGAGGGCCAAGGACAGGAGGCCCTTGGGTGCAGGTGACGATGCATAGAGGCTGCCGAGAAGGAGCGGTCAGACAGGGAGGAGGGCCAAGAGATCACTGGTGACTCGAGCGGGGATCACTCTGCCCATCCTTTGATTACTTATGTATTGGTGACTGACACCTTGGTCCTTCTTCCTGTCCCATCCATTCACGGATTTCATCTCTCCCTCAGGCATTTTGACCTTGTTTGTCAGCTTTCTGTGTATTTTTCTTTTCTGACTCTGGTGTGTGGGGCTTATTAAAAGATGCTAAAGTGAGGCCCCTCATACAGAGTAGTGATGTGACTGAGCCAGTCCTCACTTTGCTGAAAAATGAATTTCCAATACATATCGTCTTCCCAGAAAGGATCCAGATGAGAGCTGGTGTGCTGGGATGGGTAGACAGCTGGCCTCCAGTAAGGAAGGGAGAGAGAGGGGGTGTGTGTGTGTGTGTGTGTGTGTGTCTGTGTCTGTGTGTGTGTGTGTCTGTGTGTGTGATGCGCACCTCTGGCCCCAGGCAGCTCTCTAAGACAGGAAGTATAAAGCAACTTCTCAAGGCCTTTGGTAAGGGAGGATTCCCCACCCCCTGCTCACCTTCCACTCAATCCCAAAATGATCCAGACATCAGGAGTCACTGTGTCCAGCCTACAAAAGTGCTCTGTAGTGTGCGCAGACCAAGCCTGAGCCTCGGAGACGTTGGAGACTTCTGTGGCTGTGTGCTTGTTTTCCTGCATGCGGGCTGCATCTTGGCAGAATTTTACCCAGCTTCAGGGGATAAAGCAGGAATCATGTCTTTGTGCATGCAAACAGGGAATGAATAATCAATGTTCAATTCAGAAAGGCTGAGTTGTAATCTTGAAATGGAGAGGCGAGAATGGAGCTGGGGAGCTTTGCATTTTCAGACTAATCCCCTCAATATTTTTTTCCATTGTTTGCCTTGAGATTTTTTTTGCCTTTTGTTCCTCCACATGAATTTTGTTAATACTCTAATTCTATCAAGTAAGCCCTTAGTGGTTCGATGGTAAATCTGTAATTTAATGGATGGTTTCATCGTTTTGATTACGTTGGTATCCAGCCAGAAAGAATTCATTTTTCTCCAACTATTCAAGTCTTCCTTTTTTTCTGTAAAGAGTATCTTTCATGTAAGTCCTCTGTATCTTAGTAGGTGGAATCCCAGATACTTACTGTATTTTGTGATTATTTTAGGTGAATGTTCTTTTTCCATCTCTTCTGCTGGGTTTTTTTTAATAGGATACAGGGAATGCTGATGCTTTTGTGCATTTTTTAACCTGTGACTTAGCTGAAGTTATTAATCATTTTAATGAATTTTTAGCTGGACCTCCACAATTCTCTAAGAAGTTTCCTGACATTCTTTCCATCTCTGATTGGCTTTTGTGATTTGCTTCCCCATTTTGGTGATTGGTGATTTGTAAGGATGCATGACTCCAGGACGCAATGAATTCCTTCCCCAGCCTCTGCTGCTCCCCTAAGACCAGCAACGTTGGTTGGTTGGTCCCCTAAGACTAGCAATGTAGTGATTACTCAGAGGACAGAGGATGTCTTTCATGACTGCTGCAATGCTTCGTACCCGGAAGCAGAATGAGGCATCAGCAAAATTCCTCCATGGATCCTGACCCCAGAAGGGAGAGCCTTTAGTTATCCAATCCTGTTCCCTTCAGGCCTCAGACAACTTGGTCAGAACCCTCCACCACCTTCCAGAAATCAGCAAAGATGCTCTTACTGGCCCCATTCATCAGGGATCTTCATCATACCAGTCATTGAGTTGGCATCTTGGTCCACTGGGAGGACTTGCCATGATTTGTGAACTTTGTACGCCCCCCCTCCTCCCAGTCACTTACCTCTGTATCTGGTGCATCGTAGGGGCTTACTGAATGCTTGTTGATTGAGTATTGTATGGCACCCTTAGCCAATGCCTTGCTAGATTGTAAACCCTGTGAGGTTCTCTGTGTCCCCCGCACCCAACATCGTGTTCTGTCTGCACACAGTAATTGTTGGATAAATAAGTCTGACAATAACTGGGGGTAATAACTGAGTCTCCACCGCCTGAAATGAGCTCTGGTTTGGGAGAAAAAGACCTGAATGCCTAGGGGTGGGGAGGATGTGTCGTATTGTTACTCTCCGGATCTGGACTCTCTGACGTTGGCTCCCCCAAAGCAGCAGGGTCAGTAATGGAGAACTGGATTACTAATAAGAGATCAATAGTTGGAGTTTGCATGCCTGGATCATATTAATAGATGTGTGTGGATTCTCTTTGTGTGCCGTTGTACTTTGGAGTCTATACCTTCCTTGGGGCTCCGTTTGGGAGACAATTTGTAGGGTGAATGTGAGTGACAGAAAAGCCGTCAATGTGAGACTGAAGCATGGACTGAAGAGGTAGGCAGTGGTACTGGGTGTGAAATAGCCCAGACTCTCGATGCAGTGAGAACTCCTCATGTGTGTTTAGCCCTTTCTCAGTCACGTCCAACTCTTTGTGACCCCATTTGGGGTTTTCTTGGCAGAGATACTGGAGGAGTTCGCCATTTCCTTCTCCAGCTCATTTTGCAGATGAGGAAATGGAGGCAAACAGGGTAAAGGGACTGGCCCAGGGTCACACAGCTATTGAGTGACTGAGGCTAGATTTGAACTCAGGAAGGTGAGTCTTTCTGACTCTATCCACTGTGCCAGCTAGCTGCCCCTTCTTCAGAACCCCTTATGAACTCTAACTCCGTTTTCTCCATGGTCCATGTATGGTATTATCACAGGCTGAACAGGGGTGTGTTGGGTGTTTCAGGCAACACTGACATTCCAGGATGTGGCTGTGAACTTCTCCCGGGAGGAGTGGAGACGCCTGAGCCCCACTCAGAGGGCCCTGTACCGGGACGTGATGCTGGAGAACTATGAGAACCTGGTCTTCTTGGGTAAGAACAGCTGCCCCCATGGAATGAACTCTCCATTGGGGTGGCTTTGAATTCCTTCTTGGCAAAACCTAAGGGGGATGGGAGCACCTTAAATGCTTCTCTGAACTTTGGGCTTTTGTGGTCAGGAATATTGAAGAAGAGCCCTTTAGGGTTCTGTTCCCTGCTTCCTTTTAAAGGCTCTCGCTGGTGTAAATGGACAGGCCAGGTTCAGTGTGCTGCCCAGCTGACAGGTTCTCAACTCCCAGCAGCCCCAGGTCAAAGAGCCTTCAGTAAAGCCCCAGGGCTCCTTTGGGGAATGGGGCAGATGTCTTCCTGAACTTAATCCCTCTGAGGACCTTTCTACCACCCTCTGGGCCTGCTTCATGGGCTGCCTTTCCCCCAAAGATGAGGCTTTTAAGATTGGTTCTGAGATGGTTTTGTCAGTCCCCAGCACTTTCCTATTTCTCTGCCCTGAGCAGGACTTCCAGTTTCTAAACCAGAGGTGATCTGCCGCCTCGAGAGGGGAGAAACCCCCTGGCTGCCTCGGCGAGGAGCCTCCAGGGCCACTTGTCCAGGTGAGTGAGGAGGAAGTGGGCCCAGGGGAGTCACCCAGTGGGAGCAGCACTGACAGTGCCATGAGGCTTCTGTTTGGGGAGCATTCTGCTTTTAGAAGTGCTGGCTAATAGGAGGTTTACCATTTGTTCATTTAGGGCAACTAATTTTCATCAGAAACTGTTCTAACACTTTTTTACAAGCTGCGCTTTCCTGTTTATTTTGAAAGTCTTGCCCTTTGTGATGGGAAACTTTCCTGATTGTCTGTTCAGAGCTGTTCATCTTTGTTCCCCATTGATGCTTACTTGTGTAATAGGGGAGAATTTCCACTTTTACAATTGCCATAAGTATGTCTTTTAATTGCGTACAATTGTCTTTAAAATGAAAACTATTTCAGATCGTTGATTTGTAATTAATGAGATCTCTCAAGTGAGATGGGTCTGAATGCAAGTTTTTTTTGGTCACACTGAAATCTGTGTTTCCCTAGCAAGGTCTTGTAGTTGGTATACTCTTCAAAAATCATCCTGTTCAAGTCATCTGTGGCCATAATCCCCTGGACAGTGTCCCCAGCAGGTGAAAGGCAAACCACCTGTCTGAGGGCTCCATATTCTGCTGGTTAATAGCAGTGCTTGAGTGATCCAAAATCTACCTCTGGGACTTGATCCATCTTCCCTGCTTCTGTGTTCTGGGGCTACCCAGAGCAAGTCTGACCCTTCCTCGACGTCGCAGCCCTTCAGCTATCTGGATTTTGATCGAACGTCCTCCCCCAAAATTGGTACCTTTTAGAACACCTGATCTTTGTATGGTAAAATCAGGGAGTCTTTTGCTTCCCTGGTCACCTCCCCCTGACTGCTTTCCAGTACATCAGTGTCCTCTCTACAATGTAGTGTTTGGATATGGCCAGCTAGGCCAGAATACAGTGAGACACCCCTTGCCAGTGGCCTCCCAGGGGGGCCTGAGGTCATGTCACTTTTTTGGCCCATTCTGAGCATGTTATGGACTCACCAAGCATGAAATCCCCTGAGGTCTTGCGGCCTTTTTCATTTGGACCGCTAAAGGATAGGGTTTATCGTTTTCTTTATCAAGCTGGGCCATTTGAACATTTCAGGATTTCTTTGGCTCTTGACTGGGCCATCTGTCAATTCAAGGATCTCCTAGTGTTATATCACGTGCAGAACACTTGATGAGGTTTGATTGTCATTGTCATCCCCGTTATTTGGTCGGCTTAGATTTAGCCAGCCTATTAAATTTGGGGACTTCAGTTCTCACTCTTTCATTGTCCTGTTCTGTTTTTCTTGTTGTTTACCCAGGACTAGATTTTGGTGATTGTTGCTTGTTTGGGCCAAATTTGAGAACTAGCCTTGCCAGCGTCACTTAATCCTTTGTGTTTCTTTATAATTCTCGGTATTGATGTCTGTTCTTTGTGTACGTTTAAGTCCTCACTTTGCATAATTCTGTGATGTAGCACACACACACCATGGGAAGGGGGGATGGAGGGAGAGAGAAGGAAGAAGGGAAGGAGAAGAGAAATGCAGACTGTGTTGTGGCTGTAGCTCATGCCGTGGAATAATACTAGGTAAAGCTATCTTGCTGGGGCTATTCAGCATCTCAGTTTTTGTTTTTTAATCTCTTGAACATTCTTAAATTTTTTCCAGTTGTTACTACCCTGAAAACCATGATTTTGTCTTAGATTTCCAGTAGTTTCCCTAGTGAATCATGTTCGAGCTCATGTTTCCATTTCTCCTGAGGTTTATTTCCTCTCGTTTTTGCCATTTTTCTGTCATCCAGAAAGATAGTTCAGATTTTTGTCATCATTTCCATCTTTATCTTGCCCTAAGATTTTGTAGTCGCATGGTTCCTTCTGTAAGAGGCAGCATGATTAGCCCTAAAAGCCTTGGACTCAGGAAGGCCAGGGTCCCAATTCTGCCTCTGCTACCTTCTGGTGGTGCAGTCCTCGTGACTCATTGAATTTCTGTGTGCACACCCAGGTGGCCACTTCCTAAGACAATGAGGAGCGTCAGTAGAAGACTTCCTCCTGAGGTGTTCCCCCCTCTAATGACGTCACAGACCTGGTGTAAAGAGAATACTCTTTCAGTGGGTTTATTTATCATTTTATTGTGGGTTTTTAAAAATTCTTTTCAGTTAGAAAGTGTATTTCCCCCCCCCCCCCCCCCACTTTCCGCAATCTGTAAATGAAAAAATTGGGAAAAATTAAACCCTTGTGATAGTCATCAATAATCAATAATCAAGCAGAACAGGTTTTTTACCTTGTCTGTGTCTCCTTCTGCTCTTTGAGCCTGGCCTCTTGGCCTGGAAGTGGCAGCCATGTGGCTTCTTCCATCCTTCCTTATTGCAGTTGGCATTGCCGTGATCAAAATTCTGAAACCTTGCACAGCTGTTTGTCTTTACAGTGCTGTTACTGGATAAAGTGTTCTCCTCATTCGGCTCCCTTCCCTTGGTTTCCTTTTGTGCTAGTTTTCTTGGGTTTCTCTGAAACTATCTCTTTCCTTCACCATTTCTTATGGAATACATAATAGTATTTCATTTATTTACGTTCAATAACTTTTTTCAGCTCCTGTTTCTTGGCATCATCTTAGATTCCAGTTCTTTGCCAGCATAAAGAGAACTGCTGTAAATTTTGTACATTTGGGTCTTTTTCCTCTTTCATCTCTTTGGGGCACAGTAGTGCTATCAGTGGATGCAAGGGTTTTCCCAATTTAATGACTTTTGGGATGTACTTCCAAATTGATTTTCATAATGGCTGAACCAGTCCTCACAATTCCACCAGCAGTGCAGTTTTGTTGTGTTTTGGGAAAATTATAACTTTGTTTCTGGTGTTACTATTGGTATATTTTCCTTCTGGCATTTTTGCCTCAGTTTCTTTGATTCTTACATTTTAAAAACTGAGTCAGACTTTGCTTTCCTCATTGTAAAAAATAAACCAGATTTTTGAAGGTAATATTGCTCTTTTTTTAACATTCTTTTTTTATAAAATTTTGAGTTCCAAATTTTCTCCCTTCTTCTTTCCTTCCCCATTCCCTAAGAGAGTAAGCAATTTGGTCTAGGTTATATGTGTACAATCATGTAAAACCTATTTCCTTATTACTCATATTGTAAAAGAAGAAACAAGTTTGCAAAAAAAAGAGAGTTTGCAGAAGGAAAAAACCATGAAGAAAATAAAATGAAGGTAGTCTGCTTGGATCAGCATTCAGACTCCATCAGTTCTTTCTCTGAATGTCGATAGCATTTTCCCCATGAGTCTTGGAATTGTCTCAGATCATGGTACTGAGGAGAAGATCTAAGTCAGGCATAGTTGATAATTGCGCAATGTTCTCCTGGTTCTGCTCAGTTCACTTTGCTTCAGTTCATATAAGTCTTTCCAGGTTTTTCCGAAATCCACCTGCTCATCATTTCTTGTAGCACAGTAGTATTCCATCATATTCATATTCCACATCTTGTTCATCCATTCTCCAACGGATGGGCATCCCCTTAATTTCTAATTCTTTGCCACCACAAAAAAGCTGCTCCGGATATTTTTGTACATGGAGGTCCTTCTCCCGTTTTTATGATCACTTTGGGATACAGACTCCATAGCAGTATTGCTGGATAATTGGCCTTTAGGCATACTTCCAAATTGCTCTCCAGAATGGTTAGATCAGTTCAGAACTCTAACAACAGTGCATTAGTGTCCCAGTTTTCCCACATCCTCCACCATTTACAGTTATTCCTTCCACATTGTGGGGATTAGGGGCGTGGACCCCGTGAGTCGGAAAATCCATGTAAAATTTTTTGGCCCTCCTTTTGTACCAGAGAAGAAGTCTGAGTTATTATGGTATTAAAAGATAAAATATGTTGATATTATATAATACTCTACATATATTTTATGCATTTCTGAGTTTCTGAACTTTTTCTGTGTTGTCTGCTGGCATTTGCATGTTGTCTGTGGCTTCCACAAAACTCTCCCAAAATTCCTGTTTAATTTCTTATGCCAGCCTGAGATATATTGAAATTGTGATGGAGAAAGTCACAATGCGGAAGGGATAACTGTATTATTTTCCTTTTCTGTCATATTAACCAGTCTGATAGCTGTGAGGTGGTACTTCAGAGTTGTTTTAATTCGCATTTATGTGATTCGTTGTTAGATTAAATAATTGATAATGATTTAGAGAATTTTTATATGTCTAAAGATAGCTTTGATATCTTCATCTGAAAACTACCTGTTCATATCTTTTGACCATTTATCAATTAGGAAATGACTTATATTCTTATAAGTTTGACTGAGTTCTCTTACATATTTGAGAAATTAGGCTGTTACAAGAGATAATTGTTGAAGAATTGTTTCCCAGCTTTCTGCTTTCCTTCTAATCTTGTTTGCATTGGTTTTGTTTGTACAAAATTCTCTTAGTTTAATATAATCAAGGTAATTTTGCTCTTTTAAGGTGTTTATTAAGGAAATAGGTTTATTCACTCCTCCCATCTTCCCAAAAGTATCTGATTTTAGATAAATGAAAAACTCCTCTGAGTCCATGACCAGCATTATTTCCATTCTCCCTTAGTGCCTTTTCTTTCTGCAGTGTGAGACTTAAGACTGCTCACCACAATGACATTTATCTGTTCATAGTGGCTCTGTAAGTTATCCAGCCTGGTAAAGTTCACCTATCATCCAGACCATACTTCACCATTTGGTCCGGAGATAATGTGGTAGACTTGTGAAATGCCTTGCTTAACTCTAAATACTCAACATCTGTAGCACCCCTTCCCCAGCCATTTGACTCATCTTTATCAGGAAAGACAATGAAGTTAGTTGTATGTGATTTGTCCTTTTTGTACTGATAACAGATCTTAGGGATCAACTCTTTTTTAATGTACTCACAATCTCTCCCATGTTGGTTCTGAATTTTGTCATGCATAAGACTACCAGTCTGTTGACTTCCTGAATATTTAGGCATTTTTCCAAAGATTAGCAACATTGGCTCTCAGAGGATGTCTGAAATTGCCTTGAGTGCCCCGGAATAGAAGTGGCTTAGCTGTAGCTTCTTTATTAAAGCACTCTTGTGGTTGAAGTTGAGTCCCAGTCTGATTTGGGATTAGAAAATGTCAGTTAATCTTTATTGGCTAAGTACAATAAAATTGCTTGGGGAGTTTATTAGACAGAGTGTTTCTTCGTCAAGAGCTCTGCTTTGTAGCTCTTTGCATTAAGCTTTCAGAGTGTAAAAAGAAGTGACTCGCAGCTAATTCAATAATAAGTGATGGATTTAATTAATTTTATGAGAGGCAAAATCTTAACGAGATTCAGCAGTTATTCAGATACAAGTTTGTAATGCACAGTTTTGTGACTTTTCAGCATTATCAGTTTCTAAAATAAGGGAAACCCATTGGGTCAAACTCTATTGTGTATAGTTAGTGCATGCGTGGTTGGCTGTTGGGCCTTCAGCAGGCCTTCCGAGAGCTCAGTTTCTAAAAGCTTTGGTGTCTTTAAGTACAAGAAGATCCCAGAGTCTTTGCATGGGCAAAGGAGGCAAAGGAGGGCATCTTCATCCTTAATTTCTCCCCTTAGCAGTTGTTTACAGATCACTTTATTTTTTCCTTAATCTTGTGGAGACCTTACTTTTGTTTTGCACAGCCCAAAGAACAGGAGTGATGGACAATTTCTGGTTTCTTTCAGGTTCCCATAGTCAGGAAACTAGCTGTGACATCAACAACTTGACTTCAAAACAGGACATTGTTACAGGAGCTCCTTCTAAGGAAAGACTGGCAAAGAGTTGGTATTCCAAGGTGGGAGAAACTTGGGAGTGTGATGTCAGGTTAGGGAAACAGAAGTGCAGCCAGGAGAGACAGTCCAAACAAGGAACAGGCACTAATGGAAAGCCGTTTATCCAGGTGAGTGCGCCTGAAGGTAATGCATTCGGAAGAAGTTTGAATCTGGGGTCCATTGTTGTTACTCAGCAGAGCACTCCTACAGAAAAAAGTCTCCAAATTCATACAGTTGCAAAGAGCATGAAACAGTTTTCAGAACTCTTTAAATGTAATAGAATCCCCCTTGGGAAAATGCTTTGTAAGTATAATAAATGTGGAAAGTCTTTTAGTTATCACTCTGATCTCCTTCAATTTCATAGACAGTATAATGGAGAAAAGCTGTATGAACGTAATGAACATGGGAAAGCCTTCAGCAAAAGACCATACCGTACTCAACGTAAGAAAATTCGTAATAGAGAGAAACGTTATATATGTAACGAATGTGGAAAAGCCTTTAGTCAGTGGGGAAGCCTTATTGATCATCTGAGAATTCATACTGGAGAGAAACCTTTTCAGTGTAATGAATGTAAGAAAACCTTCAGCCAGAGGGGAACCCTTATCAGGCATCATAGAATTCATACTGGAGAGAAGCCCTTTGAGTGTAATGAATGTGGGAAAGCCTTTGGCAACAATTCCTGTCTTACATTGCATCAGAGAATTCATACTGGAGAGAAGCCTTATATATGCAATGAATGTGGAAAAGCCTTTAGTGGGCGGCAAAACATGATTCATCATCAGAGAATTCATACAGGAAAGAAACCTTATCAGTGTAAAGAATGTGGAAAAGCCTTTCGACACAGGGCATCCTTTGTTTGTCATCAGAGAATGCATACTGGAGAAAAACCTTTTCACTGTAATGAATGTGGGAAAGCATTTAGACGGAAGGAAAACCTTACTGCACATAGGAGAATTCATACTGGAGAGAAACCCTTTGAATGTAATGAATGTGGGAAAACTTTCAGCAACAATTCTTGCCTTACTTTACATCAAAGAATTCATACTGGAGAGAAACCCTATAAATGTAATGATTGTGGGAAAGACTTTAGGCACAGGGCATCCTTTACTTATCATCAAAGAGTTCATTCTGGAAATAAACCATATAACTGTAAAGAATGTGGCAAAGCTTTCAGTCAGAGAGCTAATCTTATCGAACATATGAGAATTCATACTGGAGAGAAACCTTTTGAATGTTATCAGTGTGGGAAAGCCTTCATCAATAATGCACGCCTTACAGTACATCAGAGATTTCATACTGGAGTGAAACCTCATGCATGTAATGAATGTGGTAAAGCTTTTATGCATAAGGCAAGCCTCACTGCACATCAGAGAATTCATACTGGAGAGAAACCCTATAAATGCAGTGAATGTGGGAGAGCCTTCAACCAGAGTGCACATCTTATGAGGCATCAGAGAATTCATACTGGAGAGAAACCCCGTAAGCCTAATGAAGGTAAGAAGACAGCCAGCCAGTTGGGAATCCTAACTGCAAATACTAGAGAGAATCTTTATCATTGTGATGAATGTGGAAAAGGTTTTAGGCAGAAATCATACCTTTCTCTCCATCAGAGAATTCACACTGGAGAAAAACCTTATCATTGTAATGAATGTGGAAAAGCCTTCATTGGGAGGGGGCAGCTCAATACACATAAAAGAATTCACACTGGAGAGAAACCCTTTGAGTGCAATGACTGTGGAAAAGCCTTCAGCCGAAAGGAACACCTTACTGCCCATGAGAGAACTCACACTGGAGAGAAACCTTATCAGTGTAAAGAATGTGGAAAAACGTTTAGCCAAAACTCACACCTTACAGTACATCAGAAAACTCACACTGGAGAGAAACCGTTTTTGTGTAATGATTGTGGAAAAGGATTCAGCTACAGGACCTCACTTATTTCACATCAGAGAATTCATACTGGAGAGAAGCCTTTTGAGTGTAGTGTATGTGGAAAAAACTTTAGTCATAGGCCATCGCTTATTAAACATCAAATAATTCATACTGGAGAGAAACCTTTTGAATGTCTTAAATGTGGGAAAAGCTTTACCCACAGATCATCATTTATTAAACATCAAAGAATTCATAATGGAGAGAAAGCCTACTAGTGAAATGAATGAACAAAAACCTTTAACCAGAGAGGAAAACTTAGGGGGGATTAATGCTGAATAAGCCTTTGATTATTGATTGTCCTGGTTCTTGATTAACTTGTTTTCAGGAACCTCATAGTTTGAGGCAGCCTGATGTGAGTACTGGATTTGAAGTCAAGAAGACTTCAGTTCAGATCCTCTCTCTTGACACTTTCTAGCCATGTGACTCTGAGCAAATTAAAATCTCTTTAGGTCCAGTTTCCAAATCTTGTAAAATGGAGATGATCTCACCTACCTCACTAGATTGTTGTGAGGATAAATGAGATAATGTACTTAAAGCACTTCACAATCCTTAGAGCTCTATATAACTGTGAACTGTTGTTTTTATTCCTGGTGCGAAATTACAGGAAAGCCAAGACTATAGGAAAGCATTTTTCCTGAGGTGATATCCTACTGTACTTCAGAGAATTTATACTGGTGGAAAAAGTTCCATAACTTTACTGATTGAGGTAAAGTCTTTTTTTTAATTAAAGTTTTATTTTTTTAATTAACAGAAATCTGTTTTCTTTCCCTCTCATCTTCCTGCTTCTTCGGGGGGGAAAAGAAAAAAAAAATTCCTTGAAACAGATATGCAAAATCAAAACCCTCATTGATTGGGTTCAAAAATCAATGTCTCATTCTGCACCCTGAATCCATTCCCTCTCTGATACAAGGTGGACAGTATGCTTCATCAGTCTACTGGAATCATGGGGGCAGCTAGGTGGTGCAGTGGATAGAGCACCAGTTCAGGAGTCAGGAGGACCTGAGTTCAAATCTCACCTCAGACACTTGACATTCACTAGCTGTGTGACTTTGGGCAAGTCACCTAAGCCCAGTTGCCTCATCCTGGGTCATCTCCAGTCATCCTGATGAATATCTGGTCACTGGATTCAGATGGCTCTGGAGAAGAAGTGAGGCTGGTGACCTCACAGCCCTCCCTCACTCAAAACAAAGTCAAGTGCAAGTCATGTCATCACTTCTGTGATGGCATAGTCTTCTTCAGCAACAAAGGATGAACACACTGGAATCATGGGTAGTCCTTGGATTGTTCCTAGTTCTTACTGCTTTCAAAGTTGTCTTTGCAGTGTTGTTATTGTATAAATTTGCTCATTTCATTTTTCATCAGTTTATGAAAGTCTTCCAAATTATCCTTTGATAGCGTTGAAATATAAATTATGACTGCTCGTTCTGCTCTGCATCAGTTCCCATAAGCCTTTCTTTGTCTCTGAAGTCATCTGTTTCCTTATTTCTTACAGCATCATAGAATTCCACCATATCCATTTGCCACAGTTTGTTCAGCTGTTCTCCAATTGATGGGCATCCCTTTAGTTTCCAGAGGTTTTTTGCCACCACAGAAAGCTGCTACAAATATTTTTTCCTTTTTCTTTGGTCTCTTGGGCATAGGCCAGTGGTATAGCTGAGTCAACTATATCATGACTGTTTCAGGGTGTAATTCTGAAATGCTTTCGAGAAATGTTGGACTCATTCACTCTTCTGCCAAGAGAGAATCAATATACCTGTTTGCCCGCAGCACCTTCCAACATTTGTCATTTTCCTTTTTTGTCATCGTTGTCAATCTGATAGGTGTCAGATAAAACTTCAGAATTGCTTTAATTTTTATTTCTTTAATCACCAGTGATCTGCATTATTTTTTCATATGGCTATAGTTCTCCTGAGAACTGCCTGTTCATAATGTCCTTAGGTCATTTATCAGGTGAGGAATGGTTCTTACTCTTATGAATTTGAATCAGCTCATCATGTGGCTTAGAAATGAGATCTTTATTAACAGTAACTTGCTACTTGTTTTTCTCTCTCAGTTGTTTTCCTGTTCACTTTAGCTTTGTTGAATTTGTGCAAAAAATTTTTTTGTGATCCATTTTATCTTCTGTGATCCTCTCTATCCCATGCTTAGCCATGAACTTTACTTCTTTCCATAGATCTAATTGGTTAATTTTTAACAAATTTATTTATTTATGGTGTGACCTTTTATATCTAAGTCATGTATCAATGTGAAGCTTATCTTGGTGTAAAATATGATTGGTCCAGATCTTATTGTCTTCCATACGGCTGTCCAATTTTTCCAGCAGTTTTATCAAATAATTCTTATCTCATTAGGTTTTTGTTTTTATCAAACACTAGGCTACCAAAAAATTGAACTCTGGTTTTTTTATAAGCATTTCTTAAGCATAGTGATAGAGTGCTGGAACTAAAGTCAGGAAGACTTGAATTCATATTTGGCCTCATTCACTAGCTGTGGGACCCTGGGCAAGTCATTCAACCTCTGTTTGCCTTGGTTTCTTCAACTGTAAAATGGGGATAATAGCATCTATCTTGCACTATTGTTGGGAAGAGCAAATAAAATGATATTTGAAAAAAGAGCTTAGCACAGTGATTGGTACATAGGAGATATGTAAATGCCATTTCCTTTCTTAAATTCTATCAAAGAACAATAAATTCCAGTATTTTGCAGGCTTAGTTAGAAAATGGATCCTACCAAAGATCTTCTCTGACACACAGATACTGTCTTGAAGCATAAACTAGTGAGAATTTTTTTTAAAAGACCAAAATGTATTCTAAAATATTAGCAGAGAGGCCAAAATAGCATCACAAAGATTATACAATACTTGACCAAGTTGGACTTCACCATATTAATAATGAAAGCACCAAAAATCATAAGATTATATCAGGAGAAGCTGAAAAGGTTTTTAACAAAATACAACACCCATTTTGGTTTAAAGAAATCAAAATGAAACAAAAAACAACTGAATAACACTAGAAAACAGGAGTTCTTAACTTATCCTAAAAAGATAAATAGTATCTGCCCAAAATCCAGAGCTACCCTTATATGTAACAGAATAAACAAGAATCCCTTCCAATGAAATTGGGTGAAACAAGGATATCCATTGTCACCCCTTCTATTTGATATCACCATCGACATGGTGGCTGTGCCAGTAAGAGAAATGGAGGGAATGTGATCACATGGTAGCTTACCAACTGGCCTTGAAGCCTGGATAATCTGAGTTTGTGTCATGAGCAACATTCATCTACAATCAGTCAGTCCCCCTGGTGACTCTGCACTTCTGCAAGTGACGGAGGAGTTGTCTGTCTGCATTGATGGGGGCAGTTTCTACACTGGGAGGTTTCCCAACAGTAATGAAACTTTCTTTTCTCTGTTTTATTGATTCCACTTTTTCATACCACATGTTCTCTTCCTCTGAATCTCTAGGTATCTGGATATATGGTTTATAACCTCTCTAGCCAACCCCTTTACCTGGCACTCATATCCATTATCATGTGCTTAGGCATCAGTAAAATCAGGGTAGGTCCCAGCCCTCCATGTTTATTCTAGGTTATTTCCTAAGATTGATTGAAAAAACTTGATCACATTCTTCTACTTAGGTCATAGCTGTTTTGAGCAAGAAGGAACCTTTAAGATTAGGGTTAGTTAGTTCAAAACCCATCCCTCATTTCACTTTTAGCAGCAGTTACTCTCTAAATTAGGGCTGGTTTTATGGCAAGCTGATCAGGAGAAAGGAAACTATGCATAGAACAGTGCTTCTTAAACTGTGGAGTCATGACCCACAATTTAAGAAGTGTTGAAGGGGTCATGAGTGGGAAAAGTTTAGGAAGCCTGGGCATAGAGCATATGTATCCTAATGAGGTTTATTAAAGAATATTCTTTTTAGCTTTCACTGGAGAATGCTGGAGATTGGAGTGGGGTTGGGTTGTGACTTCTCTGGTCTTTGTCTAAAGTTGGGTCTCCCCCCCTTATAGGGGCCTAGGGTCTCCATTCATCTCATGAGTGGTGGCAGCTCAACTGTGGAGGTTACACCACCCCCAGTGAATTCAGTCCAGCTCAGATGATTATCAGTGATGTGCCCGGGTTCTAGGGCAGAGATTGTATAAAGCGGATGGTAAAATCAGTTTTTGGAAATGGCAGTCTCATTGCTCTAGAGGTAACAAGCGAAGTAGTGATAAGTAACAAAGAGGTACAAAGGAAAGTGATTCCGGTAGGAAGCCAGTTCCCTAATGGAGTTTTCTTTATCAGTAACGACACTGGTGAGGGAGATAGTCTTGAGGCGTATATTCTCCACTGAAAAGCTACTACCAGAAATTATAGGTTCTAATTAACGTGCTTCCTGTTTTATGAACATCAGTTCATAAAAACGCTAAATATATCCTGGTGTACAAAATGAGTGTTGTACAAGCAAACTCCAGACCTGCTTTGGAAGACTTTGGGACGTTGCAGTTTAGCTGTCCCTCATGTTCAGAATGGATGCTCCCAGGGCCAGCTTGTTTTCTTTTTCCTCAAGGCTGATGGTGAATTCCTTCTAGGCAGCTAGGTGGTCCAGGGAGGTGCCTCCTCCCCTCCCCCAAGCCTCCCACACACATCCAAGGATATGTGGTCTAATAAGCTGAACTGAAGTTTGAGCCTGTCTGGAATGTTTTGACCAAGATGCTGCTTTTAACCATCCATAAAAGTCCAGCTCACAGTTGGAAGCAACCTCAGAGCTCTTGTGATTTAATATATACATTCTCTACTACAGGACCAATCAGTCTTGGTTTGGATGCTCTCAGTGAGAAAGAACCCATCATTCTTTAAGGCATTTCCTCACTTAGGAAGGCTTTTCTTTCCAATAATGCTAAATCCAGCTCTTTTCAGTACCCTTCACCTAGTGGGACCTGATTCTCCCATCTGAGGCTAAGCAGAGCAAGACTAATCCCTCTTCCACTTTAACATCCCTTCAAGTAATGCAGCTGGAAGTCATGTTGGTGGTTTGGGCTGCCAAGCCACCATGTTGATGCATTGAGTTTACAGCTCCCTGAAATCTCCAGATGGTCTATAGCAATGCTTTTCCCATTTTGGTGATCTTGAATACAAGCATAAAAACTTTACACTTATCCTCATTACATTTCATATTACTAGGTTTAGCCGACCAAAATCTTAGATCCTGTCATCAAACACACTTAACAGCTTGGCTTTCCCAGTTTTCATGCATCTGCACATGTGAAAAAATATAGCATTGATGTTTATATTCAAGATTGGGAACTGTTCTGGTGCAGACATCTCCATATTTTCCAAAAGAATGGTAGAAGAGACTTATCAGATGGTTGGCTTTTCCCCACAAATGTAGTGTGATTTTTGTCAAATACTTTGCTGAAACCTAGCTAACTGAAACCTCCTCTCCAGTAACTGTGAAAAAAGGAAAGGAAGAGGATCTGCTCCAAATTGTGCTTGGTAGAGTCGTACAGGTTCTTGGTCACTGTTTGAGAGAACAGAGGCTATTTAGTTCATCCCAAACCTGAAACGAGAGCCCTCACTCCCAACACAGGATGAGCAGTCATCCAGCCTTCGCATGAGCTCTCCATGGAGGGAGCTGCCCAGTGTCTGCATATCTCCTTCGGGTCAACTCCTGGTGTGTGGATATTGTGTTTTACACAAAGCCTGTGTTGGCCATTTTTCAGTGTTCACTCATTGTTCTTGATTATCCCATTGGAGACTAAACAACAGTGATCCCTCTTAATTTTCTAGGCAGATGAACCATCCTGTTCATACTTCATTTTAGAATTTTGCCACAAAATGAAATCACATCCAGCATTTCTCAAGGTTCTGTCCACTACCACATGAGAGACCAGTCGGGTGAAAGAGAATGGTTTCTCCCTCTGACCCTGTCTGCGGGGATTGGCAGTTTCTAAGCTGCAGGAAATACTTCTGGCATTTCTCTTGAGCTGCCTTCCTATGGCACCATACAAACCATTGCTTTTCTGCCATTTGTCAAAACTGTCTAGGAGACCCCAAGCTCTCTCAGCACTGTCACCTGCCTAGCGGAGATCCCTTTCCTCAGTTAACTCCCCCAAAGTTTCTTCTCTAAGTAGATGAATGACTCACCCCTCACTGATATGATTCTGTCTCCTGTTTTCTCCATGCCCCTGCTCTATCGTTCACCAACTTCTCTTTGCCTCTTGCTGCTATTTATCCTAGAGCTACTCCCTCCTTGAGCATCCTCTCCAGTGCTGGCCCCTGTGGTTGTGTCTTACAGCTTCAAGGACAAGTAGAAGATGTGCCACTTCCATGCTTTTGCTCTGCCAATATCTCTCTACAGCTGCCCTTAAAGGGGTTATATTTCTCTTTCCCAGTCATTATGTTGCCATTTGTGGACCTCCACATCACCCAGAGTTCAAGCAAACTGGCCCTCTCCTGGCTCCTGGGCATTCATGCCAGTTACTTCTCATGTCACAAGCACACTCCTTCCACAGTTGCTATCGAAATCTTTCTCACATCTGCCCCAACTACACCTCCACAACTGAAAATCACCTCACTCTCCATTTTTCTCATGACACTTGGCATGCTTCCTTTGCATTGGAATTCTACCTGCTATTGCTGGGTGTATCTCATGATGCCTTTTGGATTGAAAGCTTCTGGAAAGCAGGGACTATAGTTTTCAGTCTGTTTCCTATTGTCTTGGATGTACAGACAGTTAACTTGTTGTATTGACTGGTTGTGAGAACAACTTCTCTACTTTTTGCCCTTTGCATCAGTCTAAGGCCACTCATGACAGCTCACCCCCAAGGTAGGGTCACAGATCGCAAGCTGTTTTTTTCATTGGAATGATTTAGGATGGGAACTCACACTTTTTTCCTCTCTCATCCCTCCAACATTCTCCTCCAACATCTTTTCCTTCAATTGTAATGAAGATCCCTCCTTGTCAAGGCCAGCTTATATATATATATATATCCTTGATCTCATATTTTCCAGAAATATATATATATATATGTATATATCCTTGATTTCATATTTTCAGAAATTTCTCCAATGTCATCCCACCTGTTTTTCTTTCCACTCTCCCTGTCTACCACTTTCTCCCCTCCTGCCTTCAAAGAAGGCCAAGAGATTCCCTCACTAGGCCCTACCAATGTAGCTGTTTTCTATATCTCTTCCTCTTCTTAGATAAGCTCCTTTAAAAAATAACCTACATCCAGTGGCTCCACTTCTCTCTTTTAAACCCTCTACAAACTGGTTTCTGACCTCATGATTCGGCCAAAAACTTTTGTCTCCAGAGTTACCAAAGGATCTCATCAGCTGCCAAATCGAATGGCCTTTTCCTCATTCTTCATCCTTTGTGACCCCGTGGCAGCTGCACTCAGCTCTCCTGAGTACTCTCTTTTCTGAGTTGTCATAAATTCTCTGTCCATTCATGTTTTCTCAATCTTCTTTCTGCATTGTCTCCCGCCTAAGCAAAGATGTTTCCTTATTAACTCCCCTAGACTTTCTTCTATTAAACAAATCAGTTATTCTCACCCCTATTGTATATGCTTCTCTGCTTTCTTAGTGCCCCTGCTCTAATGTTCACTAACTTCCCTTCATCTCTTATGACTGATTCATGTCATGCCATTAACTGTGTATATACCCTAAGGTTTTTCCTGAGCACTGTCCTCTACTCTCACTGGGTCATCTCTTCAGCTCCTGTGGGTTCCATTATCATCTTTAGGTAAGTGATTCCCACGTTCATATGTCTAGCCCTAATCTTTCCCAAGTTTCAGTTTTGTGTCACCTTTTGAGACATCTCAAATTCAGCCTGTTCAGAACACAACCAGTGATCTTATGCCCCCAACTCATCCCCTTTGTGAACTTCCTTCTTATTGACGATTGTACCACTATCCTTTCAGTCACCCCAGCTCACAGCCACCCTCAATTTTTCACTCCCACCCCACTGATCTGTTCAGCTGCACCACAGTGTCCTGTTTTTCCCTAACATCTCCCACATATTCTCTCCACTCACAGATACCACCCTAGCTTTGACCCTCACCACTTATCACCCAAACTATTGCAATTGGTCTTCTGGCCTTAAGAGCCTGTCTCCACTCTAGTATATCCTCATTCCTTCCAACGTGTGAGTGTGCATACACACACAACAAATTTCACTGGATCCGTTTACTGTTATCTCCAAGATGAGTTGTTCAATCTGCAGGCATTTAAAGGGCTTACCATGTGCCAGGTACTGAGTTATTTTCTGAGTATACAAAGAAAGGCCATTGCACTGACAGTGCCCTCAGAGAGCTCAAGTATAAACTGTCTTTCTGGCAATGCACTGTTCCTTTCATGAGACACTCCACTTTCTGTCTCTACACCATTGTATCAGATGTCCTGCCATCCCTGTAACATAGGATTCCTGACTTTCTTCAGGAACCACATTCTAGAAGAGGTCTTTCCTGGCTGCCCTTTCCCACTCTGCCAATTCTGATAATATAGTATAGTGCCTGGCACATATTAGATGCTTAAGGAATGCTAGTTGATTGATTAAAGGGACTCAAAGACAATCTAGCCCATTTCTGCCCAATCTTGTCTGAGCTTTCTCATTGTTCAGTCATGTCCTACTCTGTGACACCATGGACGAGAGCATGTTAATACTGTCTGTGGGGTTTTCTTGACAAAGATACTGGAGTGGTTTGCCCTTTCCTTCTCCAGAGGATTAAGGCAGAGTTAAGTGACTTACCAAGATCACACAGATAGTGTCTGAGGCTGGATTTGAACTCAGGCCTTCCCAACTCCAAGCCCAGCTCTCTATCCATTGAGCCATCTCTCTGCCTTATCTGAGCAAGCCTACAGGGCCCCAAATTTTGCTTCTTTTTTCTTGACCTCCTATGATCACTGTAATTCATCATACAGTAGCTGCTGGTGATAGGCTACCTCCTGTCTCTCTTATTTTTGCCCTTTGCCCAGAGGCAAAGTCAAAACCAGAAATAAGGACTATAGCACAATAAAGCAGTAGTTTGTATGATGGAATGTATGTACCGGCCAAGCTGAACACATCTCAATTGTGTAGGATCTCAGCCTTCAAAGAATCCTCAAGTTCTGGCAGGGATGGGGCCTGGCTGTTGTCCCAGACTGGGCATCAACACTGCAGCTGCTGGAGCTTCTTTGGTCTCAAAGGCAGGGCTAGAAAAAGTACAGACTGGTCAGATTCTCTTGATCTGAACGTGTCTGGCTTAGGAGGAACACTTCCGTTCTATGGATAGAACATCTTTTCATACCCTGAGATGCCCTCACTGCCACTGAGGTCTTTTTTTTCTTTCTACTTTGTGTCACATTCTTTCATGTTTTAGAACTGAGAGCCTTCTCCCTAGGGAGATACCCAGAGCCATCTGGATACCAGCGACAAGATGAAACAAGGTGGAAAAAGCTAAGCGTAACTTCAAAGTCATCCTTCATTGTTACATCTCCTTCAACCTCATATCCAACCAATTCCCAAATAGTGTTGATTTTGCCTCCAAAGTATCTCTCAGATTCATCACCATGTTACTCAAGACCTTCCTCATCAGAGGCAAAGAACTGTACTTCTGATTCCAGTCTTTCCCTTCTCCAGTCTGTCTTCCACACAGATGCCAAAGACATCTTTTTAAGGCACAGATCTGGCTGTTGCCCTGCCTACAAACTTCCCCTGGATCCCCATGACCTACAGGATAAAAGATAAAGCCCTTATCTGGGCATTTAAGAACTTCCAGGTTTCAGCTCCTTCCTTCTCCTCCAGCCTCATTACTATATTCCTCCCCACACCACACTCCAGCCAGACTGGACCACTCGGTACTTTCTGAAAGTAACATCTCCTGCTTCTGTGCATTTGACCATGCTGTCACTCATGGCTGTAATGCTCTACCTCCTCACCTCTTTTCTTTCAGAATCCTTGTCTTCCTTCAAGACTCAGCTCAGATGCTATCTCCTCCATGAAGACTTCTCTGATTCTCTCCATTTGTTGGTTCTGTCTCCTCCCTTAATTTTCCTTGTGTTCTATTGTGTGTACATGTCCTGTGCCTTTAGTACAGTGAAGCTCCTGTGGGAGGGAATTATTTCATTCTTGTCTTTGTATTCCAAGTAAGAAATGATGAAAGGGACAGCTTCAGAGAAACCTGGTAAGATATGAACTGATGCAGAGTGAACCAAGCAGAAGCAGAATAGTATCAATAAAAAACAACTTTGAAAGACCTGGGAACTCTGATCAACGTATGACCAATCACAGCCCCAGAGGACCAATGATGAAACATGCCACCCACCTCCTTGTACAGCGGTGATACAGAGTGAGATGCATTTTTAGATGTGGTCAATATGGGGATTTGTTTGACTTGACTATGTGTGTATGTTACAAGGGTTTTGTTCTCTTCCAAAAAAATTTTTGTGGAGTAGGCATAGCAATAGAACTGCCCCCAAAAGAAGAGGGAATAACGTTTTATTTCCCAGTCCCGTCTCTCTCTAGTGATCTTGCTAAATACGGATGTGGATTATTGACGGTTTCCTGAATCTGAATCAGTTCTTGAGCCCCACCATTGGGGACCCTTCTTCCCTTTTTCCTCGATTTGATGAACCTTAGTCATGTGACCTTGGTCTAATGGAATTGTTCCTCACAGTGTTTGACTGTATGCAGTTGTTTTACTCAATAAAAGCAACAGATACAGGGAGGAGAGAATTGGGAACAAAACACTTTAGGAAATGAATGTTAAAAATTTCTTTAAATATAATTGAGAAATACTTAGCAAAATGAAAATATATTTAGACAATAAAAAGTACATAATAAAATAACTACCATATTGTTTTTCCCAAAAGGGAACCCAATTTTGGGTTTCTAAAGCTGCAGCCCCTGACATTATGATAAGTTCTTTCATCACTTCCAAGGAACTCTACAGGACTCCAACCCTGTGTTACCACTCAGCCTGGGAAGGAAACAACGTTGGAGGTGCTTAACAGGCAGCCCCCTTCCCATTGGACCTTCACTGTCCCAGTAACCACCCTTAGGAGCATGAGGCTGGGCCAGTGTTGGCTGCCCCTACATCCTAGCCACATTCCTTGATGTTTCTGTCTTTGGAAGACCTGTGTGGTCTTCTCCCCCAGAGGCTCTCCTTGCCTGCAAGCCTCTCTTTCTCTTTCTAGAACTGGAATCTGGGTTCCTGAAATCTCCAGGAACTTGACTCTGTAGAGGAATTCATTGCCATCTCTGTGCAGGAGGTACAATATAGATCCAGTTAATTTCCACGTCCCTTCAAAACCTCCAGAAGGAGCTTCTTACTTGGTCATATAATAATAATGTTAATAAATGCCATGTGCCAGTTACTACGCTAAGCACTTTAAAATTATTATCTCATGATCCTCACAACAATCCCGGGACATCTATGCTATTATTATCGCCCCCATTTTACATTTGGGGAAACCAAGGCTAACAGAGGTCAGATGATTTACCCAGAATCACACGTATTAAGTGTCTGAGGCTTAATTTGAACTCAGGTCTTTCTCACTCCCACTCCAGCACTCTATCCATTGCACCATCGAGCTGCATGCACTCTTTGCTCTCAGTTTAATACCTCATTACCTTGAGAAAATCTTCTGGAGGGTCAGAATAGCAAATGACCTGTTTCGCATTGTCCTTCCCTCTCCCACCTCTGAATTTATGCTGGCTATCCCTCATTACTAGAATACCCTCCTCACCCCCCACTCCCACATCTTACTCGTTGAAATCAAGGACCAACATAAGTACTACCTCCTTAAAAAAGCTTGCCCGTCCAGACTTTGTAAGGATTCTTCATTTTGAATGAGACATGTATAATAGGGGGAGAGTTTGTTGCTACTGGCACTCTCCAGGATTTATAACTGAGGTTTCACTTCACACTGTATACACTGGCAAAGATGACAATGGGAAATCATTTCAGAGGGACCATGAGGTGATGGGCACCCTGACACACCATTAGTGAATCTGTGAAGTTGTCCTCTTTTGGATTTCAATATGGAATTATGCCCCCGGCACCACGCAAAAAACCCCAAAAAACTGATGAAATTATTCATGCCCTATGACCCAGCAATACCACTTTTGGTCACTTATCCCAAGGAAGTAAGAGACTTAAGCAAAGGTCCAATGTAGACCAGAATGTTCAGCACTACACCCTTTGGGGTATACATAGCAATTGATTGAGAAATGCCTCCCAAAAGGTGAATTGAATGGCATATTGTTATGCAGAAGACAATGAACAATATGAAGAATTCCAAGAAACATGGGAAAGTTTCACTGAATTGATTCGGAGAGAAATAAGCAGAATGAAGAAATCCTATGCACGAATATGAGTATAAATGAGAAGAACATTAAGGGAAGTGGACTCTGAATAACGGAAAAACCAATGAAGATTTTGGTAAAAAAGAAATGGAGAAGCTACAGGAAAGCAGGCCCATTATTATACTCTTGGGGGAATTCTGATTTCGTCCAGTCGTTCTAGAAAGAAATTTGAAATAGTGCTCCCCACCGTTATTCAATTGTGCACATCCTGTTACCCAGATAGGCTACCATGAAACCTTTATTTCAAAGAGATTAGAAAAAGCAGGAAAGGGCCCATAGGTACAAAATAGAGCAGCTCTTTTCCTAGCAGCCCAAAATTGGAAGTTAATTGGACGTCCTTTGGGAGAACAGCTGGACTATTGCCATATATGAATGTAATGGAATACTATGCACCCTAAGCCATGCAGCCTGGACGGTTTCAGAGCAGACTGAAAGGACCTTTCTTTACCAATGCCTCCTGACATGAACAGAATGGAAAGAATATGCAATGACAACACCATTGTCCGGAAAACAAACTGAGAAAGACTTTGGAACTCTGACCATGAACTGAGGAGATAAAACATGCCATTTGTCTCCTAGGACAGAGGTGGAAAACTTGACATTCAGGGACACACGTTTTAGGCATGGCCAACGTGGAAAGGTGTTTTGCTGAATTATGCACATTTATGATGAGGGTTTGGTTTGGTTTTTGGTTGAGTGTGGTGAGGGCAGGAAGAGGGACAGATTATAAATGCATGTAAAATAAATAAATTTTTTTTTAAAAAAAAGGTCTTGTTCAATAGATAATTTTCTCCCTCATGGTAGGGAGAAGGGGGCTGGGTTACTAGGACAGAATATCATATACTTTGTCAGATAGTCTCAGTGTAAGGGATAAACTTTTGTTTCCACAGAAAGCATGTATAATATAAACCAGAAAGGTTTATGGTTTTGTTTTTTGGTTTTTTTTTTTTTACTGTGGAATGCAGGAAAACTATTCGAGAGGTAGTCTTGGGTATGTTGATTAACACTTCACTCAGCAGGGCTGTCAGCATATCTGGAGAGCTTCATTCCACAACACTATTTTAAATGTTAGGACTCTTCTTGTGTTAATGATGAAGGAAACTTAAACATTCTGGGTTTGGCCTTTTATCAGTTGGGAGAATTCCTTTAAAAGAATTTATGGCATGTCTTTCTTTTACTAAGTAAAGTATAAAGAAAATGAGAACTGTGGCAGGGATGTAGACCGACATGGGGGTGGGATTTAGGTGTTTTTCAGATAGGCTGTGAAAGCTGAAGTACCTAGCCAATGGGAGGCAGGAGGGAAATTGGAATTGGGAAGAAAGGCTTGCATTTGAGCATGTGTCCTCCATTAGGGGGCTACCCATTCATTCAGAAAGAAGGATGTACAATAAAGTTGGCTGGCTTCACAATGAGTAATGTTCTTTCTAGAGTGAGCATGTTTCTCACATCGGTATTAAATACTTTTGCTTATTTTTGATACTAGGCATCTGGGTAACGCAGCGTATAAAGGCAGGAAGACATGAGTCTAAATCCAGCCTCTGACATTCACTAGCTGGGTGGCTCTGGGCATGGCACCTCCCTCCCAGGGTCGCTTCGAGGATGCAATCTGTGTACCTTAAAGGGCTCCATCAATGCGATTGTAGTATTTGTAAAGTATTTAGTGCAGTGCCTGGCCCATAATAGGCAGCCAATAAATGTGCATTCCAGGCCCCTCCTCTTAGGGGGGCGGGTCAGTCTCAGGTAAAGACAAAAGGGTGGTTTTAATTAAAAAACAATGAAATGGAATGAGTAAGAATGAGGAAGGAAATGTAGTAGTTCTTTCATTTAATATAACCAACTAAGGTATCTATAAAGTTTTTTTAAGTTGACTCTGAAATGAATGACAAAGCATTTATTAAGCACTTGCTGTGTGCCCCGGTGGGGAAGGGAGGTGTTACAGTAGATAGAGCCATGGGCCTGGAGTGGGGGAGATCTGAGTTCAAACCCAGCCTCAGACACAGACTAGTTGTGTGACCCAGGGCAAGTCACCTAGCCCCTCTTTGCCTCAGATCCTCATTGGTAAAATGGGGACACGCTAGAGAAGGAAATGGCAAAGCACTCCAGCATCTTGTCACGAAGAGTTGAACATGAATGAATGTGTACCAAGCATCTTACTAAATGCTGGGATAGAAGAAAAATGAAAACATCCTCTGCCCATGAATAGTTCACATGCTAACAGGGGAGACACAGACAGCAGTAGTGGCTCACAACAACCGACAGAGCCATGGAATGATTTTTACTCAGGGTTCCTTGTAATTCTGAAATCTTTGACCAAGTAATATAAACAGGTAGTGTGGTTCAGTGAGAAAGAAACAGGATTTGTAATCTCATGACCTGGGGTCCAGTCCAGGCTCTTCCACTTTCTGCTTGAGTAAGCTTGGGGAAATCACTTCGATCATCTGCCTCAGTTTCTTCTCCTGTCTTTATAGCACTAGCACTTAGCACAATGTCTCAAACAGCAATCAGTAAACATTAAACTCCTACTATGTGCCAGGTACTGGGATAAGCACTGATAATACAAAGAAAGGAAAAGAAATTCCTGTCCTCAAGAAACTTGTAATGTAAAGGGGGAAGACCACACATGAAAGAAGTAAGATGGTAAAGGGAGGGCATCCTGATACCAGCTGGGAAATGATGCCCTTGGTCCCCTCCGTAAGTAGATGCTGAGGGAGGAGCTCTCTCATGACCTCCCTTCATCCACTCCATCAGAGGGAGAAGGGTGGGCACCTTGGGGCAGGGGTGCTGAGGTTCAGAGCTGACTTCATCTTGCAGAAAGTGGGGAGCACAGGAGAGCAGCTAGGTGGGAAATGAAGTGATGCTCACCAGATCACATGTGTTGACTCAGTAGGTTAGCTTAGATGGCCTCTGTCTTCAGGCCTTTCCTTATGGGTTTTCCAGTGGAATAGTAGCTCCTGGAGGGCAAGGACTGCTGTGCTGTGTCTCTGTCCAGCACCAAGCACAGTGCCTGGCACATAGTAGAGTTCTGATGATTCTTGTTGTTTAGGGCCAGCCAACACAGCAGAGGAGCCAGTAGCTTCTAACAGGATTTATGGATTTAATGCCCCACAGATCAAAATACCAACAAACAACATATCTTAGAAGTGAGCATACTGTACATACATACATACTGTATGTAAACAAAAGGTCACAACTGTGCTGGGAATCATGAAAAAGAAAAAGCAGAGAGGCTGCATCCTACAGCACCATTATCAAATGGTAATTATACAGATATGTAGGAGATAAACCCTGTAAATGCAACAGTGTGTGAAAGTCTTCAGCCAGATTGCATATGTTTTTTATCAGCAAAAAATTCATAATACCAAGAAATTAAAGAAGGTGGGAGAACATTTAGAAGCATTAATGGATATCAGAGGATTCATATCAGAAAATTCATATTGATATGGAGCTGTTTGATTGTCATGAATTTGGGAAAATATTCATAAGGAGGCAATACTTTAAGCACTAAAGAATTCACACTGGAATGCGGTAAAGCTAGTTGGAAGGCAAACCTTACTGTACATCAGAAAATTCATTCGAGAGAAAATCTGTACAGCCCTCTGAATACGACAACCGTGGGAAATTCTTCACCTGGGAAGGACACTATTGCACATGATTGCAATGAATGTGGGAGAGCCTGTCTATGGGAGGGCAAACTTTACTACTCATAAGAGATTTCATACTGGAGAGAAACCCTTTGAAAGTACTGACAAGCCTTCAATCAAAGAGGATATCTTACTACACATCAGAAAATTCATTCTGGAATGAAATACTTTGACTTTAATGAATGTGGGAAGGCCTTTCATGAAAAATGAAAACTTAACATATGTTAAAAAACTCGTACTGAGGAGAAACTCTTTAAGTTTGTGGGAATATGGAAAAAACTTCAGTCAGAAATCATCAATGATTTCACATCAGAAGATTCATGCTGGAGTGAACCCCTTCAAAAGTAGTGAATGTAGAAAAGCCTTCCAGGACAAATCTCATTTTACTGGCCATCAGAGTTCAAAACCCTTTGAGCATAATGACTGTGGGAAAAACTTGAGCCAGATAGCATCACATTTTCCACATAAGATAATTCACATAGGAAGGGAGCATTTTGAATGCAGTGAATATAGGAAGACCTTCCATGACAAATCTTGCTTCACTGTACATCAGAGAGTTCATACTGGAGAAAAATCTTTTGAGTATAATAACTGTGGGAAGAACTTCACTTACTAAGTGTGAAAGAATTCATATAGTAGGAAAGAATCTTGTAGTAGAATGAAATTAATGTTTCAAAGTTCTCTTGTTGAGTTGTTTCAGACTCTCCATAACCCTATAATTTATATAGTAGGAGAGAATCTTGCAGTAGAATGAAATCAATGTTTCAGAGTTCTCTTGCTGAGTTGTTTCAGACTCTCTGTAACCCCACTGGGGGTTTTCTTGGTAAAGATACTGGAGCAGTTTGCCATTTTCTTCTCCACTTCATTTTACAGATGAGGAAACTGAGGCAAACAGTTAAGTGACTTGTCCAGGTTTTGAACTCGGGTCATCCTGACTCCAGGCCCAGTGTTCTATCCTTACTTACTAATTATTTGCTTATTAATTTACTTAGTAAGCACAAAATGATTCTTGTTAAAGAGCAAGCCTTTGGCTGTAATGAAAACCTTCAGATGCTCCCATGAACTTTAGAGACTTGCTTCAGTCAATCGGATAACAGGTGTCAGAGCTGATATTGGAACTCAGGTAGGAGGATTCCAAATGCAGGGCTCCTTCCATTTCATCACACAGCTCAATTTAGTAAATTAACCCCACAAAAGTGTAGGCCCAGGATGGGTAGAGCAGTGGTGGGAACAGTCAATGCTCCCTTTCTCCCACAGAGTTAGAAGCAAAACTCTTCCTACCAACCTCCCCTACTATGAAGACAGTGGCGTGGTGCCCAAGCATGTGCCACAGAAGGGGCAGCCCTGCTAAGAACAGTAGAAGGTCTCTTCCTGAGCCACTGTGCCCTTGGGAGAGCCGTAGGGCCTAATCTCCAGTAAGATCACCAGGATCCTAAAGTCTTATGGATTAGGGGTGGTGTCAGAAGCAGGCCAACGCATTTTGGAGAGATGGCCTGTGCAAAGACTGGGAGGGGGAAGAAGCTGGAAGTCTTTCTGGGGTACATAGAAGCCACAGAATGGTGGTACGACCATCCCCAAGTGGTGCTGCTCCTGCCTGGCTTGTGCCTAGACGTTCTCACTGCTGTCTCCCCCAACAAAATGTCAGCTCCTTGAAGGCAGGCCCTGTCTTTACCTGGCACACAATAGGCCTTAGTCAATACTGGTTGGCTTGAGTGACCAGCCCATTCATGGCCTTCATATTGGGTACTTTTTCAGAGTTGATTGATATTTTGATTTTAGATTCATCAGTGCTGAGAATGCTGCTTCACATAAATACATAGTACAAAGTGGCAGAAGTATGTTTAGGGCCATTTCAGAAATTGTTGAAAATTGTGTCCTAATGTCAAGCCAAAACTCATTTAACAATTTTTTAGGAAACCCAAGTTTTAAACCTGTTTCACTTTATAACTCAGCAAATTTTCATGAACTTTTATTGGCAGATGACTGATGTTTTCTATTTCAAGTGAGTATGGTTTATGAAACCCAACTTAGTTTTTTGGAATCAAAATTTGAAGGGAAGTATTTCTGAAACTGTGTCTCCAGGTACTTCAGATGATCCATTATAACACTTACAATTAAATCATATTAATCAACTCTGAAAAAGCTGAAGATGTTCTCCATCCTGCAGTATCAAATATTCCACCAAGATTTAATTCTTTATGTAAAATAAACAAGCACATTCATCTCAGTGTGCAGATTTGCTTTCATTTGTAGCAAATGGTAAAATTCTATGTATACCAAAGAATTGTTTTAAAATAAATTTCTTTATGATTTATCAGTAATTGTTCTATTTGTATACCTATTTTATATACTTCTATACCTGGAGTCTCAAAAAACTTCTCAGGTGAAAATGAGTGGAAAAAATTCAAGAAGCTCTGGCCCAAACTACATCAGGTAGATTAGGACTGGCATTAATCTAAAACAACTCCAGATGCAGTGAACAAAGAACTAGGATCTGTCCTCTAGCAACAAAAAAAGAATTGACTTAAATGAAATGGTGAGTATGTACAAAAAATATAAAATGCCCAAATGAACAGAAAAAGAAATAGAGAATTTAAATAAGTCACTCTCAATAAAAGAAATCCAACCCCACATGAATCCCCCCAAAGGGGGAGTAACCCAAGATCAGACGAATTTACAAGCAATTTCTATAAAACATTCAAAGAACAATTCTAATATTACACGAATAGTTTGCAAGAATAAGAACAGAAGAGATCCTACCCAATTCCTTCTATGAAACAAATATTGTCTAAATCCCTAAACGGAAAGACTCAAAAGGGAAAAAACTCTCGATCAATATCCCTGATAAGTAATGACAACAAAATCAATATTAGCAAATAAAATATTAGCAAAGAGATTATGCCCTATGACCAGGTTTGGATTTATACTAGGAATGCAGGTTTAGTTCAATGTTAGGAAAGATAATGGCCTCAACCAGGCTGAGGGGAACCAAGGGTTCTCAAACCCATTGGTGAGTTAGAGGGGTGTCTACCCCAAGCATGTGAAGACTTCCCCTGGTGGAGTGGGCCATGAAGGCAGCTGAAGCAGGCGATATGGAGCACTTAGAGCTTGGTTAGACACCAAAGAACTCAAGGTCATCCACAGCATCCTCAGCCATCTCCAGCCGCCATAACTCTATGCTGCCACTGGACTGTGATGACTCAGGAGGAGAGAGTGAGGCTGATGACTTCGTGCAACTGTGCCTCACTTAAATCCAATTTACACATGAATCAAAAAAAAAAAAGTAATAGGGGAGGGGTCCCTTCTGTGGTTCGGTGGTCAAGCATCCTAGTCCTGCTGCTTTCTGATTGGCTAGCTATTGTGGTCCTTTCTGGGCAAGATGAATAGTTAGGTACCTTGGTCCTGTCTTGGGCTAGATGGAGGATGTGATTGCGTTGAGTACAAGGTTGATTGTTTAAAGATGTGAAGCGGATCTGGGGGCGGTGCCTGTATTGAGTCTGGAGGCCTGTGGGGTGGTTAGATCAGGACAAGCCTGCTGTTCAGGGGGACCCACAAGGAGTTAGAATTTTGGGGCTGGGGGCAGCTTTATTAGGATTCCATCACCAACAGCCATGAAACAATATCTATCTCCATCCATCCATCCATTCACCCATCCACCCATCCACCCACCCACCCACCCACCCATCCCTCCATCCACCCATCCACCCATCTATCCCTCCATCCCTCCATCCACCCATCCACCCATCCACCCATCCACCCACCCGTCCCTCCATCCACCCATCCACCCCTCCATCCCTCCATCCCTCCATCCATCCATCCATCCACCCATCCACCCATCCACCCATCCATCCATCCATCCATCCATCCATCCATCCATCCATCCATCCATCCAGTCTATCTATCCGTCTACCTAACTATCCGTCTACTTGTCTGTCCATCCA
The DNA here is from genome assembly GCF_028372415.1 of Notamacropus eugenii. NCBI lineage: Eukaryota > Metazoa > Chordata > Mammalia > Diprotodontia > Macropodidae > Notamacropus > Notamacropus eugenii. The sequence continues at coordinate 6,215,250 of NC_092876.1, read as the reverse complement.
TCCACCCATCCACCCATCCACCCATCCACCCCTCCACCCCTCCATCCCTCCATCCCTCCATCCACCCATCCACCCATCCACCCATCCACCCCTCCACCCCTCCACCCCTCCATCCACCCATCCACCCATCCACCCATCCACCCATCCACCCATCCACCCATCCATCCCTCCATCCACCCATCCACCCATCCACCCCTCCACCCCTCCATCCCTCCATCCCTCCATCCACCCATCCACCCATCCACCCATCCATCCCTCCACCCCTCCATCCCTCCATCCCTCCATCCATCCATCCATCCACCCATCCACCCATCCACCCACCCACCCATCCCTCCATCCACCCATCCACCCATCTATCCCTCCATCCCTCCATCCACCCATCCACCCATCCACCCATCCACCCACCCGTCCCTCCATCCACCCATCCACCCCTCCATCCCTCCATCCCTCCCTCCATCCATCCATCCACCCATCCACCCATCCACCCATCCATCCATCCATCCATCCATCCATCCATCCATCCATCCATCCATCCATCCAGTCTATCTATCCGTCTACCTAACTATCCGTCTACTTGTCTGTCCATCCATCCACCCATCCACCCATCCACCCATCCACCCCTCCACCCCTCCATCCCTCCATCCCTCCATCCACCCATCCACCCATCCACCCATCCACCCATCCACCCATCCATCCATCCATCCACCCATCCACCCATCCATCCATCCATCCACACTGAAGGTTACTGAGCTTTGGGAAGAGCCCTCGGTGACTCTTCGGCCCCGCCCCTACAAAAAGCGCTGCCTTTTCTTTTCTTTTGGGTCCGTATCCACCGAACCACCAGAGCTCAGAGCCGCCACTGCTGTGTTGTTAGACAGCCAGAGAGCATACGCTCAAAGCAAAGGTATGTAACGAAATCCAACAAACATTCGTTGCTCTCCTTTCCAGGGAAGGTCTAGGGATGACTACATTTCCCAGAATCCTTGCTCTCGGACTCGTGGCTTGTAAGAACCAATCACCAAAGACGACGTAGAATTCGGGGAATTGTAGTTTTATCGCTCTCTACGGAAGCGTAGTTACGCCGGCGGGTTGGCTCCGCATCAGCAGGGGACAGAGGGAGTACGCACACGCGGCGGCTGTGTCGTCAGCGGCAGAAGCCTCTGAAGATGACTGAATCCTGTCTCCGAGAAGGTCAGAGAGCCTAGGGGGCGCGCGGCCCAACGGCTCATCAAGCCCAAGGTCCCGAGACCTCCTGGGAAAGGTAGTTCACAGTTTCCGGTACGCAGGCGCAGTTCTCTCGGCTTCAGGCCAGACCCTGAGGAAGCGAGTGCGCATGCGCGGTTCAGCGAGCCTCGTGGCCGGTGAGTGGGCGCGCGTGGGGACCTGGATCTGCCCGCTGCCTCCGCCCCCTCCCCCTCTGTGCTCCCCACCCCCTCCCCAGGCTCCGGTGGGACTGGCAGGGCTGCCCCCTCCCTCTGTGGCTCCCCATAGCCTCCAGAGTCACCCAGGCGGGGAAACTGAGGCCTGCGGAGGGGAGACTCCACGGCCGCCGCACGGCCCTGTGCCCCAGCGGTCTGACCTTGGTGTCCTCTCCGCCCTCCAGGCCTTTGCCCAGGCCATTCCTCCCTCTTCATTGCCTTCTCTTGGCACCCTTGGATGCGGCCAGAACTGGGCTGCAGCAGCTTGCCAGGTCCAGGGTCACCCAGGGCCTCCTCTTGGGTGGGGAGGGATCCTGGCCTGAGGCCAACCCCCCCCCCAATCTGGTCCAGCTCAGTGTCCCCCTCCCCCCAGCCAGGCCAGCCTCCAGCCCTTAGTGGCTGTTAGGGAGCTGCACCTTGCCTCGGTTTTTCCATCTGTAGTAGGGGCTTCCTGTGGCACCGAGGGGCCGTGGGTGGGCAGAGCCCGTCCAAAGAGCCTGGCACCTTTTATTTTGGTGGTTGCAGAGGTGCTGTTGAGCTCTAGCCCTCTGTGCTTCCTTGTCTGGCACAGAGGCCAGCCAGCAGGCAGCTGTGCGTCTCCTGGTCTGCAGCCCCTGGGTCAGTCTGGGGGTCCTGCTCTGGCCTGTCCAGTCTAACAGACAGGCGGGCATGGTGCAGGCCAACCAATATGTAGCTGTGTGCCTCCTGGTCTGCAGCCCCCTGGTCTGGAGGAGGGCCATAGCCTCGTGGGTCAGTCTGGGGGTCCTACTCTGGCCTGTCCGATCTAACAGGCAGGTGGGTGTGGTGCGGGTCAGGCAGGCAGGCGTGGTGCGGAGCAGGCAGGTGGGCATGGTGCAGGCCAGCCAGTGTGCAGCTGTGCATCTCCTGGTCTGCAGCCCCTGGGTCAGTCTGGGGGTCCTGCTCTGGCCTGTCCAGTCTAACAGACAGGCGGGCATGGTGCAGGCCAACCAATATGTAGCTGTGTGCCTCCTGGTCTGCAGCCCCCTGGTCTGGAGGAGGGCCATAGCCTCGTGGGTCAGTCTGGGGGTCCTACTCTGGCCTGTCCGATCTAACAGGCAGGTGGGTGTGGTGCGGGTCAGGCAGGCAGGCGTGATGCGGAGCAGGCAGGTGGACGTGGTGCGGGCCAGCCAGGCTCTCCTGTGTCTCCTCCAGTCCCTGCATCCCACCTGCAAAGCCTTCCTCCACTCGCACCAGCTCACTCCCTGGTCACTCCTGGTGGCATTCACACTCGGGCCTTCTCCCACACCTGCTCTCAGTGGGGTGTGTGCCCCTCAGCAGCACTCCTGAACCTCTCCCACCATGGTCATTCTCCTTTTCTTGGTCATCGCTCTTGGTGTGATGGGGACGAAAGGAAACCCCAGAGCTGTCTTCATTTGCATTTCTCTCATTGGGAACATTTTTCAAGAGTCTTTCCTCGTTAGCAGACTGCTTGTTTGTGTCCTTGGACTGTTTCTTTATTGGAGAATGGCTCTGATTCTTCTGTATTTGAATCATTTCCCTGCATACCTCAGACACCAGGCCATTTTCAGAGAAACTTTATGCAAAACTTTCTTGTTGCCTCTTTTCTAATTTCTGATTTTGGTTTCACTACAAACATGTTTCAATTTTCTGTAATCACCATCGTCCGTCGTATCTCCTCCGATACCTGTTCTTTGTCTGACTGAGAACTTTTCTTTTCCCATAATCCATGGTTTCCATGAGTTCCCCATCCTCACGTTTTGGTAGCTCTTTTACAGCTAGTTTTTTCAGACTCTAGAGCAGGAGTCAGCAAACTGACCTGAAGGCTCACAGCCAGTTTGTGGACTGCCCCAACTATTTAAACATACAAAGCAGCTTTTAACTCAAGGGCAGTTCAGAAAAAGTCTGTGTCACTGTAGTTTTCCAAACTCCCCTTTGTGGGAGCAGTTAATACCTATACTACACAAACGACTCTCAAAAACTGAGGAAGAAAGCGATCCACCGAGATCCTTTCACAAGACAAATATCATCCTCATACCTAAGCCAGGGAAGGATAAAGCAAATAAAGTGGATTATAGGCCAGGAGCATTCATGAACATTGATTAGAATAGTTAAAACAATATCCTAGTAAAAACATTTTTATATAAAAATTGATTATGACAAGTTGGAACGACTCATGACTGGGCCGGACAGATATAAAAAAAAGAAAAACCCCACAAAAGTTAATGTATGGTTTTAGTGCAATACCAATCAGACGACCATAAAGCTATTTTACCGTGTTAGATAAAAGAATAACACAGTTCATTTGGAAGATCAAGATCTAGATTGTGACGGGAAGTAATGAATGGAAGAAGTTACGTAGGAGGAGGAAAAAAGACCTTTTTTAAAAAATCAAAAAAATCAACGAGAATTTGATATCCAAGATACAAAGACAACGGAAAAGATTGTCACCGAACAATTCTTAAAAGATTTGCTAACAATTAGCAACCTTGTGAAAGAATTCTCCAATTCAGTAGCAAATAAGAGAGGGGCAAATCGAAAGTGCTCACCACTTACAAATTGGCAAAGGTGAAAAAAAGATGGGAATAGTTAATGCTGAAGGAATTGTGGTAAGACAGATACTCTAATACATTGTTGGTGGAGCTGTGAGTTGGTACAGCCATTCTGGAAAGCAGTTTGAAACAACAAAAAAAAAAGTGGCTAAAGTACCCATATTCTTTGACCTAGAGACCTCACTATTCCAAGGAGGAATAGTAAAATTGGTAAACTGGTAAAAATGCACTGAAATATTTATCATAGCAGTTTTTGTGGTGGCAAAACACTGGAAACAGAAATGCTCATCATTTGAGGAGGAGCTAAAAAATGGTGGTATGTGAATGTAATGGAATATTTATTGTGCTGTAAGAAGCAGTGCACGTGAAACATGGAGATACTGATGTCAGGCAGTGCACAGGGCTGTAAGCAGAGCCAGGGAGACCATCTCCATGCACACAGCCCAAAGATAACAGGAGACATGCCTCTCCCATCTCAGCCTGCGTTTTTGTAGGAGTCAGGGCCCATCGGTGTGGGCACTGCCTGCAGTAACAAGTTCTTAAAAATGCATTTACTGGTTTTGCTAAAGAACAATTTTCCTTTTTTTTTTTTATCCCTTAAAAAACATTCTTTGTTGTAAGCAATGGTTTTCTGGGAAGGAGGAGGAATACCAAGGAAAATCTAGGGGATGTAAAACAAAAGGTGCCAATAATTTAAAATTTTAGAAAGCTTTCTTCTATCCATGCTTGGAAAAGGAATCTTCTCCTCAAGTGTGCTTATGACATCTCCCCTACGTCTAGGTCATGTGCCCTTGGGAGCTCCTTGGCATGAGTGATGTAAGAGGCCCGTCCCCACTGGTTCTTTGTTCCCCGGGCAGGTGCAGTCCTGGGGCTTAATCCAACACTGTACTCTGAGGTTCAGTGGCTTCTGGATGCTGTGTCCTGAATTTGTTCCATGAATCAGTTTTTTCCATTTTTAGCCAATGCCAAGGCGTTTCGATGATTACCGTTTTCTCGTGTATTTTGAGGTTTCACCATTTCTTTTCATTATTTCTCTTGACATTCTCCAGATGAATTCTACTTCATTTTTTCTAGTTCTGTAGGGTAATCCTTTGGTTGTTTGAGTGGCATGGTACAGAATCTGTAAGTTAATTTTGGTAGCATTGGCATCATAATTGTGTTGGCATCGCCCATCCATTAGCAGTGAATATCTCTCAAATTCTGTCTTTATTTTGTGAAGAGTATGTTGTTGTATTTCTGTAATTTCTCCATGTATCTAGTGGGTAAACTGCAAGGCATGGTGTATTCTGTTGTAACTGCGAGTGGGATTTCTTTTTCTGTGTTTTTCTTCTGGGTTTTATTGGCAATACTAGCAGTTCTGCTATAAAGGGACACAGGCATCCCCCCAGAGCCTCAGGCTATTCAGAATCTCACAGTAAAAACCACAGGACTGATGGGAAAAATGGGACTAGAAGCACAGGGCTGACCAACATTGTCAGTGGCCCATGGAAAAAGATAGGAACCTTATGGAAAAGGTAGCATTATTTTGGGTGCATGTTGAAATACATAAATATTGTACTAAATGGTGAGTTTGTGCGAGGTGCTGAGTTGCTTCTAGGCCCTTCCCTGTGATCACCTGAGCCTGTTGGACAGCCTGGAACTCCAGGCCTTGGGACCATAGGGAGGCTCATGGAAGGGAAGAGGAGTGTAAACATTTGGACCTCTTACTTTTCTCTGGACATGGATGTTCTCTCAAACACCCTCTGAAAGTTCATTGGGTTTAACCCCCATAACCTCCATCCTGTAGAGACCAAGGTGGCTGCACCCAAATGCTGGGAGGAGAGTGTCCCCCTGATGAGGTTAGGATTTGTGCCTTCCCTTGATTGCTGGGATACTTATCTTTTCCCTTCACCTCTGCCTTCTGAAGACTCTGCCCTTCCCTAGGATAAGCACGTGGAGGAGGAAGAGAGGGAGGAGTGGGGAGCAGAAGGAAGAGATGTCTCCTGAGCTCCAGACTTCTGGTTACCAAGTGAGTTCAAGTTTCTGCTGTTAAATGAAATGCCATCTAATGCCTCCAAGTATGGAAACATTCCCCTTCAACCTCAGTTGTGTCTGCTCCTGCAGGTTCCATTTTGGCCTCCAAGCCTCACATATTCTCCCCCATGGGACCAGCTTGACATCATAGGCTGTTAGAATCTGACCAAGTGCAGAGCTTAGCTCTGTGGCTGGTTCCTGAGGTTTCACAGACTGTCACACCAGTTGCCTGGTGGAATTCAGATACCCAGAGGCTCAGCCAGAAATTCTGAGCCCCAGGAGCTTCCCTGGTAGTACTGGAGAGCATGGACATAAGGGAACTCCCACCCATCAGAGATCCTGAGCTGCAGGGTAAAAAGGGTGTTGTGTTGTTTTTAGTCATGTCTGGCTTTTGGCAACCCCATTTAGGGTTTTCTTGGCAGAGACACTGGAGTAGTTGGCCATTTCCCTCTCCAGCTCATTTGACAGATGAGGAAATTGAGGCAAGCAGGGTCAAGGGACTTGCCCAGGGTCACACAGCTAGTGTCTGAGGCCAGATTTGAACTTACGATGAGCCTTCCTCACTCCAGGCCCATCTCTCTGTGCACTATGGCACCACCCAGCAGCCAAAGATGTTACCAGACTTGATTTATTTGAGAGCGCTCATTATTGGAGAACTTTCCCCATCTGTCCCCCTGTCATTTCTGAGTATCTCTGCGAACTCTGGGTAAGAAGAGGTGTGTTGATGTTTCAGGAATCAGTGACATTCAAGGACGTGTCTGTGGACTTCACCTGGGAGGAGTGGAGCCACCTGATCCTTGCTCAGAGGGCCCTGTACAGGGAGGTGATGCTGGAGACCTTTGAGAACCTCATCTCCCTGGGTAAGGATACTCTTTTCTCCCTTCAGCTGGGCTCTGATCACTGGGAAGTCTCTGTTTCTCACTTGGCAAACACCAGCAGGCAATACATGAGCACATCTTACCTGGGGATTTCTCTGCAGTGATGGCATCCACCACCTTTACTGGGAGAAGATCCTCGAAGCCATGTTTCTGTTCTCTGTTGCCCAGGGAAAGTACTTGGCCTGTTGTGGATGGGCATGTGGCCCCTTTGTTATAATGGCCTTGAAACTCGAGCTTCCCAACTTTCTGTCTCCCCAGGTCAAAAGTTCCCCCTCAGTCCTAGGGCCCATGTGACCTGAAAACATGAAAAGATCCTCTCCTCTTAGCAAGGAAGGGCCTAGTAAATCAGTAGTCTCTCCGAGTCCCAATCAAGTCTGGGTTTCATCCTCTAAGAGGGGTGGAGTCCTGGCCTCTGGGCCTTCTCAGCATTGTGCTTTCCCTGGAGAGAAAGAGACCAAGACAGGATTCTGAGATGGTTTTCTGTCCCCAAAACTTCATTTCTCTCTCTATGATCAGGACTTCCAGTTTTGAAACCAGATGTGATCTCCCGACTGGAGAGAGGAGAAGCTCCATGGATGCTCAAGGGAGAGGTCCCAAGAGACCCTGACCCAGGTGAGTGAGTGAAAAGTGGTTGGGAGGATGGAGTCAGGGACTGTCTCAGATGGACCATTAGGCAGCTTTGTATTCTTGGTTATCATTCATATAGGGCTTCAATGGTTGCAAAAGGATTTGCATTTAATTATTTGAGCAGGTAGGCATTACAGGTCTTTTTTCCTTTGTTTTAGATATATATATGTGCATATATATATATATACACACACACACACACATATACATATACTATATATACATATATATAAATGGCTCTCTATAATTATCTTTAACTTCAACCTGAGGTAAATGGTCAATGGTCTTGGCATTGATTGATGATGGTCTGTTGATGGTCTGTGGAAGTGTTCAGTCCATTTCTCTAGGATCATATCTTTCTAACCAATCAATATGGCTCCATCAGCACTGAGTAGTTGTGATGAAACACAGGATTTTGTTCTATAAATAGCTTTCAGGGAATCATAAAAGCTCTTTGGATTGTTACTATCAGCATAAAACTGAATTTCATCTGCCTTCTTACTGAGCCAGGAATCCTGCATCTCTCTAAGCTTTGCTTGTACTTTGCTTTTGATGGAAATAAATGCTGCCTTCTTAGAGATGGATGAACTATCCTGCTGAAAAATCCTGTGGAGTTCTAGTTTTTCATTTAGCAGCTTCTGAATTTCCCCATCATTTTCATCAAACCAGTCTTGGTGTTTGCAAGTGTTCTGACCCAGATGAGCAAATACAGTGTTGTACACCAGATCTCTGAAAGCTGCCCACTCCTTTTCTGCTCCACTGCTGCCAGCTGTGTGTTGGCTCAACTTTCCCTCCAAGTCAGCAACAAACTGTTCATGCTCAGAGAAGAGCTCTAATTTGTTGACATTAATTCTTCTGGTAGTCATTTTACTTTGGGAGCAGTGCTTTTGATGAATGTGAATATTTAGCATGAAAAGGATAAGTCTGTGATCAGTCCAGCACTCTGCAGTGCACATTGGCTTTGTCACTCTCACATCTTGTTTGTCTCTTCTTCTTCCAATCACATAGTCTATTAGATGCCAATGTTTGCTGTAAGGGTGCATTCATGAGGTTTTATAATGTTTAGATAAACAGAAAGCAGTGTTGGTGATAAGGTCATGAGATGCACAAGTCTTCAGCAGTAAATGACCATTGCTGTTGCTGTTTCCAACTCTGTTCCTCCATTATTAAAGAGTTGGTGAATGAATATCCATGAAAGAAAGGGGTGATCCCCAAGAGCCAGCATTCTTTTATGAAAAAAAGGCACGGAAGTACACTGGTGAATTTGTGATTAGTTATGTGGCTTTGCTGACCTGCTTTCTTCCCTCCTTTTTTTTCCTTTTAATTGTTTTTTATAAGTAATGGTTCTCTGGATAGGAGAGTTGGAAGGATGGACTCAGAAAAGAGGTGATTTTAGGGAAAGATCAATAGAAATTTTATGTAAAAGGTCATTTTGGCCTAACCTTATTTCCTTTCTCTTCAGGGTTACTCTTCTTTTAACACAGAAATGCTGTAAATACAATTCACCTTTGCATTTTAGCAAAGCATTTGATAAAACTCTCCCCTCTTATTCCTGTGGGAAAAAAATTGAGACATGTGATGTAGAAAATAATCTCATTAGGGGACATGAGGGAATGAGGAAGTGGTCATTGGCTTGGAACGGCCAACTCCCAAGAGGATGAGGTCCCTCTCTAGTGGAATGGGCCCCAGGTCTGTGTGTGGCCCTCACAGTGTTTGATGGCATCATAGATCTGGGCCTGGGAGGGTCCTTAGAGGTCATCCAGTCCAACTTCCTCATTTTATAGATGAGGAAACTGAGGCAGAGAGAGGTGGACTGACTGACTCAGTCATGTAGTTAGTAAATGTCTGGGGTACAATCTGAGTTCAGGTCTCATTTTACTCTGACAGCTGATGAATTATATGCTATACCAAGGTGCTGTTCCCTGCTGATGGCTGGAAGAGCTTTAAAAAATTGTGTATTGAGAGCTTTTATTTTCACATCACCTTCATTTCCCAGTCTGTCAGTCCTCCACTCCCCCTCCACCGACTTTCATCCTTTATGGCAAAAAAGAAAAAATAAAGGGAAAAAAGCAGTTTTCAAATTGTAACCAGTGCATCTTGTAAGTGCTTTCAGTGTCACTGAATAGTTAGGCATGGGCATAAGTACTGTGTTCCTGCCTCCTCAGCTGTCTTTAGCAGTGTTCTTTCTTCTGCATGTTAGTCTTCGTTCTTGATGGAAAAAATAGAATCTCAAACTTAATGTAAAGTAGTTTTCTTTTTCCTAACACAGACAAAAGTGACTATTGACTTTGTTTTTTCAGGTTCTTTTCATGAGGAAAGATCTGAAAACAAGGACAATCTTGTGAGAGTATCAGCCAAGGAAAGACTACATAAGGTTGGTGTCTGGATGCCAACGTAGGAGAAACTGGACAATATTCTGTCAATGTAGAGAAGAAAAAAGGAAACTGGAAGGGGTGCTGGGAGAGTAATAATCCTTCACAGTAGCATGACCCATAAGGTGAATGTCTCTGATTATGATACATTTGGAAGAAGTTTCACAGGACAGAGTCCCCACAAGAGCATGCCTCCATAAATACGTGTATTTGAGGAGAACATCACACAGCGATAAGAACTACTTAGAGGTAATAGAATACCGTATCCTGGGGCAGTAACATAGCAATCTCTTCAGACATTACTCAGAACTCAATTTCATACTTATATACTAGAGAATAGCTCTATGACCATAATGAATGTGAGAAAGTCTTCAGTAAAAGAGCATCTATCCCTTCCTTACTAATAGTAAGGTGGTGCAGTGGATGGAGCTCTGGACCCCTGAGTTAAGAAGACTTCAGTTCAAATCCAGACACATACATTTATTAACTGTATGACCTTGGGCAAGTCATTTAACCTCTGTCTCAGTTCCTTATCTGTAAAATGGGAATAATAATGGTATTTACCTCCCAAGGTGGTTTTGACAATAAAATGAGATTGTAAAGAGCTTTGCAAACCTTAAAGTGCTATATAAATGCCGTTATTATTAGTGAATGTATATTGGAGAGAAACACTAAATGTCTTAATAAATATAGAAAAGATCTTAGTCAGTAGGGAAGACTTGGTGCCCATCAAAGAGCTCACATTAGAGAGAAATTCTTTTAATGAATTTTGAGAAACTTTTGACTTCTGCCCACCAGAAAATTCATACCAAGGAGATACCCTTTGAATAGGATAAATGTGAAATAGCCTTTATTTCTTTTATAGCAAGAAGCTCATACTAGAGAGAAGCCCAGGAAATGGAATGAATGTGAGAAAGCCTTCAGCCAGAATGCCCTCCTTAGGTATCATGGGAGAATTCTTGCAGGTGAGAAATCCTGTAAGATTAAAGAATATGGGAAAGCTTTTTGTCAGTTGAGAAGCCCTAATGACTGTAAGAGAGTTTATGCTCAAAAGAACACCATCTTTCTAATGAATGTGGAAAATTTTTTACTCTGCATCAGAGAGTTCACTTTGCAAAGGAACCATTTTATTGTAATGAATGTGGCAAAGTCTTTAGGTGGAGATGTAAACTCAATGCACATCAGAGAATTCATACTGGAGAGAAACCCTTTGAATGTAGTGAATGTGGAAAAGCCTTCAGCCAGAAGGTTTGTCTGAAAAGGCATCAGAGAATTCATATTGGAGAAAAACCCTTCGAATGTAGTGAGTGTGGAAAAGCTTTCCATGACAAATCTTACCTTATGCTGCATCAAAGAATTCATACTGGAGAGAAACCCTTTGAGTGTAGTAATTGTGGGAAAAACTTCAGCCTGAAGTCATCACTTATTTTACATCAGAAAATTCACACTGGGAAGAAGCTCTTTGAATGTCATGAATGCATTAAAGCCTTCCATTACAAGTCTTGCCTTACTCTCCATCAGAGAATTCATACCAGAGAGAAACCATTTGAGTGTAATCAATGTGGGAAAGCCTTTATGTGGAAAAGTCAGTTTAATAAACACAAGAAGATTCCAAATGGAAAGAAATCATTTGAATGTAATATGTGTAGGAAAGTCTTCCATGAGAAATCTCACTTTACAGCACATCAAAAAATTCATGCTGGAGAAAAGTCCTTGGGGTGTATTGAATGTGGTAAAAATTTTAGCCAGAGGTCATCCCTCATTTCACATCAGAGAAATCATATTACAAGGAAACCCTTTGAATGTAATGAATGTAGGAAAGCCTTCCGTGATAAGTCCCACCTTACTGTACATCAGAGAATTCATACAGGAGAGAAACCCTTTGAGTGTAATGAATGTGGGAAAACTTTTAGCCAAAGATCATCACTTAGTTCACATCAGAGAATTCACACTGGAGAGAAGCCCTTTGAGTGTAATGAATGTGGAAAAGCCTTTAGGGACAAATCTCATCTTACTGTACATCGGAGTATTCATACAGGAGAGAAGCCTTTTGAGTGTAAGGAATGTGGGAAAAACTTCAGCTTGAGATCATCACTTAGTTCACATCAGAGAATTCACACTGGAAGAAAACCTTTTGAATGTAATGAATGCACAAAAGCCTTCCGAGACAAATTTCACCTTATTGAACATCAGAGAATTCATACAGGAGAGAAACCCTTTGAGTGTATTGAGTGTGGCAAAACCTTCCACAACAAATATCAGCTTTCTGTACATCTGAGCACTCATACTGGACAGAAACCTTTTGTATGTCTTGAATGCAGGAAAACCTTTATGTCAAAGAGTCAACTTAATAAACACGAGAGAATTCACACTGGTGAGAAACCCTTTGAATGTGGTAACTGTGGGAAAGCCTTCACACGAAAGGACCACCTTACTGAACATCAGAGGATTCATACTGGAGAGAAACCATTTGAATGTAATGAATGTGGGAAAAACTGTAGCCAAAGGAAATCACTTACTTTCCATCAGAGAATCCATTCTGGAGAAAAACCCTTTGAGTGTACTGAATGTGGGAAAAATTTCAATTATAAGAAGTCCTTTCTTTTCCACCAGAGAACTCATACTGGACAAAAACCATTTGGGTGTAGTGAATGTGAAAAATCCTTCCACAGTAAATCTCAGCTTGCTGCACATAACAGAATTCATACTGGGGACAAATCCTTAGAGTGTAATGAATGTGGAAAATCTTTCCATAACAAATCTCAGCTTGTTGTTCATCAAAGAATTCATACTGGAGAGAGACCTTTTGAGTGTCATGAATGTGGGAAAGCATTCTACAACAAATCTCAGCTTACTGTACATCAAAGGATTCACACTGGAGAGAAACCCTTTAAGTGTAATGAATGTGAAAAAGCCTTCTACCATAAATCTCAGCTTGTTGTACATCAAAGAACTCATACTGGAGAGAAACCCTTTGAATGTAATGAATGTGGAAAAGCTTTCCACAACAGATCTCAGCTGACTGTACACCAGAGAATTCACACTGGAGAGAAACCCTATATGTGTAATGAATGCGGGAAAAGCTTTAGCCATAGAAAATCATTCATTTTTCATTTGAGAATTCATACTGGAGAGAAACCATATGAATGTAGTGAATGTAGGAAAGCTTTCCACAACAAATCTCACCTTACTGTGCATCAGAGAATTCACACTGGAGAGAAACCCTATGAGTGTAATGAATGTGGGAAAAAATTGAGTCTGAGGTCATCACTTATTAAGCACCAGAGAATTCACACTGGAGAAAAACCCTTTGAGTGTAATGAATGTGGGAAAAATTTCAGCCGGAGGTCATCACTTATTTCACATCAAAAGATTCATACTGGAGAAAAACCTTTTGAGTGTAATGAATGTGGAAAAAACTTCAACCAGAGGTCATCACTGGCTTCACATCAGAGAACTCACACTGGAGAGAAACCCTTTGAGTGCAGTGAATGTGGGAAAAACTTCACCCGGAGGTCATTACTTAGTAAACACAAAAGCATTCATACAGGACAGAAACCTATTTAATATAATAAATGTAGTAAAACTTTGCCATGCAGAATTAATAAATGAGAATTCATGCTGGAGAGTAAGCTAGAAATCTTTGAAATACAGCTCATACTTGACTGATTATATGAGACCTCATGTTTGAGAGAAATTACATAGAAGCAATGAATGAAGAAACACCTTCAGCAAAAATGACACTTTTGTGAACACTAGAGAATGTGCAGTGAGAAACTCTATGAGTGTACTAAAATGCAGGAGAGTCTTTGGCACCAGTGGGACACTTAGGAAGGCTCAGAGAATTCATGCTGAAGAAAAAGTTGCAAATACTATAACCGTGGAAAGACCATCATCTGTATTTCATCCCTTATTTAATGTGCTAGACTTCATGCTGGAGATGAACTGCAGCGATGTAATATTTATGGGAGCATCCTAACAGCTTGCCACCTGTTTAGTGCTGGAGAGTCAATATGCTGACTTGATTACCAGCCACACTGTTTTGTGGTGTTTGGAGAGGGACAAATATCAATTACCTTTGTTTCTCCTGAGCTCCATGCAGTTCACATTGGCTGCCACCAAGTGGCAGAACAGTTGTACTAATCAGTGCATCAAATATGGCAGTATCTCAAATCACAATCAGACTGCCATCTAAAAAATTCATTTTGTTTTTAACTCCTACTGACGACTTCTAGGCATTCAGAAACATAAGAAACCTCAGCCCAAAAATGTGTGCATGTTATTAACATAGTCACAAGAAAAATCAAAGCAAAGTGGGAAATACATTTGTGAATTGAACATTTTCTTCCTCCATCAATTTATTTATGTTTTATAATATGTTTATTGATACTTTTTGTTTTGACATCATGGGTCATTTCTCCATAGAGCCATACTCTACTCCATGCACTTCTCATAACAGTCTGACATCCAAAGTTGATAAGGATCTGACATGAATTTATAACAACAGGAGTAGGGCAAGTGGTCAAACTATGTAAATGGACAGATTTAAGAAAGGAAGCACAAGTTATCCACTATCATATAAAAAAACATTCAAAATCTGAAAGGTCTAAGATTCTCTTTAGCCCCATAGACTTGGCAAAGATTGTTATAAGTAAAATAATTTGATGCTCGCATGGCTACCTATGGTAAATACAGGCATGCTCTTATACTGCTTCTGGAGTTGTGAATTACTTAAGATTACTAAACATTTTTTGTAATAAAGCCCCTGGAATATTTTGTTTTTACTATTATAAATTATTTTCCCTTTCCTTTCAAAAAATATTGATAGCTTTTGTTCCTTCATTTCTCAATGTATTTCCTCCCCTCTCAGGTAGCTATCATCTAAGGGACTGTCCATTTGTAAATGAAAATTTGTTCAATGGTTAGACTGTACGATTTTGATAAAAATAATGTTACTTTAATTTACATAGTTGGTGATTTATCTTTGAAGACACCAAAGAATTACTTTGTAGCCCTAAGCAAAATAGTAACCTTAATTTGGGGGGACAAAAGGCCTAGAATCACAAACGAAATAACTGGGGATAAAATGTAGGCATGAAGGAGCCACAGACCTTCCAGATGTCAAACTATAGTCATCAAAACTATTGGTACTGATTAAAAATAAAAAAAAACAAACCTGTATGTAGAACACACCAGATAAACAGAAATCAAAAACAGTTAAAATGAGAAGCTAGTCATGGGACCAGTTGAGTTATGACTGTCAAGTCCATACCATGAGTAATACGGGTACTGACTTTTTTCTCAATATGTAGAAAAATATGGTTATTATTTAGGGTTTTTGTTTGATTCATTCATTCGTTCATTATACGTGGTTTTATATAATCTGTTTCTTTCATGACTCTTTCATAAAGTAAAAGAAAAATACCTGAATTGTAAGCATACACAGTCCAGCAAAAACCGATTCCCAGACTGGCCGTGCCATCAGATGTATCTCTCTGCATTCTAAATTCATCCCCTTTCCCAGCAGGGGATGAGTGGTTGTTATCTCTTCAGTCTCCTGACATCACATGACTCTTCCCTTTATTAATGTAAATGCATTGATTTTCCTAGTTAGTTGTACATGAGTACCCACATTTATGCATATCTACATTAATAATCAATACCCCTCTCTCTAATCTCAGGTCTCTGTGAAGAATTTCTTCTGCTATGTAAATCTCCCCTATCCCACCAGCTAGAAAGCATTCATAGAGACAATCCCAAGGTAAACCTGTCAGGGCAGTCTTTTAGCAAAGGGCCTTTGTTCTCTCATTTAATAACCTAACATCCTAAAGATCCATGTTGGAGTGGCTAAGCCAGTCTGAGATTGCAAGAATTTCCTTCGATATTTGTGCCTAAACCAGGGACTTGTTCACATGCTTGCATAGTTTTGCTTCTTGGAGTTTTTTTTCCTAATACCCCTAAGGCAGCTGAGTTCTCCTCTCCTCTCTGGAGTTACGACTTGATAGCTGTGTCTACTTGGGTCCAAACCCCCTTCCCCCCAGATTACAAATGATTTAATCCTTTGTTAACAGAACTTGAGTAGAGATGGAGGAAAATAAACACTTCAACCCTTTGCCCCTTATCTCTTCTAATCGACTGCATACTCTCAAGAACCTTAAAGTATGGTTTGGGGAGTGGGGAAACAAACACTTTGCTTCTAAATCAGTCATTGCCATAGAACTCTTTTTTTCTTTTTTAAAAAAATTATTTATTTTTAGTTTTCAACATTTATTTCCACAGAATTTTGAATTCCAGATTTTCTCTCCATCTCTCCCTACTCCCACCCCCAAACACCATGCATTCTGATTACCCCTCCCCCCAATATTCCCTCCCTTCTATCACACCTTTCCCTTCCCTTATCCCCAGCTCTCTTTTCTTGTAGGGCAAGATAGATTTCTATACCCCATTACCTGTATTTCTTATTTCCCAGTTGCATGCAAAAACAATTCTCAACATTCGTTCCTAACATTTTGAGTTCCAACTTCTCTCCCTTCCTCCTTACCCACCCATTCCCACTGAGAAGGCAAGCAGTTCAATATAGGTTATATATGTATAGTTTTGCAAAAGACTTCCATAATAGTCATATTGTGAAAGACTAACTATATTTCCTACCATCCTATCCTGCCCCCCTATTTATTTTATTCTCTCTTTTGACCTTCTCCCTCCCCTAAATTGTTTACTTCTAATTACTCCCTCCTCCCATTTGCCCTCCCTTCTATCATTCCACCCCAACTTACCCCTTCTCCCCTACTCTCCTGTAGTGTAAGATAGACTTTTATACCAAATTGAGTGTTCATGTTATTCCCTACTTAAGCCAAATCTTAAGAGAGTAAGATTCACTTTTTCCCTGTCACTTCCCCTCTTTCCCCCTCCATTGGAAAAGCTTTTTCTTGCCTCTTTTATGAGAGATAATTTGCCCCATTCTGTATCTCACTTTCTGCTCCTAATATATTCCTCTCTCACTGCTTAATTTTGTTTTTTTAGATATCATCCCTTCCTATTCAACTCACCCTGTGCCGTGTGTGTGTGTGTGTGTGTGTGTGTGTGTGTGTGTGTGTGTAATCCCACTAACTACCCAGACACTAAAAAAAGTTTCAAGACTTACAAATATTGTCTTTCCATGTAGGAATGTAAACAGTTCAACTTTAGTAAATCCCTTATGATTTCTCTTTGCTGTTTACCATTTGATGCTTCTCTTGATTCTTGTACTTGAAAGTCAGATTTTCTATTCAGCTCTGGTCTTTTCATCAAGAATACTTGAAAGTCCTCTGTTTCATTGAATGACCATTTTTCCCCTGAAGTATTACACTCAGTTTTGCTGGGTAGGTGATTCTTGGTTTTAATCCTAGTTCCTTTGACTTCTGGAATATCATATTCCAAGCCCTTCTATCCCTTGATGTAGAAGCTGCTAGGTCTTGTGTTATCCTGATTGTATTTCCACAATACTCAAATAGTTTCTTTCTGACTGCTTTCAGTATTTTTCTCTTGACCTGGGAACTCTGGAATTTGGCTACAGTATTCCTCAGGGTTTTCTTTTCAGATCTCTTTGAAGAGGTGATCAGTATTTATTTTATCCTCTGATTCTAGAATCTCAGGACAGTTTTCCTTGATAATTTCATGGAAGATGATGTCTAGGCTCTTTTTTGATCATAGCTTTCAGGTAGTCCCATAATTTTGAAATTGTCTATCCTGGATCTGTTTTCTAGGTCAGTTGTTTTTCCAATGAGATATTTCACATTGTCTTCTATTTTTTTCATTCTTTTGGTTTTGTTTTGTAATTTTCTGGTTTCTCATAAAGTCACTAGCTTCCATGTGCTCCATTCTAATTTTTAAAGAGCTATTTTCTTCAGTGAGCTTTTGAACCTCCTTTTCCATTTGGCTAATTCTGCTTTTTAAAGCATTCTTCTCCTCATTGGCTTTTTGGAACTCTTTTGCCATTTGAGTTGGTCTATTTTTAAAAGTGTTATTTTCTTCAGCATTTTTGAGGGTCTCCTTTAGCAAGCTGTTGACTTGCTTTTCATGATTTTCTTGCATTGCTCTCTTTTCTCTTCCCAATTTTTCCTCCACTTCTCTTACTTGATTTTCAAAATCCTTTTTGAGCTCTTCCGTGGCCTGAGACCACTGCATATTTATTTTGAAGGTTTTGGATGCAGAAGTCTTGACTTTTATGTCTTCCTCTGATGGTATACATTGTTCTTCCTCATCCAAAAGGTTGGAAGAAAATACCTGTTCACCAAGGAAGTAACCTTCTATAGTCTCCCCCCCCCCTTTTTTGGGTCATTTTCTTAGTCATTTACTTGACCTTTGAGTCCTTTGTCAAGTGAAGGGTATACTCTAGGGACCTGTGAGTTCTCAGTTCCTCCAAGGTGGCACAATCAAGGGAGAGGAGTTTACTCCACTCCTGGCCTGCACTCTGGTCTTGAAACAGCCACAAACATTTCTGCCCAGCATCTTTGAGTAGAATTCCTTCTCCAGAGCCTCTACCAGCTCCACCACACCAGACAGTGCTCCCTGTCACCCCAGGACCGCCACTCAGAACTGAGACCCAGATCAGCAGCTTGATTCCCCCAGGGTCTTTAGCCAGACGGCTCTAGAAATGGACGCTGCTGCTGCCTGTGGCTGGGGCCAAACTACGTTCCCTTCTCACCTAGGTGAAAGAGCTTTCTCACTGACCTTTGAAGCTGTCTTTGGCGTTAGTGGGTTGAGGAATCTGGGAACCTCAGCTGCTACCCGGGATTCCACCTCCTGAGGCCTGCTCCAGTCCTGTCTCTGCTGCACCATACCTCCAAGGCTGGGCTGCACTCTGCTCTGTGCCTGGTGGGATAGACCTTTCCTGTTTGCCTTCCAGGCTGCCTTGGGCTGGAAATCTCTTTCACTCTGTCGATTTGTGGCTTCTACTGCTCTAGAATTTGTTTAGAATCATTTTTTACAGGTATTTTATGGGCTATGGGTGGAGAGCTTCTACAGGTCCAACCTTCTACTCTGCCATCTAGGCTCCACCCCTTGCCATAGAACTCTTAAGGAATCAAGGGAAGCCAACTTACATGAATTGCAGAGGGGCCCTTTCCTATAAAAGAGATGAAAGGCGAGAAGCCATCTTTGGAGGTCCAGGAACCTGACTCCAGCCCTCATGAATTAAGTTGTTATAGATTGGGAGCTTTGCAGCACCCCAGTCTACTGGCTTCCTCTTCCTGAGGCTTCAGCTGACTGCATCTGATTTGGATGTGTGTATTCATGGGTTCTTACTTTTCCCCTGTCTGGCATGAGCATTGGTTGACTGAAGACAACAACTTATTTGGAGTGCCATTTGCTGCCAAATATAGAAATAAAATGAGAGAAAAATTGGATCTGTTCTTTTCATTTTAATGAAGGAATCCTACAGAACTAGAAAAATAGCACTGATTCAATAGCCAAGTATGCAAAACCCCCCAAAATATAAAATACTTATGGAAG
This sequence comes from Notamacropus eugenii, assembly GCF_028372415.1. Lineage (NCBI taxonomy): Eukaryota > Metazoa > Chordata > Mammalia > Diprotodontia > Macropodidae > Notamacropus > Notamacropus eugenii. The sequence continues at coordinate 6,195,919 of NC_092876.1, read as the reverse complement.
GATGTTCTATTTGACAACTTTTGGGAAAACTGGAAATCACTTTAGCAAAATGTAGACTTGAAGTAACACTTAGTTCATGTACCACAACACATTCTGAATAGGTACATTACCTAAAAAAAAGTTCATATCATAAAGAAAATTAGAGGTGAATGGAGGCAAATACCTTTCACAGTTAACAGAGCATAATTCTTCACCAAAGGTGGGGTAGAAGAGGTGATTTTGACTACACAAAATTAAGAAGGCCTACCAAAGTGAAGAAACAATGAGTTCTGCCATTCAGGGCTACCCAAGACAGACAGGTCATGTGGAGAGCTCTGACAAAAAGTGATCCACCAGAGAAGGAAATAGTAAATGGCTCCAGTGTCTCCCAAGAAAACCTTGTGCACAGATGGTTCATGAAGAGTTGGACATGCCCGAATGACTCAATAACACTAAGTACAAACAAAATCAATGCAGCTAGAATAAGAAAGGGATGTATTGATTAGGGGGAAATCTTTGTATGAAGGGACAGATTTCCTGATAGTGTCAGCTAGAAGTGAAATGAGGTGCTTCTGGATATCATGAGCTGCCCCTCCCCACCCCTACCCCAACTGCAGGTCTTCACTCACAACTTGAATGATCATTTGTCAGTTCTATTATAAAGGGTTTCTGGTTGGGACTATGAAGCAGTTTGGATTGGATTAGATGGCCTCTGGTGTCCTTCCAACTCTGATTTGTGGGCAGACTGCCACTGAGCAAACACAGAAATTAAGACTGAGTTTAGCTGACACAGTTCAATCCACAGAGCATTTATTAAGCCCTTAAAATGTACTGGCTCCGAGCATGTCAAGACAGAGGTGAAGTAGTGTGTGCCCTACAGCAGGAAATAAGGGAGTACCAGATTTTCAGAATACAAAGTGATGGAGGGGCATTAGCAGCTGGAGAGGCAAGAAAGGCCTGTTGGAGGAGCTGGAACTTGAGCTGAGTCTTTTGGGGAAGTAGGAGTTCTAAGAGGGTAAGGTGAGAGTGCTCATACCTAGAGTGGGAGGCAGGCACAGAAACAGGAGACAGAACACTGTAGAAGGTAAAGAGCAAGGAGGGCAAGGTGGTTTGAAGAACCAAGTGCACAATGGGGAGCAATGTGTATTCAGCCTAAGACAGGATGGACTCTGATGCCCCATGTAAATGGGCAGTAGGGAGATTAGTGACATGGTCAGACTGGGTTTAGGCTTAACTATTTCTTGTTCCAGCCTGGCCGACAAAAGGTATAGTCTTGTACTCAGTGCTGCACCTCTATTCACATTTCCACTTGTAACTGAGGCAGGATCCCCATCATGTTCTGTCTGCCAGGGACCAGTGAGAAATGAGCTCTTCTGTTATCGAAAGATCGAGGGCTGAGAGTCACTCTATGTTAGTTTTTTCATTTTACGGATGATGGCAGTGCAGTGCAGGGAATGGGCCCCCTGCTCAGGGTCACACTACTACCTCAGAGTGAGATGGAGGTAGGTCTTGAACCCAGGCCTTTTGATGCCCTTTGGAAACTCCCTAGGCTGGTGAAAAGAGAGAGAGTAGACCAAATGGGGGAGGGCAAGAGGGGGATGGAGGATGGAGGGAAATATATTTAGCAATCACAACTGAAAAAAATTTTGACACAAGTTTCTCTGATAAAGTATATAGAGAAATGTGTCAAATTTATAAACAAAAGAACCATTTCCCAATTGACAAATGATAAAAAATATGAACAATCAGTTTTCAGACAAAGTAATCAAGGCTATCTATAGTCATATGAAAGCATGCTCTAAATCACTATTGATTGGAGAAATGCAAATTTAAACAATTCTGAGGTACTATCTCACACCTATTAGACTGGCTAATAGAACAAAAAGGAGATTGATAAATATTGGAGGAGATGTGGGAAAATTGATGCACTAATGCACTGTTGGTGGAGTTGTGAACTGATTCAAACATCATGTAAAGGAATTATGCTCAAATATTTATTGCACCTCCTTTCTGGTGGCAGAAAATTGGAAATTGAGGGGATGCCCATCAATTGGGAAATGACTAAACAATTTGTGGTATTTGATTGCTATGGAATGCTATTGTGCTCTAAGAAATGATGAGCTAGATGTTCTCAGAAAAACCTGGAGGGACTCACATGAACTGATGCAAAATGAAGTGAGGAGCACCAAGGGAACATTGTACCCAGTAACAGCAACATTGCATGATGAAGATTTGTGAATGTCTTAATGCTTCTCAGTGATACAGTGATTCAAGACAACTCTGAAGGACTTATGAAAAATACTATCCATCCCCAGAGAAAGAACTGATGTAATCTGAATACATCATTTAAAAAATTTTCACGTTATTTTTTTCTTGGGCTTTATTTTGTTCTATGTTTCCTTTTACAACATGACTAATTGGAAATGTGTTTTGCCTGATTACATATGTGTAACCTATATCAAATTGCTTTTTTTCTCAATGAGGATGGTGGGGAGGGAGGGAGAGAATTTGGAACTCAGTTTTAAAAACGAATGTTGAAAATTGTTTTTACATGTAATTGGGAAAAAACAAAATATTAAATTATAAAAAGAAAACTCCATAGGCCCATCGTATCACATACAACCCCCCTCCCCCACCAGGTGCTGTCACATGCACACACACACATATGTACATATACAACCATCCTATCACACACACACCCTTCCCCCCCCACAGACTTGGTTTTCATCACTGCCCCAAAAGTGACCTGCAGGTGCTATGGGAGTGTCTAGAAGTAATTAGGAAGAAGTAGCTCTTGGTCACGTCCTTTGACATAATTCGAACGTCCTGTGGGACTGGAGCCTCTGGGAAACCCTTTGATTCCACTCCATAGTTGCGCACCTTTGGCAGGCCACTTGTCTTTCCTTGAGAGAGAAAGGCAGAAAGCAATCATGTCCACACAGTGATAGCTGAAGGGCCTCTAGTAGGTGAGTCACATCATAGATGGTGGCAATAGTGGTTGAATTCAGGCATTTGAAAGCAGTGAGCAGGGTCTGTGACACTGATGTAGTGATTGCCCCTTCCCCCCCCCCCCCACTGGTACCACCAGTGATACTGGCTTCAAGGCCTGGGCTCTAGCTGGCTCTGCATGTTAGGAAGCCCTGATAGAGCCCAAGGGCTTCACAATCCTTGAAGAGGAAGCAGTGGGTCAAAGTGCTGGTCACTGAGAGTGGGCCATCATTGAGGCATCAGGACCAGGTTCCCAAACTCCACATTTTCTGAGTGCCCTGTCTCTTGTTACATTCTCGGTCCAGATCCAACTTTGTACTTTGGTGGTGTTTCCTCAGGGCATTCTATGAACTTGGCACCAGAAACTTACTCTTTCTTTTCTTCTCTCAGTTCCTTCATTGCTTCTAGCTCAGCCCCAACTCTGTATTATCTCCATACCTAAGGGAGTGTCTTGAGGTACTGGTCACTTCTAGATTCCAAGTGTTTTATTGTTTGATTTTTTTCCTCCTGGGGATGGGAACTTTTCTCTGCAGGCAGATCCCATTTTGGAGGCTTCTGTTTCTTATTCCAAGCCAAAGTAAACTTCAGAACCATGGCCTTCAGGATTGGGAGAGCCATGGAGGCAGATCCCACCTTGTAGCATCTTTACAATGCCTTAAAGATGCCAGAAGGTGAGGCCCTTTGTATTATGATCTCAGGCCTCATGCTTGAACCTGTTGAATTAGCAGCTTTCTCAAGTCAGTGACCAAACTTATGGACCCAGTGGGGAAGAAACTGAAGGTAACAAGCCATTCTACCACATAACCTTGATGCTTTAGGTCCACCCTTGATGTATCCCCTCCTGAGTTATGATAACCTCCCTAACTATGGGCCAATCCCTTTGACCACCACTAGGAGAGTCATGCAGGTGGAAAGAACTAGGAAACTGTAGATGAAGGATAAAAACTTTCACTCAAAAGGAGTTTCAGAAAACCATTCATAGAACACCACAATGAATTAATGTCTGCTTGGTTCCTTCAACTGTCATTCAGAATTATGCTTAGCTTTCCTGGGTATGATATTTTCAGCTACAAACCCAGTACTTTTGCTCTTCAATATATAGTGTTCTAAGACCTGCAGTCTTTTAGTGTTTCTGCTGCTATGTCGGGGACTGAGGCCCCCCACCTGTACCTCCTCTAACCTGCTTGCTTTCGTCCAGCCTGAGAAGAAAAACCGCGCCCCACGATCCCGTGGAGAGATAAGAGAAGGGACTGCCTGAGGCTATGCAAACATACCAATGCGGGACCTGGTGAAGCAATAGACGTTATGTAAACACAGATGGCCAAAGTACGATATCCTAAGATAGAACTGGCCCACCACGGAATTTGCTTGGAATCTCTTTGTCTTTTCTCTATATAAGTTTGCAGCCCTGATAATAAAATCAGACCTTGCTTACCACCTTTTTGGTCTCACTCCTCTTTTCACCCATCCCCTTCAGGTAGGCGTTCTCCTCGATCTCCCCACTCATACTGGCCCTGCAGGTCAGGGCACTGCTATGTCTTGAGTGATTCTGATTGTGGCACCTCCATATTTAAATTGGTTTTTTTTGTTGTTGTTGCTTGAAATTTTTTATCCTTGGGAGGTAGAGCCAAGATAGTGGAGTAGAAGGAAGCTCTGTCCCACAGCCCCTAAAATACCTGTAAAAATAACTAAACAAATTCTAGAGCAGTACAAGTCACAAAATGACAGAGTGAAACAGATTTCCAGCCCAAGATAGTTTGGAAGGTAGACAGAAAAGGTCTATCACACTGGGCTCAGAGCAGAGTACAGTCCAACCTGGGCCATGCAACAAGGACAAGACTGCAGCAGCTACTGCAGTTCCCAGATTTCTCAACCCACAAATGCCAAAGACAGCTTCAAGTCAGTAAGAAAGCTCTTTCACCTGGATGAGAGGGGAGCTTCATCAGGCCTCAGCCCTGGCACCAGGGTGGCAGCAGCCCACTTTTGGAACCCTCAGCCTAAAGACCCTGGGAGAATCGAGCAGCTACATGCCAGGTCCTGGGGTGAGGAGGAATATGGCATAGCAGAGCTGGTGGTGGCTGGGGAGAGGGAATCCTACTTGCAGTTCAGGGCAGAAAAGAGTGCTTTTGGTTGCTCACAGACCAGAGCACAGGCCTGGAGAGGAGTAAATTCCTCTCCCTTGATTGGGGCACCTTAGAGGAAGTGAGGACTTACAGGTCCCTAGAGATATGTCAGAGAACAGCTACACAACATCTCTAAAGCCTAGGGTAATATACCCTCCACTTGACAAAGGACTCAAAAGTCAAGTAACTGTCTGGGAAAATGCCCCAAAAGGGGAAAAAATAACAATATAGAAGATTACTTTCTTGGTGAAAAGGTATTTTCTTCCATCCTTTCAGATGAGGAAGAGCAAAGCATACAATCAGAGGAAGATAGCAAGGTCAAGGCTTTCAAAAGTATTTGCAATGGTCTCAGGTCATGGAAAAGCTCAAAAAGGACTTTGAAAATCAAGTAAGAGAGGTGGAGGAAAAATTGGGAAGAGAAATGAGAGAGATGCAAGAAAATCGTGAAAAGCAAGTCAACAGCTTGCTAATGGAGACTCCAAAAGAAAATAACAACTTTAAGAAGAGACTAACCCAAATGGCAAAAGAGGTCTAAAAAGTCAATAAGGAGAATGCTTTAAAAAGCAGAATTGGCCAAATGGAAAAGGAGGTTGGCTCACTGAAGAAAACAGTTCTTTAAAAATTAGAATGGAGCAGATGGAAGCTAATGACTTTATGAGAAACCACAAAATTATAAAACAAAACCAAAAGAATGAAAAATTAGAAAGCAATGTGAAATATCCTCATTGGAAAAATAACTGACCTGGAAAATAGATCCAGGAGAGATAATTTAAAAATCACACTTGAAAACCGTGATCAAAGAAAGAGCTTAGAGATCATCTTTCAAGAAATTATCAAGGAAAACTGCTCTGATATTCTAGAACCAGAGGATAAAATAGAAATGGAAAGAATTCACTGCTCACCTCCTGAAAGAGATCCCAAAAGGAAAACTCCTAGGAATATTGTAGCCAAATTCCAGAGTTCCTTGATCAAGGAGAAAATATTACAAGCAGCCAGAAGGAAACAATTCAAGTATTGTGGAAATACAATCAGGATAACACAGAATTTAGCAGCTTCTACACTAAGGGATCAAAGGGCTTGGAATATGCTATTCCAGAGGTCAAAGGAGCTAGGATTACAATCAAGAATCCAGCAAAACTGAATATAATACTTCAGGGAAAAAATGGAATTTCAATGAAATAGAGGACTTCCAAGCATTATTGTTGAAAAGACCAGAGGTGCATAGAAATTTGACTTTCAAATACAAGAACCAAGAGACACACAAAAAGATAAAGAGGAAAGAGAAGACTTAAGGAACTCATTAAAGTTGAACTGTTTACATTCCTGTATAAAAAGATGTTATTTGTAACTCATGAGACCTTTTTCAATATTAAAGTAATTAGAGGGAACATGTATACACATACACACATGTATGTGTGTGGCTATGTATGTATATGTGTCATATATGTGTAGGTATATATGTACATAGATGTATGTATGTATACACACACACATATATACACATAGCCAGAGGGCAGAGGATGAGTTGAATATGAAGTGAATGTTGAGAACTGAAAAATAAATAAGTTATATATTTTTTAAAAAATCAAAAGAGAAAAAAAGAAATATTTTATCCTTGAGCTAGGGATTTTGGAATTTGACTATGATATTTCTGTAGGTTTTCAAAGTAGGAAGTCTTTCAGGGATGATAGGTGGATTTTTTCTATTTCTACTTTCCCCTCTTGTTCTAATACTTCAGGACAATTTTATTTAATTATTTCTTGTATTATTGTATCAAGATTCTTTTTTTCATCATAGCTTTCGGGTGGTCTGATTATTCTTGTTTTCTCCTCTTGAGATGTTCTCCAGAACTGTTGTTTTTTTAATGAGATGTCTCACATTCTCTTCTATTCTATTTATATTTCATTTTATTATTTCTTGGTCTCTTATGACTTTGATGGCTTACTCTTGCCTGATTATGATTTTCAAGAAGTCATTTTCTTCATTAAGATTCTGGATCTCCTTTTCTAATTTGTTGATTTTCTTTTCACAATTTTCTTGTTTTTCTTGGATTGTTCTTAGTTGTCTTTGTTGTTCCTTAATCTCTCTGATTTGATTTTTAAAAATCTTTTTAAAGTTCTATGAATTCCTTTTGTGCAGGTGACCATTTGATGTTACTTTTTAGGATAAAAGAGGATTTCTTTGCCTCAGTATCTTCCTTGGAAGACAAAGCCCAATCTTCTTATTCCCAAAGTAACTTTCTATGGTTTGTCTTTCTCCTTTACATGCTCATTTTTTCCTTCGTAGCAGCTTATTAATTTATTTATTTTTTTGTAATCATCTCTAATCCCAGGGTATGGAGAATTGTGCCTCTGGCCTCATACCCTCCTTTCATTGTCCCCTTTGGCCTGAAACTGAAATCAAGACCACCAGCCCACAGCCAGTGATTTCCTGCCCCACTACTTCTGCACTCATTGGGAGGGAATCTGCTGGTTCCTTTTTGCCCAGGGCTGCATACTGCTGGGTCTGGTGTTCCTTATCAGAAGAGGAGATTCTTGGCTTTTCTGATGTGTGACCAAGCTCCAAGCACCCCACAGTGCCTGCTTCAGCCGCCTTTGTGGCCATTGGAAGAACTTGTTCTCATCCACCCTTTCCACCAGGGAAAGTCTTCATATACTTGGGGTAGTCATCCCCTAAACTCACTGATGAGTTTGAGATCTGTTGGTTGCCCTCAATGTGGTCTATCTGTTAAGACAGTTTTGCCAGGGTGTGGCTGCTCTGCATGTTACAGCTTCTTGGAGCCACAGGTGATAGTTGGGTGAAAGGTGGACGAGCAGCCCTGAAAAGGGCTCAGCAGATCTCACATCAGAGGTTCAGTTCTCCTCTGAGTATCCCATACACCCCTCTAGCTCAGTATTGACTAGAGAAAGACAACTTAAAACAGCTCTGAGGTACCTACTACCTCACATCTATCAGAAATGACAAATGCTGGTGGGGATGAGGGAAAATAGACGCACTACTGAAGTGTTAGAGTAGTGCACTGGTCCAAACATTGTGACATAGCCTTTGACCCAGCAATACCACTACTAGCTCTGTATCCTGGAGAGAGCAAAGGAAAAGGAAAAGAACCTATAAAAAAAAATATTCATAGCAGCACTTTTTGTGATGGCAAATAATTGGAAATTGAGGGGATATCCATCCATTGGGCAATGGTTGAACAAGTTGGGGGTAAGAATGTAATGGAGTACTGTCATGATTTAAGATATGACAGGTGGTGGTTTCAGAATTAACAAGGCAAGATGTCACTGAACTGTCAGAACATCTGCATTGTAAAGACGATCTGGACTTGTCTGATCAGTTACTACAGTGATCCCAGGCAATCCCAAAGAACTCGTAATGGACAAAGGCTCTCTGAGTGCAGATCGAGGTCGCGTTTTCTTGCTTGCTTTAATTTGTTTTTTTCTCATATGGTTAATTTGGAAAAATATTTTACATGGTTTTACAATTATATATTATATTATATTATATTATATTATATTATATTATATTATATTATATTATATTATATTATATTATATTATGTTATATTATATTATATTATATTATATTATATTATATATATATAGTTCTCCTTCTCATTCAGCAGGGAATCCGGAGCTCAAATTTAAAAAGAAGAGAATGTTAAAATATAAACACGCATATATGTATGTTATGTAGATGTGTGTATGTATAAATATATTTAAAATATATAAAAAAACTCTCTCTGTCTCTGTCTCATGTTTAGAAAGGGGGAAAAACGAAGCTATCCTCGCCCCCTGGTGCTGAAATGAGAAAAAGGATCCCGGCACGGGCAGGACCCAGCCAGGCTCTGGCTCAGCATCTCGCCCGCGCTGGCCATGTGGGGAAAGAACCAGAGAAGACTTCATTTCCCAGGATTCCCTTCGCGTGCTTCCGCCTTACGTCCCGCCATCCTCTATCCCAGTGCTTTCTGGGAATAGTAGTACAGCAGTCCGGTGACGGAAAGGAAGTTGACAGCCCCACGTTTTCCCTTTACACAGAGAGGGCGGGAGTGCGCGAGTGAGAAGCCCGGCCCAGAGGGGCTCGTGCACCCGGAGTTCCCGGGCTCCCTGTGCGCAGGCGCACTCTTCCAGGCCGGGACTTCGGCGCTCGCCCGCAGGACCTGGAGCGCCGTCGGTCAGGGCCCCTGGGAGGGAGCGCGCGTGCGCCATGGCCTCCCTCCCTGAGCTCCGCTGAGCCTCCGGCATCGCGCGGGACAGGTGAGGGTCTGCGGTCGTGAGCGCGGACGGGGCCCAATGGGGGTGTCCCCGGGGCGGGAGCGCAGGTCCAGAAAGAGCCCAGCCCAGCGACCCTTACAGATGAGGACACTGAGGCACGGGGGGAAGGGGGAATGGCCCTCCTGAGGACGTAGTGCCAGCCTCTCCCAGCCCCCGTGATCGGCTGCAGCCTCCTGCCCTCTCCTACGTTCTGGGGCAGACTCTGGAGTCATCTCCAGCCTCCGGACCTTTGCACAGGCTGTTCCTTCCGCCTCCCCTACTATTCCTCCTCACTGCTTTGCTTTAGCCTCCCGAAACTCTTCCCTTGGGTGCCCTGCCCCTGGACCAAACCTTCTATAAACACCCTCCTCCCCCCACCAGCCCCTTCCTTACCTTGGGGTCTGGCCTGTGATTTCATTGACTTCCAGGCATCCCTCTTTGGTTTACAGGCTTTCAGATTCACCTGTGGGGAAGGGCATGGTTTGGGCTGCAAATGGATTGCTGGGAGCCTCCCCATGTTAGGGGTTCAGCTTGAATCCAGGTTATCCAGACCCCTGAAGCCAGGCCCCTATATACTAATAACATAACCAGCCCCCTCCACCTCCCCAGCTGCCTGCGGTCAAGCTGGGGCTGGGGCTGGGGCCATTGTAGTCCCTTATCTGTGCTCCTCTTGGCCTCTCCCAGCCTGGACAGATTCCTTCTTTTCTCTGCATCCCTCCTGCCCAGACCAGCTCCTTGCACATAGTAAGGTGCTCAGTGCAGGTATTCGGAACCGAATGGACACCAAGGACTGGACTCCAGACACAGGGGAGCTGCAGGAGCTCAGCTCATTTTTTTTTCCAGTTCTGAGCTGACACTTGTATCATGGAATCTCACCTTAGCCATGCCCACCCAAATAGAAATAACTTGTTATTTTATGTCATTCATTTATGTCATTTGTCCACTGGTTAGATGCCATCTTATAACTGTCAAAAAACTTTGTCTAGTGAATTGAGAAAGCCAGTGTATCAGTAAGCATTTATTAAGGGCCTGCTGTGTACCTGGCACCATGGTAAGTGCTGGGCATACAAAGAGAGGTGAAAGTCCCTGCCCTCAAGGAGCTCACAGCCTAGCAGGGGAGATATCAAGCAAACCACTGGGTACAAACAAGCTGGAGACAGGATCCATTGGAGACAACAGAGGGAAGGTACCAGTCTCATGAAGAAGGGAAAGCCAGGGAGGGCAGAAGTCAGAGCAGAGGAGAGAGAAAATGTTCCAGGCCTGGGAGATGGCTGAGAAAATGCCCAGAGCAGAGAGAGGGAGGGTCTTGTACATGGAAAGTACAGGAAAAGTGGAAGGAGGCCAGGTTATGCAGGGCTTTGAATGCCAAGCAGAGGATTTTACACTGGATCCTGGAGGTGATAGGGAGCCAGGTGAGTTGAGTAGGGAGTGACATGGTCAGACCTGCCCTTTAGTTAAATCTCTTTGGTTGCTGAGTGGAGGATGGACTGAAGTGGGGAGAGATTTGAGGCAGCAAGACCCACCAGCAGCCATTGCTGTAGTCCAGGTATGAGGTGATGATGCCCTGTATCAGTGTGGAGGTTGTGTCAGGAGAGAAGGAGAGATATTGGAGAGATGCTGCAGAGGTGAAAGAGACAAAAGAGGTTGTAAGGAGGTGAAATGGACCAGGGATGGTTCAGAGGTGAAAGGGACAGGAGATGCTGTGAGCAGGTGAAATGGACCAGGGATGGTTCAGAGGTGAAAGGGACAAGAGATGCTGTGAGAGGGTGAAATGGACCAGGTATGTTTCAGAGGTGAAATGGACAGGAGATGCTGTGAGAGGGGATGAAATGGACCAGGTATGTTTCAGAGGTGAAATGGACAGGAGATGCTGTGAGCAGGTGAAATGGACCAGGGATGGTTCAGAGGTGAAAGGGACAAGAGATGCTGTGAGAGGGTGAAATGGACCAGGTATGTTTCAGAGGTGAAATGGACAGGAGATGCTGTGAGAGGGGATGAAATGGACCAGGTATGTTTCAGAGGTGAAATGGACAGGAGATGCTGTGAGCAGGTGAAATGGACCAGGGATGGTTCAGAGGTGAAATGGACAAGAGATACTGTGAGAGGGTGAAATGGACCAGGTATGTTTCAGAGGTGAAATGGACAAGAGATACTGTGAGCAGGTGAAATGGACCAGGGATGGTTCAGAGGTGAAATGGACAAGAGATACTGTGAGAGGATGAAATGGACCAGGTATGTTTCAGAGGTGAAATGGACAGGAGATGCTGTGACCAGGTGAAATGGACCAGGGATGGCTCAGAGGTGAAATGGACCAGAAATGTAGGGGTTGTATTTCAAGGTGGGATAGCATGTGCCTTTGACTGGAAGGTAGGTTTCAGGAAGGGGAGTAATAGGAATATCTGTAAAAGAGGGTGGCAGCCTTATTCTTTATTTCTCTTTTTGGAGTACAGTTTTATTGATTTTTTTTCTACATCACCTACAATTCCCATTATATGTATGCTCCCCCTCATTTTGAGCCATCTCTCATGTTCCTGACCTTTTAAAAAGGGGAAGAAAACACAAGTCTACAAAACCAAGTGACATCCAGAAAGCTGGTGTTATTTACAGTATTCCACAACCGTGGTCTCCCATTCGGCAGAGCTCCTCTTTGGAGTCAAGCTTGGCCTCCATAATTTTGAGAGAACTTCCATTTGTATTATTGTTCCATGGCTGCCCTTCTTTCCATTGATGTTGGCCGAGTTGTTGTGTCTTTCTTGGCTCTGCTGACTTCCTGCCACATCAGTTCATATAAGTCTTCCAGTGTTTCTTTGTATTTCTCATGATCATTATTTCTCCAAGTGCAGTAATATTGTATTTCATTAGTGTACCATAAGTTATTGAGCCTTTCTCTGATCATTGCCTCCCACACTGTTTCCAGTTATTTACTACCACACATGGAAAAAAAAACCACATAAATTTCTGGATACACAGGGGCTTTCCTTTTTGTCATTGATCTCATAGGGCTATATACGTAGTCATTTATCTCTGGATCAAAGTACAGGAACATTTTAGTCACTTTATTTGTATAATTCTACATTTAATTTTTTTAACTTTAATTTTTTTCTCACACCAAAATTTTTAATTTAAAAAACAAAATTAAGTCCCAGATTCTCTTCCTGAGAAGGCAAGCAATTGGCTGTGGAAAGACATGTGCAGTCGTGCAAAAGATATTTCTGCACTAACCCTGTTATTTGCTTAATACTAAATTGTCTTTCTGGAGGTCTCAAGGATTTTATATTTTCGATTAGAGGCAGTAGGGAACCAGTGAAGTTGTCTGAGTAGTGTTGTGGTCAGACCTGTGTTTTAGGACTATCAAGAGGGTAATTGTATGGAGTATGGGATGAGAGAAAAGAGACTGGAGCAAGGGAGACCAGAGAGGAGTCTTGCAGCCCCAGGCACAGACTTGGCATCTCAGCAGTTCATAGCTCTGCATCCTTGACCCTTCCCTCCAAGCCTAGGTAGTCTCCTTGGTACCTCTTGGACTTGGGCAAGTGCTGGGCGGAACCTTCCACCCTGGGACCTGGGAGCTCCAAGCCATCCTAGGTCTCCCTTATGACTCTTCCTTTGTCCACCTGCAGCCCTGCCAGATTCTCTAGACACCAACTTTCCCCCAAACTGGAGCATGGAGGAGGAAGGGGATGAGGAAATAACGTCTGAGCTGCTGACAGTCAGGCCCGAGGTGAGTTCTAGCTTCCTCTCACTTTCTCTCTGTCCTACCTTTTCAGAGCACATTTCCTTGGACCTTGGTCTTGTCTGCTCACCCAGGCACCCAGCCTCTGTTACTCTACCCCAGAAGGATCTGACTGTACTGAAGCATACTATTGACTTCATGGAACATTTTAGCTGGAATCCTTCCCTAATATAAACTGACAGACTCAAAGCTAAGCTTTAAACTTGGTTACTGAGGTTTTAGAGATGGTAGCACCAGCTCTCTTTAACATCCAGGCACAATCACTGAGGTCCCAGGAGCAGGGCCCCATGGAGACTCCCATTCAGTAGAATTACTGAGCCTTTTTGGGCATCCAACACCATTCATGGCCTTTATTTGAGGGAATGAAATGCTTGCTTCCCAAATGGGGAATCTTTCAAGTGCACCATCTTAGCATAAGGCCCCAGAACTTCTGGAACCCAGAGCAGGGATCACCAGGGAGTGGGAGAGACTGCCATGCAGTCAGGGTGCATACCACCTTCTAGCTGGGGTGCCAGACACCCACATCCCCATACCAGAGCCATACTTAGTCATGCCAGGAGCCTGGAAGGTAGGCGTCTAGATCCATGACCTGGGACTGGTTGACTCTTGTTCTCCATTTCTCTGTGGTTCATTCACCCTCTTTTGAGATAAAGAACAAAGTTGGCCTTTCTTCCTTGTGATGGCCCCTCATATCCCTGAGGGCACCTGTCATACCCTCCCCCACCCCCTTGTCTTCTTTCCCCAAGACTTCACATCCCCATCTCTTTAATTTGTCCTCCTGTAGAATGGGCCCAAGACCCTTCTTCATCTTCCTTACCTACCCGAGGGAGCTGTCCAAGAATCCTTCCAAATTTGTGGTGCCCAGAACCGAACGCAGGACTTTAGATGGGACCTGACCAGGGCACAGGACAGAAAAGCTGTGCCTTCCCTGGGTCTGGAAGTTCCACTTTTCTCCATTTTATGCATGTTTTTTTTTCATTGTTTTCATTTCCCTACTATTCTCATGCAAATTGCCATCTGTTATAATGAAGAATGAGATAGAAGAAAAACCAGTCCATTAGAACTGACCAGTGACCAGTGACCAACTGGCCAAATCTATGAAGTTTCTCCTACCTAACACCCCCAGCCTCTGTCTTAAAGGGAGAGAGCCTCATTCTTATGTCTCTTCCCTGGGGCTACTCTTGGTCCCATTTTTCAGCATTCCACTTTGGCTTTGTCAGTCATTAATATTTTCATTGTCATTAAACAAAATTAATTGTAGGGACAAAGTATTGACCTAAAAGACGGGAACTAAAAAATATCAATACTAAAGAAAGAAATGGAGGAAAATACAATCCTGATAATTATTTTATGTGCAAAAATGTGGCATTTTAAAAGTTTGAGATATATAATTTCTGGATAATTTAATTATTTTATGAATAATGCCAGCATTAATAATAAAAGGAGGTTAGTGACCCTCTCACATGCCAAAGATAATTAGGGTGGTGTGATCATAGTTCATATGCCCTTTGGAAGAGGAGTGTCTTATATTATTCATGCACTTGCTTTAAAATATAGGTCCCTTTGGTATATCATGAATTCTGCTTTATTACGTAAAGGATTATGTTTAATTTCTAAAAGTGTCGTCATTGTGAATAGATGGTTTGTGTAAATGAAAATGCATTGGTGGGGATTCAATAGCTAAAGTGATGAATGGAGGGGGCAGTATATTTCCCCACAATGTCATTAATTCCTAGGATCTTGACAGTATATGAGTATAACTACATTCTAGCAGTTAGTTCTTCTCTGGAAACCTAGACCTGCAGGTGTGAGAGCACAATATAGTGAATGAACGAGTTCAGAGAATGAGCAAGGTGTTTACACTCCCACTTGAGAAATATGAGGTCCTCCACTATAGGTAGGATACCCTATGCACCTATTATACTGATAAAACACAATAGAGAAATCTGTTGTCTTTCCATGACTGTATCCTGGACATAACAGACAATGTTTCAAGACTTAAAAACATGGGTGACAGTTAACCATTCATAAATGATACTTCCAGAAGGATGTTAAAAAGTATGGTCCATGATTATGGAAATCTTGGTCAAGAAACAAGACCATAGGAACACAGGTTGTATTGTCATTACTGTCAACTGTTGAAATCAATGGATGTAGAAGAGAAAAAATGACTTGGGAAGTCAACATTTGGCTAAGAAAATGATACCTGAAAAACAGGATTTGGATTCCTGGACCATGCCTTAAAATATAGAGATAACAGATTATTTTCTAGGAAAAAATATTGTTTAGAGATGGGGTTCACTTAAAAAGTCTAGTATAAATACATTTGCAACTCTAATCAAAATGACTTAAAAAAGAATAAGAGGGAGAGAGAGATGACTACCTATGTATATTCTCCAATTTAGGTAACCTAGGGAGTGATGACATGAAGGAAAGATAGTTGAGATACCCAGAAATTTACAGGAGAAAAATCCAAGAAGGGAGCCAGCAATAAAATCCATGGCCTCAAATGTCTCTAACCAAAAGCTCAAAGTTTAGACAATAGGTAAGATTTGGAGAATCTAACCCAAGGTGACCCATTTGACCTCATAGGCATTATGGAGAATTGGTAAAATGAAAGCCATGCCTGCTCTATATATTGGGTATAATTTATTGAAAATAAGCAAGATAGGTAAAAGGAGTTAAGAGCAGAGTAGTTTTGTATATTAATGTTGTATAATATGTATTGTACCTCAGTGCACAGTGTATAGTATACGGTGTATAAGAATATGCAGTAAAAAGGTAAGGTCTTGAGAAATTTCATGAAAAGAAGGAAAAAAAATGGAATTATTCAGGTGAAAGTCAAAGGAGGAAGAAATAGAAGATATTTGCTACAAATCACTTGGATAGAAAGAGGAAACAGATGAAGGTGGGAAATGGATACAAGTTTGGCACATAAACGTGCTGTGGTGGTAATGCATAAATGGATGAAGTATTAAGTGCTTTCTGTGTGCCAGGCACTGTTCTGGGGATACCGGTGGAACAGTCAGACAGTCCCTGCCATCAAAGGGCTCCAATTCTAATGGTGGAGACAGCTCAGGGAAGGTTTCAGCTGCAAGTCAGAGGGCAGGTCTCAGGGGGCAGCAGCAAAGCAAATGATCAGGTTTCTTCTATCATGACATTTCCACTAATAAAATCACACCCCTTTCTGATGCTGAACCATTGCACAGTACCAGAGACGGCAGTGGCAGAAGTCTCCTGGATTTTCAATAGCTGTGACTGTAGCACCTTCAGGCTGTGTCTCCATAGGGGCTGCTTCCAGGATGATGGCTGAGAACACTAGACTGGAAGTTCTATCATTCCCAAGGCTCTTGGGCTCAGATTCCTACGCTGTTTCCCTCAGTGTCTGAGGGGAGGTGGTGGTCAAGGTGAAGGGGGTCATCTGACTTAGCTTGGCACAAATGATGAGAAGAATACTAGTTTTCTCTGCTAGAAGCAGAGCAGCTAGTTACCCCTTGACTTGCCTTAGTGATGATTTCATCCTTCAAAGGTCTAGGAGCCAACAAAGGAAATTCTGTTCCAGATCTGATTCTCACTAACTGGAAGGAGCTCACTGCCTATGTTGAATCCCAGTCACCTGCCCAAGATGAACCACATCCTTGAGTACTGAAAAGGTTGGCAAATATCATTACTGGGTCATTGGCAGTGATGTTCAAAAGGTCCTTGAAAATGGGGAGTATTAACACATGGAGAAGGGCAAATATCCTGATTAAAGAAATATAAAATGAAGAGAAACTGCAAACTGTAGGACCATGAACTTGACTTTGAATCCTCAGCAAATTCTGGAATGGATCAACAAGAGACACTCAGAGAAGAAAGCCAGCATAGCTTTATCAAGATCAGATTATGCTAGACCAACCTCATTCCTGTTTTGACAATACAATTAAAGTAGTAGGTGAGAGAAATGCTGGCATTGAGTTTACCTAGATTTTAGCAAAACATTTGATAAAAATGTCTTGTACTTTTTTGTGGAGAAGATGGAGAGATACGGACTATGCCATTATGCCATTTGGATGTCTGTACACAAAGTGTAGCTAGCTGTTAATGATTCGGTACCATTGTGACAGGAGGTCTCCAGTGGAGTGCTTCAGGAATCTGTGCTTGGTGCTGGATTGTTTAATATTGTTATCAGTGACTTGGAAAAAGGTGTCAGTGACCTGCTCATCTCAGTGGCAGATGATACCAAGCCGGGAGGGATGACAGGGTCAGAATACAAGTGTCTTGGTGGGCCAAAGGGTTAAATGTAAAATCTTTTACTTAGACAGGAAAAATGTCACTGAGTGCTTACTAAGTGCAAAGGAAGCATGATTATGCAGCATTTCTAGAAGAGATCTGGAGGTTTTAGTGGACCTCAAGCTCAGTAGAAGTCAGCCATGTGATGCAGAACTCCCAAAAGCCAATAGAATCTTGAGTTGCATAAAGAGAGAAGAGGAGGAGTTTGCTAGAATAGGGAGGTGATGTCCTACTGCAGGTCATCTGCTTTTATCACACCCCATCTGAGCATTGTGTTCAATTCTGGGGCTCAGGGTTTAAGAAGGACATGGATAAGCTGTTGTTGTTTGGTCCTTTGTTTTCGAAGAGGATGGACGATGGGTTATGTCTTGATTTGCACAAGTTAAATTTAAGTGAGGCAGAGTTGCACAGAGTCATCAACCTTACTCTCTTCCTGAGTTATCAAAGTTCAGAGGGAAGACAGAAGTCAAGGTGACTGGTGATGGCTCAGGATGCAGTGGACGACCATCAATGCCTGGCCACACTCTAAGCACTACACAGCTTTAGCTGCCTTCCTGGGCATTGGAACAAATTGTCCTCGTCTACCCATTCCACTGGAGGAAGTCTTCACTTGCTTAGAATAGACATCCCTCTAAGTCACCAATGAGTTTGAGGCTTGCCGGTTATCCTAAATCTGGTTTATCCCATCTATTGAGATGGTTCTTGGAGCCACAGGTGAGAGTTGGGTGAATCAGGTGGACACCAAAGGTGGATTAGCAGCCCTGAAAGGGATCATCAGTCCCTCGAACTAGAAGTGATAGGTCTACTGAACATTCCATACATCCCATGGATAAGCTAGAGAGTATCCAGAGGAGGACAGTCAAGGGCCTTGGGGCTAAATCATAGGAAAATGAGTTCAAAAAACTGGAGAAGCAAAAACTCAGATCCCCTTCACTCCAGGTCTTTGAGCAAAAGAGCAGATGAAGGGACTTTAAATAGGATTCCTGTTTTGGCATCAGTTTGAATAGACCACTGAGGTTCCTTCAAATTCTGAGAGTCTGTGTGAATCAGTGAGGGAAGTGAGGACATTGTAGTCAGATGAGCCATGAGCACTGATGTTGAAATCCACAAGGGTGACAGCAGGAGCAGGATGGAGAAATAAAATGTCCATTTCTAAGATTATCAAAAATCCTGGGAAAGATATAACGGATTTCTTGTAGGGAGAGCTTGATGGGAACATTTGGAGTGGCCAGTATTTCAGGAGGAGATTTCCTGTGCTTGGAGATTGGCTTGGTTGTAGAACAAAGCAGACCCCTTCAGGGTAAGTTCAGCACTTCAGATCTCCTCACCAGGATGCTAACTCCAACCTTGACTGACTCCACTACCCTCAGACTGGAGGCTGGAGTCCCAGTCTCTCCCCAGTTCCTTCCTTAATAGAGGGCAGACATTTGACTCAGTTCACTCACTTTGCATCTGCTGTTCCATGTGGTTTCAACTTCACAGAATAAAATGATTCTGCAAGAGGTATCCCCTGGCATCCCCTCCCCCTTACTCCCCCATTTTCCCTCGTCCACTTTTCTACCTCCCTTTGTGTTTTATCCTTCTGGTTAGATTGTAAGCTTCCTAAGGGCAGGGACTGTCCTAATTGTATCCCTAGTCCATAGCATGGTGTCTGGCACATAATAGGTGCTTCATATATGTGAATTGGATTATGTCAAAGGAGAGTGCAAAGAGACTGGAGGATCAGTGTTGACAGTTGTATGGAGATGTAGAGAGAAGGCTGACCACACATACTCCCTGAGCTTGTGCTAATGAGAGAGTGGGATAGCCAGGTTAGGGTCCATTGTTAGTGGTGAGAGATGAGACAAATATTCAGGGCAAATAACAGTCATCCTCACCACCCCCACTATACCGTAGGCCTAGGCCCCATGGATTGTAAGTTTGATCAAGAAGAGTGTCAGAGTAACAGAAGGGAAGGTGGGAGAAGCAGGTGTCTTTTACTGTGTATTAGGACTTCACCTACTGTCCTCTGTTTCCCACCCAAGATGTGTTCTTGTCACAGCCCTGCCTGCAGTTCACTCACTTTGTGTCCCTGGACTTGAGGGGCAGCCCTCTAAAGAGGCAGGCCCAGAGACACCCCACACCCATCCAAGCATCCTGTGCTGAGGAACAGCTCAGGCCTGGTCTCCTCCTGTGGTTCCAATTTCTTGTTGATTAATGTTTCAGTGGGCTGGGGGGCAGAGGGAGATAATGGGTGATTTCCCATGTGCTGCATTTTTTGGGATGTACGGGTTCAGGGAAGACTAGTACCTTTGTTATGAGGACTGTCAAGCCCTTTCCAGGGCTGCTTTCCACCTTTGTTGTCCACCTGATCCACCTGATCACCTGTGACTTGAAGAAGCTTTAGCACATGCAGTGGCCACAGCCATGTAAACCACTTCAGCAGATAAGCTTAACCAGGTTGAGAGTAACTGAGGGGTCTCAAACCCTTTGGTGAGTTAGGGAAATGTCTACCCCAAGCATGTGAAGATGTCACCTAATGCAATGAGTAGATGAGAACAATTTGTTCCAGTGGCCATGAAGGTGGCTGAAGCAGGCACTATGGAGTGCTTAGAGTTTGGTTAAACATTAAAGATGCCAAAGTCATCCACAGAATCCCAAGCTATCACCAGTCATCTTGACTTCATCTTGCCCCTGGTCTGTTATGACTTTGAAAGAGAAAGTGGGAACAGTGATTTCATTCAACTATGCCGCACTTAAATCCAATTTATATACAAATCAAAAGACATCACCCATGCCATTTCACCACTTTTACCTATCTCAAAGACCTGTGGGAACAGGGAAATGACAAAGCAGCAGGTGTGAGTACACTAGGAGCTGTAGTCAAAACCCTGCACACAGGTGGCCCAGGCCATAGGATCATCTTCAGTCACTGGACTGAAGGAACAGTGGGGTTCAGCAGCTCCCAGAGTGTCTGAGCCCCCTTTAAGGACTGTACTGCTTATGTTATGAAGAAACGGCTAAGAAAAAATGCCCTAAAAATTTTCTTCATGATCTGCTTACTGAGAGAGGAAGGGATCCCACCCTACAGTCAAAACACCTACAAAAAATGTACAAAGATTTCTGCAAAGATGATTCCACTCACCATCAGTCCATGGAATATGTGCACGCTTATGGACAACATGAAATCCAGTAGAACTGAAAGGCAAACAGTTCTCATTGTGAGAGAACTCAGCAGCTATCACATCCAAAAGCAGCCCTGAGTGAAACAAGGCTGGCAAGTGAAGACCAGCTTACTGGAGTTGAAGCTGGATACGTGGTTTTCTGGAGTGGCCACAGAAAAGGGGAGTGCCATGAAGCTGGCATAGGTTTTGTAATGAAAACCAATCTAGTCAGCAAGGTCGTATGATTAATAAAAGGTGTGAATCACAGGCTCATGACAATGTGATTGCCACTTGCAGGAAAACACCACACCACCATCATCAGTGACTAGGCACCCACCGTGAGAAAACCTGATGAGGTCAAAGAAAAATTTTGTTAAGACCTGGAGACCCTTGTCATTAATGTGCCAAAAGAGGACAAGCTTATAGTTCCGGTGACTTTAACACCACAGTAAGCTCAGACATGGCAGAGAGTCCTTAGGAGGAATGGAGGTGGAAACAGCAACAGCAATGGGCACTTACTACTGAAGACTTGTGCAGCTCATGACCTTGTCATGAATGTCTCTTCCATTTAATTAAAGGCAATAAAACTTCGTGGATGCACTTTTGCAGCAAACATTGCCATTTAATAGACTATGTCATCGTAAGGAGAAGAGACAGAATGTGAGAGTGACAAAGGCAATGTGTGGTGCAGAGTGTTGGACTGATCATAGAGTTACTCTCTGCACATTCAACAAAACTGGCAGCCTAAAGGCGAGATGACTACCAGAACACTTAATGTCAACAGACTAAAGCACTTCTCCAAGTGTGAACAGTTTGTCGCTAACTTGGAGGGAAAGTTGAGCCAACACAAAGTCAGCAACAGTGGAGCAGAAAAAGAGTGGGCAACTTTCTGAGATTGGTGTACAGCACTGCATTTATTCATGTGGTTCAGAACACTTGCAAACATCAAGAATGGTTGATGAAAATGAAGGGGAAATTCAGAACCTGCTAGTTTACCAGCAGGATAGTTCATCCATCTCTAAGAAGGCAGCATTTAATTCCATCAAAAGTAAAGTACAAGTGAAGCTTAGAGAGATGCAGGATCCTTGGCTCAGTAAGAAGGCAGGTGAAATTCAGTTTTATACTGGCAGTAACAACCCAAAGTGCTTTTATGATTCCCTGAAAGCTATTGGACCAAAAACCTATGGTGCATCACAACTACTCAGTGCTAATGGAGCCACATTGATTAGTGATAAGGACACGATCCTGGAGAAATGGACTGAGGACTTCCATAGTATTCTCAACACATGATCATCAGTCAGGTTGAAGCAAATCCCTCTCTAGCCAAGGTTCCAACTGAAGAAGAGGTTTTGAGTGTCATTAAGCTCCTCTAGTGTGGTGAATCACCTGGTGCTGATTCTATTCAAGCTGAGATTTACAAGGTAGGGGGTCCATTGCTCATACAAAAACTGACTGAAATGTTCTAGGTTATATGGCAAAAAGAGGTGAGGGATGCCTCCGTTGTTGATCTCTGTAAAGTTAAAGGAAATAGATTGTCCAGTGACCTTCATAGAGGGGTCTCTCAGTCATTGCTGAAAAGGTTTCTTGCTATTGAAAAAGCTATTCTTGCTAATAGGTTAATCCTTCCACAGTAAGATGGCCATCTACCTGAGAGCCATTGGGCAGAAAGGGCCTAAGAGCACTCAATATGGTGTCCATTATGATCATGCAGCAGTTAGGTTGTTTTTTTGTGCTTTCCAGCTGCATTGTTGTGGTCGTTGTATGGGGCAGCTAGGTGGTGCAGTGGATAGAGCACTGGTCCTGGAGTCAGGAAGACCTGAACTCCAGTCTGACTTCAGACACCTAATGGCTGTGTGACCCTGGGCAAGTCACTTAACCCTGTTTGCCCTAGTTTCTTCATCTATAAATGAGCTGGGGAGGGAGATGGCTAACTACTCCAGTCTCTTTCCCAAGAAAATCCCAAAGGGGCTATGAAGAGTCAGATGTGACTGAAATGACTGAACAGCAACAGAAGTTACCATGTGCATTATTTTCCTGGCTCCTCCATATGGGCCACTTTAAGCACAAGCTGTACTTTTGTTAGACCCCTGATTGTGTATTACAGTTGTTTCTGTGTTTGGCGTGCCTCTGTACCCTCAAGTATATGCTGCTTGGAAGCAAGGGCTGTGTTTTCTTTAATGTTGTATTTCATTCCACTCCTAAAATAGTGTATAGGTTTTTGGTAAATATTTGTTCAAATAAATGGGGAGAATTTTATTCTGGTCCCACATAGTACAAAGGGAATAGTATCCCATGAGTCACAGCAGGGTCCTCTTTTTGAATGGAGAAGAAGAGTCATATTATAGTATACCACTTGGGGCATACTGGTTTTTAAAAAAAAATTTTAAAAAAACAAATCTTCCCAGAACAGGGTGATGAGTAAGGAAGAATGATTACTTCAGTACAGCTGGTGAGGAATTAATGCATTTAGAATGATTGCTGATGTTAACATTGTGTACCTAACTAGAAGACAGAAGCCAATGGTTTTGATTGATTGATCTGTTTCTTCAAGAGTAAAGGGCATGATTTGCTAGGACACCACTTTGGGAGATGATTTTTCCAGATTAAATTGAACAATAAAGAACCGTTTCTATTACTTTGAGTCAAGAACGAAATGAGACATATGGTATTTGTAGGGACTCAATAAATATCTGCCATGAAATGCTTAAAACTCACTTCTGTAAGAAGCTATCCCCAAATTTCCTCCTATCAACTCCATATCTCCCCCAAAGAACTATGAAAAGGTCCTTGGGTAAGAAGAGATGTGTTTGATGTTTCAGGAATCTGTGACATTTAAGGATGTGTCTGTGGACTTCACCTGGGAGGAGTGGAGCCACCTGGTCCCTGCTCAGAGGGCCCTGTACAGGGAGGTGATGCTGGAGACCTTTGAGAATCTTGTTTCCCTGGGTAAGGACACCCTTTTCTCCCTTGAGCTGGGCTCTGATCACTGGAATGTCTCTGCTTCTCACTTGGCAAACACCAGCAAGTGATACATGAGCTCTTGTGAGCTGGAGATTTTTCTGCAGCACTGGGGTCCAGCACATTTACTGGGGGAAGGTCCTGCAAGCCATGTTTCTGCTCTCAGTTCCCCAGGGGAAGAACTTGGCTTTTTATGGGTGGGCATGCTCCTCCTTTGTAATAATTGGCCTTGAAGCTCCAGCTTCCCAACTCTTTGTCTCCCCTGGTCAAAAGTTCTTGCTCAGTCTCAGGGCCCGTGAGGCCTGAAAAAATGAGAAGATCCTCTCTTCTTGGCAGTTGGGGGCTCAGTGGTCTCTCTGAGTCCCAATCAAGTCTGGGTTTCATCCCCTAAGAGGGGTTGAGGCCTGACCTCTGGGCCTTCTCAGCATGGTCCTTTCCCTGGAGAGAAAAGGACCAAGATAAAATTCTGAGACAGTTTTCTGTCCCCAAGACTTCACTTCTCTCTCCATGATCAGGGCTTCCAGTTTTGAAACCAGATGTGATCTCCCGATTGGAGAGAGGAGAAGCTCCATGGATGCTCAAAGGAGAGGTCCCGAGAGAC
This sequence comes from Notamacropus eugenii, assembly GCF_028372415.1. Classification (NCBI taxonomy): domain Eukaryota; kingdom Metazoa; phylum Chordata; class Mammalia; order Diprotodontia; family Macropodidae; genus Notamacropus; species Notamacropus eugenii. The sequence goes on along the minus strand of NC_092876.1, from coordinate 6,171,872 downwards.
CCAGGTGAGTGAGTGAAAAGTGGATGGGTGTGTGGAATCATGGACCGTTTCAGCTGGACCATTAGGCAGCCTTGTTTTTTTTCTTGTCTTCCACGTAGGGCATTAATGTTTGCAAAATGATTTGCATTTAATTATTTGAGCAGGTAGGCATTACAGGTCTTTTTTCCTTTGAAATACATACACATATATATATATATATATATGTATATATAAATGTCTCTCTATAAATATCTTTAACTACAAATGCAATGTATTTTGATAAAAGATTATGTGTGTGTGTGTGTGTGTGTGTGTGTGTGTGTGTGTGTGTGTGTGTGTGCGTGCGCTTGGAGCCAGTCTCGAAACCAAGATGTGGCTTCCCTTCTTGCCTTCCATGCCTCCTGCTGAGTGTGTGATCCTGGCTGGGGCTCCTCACCTCTCAGTGCTCCTCTGAGACCTGCCACAGTAAAGGGACTTCCTTATTCAGAAGCTTCCTGGACTGATGGTCCAGCCCTCCTGCCATAAGTGTTCTTTATTAGGAGCTTGACTATGATCAGCAAATGGGACAAAGAGATGTGGGTGGGAAGCTGGACTCATCTTGCTTTTCAGATTGGCACCAGTTTTCCGTGGCTGCACCAACATTGTCCCTCTTGCCTGGGCCCTTCTCTATCCCTTCACGTATTTTATTGAGGTTCCTTCTGTTCTTTTTTCATTCTCATTGATGTTGTTACCCCATCCCTCTGTCTCCTACCCACTGACCCTTTGAAATATGCCACAGGCAGTTTTACTTCAAGGGTTCTGGGCCCGTGGGGAGGGGCAAATCAGGTTTTAATATTAGGTGTTATCTGAGAGGTTTGGACCACAATGACTTGGGGGTCAATTCCATAATAATTATGGCTAAATAACATTTATTGATTGTCAGTCATATCCCAGATTCTATGTTGTATCATGAGTTCTTCACAATGACCCTGTGATGTAGGTGCTGTTAGTCTCCCTTTTTTACAGATGAGGAAACTGAGGCAAATGGATTAAGTGACTTGCCTCTGATTGCACAACTGGGGAGTGTCCAAGGCCAGATTTTAACTCAGGTCTCCCTGACTGCAGGCCCCACACTCTGTGCCCTGTGGCATCCGCAGCTGCCACCCTTTGATGTTTGAAGTGTGGAAGGCCTTGGGGGCCTTGGATGGCTGGATGGCCAGATCCAGTTTTCTGTGACTGGGGGCATCTGGTCAGATATGGAGAGCCCCCTCAGTGGGATAAGGAGAGAGGAGGGCCACTGATCCTGCAGGATTGGGCTGCAAGGTAGATATGAATGTAGACAGATGGCATATCCATCCCCTGTCTCTTACTCACAGTCTCAGAAAAGTGGGGTCCCTTATATAACAAGAATGAAAACAGAGGGACTCTGTATTTTCAACAGTTAAAGACAGAGGTGAATGCACTCTTGATTTTTAAAAATATTTCATTTTTTCCAATGACATGCAAAAAACAAATTTAAACACTGATTTTTAAAATTCTGAGTTCCAAATTTTCTTTCTTCCTCCTTCCCCTCCCCACTCCCAGAGACAGCAAGCAGTTTGATAGAGGTCATCTGTGTGTAGTCCTACAAAGCATTGTGCCCTTAATTCTTAAGGGCCAGTCCTTGCAGGGGGAGGGGCAGCTCATGAAGTGATGGCAGAAGTGGGGATTTGGGTGACAATGGATAGGCAAGTCTCATTAGAGACCACTCTAGTGAACTACAAGGAAACAGAAGTTAGAATGAGCATCAGAGCCTCTCCATTATGGTCAGTCAGCTTTAGGCTTGTCTTGTTTCCCCTGCCCACATCCTGATTTCCTCCCTAGAAGGGCTGGGATTGAGGGGGCTTTCACCACCCAGGATTGGGGAGGTTGCAGGCCATGATTAAACAACAGCCTCCTGAGTGATTAGGATGATGGTTAGTGAATCTGAGGCCTGTCCTACCCCCATCGCTTGGAGGGAGAGCCAGCCTTTCTTTGTAAAAACTGGCTTTACCAGCCTCAGAGCTTCCCCAGGCCTCGGGCCATCCTCCATGTAGATAGCACTCTGTGTGTGCTCCGTTTGTCCCAGATCCCTCCCTGTTTGTCTGGCTTCTCTTTGCTGCTTGCTCACTGTGGCTTTGCTTGGTCCTGCCCTTGGTGTTGGATTGTTGGATGTTACCTTCATTTTGTGGGGTCTCGTGACCATCCTGGTTGTGCTCCCTCTGCTCCCTCCTCTGCACATCTTCTTCCTCTTTGAGCTTTCTCTTGAGAGATTTGAGTCATCCCCAGAAAGGCCTACTGCTGTCAGCATTCACTGAGTCCTTTTACTTGTGGTGCCTCCTCAATGGCCCAGCCGGCCTGGGATGATGCAGCTGAAATGTCATTCAGAGATGTATGCGAGGTGGAGGCAAGGATGAATGACAAGATGGGTATAGTCACATAAGACGTGTCCTGGGTGTGAGAGCGCAGGAGGAGTTAGAACTTGTGAGGAAAGCTGGAGATCACAAAGGATGGCCTTGGTGTTCTTTTTAAGCTACATTGGGGTGAACAGGACAATCCCAGAAGCTGTCGGCCTTCTTCTGTTTGGGGTGGATGGGACAGTGATAGCAGTGATGGAGAGAAGGAAAAGCTTTTCTCCTCTTCTTTCTATTATTTTTTCTTTGCCAGAGAGAATGTTGGTTATGCTGGAAAGGAGAGAATAAATATGGCTAATAGGGAGTTGAGGCCCCAAGTAGGTAAGGGCAGAGAGAGCACCTGGATTGCCTTAAGGACTGTCCATCCCAGAGCAGGGAAAGCAGGGGCAGATCGATGTGAGGTACTCTGGAACTGGGGATGGTTGTCCCCGTTCATCAAAGATGAAAGAAAATAAAGCACACAAACTCTGTGTCTGAGTTTCTCTTTCGTTCCTGGAAAAATCCTTGGACATAAAATAAGGATGTCCATTATCATCACTATTATTCAGTATGGTACTAGAAATGTTAGCTGTAGCAATAAAAGAAGAAAAAGAAAGTGAAGGAATTAGAATAGGCAAAGAAGAAATTAAGTTATTACTCTTTGAAGATGATATGATGATATGCTTAGAGAATCCCAGATAATCAAGTAAAAAAGTACTTGAAATAATAAACAAAGTTTTGGCAAAGTTGCAGGTTACAAAATAAACCCGCACAAATCTTCTGCATTTCTATGTATTACTAACAAAGCCCAACAGCAAGAGATAGAAAAAGAAATCCCATTTAAAGCCAGGGTAGACGCTATAAAATATGTGGGAGTCTACTTGCCAAACAAACCTAGGGACTATATGAACACAATTACGAAACACTTTTTGCACAAAGTCAGATCTAAGTAAGTGGAAAAACATCAGTTGCTCGTGGGTTGGCCAAGCCAATATAATAAAACGACAATTCTACTTAAATTTATTTACTTATTCAGTGTCATACCAATCAATCTATCAGCTAATTATTTTCTAGAGTTAGAAAAAATAACATCAGAATTCATCTGGAAGAACAAAAGGTCCAGAATATCAAGGGGACTAATGAAAAGAAATACTAGGGAAGGTGACCTAGCTCTACTAGATCTCAAATTGTATTATAAAACAGCAATTTTCAAAACCAATTGGTACTGGCTAAGAAATAGAGGGGTAGACCAGTGGAATAGATTAGGTACTCAAGACACAGTAGTCAATGAATGTAGCAGTCTACTGTTTGATAAACTCAAGGACCCCAGGTTCTGGGATAAGAACTCACTGTTTGACAAAAATTCCTGGGAAAACTGGGTAACAGTGTGGCATAGACCAATGCCTGACATTGTACACAAGAATAAAGTCCAAATGGGTACATGATCTAGGTATAAAGATTGATACTATAAACAAATTAGTGGAGCAAGGAATAGTATATTTATCAGATTTATGGAGAATGGAAAAATTTTTGACTAAACAAGACATGGAAAACATTATGAAGTGCAAAATGGATAATTTTGATTACATTAAATTAAAAAGTTTTTGCACAACCAAACCCAATGCAACCAAGATTAAGAGGGAAACAGAAAACTGGGAAAAAATTTTTGCAACTAGTGTCTGTGATAAAGGCCTCATTTCTAAAATATATAGAGAATTGAGTCAAATGGACAAGAATACAAGTTGTTCCCCAATTGATAAATCGTCAAAGGATATGAACAGGCAGTTTTCAGAGGATGAAATTAAAGCTATCTATAATCATATGAAAAAATGTTCTAAATCACTACTGATTAGAAAGATGCAAATCAAAACAACTCTGAGGTACTGCATCATACCTATCAGATTGGCTAACATGACAAAACAGAAAGATGATAAATGTTGGAGAAGATGTGGGAGAGTTGGAACACTAATTCACTGCTGGTGGAGCTGTGAGCTGATCCATCCATTCTGGACAACAATTTGGAACTATGCCCAAAGGGCTACAAAAATGTGCATACTCTTCAACCCAGCAATACTGCTTCTAGGACTGTATCCCCAAGAGATGATAAAATTGGAAAAGGGTCCCACATGTGCAAAAATATTTATAGCAGCTGTCTTTGTGGTGGTCAAAAACTGGAAATCAAGGGGATGCCTATCAATTGGGGAATGATGGAATAAATTGTGGTATATGAATGTAATGGAATGCTATTGTGCTATTAGAAACGATGAACAGGAAAACTTCAGAGAGGCCTGAAAAGACATATGAACTGATGCTGAGTGAAAGGAGCAGAACCAAGAGAACTCTGTACACAACAACAACCACAGTGTGCGAGGAATTTTTCTGGTAGACTTAGCACTTCATTGCAATGCAATCCAATTCCCAATGGACTCTTGAGGCAAAATGCCTTCCACATCCAGAGGAAGAACTATGGAATTCGATCGCAGAATGAAGCAGACCATTTTGTTTTATGTTACGTTTCCATTTGTTTTATGATTTCTTCCATTTATTTTAATTCTTCTATGCAACATGACTAAGGTGAAAATGTATTTAATAGGAATGTACGTGTAGAACCTATATAAACTTGTATACTGTCTCAGGGAGGGAGTGGGCAGGTAGCAGCGAAGGAGGGGGAAGGAAGGGAAAGAAACCTAAGATATACAGAAGTGATTGTAGAACACTAAAAACAAATAGAAGAATTTTTTTAAAAAATCCTTAGACATATTATTAAAGAGTTGGTGACTAAAAATCCATAAAAGAAAGGAGTGATCCCCAAGAGCCAGTGTTCTTTCATCAAGAACAGGCCCCAGAATACACTGGTGGACTGGTTATATGGCTTTGCTGACCTGCTTTCTTTCTTCCTGTTTTACTTTTAACTGTTGTTCTAACAGGTTGCTCCTTGGGCAGGAGAGGTGGCAGGATGGACTCAGAAAAGAGATGATTTTAGGGAAAGATCAATAGATGTAAAAGGTCATGTTGGCCTAACCTTATTTCCCTTTTTGGCAGGGTTGCTCTCCTTATAGAATAGAGAAATGCTGTAAATATAATTCATCTTTGCCTTTTAGCAAAGCATTTGATAAAAGTCTTCCCTCTAATTCTTGTGAGAAAAATTGAGACATGATCTAGAATATGATTTCTTCAACTTTTTCTATCTGTGACCCCTTTTCTCTAGAGAAATTTTTACTTGACTCTGGGTATGTGGGTATTTAAATGGGTATACAAATCAAGCATTACTGATAATACATCATAGAGAAATTTATTTTAAAACAGTTCTTTGGTATACAAAGCATTTTATCATTTATTAAAAATGAAAGCAAGTTTGCACACTAAGGAGATGGATGTACTTGTTCTTTTGTACATAAAGAATTAAATCTTGGTGGAATATTTGATACTGCAGATGGAGAGCATCTTTAACATTTTTTAGAGTTGATTGGGATTTTGATTTTATAATCATTGTTGAGAATGCCACTTCGCATAAATACATAGTACAAAATGACTGAAGTATGTTTAGGGCCATTTCAGAAATTATTGGAACTTCTGTCCTAATCCCAAGCTGAAATTCATTTAATCACTTTTAGCCAAGTCAAGTTTTAAACCTGTTTCACTCAGCAAATCCTTTTTGAACTTTTAATAGCAGATGACTGATATTTTTAATTTCAATTTATGACCCCAACTTAATTTTTTAGAATCAAAATTGGAAGGGAAGTATTTCTGAAGCTGTGTCTCCAGGCACTTCAGATGATCAATTATAACTCTTACAATTAAATCTTTGGGAAAGTTATTTAAAATTACAAAATCATCTGTAGCTATAAATATTTCTGAAAAACCATTTTCCATCCTGTTCTTCTATATGTTAACCTTTTTAGTAAAACTTTTCATTTTATCTCTTAACATAAATGCCATATTTTTTTACTTGAAGTGACATGTTTAAGTAATTGAGTTTTTCAAAAGTATCTGAAAAGTAACATTTTTGAAACCATAAGAAAAAATTAACAAAAATGGATTTTGGCTCAGTTAAAAATGTAACAGCGTAATCTTTCAGTTTCAGTAATCTGTTTAAACTTACCCCTCTTGAGTCACCTTACCTGTGCATTGTAGTAGTAAGCTTTTGTAATAGGAGTCTGTGTCTTTCCAAAGGTTTGAAATCCAATGACTGTTAAGGGCATGGATTTTACAAAGTTAATGATTTTGATAGTATCATGGAGCACGGTGATATTTTTTTTTGGCTATGAGTGCCTCCCTGTGGGTCATGCAGTGAGTATATGTGATATGTTCATTGCTACCACCTTTAGCTTATGCTACAAATCCGATATTCTCACCCATCGTTAATCCAGCACCTTCTGCATAGACTCCAATGCTATTCGTCCACTGCAAACCTTCATTTGTGAAAAATTCATCTACTCTAAGATTTATATCTTCCCCTCTTGTGTGCCCTTCCAAAGGGCGACAAAACAATTATTCCTCATGTATGCTTCCTTAGTAAACATATCTTAACTAAAGGAACAACTGTGCCATGTTAGAAATATCAGTTGTTTCATCTAACTGAATTGCACACTTTGGTCTGCCCTTTATCCTGGTAATAAGCTGCTGGAATTGGTCATTACCAATTTTAAAAATTCTTTTGTAAACCATATCATTTGATAAAAGAATTTTATGAATTTCCTCCCCATACTTTTTCCCATGAATTATTTCTGACATTTTAATAGCAGCACATAACACAAGATCTTCTATCTCATAGAAATTTTTTTAGTTTTTGCAATTAAATAAGTTTTGTAAGATGCAAGTAAATGCTATTTGTTGACAGTAACAAATATCTCAAAGCATTGTTTCTCTTTATTTGAAGATTTTATAGTCATTCAGAGTATTCCTTCAGTTTACTGCAGTGCACTGCATGCTTGGTATTAAGATGTTGTTTTAGTTTGGCTGGTTTCATGCTCTCTGTGGCCAAAACTTCATTACAAATCAAGCAGAGAGGTTTTTCCACATGATCATCATCATTAGAAATAAACGTGTATTGCAAAAATAATTTGACATATTTTCTTTTTCTTGTCAAGTTAGGTATACTGCAACCTGGTAGTGAAGACTCTGCCACATTCTCATCAGTATTTTTAACTCTTCTGTCAAAATTGAGCCATTTACCTATAACTGAAAAAATATTTTTGTCCTAAAATATAAATAAATCTTGCTAAGAATTCCTCCAATACATACTAGCTTTAGCTTGTGAAATTACATTTGTCTGTGCTTAACTTAAACAATTGATGTTCACATTTATATACACATATAGCAGTGATGGTGGAGAAATATTACTAAAGGCCTTTTGTCTTTACTTGTTGCAGTGAAACACTTGTGTTTCTGTAAAAGAAGGAGATAGCAGCAGTTTTTAAAATCAAACATTCTAACCCAATACACTCCAGAGATATACTATTTTGATACCTACATGCTGAGGAATGATGATAGGAAAATATTAAAAGTCTTTATTTTCTGTAATGAAACAATTGCTTCTTTAAGAACAGAAAACTTTGTATGTGCAGTAAAAACACTCAATTCATAACGTACAGTAGTCTCAAATCTGAGCTGAAGTGTTTCTGGCAGTGTTTGTTGGCATTGTGTGGCGTGATGGCAGGTGCAGTGCAAAGTGAGCATGGATATTCAGAACCATAGCCATAATGAAGTCACACAATGCAACACAAGCAAGTGCTGCCAGAAAAAAAACGTTGGATTCACTGCATGCTTGATTTTGAATTCATTTTTGGTCATTGCACATTCAGAAACCTTTTACTGTTGCCAAATTTTTTGTGACCCCCACATTGTTAGGGGTCACACAGAAGTGCTGATCTCAAAGATAGTCTCATTAGGGGAACATGAAGAAGCCAGGAAGAGCTCACTGACTTGGAACGGCCAGCTCCCAAGAGGAGAAGGGCCCTCTCCAGTGGAATGGGCCCCAGGTCTGTGCTTGGCCCTCATAGTTGCTCATGGCCTCACAGATCTGGGCCTGGGAGGGCCCTTAGAGGTCATCCAGTCCAACCTCTTCATTCTATAGATGAGGAAACTGAGGCAGAGAGAGGTGTAGCTAGTAAATGTCTAGGGTAAGATTTGAGTTCAGGTTTTTTTGACCCCGACATCTCATTAATTATATGCTATAGCAAGGTGCTGTTCCCTACTGATGGCTAGAAGAACTTTAAAAAACTTTGTATTGGTAGCTTTTATTTTCACATCATCTTCATTTCCCAATCTATCTGTCCTCCACCCCCAACCCAGACCTCCATCCTTTATGACAAAAAGAAAAAGAAAAAAGAAAAGGATAAAAGCAGTTCCTAAATTCTAACCGATGCATCATATAAGTGCTTTCAGTGTCACTGAATATGATTCACTTAGGCCCCGGGCATAAGTGCTGTGTTCCTGCCTCCTCAGCTGTCTTTTGACAGTGTTCTTTCTTTATCACATTAGTCTTTATTCTTTATGGAAAAAACAGAATCTCAAATTTAGTGTAAAGTAATTTTCTTTTTCCTAACATAGACAACAGTGACTGTTGACTTTGTTTTTTCAGGTTCTTTTAATGAGGAAAGATGTGAAACCAAAGACATTCTCATGAGAATATCAGCCAAGCAAAGACTACAAAAGGTTGGTGTCTGGGGTGTCAATGTAGGAGGAACTGGACAATATTCTGCCAGTGTAGAGAAGGAAAAGGGAAACTGGGAGGGGGGCTGAACTCCCTTCACAGTAGCATGACCCATAAGATGAATGCCTCTGATTATAATACATTTGGAAGAAGTTCCTCTAGACAGAGTCCCCATGAGAGCACATCTCTATAAATTGTGCAGTTGAGGAAAACGTCACACAGTGATAAGAATTACTTAGAGGTAATAGAATGCCATATGCTGGGGCAGTAACGTAGCAATCCCTTCAGACACTGCTCAGAACTCAATTTCATACTTATATACTAGAGACCAGCTCTATGACCAAAATGAATGTGAGAAAGTCTTCAGTAAAAGAGCATCTATCCCTTCCTTACTAACATTAAGGTGGTGCAGTGGATGGAACTCTGGACCCTTGAGTTAAGAAGACTTTAGTTCAAATCCATCTTCATACACTTATTAGCTGTATGACTTTGGGCAAGTCATTTAACCTTTACCTCAGTTCCTTATCTGTAAAATGGGGATAATAATAGCATTTATGTCCCAAGGTTGTCATGAGGATAAAAGGAGATGATACTTGTAAAGAGTTTTGCAAACCTTAAAGTGCTATATAAATGCTGTTATTATTAGTGAATGTTTTTTAGAGAGAAACACTAAATGTGTTAGTGAATATAGAAAAGATCTTAGTCAACAGAGAAGGCTTGGTACCCATGAATTGAACTGGATTTGAATGAGGGAGGGCTGTGCAAAGTCACTAGGCTTACTTCTCCTCCAGAGCCAGCTGGGTCCAATGGTCAGATAGCAATCAGGATGACTGAAGATGGCCCACACGATGAATGTGAGATAGCCTTTATTGATGATTTTTGCCTTCTTTTACAGCAAGGAACTTGTACTAGAGTGAAACCCAGTAAAAGGAATGAATATGAAAAAGCTTTCAGCCAGAATGCCCTCCTTAATTATCATGAGAGAATTCTTGCAGGTGAGAAAACCTGTAAGATTAAAGAATATGGGAAACCTTTATGTCAGTTGAGAAGCCTTAATGACTCTAAGAGAATTCATGTGCAAAAGAAAGCCCATCTTTCTAATGAATGTGATAAAATTTCTACTCTACATCAGAGAGTTCACTTTGTAAAGGAACCTTTTTATTGTAATGAATGTGGCAAAACCTTTAAGTGGAGGTGTAAACTCAATGCACATCAGAGAATTCATACTGGAGAGAAGCCCTTTGAATGTAGTGAATGTGGAAAAGCCTTCAGTGAGAAGGTTTGTCTTAAAAGGCATCAGAAAATTCATACTAGAGAGAAATCCTTTGAATGTAATGAGTGTGGAAGAGCTTTCCATGATGAATCTTACCTTATGCTACATCAAAGGATTCATACTGGAGAGAAACCCTTTGAGTGTAGTGAATGTGGGAAAAACTTCAGCCTGAAGTCGTCACTTATTTTACATCAGAAAATTCACACTGGGAAGAAGCTCTTTGAATGCAGTGAATGCAGTAAAGCCTTCCATTACAAGTCTTGCCTTACTCTCCATCAGAGAATTCATACCAGAGAGAAACCATTTGAGTGTAATGAATGTGGGAAAGCCTTCATGTGGAAGAGCCAACTTAATAAACACAAGAGAATTCACACTGGAGAGAAACCCTTTAAGTGTAATGAATGTGAAAAAGCTTTCTACCATAAATCTCAGCTTGTTGTACATCAAAGAACTCATACTGGAGAGAAACCCTTTGAATGTAATGAATGTGGAAAAGCTTTCCACAACAGATCTCAGCTGACTGTACACCAGAGAATTCACACTGGGGAGAAACCCTATGCATGTAATGAATGTGGGAAAAACTTTAGCCATAGAAAATCATTCGTTTTCCATTTGAGAATTCATACTGGAGAGAAACCCTATGAATGCAATGAATGTGGGAAAGCTTTCCACAACAAATCTCACCTTACAGTACATCAGAGAATTCATACAGGAGAGAAACCCTATGAGTGTAATATTTGTGGGAAGAAATTTAGTCCGAGGTCATCCCTTATTAAGCACCAGAGAATTCATACTTCTGAAAAACCCTTTGAATGTAATGAATGTGGGAAAAACTTCAGCCGGAGGTCATCACTTATTTCACATCAAAAGATTCATACTGGAGAAAAACTCTTTGAGTGTAATGAATGTGGAAAAAACTTCAACCAGAGGTCATCACTGGCTTCACATCAGAGAACTCACACTGGAAAGAAATCCTTTGAGTGCAATGAATGCGGGGAGAACTTCACGCGGAGGTCATTGCTTAATAAACACAAAAACATTCATACAGGAGAGAAACCTATTTAATATAATAAATGTAGTAAAACTTTGCCATGCAGAATTAATAAATGAGAGTTCATGCTGGAGAGTAAGCTAGAAATCCTTGAAATATAGCTCATACTTGACTGATTATATGAGACCTCATGTTTGAGAGAAATTACATAGAAGCAATAAATGAAGAGATGCCTTCAGCAGAAATGACACTTTCCTGAACACTAGAGAGTGTGCAGTGAGAAACTCTATGAGTGTACTAAAATGCAGGAGAGTCTTTGGCACCAGTGGGACACTTAGGAAGGCTCAGAGAATTCATGCTGAAGAAAAGGTGGCAAGACCTTCATCGTATGTACTTCATCCCTTATTTAATTTAGACTTCATGCTGGAGATGAACTGCAGCAATGTAATACTGATGGGAGCATCCTAACAGCTTGCCAGGTGTTTACTGCTGGAGAGTCAAAATGCTGACTTGATTACCAGCCACACACTCTTTTGTGGTATTTTGAGAGGGACAGATAACAATTTCCTTTGTTTCTTCTGAGTTCCATGCAGTTCACATAGGCTGCCACCAGGTGGCAGTCGAGTTGTACTGGTCAATGCATCAAATATGGCTGTATCTTAAATCACAATTAGACTATCATCTGAAAAATCCCTTTTCTTTTTACTCCCACTGACAAGTTACAGACATTCAGATGCATAAGAAACCTCAACCCAAAATGCGTGTATATTGTTTTTGACACAGTCACAAGAAACATTAAAGTAAACTGAGAAATACATTTGTGCATTAAATACTTTAGTCCTCCATTAATTTATTTGTGTTTTATAATACATTTTATTGATGCCCCTTGTTTCTACAACATGAGTCATGTCTCCACAGAGCCTTACCCTACACCATACACTTCTCATAACAGTTGGACATCCAACACAGATAGGGACCTGACAAGAATTGATTACAATAGGAACAGGGTAAGTGATCAAACTATGTAAATAGGCAGATTTAAGAAAGGGAAACACAAGTTCTCCATGATCATATGAAATGCCTTCAGGATCTAAAAGGTCTGAGATTCTCTTCAACCCCATGGATTTGGCAAAGATTGCTAAAAGTGAAAGAATTCGATGCTGTTGTAGCTATGGTAAAAATATATTGCTTGTAGAGTCATGAATTATTTAATTAAGATTCCTAAAAGTTATTTGTAGTAAAACTCCTGAAATATTATATATTTACTTAGGTGTAAATGACATTTCCTTTTCCTTTCAAAAATATTATTGGTAGCTTTTGTTTCTTTATTTTTCAATATATTTCATCCCCTCTCTCAGATCTTCTAACGGACTGTCCATTTGCAAATAGAAAATAGTTCATGATTGGGTTGTACTACTATGATAAAAATATTACTTTAATTACACAGTTGGTGCTTTACCAATAAAAACACCAAAGAGTTACTTTGTAGCCCTAGACAAAATAGCATCCTTAATTTGGAGGGACAAAAGGTCTAGAATCAAAGAGGAAATCATGGGGGATAAAATGTAGGAATGGAGACATTGTAGACCTCAAACTGTATGCCAGAGTAGTAGTCATCAAAAGTATTGGTACAGATTAAAAATTTTTTAAAAGCCTATCAGTGAAACAAACCAGATAACCAGGAATCAGAAAAGTTATAATGAGAAGTGATTAGTGGGATCAGTTGAGTTATGACTGCCGAGTGCATAGCATGGGTAATATGGGTACTATGACTTTTTTCTCAAGGTGTAGAAAGATGTGGTTATTATTTAGGGTTTTTTAAATGCAGATACCTTACTTTGTTTTTGTATTTGCTTCATTCATTTATTCATTCATTCATTATGCATGGTATAATCTGTTCCTCTTACTGCTTCTCCATAAAACTAAAAGAAAAAATAACTTAATTGTAAGCATGCACAGTCCACCAAAAACCAGTTCCCAGATTGGCCATGCCATCAAATGCATGTCTGTCTACATTCAAAGTTCATCCCCTTTCCCAGCAGGAGATGAGTGGTTTATTGCCTCTTCAGTCTTCTGACATCACATTGATCTTTATTAATGTAAATGATTGATTTTGCTTGTTAGTTATACACCAGTACCCACATTTATGCATATCTGTATTATAATCAAGACCCCTATCTCTAATATCAGGTCTCTGAAAAATTTTTTTCTGCTGTGTAAATCTCCCCTATCCCACTGTTCACCAAGAATTCATAGAGAGAATCCCAAGGTAAACCTGTCAGGACAGTCTTTTAGAAAAGGGCCCTTGTTCTCTCATTTGATAACCTAATGTCCTAAAGATCCATGTTAGCAATGGCCAAACCAAACTGAGATTGCAAGAATTCCCTTGAACATTTGTGCCCAAACCAGGGACTTGTTCACATGCCTGCATAGTTTTCCTTCTTGATGGTTTTTTTCCTAATACCCCTAAGGCAGCTGAGGTCTCCTTGCTGTCTCTGGAGTTATGACTTGATAGCTGTGCCTACCTGGGTCCAAAACACGCCACCTTCCTCCCTGGGATTACAAATGAGATGTTAGCATCCTTCGTTAACAGACCTTGAGTAGAGATGGAGGAAAATGAACAATTCAACCCTCTGCCCTTTATCTGTTGTAATTGACTGAATACTCAAGAACCTTAAAGTATGGTTTGGGGAGTGAGGGAAGCAGACACTTTGCTTCTCAATCAGTCATTGCCATAGAACTCTTAAGGAATCTAGGGAAGCCAACTTACATGAATTGCAGAGGAACCCTTTCCTATAAAAGAGATGAAAAGTGAGAAGCCATCTTTGGAACTCTAGGAACCTGATTCCAGCCCTCATGAATTAATTTGTTGTTGATTGGGAGCTTTGCAGCATCTCACTGTACTGGCTTTCTCTTCCTGAGGCTTCAGCTGGCTGGATCTCATTTGAATGTGTGTATTTTGTTCATGGGTTCTTTCTTTTCCCTTCCCGGGCATGAGCACTGGTTGACTAAAAATAATAACTCATTTGGAGTGCCATTTGCTACCAAATATAGAAATAAAATGAGTAGAAAAGCTGAATCTGTTCTCTTCATTTTAATGAAGGAATCCTACCAACCTAGAAAAATAACACTGATTCAATAGCCAAGTGTGCAAAAACCCCAAGAACATAAGCTATTTATGGAAGGATGTTCTATTTGACAGGAACTTTTGGGAAAACTGGAAATCACTTTAGCAAAAGATAGACTTGGAGTAACACCTAACTCATGTACCACAATACATTCTGAATAAAATTCAGAAAGTTCATAACATAAAAAAATTAGATTAGAATGGAGGCAAATGCCTTTCACAGTTAATAGAGCATAATTCTTCACCAAAGATGGGATAGAAGAGGTCATAAAAGAAGGAAGGGGCAATTTTGACTACATAAAATTAAAAAGGCTTACAGAAGTGAAGAAACAATGAGTTCTGCCATTCAGGGCTACCCAAGACAGACAGGTCATGTGGAGAGCTTTGACAAAAAGTGATCCACTGAAGAAGGAAATCACAAATGGCTCCCACTGTCTGCCAAGAAAATCTTGTGCACAAATGCTTCATGAAGAGTTGCACATGCCCGAATGACTCAACAACGCTAAGCACAAACAAAATCAGTGCAGCTAGAATAAGAAAGGGATATATTGATTAAGGGGAAATCTTTGTATGAAGGGACAGATTTCCTGATAGGGGCAGCTGGAAGTAAAATGGGCTGCTTCTGGATATCATGAGCTGCCCCCTCACCCCCACCCCCAACTGTAGGTCTTCACTCACAACTTGAATGATCATTTGTCAGTTCTGTTATAAAGCGTTTCTGGTTGGGACTAGGAAGCAGTTTAGATTGGATTAGATGGCCTCTGGTGTCCTTCCAACTCTGGTTTGTGGGCAGACTGCCACTGAGCAAGCGTAGAAATTAAAACTGAGGTTAGCTGACACACAGTTCAATCCAAAGAGCATTTATTAAGCCCTTAAAATGTGCTGCCTCTCAGCATGTCAAGACAGAGGTGAAATAGTGTGTGCCCCACAGCAGGAAATAAAGGAGTACCAGATTTTCAGAATACAAAGTGATGGAAATACTTAGGTGATGAAAGCAGCTGGAGAGGCAAGGAAGGCCTCTTGGAGGAGATGGAGATTGGGCTGAGTTTTTGGGGAAGTAGGAGTCTAAGAGGGTAAGGTGAGAGTACTCATACTTGGAGTGGGAGACAGGCACAGAAACAGGAGATAGAACACTGTAGAAGGTAAAGAGCAAGGAGGAAAAGGTAATAGGAAGAACAAAGTGCATGATGGGGAGCAATGTGTATTCAATCTAAGACAGGATGGACTCATATCCCATGGGAACTGGGCAGTGGGGAGATTAATGACATGGTCAGATTGGGTTTAGGCTTAACTATTTCTTGGTCCAGCCTGGCCTAGAAAAGGTATAGTCTCGAACTCAATGCTGGACCTCTGTTCATGTTTCCACATGTAACTGGAGCAGGAGCCCCATCTTGCTCTGTCTGCCAGGGACCAGTGAGAAACAAGCTGGTATTGGGGCTCCTCCATTATCAAAGGATTGAGAGCTGAGAGAATCATTCCAGGTTAGTTCTTTCATGTCACAGGTGAAGACAGTACAGTGCAGGGAATGGGCCTCCTACTCACAGTCACGCCACTAGCTCTGAGTATAGTAAAGCTAGGTTTTGAACCCAGGCCTTGAGACTCCCGTTGGAAACTCCCTATGCCGGTGAAAGGGTAGAGAGAGTAGACCAAATGGGGGAGGGTCTGAGGCAGATGGGTGATGGAGGGAAATACACTTAGCAATCATAATTGTGAAAAAATTTTTGAAGCAAGTTTCTCTGATAAAGGCATCATCTCTCAAATATAGAGAGAAATGAGTCAAATTTATAAAAATAAGAGCCATTCCCCAAATGAGAAATGATCAAAAAAATATGAACATTCAATTTCAGATAAAGTAATCAAAATTATCTATAGCCATATGAAAAAAATACTTTAAATCGCTGTTGATTGGAGAAATGCAAATTAAAACAATGCTGAGGTACTACTTTACCCCTATTAGATTGGCTAATAGAACAGAAAAGAAGAATGCTAATGTTGGAGGAGATGTGGGAAAATTGAGACTCTAATGCACTTCAGGTGGAGTTGTGAACTGATTCAGCTATTATGTAAAGCAGGTTGGAACTATGCCCAAATATTTATTGCAGTTCTTTTCTGGTGGCAAAGAACTGGAAGTTGTGGGGATGCCCATCAACTGGGGAATGGCTGGACAATTTGTGGTACCAGTGAAGGAATACGATTGTGATATAAGAAATGATAAGCTAGATATTCTCAGAAAAATCTGGAGAGACTTACATGAACTCATGCAAAGTGAAGTGAGTAGAACCAGGAGAATGTTGTACACAGTAGCAAGCAACATTCTAAGATGACAAACTGTGAATGACTTAGCTCTTTTCAGCAATACAATGATTGAAGACAACTCTGAAGGACTCAACGTGAAAAGTGCTATCCATCCCCAGAGAAAGACCTGATGCTCTCTGAATACAGATTGAAGCACACTTAAAATTTTATTTTCTTGGGTTTTTATTTTGGTCTATTTTACAACATAACTAATATGGAAATATGTTTTGCATGATTATACATGTGTGGCTGCCTTCTCAGTGAGGGTGATAGAGAGATAGGAAGAGAATTTAGAACTCTTTTTAAGATGAATGTTGAAATTTGTTTTTACAAGTAATTGGGAAAAATTTTTTTTAATTTTTTAAAAAAGAAAACTCCCAATTCTCTGAGTCCTGTGCAGGAAGCCCTACCCAGAAACTCAACATGTCTATTTACAAGATCCAGGCAAGAGAGATCTTTGACTCTCGTGGAAATCCCACTGTTGAAGTTGATCTCTGCACTGAAAAAGATCGATTCCGAGCTCCTGGACCCAGGGGTGCTTCTACTTCAATACATTAAGCCCTGGCGCTCTAAGGCAATGATAAGACCTGCTACATGGGGAAAGGTGTCTCAAAAATAGTTGAGCACATCAATAAAACTATTGCCCCGACCCTTATCAGTAAGAAACTAAATGTTGTGGAGCAGGAGAAGATTGACAAATTGGTGATAGAGATGGATGACGCTGAAAATTAATCTTAATTTGGTGCAAATGCCATATTGGGAGTATCTCTGGCTGTTTGTAAGACCGGAGCTGCTGAGAGAGGTACTGCCATATTGCTGATCTTGCAGGCAAGGAGGAAGTCATCCTGCCAGTTCCAGCCTTCAGTGTAATCCGTGGTGGCTCCCATGCTGGTAACAAGCTGGCCATGCAGGAGTTCATGATCCTTCCTGCTAGCAAACTTTAAGGAGGCCATACACATTGGAGTTGATGTTTACCACAACCTGAAGCAGAAATATGGACAGGACGCACCAACATAAGGGATGAGGGTAGCTTTGCTCCCAATATTCCAAAGAATAAAGAAGCTCTGGACCTGCTAAAGAATGCTATTGGTAAGGCTGGCTGTCCTGATAAGGTCCTAATTGGCATGGATGTTGCTGCCTCTGAATTCTTCTGATCTAGGAAATATGACTTGAACTTCAAGTCTCCTGATGATTCCAGCAGATGCATTTCCCCTTCTGAGCATGGGAACCTCTACAAGAGCTTCATCAAGGACTACCCAGTGGTGTCTATTGAAGATCCCTTTGACCAGGATGATTGGGAAGGTTGGAAGAATTTCACTGCTACTGCTGGCACCGAGGTGGTAGGAGATGATCTCACAGTGACCAACCCCAAGTGCATTGAAAAGACTGTGAACGAGAAAGCCTGAATCTGCCTCCTACTCAAAGTAAATCAGATTAGCTCTGTGACTAAATCTCTCCAGGCGTGCAAGCTGGCCCAGTCCGATGGGTGGGGAGTAATGGTCTCTCATCGTTTAGGGGAGACTGAAGACACCTTCATTGCAGATCTGGTGGTGGGTCTCTGCACTGGGCAGATCAAGACTGGTGCCCCCTGCCAATCTGAGTGTCTGGTTAAGTACAACCAGCTTTTGAGAATTGAGGAAGAGCTGGGCAGCAAGGCTAAATTTGCTAGAATTTCAGAAACCCTTGGGCCAACTAAGCACTGTGGCCAGGAGACCTCAGAGCTCACAGGTGCCAGTTACCTCTGTAGCAGTCTGCTCCTGTCCTAAGAATGGGCAGCCACTAAGCATTAGACCAGGCTTGTTTTGGGGGCAGGGGCCTCTACTGCTTAACTTCCACCTTTCCGTGATGTTCTCACTGCTTCGTTAGAACTGTCTTACACCAGAGACTGACTACCTGATCACCAGGCTCTGTCATCTCATGACTGGGATAGAATGGCCTGTACTCACCCCCACTGCGGGTGTTGATGTGTGCAGCTATGTGCTTGTGATGCAGCCTTGATGAGCCCAGAGGCAGATCCTTAGTGACTTCTATGTGAAGAATACAAGT
The DNA here is from genome assembly GCF_028372415.1 of Notamacropus eugenii. Classification (NCBI taxonomy): domain Eukaryota; kingdom Metazoa; phylum Chordata; class Mammalia; order Diprotodontia; family Macropodidae; genus Notamacropus; species Notamacropus eugenii. The sequence goes on along the minus strand of NC_092876.1, from coordinate 6,153,116 downwards.
ATTCAGTAACCCACTGGAAAGAAAACCAAAAAGAAAGCTCCCTAGGCCCATCATGTCTCAGACAAACCCCCTCCCCCACCAGGTGCTGTCACATGCCACACACATATAGACATACACAACCATGCTATCACACACACACCCTTCCCCCCACAGCCTTGGCTTTCATCACTGCCCCAAACGTGACCATAGGCCTGCAGGTTCTGTGGGATTGTCTAGAGGGAATTAGGAAGAAGTAGCTCTTGGTCAGGTCCTTTGACATAATTTGAATGTCCTGTGGGGCTGGAACCTCCAGGAAACCCTTTGAGTCCACTCCATAGTTGGCTTCACCTTTGAGGGAGAAAGGCAGGAAGCAATGATGTTCACATAGTGATCACTGAGGGGCCTCTTGTATATGAATCACATCATAGATGGTGGCAATGGTGATGGAGTTTAGCCAGTTGAAAGCAATGAGCAGGGTTTATGACACTGATGAAGTGATTGCCCCTCCCCCTCGACTGGCACCACCAGTGATGCTGGCTACAAGTCCTGGGCTCTAGCTGGCTCTGCGTCTTAGGAAGCCTTGATAGAGCCCAAGGGCTTCACAATCCTTGAGGAGGAAGCAGTGGGTCAAAGTGCTGGTCACTGAGGATGGGCCATCATTGAGGCATCAGAACCAAGTTCCCAAACTCCACATATTCTCAGAGTGCCCTGTTGCTGGCTACATTCTTGGTCTAGATCCCACTTTTTACATTGGTGGTGTTTCCTCAGGGCGTTCTCTGAACTTGGCATCAGGAATTTACTCGTCTTTCTTTTTCTTTCCACTGGCATGCTACTGTAATAATCCATCCATGAGGTGATGAGAGCCTGCACCGGGATGGAGGCAGTGTCAGTGGAGAAAAGGGGCTAAGGTACAAGTGCTAGCAGCTAAGATCTAGATCCCCACCAAAAATGCTCAAAGTTGGACAGGTGGGGCTATGAATAGAAGGGACCTGTGGTCATAGTTACTTGGAGACGCCAGTGATCTCTTCACAAAGAAGATAGATGGTCAACCAGGTAAGAGTTCCCTTGGACCTGTATAGTCAGTGAGAGTGTAAAGGGGCTTAAGTCCCTCTATTTCTCAATCCCAGGACCCCTTTTCCATCCTGATCCTATCCTCATCTCAGTTCCAGAATCTTATTCTCTTTAAATGGTAGGATGACTAGGATCCCTAGGATGATGGGAAAGCATGTTATCACCTCTGTTATGTTACCTGAGGCTCTTTACCAGTGTATTTTCACTTACGGATGGAACAAGCACACTCAGGAACTGGTGGGACTCTGTGTCCAAAGTTCCTCAATCCCTCACATGTTCAGATGGTTTAGGAGAAGCTCAGTATGTATTTGAGCATAGGGAGACTGAATCATGAGAGTCCTGGTTGAAAATCCATGTCATTACGTGCTCTTCACATTCTGTTCTAGTCTTGGCCCTTGAATAGATTTCAGATATGGATAGCCTGAGGAATTGGCAGGGCTCCTATGTGGGTCTTCTGGACGAGGGATTTCTGAAGCTGCGATCCAGTAGAACATCAACTCCTTGATGTCATAGGCTATTTCACTGTTGTCTTTGTATCTCCAGGCCCTTCTACATTGCCTTGTCCATACTGAGAGGTCTGTGTTACAAATGTTGGTTGAACTGAATTGGTGCGAAGGGCTGACTCTTGGAATTTTCCCCTCTTCCAAAAAGAGTTAATCAGAAGCAAGAAGATACGCCCAAAATTATAGCTGCCATATATGGCCTATGGGAAAGCTGACACCTGTGGCCTCCCTCTATAACTGACGTCTCATGTGGAATGACATTGCTACATCAGGTGGTGAAGCCAGTTATGGCAGTGAGGATGCCAGTTTGTCTTGATTCAGTACTGACCTCTTTGGAGCAGGTGGGGTCCCTTGAGAGTGGTATGGTGTGATTGACCTAGACTTGCTCCCAACACTGGCACATCTCAACAATCCCACTGGATGGTCCATATTGCCTGGTAAGGCCAATACTGACCTTCACCCATCTGCTAAAGAGTATGTAAATTTTCCAGCCCCCACCACAACTGGGACAAGTTCACTTCAGATAAGTGGCACTTTAGATTCCGATTACAAAGTGGAAAACAGAGGCCCAGAAAGGTTGTGATGTGCCCAAGGTCACACAATGATGATCTGAGATTGGAACCCGACTCCAGTGATTCCAAATCTTACTGGATGCCACCTCCTTATACTGATGACACATTCATTTTCATTGGCAGAAAACCTAGCTAAGCTCCTGAATGGCCTAATTACTTGGTTGCAGGAAAGGAGGAGCTGGGAAATGAATCCCAAAGAGGCCTAGCCATACCTGTGAAGTCTGGTGCAACAACCAACATAAATGAGACACTACAATGGGCCCTACCAACTACTGAGAAAAAAGCCCAGTTCTAGTCCTATCCTTGATCTCACCATCACACATACTCATTCCACCACGATGATCCAGAATTCAGAAATTCCTCTCATAATCTCATCTTTGCCTTATGTAGCCCCAATGTGATACCCACAGCAGCCACTATGGATATGCAAGAGTATTTCCAGGGTAAATTTGCCAAATATAAACTCTCTTCCTCAAAGACAAAACCAAAATATTTATTCAGATACCAGAAAGCCAAATCCATCATAGTGACAAAGAAATCTATACAGGAAGCACAGCCATCCCCAAGTCTCCGCTCCCCCTGCTCCAGTCCTCCTCACAAACAAGCTCCTTTAAGCAAAATCACTCCCTCTGTCATGCTAGTTGCCCTGCCGGCTCTCTCCCAACTCTGCCTCTCACTTCCTGTTGCACCTATTCAGTAAACTCCTTCCCCAATCAGTTCCATGTGACTCAGACTATGGGCTAGGCCAAAGCTCAAAATCCCACTAAAGAAAATAATTACTTAAAAATCAGAATTGACCAAGTGGAAGCTAATGACTCCATGAGACTTCAAGAAACAATCAACCAAAGTCAAAAGAATGAAAAAATAGAAGAGAATGTGAAATATCTTATCGGAAAAACAGCTAACCTGCAAAATAAATCAAGGAGGGACAATTCAAGAATTATTGGACTAGCTGAAAGCTATGATCAATAAAAGAGCCTTGCCATCATCTTTCAAGAAACTAAAAAGGGAAATTGCTCTGATGTTCTAGAAACAAAGAGTAAAATAGAAACTGAAAGAACTCACTGATCACTTCCTGAGAGAGATCCTGACATGAAAACTCAGAGGAATAGTATACCCAAATTACAAAGCTCCTAGGTCAAGAAGAAAATGTTGTAAGAGACCAGAAAGAAACAATTCAAATATGAAACCACAGTCCGGATCACACAAGACTTAGCAGCTTCTTCCTTAAAAGAACAGAGGGCTAGAGATGTGATATTCCAGAGGGCAAAGAACCTAGGATTACAACCAAGAGTAGTCTACCCAACAGAACTAAGTATCATTTAGGGGGGAAAATGGCTAGTTGACAAAATAGAGGACTTTGGAGCACTCCTGATGAAAAGACCAGAGCTGAACAGAAAACCTGAGATTCAAACCGAAGATCCAAGAGAACCATAGAAAGGCAAACAGGAAAGAGAATCATCAGGGACTTCATAAGTCAAACTGTTTACATTCCTCTATAGGAGAATGATTCACGTAACTCCTAAGAACTCCATCCTTACTGGGCAGCTAGAGGAGACTGCATAGACAGATGGCACAGGTGTGAGCTGCTTATGCTGGGATCTTCAACAAGGAGTGCAGAGGTGTGAAGGAGAAAGGGGAAGGGAGAGGTTCAACGGGGAGAATCTTCTCATAGAAGAGGGGAGCAAGAAAGAGCTTTCATAGCGGAGGGAAAGTGGGCAGAGGTGTCAGACAGCGTCTAAACCTGACTCTCATTAGAATTTGTCTACACACTCAGTTGGACAGAGAAATCTATCTTGCCCACAAGGGAGGTAGGAGAGGAAGTGGATACGTGGAGGGCTCGCCCCTGGTAATGAAATGAGAAAAGGTAACCCAGCACAGGTAGGACCGGGCCAGGCTCTGGCTCAGCATGTCGTCCCTCGCAGGCGGTGTGGGGAAAGAACCAGAAAAGACTTCATTTCCCAGGACTCCTTTCGCGCGTCTCAGCCTCACGTCCCGCCATCCTCTGTCCCGATGCTTTCTGGGAATGGTAGTACAGCAGTGGGGTGGCGGAGACGCAGTGGACAGCCCCATGTTTTCCCTTTACGAGGAGAGGGCGGGAGTGCGCAAGTGCGAAGCCCGACTCGAAGTATCCCCGTGCATTCTGGGGACTGGAGTTCCCGGGCTCCCTATGCGCAGGCGCACTCTTCACAAGCGGGGACTTGGACGCTCTGCTGCAGGCTCTGGAGCGCAATCTGCCGGGCCCCCAGGGCGGGATTGCGCATGCGCTATGGCCTCCCTTCCTGAGCCCTTCTGAGACTCCTGCGTCGCGCGCGGCAGGTGAGTGTCTGCGGTTGTGAGCGCTGACCGGGCCGAATGGGGGTGTCCCTGGGGGCGGGAGCGCAGGTCTCCGGCCGGATGTCCCTGCTCAAGAACCATAAGCTGCTCCCTGTAACCTCGCTGCGAGTCTGGGCCCAGATCCAGAAAGAACCCAGTCCAGCAGCCCTTACAGATGAGGAAACTGAGGCACGGGGAAAGGGGGAATGGCCCTCCTGAGGACATGCCAGGAGGGGCTTCAAAGCCCTGAGGATGGTGCCAGCCTGACCCTGTGATCAGCTGCAGCCTCCTGCCTGCTGTGTTCTAGGGCAGACTCGTCTCCATCCTCTGAACCTTTGCACAGGCTGTTCCTCCCCTGCCATCCCTCCTCATTGCTTTGCTTTAGCCTCCCGAAGCTCTGACTTTGGGTGCCCTGCCTCTGGGCCAAACTTTCTATAAACACCCGCCTCCCCCCACCAGCCCCTTCTTTAGCTTGGGGTCTGGCCCGTGATTTTGTTGACTTCCAGGCACTCCACTTTGGTTTACAGGCTTGCAGATTCACCTGTGGGAAAGGGCATGGTTTGGGCTGCAAATGGATTGCTGGGAGCCTCCCCACTTCAGGGTCTTTGCTTGAACTCAGGTTATCCAGACCCCTGAGGCCAGGCCCCTGTACACCCATAACATAATCAGTCCCCTCCACCTCCCCAGCTGCAGGGGGTCAAGCTGGGGCTGAGGCTGGGGCCTTTGTAGTCCCTTACCTGTGCTCCTCTTGACCTCTCCCAACCTGGACAGATTCACTGTTTTCTCTGCATCCCTCCTGCCCAGACCAGCTCCTGGCACATAGTAGGTGCTCATTGCAGCCATTTTGAATTGAATGGACACTAAGGGCTGGAATCCAGACACAGGGGAGCTACAGGAGCTCAGCTCATTATTGTTTCCAATTCAGAGCTGACACTTGTGTCATGGAATCTCACCTGAGCTATGCCTGATGGGGTGCAGACTCTGGGAACCTCCTTGAATCTTCCCACTTGCTCTGGCAGTCTCTGGAGGCCCATAGGCTTTTCATTATCACTATGCTCAAATCTCTGTTATACTTTCCACCCTTGATCCTATCAAAATCCCATTCTCCAGGCTACTGGCCAGTCCCATCAAGATCCTCCCTAGATTCCATCTTTATTCACCCCAAGGTATTGGGCATTCCCCTCAAGACCTCTAGACACCCCAGGCTACTAGCCACTCCCATTAAGGGTTTCCTGGAACCCCCTGACTACTAGACTACCTCCAGATTCCTCCCACAGTCTTTCTGTATATAGGGTCCATCTCACTTCCATGAAAGCGTTCAGATTGTATCTGACCTACATGTTAATACAAGCATCACAAATGGGGAGGCTTCTTAAGAGTAAACCCAATATGGCAAATCTTTAATAAACTTTGTTTTACTTTGGCTGAAAGAAGACTTGGGTTGAATTCATTCAAGCAGGACCTCATGTGTCGGTATTTTGGGGTCCCCAGTACCCTGAACCTCAACATGCCCACCTCTTGCCCACTGTAGTTTGAAACTAGCCCTACTGTGCATCACCAAATGGAAATAATACTGATGTTATTTTATGCCATTTATGTTTTTTGTCCAGTGTCCCCTGGCTAGATGTCATCTCATAGCTGTCAAAGGACTTTAGTGAATTCAGGAAGCCAGTGTATCAGTAGGCATTTATTAAGGGCCTGCTGTGTACCTGGCACCATGGTAAGTGCTGGGCATACAAAGAGAGGTGAAAGTCCCTGCCCTCAAGGAGCTCACAGCCTAGCAGGGGAGATGTCAAGCAAACCACTGGGTGCAAACAAGCTGGAGACAGGATCGGTTGGAGACAACAGAGGGAAGGCACCAGTCTCATGAAGAAGGGAAAGCCAGGGAGGGCAGGAGTCAGAGCAGAGGAGAGAGAAAATGTTCCAGGCCTGGGAGATTACTGAGAAAATGCCCAAAGCAGAGAGAGGGAGGGTCTTATACATGGAAAGTACAGGAAAGGTGAGAGGGGGCCAGGTTATGCAGGGCTTTGAATGCCAAGCAGAGGATTTTACACTGGATCCTGGAGGTGATAGGGAGCCAGGTGAGTTGAGCAGGGAGTGACATGGTCAGACCTGCCCTTCAGTTAAATCTCTTTGGTTGCTGAATGGACGATGGACTGAAGTGGGGAGAGATTTGAGGCAGCAAGACCCACCAGCGGCCATTGCTGTAGTCCAGGTGTGAGGTGATGATGCCCTGTATCAGTGTGGAGGTTGTATCAGGAAAGATATTGGAGAGATACTGCAGAGGTGACAAGAGATGTTGCAAAGGTGGGTATGTGTGAAATGGATATGGTATGTTTCAGACAGAAATGGACAAAAGATGTGTGTGTGTGTGTGTGTGTGTGTGGAGATGGACTAGGTATGTTTCAGAGATGAAATATATAAGATATATAAGATAAAAGATATTGCCAGGGAGTGAAATGGACAAGGGATGTTTCAGAGGTGAAATGGACAAGAGATGTTTCAAGGGCGGTGGGTGTGGGCTGGTGAAATGGATAAGATGTTTCAGAGTTGAAATGAACAAAGGATGTGTGTGGGTGAAATGGAGAAGAGATGTTACAGAGATGAAATGGACGAGATGTTGCAAAGGCGGGGTTGGGTGAAATGAACAAGGGATGTTTCAGAGGTGAAATGGACAAGAGGTGTTGCAGAGGTTGTGTATCAAGGTTCATTAGATGTGCCTTTGACTGGGAGGTAGGGTTCACAGAAGGGGAGTAATAGGTACTATCTGTAGAAGTAGAAGTAAGCAGCCTTACTTAGTCAGAGGTCCTTATTTCTCTTTTTGGAGTACAGTTTTATTAATTTTTTTTTACATCACCTACAATTCCCATTATATGTATGCTCCCCCTCATTTTGAGCCATCTCTCATGTTCCTGACCTTTTAAAAAGAGGAAGAAAACAAAAGTCCACAAAACCAAGTGACATCCAGAAAGTCTGGTGTTATCTACAATATTCCACAGCCCTGGTCTCCCATAAGGCAGAGCTCCTCTTTGGAGTCAAGCTTGGCCTCCATAATTTTGAGAGACCTTTCCATTTGGATTGTTCCGGGGCTGCCCTCTCTCCATTGATGCTTTCCTAGTTGTGTCTTTCTTTCTTGGCTCTGCTGACTTCTGCTACATCAGTTCATATAAGTCTTCCAGTGCTTCTTTGTATATTTCATGGTCATTGTTTCTCCAAGTGCAGTAATATTCTATTTCATTAGTGTACCATAAGTTACTGATCCTTTATCTGATCGATGTCCCCCCCGCCACTGCTTCCAGTTCTTTACTACCACACGTGCAAAAAAAAGCATAAATATGTGTGTGTGTAGGGGCCTTTCTTTTTGTCACTGACCTCACAGGGTCATTTATAGGCCCTCATAGAGCCTAGTCATTTATTTCTGGATCAAAGCATAGGAACATTTTAGTCACTTTATTTGCATAATTCTACGTTTAATTTTTTTAACTTTAATTTTTTTCTCAAACCAAAATTTTAAATGTTTTTTATTTTTAATTTTGAGTTCTCTTTGCAAGAAGGCAAGCAGTTGGTTATGTATTAGGAATGTGCAGTTGTGCAAAACGTATTTCCATATTAGCCATGTTGTTTCCATAATTCTAAGTTGTCTTTCTGGAAGTCTTTAAATGCCTGAGGATTTTATGTTTTTGTTTAGAGGCAATAGGGAGCCAGTGAAGATATCTGAGTAGTATTGTGGTCAGACCTGTCTTTTAAGACTATTAAGAGGGTGATTGTGTGGAGTATGGGATGAGGGAAGAGAGACTGGACCAAGGGAGACCAGAGAGGAGTCTACTGCAGCCCTAGGCACAGACTTGGCATCTCAACAGTTCATACCTCTGTATCCTTGGCTTTTCCCTCCAAGTATAGATGGTCTCTTTAGGACCTCTTGGTCTTGGGCAAGTGCTGGGCAGGGCCTTCCACTCTGGGACCTGGGAGCTCCAAGCCATCCTTGGTCTCCCTCAAAACTCTCCTTTGTTCACCTGCAGCCCTGCCAGATTCTCTAGACACTGACTTTCCCCCACATTGGAGCATGGAGGAGGAAGAGGATGAGGAAATAACATCTGAGCTGCTGACAGTCAGGCCCAAGGTGAGTTCTAGCTCCCTCTCACTTTCTCTCTGGCCTACTTTCTCAGAGAACATTTCCTTGGACCTTGGTCTTGTCTTCTCACTGTGTAATTAAGGAATAAGAATGTTCTGATTTGTTCCCACAATAAGACACTCTCAAAGAAAAATGAAAGTGATTTTAATAAAGAATTTTAAAGCAGATAGAACTTAAATTTACAACAACAACAGATAATGTTTACAATGCCTAGACTTAAACTAAGAATACATAGAATAACAAAGTAAAGAGACATCACCAGCTTGGGGAAGCACCAACACCTGAAGTCCAAGCTGGGGATTCCCTAGGGACAGCTTTTCAGGGTCCAAATTGGGAAGGCCCTCAGGCAGAGCGTTCTCTCCTTGGGTGAGAATCCAGAGACTACCTTCCCAAGTCAGAGTTATGTGAAGCTTGAAACAAAGAAGGCTTGAAGTTGGGTGTATTCGTGACTCTAGGGGTTGCTTTCCCATGGTTCAGGATCTGGCCAGGTTCCCAAGCAAGGGAAGCATCTTGAGAGGCTACAAAATTTGACATGTTACAGAGAACTGGCCTAGTTCCTGAAACATGTCTTCTTGGGGACCAGCTACATTCCCAGATTAGACAGCTTAATTCTTAATGTGTTATACATTCCCATTAAACTCATACAAGGGATATGGAAGATCTTTCCTGTTAGAATTTATTCTTCACTCCCCCAGGCCCCCAGCCAGCACCCCAGGCTGTGTTACTTTATCCCAAAAGGATCTGGGTGTTCTGAAGGATGCCATTGACTTCATGGAACGTTTCAGTCAGAATTGTTTCCTAATATAAACCAACAAATTCAAAGCTAAGCTGTGAACTCAATTACTGAGGTTTTAGAGATGGTAGCACCACCTATCTGGTGGAAAGCATGCCCTTTATTGTCCAGGGAGAATCACTGAGGTGCCAGAAGCAGGGTCCCATGAAGTTTCCCATCCAATAGAATTACTGATCATCCAACAGCATTCATGACCTTTACTTGAGGGAACGAAGTGCTAGCTCCCCAACTGGGGCATCCTTCAAGTGCACCATGTTAGTATAAGGCCCCAGAATGTCTGGAACCCAGAGCAGGGATCACTAGGGAGTGACAGTGACTGTCATGCAGCCAGATTCAATGCCACCTTCTAAATGGGGACCCAGACACCCACTTCCCAAGACCAAAGCCCTATTTAGTCATGGCAGGAGCCTGGAGGGTAGGCACCTAGATCCATGATCTGTAACTGGTAGACTCTTGTGGTTCAGTCACCATTTGCTGAGATGAAGACCCATCCTCTCTGTGCCATCACCCCAGCTCCCTCTGTGGTCACTGCTGTCCTGACCCTCCACAGTCCATACCTTCTGATGTCCCTGTCCCCAGCTCCCTTGGGAGTCCATGTTTTTTGGCAAGCTTTCTCCTCCCCACATGCCATCTTCAGTTACTCCTAGAGAGCTCCTGGAGACAGGACCAACAGAGAGAGCTCCCACCGCTCCCCGCCCCACCCCGGCCTCCTGCCACTGTCCATCTGCTGCCATTAATCTGCAGCCTTCCTCCTTTCAAGTTTCAATCCATTCATCTATACCAGCTCATGTTGCTGTGCTGTAGAGGTAGCTATGGTGTGCCACAGGGCACAGAGTCAGGAAGCCCTGAGTTCACATCTGGCCTCAGACACTTACCAGCTGTGTGAACTTGGGCAAGTCACAGAACTCATTTGCCTCAGTTTCCCCACCTCAGTTATCCCTAGTACAATGGGGATAATCATGGTAGCCCCCAGGACCCCAAATACCAAAAAGAGAGAATTTCTCTGCTGCCCTCCCCTGCCCCCAGTAGCTTGAAAAGCACTTAGAATAATGCCTGGCACAGAATTGGTGCTTAAATAATCCTTCCTTCCTTCCTTCCATCTTACCTTCCTCCCTCCCACTCTTTCCCAGCACTGCCTGCCGTGAGCTGCCCCTCCACCTCCCCTGCCCCCAATGTCACCCTGCTTATTCCCAAGCCAGGCCTTGTGGCTGCTCAGCTCTTGAATCTCACAGCATTTTGGTTGATTGTTGGTTCTTGTCCTTAGTTCTTGAAGAGGACCCAAATGACATGACTGTGCTAGAGTCATGTTTGACTGTGTCCAGCTTGGCTGATCAGACCAATGCGAGCTCAGAATGCTCTACCATAGGTCGCACACAAATAATCCCTGTGGATGTTTGGGGTGGATTTGGGGAGGGACTGTGTATCTCATATTTCTTTTGAGCTATTGCAATTCTGGTTTGTTCACAAAGTGCAGCACCTTCTCTGATGAGAGCACGCCATGCTGAGTAGTCCTCTGCCAGTGTCTCTCATCTCACAAATCAATCCCAGAGTTCTTCAGAGAGACCTCGAGAGTGTCCTTGTATCATTTATGACCACCATGTGAGCACTTGCCCTGTGTGAATTCTCCATAAAACAGTCTTTTTGGCAATCTAGGTTTTGCATTCCAACAACGTGGCCAGCCTGTTGGAGTTGCACTGTCTGAAGCATAGTTTGAATGCTTGACAGTTTAGTTCAAGCAAGGACCTCAGTGTCTGGTATCTTATCCTGCGAGGTGATCTTCAGAATCTTCTTAAGATTCCTGAAATTCAAATGGAATTGATTCAGTTTCCTGGCATGGCGCTGGTAGACTGTCCATGTTGTGCAAGCATACAGCAATGAGGTCAGCACAACAGCTCTGTAGACCTTCAGTTTGGTAGTCAGTCTAATACCTCTTCTCTCCCATACTTTCTTTTAGAGATTCCCAAACACTGAGCTAGCTCTGGCAATGTGTGCATCAACCTCATTATCAGTGTATACATCCCTGGAAAGTACACTCCCAAGATAAGTGAACTTATCCACAGTATTCAAAACTTCTCCATGTGCTGTAACCGATGGTTCCACATATGGATGGTGTGGTGGTGGCTGATGGAGCACCTGTGTTTTCTTGGTGTTATTAGGCCAAAATTAGCACAGGTAGCAGAGAATTGATCTGTACTTTGTGGCATCTCAGCTGCAGAGGCTGCCTTGAGTACACGATCATCCACAAACAGAAAATCATGCACCAACACTCCCTCCACTTTGGTCTTGGCTTGTAGCCTTTTCTAGTTGAATTTACCAGTCAGTGCCATAGCTGACCTTGATGCCGTGTTCTTCCTCATTGGCGGCATTTAGCAGCATGGCTGAAAGCATCATGCTAGAAAGCATGGGAGCAAGCACACAGCTTTGTTTTACTCCATTGATGACTAGGAAAACTTGAGAGCATCATCCATTGCCTAGAACTCAGGCAATCATGCTGTTGTGAAATTAATGTACAATACTGGTGAACCTCTGGGCAACCAAATTTTGACATAATTTTCCATAAGCCCTCATGACTGACAGTATCAAAGGCCCTGGTCAGATCTACATTGTATGGAGACCTCTGTTCTTCTTCTGGCCTTTTTCTTGGAGTTGTTGGGCAGCAAACACCATATCGACCATTCCTCAGCTCTTTCTGAAGCCACACTGGCTCTCAGGTATACGACCATCTTCCAGGTGAAGCATCAGCCTGTTAAGGAGGACACTAGCAAGAATCTGTACAGCAATGACTAAGAGAGTCATTCTCCCCATTCCCTGCCATGATTGTCACAGGACAGTCTATTCCCTTTACCTTTATAGAGATGGACAATGGAGGCATCCTTGAACTGGGGATAACCTTCCTCCTGCCATATAATGTGGACTATTTCAGTCAGCTTTTGTATGAGCAATGGTCCCCCTACCTTGTAAATCTCACCTGGGATAGAATCAGCACCAGGTGCTTTGCCACATGAAAGGAGCCTAATGGCCCTCAAAACCTCTTCTTCAGTTGGAAGTTCAGCTAAGGAGGGATTGACTTCAACCTGAGATAAATGGTCAATGGCCTCAGCATTGATTGATGATGGTCTGTTGAGAACACTGGAAGTGTTCAGCCCATCTCTCTAGGATCGTGTCCTTATCACCAATCAATGTGGATCCATCAGCACTGAGTAGTTGTGATGCACTGTAGGTTTTGGTCCATAAATAGCTTTCAGGGAATCATAAAAACACTTTTGATTATTATTATCAGCACAAAACTGAATTTCATCTTCCTTCTTCCTGAGCCAGGAATCCTTCATCTCTCTAAACTTCACTTGTACTTTACTTTTGATGGAATTAAATACTGCCTTCTTAGAGATGGATGAACTATCCTGCTGGTAAATCCTGTAGAGTTCTCGTTTTTCATTTAGCAGCTTCTGAATTTCCCCATCATTTTCATCAAACCAGTCTTGGAATTTATGAGTATTCTGACCCAGATGAGCAAATGCAGTGTTGTACACCAAATCTCTGAAAACTGCCCACTCCTTTTTTGCCCTACTGTTGCCAGCTATGTGTTGGCTCAACTTCCCCTCCAAATTAGCAACAAACTGTTCATGCTTGGAGAAGCACTCTAATCTCTTGACATTAAGTCTTCTAGTTATTTTGCCTTGGAGCCACCACTTTTGTTGAATGTGAAGATTTAGCTTGGAGAGGATAAGTCTGTGATCGGTTCGGCACTTTGTACCACACATTGCCTTCGTCACTCTCACATCTTGTCTGTTACTTCTCCTTAGAATCACAGTCTGTTAAATACCAGTGTTTGCTGCAAGGGTGCATCCATGAAGTTTTATTGCATTTAGGTAAGTAGTGTTGGTGATGAGAAGGTCATGAGCTGCACAAGTCTTCAGTATTAAGTGACCATTGCTGTTGCTGTTTCCCCCTCCATTCTTCCCTAGGACGCCCTGCCAAGTCTGGTAGTCTGAACCTACTTTAGCATTAAAGTCACCCAGATCTATAAGCTTGTCCTCTTTCGGCACCTTGATGATGAGGGTCTCCAGTTCTCCATAAAATTTTTCTTTAACCTCTCAGTGTTTGTCATGGTGGGAACGTAGGCACTGATGATGGTGGCGTGACGTTTTCCTGCGAGTGGCAATCACATTGTCATGAGCCTGTCATTCACTCCTTTTGCCAGGCATACAAGCTTGTTGACTTGAATTGTTTTGATTGCAAAACCTACACCAGCTTCACGGCGCTCCCCTTCACTGTGACCACTCCAGCAAAATGTGTCCAGCTCCGACTTCAGTAAGCTGGCCTTCATTTGCCAGCCTCGTTTCACTCAAGGCTGCTTTTTCAATGTAATACCTACTGAGTTCTCCCATAACAAGAACTGTTTGTCTTTCAGGTCTACTGGATTTTATATAGTCTATAAGGGTGTGCACATTCCATGTGCTGATGGTGAGTGGAATCATCTTTGCAGAAATTTTTGTATTTGTGCGTATGTGTTTTGACCACAGGGTGCGGTCCCTGCTTTGTGCAGTAATCAGACCAGAGTTGGGTAAGCAGAAAATGTTTAGGGAACCTTTTCTAGCCCCCTTCCTCACAGCAGGAGGTGAGCAGTACAGTCCTTAAAAGGCTGCTCAGACACCCCGGGGGCTGCCGAGTCCTACTGCTGCTTCCAGTGAGAAACGACCCTATGGCCTGGGCTGCCCGTGTGCAGGGTTGTGACTACAGCTCCCAGTGTATCTGCCCTGGCTGCTTCATCACTAACCTGTCGCCAGAGGACTTTGAGATGAGTAAGAATGGTAAAACGGCATGGGTGATGTCATTTGATTCATACGTAAACGGTATTTAAGTGAGGCAGAGTTGCACAAAGTTGTCCCCCTCACTCTCTCTTCCAGAGTCCACAGCATTTGAGAGAAACTCCATGACCATCTAGTCCTTCTAACCCCTGACAAAGAATTTCTACTAAAGCAGCATGGATGAAAATGACGATGATTGTAATGAGAATGTGGGGGGAGGGAGTGAACCCCCCTGTGTATATGCCCCCCGTGAGCCAGGCACTGTGCTCAGCACTTTACAAGCATGATCTCATTTGACCCTCAGAGCAACCTGAGAAGTGCTATTTTCATTCCCTTTTTATAGCTGAAGAAACTGAGTCCAACAGAGGCTAAATGACTTGCCCTGGGTCACACAGCTAATAAATGTCTGAGGTTGGATTTGAATTTGGCTCTTTGCGATTCCAAGTCTAAGTGCTGACAAGTGAGACTTGAGTGCCTGCTTGAAGAGACTACCTCTGTCTCTTTGTAGCCCTTTCCACTTTTGTATAACTTAATTATTCAGAATTTGCCTGACATCGAGATCAAACTGGCCTCATTGCATTTGCCCTCTACCTCTTCATTCTTTGCGTGCAGTGACAGGAGAACAAAGTTCACCCCTCTTCCTCATGATGGCCCTGAGGACACCTGAGGACACCTGTCACACCTGTCACACCTTCCCCCTCCCCTTGTCTCCTATTCCCAATGCTTCACATCCCCATGTCTTTAGTTTGTTCTCCTGTGGAATGTGTGCAAGGTCCTTCTTTATCCTCCTTACTTACCTGAGGGAGCTGTACAGCAATCCTTCCAGAACCAAACCCAGGACTTTAGATAGGACCTGACCAGGGCAGAGGACTGAGGAGCCATGCCTTTCCTGGGTCTGGAAGTTCCTCCTTCCTCAGTTCCATGCATGCCTTTTTTTAAAATCACCTTCACATCCCTCCTATTCTCATGCAGATTGCCACCTCTTATAACAAAAAATGAGACAGAAGACAAATCAGCAGAACTGACCCATTCTCTATGAAATTCTCCTACCTGCCCCCCCAGCCTCTGCCAAAAATGGAGAGAGGCATATCCGTATGGCTCTTCACTGGGGCTGCCCTTGGTCCTATTTTGTAGCATTCCAGTGTGGCTTTGTCATCATTCTTAACACTTTCATTGTCATTTAAGAAAAATTTATTGTAGGGACAAAGTGTTAAAAAAAATCAATAAAGGAAAATATAAGCCTGACAGTCATCATTTTATATGCAAAAAAAAATGGCATTTAAAAAGTTTGAGGGACATCATTTCTGGTAATTTAAGAACTTTGTTAATGATGTCAGCATTCTAATAAAAGGAGGTCAATGGCCCTCTTTAGTGCCAAAGACAGTCATGGTGTTAGGACCACAGTTCATATGCCCTTTAGAAAAGATGTGTTCCCAAGGGTGACAATCAGCTGACTGGTAAGTTTACAGAGAGAAGTGAACCTGCTTCAATGAGGGGCTGAGAGTGACATCATGTCACTCTTGGCCAGAGAGACTATCCCTGTAATCAGGCCACCTTCAGCCTTGGACAGTCTAGACCAAGAATCCATATCCCTCACTGAACCCTGAGCTAGTTCCATGGAGTAGCAATCTCCAGAATGAGGAAAATGTTAATCCTGTCTTCCATCAGCTTTGCCCTTGAGAGATTGGATAAGAAAATAAAACAGGGAAAAAATAATTTTAATAATTGGCTATTAATATGGGAGAGAAATGATCATTTGTCTGAAAAATAAATGCCATAATTCATTCACCTAAAAGAGTCATGATGTGGCAGCGGCAATTTACCCCATTCTGTTTCTCCCTTTCTCCTCCCAATATATTCTTCTCTCACCCCTTACTTGTATTTTTTAGATATCATTCCTTCATATTCGAGTCACTCTGTGCCCTCTGTATATATACATACATACATATGTATGTATGTATGTATATATACATATATATGTGTGTGTATATATATATATATATATATATATATATATATATATATATATATATATATATATATATAGTTCCTCCCATTACCATAATACTGAGTCTGTCTATATACATAATTCTGCTAAATGTAGAACTGAAATAATTTAGAAAGTTGTCCAGCAGAGGGGAGAGCTGAAAAGGAGAAGTTACACATTTTATAGGGTTCAGACAAAAGAACAAGTAAACAGTAACTGACTAGTGTAAAGGGAGTTTCCAAATAAGACACATAAGGTGTACAATGGGAGAAAACTCCTTCCATTAGTTGGTTGGGGTCTGACTGGTTTCTGGTCAGCAGGACCTTGGTCCTGAGTTAAGCCTTCAATCTGATCTCTGAGCAGCAGGTCTGTTTCCTTGTTGCACAGAGCTAGGTTCCAACTGCATTATCATTTTTCCTCAGCTTCCCCATGGGCGTTAAAGCCCAACATTGCTAAGGCAGCAAAAGCACCATTGTAGACGCAGAGAGCTAGGCTAAGGCTTAACAACAACCCCTGTCTAGGGAGTCACTGCTCATCTCCTCTGGAGCTGGATAGAATTTGCCTAGGGGGTGTTTGGGAGTAGTGTAATGGGTAACTCCGAGTCAGAGGGATCATTTTGAGACTTGGACCAGGAAACAAGTGCACTACCCAGGGCAAGGAGGTTTCCCAGATATTGAAAGGACACACAGCCACAAATGTCACAGAAGTTAAAAAAAAAGAGAAATTCACAATCTCATGCTTCCTTCAATGTCATGAAAGTGGAACAAACTTGAAATCATAACCTCATATGTCCCTTAAGGAAAGGAACCTTGTTTAACAAACTCTGCAGGTAAACTATGTTATGTTACAAATTAAACTACATTTAATCAATTTATTTCATCTTGAGTTTTAGCTGTAGTATGGATCTGTCTGTTACTTGGAAACATTTTCCCTTGGAAATTCTGGAATAGGTCTCATTTCCAAGGCAGTTCTAGAAGGATGTTCCTCTTAAATTTGGTTTTCTAGTAACTAGTTCATGTGTAAACCAGCTCAGTTATAGAGTTAATCTTACATTTGCCTTCTTGTCATTGTTTTTGGTAGGAACATTTGAAAGCCAGTTATACATGAACACACATAAATATGTGTATATGTGTGTGTGTATGTATAAAAATATAAAATCTTAGTTCTTAGAGAAAACAGTTTTGTCACTTTTCTCCGAGTGAAGTTTACTACCCAATAAAATTGAAAACTTTTACATCTTCATCACATCACATTTTAGTCCTAACTGCCCTATCCTCATATTGAAGATATATATTGGGGCAGGTGGGTAGTGTAGTAGATAGAATCTCAAAGGAAGATCTGAGTTAAACTCTGGTCGTAGACACCAACTGTGTGACCCTGGGCAAGTCATTTAACCCTATTTGCCTCAGTTTCCTCATCTGTAAAATGAGCTAGAGAAGGAAATGGCAAACCACTCCAGTGTCCTTGCCAAGAAAATCTCAAATAGGGTCATGAAGCATTGGACGTTACTGAAAAACAATTGGCCAACAACATTATCCTCAAATTATCCAGAAAAAATGAGATTAAGGACCAAATCTTATACATGAATGTAACTATTAGTGACAACAAATTCAGAATACTAAAAGTAAAAATAGATCTTTCATACTTGCTTCCCATTATAGTAACTCAGAGATGTTGAGTATTGCAAAAACAGGATTTATTATATATGTATGTATGTGTGGGGGTATACACACACACACAGAGAGACACACTTCTACAATTCACCTGCCCTTGTTAAATACATTTGCTAGGAAGAGAAATGGTTATGATGATATTAAGATTCTCCCTTAAAGGGTAGAGCTTCTTTAACTTTGAATCCAGGTAGAAGTCATAGTTAACCTTTATTTTGGAAGAGCCAATTATGTAGCAAAGTCCCACATTTTTCACAGGGTACCTAAATACAATACAACTTCATGGATGCACCCTCAGGGCAAACATTGGCATTTAATAGACTGTCTCATTTTAAGGAGAAGAGACAGAATGTGAAAGTGACAAAGGTGATGTGTGGCATAGAGTGCTGGACTGATCATAAGCAGCCTCTCAAACCTAAATATTCACATTCAACAAAAGTGGCAGCCCAAAGGCAAGGTGACTACCAGAAGACAATGTCAACAGATTAGAGTGCTTCTCTAAGCATGAACAGGTTGTTGCCAACTTGGAGGGAAAGTTGAGCCAACACACAGTTGGCAACAGTGGAGCAGAAAAGGAGTGGGCAGGTTTCAGAGATTTGGTGTACAGCACTGCATTTGCTCATCTGGGTCAGAACACCCACAGATACCAAGACTGGTTTGAGGAAAATGATGGGGAAATTCAGAAGCTGCTAAATGAAAAATGAGAATTCCACAGGGTTTACCAGCAGGACAGTTCATCCATCTCTAAGAATGCAGCATTTCACTCTATCAAGAGCAAAGTACAAGCAAAGCTTAGAGAGATGCAGGATTCTTGGCTCAGTAAGAAGGCAGATGAAATTCAGTTTTACACTGATAGTAGCAATTGAAAGTGCTTTTGTGATGCCCTAAAGGCTATTTATGGGTCAAAGATATATGCTACATCTCAACTACTCTGCTGATGGAGCCACATTGATTAGTGATAAATATATGATCCTGGAGGGATGGGCTGAACACTTCCATAGCGTTCTAAACAGCCCATCATCAATCAATGCTGAAGTAATTGACTACATACCTAAGTTTGAAACCAATCCTTCTCTAGTCAAGTTTCCAACTGAAGATGAGGTTTTGGATGCCATTAGGCTCCTTTCATGTGGCAAAGTGTCTATTCCAGCTGAGATTTACAAGGCAGGAAGTTCATTGCTCATGCAAAAGCTGATTGAAATTTTCCAGGTTATATGGCAAGATGATGCCTCCATTGTCCATTTCCAGGTAAAAGAAATAGATTGCCCTGTGACCATCACAGCAAGGGTCCCTCTCTCTCCCCCCCGCCCCTTCCCCCAGTCATTGCTGGAAAGATTCTTGCCAGAATCTTCCTTCATGGGCTGATCCTCCACCTGATTGAGAGCCATTGAGCAGAAAGGGCCTAGGAGCACTCAATATGGTGTCCATTATGATCATGCAGCAGTTAGGTTGTTTTTTTGTGCTTTCCAGCTGCATTGTTGTAGTCATTGTATGGGGCAGCTAGGTGGTGCAGTGGATAGAGCACTGGTCCTGGAGTCAGGAAGACCTGAACTCCAGTCTGACTTCAGACACCTAATGGCTATGTGACCCTGGGCAAGTCACTTAACCCTATTTGCCCTAGTTTCTTCATCTATAAATGAGCTAGGGAAGGAGATGGCAAACTACTCCAGTTTCTTTCCCAAGAAAATCCCAAATGGGGCTATGAAGAGTCAGATGTGACTGAAATGACTGAACAGCAACAGAAGTTACCATGTGCATTATTTTCCTGGCTCCTCCATATGGGCCACTTTAAGCACAAGCTGTACTTTTGTTAGACCCCTGATTGTGTATTACAGTTGTTTCTGTGTTTGGCATGCCTCTGTACCCTCAAGTATATGCTGCTTGGAAGCAAGGGCTGTGTTTTCTTTAATGTTGTATTTCATTCCACTCCTAAAATAGTGTATGCACACATAGGTTTTTGATAAATATTTGTTCAAATAAATGGAGATAATTTTATTCTGTTCCCACAGAGTACAAAGGGAACAGTATCCCATGAGTCACAGCAGGGTCCTCTTTTTGAATGGAGAAGAAGAGTCATATTATAGTATACCACTTGGGGCATACTGGTTTTTTAAAAAAAATTTTTAAAAAAACAAATCTTCCCAGAACAGGGTGATGAGTAAGGAAGAATGATTACTTCAGTGTGGCTAATAAGGAATTAATGCTTTTAGTATGATTGTGATGTTAGAAGAGACAGACCATTGGTGTTGATTGATTGATTTGGTTCTTTGAGAGTAAAGGGCTTGATTTGCTAGGACACCACTTTGGGAGATGATTTTTCTAGATTAAATTCAGCAATAAAGAACAGTTTCCATTCTTTTGAGTCTAGTACAAAATGAGAGGTGGTATTTGTAGGGACTCAATAAATATCTGCCACGAAATGCTTAAAACTCACTTCTATAAGAAATATAATCATTTAATATCATTTTTGGACCTTAATAAGGGCCAGAATCTGAATTAATCAACCAGAAGAAGAGTCTGGACCTAGCAGCTTCTTTGTTCTCTAAAGTAAACTCAGAGAATACCTCTTCCTATGTCAACAAGACCAGATGGGACTGACTTAAGAGCATTTTTCCTCCATTTATGGCCATTAAGGATGAGACCCTTAACCTGAGACACCATCTTGAATAATGGAGCTTATCTTAATATTTTTTTATGGACATAAACTATGCTGTGGCATGTTAATGGTAAAGAAAACACAGATATCCTGGGTTGTATTTTCAATTGACTCTTTGTCAACTCCCTTATCTCATTGTATTAACCACCTTTTCAATTAAGATGGTTAAACGTATGTGGAGATCATAAATTTGAGTGATATAGAGACCCTGCATTGAGATTGTTCTAAAACATATTTAAGCTTGGTCATTCAGACAGTCAGAACTTATGTTTTGACTCCACGCAGCATGTATCTACTAACTTTGAGGGAATAAACAATATGAATTTATATATCACCTAGCCTGTTTGCCTTCTTTAACCAGACTTTCAGGTCAATAGAAGCTCTCTCCAAATTTCCTACTGCCAACTCCTTATCTCCCCCTGAGAATTATGAGAAGGTCCTTGGGTAAGAAGAGATGCGTTTCATGTTTCAGGAATTGGTGACATTCCAAGATGTGGCTGTGGACTTCACTCACGGGGAGTGGAGAAGGCTGGCACCTGCTCAGAAGGTCCTGTACAGGGAGGTGATGCTGGAGAACTTTGAGAACCTCGTCTCCCTGGGTAAGGACACCCCTCTCTCCCTTGAGACAGGCTGTGATCACTGGGGTGTCTCTGCTTCTTACTAGGTAAAAATGAGAGAATGTGACAGAAGAAGTATGCTGAGTGTGAGATTTTTGTGTAGTATCAGCTGGGGGAAAATTCTGGAAGCAACATTTTTGTTCTCTGTTCCCTGGTGAAAGATCTTGGCCTTTCACAAAGAGACATCCTGGGGCTTCATTGTCCTGGTCTTGAAGGTCTGGTTTCTCAACTCTTTGTTTCCCCAGGTCAAAGGTTCTTGTGTTCTGAAGATGTGAGGAGGTCCTCTCCTCTTGCTGCCAGTGAAGGGGCCAGTGTCTGAGTCTCAATTAGATCTTGGCTACATTCCCATAGAAGGGATGAGCTCTGTCCTCTTGGCCCTCTCAGCATGACCTCTTTTCCCTTGAGAGAGAATAGGACCAAGATGGGATTCTGAGTTGGTTTTCTGTCCCCAGAATATCTTCATTTCTGTCCCCATGATCAGGGCTTCCAGTTTTAAAACCAGATGTGATCTCTCGGTTGGAGAGAGGAGAAGCACCATGGATGCCCAGGGGAGAGATTCCAAGAGAACCTGACCCAGGTGAGTGTGTGACAGGGGAGTAGGCAGATGGGAGTCATGGTGAGTAGTAGCTGAAGTGGCAACCCCTTTGAAATGTTAGCCAGGGAGTTCTCTGCAAAGAGCCTTAGCCCATGGGCAAGGGATGAAACAAATGTGTATTTCTTGTTTCATACTTTATAACATTTGACCACTTATCTATTTAAGCTTCAATGTCCTGCCATGTGATAAGCTGAAGGAACAGGGCTCTTTAGTGTGCAAAAGGGAAGACTTATGGGAGGGAATGACAGCTGTCTTTTCACCCAACTAAATTAAGTCCACTCATTGCAACAATTGCAGTGAAGGTTCTCTGAGCTTGAGAAATTTAAAAATGCGACTTGATCACATCCCAGTGCTTTCATTTGGCTACAAATGCCTCCTTGAATGCCATTGTCGTTCATCCTTGTTCTCAAAGAAGACCAGTGACATCACGAGTGTAATGTCTTGACTTGCAAGTGAACTGGATTTAAGTGAGGCAGAGTTGTGTAGTCATCAGCCTCATGTTCTCCTCCAGTCATCATGAGTCCAGTGGCAAGACAAGTCCGGATGACTGGTTATGGGGCAGGGTGCAGTGGGTGACCTTGGCCTTTTTAGACTAAGTTCTTTCCCAGGTCTCTGTTTGTCTGAGGTAATACTTATGCAATGACTAAGGGCTAGGTAAGAATTGGCCAAAAAATGGCCTATTTTATTATCACACAAATATCAATCTGGAAGGGAAAGACCCTCAGAGTTTCTGACCTGAACGGAAAACAGTTGCTATTTATACTCATTCTAAACCCTGGGTAACGGAAGCTTGGGCTGGGGCCTATTATTGACCGTTCAATGAAAGCCAAAGTGATTTGGGTTTCAAGGTGTAATCTAGTCACTATTGGAATCACAATAGGCTTTTTTAAAAGCCTGGGTTTTTTTCAATGCTCAGTTTCAAGAAATCATAAATGAAAACAGTGCAGGACAAAGAATAAATTGTCCCCGCTTTTTGAAAAATAGAGAAATTTAAAAAATAATCTAGCCCCTAAACCCCAAGATATCTTACTGAATACAAGTGACCAAAAGGTATATTCCTTTGGACATAGTACCCCCATGTAAGGGTGTGACTCCCCATGTGGAGAAGGGGCCACATGCAGCCAGGGAAAAAGAAGATGAGGAAGAGAATTCTTCTACTACTACTACTACTACTACTACTACTACTACTGCTACTACTGCTACTACTGTTACTACTGCTACTACTGCTACTGCTACTACTGCTACTGCTACTGCTACTACTATTCCTGCTACTACTACTGGCCCCAGTACTACTCACAGAATGTTGTTCATCATTCTCAAAGAAGACCAACAGTGTTTTGAGGGTGATGTCTTGATTTGTGAGGGACAAGAGTCAGGACAGTGAGCGATGGCTGTCTGTGAATGACTGACTGTGTGGTAATCTACAGTGAAGAGAGGAGAAGGAAGCCTACAAGGAAAACTCACACATCCAAAAGAGAGTTATTGACAGATATTCTTTACATCTGGCTAGAGTCAGGAATGGAATGTGACAAGGCTCCAGATGTGTGTCCAGGTTGGGTGGGTTCACCCAGATCTGTCATGCTCCTTGTTGCTCTTTATGAAATGTCACCTCATGTATACCCTGCCTTTTTCATGTCCAGCTCTGAGACTAGTAGTTAAATTAAGCCTACAGTTCTTGGAAAGGACATGCGTCAGTCAATTTCTCTTATGGCTCACCTGCCATCCATATAATGTGTCAGGGATGGCCTCCCCATTGCTCCCCCTTCCCTATACATACAAGCTGCTTGAAGGCAGATGCTATCTTGGGTTTTTTTGTTTTTTTTTTGTAATTTGAGTCCCAGCACTGTACTTGAAATATATAGACATGCTTTCTCCAATTCATTGTTTAGTCATCTTGGCTTTCAACTTCCCTTATCAGTGTTTTGTGCTTTGCATTTTAGTCCTCATTCTTCTTAATGAAATAAATTGAATCTCAAACCTAATGTAAAAGTTTTCCTTTTCCTAGCACAAATAGCAGTGAATATTACCATATGTTTTCCTTTAGGCTCCCTTTGTCAGAAAAGGCAGTGTATCCCTGAGGACCAATCTGTGAATCAAGGCATTTGTGTGAAAGCATCTGCTAAGGGAAGACTGCAAAAGGTTGGTCCCTGAGATTGCCAAATGGGAGAAGCTGGGATTTGTAAGGTCAGGTTAGAGAAGGGAGGGGAGGAAGGAGTGGATCAGATGGCCCAGATGAGTTTTAATAAATTTTAATAAGATGGGTTTAATGAATTTGATAGGCATTTCAGTGTGGGATCATCAGTCCTTGATCCTTACACTCAAAGAGTTTCACAGGAGTTGCTACAGGAAAAAGTAACCATAAATAAGATATGTTCAGAATGTGCTGCAAAGTCTTCAGATTAAACTACCTGTAATAGAGTATCCTTGGAGACGATGCTTTGTAGAGAAAAGATACGTAGAAGTCTCTTATATCACTATTTGGACTATCTTCTATTTCATTCTTAAATACCAGAGAAAAGCAGGATGAACATAATTAACTAATTCCACATAATTAATGTGGAAAAGCCTTAAGGAAAAAAATTCTTATAATTTGAATACATATTGGAGAGAAACCCTAAATGTTAAATAAATATATAAAAGTCTTTATTCAGTAGGGAAGCCTTCATGTTTATTAGAGAGTTCAAACTTGAGAGAAATCATGTGAAAATGGCTAATTCAGGCATGCCTTCAGTAATAATTCTTGTCTTCTTTTACAGCTGACGATTCACACTGGCAAGAAATGCTATAAATTCAACAAAGGTGGGGAAGCCTTCAGCCACAATGCACCCCTTATGCAGAGAATTAATATTGGTGATAACTCAAAAGAATGTGGAAAAGCAGTTCAGCAGTTAGGAAGCCCTGATGATCAGAAAATTCAGGCTAAAAATAAACTACATCTTTCTGATGAGTTCAGGAAAACTTTTACTATACATCAGAGAGTTCAAGTTGATGAGAAAACCTTTGATTGTAATGAATGTGGCAAAGACTTTGAAGGGAGTTATAAACTAAATGACCATCAGAGAATTCATACTGGAGAGAAACCCTTTGAGTGCAATGAATGTGGGAAAAACTTCAGCCTGAGATCCTCACTTATTTTACATTGGAGAATTCACACTGGAAAGAAACCCTTTGAATGTAATGTGTGTAGGAAAGGCTTCCATTACAAATCTCACCTTATCCTACATCAGAGAATTCATACACAAGAAAAACCCTTTGAATGTAATGAATGTGGAAAAACCTTCAGATGGAAGAATCAGCTTGATAAGCACAAGAGAATTCATGTTGGAGAAAATCATTTGGAATCTGATAACTGTGGAGAAGAATTTAGCCAAAGGCGAAATGTTGGTGAAAATAGAATAATTCATACTAGAGAGAAGCCCTTTAAGTGTAGTGAATGTGGCAAAGCCTTTCCATGGAAGTGTAAACTTAATGAGCATCAGAGAATCCATAGTGGAGAGAAACCCTTTGGATGTAATGAATGTGGAAAAAACTTCCGCCTGAGATCATCACTTATTTTACATCAGAGCATTCATACTGGAGAGAAACCCTTTGGGTGCAGTGAATGTGGGAAAGCTTTCCACAACAAATCTCAGCTTACAGTACATCAGAGACTTCATACTGGAGAGAAGACTTTTGAGTGTAATGAATGTGGGAAAATCTTCTACAATAAATATCACTATACTCAACACCAGAGAATTCATACAGGTGAGAAGCCCTTTGAGTGTATTGACTGTAGGAAAAAATTCAGCCTGAGGTCATCACTTATCAAGCATCAGAGAATTCATACTGGAGAGAAACCTTTTGAGTGTACTGAGTGTAGGAAGAATTTTAGTGAGAAATCATCACTTATTAAACATCAGAGAATTCATACTGGTGAGAAACCCTTTGAGTGTCTTGAATGTGGAAAGAAGTTTAGCTGGAGGCCATCACTTATTTCACATCAGAGAATTCATACTGGAGAGAAACCCTTTGAATGTGTTGAATGTGGGAAAAACTTCAGCCAACGGACATCGCTTACTCTTCATCAAAGAACTCATAGTAGAGAGAAGCATGTTAAATATAATAACTCTGGGAAAGACTTGACCCAAAAGGATCAACTTACTGAACATCAGAAAACTCATATTGGAGAAAAACCCTTTAAGTGTAATGAATGTGGAAAAAGCTTCAGCCTGAGATTGTCACTTGTAGCACATCAGGGAATTCATGCTGGAAAGAAACCCTTTGAATGTAATGAGTGCAAGAAAGTCTTCATGTGGAAGAGTCAATTGAACAAACACAAGAGAATTCACACAGGAAAGAAACCCTTCAAGTGTAATGAATGCCAAAAGTCTTTCCATGACAAATATCATCTTACTGTACATCAGAGAATTCATACTGGAGAGAAGCCCTTTAATTGTAATGAATGTGGAAGAAACTTTAGTGAGAGGTCATCACTTATAAAACATCAGAGAATTCATACTGGAGAGAAACCCTTTGAGTGTCATGAATGTGGGAAGAACTTTACTCAGAGATCATCACTAACTTCACATCAAGGGATTCATACTGGAGAGAAACCCTTTGAGTGCACTGAATGTGGGAAAGCCTTCCATTTCAAATCTCACTTTCTTGTGCATCAGAGAATTCACACTGGAGAGAAACCCTTTGTGTGTAATGAATGTGGGAAAAACTTTAGCCAGAAGTCAACACTAATTTCTCATCAAGGGATTCATAATGGAGACAAACCTTTTGAATGCACTGAATGTAGGAAAACCTTCTGTTTCAAATCTCACTTTACCATACATCAGAGAATTCATACTGGAAAGAAAACCTTTGAGTGTAATGAATGTGGGAAAGCCTTCTACAGCAAATCCCACCTTACTGTACATCAGAGAATTCATACTGGGGAGAAAACCTTTGAGTGTAATGAATGTGGGAAATCTTTCTACAGCAAATCTCACCTTACTGAACACCAGAGAATTCATACTGGAGTGAAACCCTTTGAGTGTAAGGAGTGTGGGAAAAGCTTTCGTCAGAGGTCATCATTTATTTCCCACAAGAGAATTCACACTGGAGAGAAACCCTTTGAATGTAATGAATGTGGGAAAAACTTTAGCAGAAGGTCATCACTTATTTCACATCAGAGAATTCACACTGGAGAGAAACCCTTTGAATGTCATGAATGTGGCAAAAACTTTAGTCGTAAAGCAACACTTATTTCACATCAGAGAATTCACACTGGAGAGAAACCATTTGAATGTCATGAATGTGGGAAGAACTTTAGCCAGAGGTCATCATTTATTTCACATCAGCGAATTCATACCAGTTAAAAAAACCCTTTGACTGTAATGAAGTTGGGAAAGCCTTTACCTAAAAGAACCATTTTCTTCAATATCAGAGAATTCATAGGGGGACAAACCCTTTTAATGTGAAGACTATGGGAAAAAAACCTTCATCCAGATAACATCACTTAGCTTCCATCAGACAATTACAGGGGAAAGAAGTGCTTTGAATGTAGTAACTATGAGAAAGCCTTCTCCTAGAAGGAACAATTTCCTTAATATATTTTTAAAATTCATATTAGAAACCCATTGTGCATATAGGATGTAAAAAAGAAATTCATCCATAATGCATTATTTAGTGGGCATGAAACAACTGATACAGGGAAGAATTCCTACTGTGCTTTAGGTAGGAAGGCTTTCTGATTTAAAATAAAACTTAGTAAACATAAGAAAATTCCTGCTGTAGTCTGTCTTTCATTATAATTGATGTGGGAAAGCCTTTAGACTTTCTTTATTCTTCATATTCTCAGAATTCTTGTATTTGAGATAAAATACACAAAAACAATGAATGCTGTCAAAACCTTCAGCTAGAGAGGACTTCATATTGTACACCAGGGAGTACGTAGTGATGAGAAACTATAAATGTAATGAAAGTCTATCAGTGTAATTAAAGTGAGAAAGTCTTTAACACTTATCAAACTTTTGGGATGTATTAGATAACTCACAAAGAAGAAAAAGTTCATGAATGCAAATGGCCATGGGAATATTGGGGTATAATTCATCATTAGATGTCAATGATTTCATGATGGCCTACAGCAATGAAACAGTGATAGGAAAGCAGTGGGATGGCCTGCCATTTGTTGGAGGGTCAAGATAATTGAGTTCTTCATCAGTAACAATATTTGTGATATTTAGAGAGAGAAATGACTGCATCTTCCATGGTTCCTCCTTGCTATAACTCCCTTTGCATGCCATCAGGGGGTAGCAGAGTTGCACAATTCAGTGAGAAAAGTTTGGCTGATGCAAGATGTTAAATAATAATTAAACTGTCTTTCAAAAATGTTTATTTAAAATATGTAAGATCTCTGCATTATGTCAATGTTTACACAGTGGTATTCATAAAACCAGAAGAAAGAAGTAGGTTGCAGCTGAATGAAACGATGGCTCCCGGGTACTCCAGGGAGAGGCAAAGAAGGATTTGGCAGAATGGGTTTTACCATATTCCCCAAAGCGGTAAGACATTACTTGTCTTATAGCAAGACTGGAAGGGTTGTTATCATCACTGGAAGGAACACCCATACTGATGAGATCAAAAATCCATATGAGCATTTGCAAATTAGCTTTTACGTCCCATTAACATGTTCTGATATTCAGAAATAAGAGCATAAGAAACTTCAACTCCAAACCTATAAACTGCCTTTGAAACAGTAATGATAAACACAGAAACACCTGTATTTGAGGGAGAATCCTTTCATTAAATATTTGCTTCCTCCATTTAAAAATTCATCTTTAGGATTAAATTTTATTGATGCTTCTTCTTTTTATATTGTGTTTATTTCTTGACAGAGCTCTCTATCTCCTCCCTATATCTTGTAAAGGTCTAACATACAGAATTACTAAGGGCCTAATGGAAAGTTATACCAGTGATACCCTTCTTCATTAAGTATATCATCAAAAGATGTAATTGGGTGTTTTTTGAGAAGGGAAACATAATGTTGATGCCAGAATGAAAAGATGGTCAAAATCTTTTCTAATCTAAGAAATTCTAAGAAACTGTCTCCTGCACTCGTTAAACTGGCAAAGATATTTCAAAGTGATAAAATTTAATGTTGTTATAGCTATGGCAAGAAACAGGCATGCTATTCATGTTATGAATTGTTTAAAAAACAATTTTACAAAAAAATTATTTGTGGTAAAACAACTGAATTCCACCCACCCCCCTTCTTATAACAGAGTATTTATTGATATCTATTGCTTTTAAGGGGGAGCTAGGTGGCACAGGCCAGTCCTGAAGTTAAGAAGACCCATCTTCCTATGTTCAAATCTAGCTTCAGAGGGGTAATGAGTATCTGTACCAGGGTGGTGGCGGTGTCAGAAGAAGGAAGGCAGCTTATAAAAAACATCTTAGGAAGGTAGAAATGACAGGACTTGATAATGAATTAAATATGGGGGGTCGGAGTTCTAAGAATGAGGAGTTAAAGATGACAGCTAAGTTTCAAGCCTAAGTGGCTAGAAGGATCACAGCACTCTCCACAGTAACAGCAAAGCTAGCAAGAGTAGAGAGCATGTGTGTATGTGATGAGATGTGAATTCAGTTTTGTGCATGTTGAATTTAAGATATTTATGGGATATCTAGGTCAAGACGTCCAATAAGCAGTTGAAGATGTGAGACTGGAGGTCAGGAGAGAGGTTAGGTTTGGACAAATAGATCTGGGAATCATTTGCATAGAGATTATTGAATCCATGGGAGCCAAGGAGATTGCCGAATGAAATAGTGGAGAGAGAAGAGGGTCCACAGCCAAGCCCTTTGGGACGCCCATGCTTAGAGGGTGTGAACTGGATGAAGATCCAGCAAAGGACATGGAGAAGGAACACTCAGATGGTTACAGTAGAATCAGGAGAGAGTGGTGACCCAAAAACCTAGAGAGAAGAAAGCATCATGGAGAAAAGACTGAGAGAAGAATGGGATATTTGAGAAAAAGACATTAAATCTGGCAAGAGGTCGTTGGTAACTTTGAAAAGAGAAGTTTCAGTTGAGTGGGCGAGGTTGGAAGTCATTCTTTAGAGAATTAAGAGAGGGAAAAGGAACAAAGTCGAGGCCCCATTCTAGACGGCCTTTTCTGGGAGTTTGAACACAAAAGGACTGAGAGATATTGGGCAATAGCTAGTGGGGATGGATGGATCATGTGAGGGTTTTTTGGAGACTGGGAAAGTCATGTCTTTGCAGGCAGTAGAGAAGGAGCCAGGAGACAAGGAGAAACATAAGATTGGTGAGGTCAGGGCTAATGGGAGAGGCAATCTGCTGTCAGAGACTGGATGGAATGTAGAGGGGTGTACTTGGCAAAGGTTAATGCTTAAAGCTGAAGAAGAAATCTGACTGAGAGGAGGAGGGGGGAGAAGAGAGCTCTCAGAAAAGAGCTTTACTATTTTCAGTGAAATAGGTTGTTGGCTGAGAGGGTGAAGGGAGCAGCGGCTGTGAGAGGTTTGAGTAGGGTCAAGGAGGAGCTGCTGTGTTGAAGGGGAGAGTCAGCTGATTAGGGTGACTTGCCACAGCAAGTGGTTTATGTAGGCTCCTCTGGACCAACCCTTTTACCTGACCTTGCCTCATCTCACAGATAAGGAAGTTAAGGTTCAAGTGAATCAGTCATCTCCCTCTCCTCCCCCACATCCTACCCCTTCCCGGGCCCCAGATGATTCTTTTTCAGGGTTTAGCTTGAGATGAGACACTACATAGTAAAAATTATGGCTCAGAATTCTAAGAGATTCTAAAAAAAAATGAGTTGGAAAGACACATGGCAAGAATCAATAGTGGCACAGCTACTTTATTCTTACATAGTACAAAATTCTAAGCATTAAAAGAATCATGAGCAGGATTAACAGATTAATTACTGAATAATAACTGCCTGAGCAGCATAACAGGTCTCAATACTGCTAATTAGTTAGGTAACGATGCCTGGCATTTTGGGGCTGATCAGTCGGTCAGGCCCAGGCCACTCCTCTTGTGATGGTCATTCTTTCCAGTGCTCTCCCAGCCACCAGTGGCAGTTCCCGTTCAGGGAACAAGGTCGCTATGTCATTACTGGGCCTCCCAGGACCTCTGGATCTTTTGGAACTCACAAGGTTGCTGCCAGTCCCCAACACATCCACTGTGGGATAACTGTTTGCCAAAGATTGGGAAAAGGAGACAGCTGAGGCAGCACAGCTGCCCTTCCTCCTTACCTCTGCCTCCTGGTTTCCCTCAAGTCTCAGCTAAGATCCCACCTTCCAGAGGAAGTCTTTCCTTTGTGGTTCAGTCATTTCAGCGGGGTCTGACTCTTCCTGACCCTATTTGGGGCTTTCTTGGCCATCTTGGAGTGGTTTGCCATCTCCTTCTCCAGCTCAATTTACATACCAGGAAACCGAAGCCAACCAGGTGAAGTGCCTTGTCCAGGGTCACATGCCAGTCGTTGTCCGAGGTTGCTGACCTGAGGCCACGGCCATACCGCTGCACTGGTATGGACTGATCCCCCATCAGACGGTGAGCTCCCGCGGGCTGGCACTGACTTCCCTGGCACGGGTGGGCACTTCATCAATGTCTGCTGACCAGATGAGGCCAGCTGTGCCCGTGACCTTGTCCTTGCACAACCTGGTAACGCAGGTGCAGCAGGTGCCCGCCTCAGCCTCCACTTCCCGAGCACCCACGACCTCAGGGCCGTGTCTTCACGTGCCAGGTCAGGGATCCGAGAGGGGCAGGAGCCCTCCTGCGTAGTGACCCCGAATAAAGACGCCCGAAAGGGGGCCACTGACCTCTGGAACAGCATGGTTTGGGGATCCCCCCGCCCCCAGGCTCACCCCAAGGCACTACATGCCAGGCGCTGTCCTAGGTGCTGGGACCCCGGGCCGACCCTGGGGAGCACCGAGGGAGACCCCGCGTCCAGCCGGGGAAGGGAAGACAAGACTAAAAAGTGGTGACAAGCTGCAGGAGGAAGGAGCGGCTTCGCAGCCACGTGGGAGATCAGTCCTTAAAAGGAGGCTCTGGGAGGAGCTCCCAAGGTTCACGCCCGCCTCCCAAGGGGCGTGGCTGCTGAGGAGGTGGGACGGTCAGAGCTGACGTGGTCTAGCGGGGAGGGGGCGGGGCCTCGGAGTTGAGTCCTGATTGGGTAGAGCTCCAGCTGCTGCTCCTAGCCCGCCCCGCCCCCAGAGGGCGCTCGCTCGAGGGAGCGGGGCGGAGACTCTCAGTGACCCAAAGAGCCGGACTCGGCCTCCTCGGCTGGAGTGGGAGTTCGCCGAGGGCGGCTCTCCTTTACACCTGACGGCGGTGGAAGAGGAGACACCAGTCGCGGTTACTGAAGGGAGTCCGCGCCTCGTTCCCAGGCCGCAGCCATTTCTGGGGAGAGAGGGGACGGAGTAGGGCTGACTCCATTTCCCAGGATTCCGTGCGTGTAAGCGAATACTCCGATCTAGGAGGAGTCTCAGAAGAAGCGTGCGCAGGCGCAGTGGTTACAGCAAGTCTACGTTGGCCTCCGTTCTGCTGTTCTGTCCATTGCATTCTGGGTAATGTAGTTCAGGCGTTCCGTGCGCGCAGGCTCAGTGCGTGGGGGTGGGGGGAAGGAAATGCGTATGCGTTCTGGGTTCAAGGCCTGAGAGCAGTGGGACCCTCCGGGCCCAGCAGAAGTCCTGGGAGCGTTGGGAGGTGAGTGCGGGGGGGCTGTCACCGGGCCTTTGCCCCTGCCGTGCCCCACGCCTGGGATGCTGTCCCAGAGCCCTCTGGCCTGGTGGCCTCGAGGTCTTCCCTGGGCTTTTGGGGGGGCAGGGCTCAATGGTGACTCCCCCAGGAGCCAGGGGCAGCGGGTGTGGGGTGAGGGGTCTTGAACCCTGGTCAGCTGCCGTGGAGCCAAGGAGCATTTATGAAGCTCCTGCAGTGTACCCAGCGTTGTTGGGGGTGGGGTGGCGAACTGCAATGGCCGGGGCCCCCCTTGGCCACACGCCCCCATCCCCATCACCCTGGGCCGCATTGTCTACCCCTTCCCCTCTGGGATCCCCACTGTGGAAAGCACATACTGTGTGCCCAAGCCCAACCCGGGGGGGAGGGGCTCTCAGGAAGTCGGGGTGGAGGGCTTGAGGGCAAAGGCCTGGAGGTGGGAGAAGGGGCGGGCCTGGACAGGAATGGGATGCTCACCCTCCATTTTCCCTCTGCCCCTGCAGCCCCGCCTGCTCTGGATCTGACCTTCCCTGCCATCATGGAGGAGGAGGAGGGTGAAGCCAGGACTCCCCAGGTGAGGGCAGGACCTCCTCCCCGTGAAAGGCACACAGACCTCCCTCCCTGCGGACCCTCCCCTCCTCCATCCCCGTGACCCCCGCTGCCCTCTCCCTTTGGGCTGCTGCCCCAATCACCTTGGGAAGGCTGGCCTCTGCCTCAGTTTCCTCCTCTGTAAAATGACCCAAGAAGGAAATGGCCAGTGTCTCTGCCAGGAGAACCTTGAACGGGCTGGCTGAGAATCAGGCACTGCTGAACAGCAAAAGATGTTGGCAGTTAAGGTTCTGGTTCAACTGAATCAATGGATGGAGAGCTGAATGAGTGTGAACGGGTGGATATGTGAAAGGGTGGGCCAATGGATGGCTGGGTGAGCAAGTGAGATCGTCCTCCCTCCCCTCCCTCTGTCTGCCTCGTTCCAGACTCCTGTAAAGCCCTTTTGTCCTCACCTCTGCCTGCTCTGATGATGCCTCCTTTAAGCCCAGCACGGATGCCCTTGAGCCAGGGAGAGACCTGTCCCCCCCCATGCCAGCCCCCGAGCCGCAGGGGTGCTCCCAGATGTTAGCTCTGCGCACCCTCGTCACCCATGTCTCAGAATGTTTCTGCGTCGCCCCATCTGATGGGGTCTGCAGTGTGAAGCAGGCTGTTTTCTCTCCTTCTCTCTCCAGCCAAGTGTGGGGACCAGAGGTGCATGGCCTCAGTTTCCCTTGTTGGAGGCACTGTGTGTGCCTGGTTCTTGAATAGAACTTCTGTTAGGCCCAGAGATGTGCATTCCTGCCACACCCCTCTTTGCCTTCCCACTTCTGGGAGGCATCCCACAGGAAGAAAAGGAAAACCAGTGGCACCAGTTGGTGTGTCCACCAAATGTATACACAGCGCTCCTCCTGCATGGCCCCCCACTCTGCCCTCCCCCTGCCATGGAGTGGGCAGGCCTCTTCTCCTGTCTCTTCTTCACCTTCCTCCTTTCTTACTGTGCATGCGTGGGGGATGCTGGTCAGAAAGTGCTTGGGGAGCAGTGGTCTCTGAGAGCGCGTGTGTGTGAGAGACAGACAGGCAGGCGCTCATGCTTGGCTGGAGACAAGGAGACCTTGTGCCTCTGGTTTTTTAAGCAAGTCTTCGCAGGACACGGTGACTAGTGATGGAGAGTGGCGGCGGCTTGCTGGGCCACTACTGATTAGAAATGAGTATTCTAATGAACGGGAACATGAGTGCTCACACCTGAATACAGCGTTGATGGCGGCTTCCTAACCACAAGAGGGCAGCCGGTGGTGTTGATTGCGTGGGATTGTGTTGTTCAGGGCTTTCAGACCAAAGGGCAGGATTAGCTGGGGCCTCCTTTGGAGGAGGGTCTTTCTGGGTTCAGATGACCATCTCCACGCCTGGACATCTGGTACAAAATGAGGCTTGGAAGGGACTCAGCGTATGCTTTTTGTGAGAGCCTCAAACTCTTGTCTCTGTGAGAAGCTCTCCCCAGGCTTCCTCCTCTCACTACCCTGTGCCGCCAGGGGAGCAAGGTCCCCAGGTAAGGAGAGATGCGTTGAATGTTTCAGGAATCGGTGACATTCCGAGATGTGGCTGTTCACTTCACCTGGGAGGAGTGGATCCACCTGGGCCCCACCCAGAGGGCCCTGTACAGGGAGGTGATGCTGGAGAACTTTGAGAACCTCGTCTCCCTGGGTAAGCACACCCTTCTCTCCCTTGAGCCAGGCGCCTGCTTCTCACTTGCAAACACTGGCAGGTGATGCTTGAGTTCTCCTGAGCTGGGATTTCTCTGCGGCAGTGGGGTCTAACACATTGATTGGGGGAAGATCCTGGAAGCTGTTTCTGCTCTCTGCCTGAGGGAAAGGTTTAGGCCTTTTTGGGGGTGGGTGTCCAGCCCCTGGCCTTGAAGCTCCAGCTTCCCAGCTCTCTGTCTACCCAGGGCAGAGGCTCTCACTCAGTCCCAGGATGTGAGAAGGTCCTTTCCTCTTGGCAGGGAGGGAAGTCAGTGAATCAGTGGTCCCTCTGAGTCCCAGCTAGATCTGGGAAAGGGGATGAGCCCCAGCCTCTGGGCCCTCTCAGCATGGCCTCTTCCCTGGAAGGAAAGGGGCCGAGATGGGATTCTGAGAACATCTTCATTTCTCTCCCCATAATTAGGGCTTCCGGTTTTGAAACCCCATGTGATCTGCCGGTTGGAGAGAGGAGAAGCACCTTGGATGCTTGAAGGAGAGGTCCCAAGAGACCCTGACCCAGGTGAGTGAGTGACATGTGGGCAGGCAGAAGGGTAACTTAGGTGGCAGGGCCTTTGAAATGTCAGTCAGGATGTTCTCCCCACAGGGCCCGAGTTGGGGGACGGGCTGAAGCTTTCTGCTGGATGCTGGATATTCGTGTTTCTTCTCCAGGCCTGTCTGTTTATAACAGTCATTTGGACCTATTCAAGTATCAGGATCATGACATGTGAGGAGATGCTGAAGGAAGCAAAGGCCTGTCTCTGATGTGTCTTAGAGACATTCCCTTCTGACATCTGCCATGGAACCCTTGGCAGTCTGGGGTTTCAGGTTAAGGACTGACCAGTGATCTAGAGGAAACCAAAGGAATTCACTCACTTTCCCTGGACTAGTTATGGAATTCCAAGAAGCTGAGCACTTCCTTTGTACAATATCGACAGGGATGGGATGACTGAGACCAGATATGATGGAAAGAAGGAAAGCAGGACAGGAGTTAGGAGGTGTTGGCCTTGCTGCATGAGGCTACTTATATCCCATTGGAGGCTGGCCTCCATGGTCTGGCCTCCATCTGGTCCTGCTGCCCTTGGGATCACAGCTTCAATTGGGCCTGAGCTGCTGTAGCTTTCTTATCTCCTGATTCTGTTTCTGTGGTTCTCCCTGGGACTATTTCTCCATTGGTGACCTTCATGGGTCTGGTACAACTGGTATATCAGTCCCTAAGATAAGGGGCACACCCCATTCTCTTCTCTCATCCTTCCCATTGCCTTGAAAGAGTGCATTTAAAAGCACGCCCTCTTGCCTTGAGTCCAGGCAGGCTAGTTGACTTTCCCCTCAGAAAGTGCCTTTCCTTTCAACCTTAGTCCCTAACTCTATGCAGTCTTGGCTCGTAGGTCTTCCTTTGAGAAGCAAGCAAAGGAATTGGTGGGATTGGGGCTGTCCTAAGCCCAGTGGCAGAGAGAGGCTGTTGTCAAAATTGTGGCAGTTTTTCTGAGCATTCTGTCACCTCATGTCCAGGGTTTGAGAAATCTTCCAGAGACTTTGATAAAACTCTTCCACTTCCATCCAAGTCAGAAGTAGGTGAGGGAGGTAGCAAACTGGCCTGCCTCACACCTGTCTGATGGTTCAGGTGTAGAATGGGAATGAGATGGGAAACTTGTGAGCTTTCTCAGTGAACAAGCTGGGGTTTTACTTGGCCATGTCATGGAAAGGATGTCCTGCCAGGATGCAGCCTTGATCTCAGCCTTGACCTTGGTGACACCCTGATCAGAGACATACGCTGTAG
Organism: Notamacropus eugenii; assembly: GCF_028372415.1. NCBI lineage: Eukaryota > Metazoa > Chordata > Mammalia > Diprotodontia > Macropodidae > Notamacropus > Notamacropus eugenii. The sequence goes on along the minus strand of NC_092876.1, from coordinate 6,116,678 downwards.
GCTGGGAAGAAATCAGGAATGTCTGCTGCACTCCCCTCGGCCACCAGGAAGCAGCATCAATGGTTGAGCTCAGTCCCCTGGGCCATTGAAGGAGAAGTTCCCCTCACCTACCTGGGGAGGACAGTGACCTTTTGCTGTTTGCTGTTCCACAAACAAGACCCTTTATCTGAGGGCTGCCAGCTTCAGCGTTTTCTCTGGCATCCTTGAGATCCCAGCTAAAATGCCATATTCTTCAGGAAGTCTTCGCAGCCCCCATGAATTCCTGTCTTCCCTGTATTCGTTATGTTCAGTTTATCCTGTCTGTGTCTTGTTTGTACAGAGGTGCTTGCGTGTGGTATTTTCTTCCCTCTCTTTGTATCCCTGGCACTTAGCATGGTACCTGGAATGTAGGAGGTACTAGTTTACTAACTGAAAAGAGCTCAGGAATGAGAGAGGCCAGAGCTTTGTAGGTGGCACAGAAGACCCCATGCCTCTACGTCATGAAGGCTTTCTGCAGGAAGACTCAGAAGGCGCCAAGCCACAGCAAACTCCAAATAATGTCTCCACAGTGAAATGGAATTTGTCTTTTAAGAATGATTTTATTTTTAGTTAACATGCATTTATTCTCTTTCTCCCCACCATCTCTACGTCTCCTCCGCTGAGAAAGGAAAAACCAAACCAAACCAAACCCTAGTCACAAATATGTGTAGCCAAGCCAGACAGATTTCCATGCTGACCACCTCTGAAAACGTGTGTCTTGTTCTGCACCTCAAGCCCCTTATCTGTCTGTCAGGAGGTGGACAGCATGTTTCCTCACTGATCCTGGGGAAGTGGGCCAGAGTTGGAAGGAGGCATTACGTGGATAGCGTTCTTAAGACCAAATGTTGACCTTTTAAACTATTCTGGCCCTGCTCCCTCCCTCTGCCTCAGTCCATCCAGGTCTCTGAGACCATCCTCTGCACTGTTCTTTTGGCACAGAGGTACTATGTTCACGTAGGTTCATTGGTCCAACCATTCCTTCTTTGATAGTGACATCCTTTGTTTGGAATTTTTAGCTGCTACAAATATTTCCATACACAGGAATCTTTTTTCTTTGATCTCTTTGGGATATGTGCCTTGTAATAGTATGACTGGGTCAAGGGTATGTACAGTTAATAACTTTGGGAGCCTACTCTAAATTATTTTGGGGAACAGCCAGACCATTCCACCAGTAGAATGCCAATGTGCCTGTTTTCCCACAACCCCGCCGGCATTTGTCTTCTACCATTTTCGTCAACATTGCTGATCTGATGGGTGTGAGGAGGAAACCCCAGAGTTGCTTTAATTTATGTTTCTCAAATTATTAGTGATTTGGAGTGCTTTATTATAGAGTTGTAGATAGCTTAGATTTCCTCCTTGACAAACTGCCTGTTCATATCCTTTAACCATTTATCAATTGGGGAATGGCTTTTATTTTATAAATTTGAATCAGTTCCGTATATAACTTGGAAGTTAGAACTTTATCAGAGAAACTTACTGCAGGGCTTTTTTCACCCCAGAGTTAACTATTTGCCTTCTAATCTTAGCTGCCTTGGGTTTATTTATGCAAAACTTTTTTAATTATATGCCATCAGAATTGTCCATTTTATCTTCTGGGATCCTCTCTGTCCATTGTTTGATCACAGAGTCTTCCCCTTTCCGTAGAAACAGGGGCCTCCAGGGTTGTTTTGGGAGATCAGATGAGATCATATATGTGAAGCCCTTATCACATAGTAGGTGCTTGTTCCCTGAAATTAATCAGAAAGGTAATTTCTTCCTTGTTCCTTTAATTTGTTTAGAGTGTGGCCTTTTTTATTGTTATTATTACTCTAAGTCATGTATGCATTTGGATTATGGTATGAGGTGTTGGTCTAAACCTAATTTCCACCAGACTGCTTTCCAGTTCTCCCAATAGACTTTTATCAGAGTGAGTCCTTATTCCAGGATCCTGGGGTCTTTGGGCTTTTCTATAATTTATCCTGCAGGCCAGCCCTTCTATTTTTTAACCAGTACCAAGTTATTTTGGTGATATTAGTCCTTTATGGTATAAGCTGTGATCTGGTAGTACAAGGCCCCCTTCCTTTCCAGTTTTTTCTGAAAATTTTGACCTTTTGTTTCCCTGGATGAGTTTTATAATTTTTTTCCTAGCTCTATAAGGTAATTTTTCCAGTAATTTGATTTGTATGACACTAAGAAAATTAATTTAGGTAGCATTGTTATCTGTATTCTCTCATCTCAGACTCCCCACAAAGTTAATATTTCTCTGGTTACCTAGGTTTGGATTTCTGCAAACAGCGTTTTGTTGTATTCATTTAGTTGCTATGCGTGGCACAGTGGGTAGAGAGTCAGGCTGGCATCAGGAAGCCTGGAGATCAGCTCCAGCCTCAGATACTTGCTGGCTGTCTGACGCTGGCAAGTCGCTTGGCCTCGTCTGCCTCCATTTTCTCATCTGTAAAATGAGTTAGCAATGTAAACGTAAAGCCATTATTCTAGCTATTGTGGTATCTCAGGGCGAGGGGCAGACTCCCAGATGTTACGCGCTTTCTGGAGTTATTTGAAGTGGAATTTCTCTTTCTGTGTCTGTGACGAACAGGGATGTTGATGATCCGGGTGGGTCATTCTGCGTCCTGCTACTTTGCTTAAATTGTCATTTCAGTTCCTTTTTAGTTGCTTCTTGAAGGTCCTTGATTCTCTGAGTACACCGTCCTGGCATCTGCGGAAAGGGAGAGTTTTGTTTCCTCTTCACCTATGCTTTCTGTTCCAGTCACAATGTTTGGTATTTACGTAGCCCTTTAAGGTTTGCAAAGCTCTTTATAAATATTATTCCATTTTATACTCACATAACTCCTGGGAAGTAAATGTTATCATTATACCCAGTTTACATAAGAGAAGATTGGACCGAAGATTAAGTGACTTGTCCAAGGTCATCCTTCTAATCAGTGTCTAAGGTTGGATGGGAACTCAGGTCTTCCTGATACCAGGCCCAGCTCTCTATATGCTGCACCACCATGCTGTCCTCAGTTTCTTTTTTTTGTCTTATTATAGTTAGCATTTCTAACACTCCATTAAACAGTAGGGACAAGGGATGCTCTTGTTTTACCCCTGATTTATGGGAAAGACCAGTAAAACTGATTTTATTTTAACAGAGGAAATGATGTAGGAGTGACCTGCGATTGGCTGTCGGTGTATAGTGAGACCATTAACTCATCAGAGCTAATATTAGATTTAGTGAAAAGGGAGAAAGAACAGCGATTGAAAAGATAAGCCATCCAACTTTAAAAAATCTGTGTAGTATTAAAATAAGTACTTGAAAATCACAAAGGGAAATGGATGGCTGACATGAGATCACCAGTTATCAGCCTTTTTTATCCAGAAGTTTAACTAAGGTAGACTAGTTGCCACAAGGAGACCAAAACAGTGCAAAGGCCTTCAGTAACTATCTGACTTACTTGCCAAAGGGAGAGCAATGGCTGGCAAGGGGCAAACTCTGGTTAGTCCTTCCCCAGTTGTTGGCTGCTTCCTGCTGTTAGGAATGCTTTAGTCTCTGTCTCTCCAGGAGCTTTGTATCTGCCCTTCTGATGTCCTTGGGATATGTGACTGAAAAACTCTGGGTCAAAGCGATCATTTTAAATTTCTTCCAGAGGTGAATGGACCAGTTTTACTGCTCCACCAACCTTGTCTTTTAATTCCCCCAATGCTATTTCTGTCTTTGCCATTTTTTTGAGTATGAGGTAAAAAACTTCAGAGATGTTTTCATCTACAGTTATCATTAGTGATTCTGAGCAGTCTTAAAGTGGTTATTAATAGTCTGGAAGAAAAACTTCAGTATTCTGTTTGAGGTTTCACGTCTGTCAGAGATCTCTTGTTAGAATATTTATTTATTTACAAGCATTACTGCTAATCGGAACTCTCCGTCTCTAGATAAAAGCTTTGTATTTCCTGTAGAGTTCAGAAACAACCCCAGATTCTAGGACTGAGATGAAGATTTTAGATATTTAATAACAGTCTCTAATTTAACTTAAAATGCCAAAGCAGCATTTCCATCAAGCTATGGGAAAGGGTTGCTGCTGCTATTTGGATTCCATGAAGGGGTTTGAGCTCTTGTCTGTCCACCCTTTTAACCAGTCTTCAAGGAGACCAGAATTCAGTCCTGAACTTGGGTTTAGTCTCCCTTTAGAAAGTAGTGAGGCTTTTTATGAAACGGATTTCAGGCTCAGACCCTATTTCCTGGGCATTTATTTGATTAAGCCATGAAAAAGTCTGCTTCATTCGGATGAGTCCAGGACTTTAAGACCAGGAGATGGGAAAGGATGGCCACGGTTAGGTTCGGGGTGAGCCCGAATCTGCTGCGCTTTTACTGGGGCTTTGTTCATGTCTGCTGACAACTTGTCCCTGGGCAGCGGCTGATCCTAGATGGATGTTTTCCCTTCTTCTTTTAACTGCAGTGATTTTGTTTGGGTGAAGACTTGCATTTCATGTGATCAGGGGCAGGAATTCTTCCCCTGGCCTTGGTTGTCAACGCCTACGTCTCTCCCCGTTTTTTAGGACGTTTGTATTTAAACTAACTCTCCACTGAGGACCGTTGAGGGCTGTGGGGTGAGGCCGTGCAGAGCCCCCAAATTTGTGTCAAGTAAGAAGTTCTTCCCAAAGTGGTTTACCCGACACAAGATCGTTGGTTGTTTTTTCTTCTTGTTCTTCAAATTAATTTCTCTGGTCTACTTTCTGTTTTTAATTGTAACAGTTTTAAAAATTATATATATATTTTCAGTTAGTAAAAATCTGCATCTTTCTCTTCCCCCTCTTTTTTTCCTCAAGTTAAAGCAAAAGGAAAGCAAAACCCTGCTCTAAAGATCTCTCTCTGCCGCGTCTTTGTTTCCTTTCTGCCCTTTCTTGTTCCTCCCACCTTGACTGTGTCCAGAAAGGCAGGCCTCATTCAGCTCTCTGAGCCTTTCCTCCTTCTTTTGGGAGGCAGGCCACATGTCAGCACACATCCTCTGGAATCCGGGTCGGTTTTCACTTTGCTCAGAGTTCCTCAGTGTTGGATAATTCATTGCCTTATACAGCACTGATGGTCCTTTGTAGGTTGTCCTCCCAGCTCTGCTCTCTTCCCTTGGCATCCGTTCACTTAAGTCTTCCCATTCCCTCATCATTTAGAGCGCAACTGCATTCCGTCACATTCACGTAACAACTTGTTCAGCGATTCTCCACTGGATGGGCATCCCCTAGTTTTCAAATCTTTGCCACCACAAAAAGAGCTGCTTCCTATATTTTTGTACAATGTCAGTTAAAGTTTGCTTTGTCCGGGACTAATCCTGATACTAGTCTATCCTCCCGCTAATTCCCCTTTTTCTTTCCCCCCTTTGCCTTCTGTTTTTCCTTTGAGTATGAGGTAGCTGATAGCCAGGTTGAGTCTGGAATCGGGAGGATCTAAGTTCAAATCTGGCTTCAAACGCTTCCTAGCCGTGGCCATGGGCAAGTCACTTAACCCCTGTTTGCCTCAGTTTCCTCAGTTGTGGCTTGGCACCTACCTCTTGGGATTCTTAGGATCAAATGAAATGATATTTGTAAAATGCTAAGTATGGTGCCTGGCACCCAATAGGCACCATAGAAATAGTATGTTATTACTGTTATAATTATAAATGTATTTCTTTGTCCAGTTTTGTGTGTGTGTATGTATTCTTTCCTCTTTTTACCAGTCTAGATAAGAGTCTTAGGCATCAGCTAATCTCCCCGACTCTCCATTCTTGTTGTTTGTGTAGACTTATGCTTATATACCCTGATTATGTAAGAGAGCTTTCCCTAACCTCCCTTCTGTCCTCCGCTCCCCTGACAGTGTATTCCTCCTTTCCTCTCTTTCCATCCTTCTTTTAAGAGCATTAAGTCTCTCTCTTAATCACTGCTGGCAAGATTCTTGGCAGAGTCCTCCTTAATGGGCTGATCCTTCACCTGGAAAATGGTCACTTACCTGAGAGTCAGTGTGGCTTCAGAAAGGGCTGAGGAATGGTCGATATGGTGTTTGCTGCCCAACAACTCCAGGACAGATGCCAGGAGCAGAACAGAGGTCTGTGTATAATGTTCATTGATCAGACCAAGGACTTTTTACTGTCAGTTGTGACAGCCTGTTGAAGATCATGGCAAAATTTGGCTGCCCAGAGAAGTTCATTATTGTGCATTCTCAACTATAGAACGTGGATCATAGTAGTACCTCCCTTCTGGGCTGTTGTGACGATCAAGTGAAGTAGTATTTTAGTGTACTTGGCACATGGTAAGTACTTAGGTAGTAGTTATTACAATTATTAAACATATGCAAAAACTTTTTAAAGTATGAGAAAGATGCAGTAAACATTATTTTGAAACGTTTTACTATGAATTTGAAATATAATGAAGCATATTTAAATGATTAATAAATTAATGTTTTGGTGAGAGAAATGTATATAAATGCGATTAGTTTCTTTTTAGTAATCTTTCAGTTAATTAGATAAATGTTGAAAGCTGAGTAGATGGATCTTTTTTTAAAAACAGTTTCCTAGTTATACTTTATTTTAGCATTCGTTTTGTAAAATTTTAAATTCCAGATTCTTTACCTCCCTCTAGCCTTTCCCCCACCCAGAGAAGAAAAGCAGTATTATGTCAGTTTTGACGTTGTGCAGGGTGTATCCTCATATAGCTGTGCTGCCGAAAGAAAGCAGAAAAATTCAGAAAAAGAAAAAATGTGCTTCAGTCTGCGCTCAGATTCCATCTCCGTTCTTTCTGAAGGGAGATAGCAGTTTTTATCACTCCTCCTTTAGGATTGCATTGAAACCTTGCATTGATCAGAGTAGCTAAGAGTTTCATAGCTGATCATCATTACAGAGTCACTGTTACAGCCTGTAATGTTCACCTCCCTCGGCTTCAGTTCATGGAAGGCTTCTCGCTTTTCGTCATGTCTCATGAAGCTGCGAGCCTTGGCAGCCGAACTCTTCTTTCTGGGAAATTCTTTTTTTCAGTGAGATCTTGTGCCTCTTTTTTCATTTGACCTATTCTGTTATTTTTCTCAGTACTGTGTGTGTGTGTGTGTGTTTATATGTGTGTGTATGTGTGTGTCTGTGCATGTGTATGTATGTATGCGTGCGCATGCACGCGTGTGTGTGTGTTTTACCAAGTGGTCAGTTCTCTTCATGATTTTCTTACTTCACTTTCATTTCTTTTCCCAGCCTTTGACTCTACCACTCACTAATTTTTAAAATCAAGGCCTTTTGCTCTTTCTTTGGCTCTTCCAGGAATTCTTATTGGACTTATGTCCATTTCAGTCTTCTTTGAAGATTTGCTTGTAGGTGTTTTCACACTTGTCTTCTTCTGAGTTGGTCTTCCTTGCCACCATGGTAGATTTTTATGGTTAGATTCTTTTTTAGCTGTTTGCTCCTTTTTTCAGCCTCTTTCTTGACTGAACTTTATGCAAAAGTGGGACTCTGCTCCCTTGGGGTGGAAAGCACTGTTCCAAACTTCAGGCTTTTTTATGCTGCTATTTTCAAAGCGAGTTCTGAGAGTTTGTAAGTTTTTGTTGCTTCCAAGGTGGTGTGATCTGGGGAGAGGTGTGATCACTGGTCTTCTGTGCTCTGGTTTCTAGCCAGCAGGGCCCTTGGTCACCTGCAGCCACAAGTGCTAGTGCTCCTCTCAGCCTTGGAACTATGACCCAGAACTGTATATGGGCAGTAAAGTTGCCAGTCAGCACCAGCAGCGTCAGTGCCAGCAGCGGGTCGGCTGTAACCTCTTTCTGACCCTCTTACTGTCTGTGGGCTGAGAGCTCTGGAAGCTGCTGCCATAGCTGCTGTTGGGGCTGTCTCCACAGCTTATCACTAGTGCTGCTGCCATCAGTGCTCCAGACAGGCTTCCATTCTGTGCTACAGACGTCTCCTGTCCATCTCCTGGAAAAGTGTCTCACCGTAGTCTTTTTGTTGGCTCTGCTGCTCCAGAATTTGCTTTGAGACATTATTTTAGAGTTGTTTTATTGCGAAGGCAATATTCACAGCACTGGTGGTGACTATGAATATTCCAGCATAGTTCTCAATCACAAAATATATAAGACTCTTCATATAGAAGGCAGAAGAAAAACATTTATTTAAACACCAGAAAGCCAAATATCAGAACTAGAAAGCAAAATCCGTCATGGTGATCAAGAAGTTATTAACCATGATCACAACAGAGGACAAAGCCATTCTCAAACCTCCCCTCCCCCAGCCAGGGCCTTCTCACTATCAGCTGTCACAAAGTGTCAGTTGACCTGCATTCTTTCCCCTCTGACCTGACCCCACTCACTCACTTCGTCCTGGTTCCGCTCCACCCTTCCTGTTCCGTCTCTTCAACAAGCTCCTCCCACCACATGTGACCCAGGCTTCCAGATAATATGGGCCTATTAAATAATGAGAAAGATCTTTCCATTTAAATTACTATTTCAGTTGTGTGGAGGAGAAATTTGGTAGAGCTCAGCTGAGCGCTTCCTCTACTCCATGTTGGCTCTTCCTGAACCGCTTTCTTTTTAAAAAGATACCCAATATCCCTAGTTGATAAATGGTCAAAGGATGCGAACAGACAGTTTTGGGAGGAAGAAATCAAAGTTGTATAGAGTTATGTGAAAATGCTCTAAGTTATTATCAATATGCAAATTCAAACAACTTTGAGATACCATTTTATACCCCTCAGATTGGCTAAAATGATAGAAGGAAGTGACAGATGTTGGAAGGGATGTGGAAAACTTGGGACACTAATTCATTGTTGGTAGAACTGTGAACAGATTCATCCATTTTGGAGAGTAACTGGAATTATTCCCAAAGAGTTATAAAACTGCCACTTTGACCCAGCAATACCACTACTACATCTGTTTCCCAAGGTGATTGGGGAAAAAGGAAAAGAATTTCTATGTTTCAAGGCAGTTATAGCAGCTCTTTGTGGTGACAAAGAACTTGAAATTGAAGTTCATCAATTGGAGAGTGACTGAAATAAGTTGTGGTATACTATTGTAATGGAATATTAATTTCTTACAGCACAGTTGTATACATCACAATTGTATACCACAACTTATTTCAGTAGGAATGTATGTGTAGATCCTATATAGAATTGTATGCTGTCTTGGGGAGAGAGGGGAGTGGGGGGGAGTAGGTAAGGGGAAAAAAATAAGTCTAAGTTTTATGGTAGTGATTGTAGAGCATTAAAAATAAATAAAATGGAAAAATTTTTTTTTAAATTATGAGCTTGATGATTTTAGAGAAACATGGGAAGACTTGCCTGAAATAACGAAGAGTCTAATGGACAAAACCAAGGGAATGTTGTATACAGTAACAGCAGTGTTGTCTGGAGAGTTAACATGAATAATTAAGTTATTCTGAGCTGTGTGAATATTCAAATCAGCTGCAAAGGACTTGTGAAGGAGAAAGAACTGAGGTATGGGATTATGTATTGTATAGTTTTACATATGTATCTGTGTAAAATACTGACCTCCTCTAGGTCAGGTGTGAGACGGGATGGGGAAAGTCAAATGGAACAAAAACAATTTTTTTAAAATAGTTACCCAGTATGAATCGACCAATGTGTCAGTGAGTATCGCCCTCACCATGAGCATGTCACTGTCATTCCTACACTCTGTGTACTCAAATACATTGTCTCTGGTTTTCAGTATCTGCCCATTCTTCTTTATCGCCATGATACTGTTGAGTGAATTGGCTCATACCCTAAATTCCTGTTCACATTTGTGAGGAATGTGGCGAACAGCATGAAGGTCAGTCTGACTCAGCCCTAGAGTGCAGAGGGGGAATAATGAACGTCTGATGACAGTGGGTGATTAGTTTGGGGCCTTTCGATGTCAGTAAGAGTTGATATTTGCTCAGCAGTAGTGGAGAGCGAAGGAAATCTGAGGGCAGGAGTCAGTGACTCTGAGGAAAATTCCTTTGTCAGGGGTCTGTAGGATGAATTGAAGCAGGGGACAGATTATAATCAAGATACAAAATGATGTTTCATATTTTTTCTTGTGAGAGAGATGGAAAGACATGGTCCCTTCAGTTGTATAATTAGGGAGATATGGAAGTTGTCAAACCCTGGAACCAAAAAGTGGTCATTAAGTTGGAATTAAGTTGGCCATCTCTCAATATATTTCTCCTCAGAAAGAGCAAAGATGTCTCCTCTTTACTGGCATTTTTCCTGGTATCTGTGTTGGGCATTCTGCGTATTAGCTTTAAAAAGAGATTTACCAGGGATAGTTCTTGGCTGAGCTCTCTAAGAATGTTAAAACATCATGGATGTCTTTTGTTCTTATATTACCTTTATTTCCCCATGTGGCCTGCCTCCCATCCTTCAGCAGAATGTTACCTCTCACAGAGAAAAATGAGAAAACTAACCAGTCTGTCAGTGCTTTTAGTGTATTTGAATATATTTCTCTTAGTTCTAATGATCAACGTTTTCTGCTACCCCTCTTTGACTGCTTGTGGTTTCAGTGCCTCTATGACAATGTTCTGTGTTTTCCAGACAAATCTTCATTCTGCTTGATGGAACAGCCTCACACTTTAAATGTTAAACAGTTCTCTTTTTCCTTGATCAGATAAAAGTGAATATTGGTTTGTTGGTTTCCTTCAGGGTCCCTTTGTCAGGAACAGCGGTGTGACACCAAGGACCCAGCTGTGTATCCGGCCATTCGCATGACAGCATCCTCCCAGGAGAGACTGCAAGAGGTTGGTTTTGGGGATGACAGAGTGCTCAGAGAAGCTGGGAATGTGATTTCAATTTCAGGAAGTAGGAGAAATTCCCTCTATGAAATACTTGTGATAAGATGAATGTCCCGAATTCAGTACATTTAGGAGAAGTTGAAGTCTGGGGTCAATCGTTGTAAATAGGACATACTTGGCGAGAGCTGCAAGTAGTTTTTAGCTGTAAGATGCTTTGCAAGGCCAACAAGTATAGAAATCCCTTCACTTAACATGTTTCCCATAATATGTTTCGTAGACTTATGGACTAGAGAAAGCATTTCTATTAGAGAATACATACTGGAAGAGAAACTCTGCGAGTGTAATGGATGCTGGAAAGCCTTCATTAATAATTCCTGCTTTCTTCTACAGGAAGTAATTCATCCCGGTGAGGAACCCTGTAAATTTAAAGAAAGTGAGAAAGCTTTCAGTCATTTGGGAAGCCCTAATGATTATCGGAAAATTCTTATCCAGAAGAAATTCCATCTTTTTAATGAATCAGGGAAAGCTTTTCTTCTCCATGAGAAAGCACATGTTGGGAAAGAACTCTTTAATTCTAATGAATGTGACAAAGCCTTTCAATGGGAGTGTAAACTTGGTACACATCACAGAATTTATACTGAACAGAAACTCTTTGAATGTAGTGAATGTGGGAAAAACTTTAGTCAAAGGTCATCCCTTATTTCACACCAGAGAATTCACACTGGCAGTAAACCCTTTGAGTGTAATGAATGTGGGAAAGCCTTCTACAACAAATCTCAGCTTACTGTGCATCAGAGAATTCATACAGGAGAGAAACCCTTTGAATGTAAGGAATGTGGGAAGAACTTTAGCCTGAAGTCATCACTTATTTCCCATCAGAGAATCCATACTGGAGAAAAGCCCTTTGAATGTAATGAATGTGGGAAAAACTTTAGCCAGAGATCATCCCTTATTTCCCATCAGAGAATCCATACTGGAGAAAAACCCTTCGAGTGTCATGAATGTGGGAAAAACTTTAGCCAAAGATCATCCCTCACTTCTCATCTGAGCATTCATACTGGAAAAAAAGCCTTCACTTGCAGTGAATGTGGGAGAGCCTTCTATGACAAATCTCAGCTCATTTTACACCAGAGAATTCACACTGGAGAGAAAACTTTTTTGTGTAATGAATGTGGAAAAGCTTTCTACAGAAGATCTCAACTTACTGAACACCAGAGAATCCATACTGGTGAGAAACCCTTTGAGTGTATTGAATGTGGAAAAAATTTCACTGTGAGGTCATCACTTATTCAGCACCAGAGAATTCACACTGGAGAGAAACCCTTTGAGTGCACTGAATGTGGGAAAGCCTTCTATAACAAATCTCACTTTACTGAACATCAGAGAATTCATACCGGAGAGAAACCCTTTGAGTGTACAGAATGTGGGAAAAATTTCAGCTTGAGATCATCACTTATTTCACATCAGAGAATTCATACTGGAGAGAAACCCTTTGAGTGTAATGAATGTGGAAAAAACTTCAACCAGAGGTCATCACTTATTAAACACCAGAGAACCCATACTGGGGAGAAACCCTTTGAATGTACTGATTGTTGGAAAAACTTCAGCTGGAAGTCATCCCTTATTTCACATCAGAGAATTCATACAGGAGAGAAACCCTTTGAGTGTAATGAATGTGGGAAAGCCTACTACAACAGATCTCAGCTTACTGTGCATCAGAGAACCCATTCTAGAAGGAAATCCTTTGAGTGTAGAGAATGTGAGAAAAACTTCAGTGAGAGGTCAGTATTTATTAAACATCAGAAAATTCATACAGGAGAGAAACATTTTGAGTATAATGAATTTGGAAACTCTCTCATTTATTGCACACCAGATAATTCATTCTGGACAGGAACCCTTTGAGGATAATTAATGGGAAATATTTCACTGCAAATCTCAGCTTAATGAACATCAGAAAATTCAGAAAATTTGTGCTGGAGAGAAACACATTAGATATAATTGTGGAGAAAGCCTTCACCTGAAAGGACACTTTACGGACCATCAGAATTCATATTTGATAGAAACCCTTTGAGTGTTGTGAATTTGAAAAACTTTAGCCCGAGGTCATCACTCATCAAATGTGAGAATTCACACAGGGGAGAATGCCGAGAAGGCAACTCTGTGGTCCAGTAAATAAGAGTTCTGACCTTGGAATCAGGAAGACCTGAGTTTAAATCTTGTCTCAGAGATTTCCCAGCCATGTGACACTGCAGATTATTTAACCTCTCTCAGCCTCAATTTCCTCATCTATAAAATGGGAGATTTGGACTTACTGGCCTCTAAGGTCCCTTCCAACTCTAAATCTGTGATCTTGTGACAAAATCCTATTTATATAATGAATGTAGGAAAGCTTTTCTAGAATAAAGAAAACTTACAAAACAGAATTCCCTTTGGAGGTTAAATCTTTGAACAGGATGAATATGGGGAAGCCTTCAGATATGCCTCCTGCATGACTATATTAGAGAGCTCTTATTTGAGAAAAAAAATCCATTAAAATAATGAATATGGAATCTTCAGCCAGAGAAGACACCTTACTGATAAACTGTAAATGCAATTAAATATGAGAAAGCCTTTAGTGCTAGTCGAACACTTTCAGAGAAAGGCTCAGAGAATTACTACAGAATAAAAAGATTACCCAATCAAAAAGAACTCACTTTATTGTAGTGTAGAAGATAAGTCAGTGAATGGCTTTATTTCATACTCGTTATGTGCAGTAGCAGCATGTAATTGGCAGAAAATTCATCATAAACATGCTGAGCTCACAATCGATCAGCCCTTGGCCTTGGAGAATGAGCTGTTCCGGGGCAGGGATGAAAAGACATTCATATCTACTGCAAGGGGCCCTCTGTCTTTGGAGAAGACCTGAGGGATGGGAAAGCTCTCCATAAGAATTAGTCATGCCTGCCCATTTTCACTTGAAATGGACCCCCTCCCCTTCCCTCTACCACCACGGTTCAATAACCATGGCAGCATGGTGTAGTGAATAGTGTGCTGGACTTGGAATCAGGATGACCTGGGTTCGATTCCTGCCACAGAAACTTCTGAGTTGTGTAACTGCATGAAAGTTACTTCCTGTCTCTGAGGCCAAGCAAGTGGCCTGAACTCAATTACTTAGGTACCTTCTGCTTTGAAATCTGTGATGTTCTTGGGTTCATCCTGGAGGTGAACTGTAGAAATCTAATAATGATGGGAAAATGTCACAGTGCCCTTCCATTTGTTCAGTGTGGAAAGTCAAGGATGCTGAGTTGTTACTAGCCATAAAATTTTGTGCTATTTGGGGAGAAAAGTAACCGCATCTTCCTTTGGCCTTCTCACTGCAGTATATTGACTGCCTCTACATAGCAGTGGGCTCACAGTCAGTGCTGCTGGTGTGATCTCTGCAGAATCAATAGCAATTAAACTATTTTTAAAAAAAATCTTGGGTTTTAAAAACAGGTTGAAGTATTCCAATTATGTACATAAATGCATTCACACTTTACAGTAAGTTTTAAGGATGCCTTCTGTTTTTACATGGTAGTCATTTCTGGACAGAGCTCTTTCCCCACTCCACAGCCTTCTCATAAAAGTCTGACATGAGAAACTGATAAGGATTTGTCAGATCTACAGCAGTGGGAGCCGTTCTGCAGCAGGGAAATTATCCAAATGTGAATGGGCAGGTTTCAAATGGAGAGGCAATATATCAAAAACTACATGAAAAGGTGTTCTGAATCTCTGCTACCTGAAAGAATTCAGATGAAAACGTCAGATTTCCTGAGTCGAGAAACTGATTTCTGCCAGCCTGTATATTGACTCAGAACCACAAATTAGCATTATCTCCATTGCATTGTATTTTGATATATTTTGTTAAACATTTCCCAGTTACATTTTTATCTGATTCTCCACACTTCTGGGCTGTTTGATGCTCGCCAGTCAGAAGGCAAGTTTGACAAGTTTACCCTCAATATCCATGAAATTGGCAAAAGATATTGAAAAGTGACAAAATTAAGTGCTGGTATGGCTGTGGCAAAACAGGCATGCTGTTAACACAGCTTATAGAGTAATGAATTATTTAAATGACAATATTACTAAAAGATTTTTTGTAATAAAACCATTAGAATGTTTTCTATTTATTTAGTGTAAGTGATTTTCATTTTTTTCTTTTAACATTATTTTTGGAATATATTGAGTTTCTATCCCCTTCATTTACAAAAGGAAAACTGTAGGCCCTTGCTGGTTCTTTTCTCTGTTACATTAGAAGAGTAGGCCTTTTGCTGATAATGGCCAAACTGTTTAGTGTTGGAGTCCCTTTGGCAATGCTCCTCTACTCACTTACCAAAGTGATTTTCCTAAAGCACAGATCTGATTATTATCCCCCTCCCCAATGGATTGCCTCCATTTGGTGTTGCCTCTTGCCTCTAGCAACAAATATGAAGTTTCTTGGTAGTTAAACCCCTTCAAAACCTGATTCCCTTCTCATTTTCTTACACTGTGCTTTCCTCCCCACTCTAGGGTCCAGCTACACTGGTCTTCATACTTTATACTGGCTCTTTGCCATCCCTGGGATACTCCCTCCTCCTAATCTACTTGACTTCCTTCAATATGCAACTCAAATCCCACTGGGCCATCTCCAATTGCCCTGATCTATATCTTGCCACTGGGGCCAGGTGGCCCCAGAAGAGAAAGTGAGGCTGGTGACTTTGCACAGTCCTCCCTCACATACACTTCGCTTGCAAGTCTTGGCGTCACCTTCCTGATGTCATGACCCTCTTTGAGAACAAAGGATGAACAACCACAAATCCTCCATCTGCAGGAGGACTTTCCTGTTGCTCCTGACTTCTTTCTAAGATTATCTTTTATCCACTTGTTTATATCTTGTACGAATATAGTATTTACATAGTGTCTGCCACATTGGAATATGAATTCCTTGGAGACAGGGATTTTTTTTTTTGCTTTGTATCCCAACTCAGACTTGTGATTTGACAAGAAGGAAAACTAGAAAACATTTTGGCAGAAAACAGATTCAGAATAATCCATACTGTGTGTGTGTGTGTGTGTTCATCCTTTGTTGCTGAAGAAGACCATGCCCTCAGAGAAATGATGACATGACTTGCACTTGACTTTGTTTTGAGTGAGGGAGGGCTGTGCAGGTCACCAGCCTCACTTCTTCTCCAGAGCCATCTGAATCCAGTGACCAGATATTCATCACAATGACCAGAGATGACCCCAGGATGGGGCAGTTGGGGTTGAGTGACTTGCCCAAGGTCACACAGCTAGTGAGTGTCAAGTGTCTGAGGTGAGATTTGAACTCAGGTCCTCCTGACTCCTGCACTGGTGCTCTATCCACTGCGTCACATAGCTGGCCTATGTATTTACCACATCCATACTAAATTCCAGATAGGTACATAATACAATGCTTCGTATCACTAGCATGTAATAAATAGTTAATAAAGGCTTGGATCACAGGTTGCCAAGACTTGTGCTTATGCCAGTTGTTTTGGTTGGGTTTTTTTGTAAGTATATATAATTTTTCTTTCCATTTTTTGGTCTTACACTCACCATAGAGCTGAGAAAATCTTCCCCCATCTTCAAAATTATGATTTCATAGATGTGTTCACCTGGGTCCAAATGGCCTTATACACTTGGATCACAAATAAGATGTCCACAACCCCCTGTATTAGTGGCCACTAGGGAGAACTACAGTGCAAGAGTAGTGAGCCTGCAGAAAGGAAGACTTGAATTCAAATCTGGCCTGAGATACTTCATAGCTGTATGACCTTGGGCAAGTCACTTAACTGTAGCTTCAGTTTCCTCGTAGGTAAAATAGGAATGGTAATAGCACCTACTTCTCTGAGTTGTGAAGATTAAATAAGATGATTTTTTTAAGAAAGTCCTTAACCTGACACGTATGAGGCATTTAACAAATGTTTATATCCTTCTGTAAGGTCCAAAATTCCCCCACATAGGGAATCCTTCTGACTATGCCAGCTGTAAAGTTCAGAATTCCCCAAATTCTGTACCTCCCTCCCAAACAGTGGAGCAAGTTCAATACCAATGGAAGAGGCCAAGGAGCTCCAGATTGATGGTTGGTAGTGGTTTAATTGGGTAGCTTACATTGGGGCATGATGGATCCCTGCTGTGAGAGTAACAATCTTTGGTCTGGGGTGGCAGCCACACCAATGGTGGATCCCCGCAAAGATCCCCCAAAACCCCCACGGTAGTTATAGAAATCAAAGGGAGGAGGA
Source organism: Notamacropus eugenii (assembly GCF_028372415.1). Taxonomy (NCBI): domain Eukaryota; kingdom Metazoa; phylum Chordata; class Mammalia; order Diprotodontia; family Macropodidae; genus Notamacropus; species Notamacropus eugenii. The sequence continues at coordinate 6,099,730 of NC_092876.1, read as the reverse complement.
GCCATAGAATACCCCAGTGTGGATTGGTGGATATTTTGGAGTTTTCTGCTTGGTTGATGTTTTGGCTAATATTTTAATTGATACTTAGCATTGAACCCCTTCTCAGACATCCAAGTGTTTGGGTAAATGCCCAGGCACTCAAGGCTGGGTAGTGGTCATCTTCTAGTCATAGTATTTAAGTTAGGATTTTGTATCTAAGTTTTTCAACATGTCACCATGTCCAGGCTTGCATCTTTCATGGAGTTTAAGTTAATGGCTTTCACTTCTTACTGTGTATTATGGCTTTTCCCCAATAGGAACCTTGCACCTCTTCTTAAGGTGCTTTGTGTAGTGGCAGAAGAAGTTAAAATTCAAATCCTATGATCCTTATCCCATTTAATCCATTTTACACTTAGAGATCCTAAGGTGTAGTTCTTGGAGTGGAAGGAGGAACATTTTGCTATTTACTACCCTAAGATCTTAAGGAATCAAGGGAAACTAACCCACAGAAGATTCAGCTTTTCCTATTTTAATAATTAAAAGTGGGAAAACTAAGAAGTCATCTTTAGAGCTGTTACCCCCCTCACCTATAACCCTCATGAGTTGGTTTTATTGCAGTCTTAGAGGTTTGCAGGACTCTTATCTAATGCTCCTGAGTCTTGAAAGTTAGGTGGAATTATACACAGTAACAGCTACAGTGTGTGAGGACTGTTTCTGCTAGACTTAGCCCTTCACAGCAATGCAAGGACCTAAAACATTCCCAAAGGACTCTTGAGGCAAAATGCCATCCAGGTACAGAGAAAGAAGGATGGAATCAGAACACAGAATGAAGCAGACTGTTTTCTCTTGTGTTATGTTTTAGTTTGGTTTGGTTTTTCTCATGGTTTCTCTCATTTTAATTCTTCTATGCAATATGACTAATGTGAAAATGTTTTTAATAAGAATGTATGTGTAGAATCCATATAAGATTGCAAGCTGTCTTTGGAAGGGAGGGTAAAAGGAAGGAGAGAAAATTTAAGACATGGAAGTAAAAATATTTTAATAAATTATTTTTAAAAAAAGAAAGTTGGGTGGAAAGATCTCCAAAAATGTGATTTTCATATGTACATTTTTGTATAAGGGCTTTCTCCTTTTGTCCTCCCTAGCATGAATACTGGTTTACCACAGAATCACTTGTTTAGAGAGACATTTACTTCCAAATTTAGAAATTAAAATACTAAGGAGGATCAGATAAATCATTTTGGTTTTAAGGGGGAAAATCTTATAAACCTAGACAAATAGCACTGATTCAGTGGTCTACTGTTTGCCTAATTCAAAGAAACTACTTATGAAAGGATTTATGATTTGAAAAGAACTGCTAGGAAAACCAGAAAGCATTTTGACAGAAAATCGATTCAAAATGGCATCTTATGTCATATCCATACTAAGTTCCAAATAGACACGTAATATAAATTTCAATTCAGTTTTTTTAAGGATGGAAGGAGAAACTTTTTGCATTTATGACTGGGGGAGAATTAATCAAACAAGAAATAAAGGAGATTGTGAGGAGAAAAAAACAACGTTTGCTTCATAAATATGCTTGCAAATCCGTACATTATTTGTCTATGTCATATTAAATATTTGGGGAATTAATACGTATATCTAATAAAATATTCTTTAATATATAATGGTGGAAGTAAATTAACAGTTTTTAAATCCAAAGTTATAAACAATAAATTTAGGTTTAATGTAAGGACAAATTTCCCAACAATTACAGTTAGCCAAAAGTGAAATGGGATGCCTTGGAAGATGGTGAATTCCCTATCCCCCTTCAGTGCGCTGAAGGTCTTCATGCCAAAGTATGACCGCTTTTGGATGACCACTTTTTTAGTATGTTGTAAAGGGTTTTTTTGGTTCTGTTAGGAGTTGGATTAAATGATGTCTGGTGTCCCTCCTAAATCAGATTCTGTTACTAGAATATGTACTGTCTTCTAAGTGGGCAGATGCTATGATCAACAAATACAGGAATTAAGATTGAACAGTTTCAGTTCTGCTCTCATAAAGCTTGATTTCTTCTTGAGGAAATCATATGCACACAGACAAACATATACAAAGTAATTGGTGGAGTGGGGGGCTTCAGTAACAGCTGAAGGATTCAGGTTAGTCCCCTTGTAGGAGGCAGAACTTGCGCAGAGCTACAGGTTCTAAAAGACTGATAGGAAGTTCTCCAGAGCATACCCAGGGATGTGCTGGAACCAGCTCTTGCTGGCGTGGGAGAGATGATTGTTCAGGTTTTCACTGTGAGGATTTATAACTCAGAGATCAACAACTGATACAAGTTAGGACCTGATTTTTTGTTTTGTTGATTATATAGACTGAAGAATGTGTTCATAATGAAGATGAAATTTAAAAGCATGTGTACTTATATATTTTGTCTTCCAGACAGCCTGCTTGTTAAACATTTACCAGCACACCCCTGTCTTGCTCTATAAGCATTGCCTGAGCTCAGCAGGAATGCAGTAGAAAGCTCAGGGAAAGAAGTCAGTGATAAAAATAAATAAGATGATGGGTGAAAAGCACTTTGCCAACCTTAAAGTGCTAGTTATCCTCTTCCTCCTCATGTTACTCTCACCAGGTCTCCATCAACTTATTTAAGCCTCACAACACCTCTGGGTATGCCTAGCATGGGGGACAGCCTTTACAAAGGCACAGGGGTGTGAGATGGAATGATGTAGAGGGGGGAAAGCAAATAAGCTAATTTGGCTGAAATAATTGTGTGGCACGTGGGGCATAGGGTGTGTCAACCTGAAAGTTTGGTTAAAGAGGCAAACAGGCTAGGTGATATGTAAATCTACATTGTTTATTCCCTTAAAGCTAGCTCCATGATCATGGAGCCAAAAGGAAACTTCTGTCTGATATAAGAATGACTAGACTTAAATACGTTTTAGGACAATCCCAGGAAATCTGCGGCCCTCAGGTTTATGGGCTCTCTATGTGCTTAACTGCACCATGAGAAAGGAATTTTCTTAATTGAATAGGTGGTAAATACAAAAAGATAAGAGAATTGACAAAGTGTCAATTGAAATTATGACCCAGGATATCTGTTTTCTTTACTATTAACATGTCATAACATAGTATATGTCCACAAAATGTTAATATGTGGGAAAAGTCCCATTATTCAAGATAGTGTCATGGGTTAAAGAATGTTAAGTTGGCCCCATCTGGCCTTGTTGACATAGGAAGAAGTATCCTCTGAGTTTACTCAGAGAACAAAGAAGCTGTTAGGTCCAGGATTTTCTTCTAGTTGGTTAATTGAGGCTAGGCTCTGGCCCTTATTAAGGTCCAAAAAAAATGATATTAAATGATTATCAGGTGAGGTTGTTAAGGGCCTTAAAGGCCAGATGGGGTCAGGGTAGGGGTGGGGTGTGGGAAGTTGACAGCTATGCTAAGACTCAGAGAAACCCAACTGTAAACCCTCCCCTCTCCAAAAAGAAAAACCAGCTAAAAATGACTGGAGAATCCCCTGTAGATTCCATGCAGACCAGAGACAAAAAGTCTTGAACTGGAAAGTTCTAAAGCAGAACACACCCCTGGGGTATCTGGACAGGTGTTTCTAGCCCAGCATGGCCCTGCCACAGCCAACATGGGAGGAAACAGCCCTAAGCCCTAAAACTGGAGAAAGACCTTGGGCAAAGATCAGATCCCAAGGCCCAGCAGCTGGGGGGAGCCCAGGTAAAGTGGGGTATCTCAGAGCTCTATGGTGGGAGATCAGCACTGGAACAGCCTGCAGACTCATGAAGGAGAGACTTAGTCTTGGCCACTACACTAAGGGTTAGGATTAGGATTAGGCAGGCCCTTCTGATCTAAAGAGTGCCAGATCAGATCAGGACCCAAGCACAGTCCCCTCAACCTAGACTGATAGTGAAGATACTTAGATGACAGAACCAAGGAAAATTCCAAACACAGTCAGTTCTGCTAGAACACTTGTTCTGAAAACATAATTTGTCATGATACAATTGATATATTAGGGAATAATTTGAGCACAATATTAATTGCATGTTTGCTTTGGTACACTTTTGTGTGACTGCACAAGCTGAACCAAGCCTTATAGAAACACAGAAAACACACATACACACACACCTCAAACACCTACCTCAGTTCACCACATTCATGGGTTATCCTATAAGGCTGCCTTTTGCTATTCTTTTGCATTTGTGAGCCTTTTTATATTAAAAAACCCCCACTGATCCAACATCCCCAATATCTGTAAGCATCGTGGTTCAAAAATGTCAAGCAGTATATGCAAAAGGAAGACTTTAAGTGTTAAATAGAAGATTGAAATAAAACATTTTGAAAGAAATGAGGACATGTGATATCTCTCAAGCAACAGTCATAAAGGAATTATGGACCATCAGAGAAAATGATAGATTGTCACAAAATAGATATTCGTGGCTGGAAATATTGTGTTTCTAATTCCATTTCCTCCATAACAACTGTGGTTTTTTATTGTGGTGTTTTATATAGCATGGTGATCTAATGGCAGAACTGGCTGAGAAATGCCCAAGGGGTAAGCCCTGAAAAAGAGAGCAGTCTCATGAGTTTAATTAAACCTCAAGAACAAAAAATATCTGAACCACAAGGAGTACAAGAATACCTGGAAGAAATGAAATTAGAGACAAAGTAGAATAGCTAAGAAGAAAAGAATGGCAAAAAAAATATTGACAGCTGAAAATCTGTGTGGAAATCCCAGCACAAGACCTAAATGCCCTGGAGATTAGAACGAACCAAACACAAACACATAATCCAATGAGACAATAAGAAATAGTAAAACAGAATTATAAAATTGAAAAACAAATGTGAGAAAAATAAAATTGAAAGCAACTGATCTGGAAAACAGATTAAAGAGAGATAATTTAATATTAGACTATCTGAAAACCATGAAAAAAATCCTACATATCATAGTTCAAGAAATTATAAGTGAAAACTGCCCAGAACTCTTAGAACCAGATAATAGAAAGAATCCACTGATCACCTCCTGAAAGAAACCCCAAAATGAAAACTCCCAGGATTGACAGAGAATCCAGGTAAAAGGAAAAAAAGCTGTTAGTAGCCCAGAAGAAAGTTTCAATACCAAGGAGCCAGAATAAAATTTGGCAGCTGCCACCTTCAAGGTGAGGACAGCTTGGTTTAACCCTGGAAAATAGTCTGGCAGAAATCGGCATTTACCAGCATCTTGTACCATCTACTGGAGCAGCTAGGTGGTGCATTAGATAGAGCACCAGTGCAGGAGTCAGGAGGACCTGAGTTCAAATGTTACCTCAGACACTTGACACTCACTAGCTGTGTGACCTTGGGCAAGTCACTTAATCCCAATTGCCTCATCCTGGGTCATCTCCAGTCATCCTCATGAATATCTGGTCACTGGATTCAGATGGCTCTGGAGGAGAAGTGAGGCTGGTGACCTGCACAGCCCTCCCTCACTCAAAACAAAGTCAAATGCAAATCATGTCATTATTTCTCTGATGGCATGGTCTTCTTTGGCAATGAAGGATGAACACACACTCATAACATCTACCAAGATAAGCTCAAAGTGAGTGTGTGATTTTGATAAACAGTGATAATCATAAGCAAATTATATAGTTTGGAAGAAACTACCTGTCAGATCTATGGGTAGAGAAAAAGCCCATGACCAAACAAGAGATAAAGGCTAACAGGAGATAAAATGGGTAATTTTGATTACATGAAAATAAAACGGGTTTATGCAAACCAGTACAATGCAGCCAAAATAGAAGATAATTAGAACACAAAGAAAATTTTTTTATTTTAGTAAACTTTCACAGATCAAGTTCTCACATCTCAAATATGTAGAGACCTGAGCCAAAACCCACAGTTTGAGAAGTATCGATCTAGGAAAGAAGCAACACAGCAATGACATTAAAAGGAAACATGATTTCCATATAGACATAGTGATCTAGAAGACAGGGCGAAAAAGGAGACAATTTAAAGATTATAGGTCTCCCAGACAAATATAATAAGTAAAAATATCTGAACAGTACAATACAAGAAATACAAGAAAACTTTCCAGCACTTCTGTCAATTGTAAAACTTCCTTTGAAAGAATCCACAGACGATTTCTTAGAAAAAAATGCTGCAAACATCAAAATCATAGTGGTCAGACTTATTAGTTCTAATGACAACCCAACAAATTCTTCAAGAAGGTTGAAGGCCAGGATGGAGTGCGGTTGACAAGTTCAGGATAGACCTTCGGGGAAATCTGTTCTTTGAGACTGTGCTCATTATCATCTGGAATGGCTCTCCATGCCCCCTGGATGTTGCTGTCTCCGTGATACAAACATGGGAATTACAGAAAACAAGGGATATGTAAAATAGATGCCCTCTAGGCTAACAGTCTTTAAGCCAAAAAGACTGACCACATCACTAGGACAGGAGACGAGCAGAAGATCACGTAGGCTTGCAGTTTCTGTCTATAAATATCTTGACCCTCAGATCAATAAACAGAATTGGTCTATCTTTGCTCACCTCCCGTCTCTTTCTTCTTCACCACATCACCGACCCTTATGGGGATGCAGGCTGTCCGCCACACAAGAAATCAAGAGAAAGACCTTCAAATACAAAGGAAAAGAAATCCAAATAACGCAAGACTATTCTGCATCTTCCTGAAACCACAGGAGTGAATGTACACTGAATATACACCTCTATACTGGATTTTTGATGTGATTAGTATGAAATACTAAAGGTAATAAGATTAATTATTTTCTATGTAGCATAATTTAGAAATGCATTTGACCGAATTAACATGTCTAACTGGTAATAACTTTTTTCATATTTTCAATACATAACATTGTGTATGTTTTTGTCATTATTACTCCGTCCTGTCAGTCATTACAACTCGTTGTGATGCATTTGGTGATTTCTTGGCATAGATCTAGAGAAGCTTGCATTTCCTCTGCCAACTCATTTTACAGACGAGGAAACTGAGGCAAACAAGGTTAAGTGACTTGCCCAGGGTTATACAGATAGTGTCTGAGGCTGCATTTTTGAACTCAGGTTTTCCTGACTAGTCCTGGTGCTCTGTCTTGCAGACCTCCAGATCTACTTCTGAAAAAAGCACCTAGCAGGAATGAAATTCTCTTTTGGAGAAAGGTATGTGTGTGGGAGGGTGGGGAAGGAAGATGAGGCTAGATATATGTGTTCTGTCTCCCTTTCAACCACACACCACTACAGCCCCTCATCATTTCCTCTCTCCACTAAGGGCACCTACCAAGATAAACTCAAAGTGCATGTGTGATTCAAATACATGGTGATAATCATAAGCAAGTAAGTGTATCCTGGAAGAAATTATCTGTCAGATCTATGACCAAACGAGAGATAAAGATGGACAGGAGATAAAATGAGTAATTTTGATTACATGAAAATAAAAAGGGTTTATACAGAACAAAACAAAGCAAAAATACAAGAAAATGCAAGTCAAAATACAAGAAAATTAGAAAACTAAGAAAAAAATTTTCTTTAGTAAATTTTCACAGAGGAAAGGTCTCATTTTTCAAGCATGTAGAGAACTGAGCCAAAAATATATATTTCTCAATTGATAAATGGTCAAAGGGATACGAACAGGATCTTCTATACATTCCTACCTAATGGACAACATGGGACAACTCCAGTTGAGTTCCCTACCACTATAGTTGATACTTACAGTCAGGTTCTTTGTTTGTTTGCTCATTTTTTTCAATCTATTTCTTGACTTGGGACTTCATGTTAGAGTTGTTCTCTGCTGACCACTCTCTGGTCTGAGCTTTTGTATTTTATGTACTGCTGCTTTTACTGCTAGGTCTATGGATTGGTAAGTTTTCACAGCTTCCAAAGTGGTATGATTCGGGGAAAGATCTGATCACCGACTTCTTAGTCTGTTCTCTGGTCATTACCCTAGTAGGAATCCTGATCCCTCACATCCTTGACCAAACCTCTCCAACTTGAAACTCTGAGAGGGAACTGGATAATGAGTGACAGAACCACCAAATATCTTCACATTCTTTGACAAAGACTAGCTCATGGAATCTCTCTCTAACCAGGTGTTTTCCACCCCAGTGCTGTTGGCTTTGTTGCTGGTGCCTCCAAAGCCCAGAACCATTACTGATTCTCCTGCAATATTGCTTCTTAAGCTGCCCTGGGCTGCAAAAATTATTCACTTTAATGCTTTGCTTGTAGGCATTTTCAAGTCATTATCTTCTGTTTGAGTCTTGAGCTCCTGCCACCATAGTTGTTACTTATGGTCAGGCACTTTTGTTTCTTTGTTTACTCATTTTTTCTAGTCTATTTTTTGACTTTGGACTCCATGTTAGAGTTGTTTTCTGTTCACTAATGGGGTGGACGTCTGGCCTGCACTTGTCTTTTATGTGCTCCTACTTTTTTACTGTTAGGTCTATAAGCTTGTATGTTTTTGGTGCTTCCACAGTGGTGGAAAAGATTTGATTGCTGACTTTTTGGTTTATTCTCTGGTCCTTATACAAGTAGGATCCCTGGTCCCTCATGTGACCTTTACTACACCTCTCCAGCCTGAAATTCTGATCAGAAAGTAGATAATGGGTGCCAGAGCAGCCAAATATCTCCACATCCTGTGATCAGTAATAATATTTAATGGGTCCCATGGAACCTTTGTCCAGCCAGATGTACAATCCTTTTTCCAAGCCTTTGATGCTGTTGTATCCAAAGCCCATGGCTACTGCTAATTGCATTGCACCATGTTTCCAACCAGCTCCCATCATAGACCTCTATGTCTTAGTAAGTTGTCCTGGGCTGCAAAAATGATTCACTGTGGTTTTTGTTGTCTTTTTTGTTCATTGTTTGTTAAGTTATCAAGGAGAGATATATTGTTAGATCTAGGTAAGCAGGCTGGTCTTGTTCCACCATCCTGACTCCAGTCCCCATTTTGTTTTGTATATTATGCACCCGATCTGTTCAATTTTTCAAACTTTCTATTTTTCAATATTACAAAATAGTTTGTGGTATAATTTCAGATTGGGTCCTACTAGGCCTCCTTCCTGGAATCCTGGAAGAGTCAATGGAAAGAGACATATAAACATACTTTTTACGGAAACGCAGATTTAGAGTTGGAAGGGATCATAGAGTTCAGCGAATCAAACTCCCTCATTTTAGAGAGCAGTAAATTGAGGCAGAGATTGTTCCTTGCCCAAAGTTACACAGCTAGAGAGCATCTGAGGCAGCATTTGAACACATCTTCCTGACTATAAATCCAATGCCCTATCATTGCAACATGCTGCATTCTTCTACACTATTTTGAATATTAATTGGAATTATAAGTGACAGAACTGTCCACACCTTTTTAGCCAATGACTCTACTATGAAACTTATGACTCAAGGAATTATAACAAAAACTAGCCTTTAAATAGTGATTTCATGTTTTCAAAGCTTTACAGGTATTACCTCAATGATCCTCATATTAGTAGATACATTCTTTTTAAAAATAGTTTTTTATAAGTACATGTAAAAACAATTTCTAATATTACGTTTTATAATTTTGAATTACAAATTATCTCCCTGACTCCAAATCATCTTCCTTTAATGAGAAGGCAAGCAAATTAATAACTTATTCATGTATAGTTATGGATATATGTCCATATTAGTCATGTTGTGAAAGAAAACAGACCAAAAAAAACCACAAGAAAAATAAAGTTAGAAACCCATTCTCAATCTGCATTAGGATTCTATCAGTTCTTCAGTTGTCTGTGGGTGGATAACACTTTTCATCAGAAGTCTATCAGAATTGTCTTGGATTCTTGTATTGCTGTGAATAGCTAAACTGTTCAAAATTGATCATCTTAGGATATTGCTGTTACTGTATACAATGATCTCCCAGTTTTGCTCATTTCACTTTGCATCAGTTCCTGTAAGTCTTTCTTGGTTTTTCTGAAATTATCCTGCCCATTATTTCTTATAACACATAATATTCCATCACAATCATATACCACAACTTGTTCAGCCATTCCCCAGTTGATGGACATCATCTCAATTTCCAATTCTTTCCTACCACAAAATGAGTCACTATACTTTATAAATTAGGTCCTTTTTTAAAAAAAAATTGGGAAATAGATCTAGTAGTGTTACTGCTTAGTCATAGGGTATGTATGGTTTCTATAGCCCTAAGGGCATAATTCCAAATTTATCTATAGAATGATTGAATCAGTATACCACCTTAGCAACAATGAATTAGTGCCTCAATTTTCCCACACTCACTCCAACATTTATCATTTTCCTTTTCTGTCATATGAGCTAATCTGATAGATGTAGAATGGTACCTCAGAGTTGTTTTAATTTGTATTTCTCTAATCGATAGTGATTTAGAGCATTTTTTTCATATAACTATAGATTTTATTGCTTCATCTGAAAAACACCTTTTTGTGTCCTTTTGACCATTCATCAATTGGGTACTGACTTATATTTTTATAAATTTGACTCAGTTCTCTACATATTTGAGAAATGAGGCCTTTATCATAGAAACTTGCAAAAAAAAATTTTCAGTTATGGTTACAATGTTTCCCTCTATTCCACTTCCCCATTTATTATTCTCTCTAATTTCATCCTGTCCCTACTCAAATGTTTTGCTTTTGACCACCACCTCATCCAATAGTCCTTCCTTTGTATCACCCCACACTCTTCCTTTCATCCTCTTCTCCTCCTTTTTCCTGTAGGGGAAGATTAATTACTATATCCAACTGAATGTGCTATTAAATTTTTGAGTCAATTCCAATGAAAGTAAGGTTCAAACATTCTCCTTCCCTTCACTTTCCCCATCTTCCCATCCATTGTAAAAACTTCTGTAGCTCTTTTATGTGAGATAATTTACTCCATTTATCCTCTTCCCCCATCCCTGTGCAACTCTTTCTAACCCCTTAATTTTATTTTTTTCTAGATATCATCCCATCATAGTTAACTTACAGTCAGGCTCTGTCTATGTATATTCCTTCTAACTGCTCCAATATAAAGTTCTTAGGAGTCACAATTATTATCCTCCCATGTAGGAATATAAACAGATTAACTTTATTGGATCCCTTATGACTTCTCTTTTCCTGTTTACCTTTTTATGCTTCACTTCAGTCTTATATTTGAAAGTCAAATTTTTTATTCAACTCTGGTCTTTTCTTCAGAAATGCTTTAATACCTTCTATTTCACTGAATGTCCGCTCCCTCCCTCCACACCCAGATCATAAATGTTTGCTGGAAAGGCAATTTTTTATTATAAACGTAGCTCCTTTGCTATCTAGAATATCATAATCCAAGCCCTCTAATCCTTTAACTAGAAACTGCTAAATCTTGTGTGATCCTGATTGTAGCCTCAGAATATGTGAATTGTTTCTTATTGCTTGCAATATTTTCTACTTGACCTGGGAACTCTGGAATTTGGCTGTAATATTCCTGGAAGTTTTCATTTTGGGACTGTTTTCAGGAGGATATTGGTGAGATCTTTCAATTTCTATTTTATCCTCTGGTTTGAAGATTTCATTGCAGTTTTCCTTGATAAGTTTTTGAATGATGCTGTCCAGGCTCATTTTTGATCATGCTTTTCAGGTAGTCCAGTAATTCTTCAATTACCTATTCATATTTTCCAGTTCAGTTGTTTTTCCATCAAGATATCTCACATTTTATTCTAGTTTTACATTCTTTGGATTTTGTTTTATTGTTTCTTGATGTCTCATGGAGTCATTACCTTTCACTTCCTTACTCTAATTTTTAAGGAATTATTTTCTTCAGTGAACTTTTGTACATCAATTCCCATTTGACCCATATGTGTGTCAGGACACCTTATGAGTGTCAGGGCCACTCATACTTAGAACCACATCATGAAAAACTCAAGGGAATGCTGAGAAAAGCATTTTGTATTTACATCTGGAATAAAAAGTAGCATGTGTTGATATGGATTGCTTCTCCCTATGGAATCAGAGAATTTATGTTTAGATGTATATAAGGATCTCTGGAGGAGAAAGAGAGAGAGAAGATGAAGTGACATTTCTTCTTCATCAGAACAGGCATAAGGGACATGTTATAAGGAAAATTTCCTGAAGAATTAGTGATATGCCAGAAGGTATTCTAAGTTCTCAGGTGGGTTTGGGGTTGGGGGAGAGTTTCCTATGATCACTGAAAAGAGCATTAAGAAAAAGAAAAGATCTAGCTTATTTCCTGAGTACTTGAAATAAAGTCTAATCCAGAAGAAAATATGAAGAGGATTCTTGAGAGATATCAATTAAATATCTTGATCAATCAATCACATCAATCAATCACAATCTGGACTGAACTGAGACTATTTCCAGCCAAGGGTAAAAGAGTTATCAATTATGATATTATTATATATTATATAGAACTATCAATTATTATTACGTTATTATATTGAGGCTATTGAGGTGGCTCTGTGTCAAACAAAACATCTCATGACTTTGCTTTGTGATTGCTTTCTTTCATTAATGACATATATTTGTTAATTTTGACATTTAGTTATATTGAAATAAGGATAATGAAGAAGGGGAAAGGAGGTTTCCTTCATTTATTAACAAAGGTAATATTTTATTAACCAAGGTTGGGGTTTGATCTAACTCATGAGAAAAACATTGCCAGTTTCCTTATGAGAAATAAAGGATCTAAACAGATCCCTAGAACTCTGGAATTTGAGAAAACAAGAATGAAGAGGATTAGTCAGGAGCAGATTGATGAATGCTGTATAGGAGAGGTTGACCAGATCTGGAAATATATTGGTACTTGGGGTAACTGATCTATTTCTCCAACCGGGTAAATGTGGAACCCACGTGTGGCCAACGCGTTACGAATTTGATATTCTGCCATCTCATTTTCTTCCATTTGCCTTACAGTGATATGGCTCACATTTTAAGGTTTCTATTATTTTGGCTCATTCTCTATCATACAGATAAAATCTTTTTATTTTTCCATCATTTTGATTTCTTCTTTGAAACAACTTATTTGTGCTCTTTTTGCAGGTCATATTTTAGTTTTACTTCCTTTACTTCTATTATTTATCTGCTGAACAGTTATGGAATTTATCAATCTTCTCCCTATTTTGGAGATTCCCAAGAATTTGTCTTGTGTCTCCTTTTCAATATAGTGTCTTCAGTTCCTGTTCTCCCCTTTGCAGCATTTACTCACAGTGTGGACTCTCACTGGAGGAAGGCAGGCTTTTGTTGATTGATAATTGGATACCTAACTCACTCCCAACAGAAACTTTCAAGATCTTTTCCCTCTATTCCTAATTCCTTCCTTCTCCATCCTCCCACATCCATCCTTTATCACTGTGGGGTGGGGGCATGAACTTTAATTTAAGGAGAGAGTCCAGCTGGCCCATCTCATTTCTGATATTCCTCCACCACTTTGGGACTTAATCTGACTGGCTTCTCCACCGTGCCCAAGGTCTGGGACTTTCTCCCATCCCCTAGACTTTTCAGCTTCCTTTTGCATGATGACTTTCCTCACTAAATTATAAGCTCCTTGAGGACAGGGACTATCTCACTTTTTTAAAATTTCACTTCATATTCCTTAGTACTAGACATGGCACATAGTAGGTGCTTAATAGTGATTGAGTATTGACCACCCAATCACTTTCATTTTAGTACCTCACTCCTGACTGTCCTTTCACAAGCAAAGTCATTCAAGCTGAGCTAGCTCGGCTCCCAGCCTCTTTTCAGACATCTCCAACATGATGTCCAGTATCCTAAACTCACAGTGTGCACAAGAGAACTTCTTACCTTCTTTCTCCCTGTCAAAGGCAGCCTCATGCTCCATCAACCTATGTTTCATTCTCAACTCCCACTTCTCTCCCCTCTTATCCAATCTGCTACCAAGGTCTGTGAATTGTACCTTGTTAACATTTCTCAGATACACCCCCTTCTCTCCTCTGATACTGCTCTCATTGTCTCACCCCTGGACAGTTACTGTGGCCTGCTGCTGGGTCAGCTGGCCTGAAGACTCTTCCTACTCCAATGCATCCTCCATTTTTCCACAAAAGAATTTTCCTAAATCACAGGTCTACTCCTGTGACTCCTCTCCTCAATAAATTCCAGTTTCCTGGATGTCCCCCCCCCACCTTCAGGATCAAGTGCAAATCCTCCTGCATTGAGAACCCTTCATGACCTAGACATCACCTGGTATTCCAGTATTCTTACACCTTTTCCCTGCCATGTTGTCATTAACCCAATGACACTGACCTCCTTGCTACTCTACAAGAAGCCACTCCATCTCTGGGTTCAGAGAACATTCTCTGGCTGTCTCCACCATTACAATCCATTCCTCTTCTCTATTTACTAGTTTCTAAAAAGTCCCAACTAACGTCTGTCCCTCCTTCCTTTCCTAGCCAATCTCTCTATGGCAGGTAGAGCCATATTTTTGTTATTTAATGAAATCTTGTTATTGCAGTGTTCCAGCAGCTCTGAATTACTGTAATGGGATGTAAAAGTAAAGGACTTCTTTGGAGCCCACTCTGATGTTCTTCCTCTAGCTCTGTTCAGATTAGCTCTATAAGGTCTGAACTGGTTTTCACATGAACTAAGTACTGGAATGCAGATCTGATTAGATTTTTTTCAAGTTTTCTAAATTATACTAAGTCTTATCACTAGTAGCCTTTAGCAGCATTACCTAGAGCTGGGGTGGGGAACCTGTGGCCCCACATGGCCTTCTAGGTCCTTGGGTGTGGCCTTTTGACTGAATCCAAGTTTTACAGAACAATTCCTTTTATTAAGGGGGTTTGTTCTGTGAAGTTTGGATTCCATCAAAGGGTCACACTTGAGGACCAAGAAGGCCACATGTGGTCTCCCCAACCCTGACCCAGAGAATCTCCACAATTAACCTGGAACCTAGATGATGGTTGAAAAGCAGTGCGGGGGGGGGGGGGGCATCTTGTCTGGAGTTGGGGCCCTTCCTTGGGACAGTCACCTGGGGAATGGCCAAAAGGGACATGCACAGACACTTGAAAGAGACACAGAAGCTGCTTCCCAGACACCTGAAGGAATAGATCCTGGACACTGCCAGATTTGACACTCCTCAATCTGCAGCTTCACTGGATCTCCTGATTCACCTTATCATCATGTTGTTAGTCTCTCAGTGTTTTGGACATGTTCCCTACTCTGTAAGCTGTGAGTCATATCTGCTCTGGCTCATATTGCTTTGGGAATTATTAGAAAATCATGAGATGATTAGTCTCAAGAGGGAGAAATAAATGGTTCAGTTTTAGATAAGTATATAACAGAATTCTGAAAAAAGTATTGTCCCCCTCTACAATATTGCAAACAGGAAAAAGGAGACAATAGATTTGCTGATAAATTGCAGGATTGCATGAAAGCAAATATCTCCATGTTCTTGAAAACAGGATAAAGGTAAGTACTTGATTCAGTATTATGTTAACGCTGGAAAAATGTTTGGTAAAGAGAAGAAGTCAGAGTTGATTGTTCAAGGGTTTATACACAAGACCTTTTTAGGTGAAGTCTGTAGATGCTCCCAGGCCACCTTCATGCACATATTCAGCCTACATGCATGTATTTGGGCTACTATCTGGGATAATCAATAAACTTCATTAACTTGAACTAGCTTTTGCCCCTGTCTTTTATGACACTTTTCATGCCTTTAAGGATGATGGAAATGACAAAAAGGAAACCAACAATTAGACTTTTTTTACCTTTGAAATTCTCAAACACCAAATAAAAGGAGCACTTTACATACAGTATAAACTAGAAAAAGGAAATTGCATATGACATGATTTCTATTATGTAGAGCTGGTTTTATTTTTGAACAATAAAAATTCCAATATGCTGTTTAGAAAGCTGTCCTGGTTTTATTAGGAACTTCATCTCTTCTATTTAAAAAATCGATCAAACCTTCTTTTCCTTTTTTGGTGGGGATCATGGTGGGAATCCAATCTCATTCATAGTTTACTTTATAATGCCATTGTCTCCTATCCCAATATGAAAAACAAACAAAACGCATTTGTAACAAGAGCACATGGTCATGTACAAAATCAATTCCCAGGTGTATTTTTTATTCAACATGTCAAATCCATCATCTCTCAGTCAGGAAACAAATAACACAGAGTCCTCTGGAATAGTGGTTGGTTATCACAGTAATCTGAGTACTGACATCTTTCAAAGTTGTTGGTCTTTACAATAATTGCCTGTTTTTATGGAATATTTGTGTTCCAATCCATCCATGTACCACCTTGTGTTCAGTTGACATGACAGTCTAGGGCATGACACCTTAGTTTCAAGTTTTGATCACTAAAGGAGCTCCAATAAATATTGTCATATTCTTCAATTCTTCTCCTTTCTTTGCTTTAAGGGACTATGCCTTCTCATGGTATCACTGAGGTAAAGTGGAGACACAATGTAGTGATTCTGGGAGCTTCACACCTTTATCAACAAGGAATTGAATAATTTGCCTATTTTCCCACAGTTGCTGCAACCCTGGTTATTTTTTCCCTTGTCATCATTGCCAATTTGCATGAGTAAGAGGTGGAATCACAGAGAGATTTTCTTTTTTGGTGGGGGAAGGTAAGGCAATTGGGGTTAAGTGACTGGCCCAAGATCACACAGCTAGTGTGTCAAGTGTCTGAGGTCGGATTTGAACTCAGGTCCTTCTGACTCCAGGACTGGGCTCTACTCACTGCGCCACCTAGCTGAACCAGCAGAGATATTTAAATTTACATTTATCTAATTATTACATATTTCCTTAAGCTTTTAAAAACCTTAATATTATTTTAAAATAAACAAACTTTTACTTCTCCCTCTCTGACCTGATATCTCACAGGAGAAAAGGAAAGTAACAAAGATACAGTCAAGTAAAATAAATTCTCTCTAACATTAAATTCCATTTTTTGTCACCTTTACTAATCTGAGAATCTTTCTAATAACTATTAATTTGCATTAGGGATTACAGATGGAGAACTTTCCCCCATATTTTTGTTCATAATGTGTATTTCTTCCTTTGAAAATGATCTGTTTCAGCTTTTGATCAGTTGTCTATTGAGGATTGAGGAGTGATGCACTTTTATAAATATATATCCATCTTTAAATATTTTGGATGTGAGGTTTTCATCAGAAAAAATTTGCTGCACGTTTCTTCTAGTTAATTCCTCCTCTTTAGATTTGCAGATTTAAGACGCAAAGGCTTTTTATGTGACAAAAGTTGCTGATTTGATTTTCTGTAGCCTTCCCTATCCCTTCTTTCATGATGTATTCTTCCCCTACCCAGCGTTGCAAAATATATCTTCTTCATGATTCAGCTAATGTGTTTGAGGTGACCTGTATGTCTAATTTATGTGTCCATTCAGAGCTAATCTGGCATACAGTGTGAGATGCTGATCTATACCAAGATTCTGCTAAACTGTTTCCAGGATCTCCTAGCATTTTGTACTGATTAGTAAGTCCTGGCCCTGTAGCTGGAGGTATTGGGTCTATTGAACACATAGGAGGAATGGGCTCTGGGGACTAGGTTACTGAGAATGACTTTCCTCCCTCTATCTAGCATGTGTGAGTTGTCTAGTCTAAAGTTGAGCAGAAGTTAAGCTGGGGCCCTAGCTGTGTTCCCCTGATGTGTTGGTATGCTACAGTGAGACCAGCAGGAATGTCAGTCAACTCTTGATGAGGAGGTGCTCAGTCTCTAGGCCCTGGAAACTTGGACAGTTTCTACAGGACTCCTGAGAAAAAGAGATTAGGAGTAATTGTTTTTGAGGCTGGAACTGTTGGATAGCTTTGGAAAGTGTCTCAAGGCAAAAGGTCATTCAGTGGTGCAAAGGAGATAATTATGGAAGGTTGGAGTAGGGTGGGAGAGAAGAGAGAAGTGTGGTGTGAAATTTGGAGAAGGAGTGGAGGGAACAGAAGGATATTTTCTCCTGTGCCATTCATTTGGTGAATGGGAGTTCACAATTTCTTGATGTCAAGTGGAAATGTGAGGAGGTCCCTGTGGGAAATCATTTAAAAGGCCTGAAGCAGTTCATTTCCAGTTCCTATTTTGAGAGGACAGCTTTGAATTGGAACTGTATTTACTCCTGAGTAGGCTCCCAGGAAGGCCTGAAAGGTAAGTTTGCTGCTGAGGAGATGCCTTTTTCGTTCAAATCTCAAAAGTGAGAGGAAATGTGTTTGAGTAACTGAGGAGAGAGAGCCGGCCTCTCTCCTTCACTCTCTCTCTCTCTCTCTCTCTCTCTCTCTCTCTCTCTCTCTCTCTCTCTCTCTCTCTCTCTTTCTGTCTCTGTCTCTCCGTTTCTCTATTCATCTTCCTCTGGACCTCTCTCTCACTCTCTGTCCTATGGAAGTACATCTTAACTGGACCAGCATTGTTTATGATTCCTTTCCAACATGGATCATTCCATTGATGTTAGGAGCCAAGGTTTTCACAGTTGATGTACTTCATCATGTGGCTGTTGATTCATGGGTCTTATCACAACGAATTAAGGAGCCCATCAGGATACTCCATACACATGTGGGATCTGTCCTGTGGCAGCCATGGTTATGGGCACTCTATACTCATTTAAACAAATTCACAAAACTGGCTGAAGGTGTCCCTGTTATCAAATTTCAGATTGGTGCATTTGCCCAGATTCTCTCAGCGCCCAAGGGTATAATCCACTGGGACTTATCTGGAGAATCCAATTAGGAGGGAACATTTCTCTGAAATGATGAGCAGGAGGAATTCCATGCCACCTGAATCCACATTGTAAATGATATCACACAGAATGTGGGGCTATGATTTCAACCATGTGCTTTTCCATTTTACATGAATTCTTTTTACTGGCAACATTTCATAGCATGGGGTACTCTACTTAATGGGCTTCCACTGGCAGAGGTTGTGGCCATCTGATGGTAGGATTTCATGGACCACAATTGTCACACCGTGAAGCATGGTTGAATGTAGTTCCAATCTGGGTTCCACATGCTCAAAAGTAACACTTAGTGATGTATTTATTCCTAACTTTGTATGATTTCTTACAACAAATTGCACTCTTATGAAATTGATAGTCAAGTTTAGAGGAATGCTTCATTCTTTAGAGACTTGGTCCTTGATCAGTCTTTAGGAGACTCATGAGAGTAAGAAATCAAGAGTAATTGCTTCTGAGGCAGGACCCCTTGGATACCTTTGGAAAGAGTCTCAGGGTGAAAGGTCATTCAGGAGATAAGCGCTGAAGGTGGAGGTAGGTTGATAGAGAAGAGAGCACTGAGGTGTGAATCTTGGAGGAAGGGGTGGAGGACACAGAAGGGTACTTTCTCCTGTGCCCCTCATTTGGTGAATGGGAGTTCACAACTTCTTGGTGTCAAGTGGAAAGAGGAAGAGATCCCTGGGGGAAATCATATAAAAGAGCTGCAGCAGCTCATTTTGAGTGGTTCCTGCTGAGAGAAGAGATTGGAACTGGAACTCTACTTGCCCCTGAGTAGGCTCCCAGGAAGGCCATGCAAGGTAAGTTTGCCTCTGAGGAGATGCCTTTTTCCTTGTACTCTCTCAAAAGTGAGAGGAAATGTGTTTGAGTGACTGAGGAGAGAGAGCCAGCTTAGGGGAGTTACTAGGTTTGACTCCATGCTTGGAACAGGATTCTAGGTGCCAGAACCCGGGACAGTCTGTTGCCTACCTACACATCAGCTCTTTCCTCTGCCCAAAAGGGGGCACTTCCTGCCTGGCGTATTCTCGCTTGCTCCCAGCCTTTAAGCTTCCAAAACCTACAGCCTGGCAGTTTTTGGGCAAGATCAGGATGATGACTGGAGATCAGGCCCATCCAAGGGCACCAGTGTCACTCTCTAGATACCCTCTCCATGAGGTGTGGAGTTTCTGGTCTAGCTAGAAAGGCTCTTTCCATAGAATGGATGGGGGAGTTGGTGAGCTAGCCTCCATGAAAATGGATGAAGAATGGGGAAAGAGATGGGCCAGTTTGGAGAAAAAAGCCTAGGAGGCAGGAAGTTGGGAGAGGATGACGATTCAAAGTGGTGGGAACGATTGAATGCACAATCTGCTAAGGAAAGAGGGACAGCTTGGGATCCAAGATAACCCTAGAGGCTTTGTCTTGGCAGGGACAATGATTGCTCCTCAGAAAAGAGACGAGGGGCAGTCCAAGTAGTTGTTTTTACAGCAAGATGACAGTCTTCCAAGGGCTTGTGTCATGCGGGGCCAGTGCTTTAGCATGGGCTTGATTGGATGAAATAGGGTGAAGGCATGCTAAGAAAGGTTGGAAGGCAGTGATGGAAATATTTCAGAGAGCTGCTGTGGGGAGTGAGATTATGAATGAAGCAGAGTTGTCAAGGAGGAGAGAGTGCTAGAAAGCCTGTTCAGTGCTTAGAAAATGGGCAGCAGTTGAATGTGAATAAGAGCTTTCTTTCCACTGACTCCCTTTCCATCATATTTTCCATTCCATCTCCTTCACAGGGGCCATCATGTCAGCTTCAAGTCATCCAGAGGAGAGTGAAAGTGGATTGAATTCAGAGGAAGAATTCCTTTTGCTTCCTTCACTCACTTTGCCACCTCAGTTTGTCCCTGGACATTTGCAAGACTTGGAAGAGGCCCTCCTGTGTGCTGACCTCCCAACTGCCTACCAGACTGAGGACAGTAAAGGAAACAGTAGCAATGACAGAGATGGTGCCAATTCTGTTTACAGCAGACATGATGCCAGTGACGATGGCAGGCAGGATGTTCGTGCCAGTGAAGACTCCAGCAGTGGCTATGGTGAGTATGGGGCATGGACTGCAAGGGGAGCCTTGAGGATTCCCTTGTTGGGAATATCTTTTCTATGGAGGGGGAGAGGGCCCATTTTAGGAAGGGTTAAAAGTTGGCAAAGGTGAAATGTTTGCCGTATTTCAAAACTGCTTAAAGGAGGTATTCCTTCACTTGAAAACGAGGCACTTTTTGCCACACGATTCCGTTCCCTTCTTGAGATTGCTCCAGTGTCCTCTCCTTCCCAACGATCCATCTTCCACTTTTTCTCCTTCCCAGGTCAACTGCAAGAACAAGAAATGTCCAGCGCTTGCTGCCCCTTTCACAGCATGCATGCTGACTTGGAAGTTAGCCCCAGAAAAGCTGCCGAGAGAAGTGGGACAATGAGCCAAGTGAAAGCAAAGGCGGATGAAGTGCACAAAGAGTGCGAAGCCAGATGTCAGTGGAACGATCCTGAAGCACTATGTTCCCGCTCCATTTTCGAGGAAGATGTCCCCATGTGGGCAGCAGGTCACCTAGAGATCAGTGGAGGTGAAGGGAGTTCTGATAAAGGACTCCTCCTGGAACCTGTGTTTGTCCCAGGAAAACTGGAAGATTTGGAAGATGCCCTTTTCTGTCCCAACCTCCAAGTTGACTCCGAGGTACGGGACAAGAGGGATTCAGACTTGGCTGGTTGGCTGCTGCCAGAACAGCATCGCAGCTGCAGCTCCTTGGCTGCCCTTTGCCATTGTGTGGTCAGCTGGGGCTCCCCTGCTGCCACTTTCCAAAGTCTGGAGGAAGCCCCAGGCAGCCCATGTGCACTCAAACGCAAGAAACGGCCAGTGACCAGCGCAGGTGATCGTGAGGTCCCTTTGGACATTTGCATGGAGAGCTTTCCCTCGGATTCGCTTCCCCTGTCTCTGCACCTGCTCGTTTTCCCTAGTTGGGAGCAGGACGCAAGGGGCAGACAACAGACTGGGGAACCAAGAATCAGGGCAACTCTCCAGCGTGTGCCTTCTTCAGGCACTTTGGAAGGCCATGAAAAATTCAAGGAAAGGTCAAGAACCTCTGTCTTCCAAACCCAAATGTAAAAGAAGCACACGCGGCCCATCGACACAGAAAAGTCCTTTGCCCAAAGAAGAGAGAAGACCTTCCGACGCTAGGACTTTGCAGAGGAGCAAGATTCTTTGCAGTGCTACTTGGCAGATTGTGATGATAAGCCCAACAGGTTGACTGACTTATCTCCCTCCATCATGCTTTCGACAACGATTGTTGGTTATTTCAGATGAAAGTTTGGGAAAGAAGGGGAGTGGGAGATATTGGTACATGTTCCGGGGATGGAGAAAAACAACACTTCCATCAAAGTGATTTCCAAGAACATTATGATCTCTGTACGGAACATTGTTTCACCATTTTCTGTGTACGTTTCTAACACCAGTCTAAAGCATATTAATTTATCCTTCAATAAATATTAATAAAGAATATTGAAAAATGCTATTGCTGTCCGTGTCAGTCTCTCTGTCTCTGTCTCTCCGTTTCTCTCTTGATCTTGCTCTGGACCTCCCCCTCGCTCTCTGTCCAATGGAAGTGCATCTTAACTGGGCCAGCATTGTTTGTTTATGACTCCTTTCTCTCATGGATCATTCCATTGATCTTAGGAGCCAAGGTTTTCACAGTTGATGTACTTCATCATATGGCTGTTGATTCATGGGTTAGAAACAAGTGTCTTATCACAACTAATTAAGGAGCCCATCAGGATACTCTCTATACATGTGGGATCTGTCCTGTGGCAGCCATGGTTATGGGCACTCTATACTCATTTAAACAAATTCACAAAACTGGCTGAAGGTGTCCCTGTTATCAAATTTCAGATTGGTGCATTTGCACAGATTCTCTCAATGCCCCCTGGGACTTACCTGGAGAATCCAATTAGGAGGGAACATTTCTCTGAAAGGATGAGCAGAAGGAATTCCATGCCACCTGAATCCACATTGTAAATGATATCACACAGAATGTGGGGCTATGATTTCAACCATGTGCTTTTCCATTTTACATGAATTCTTTTTATTGGCAACATTTCATAGCATGGGGTACTCTACTTAATGGGCTTCCACTGGCAGAGGTTGTGGCCATCTGATGGTAGGATTTCATGGACCACAATTGTCACACTGTGAAGCATGGTTGAATGTAGTTCCAATCTGGGTTCCACATGCTCAAAAGTAACACTTAGTGATGTATTTATTCCTAACTTTGTATGATTTCTTACAACAAATTGCACTCTTATGAAATTGATAGTCAAGTTTAGAGGAATGCTTCATTCTTTAGAGACTTGGTCCTTGATCAGTCTTTAGGAGACTCATGAGAGTAAGAAATCAAGAGTAATTGCTTCTGAGGCAGGACCCCTTGGATACCTTTGGAAAGAGTCTCAGGGTGAAAGGTCATTCAGGAGATAAGCGCTGAAGGTGAGGGTAGGTTGATAGAGAAGAGAGCACTGAGGTGTGAATCTTGGAGGAAGGGGTGGAGGAACCAGAAGGGTACTTTCTCCTGTGCCCCTCATTTGGTGAATGGGAGTTCACAACTTCTTGGTGTCAAGTGGAAAGAGGAAGAGATCCCTGGGGGAAATCATATAAAAGAGCTGCAGCAGCTCATTTTCAGTGGTTTGTGCTGAGAGGAGAGATTGGAATTGGAACTCTACTTGCCCCTGAGTAGGCTCCCAGGAAGGCCATGCAAGGTAAGTTTGCCTCTGAAAAGATGCCTTTTTCCTTGAACTCTCTCAAAAGTGGGAAGACATGTTTGAGTGACTGAGGAGAGAGAGCCAGCTTAAGGGAGTTACCGGGTTTGACTCCATGCTTGGGACAGGATTCTAGGTGCCAGAACCAAGTACAGTCTCTTGCTTACCTAGGCATCAGCTCTTTCCTCTGCCCAAATGGGGCATTTCTTGCCTGGCGTATTCTCGCTTACTCCCAGCCTTTAAGCTTCAAAAACCTACAGCCTGGCAGTTTGTAGGGCAAGATCAGGATGATGACTGGAGATCAGGCCCATTCAAGGGCACCAGTGGAAGGAGAAGGAAATGTACCACTTCAGTACCTTTCCCAAGAAAACCCAGAATGGGGTCACAAAATCAGACAGAACTGAAAAATGACTGAACACGTATAGCATTTTATTCATCGTGCCATCCACCAGCCAAAAGAAATCATTAGAGAAATAAGTGTCCAACAGTTACCCCAACATTTATATCAGAATTTTGTGTGTTAGCAATGAACAGGAAACTAGAGAGTGTTAACTGACTACAAAATGGGTGACGAAATTATGGTATGTGCTATGAATTATTATTAAGGAGTACTGAAAATCAGTGACATCTCATAGTAAAAGTCATTATATTTATAGGGCTTTATACACAGTATGATATTTGGGCTGTCTAATTAAGACTGTGCTTAAGCAAGAGGCTTCTTTTATTTATTAGATCCATAACTTTGATCTCTAGCATAATTTATCCATTGTATAATCAAGTATGACCTTCATGTCAAGGCTTTTTCGTAATCATTGCTTTTATAAGTCTTCTTTCCAGTGTGACTATGGTGATCTCTAGGGATTTCCATCTTCCAACGAAAGACTTGTCCCAATTGACCACATCCATAATGTTACTCTCCACCCTGAATGGTCAGATGGAAAGGAAGAGATGATCTCTGACTGAAGGTCTTCCCATATTGAGTTGATATAGATCTTGTGTCCAAAATGAATTTTCTGATGTCTAACCAGCTCTATAGTCCATTTGAAAGCCTTTCTCCATTCATTATATGGATAACATTTATATCTAGAATGGATTTTCCCATGGGAAATCAGGGAAGACTGTTGCTAGAAAGTCTTACCACATGTTTTCATTCATGTTTCTCTCCAGTTTGGCTTCTCAGATGCATGGCAAAACTGGCGCTGCATCTGAAAGTCTTTCCACATTAATCACATTTATCTCCTGTGAATTCTCTGATGTACAGCAAGACTGACACTCTGTCTAAAACTCTTTCCACATCGATAACATTCATAAGGTTTTTCTCCAGTGTGTATTCTCTGATGTAGTGTAAAACTGGAGTGGTGTGTGAAAGTCTTTCCACATTCATTACATGTATAGGGTTTCTCTCCAGTGTGAAGTCTCTTATGTTGAGCAAGATTGGAGCTCTGTGTGAAAGCCTTTCCACATTCATTACATTTATAAGGTTTCTCTCCAGTGTGGATTCTCTGATGATTAACAAGACTGGAGCTGTGTCTGAAAGTCTTTCCACACTGATTACATTCAAAAGGTTTTTCTCCAGTGTGGATTCTCTGATGTTCAGCAAGGTTGGACCTCTGTCTGAAAGTCTTTCCACAATGATTACATTCATAACATTTCTCTTTAGCATGAGTTCTCTGATGTACAATAAAGGATGACTCTTCATCAAAAACTTTACCACATTCATGACACTCATGGGGTTTCTCTTTAGCATGAATTCTCTGATGGGAGATAAGGGAGGATTGTTTCTTGAAGGCCTTTCCACACTGCATACAATTATGTAGCTTTCCGCTAGCATGAAATTTCTGATGGTGGACAGTGGATGACTGTCCCATACGGGCTTTCCCACACTCATTACAATCACAATGTTTCTTTCCATTATTAATTTTCTGGTGTTCAATGAGTTTTGAATTACTGCTGAAGGTCTTCTCACCTTCATTACCTGTACAAAGTATTTCTCCAGTATGACTTTTCTGAGGTATAATTAGGTTTGAATTCAAGCTTAAGGCCATCTCACATTGATCAGTTTCCACTTCAGGAGGCTTCTCAACCACCTTTACCTGTTCCATAGAGCATTTGCTACAGGTACTATCCTGAGAACAGCCATTTCCTGAGGTCATTCTCTTGCAGTTAATTAGGACCGAATATTGTCCGAAACTCCTTGTATCTTTATCAAATTCACCGTTACTCTTTTGTTTTTTGTCAGTCTTGATAGCAGAATCACAGATTTCTTTCCAGTTGAGGTCAGAGTAAATACCATTCATGGACCTTTGTTGTTGTGACCCTTCCATAGAATAGCTCCACTTGGCAGTAGCCTTCCTCATTTCAAGTCTAGCCTCTCCATCTAAAGGAAACAGAGAAACACGTATATATATAGGGGCACACGCACATATACACAAATATGTCCTCTTCTCTCCATTGACCGAAAGGAAACTGATTTGGAATCTATTTCCTTAGGGAAAGAGAAGAGTCTTCAAACTCACATGGGCAGAATCAATTATTTCAAAATGATTTTAGCTCACATCATCAGGATGATTTAATTTCCACAGAGGTTTACCAACAATCACACTGGAACCTGAGACACAGGCAGTCCCAGCATTCTCATTAGATTCACAACTCAGAGCATGAGCTCAGAATGGGTGAGTGGCCAGACTAACATCTCTGCAACTGATACTACAATTTAGGGATGGGGCAAGCACTGTTCATGGTAGTAGTCAAACTATTTTATCCTTGCATGTTCACTTGTTTGGATTTGGAGATGTGTGTACAGACTGTGGTGTAAGCAGTAGGTTAAACAGATACTCAGTGCGAGGAGGGCACTTGGTATGTCTGTAATATTATTTTAGAGACATTATTGTACAAATATGAGTTAATGAACAGTATGAGAAATGTACTGTAAAGAATTAAGTTCAGATATTTTTGAAATATAAATTTGGTTGGATGTTTTAAACTTATAGTTCCTATCATTCTGTAGATTCATTGTGCTTATTAAAAATAGTGATTACTATCCTGCATTCAGTTGTTTGAAAAATAGTTTCTTTGGGAAGGCAGCATTAAGTTCCATGATTGTAAGCAGTGGACCAATATCTTACCCTCGAATAGAAGGCAACGATTGCCAAGTACCAAGATGGGACAATGATCCCTGACACAATCAGTTCCAGCCCAGTCTTCTGGCGAGTATTTTCCTTCTTAATGACTGTATGTCCCTCTATGTTACCACCCTTCAGTGGCTTGTCAGCATAGTTGGGGGATTCTCAGAGGTTAAGATTCTGATTCTCTGCATTGACTGTAGGAGCCATACTTTTGGTGTAAAGATGCCTTTAAGTAGAGCCATCTCCGATCTTTGCCTGAGGCTCAGACAAGGTTCACAGCTTCTAAGAGTTAATGGCAGGATTTGAACGTCTGTCTTCTTCCACTCATGTTCCACACTCAGACAAGCAGCCTACATTCAGGATGTGTAGTCCATCCATAAACATAGATGCCATAGGTCCAGCAGGGACATCCTGCACATGACACTATGTGGGTATAATGATAACTTAAAAATGTAATGATAATTTAAATGGCAAGAGCTTTCCCATTCATTACTAGCCCCATGTAACTTGCCTGGGTCACATGGAAGTCTGAGTCATATGGAGCCTGTGGTGGGAGGAGTTTGCTGAATGGGTGGAGCTGAGAGGAAATTGTTCAGAGTAGTTAGAGCAAAGGGGAGAAAGCAGGCAGCTGGCTATTGTGAGTGGGAGAGTTTGTTTGTGATTTAATTTAAGGGAGCTGCTTTGTGGGAAGGCTTGGGGATGGTGTTGCTCTCTGCACAGTGATTGTGCATGAATTTGTTTGTTGCTGTGATGGATTTGGCTTTCTGGTGTTTGAATAAATGTTTTGGTTCTGTCTTCCATGTGGAGAGTCTGTTGTATTTCACGATTGAGAATTGCGCTGGCATATTCATGGCTGCTGAAGGCACTGTGAATATCACAGCACTACAGAGGGGCAGGAAATCTTGGGGGGGGGGGGAATCTCTGAGATCCTTGTTCTTTCCCAAAAGTGGCCTGTTTGCTGCTGGTCTTCACAGCAACACCCCCAACCACTAATGCCCCTAGACCTCTGCAGACCTCCCAGAGTCAAGAAGCCTACAGTCCCAGGAGGCATGCGATTCCCTAGCCCACCTTGCCCCTCTCCACACCCCTCTGCAGGAACTCCATCATACTTTCAAGCCTTTTTTCAAATGCCAGTTGTTGCTGATACTTTTTATTTGGTCTTGTTTCTTCCTATTTCTCTTTATTAACAAGTGTTGATGCATTATGTAGATGCATAGTCATTCTTTATAAATTTCATTTGCTAAGAAATAGTAATGTTGTGTAGCAATTTTCAATATTATATCCAATCTCTCTTATAGGCGTTCAGATCCATAAATGTTCCATTTGTGACATATAAACAGAACATTAATATTATATATTACATGTAATATTATTTTACTACCTATCATGTCCACAGATGTAGGTTAATTTCCCCCATGATCCCACTTATTTTTTCTGTTCTCATGTCCAACATCACATCATGACTGCCAACCTTTTTTTTTGTATTCATCTATTCTACATAGATGAATAATATATATATGTATATATATGAAATATTCTGTTCTAGTTCACCACTTTTTTAGGATAATCTTTATCTATTTATTCTTAAAAATTTATCTTTCATTGTCTCTGTTTCCCAATAAGACAAAGAAAAAAAGAAAAATCTTGTAATAATTACCAGTTTTAAAATCCATTTATGCACCATGTGCAAACATGCTATGTCTTATACTGCACCTTAAGCCTGTCATTCATCTGTTAGGAAATGGATAGCAATAGGACCCCTATGGGTCCTATTGAATCCTTAGCCATTTTGTGGCTGAGAAACCCTTTGGGTCTCCACGATAATGACCTAAGGAGTTTGTACTAAAAATTCTTTAACGGATCCTTAGCAGAAAATAATTGTCCAATTTTGTTATGAAAATATTTAAATAAAAATGAAATAAAGTTATATAGATATTTTCTTCTGGAACAATAAACATGTATATGTTCCAAGCACAACAGTTTTCTTTCTGCAGTAATTCCAAACACTCTTGATCCAGTATACATTGCTTTTCAAGTTCATGTAATAATTACATCAAAATCTGACCCCTTTTAAGTGTAACATGTTCCTTCATCTTCTCAACCTGAGATCAAATTGTTTCCCAAGCCCTCAGAAGAGTCAGAAATTCAAGTACAAATGGACTCCCAGTGGATAGTCCCAGGCACGCCCTTGTAGCCATTTGCTTTCTGTCACTACACCAGAGTACTTCCCTCATTCCCAGGGCATCTTGTAAGCACAGCTCATCACCAGGTAATCACCGGATCAAGACGTTACAGATACCTGCATGGATGGCAGGCTTTTTGGACACCATGAACGTGTTACAAGTGATCTTGAAACCATTATGGACCATCACAGGCTTTCTACAAAGACAGTCCTTATACTGGCCCTCATTACAGTCTTAAGGCTCTTTTGTGATTTGAACTTATCCCGTACTTATGTTAATGCTCTGCCACCTGGTAGATTTCCAAAGGAATTCGTTGGCAACATCGGTCAGTCATTGAGAAGAGTTCTTGTGACAGTATAGCTAGTTTGCCAGTGGTAGAAAGAAAAAAGCTATATCTGAAGAGATTTTTTCCTTAGAAAGAAATTCTTTCCTTAGAAAGGCTGGTTTTATTATATAAATATTGTTTAAAAAACCCAAAGAAATATGTGCAATTGTACTTCAAGCATATATATCATTTAATACACTACTTGTCATTAAGCAATAGAAAAAAAAAATCTTTTGCATGGTATCTAGGAATTCAGTTTTTTAATTTTGATAACTTTGATGAGCTAAAAATAAAACATTCCCAACTCTCAGTAAGATAACCTATAAAGCTCTTCTCCCATCTTCCCCCTCACCCATATATAAGGGAACATTTTCACTGCAGTCTGGTTATCCATTAAAATATAGCTGATGGCACAAGGGATTGTGTGCTGGACCTGAAGCCAAGAAGACCCAAATTCCAGAACCACCTGAGAAGCTTACTTGCAACGTTACCCTGGGCAAGTCATAGTGTGTCTGTTGGTCTCAGTTTCCTTATCTGTAAAGGGAGGGATAGCACCTACTTTCAGGATTCCCAGGAGGAGCAATTAAGACAATATTTGTAAAGTTTGAAGCATGCACAGGACACTATATAACTGTTAGATATTATTAGCTGTATTACTATTTTGACTGCTTTCTCCTCAACTCTGCTCTCTTTCTGGAGCTGCCATTCTCCTCTCTCCTTTTTCTTCCTTATGTCCTTGTTGAATTTACTGTAATTCCATACCAAAACTGGGTGATCTGCCCAGGTCACTTAAGACTGAGGCTTGTGATTTGTCACTTTCTTCTCAAACCTGTTTTGATACTAGATTGTGAACTCCTTGATATCAGAGACTCTTGCCTTCCTGTGTATTCCCAGAGCTTAATGTAGTGCTTAGAACATAGAGGGCACTGAATAAATGTGTATTCATTGACTGACTGGGCCCAGGCCCATACAGAGCCCTCCCCACTACCTTAAGCCCTAAAATGGGGTCTCTCTCCATTGGTCAAATACAGCTTCTGGTCTCAGTCCTGTTTTCTGTTTTCTTTCACCTTATAACCTAAAAAGAGTTGCTTTTGTCTGATTATATCACAGACCAAATACTGGAGGTCCCAAAGGCTGCTGGAGGGTGTCCTCTATAAGAAACCTGGGAGTCTCTACCTCCCTCCTACGTAAACTGAGGATGGCAGCTACCTATGTGAATCTAGCCAATGATTCTCCATTCTTGGAAACAAAGAATGAACCATAAAGATCATGAAAGGAACTTAGATGGATGACTTATGCAAGCCTCAGCCTTGGATTACTCCAGCCGAGACACTGGTCATCGGTCCTACTCATGTACTGCTGAATAAAAAGAAAGAAAACCATGAAGCCAGCTTGCCTCTGTCCACTACAAATTTAGGTCCCATCCTTTCAACTGGGCCCTGATTGGGGCAAGGCAATCCTTTGACATCTCCCTAACTGACTCCATAGCAGCTTTTCTGGATCTTCTCATTCCTCCCCATCCCTACCACATGACTTGTTCCCACCTGACCGCTTGGCCTCATATTTCACTGAAACAACGGGACATTTGCCAAGAACTCTCCTACTCCCTCTTTAGCTCACATAAATCAGACGCCTTCTTTTCTACCTTTATCCCTTTCTCTCATGCTTGACAAGGCAAACATACTCAAGTGATCCCATTCCATCCCATCCACTCCTCCAGCATATTCCCTACTCTACCATCGCCATTTTCTCATTCATTTTCCATCTCTCCATTTCTACTGGCTCTTTTTCTTTTGCCACAAATGAAATTTCTCCCCAGTCCTCCAAGCACTGATCCATCTCAATCCAGCCATCTCCAGTACATAGCACTGTAGGCCTCTCTTCCCTTTCATGGCAAAAGGGAACCTAGAGCTGGCCATCTATGCTTCTGATCTCCTTTACCCTTAATTTCTACAAAACTCTGCAGTCCAGCTCCCGACTTCACTGTTCAATGGATACTCCTATCCCCAAAGTTACCAGTGATCTCATAATTGCTAAATCAATCCTCACCCTTTTTAATCTCTCTGCAGCTTCTGACACTGTCAATCACTCCCTTTCCATTGATACTTTCTTTTAAGTTGGGTGACACTCTTCTCCTTGGGTTCTCCTCCTACCATGTTCCAAACTAACCTCATTATCTTTCCCCCAATCCTCCCACCTTCCTTCTTTCCTAACACTATCCAGGTCACCCTCCTGATTGTCCAGGCTCATAATAGAGATGTCACCCACCTCTCACCATCTCTCTAGCTCATGTACCATCACCTTCTCTCCATTTTCAATCTTTTGGAAAGTGCTGTTGATTCCACCTTGGTAACATCTCTCGCATACATTCCCTGCTTCTCTCTCAACACTGCCACCTTCTAGGTTCATTCCCCAATTACCTCACATCTGCAGGATTGAAAAAGCCTGCTGTTTTGTCTCGCTGTCTTGAGTCTCTCCCTAGACCAGTCAATGCTCTACCCAGATGTCAAATTCACCTTCTTAAAGCTCATATCTGCTCATGTCACTGCCTCCTCACTAAACTGCAATGGCTCCCTAGCACCAGGATGACATAGAAACTTCTCTGCTAGGATGTTAGGGGCCTTCCTTATCTGCCCCTCTCTTCCCTTTCCAGTCTTCCTTCATCTTACTTCCCCTTCACCTATGCTATAGTCCAGTAGCAAAGGCCTCCCTCCTATGCCTTGAACAGGACAAACCACCTCCAGTCTCCATGGGCTTTCCCTGACCCTCATTCCTGAAATTCTCCCTTTGGCTTCTCTGAAGCCCCAGCTCAAGCTTACCTTCCACAATAAGGGTTTTCCAACCTTCCTTGATCTGAATGTCTTCCCTCCCTTGAGTAGCTCCAGTTTAACCTGTACATAACATGCTGTACATGGCTCTGTCCATGTTCTCTTCCTCACTGGTCTGTGAGCTCCTTGAGAATAGGGGATGTCCCTCGCCATTCTTTGAATCCCCAGCACTTAGCACACAGCAGGCACTTAATAAATGCTTGTTGACTTGAAGATAGTCTAGGAAAAATCCTGTATCAGACAGCTCGGGCCCTTTCTGGATTCCTTAAGGAGAGTTCCATGACCCAAAGTTCAAACAGTGCAGCTTATGGGATTGTACTTTTATCACTGGAACAGAAGTGAAAGACCATACAGTCCAACCCCTTCATTTCACAGATGGGGAAACTAAGGTTCAGTGACTTACCCAGGATTCTACTGCTAAAAAAGAATTGTAAGTTGGGTCTTCTTGACCCCCAATCTGACATTCCCTTCACTGTGGTATGTAGCTAGCCTTTGTGATAACAGCCCTCATACACCTGCTTTCCTTCACTCACCTGAATAGGAGATTCTTGGACTTTCTCTCTCCAGTATCCATAGTGCTTCCCTTTGTCCAAAATGGGAGAGCAAATCTTCTCTAGGAACTGGAAGTCCTGCACATGGGAATAAAGAAAAGATGAGTATGGAGACACACTGGTAATGTAGTTCTCTTTAGGAAAAGAGGCCACAGGAGGGTTCCCAGTACTCCTCAAGGATTGTTATCATGGTATTTCTAGTTGGGAACTTCACTGAGGGATGGGAAGATCATTTGGAAGCCAATTTGGAATCAGAAAATTCTGTCTTCTCCACTTCCTTCATAGGATGGGCAAATTCAATAGATTCCATTATCTAGAAACTGAGGCTCAAATCTGGTCTGAGACACATTAGCTAAGTGTTCCAGGCAAGTCACTTAACTTCTGTTTATCTCAGTTTCCTCAACTGTAAAATGGGGACATTTATTATCTAGTTCACGGCTTGTTGTGAAGATCTAATTAGACAGCATTTTTTCCACTATGCTTGGCACATAGTAAGTATATGTAAATGTTTATTCCCTTGTCTTCCTTTCCTCCCGCTGGCACTGGAATTCTGGGGATGTAGGAAGTAAAACCAAGGACCAGCTTGGTATAGCAGGCTTCTAAGAGTGAGACTAGGAGCGGTGAGATGCAAATTTATGCTCGTTGACAAGAACACCAAAGATCAGCCCCAATTCAAAGAAGAAGGACATACTTTGGGAGGTAGTGGGTTCCCTTCACCGCCCATCTTTGTGAAAAAGTTGTCTGAGCAGTTTTCAGGAACTTGGAGGACAAAATGCATGCTGAAGTAGAGAGGAACTAGATAAAAACTCTGAGATGAGTTCTAAGTCTGAAATTCATCAACACTGATTATGGCCTGTGAGCTCAGGCTCCCTAGAAGCAGTAAGAGAGAACTTCAGGAGCAATAAAGGGGACCCCACTCCCTGTTACACACAGAAAATACCTTTTACAGGAAACCAGGCAGCAGCAGGACTCGGTCTCTTGGACACAAAAGATCCACATTTTGACCTTTCTAATAATTGATAAATGCCAGAAACCATGCACACCAGGGAAGGAATGAAGAAAGTCCCTTTGATAATAGATTCGTAGCTACAGAAATGGTCCTTACCTAGAAACAGTAGGTTCCAGGCATTCTCCAGCATGACCTCCTTGTACAATTCCTTCTGAGGATGGTCCAAGAGGGCCCACTCCTCTGGGCTGAAGTTCACGGCTACATCCTGGAATGTCACCAACTCCTAAACCATCAAAAGTCATAGGATTAGAGCTGAAAGAGACTCCAGAATTCATCTAGTCCAATGCTCATCAATTTACATAAGGAAATACGAGCACAAAAAAGGGATTTCCCCAAAGGTCATCCCTTTGTGAGTGTCAGAGTCTCCCCTACGGCTAGCTGTGACCATTAGTACTCTACGTTGTGGCTGTAGCAACTTTGGTTCAAATTAGTCATGGCAAGAGGCATAGTCATGAAAAGCTCAATACAGTGTTGAGAAAAACTTTTATATTTGCAGTTAGAATAAAAGAGTAGGTGCTACATAAATGCTTATTCCCTTCTCTTCTTTCCACACCTGCCTCACATCTGCCCTCTGCACTTCTGCCAGTCATTTTCCGTAAGTACAGATTTGGCCATGTGACTACTCCACTCTACCGATCCCAGTGGATCCCTCTTGTTCTCAGATCAAACACCAACCCTCTCCTAAGGCTGGCAAGGCCTGCTACCCAACTCACCCCAACATCTCCTACCAGCCTCATTAGATACTCCTCAGCCTCCTATCCTCTGAGATCCAGCCACATAGGCCTTCTCTTGGGTTCTCCACGTCCACCTCCCTTCCCTGGAGCTCCCTCCCTGCTTCCCTCCACCTTGGAGGCCCCTTCTCCTACCTCAAGCACCCTATTCTGTATAGTCACGCCTGCTGTCTCCAGCTGCTGGTGTTCTCCCTACTACACTGGGCCTGGAGCCCCTTTGATTTATTTGATGTCATATCTTTTTTTTTATTGATGTTATTTCTGTTTTGGTGCTTGTTATCCCCTCCTTTAGAACATAAGCTCATTTGAGTAGGGATCATTTCATTCTTTGGAGCTTTATCTCTTGTACCTAGTACAGTAGCTGGGAAATAGCAGGCACTTTAAAACACTGTTGATTGACTGGATCTTTTTTCTAGACTTTTCTTCCTTTTTCAGTCTTGATTACCCTGACAAGTGGACTTTCTTGGGCTCTGGGCCTAGATCTATAACCAGGCATTTTCTCATAAGCATTCTTGCCATTTCTGCCCTCCCCCTTTGGATCTAGTGGAGTAGAGTACAGTACCATGCCCCTAACTTCCTCTACCCACTATCTCCCATTTTGTTATACCCAGCCTGCTTTCCAGATGTCCTCACATGATGGGGGGAAGGAGTGTACTGGAATCCCTACAGCACAGAAACCTAAGGGAGATAAATCTAAAACAGGAGGGAGATAGACAATGGTGTGCTATTAAATTTATTTAACAACCAGCTTTCTGGAAAAAAATACATACAACACATTTTGAAGATTTTTGTTTTTCATGAACATCATTTTCTTATGTCTAAAAAATTTAAAAAAATAATAATAATCAAGCCTTCACTTGTAGTTGAATTTCCTAGGACCAGATGCTCACATGGAAATTTTAACAATTGGCTCTTGCCAGCCAGTTCATGTTGGCTCCATCACACGTGTGGAGTGTGGAAATTTAATGTCAGGGAGAATAGAACTGAATCCATTTTGCTTTGTGTTTTCCATTTTGCTGTGCATGACTCCTACATGAACCACAGGACTAACTGCAATGGTTGGTTTCCTTCAGTGTCTACTTCCCTCTTCTAATTGGTATAAAAAGACCCCATTGCTAAAAAGAGAGGACTTACCCATCTCTGGAATGCCCTTTGGGGTGTAGAGTGTGTTCAGGGAAGACTAGTACCTCTAATGTGAGCACTGCTGAGCCTATTTCAGGGCTGCTCATCCACCTTTGGTGTCTACCTGACTCTTACCTGTGGCTCCAAGAAGCTGTAGCATATACAGTTGGTTCCTGGTAAACCATTTCAGTAGATGGCCTAAACCAGACTGAGGGTAATCGAGGGGTTTAACACCCATCGGTGAGTTAAGGGGATGTCTACCCCAGGCATGTGAAGACTTCCCCTGGTCGAATGGGAGGATGAGAACAATTTGTTCCAACAGCCATGAAGGCAGCTGAAGCAGGTACTGTGGAGTGCTTAGAGCTTGGTTACTCATTGAAGATGCCAGGATCATCCACTGTGTCTCAAGCCATTACCAGTCATCTTGACTCTGTCCTGCCACTGGATTGTGATGACTCTGGAGGAGAGAGTGAGGCCCAGAGCTTTGTGCAACTCTGCCTCATTTAAATCCAATTTACACATGAATCCAAAGACATCACCCATGCCATTTTTACCACTTTTACCTATCTCAAAGTCCTGTGCTGATAGGCAAGTGATGAAGCAGCAGGTATGGATATACTCAGAGCTGTAGTCACAAACCTACGCAAAGGCAGCCCAGTCCATAGGGTCATTTCTTACTAGAAGCAGCAGCAGGATTTGGCAGCCCCCTGCATGTCTGAGTAGCCTTTTAAGGACTGCACTGTTCACCTCCTGGTGTGAGAAAAAGGCTAGAAAATGTGCCCTAAAAATGGTCTGCTTACCCAACCCCGGCCTGATTACCTTGGCAGGTAGGGAATCCTACTCTGTGGTTGAAACACAAAAAAAGTACAAAAACATCTACAAAGACAATTCTATTCACAATTGGCACATGGAATGTGATGACACACTTATGGACAACACAAAATCCAGTAGACCTGAAAGACTAACAGCTCTTGTAGCAAGAGAGCTCAGCAGTTATCACATCCAAATAATAACCCTGAGTGAAACAAGGCTTGCAAATGAAGGCCAGTTTACGAAGTTGGAGCTGGATACACATTTTTCTGAAGTGGGTGCAGTGAAAGAGAGCACTGTGAAGCTGGTGTAGGTTTTACAATCAAAGCTAATCTAGTCAGCAAATTGGTATGTCTGCCAAAAAGGAGTGAATGACAGGCTCATGACAATGTGATTGCCACTTGCAGAAAAACATCATGCCACCATCAACAGTGCCTATGTTGCCACCATGATGAACCCTGATGGTGTCAAAGAAAAATTTTCTGAATACCTGGAGACCCTTATCATCAATGTGCTGAAAGAGGACAAGCTAATAATTCTGGGTAACTTTAATGCTAAAGTAGGCTCAGACTACCAGACATGGCAGGGAGTCCTTGGGAGGAATGGAGTTGGAAATAGCAACAGTAATGGTCACTTACTACTGAAGATTTGCGCATTTCATCACCAACAATGTCTTCAACTTACTTAAATGCAATAAAACTTCATGATGTACCCTTGCAGCAAACATCTGTATTTAATAGACTATGTTATAGTAAGGAGAAGAGATACACAGGATGTTACAGTGAGGAAGGCAATGTGTGGTGCAGAGTGCTGGACAGATCATAGACTTATCCTCCCAATCTAAATATTTGCAATCAAAAAAGTGGTAGCTCCTAGGCAAGATGAGTATGAGAAGACTTAATGTTAACACATTAGAATACTTCTCTGAGGGGGAACAGGTCATAGCTAACTCGGAGGGAAAGTAGAGCCATCACAGAGCCAGCAACAGAAGAGCAGAAGAGGAGTGGGCAGCTTTCAGAGATGTGATGTATAGTACTACATTTACTAGGTCACCACAGTTGCAAACATTAAGACTGGTTTGATGATGATGGGGAAATTCAGAAGCTGCTACATGAAAAATGAGAACTCCATAGGGTTTGCTAGCAGGACAGTTCATCCATTTCTAAGAAGGAAGCTTTTAACTCTTTCAAAAGTAAGTACAAACAAAGCTTAGAGAAATGCAGGATTCTTGGCTCAGTAAGAAGGCAGAGGAACTTCAGTTGGATGCTAAGAGTAATAATCCAAAGTTCTTTTATGATTCTCTGAAGGCTATTTATGGATCAAAAAACCATGGTGCATCTCAACCATTCCATGCTGATAAGAACATGATCCTGGGGAGATGGGCTGAACACTTCCACAGTGTTCTCAACAGACCATCATCAATCAATGCTGAGGCCATTGACCGTTTACCTCAGGTTGAAGTCAATCCCTCCTTAGCTGAACTTCCAATTGAAGAAGTTTTGAAGGCCATTAGGCTCCTTTCATGTGGCAAAGCACCTGGTGCTGATTCTATTCCAGCTGAGATTTACAAGGTAGGGGGTCCATTGCTCATACAAAAGCTGACTGAAATTTTCTAGGTTATATGGCAAGAGGAGGTTATCCCCCAGGAGGATGCCTCCGTTGTCCATTTCTATAAAGGTAAAGGAAATAATTGCCTTGTGATATTCATAAGGCAGGAGAAAGCTCTCTCTTAGTCATTGCTGGCAAGTTTTGTGCCAGAGTCCTCCATAATAGGCTGATCTTTCACGTGGAAGATGGTTATATACCTGAGAGCCAGTGTGGCTTCAGAAAGGGCCGAGGAACAGTTGATATGGTGTTTGCTGCCAGATAACTTCAGGAGAAATGCTGAGAGCAAAACAGAGGTTTGTACACAACATTTGTAGATCTGACCAAGGCCTTTGATCCTGTTAGTCATGAGGGCTTATGGAAAATTATGTCAAAATCTGGTTGCCTAGAGAAATTCATCAGTACTGTATGTCAATTCCGTGAGAGCATGCTTGCCTGGGGTCTGGATAATATATGATGCTCCGATGCTTTCCTGGGTACCAATGGAATGAAACAAGGCTATGTGCTTGCTCCTTTACTTTTTAGCATGTTTATAACAAAGCTGTCAGATGCTTTCAGTGAGGATGAACATGGCATCAAGGTCAGCTTCTGTACTGATGGTAACTCATTTAACTTGAAAAGGCTACAACAAGCCAAGACTAAAGTAGAAGGAGAGTTGGTACTTGATTTTTTGTTCATAGAGGACTATGTACTCAGTGTAGCCTTAGAAGCAGAGATGCAACAAAGTATGAATTTTCTGCCTCAGTTAATTTTGGCCCAACAATTAATACCAAGAAAACAGAGGTTCTCCACCAGCTAGCACCCCACTATCCATGTGTGGAACCATAATTTACAGCAAATGGAGAAGTTTTGAATGTTGTGAATAAGTTCACTCACCCTGGCAGTATACTTTCTAGGGATGCACATATTGATAAAGAGGTTGACACACACATTGCCAGAACTAGCTCAGTGTTTGGGAAAGTGTGAGAGAGAAGAGATATTAGGCTGACTACCAGACTGAAGGTCTGCAGAGCCATTGTGCTGACCTCACTGTTGAATGCCTGTGAAACCTGGACCATCTACCAGTATATGCCAGGAAACTGAATCACTTCCATTTGAAATTTTTTTAGGAAGATTTTGAAGATCCCTTTGCAGGATAAGACATCAGACACTGAGGTCCTTTCTAGAATTAAACTTCCAAGCATTCAAACTGCTTCAGGGAGCGCAACTCCAATGGACTGGCCATGATGTTTGAATGCAAAAGTGATACTTGCCAAAAAGACTATTTTATGGAGAATTCACACAGGGGAAGTGCTCAGATGGTGGTCAGAAGAAATGATACAAGGACACTCTCAAGGTCTCTATTCAGAACTTTGGGATTGATTGTATGACGTGGGAGACACCGGCACAGGACAGCTTAGCATGGCATGCCCTCATCAGAGTAGGTGCTGGGCTCTAAGAGCAAAGTAGAATTGAAGTAGCTCAAAAGAATGCAAGATGCACAAATTTAAAGAACCCACCCCAAATGTTCCCAGGGACTATTTGTGCATGACCTGTGGTAGAACACTTGGAGCTTATATTGTTCTGATAAGTCATAGTTGGACACACCCTACCTTGACTCTAACCTAGCAATGTCATTTTGGTTATCTTCCCAAAGGAAGGCCAACAACCAGCACCACTAGAATGCTGTCCTCCCTTACCTAGCCAGACAAGAAGTTCCTCTGGATTTGGTACCACTAGCTATACTAACAAGGACCATGGCTCATCTATCTCCTGTAACTGATGAGGCCCATTTTTCTTAACAAGCCCACTTTTTGGTCTGCAGAATCAGCCACAATATAATGAAGAGCCACTGATTTTCCTTCTTCTTGTGCAATGTATAAACACCACTAGCTGAACTGTTAATGATACAACTTGCCTTCAAAATCTGGTGGGGTGAGCCACACTCTAGGGTATAAGAAAACCATTTCTCTGATTCCTGCTGGCTCATTGGCATTAGCTAGTGAAGGGATGAAAAAATCCATGCAACGGGAGCCAGATCTACCTTCTAGGAAGGAAGCAGTTGCTGGACTTCCAAGGAAAAGGGACATCTGACTGGCCCAGAAGAAGAAGAAAGGAGTGATGAGAAATCTTTATTTCACAAACTTTGGCTGGGGTGTGCTCTCTGTCTGTCTGTCTGTCTGTATCCCTCTCAAGGAGAGTACCCAATAATGTCTTGTCTAGTCTTCAAGATAATTTCATCTTTCAAAACATCAAAAAGGAGACATTCCACTCTGAAACTGATTGTCACTTCCAGGACAAGAAAGAACTGGTTTGCTGGCATGGAAAAAATGGGACTCTTAGGGGCAAGTGCTGAACCCCTCCTCTAATGAGGGACCAGAGGAGAAATCTGGGGATGGGCTGATATGAATTCTAGATTGGGAGGAGGCAGGTTTCATGGGACTCACTCAGAGTAAGCATAAAGATGATCCCAAGCTCCTCATATCTTTGTGGAAAGTCAGCCCAAGGGCGATGAAGGACATTCAAATAGTTAATCATCAAGACACAAGGAAAATAATATCAATAAGAAGAAAAAACTGTCATCCCAAGAGATCAGCATCAATAGAGAGAAAACTCAGTAGTCAACTTAAGTCTTAAAAAGAAAATGGAACCCACAACAGGACTCAGAGGATACTAGACAAGTGTCTAGTAAATTCAGGGTCAGCAATGCTAGAGCCCTTCACAGTCAAAGGATAGAAAGAATCTGTGGACAACAAAAAAGGGCCAACTTGTTTTTTTCAACTGGATGGGAAGACGTGGCTTCTGGGCAATTCCTAAAGCCTCCATATTATGTATGTGTGAATGTAACTACAAGGCACGTGCCCTCTCCCTGCCAAATAACTCTTTTTTGAAATTTAAAAAGTTTAAAACAGGAGTTGGCACAGCCATAGTTACCCCCACTGGTTATATTCTCTGGGCATAAGTTTCATATTGATCAGCTCTAAGGCACTGTCTGAACTCCCTCTGTGTACCCCAGATAAAACTCAAAGCCTGCCCCCACCATATCATTATGCCCTTCTAAAAATTGTATAAAAAACCCATGGTTTTGCTCACTCGTCAGCCAGTCTTGGCCAGAACGGACCAGTCAGCTTTGTCACTAGGCTGGTTTTGCTAGTAAGATGTGAGAGCCCACCTGACTGCCCAAGGGAAGTCATGATCCAGTAGCCTTAATGGGGTGATTCTGTACCCTTGTAAGCATGGATAGCTCCTGGTGAACAACTTCCATCAGTCTTACCCAACACCATCCGTGGACCTCTGCGTTTACAATAAACATCCTGTACTGAGTATCACTCCTGACTGGACCTGGCACTTCATGTTAACTTGGCCAGAGAATAAAGCACATGGCACCTTGTTCAATTATTGGAAGGAGGGATCCTACTTTGGAAGGGACATGTTAATTGGTTGGGTGGTGCCCAGAGAGCTAAACCAGGAATGATGTATGAAAGTTACAAATAGGTCAACCGGAACTTAAGTTCTGGGGAAAAAAAACCTAACCTAACCTAAAGTGACCCCAAATAGCTCCCAACAGTGAGGGCTGTCCCGGAGGTAGAAGAAGCTCCTTCACCAGGTGCAGGCAGCTTTTGCAGCCTTGGAGGTCTTCAGGTGGAGGCTGCACAGTCACTTCCTGGTACCACTGGGGACTCAGTTGGGGCATGGGTAGGAGAAGGGGTCACTGAGGAAGTGAGCTCCATGGACTGATCACTTACTATGGGTCAAGCTTAACTTCCCCTCACATTATCCCCACCCCCACTAGCGGGGCCTTACTTCAAGTACAGAAGGCTCAGTTCCTAACCTGCCCCCTCCTACCTTCCAGTGTTCCAACCGCCCAACATCTCCTCTTCAGTCCAGTGACACTGGCCTCTTGGGGGTCCCCTCCATCTTCTGCCTCCCCTCATGTTCTCTGGCCATTCCTCACACCAGGCTCTCCTGCTCCCCCTCAGATTATAGACCTCCCTGGCTTCCTTTGAGTCCCAGTGAAAATCCTACCTCTTACAGGAAGCCTTCCCCACCCCCTCAAGTCTGCCTCCCCACTGTTAATTATTCCCTAAGCGTACTGTAAGGAGCTTGCTTTGTACTGTATATATTATAGGCTTGCTGTCTCCTCCATCAGACTGTGAACTCCTTGAGGCAGGGCACTTTTGCCTCTACTTGTATCCCCAGGGCTTAGCACAATGTCTGGCAGGCCATTGTTAAGTGTCTTTGATTGATGATTT
The DNA here is from genome assembly GCF_028372415.1 of Notamacropus eugenii. Lineage (NCBI taxonomy): Eukaryota > Metazoa > Chordata > Mammalia > Diprotodontia > Macropodidae > Notamacropus > Notamacropus eugenii. The sequence goes on along the minus strand of NC_092876.1, from coordinate 6,057,826 downwards.
AGGCTCAGATCCACCTTGAGAGGCAGTACTATTATCATCCCCATTTTTGCAGATAAGGAAATTGAGGCAGACAGAGGTTAAGTGACTTGCCCAGGGTTAGCCCTGGTAATGTCTGAGGCAGCATCTGAACACAGTTCTTCCTAACTCCAGACCTGGCCAGGTAAGACTCAGGATCAAGGGGTTCCCTGGACCTTTGGTGGCTACAACAGAGAGGTAGGTTAAAAGAAACAAAGAGGAGGTGGAGAAGTGTGTGTGTGTATGTGTGCGCACGTGTGTGTGCTAGCCATGCAGAAGGAGAGTAAAGGGAGTGTGAAAGAAATAGAGACTCATGAGTGAAGTGGCTGTCCCTGTGGCGACTCAGTCATTAACAAACATACAAGGACAGCAATGGGGGGCGGGGGGAGGGAGCGGTCAGTGCTTGAGATCTCAAAGTGCCACTGAACCAGTGAATCAGTTTAATTAACGCAGAAGGAGAGAGCAGGACAGTGTTGTTACTCCTGTACGAAGCGCCACATCTACTTCTGTACAGAAACAACCCATAGGTGAGATCTCACCAGCATCACAGACAATCCTCTGTGTTTACAGAAGTGGCCTTTTTGGCTGATGTTGGTCACATCTGAGGATGGCGTGCACTCACCTGGGCTGGGGGTCTGCGACTCCCAGGGGCCATTCTCTCTGGCTCCAGGCTCCCTGCTTGGGCCAGGCCTTGGTCCTCTGCAGGCTGAGCTGGGGGAAGCTGAAGGATCTCTTCCAGAGGACAGTCTTTTCCTTTCCTTCCCAGGCAGGAGGCTGGCCTACAGGGAGTTACAGAAGGAGAGGTCCCATAGGAGTTACAAAGGCTCTGCTCCTGCCCTCAGGGCAGAGACCCCAACCTACAGAATGTGAGAGGTATCAGGAAGGGTCAGCTTTGGAAATGGAGATGGTGCCAGATAGTAAGACTACTTCCCTCCCTCTCCTGCTTCTTCCCTGCCACATTCCTCAGCAGGAGGCCAGGCTAAGGGAGGCTCTGGGAGCCAGGACAGTGTAACAGAGCTGGGGGAGGAGAGGGGTGACAGAAGCGTCCCAGTAGGGCCGCTGAGCCTGAGCAGACAAAGTAATTGTGTCCTGGGTCTCCCTAGGAGCTAGGGGTGGGGGTGGGGCTCCTGGGACCCTCCTGGGAGCTGAACCTTGGAGATTGCTTATCTGGGTCCCTGGAGGGAAAGTGGAGACAGGGAAGCAAAGGGATCTGGGATCTGAGAGGGAGCCAGCAGGAGAGCCACAGGTCCAGGTAAGGGAGGCCAGGCAGGAGCTTTGGTGCCTGAGCTGCTGGTGGGACAATGGAATCTCTGAACTGGAGCTGGGGGCAGGGGGTCCTGAGAGGGAGGCTGAAGGAGGTCCTTCTGAGTCCCAATGGGGGAGGCCTGAATGTCGGGCAAGTGGGAGGCAATGGTAAAGTTGGGAAAGTGATGGGGTCCTGGCCAAGGGTCAGGAATGGGGAGCCGGCCTTGGGAGGGAGGGAGGCCACAGGTGACCCGGGGGACACAGCAGGGGTACAGATGAGCAGGATGGGACCCAAAGGAAAGTTGTGTCAGCAGAAGGAGAGCCCCCCTCTGCTTTCTGGCTCACACCTACCTGGGAGCTGCAGGCACGGAGTTGACTTCCGGAAGTCAGCTGGACCTCGGCTTAAGGAAGCGGGGAGACCTGGGCTCCGGGGGGGCCGGAGGGGAGATCGGGGCTCCGGGGCGGCCGGAGGGGAGACCTGGGCTCCGAGGGGGTCGGCGGGGAGATCGGGGCTCCGGGGGGGCAGGAGGGGAGATCGGGGCTCCGGGGGGGCCGGCGGGGAGACCGGGGCTCCGGGGGGGTCGGCGGGGAGACCGGGGCTCCGGGGGGGTCGGCGGGGAGATCGGGGCTCCGGGGGGGGCCGGAGGGGAGACCTGGGCTCCGGGGGGGCCGGCGGGGAGATCGGGGCTCCGGGGGGGCCGGAGGGGAGATCGGGGCTCCGGGGGGGCCGGCGGGGAGACCGGGGCTCCGGGGGGGTCGGCGGGGAGATCGGGGCTCCGGGGGGGGCCGGCGGGGAGATCGGGGCTCCGGGGGGGCCGGAGGGGAGACCTGGGCTCTGGGGGGGGTCGGCGGGGAGATCGGGGATCCGGGGGGGCCGGCGGGGAGACCGGGGCTCCGGGGGGGCCGGAGGGGAGATCGGGGCTCCGGGGGGGCCGGCGGGGAGACCGGGGCTCCGAGGGGGTCGGCGGGGAGATCGGGGCTCCGGGGGGGGCCGGCGGGGAGATCGGGGCTCCGGGGGGGCCGGAGGGGAGATCGGGGCTCCGGGGAGGCCGGAGGGGAGACCTGGAAGGCAGAGGAACCCCAGCTGCAAGGAAAGAAAGCAGCTCCGAACGAGCTCGGAGGTCTCCGGCGTCCAGCCAGCCCACAGTGGGCCGGGCCTTCCGGTCCCGAGCCCTGCCCAGCCCAGTCCAGCTGAAACCCCAGGATCTTCCCTTTCCTCCAACGGCTGCCAGACCCTGGTCGCCTCTCCTCCCCAAGCCCTGCCCTCCACCACTGGAATAACCCCTTGTCACTCCAGACCCCTCCCAGGCCTCTCCACTCCACCCCAGGGCTGACATTCCACCTGGAGCAACGGCTCTGCCAGTCGGACCCTTCTCCTGAGCAGAATCTGCAGCTCCCCCCGCCCCCCACATACACACACCTTCTTCCAAACTGGGGACCCCCCTCCTGATTGGCCCGACCATACCCATCCCCCACGTCCCTCACTCACCTGTCCACCTGTCCTCCCTGCAGTCTACACCCCGGGGTTACCTACCCGATTTGTCTTTGCCTCCAACCTGGAAACCTTTGCACACGACTGGGGTGTTTACCTCCCATCTTCCCTAGGGGACTTTCTCTGGAAGACAAATGGATCCGCCGGGAGAGCTGAGGGCAGCTCTCAGGAAGTCAGGACCCCTGGGTCCCAGGGCAGGTAGTACAGGTGCTTGTAAAATAAGCCCTTCTTTCTCTTCATATTATCAGAGAGAGATTTCAAAGCAGGGGGAAAAAATTCAAAGTCCTACTCAGTAGGTGATGGGCCAGGGGATTTCAGATTTGGGGACTGGTGAATTCCCTGTCCAGCAGCTAAGAGAAAGTAGAAGGTAAGCCATGCACGTCTCGAGCTGAGGAACAGAAAGTGCCGGGATCTGTTCTGCCCAGAGCAGGGAACTTTTGGTTCCTTAGAAAGCCATAGGATTTTATTCAGTGATCTCCTAAAACCAGTTTGTCCCCAAACCTTCATCTTCACAATATTTGAGTTTGGCTCAGTGTCTCTTGGGACTTAGCTTTCAGCGGGAACTAGGGAGGGAGGCTGTTGCTAAAGCACACTTATTTCCACGTGGATTTAAAGTGCATTGTGTATAGTAGATTTTTAGCTGAAGAAAAAGTTCCTATTGAAGAAGGTAAGAACAAGGGAACGATTTGTAACACTGGAAAGCAAGTGATAATATTTAATATAAATTTTAGACTTTAATAAGGGCTGTTGACCTGAAAACTTGTTAAGAAAAGGCAACAAGCTAAATGCATACATTTTATGATTTAATTAATTAATTAATCAATTCCCCATAAAGAAAACGGTAACATAAGGCATTATGGAGCCAGAAATGTTCTGGCTACCCAGTACAGAAATCTTCTGACTTACATACGTTTTGCCGTGAGAAAGGAACTCTCCTAGTTGAGCAAATCATAAATTTAGAAAGACAAGACAATTAACAAAGTAATGTTGGTCAGGCCTTGGGATTCCAGCTGGGTAAACACATGTCTTGGTGATAAAGAAGGAAATCCCACCACTAGTGAGTGGCAGGCTTCCTGCCCTAAACAGATAACTGACATAGGAAAGGGTAAACAAAGTTCAATACAAATTACGACCTAAGATGTCTATATTTTCTTTACCATTAATATGCCATAACATAGTATATGTCTATAAATATTAAGATATGGAAAATGTCCCATTATTCAAGATAGTGTCTTAGGTTAAAGGTCTCTTAAGGAATGTAGAGTCAGCCTTGGCTGGCTTTGTTGACATAGGAGAGGCATTCTCTGAGTTTGCTTCAGAGAGAACAAAGAGATTATTCCAAAATTTTATATTAAACATTATCAGGGCCAAAGTTTGAATTAAGAAGAGTTTGGACCTAATAGTCTCCTTTCTTTAGAGGATGCCTACACCTTGGGTTGTGAATAAACAATTTCAAAGGCCTATTTAGGAAAGGATGTCTGCAGTCTGGGTCATGGGACTTTTCCTTGCCTTGAATCCCAAAGGAAGATGACCATAGCCTGGGATCACAAAACCCAATTACAATGTGTTTACAATGTGAGAACTCCTTTCCCATGGCAAAATGTACTTAAGACAGTCAATTTCTGTACTAAGTCAGCCAGTTCTGATCCTGACTCCATAGCGCTATGTAACTGTTGTCTTTATGGGGAATTGATTAATTAATTAAATCATAAAATGTATGCATTTAGCCTGTTGCCTTTTCTCTAACCAAGTTTTCAGGCCAACACAGGTCACCTTGACAGCTGTAATTTCTTTCTTTCCACATTGGAGAAACTGCGAATAAGACTATGGGACATGTCTGCTGCTCCTTAAAGGAGCTACTTGTCCAAATGTGTACCAGGGCTCTGGGCTGACACATAGCTCACAGATGTTTTATCTTGTGATGATCAAAAACATTTGAGAGACAGAGTTTTGGGAAATTTAGTTATTTAATTGAGAAGGCCAGTGGTTATTCATAAAAGGAAGGTCATTTAGCCATCCCTCTTAGATCAAAGACAACCATGGCAGTGGGTTCACAGTTTACACATACTTTGAAGAGTAGTAAGTGTTCTGTGAGGGGCTGAGAGTGACATCATGTCACCCTTGGACAGAGAAAATATCTCTACACCCCCAGCCTAGAGCTATCTACCAAAGGATCTGACTCCTACCCAAGTAATTTGAGGAGAACACAGTGGGTTTCCCCATCTCACATTAAATTCCTTGTAAGGTTGAGTGGGGTCTGACCAAGATGGAGCAGCCTTACTTAGCTCAGTCTCCTTGTCAGCAATGTCCTTCAAGAGACTGACCTTCTTAAAATCAAGAATTTGGAAGAAGGGGAGAGCTCTGAATCTCCACAAAATGTTCGTTCTTAATAATCGTTTCTCTCAAGCTGTGCCTTTTCCTTTGGTGTGATCAACCAAAGGTAGCAGGCTATAAAAATAAAAACTTTTAAAAAGTCTTAAAAGAAGACAAATCTCTCTTTTTTTCCATTTCCAACACGGGCAGTGTTGGAGGTTGCTGAAATGAAAGACAGACAGAAAATTAATTGGAAACCAAGGTAACAAAACTGGTTGGAAATCTAATTTGTGAAGATGACTGAATAATTTCTTTCATTTCTAAATTATAATTTGGATGTCTTTATGAGGTATTTTGACGATCTTATGGGGTACTAGCAAATTCTGTAGAGTCTGGTGAAAACAAATTCACAGATCAGTTATTCAATAAAGGGACCTTTAAAATGACTAAGGATTGATTTATGTTCAGGAGAGATTCAGTGAAATAGGGATTCAGGGAAGTATTAAAATAAAAACTTAGAAACCAGTATAGGAGGAATTAGAATAAAACTCTTGTGAGCTTAAATTATTTGACAACTCAAAATTTAAAAAGAAACACATTTGTTAAACCTGAAAAAGTTCAGCTAGCTGATCTTTAAGTCTGGAATTTTGAGGTATTAATATGTGGAATTCGTTTTAATTTTAGTGTAGAATAAAAGGTATATTTACAAAATGTACATAAAGGTAGGACAAGATTACTGCAGGAAGGAATTTTTATTATTATGAGGCAGATTAAGGCAATTTCCTACCATCTTCAGAAAAGAAAAAAGTAGAAGTGGAGTTCTTTCTCTTGGTTACTGCTTTCAAACAATGAACAAGAAGGCACCATATAGATCCTGATTGGAATTCCCAGCTTGAAGGTGAATTCCAAAGTGCTCCCAGAAAAAGAAAAGTTTATTTTGAGATCAGGAAACAACTGAAAGTAAGGGAAATTTAATCCTATTATTGTAGTTTAAATTGTGTTCAGGTAAATTAAAACACAATAAGATGTGCTGAAATCAGCGCAAGTGAAAAGAAGTTCAAAATTGTATTTTGGTAGAACTATAATTAGTAGGGCTATAATCAGGGTAAAAGTTATTACTGAGGCTAGAATTGAGCACAGAACATAGAAATAAATTATGTACATCTACACACCCAGATAGAAGGTGCTCAGATTACAGAGGATCCCATTGAAATGAGCATATGGCTTATGAAAGCATAAACTACACCGATTTTGAAAGGGAAAAGCAGAACTTTCAAATTATTTCATATTTTAATTGTTTTTCTCATTCAACTTCTAATCTAATAGCATTGTTTAAAAGCAAGTTGCATTTTGGTCTTTGATTTGTATGATAATTTACTGATTTAAAGTTTCTTTTAGTAAATCGGTAGTTTGACTTCATAAAGCATCAACAGGAATTGCCCTACTCGAAAACTATCTGATGGAGATTACACTTTTCTGAAGGGTTCGGGGTATAACTTTTTCTCTATTCCCTTTTAAATCACTGAAAACTTAAGTCCACTTATTTTGCTTTTCTTAACCTAAACTATCATAATGTACCATTTAGCAGAGATTCCAAAGCACTGTGGTTTTTGTACCTTTACAAGCTTTTAAGTAATAAGAATTTAAATTTTATGGTATTTCCTTACATTTTCCTCTTCTAATAATCTGGCCAACTTATATTTCTGTAAATGTTCACTCCCTTTGGATTGAAGTTAATTGTCATATATTTCGGGAAAGTCCTCATTATTGCTTTAATTTCATCTTCATTGTTTGACATTCACCTTCTTCATTTTTGAGTAATTTGATATTCTTTTTCTCCGTCTTCTCTTTTGTCCTGTAGGGCCAGATAGCTTTCTACACCCCTTTACCTGTATTTCTTATTTCCTAGTGGCAAGAACATTACTCGACAGTTGATCCTAACACTTTGAGTTCCAACTTCTTTACCTCCCTCCCTCTCCACCCCCTTCCCTTTGGAAGGCAAGCAATTCAATATAGGCAAAATCTGTATAGTTTTGCAAATGACTTCCATAATAGTTCTGTTGTATAGGACTAACTATATTTCCCTCCATCCTATCCTGTCCCCCATTACTTCTATTCTCTTTTGATCCTATCCCTCCCCATGAGTGTCGACCTCGAATTGCACTCTCCTCCCCATGCCCTCCCTTCTATCATCCCCCCCACCCTGCTTGTCCCCTTATCCCCCACTTTCCTGTATTGTGAGATAGGTTTTCCTACCAAAATGAGTGTGCATTTTATTCTTTCCTTTAGTGGAATGTGATGAGAGTAGACTTCATGTTTTTCTCTCACCTCCCCTCTTTATCCCTCCACTAATGAGTCTTTTGCTTGCCTCTTTTATGAGAGATAATTTGCCCCATTCAATTTCTCCCTTTCTCCTCCCAATATATTTCTCTCTCACTGCTTGATTTCATTTCATTTTTTTTTAAGATATGATCCCATCCTCTTCAATTCACTCTGTGGACTCTGTCTCTATGTATGTGTGCGTGTGTGCATGTGTATGTGTGTAATCCCACCCAGTACCCAGATACTGAAATGTTTCAAGAGTTACAAATATTGTCTTTCCATGTAGGAATGTAAACAGTTCAACTTTAGTAAGTCCCTTATGACTTCTCTTTGCTGTTCACCTTTTCATGGTTCTCTTCATTCTTGTGTTTGAAAGTCAAATTTTCTTTTCAGCTCTGGTCTTTTCATCAAGAATGCTTGAAAATCCTCTATTTCATTGAAAGACCAATTTTTCCCCTGAAGTATTATACTCAGTTCTGCTGGGTAGGTGATTCTTGGTTTTAGTCCTAGTTCCTTTGACTTCTGGAATATCCTATTCCGTGCCCTTCGATCCCTTAATGTAGAGGCTGCTAGATCTTGTGTTATCCTGATTGTATTTCCACAATACTTGAATTGTTTCTTTCTAGCTGCTTGCAATATTTTCTCCTTGACCTGGGAACTCTGGAATTTGGCCACAATGTTCCTAGGAGTTTCTCTTTTTGGATCTCTTTCAGAAGGTGATCTGTGGATTCCTTGAATACTTATTTTACCCTCTGGTTCTAGAATCTCAGGGCAGTTTTCCTTGATAATTTCATGTAAGATGATGTCTAGGCTCTTCTTTTGATCATGGCTTTCAGGCAGTCCCATAATTTTTAAATTGTCTCTCCTGGATCTATTTTCCAGGTCAGTTGTTTTTCCAATGAGATATTTCACATTATCTTCCATTTTTCCATTCTTGTCACTTTGTTCTGTGATTTCTTGCTTTCTCATAAAGTCCTTAGCCTCCATCTGTGCCATTCTAATTTTGAAAGAACTATTTTCTTCAGTGAGCTTTTGAATCTCCTTTTCCATTTGGCTAATTCTGCTTTTGAAAGCATTCTTCTCCTCATTGGCTTTTTGAACCTCTTTTGCCAATTGAGTTAGGCTAGTTTTCAAGGTGTTATTTTCTTCAACATTTTTTTGGGTCTCCTTTAGCAGGGAGCTGATCTGCTGTTCATGCTTTGACTTCATGTCTCTCATTTCTCTTCCTAGCTTTTCCTCTACCTCTCTAACTTGATTTTCAAAATTCTTTTTGAGCTCTTCCATGGCCTGAGCCCATTGGGTGGGCTGGGACACAGAAGCCTTGATTTCTGTGTCTTTGCCTGATGGTAAGCATTGTTCTTCCTCATCAGAAAGGAAGGGAGGAAACGCCTGTTCACCAAGAAAGTAACCTTCTATAGTCTTATTTCTTTTCCCTTTTCTGGGCATTTTCCCAGCCAGTGAATTGAACTCTGAATATTCTCCTCACACCCACCTCGCCTCCTGATCTTCCCAGCCAGCGTTTGGGGTCTGAGATTCAAATGTTGCTTCCAGCCTCAGGGCTTTGGGCGGGGGCAGTGTGAGATTAAGTTCAGGTGGTCAGGTCAGGGCAGGGCCACCTCTCAGGCTCAGTTCCCTCAGGGAGTTTATGCACAGACCTTCCACAATGGATCCAGGCTCCTGCCCCCTTGGGGAGCCCCGGTCTGCAGCCGCCTCTCAGCTTCTACCTCCCAGGGGGGGGGCCTGAGTTATGGGGGCACCCCACTCCCCTCTCGACCTGCCAAAGAGCCTCTCTCACCGACCCCCATCACCTGTGGGTGGAGGCACTTGTGCGGCCACTGGAGATGCCATCCCTGAAGCCTGCTCGGATCTGTATCTCTCGGTGCGGTGGCCTTGGCAGGTCTGGGCTGGGCTCCGCGTCTGCAGCGTGACAGACCTTTTGCGAGAGGTTTGCAGGTCCCTCTGTGGGTGGAGGAACCTGCGTGGCCCGCTCAGATCTTTTCCTCTCGGTGCCGCGGCTGCAGCAGGGCTGCACTCAGCTCCCTGTCCAGGCGCCCAGTCCGCAGCGTGAAGGACCCCCCGTGAGAGGTTTGCAGGTCCCTCTGGAACAGAAATCTCCCTCACTCCAATATTCCGGGGCCTCTGGGTGCAGAATTCGCCGTGAGTTACTTCCCTGTAGCCGTTCTATGGGTTGTGGGTTCGGAGCTATGTGTATGTGCGTCTTTCTACTCCGCCATCTTGGCTCCGCCCCCTTGATATTCTTTTTAAAAGCAAGTAGTCAATAATTCATTTTAAGTGTTATTCACGGTTAAAATGCTTTTGGACTCGCAATTTTATTCATCCCTCCTTTGATTTTCAGAATTTCTATTTTGGTGTTAAATTAGAGGTTTTTAATTTGTGTTTTAATAGGATTTTTTTAGTTGCATGCCCACTTCACTGATCTGTCTTTTTCTCTTATTTATGTAAACATTCAGAGATACAAAATTTCCCCTAAGTACTGCTTTGCTGTAGCTTAAAAATTTTGATATGTTATCTCATTATTGTCTTTCATGAACCTGTAGTTTCTCTGATTTGATTTTTGATCAATTCATTCTTTATGTTTAGATTATTTACTTTTCAATTAATTTTTAATTTATGCTTCCAAGGTCATTCATTGAACGTGATTTTTATTGCATTATTTATTGCCCACAAAAGGTACATTTTATATTTTTGTTTTTCCCTGCAATTGTGAGATTTTTATGCCCTATTGTCAATTGTTCTGAAGGTGCCACATAGAGGTAAGGAATAGGTATAATCCATTCTGTTTTCTTTCAAATTTATTCAAAATTCTATTATGTAACTTTTCTAAAATTCTATTAATTTATTGAATCTATTTTATTGCTAGATGTATCCAGGTCTGAGAGGATAAGTTGAAGTCCTTAATTAGTACAGTTTTACTTTCTATTTCCTCCTGTAGCTCATTTAACTTTTCTTTTAAAATCTGTATGCTACAAGAGTCCAAGAAGATGGCAGAGTAGGTCAGAAAACTTTCAGCTCTCCAAATTTCCTCCACAATAAAAGACAGAACATCTCCTCAGAGCAGCAGAATAAACATTTTAGAGAAGAGTTAATTGAGCAAAAACTGGTTGTTCTTTTTCCAGAGTTAGACAAGAAGAAAGCATCTGAGGCAGGATTTGAACCCATCTCCCTGATTCTAAACCCAGTGCCCTATAATTATAGCATGCTGCTTTACACCATTTTGAATAGCAATTTCAAGTATAAAAAAAGTTAAATAAATTATCCAAACCTTTTCACTCAAGATTCTACTATGAGAATTATGACTGAAAGAATGAAAAGAAGAACTAGCATTTCAATACTGACAATGCTTGCAAAGCAATTTATAAATATTATCAAATTTGAACATCATGTCCATCCTCAGAGACAGGTGTTATCAGTATATAGATAGGAAAAACTGAGGTAGTACCAGGGTAAGTGATTTGCCCAGGGTCACACAGCTTGGATGTGTTAGAGACTAAATTTGAACTGAGGTCTTTTTGTTCCAGTGACAGCACTCTATCTACTGTGCCACATACTAAAGAAATTGTAATATAAATACCCAACAGTTACCAAAATATTTATGTCAGAATTTTTTTTGTGTCAACAAGAAACAGGAAACAAGTGAGTATTAGTCAACTGGGGAATCGCTGATGGGATTATGCCATAACTGTTATGGAGGTATTAATGTTATTGGATGCTATTGAGAATTGAAAAACAATGGAATTTCATAGAACAAAATTACATTTAAAGGGCTTTATCTGTGCATTTAGGTTTATCAAGTCTGTATTTATAAAATCTTCATGAAATCTGGGAATTTTAGTCTGTGCTGCAGCCAAATATCTCCTCTTGTTAATTAGACTCAAAAGTTTTATCTCCAGCATACTTCCTCCAATGTATAGTCGAGTATGAGCTCCCCTTCAAGGCTCTCCCACAATTTTTGCTTTTATTATCCTTCTAGTGTGAATATTCTGATGTTCAGGGACCATCTTCTTCCATGAAAAGCTATATCCCCACTGAGCTCAATATAAAGTTTCACTCCACCATGAGTCCTCTGATGTGAGTGATGATCTCTGACTAAAGGTCTTCTCCACATTGAGTCCAAACTGCGTTTGTTCCCAGAATGAATTTTCAGATGTCTAACCAGCTCTCTGCTCCATTTCAATGCTTTTCCTCCTTCAGGAGAGTAATGATTTCTATCTATTATGAAATCTTCTGTGGGAAATGAGGGATGGCAGTTGCCAGAAGGTCTTACAACACTGATTACACTCATATGATTTCTCTCCAGTGTGGATTGTCTGATGTACAATAAGAGATGAACGCTCCCTAAAAGCTCTCCCACATTCATGACACTCATGAGGTTTCTCCCCAGTGTGCACTCTTGGTGGAGAACAAGTTTGGAGTCGAATCTGAAAGTCTTTCCACATCGGTTATATTCATAAGGTTTCTCTCCAGTGTGGATTCTCTGATGATTAGCAAGACTGGAGCTGTGTCTGAAAGTCTTTCCACAATGATTACATTTATAAGGTTTTTCTCCATGCTCTTTAATACTTATTGAAAATGACATCCAACGATTATGTGCTATGCTAGGAACAGCTGCATACTGCTTTCAGTGGATCCTATCTATCAGTGAGGTCACTGAGCTGTGGCTATTTTTTTAACCAGAGACTCTTTCTGAACCATTAATCCTAGAGCCTAAACACCATAATTTTAATTGTGACAAATAGAACTGAAGCAGAGCAGTGCAGAGGGATAGGGTAAATAAGGGTGAGTATAGTAAGGATAACTAGGAAGAAGGAAAGTACACAAGTAATTGTAGCTTAGAATAGAATGGGATGAATTAGCCTAATAAATGGAAATGGATAGAAGATTAAAAATTTTAATTGAACATTATGTCACTTCTATGAAGCATTATAAAAATGGCAGAAACACACATATATAAAATAAAGGGCAGGAGTTGAATTTAGTTTGTAAAAAAAAGCAGGGATAATAACCATGATCTCAGATAAAGTTAAAATTAAAATTAAAATGGATTTAACTAAAAGTGAAAAATAGAGAAACTACACTATGTGTCAGCAATGTTATTCAATATCGTCTCCCATTGCATCGTGGGCCATTTCCAGTCATCCTGATGAATATCTGGTCTCTGGATCCAGAGGAGAACTGAGGTGGGTGACCTTGCACAATACTCCCTGACTCAAAGCAAAGTCAAATTCAAGTCATGTTATCATTTCTCTGATAATATGGTCTTCTTCAGCAATGAAGGATGACCACAACAGACCATTTACAGTACCTAGACAGTACAAAAACTTGAGCCTATACCTGCCAGAACAAACACATATGAACATAAGAACACTTTTTATAAAAATGCATTCATATCTAAATAACTGAAGTAAAATTTATTGTTCATGAGTAGGTAAAGACAAAGTAATTTTTAAATGACAATTTTACCTAACTAATCTATTTATTCAATGTCATCCCAATTAAATTACTAAAATATTATTTTACTGAATTAGAAGAAACAACAACAAAGGTAATTTGAAAGAACAAAAAGTCAGGAACTTTAAAAAAAATTAAGGGGAAAAGATGTATAAGAAGTAGATTCAGCAGTATCAGACCTTAAAATGTCTTCCAAGGTGAGAGCATTGTTGAAGTATAAAATGGATAATTCTGATGATGTTAAACGAAAATTTTCTTATATACATAAAACCTATGTAGCAAAAAACAGAAGAAATGCAGCAAATTTGGGAAAACCTTTCATAGACAATCATTCAGGCAGGATGTGATTGTGTTGGAATATTGTTGTGTTGTAGGAAACAATGAGCTGGTTGATTTAGAAAAACATGGAATGATTTGGACTTATGAAAGAAGACACTATCAAGAGAAACAGATGATGGGAAATCAACATAATATGAGTAAGTGTTTGTTTATAGATACATTTGTGTGTATGTGTATCTCCATACTTAATTGCAGCCTTTTTTAGGGAAGGGGGAGGGAGGAAAACAATGAAGTAAAAAGCACACAGCGGAGACAGAAGGAAAACCACTAAGAAAGCAAAGAAAAGCTGAATAACTTTGAAAACAACGTGCAATATTTATTATATAGGTTTTCTTCAAGAGGAAATTGGGTGTTTTATATTGAATCCTCTTATGGTCTGCTGTGTACATGGAAATTTTTTTCCTTTCATCATTTTGCATTTTAGTTCAACAGTTAAAAACAAATTTGCCAAAAAAGTGAATCTCTACGCTTTGTCATTTGGCACATGCATGTTCTCTTCTGTGATTCATTCATTTAATATGGTGCCTTTTAACAAAATGAACTTTGGTTTATTATCTCCTTTTGTTATTGTTGTTCAGTTGTTTTAGTCATGTCTCACTCTTCCTGACCTTACTTGGGATTTTCTTGGCAAAGATCCTGGAGCGGTCTCCAATTCCTTCTCCAATTCATTTCACAGATGAGGAATTGAAGCAAACAGGGTTAAGTGACTTGACCAGGGCACATAACTAGTAGTGTCTGAGGATGGATTTGAACTCAGGAAGAGGAGTCTTTCTGACTTCAGGCCCAGCACTCTATCCATTGTGCCCCCAATCTGGCTCCTTTAGTTAGGGGTATTTTTCTTTGTCTTTATCTGAGATGAAGATTCCTACCCATGCCATTTTTACTTTAGCCAAAGCAATATAAATTCTGTTCTACCTTACTATTTGAAGTCTGCACGTCTTTCTGTTTGAAGTATCTCTCTTAGAAACAATATATTGTTGGATTCTGGGTTTTAATCTATCCTGCTATCCTTTTCTATTTTCTGGGTGAGTTCATCACTATCACAATTATAGTTGCTAACTCTGTAGTCCCCTCCATCTTATTCTCTTCTATTTATCTTTCACTTTTATTCCATATTCCCTGTTCAAAAGTCTGCTTTGCTTCTGATCATTAACCCTAACCTCCCTGAATATACTCTCCCTCTTATCCCCCACCCTTTATCTTAATTCTTTCCCCTCCTACTTGCCTGTGAGTACATATATTTAGATATTGACAGACCCTTCCCACCTTGAACCAGTTCAGTTTTCCTTCCATCATAAACTGTTTCTTGAACATTTCTTTTGCATGTTTAATTTTCCCAATTTTTCCTCTCCTTTCCCTCTTGGTCACTCTTCCATTCTTTTAAGATCACCCCAACACAACAGACTCATAACCATGCCCTCTGTCTGAGTAATCTCCTTCTAAATGTCCTAAAGATCAGAAAGTTCTTAGATTTCCCCATACAGGAATGTAAACAGTTTAATCTTTTCCAGTCTCACTCATGTTCACTTTTTTTTGATACTCTTGAATTTTGTGTTTGAATGTCAAATTTCCTATTCAGCTCGAGACTCTTTAGCAGTGTTTAAAAATCCTCTGTTTCATTAAATATACATTTTTCACCAAAGAATTGATTTTTCTTAATTGGATTCCTACCTCCTTTACCTTCTGGAATATCATATTCCAAATTCTCCAGTCCTAATAAATTGTGTCTACTAAATTGTGGTGATCTTAATTTTAGCTCCATGTATATGAATTTTCTTTTGTGGCTAATTAGAATATTTTCTTCTTGATTTATAAGTTCTGGAATTTGTTTAAAATTTTCCTGGGACTTATCATTTTGGAATTTCTTTTAGGAGTTAACCAGTGGATTCTTTGAATTTCTGGTTGGTAGATTTCCAATAGAGTAGATTTCCTTTATATTTTCTTGATATCTGACATCTAAATTCTTTTGTTTGTTATCATGGCTTTTAGGGAGGGTAATAATTGTTGACCTCTCCTTGATCTCTATTCAAGGCCACTTATTTTGTCTCTGAGATAGTTTATATTTGTTTCTCTTTTTAGTTTTTATTTTGTGTTATTTTTTCTGGATTACTCATGGTGTTATTACCTTCCACTTAACGAGTTCTGATTTTGAAATAGTTATCTTTTTCAGTGAGAAAAATACCAAGACTAATCAGCCAATTCTGAATTTTTATGGCATTTTGTTCAATCTTTATTGTGCATCTTTTATTCAACTGTTTTTGCTTCTGTCATAATTTTTTAAATTGCTTTTATTTATTTTCCCAATTTTCTTCTCACATTCTTATTTGAGTTTTAAAACCTCATTTTGATGTTTATTGTTTCTTTTTTGAGCTCTCCAGGAATTCTTATTGGGCTTGTGTCCAATTTGGCTTTTTCTTGGAGGCTTGACTTGTAGTCACTGGGTTCTACCTCCTCATTTTATTTTTTATTTATTTATTTTCAGTGTGCCACAATCACTACCATACGCCCTAGATTTTTTTTTCTCTCCCTCTGCCTCCCTCCCCTAGATGGCATGCAATTTTATATAAGTTCTACACATACATTCCAATTAAATATATTTTCACCATAGTTATGTTGTATAGAAGAATTAAAATGAATGGGAGAAATCATATCACAAACCAAAATGTAATACAAAAGAGAATGATCTGCAATTGAATTCCATAGTTCTTTTTCTGGATGTGGAAGGCATTTTACCTTAAAAGACCATTGGGAATTTTTTAAGTCCTTGCATTGCAATGAAGTTCTAAGTCTACCAGAAAAAGTCGTTGCACACTCCGGTTGTTGCTGTGTACAAAGTTCTCTGGGTTCTACACCTTTCAGTCAGCGTCAGATCATACAAGTCTTTCCAGGACTCTCTGAAGTCTTCCTGTTTATCACTTTTTACAATACAATAGTATTCCATTACATTCATATACCATAATTTATTCAGCCATTCTCCAATTGATGGGCATTGCCTTGATTTCCAGTTTTTTGCCACCACAAAGAGAGCTGCTATATTTTTGTACATGTGGGACCTATTCCAATTTTTATGAGCTCTTGGGGATACAGTCCCAGAAGCAATATTGCTTGATCAAAGGGTATGCACATTATCATAGCCCTTTGGGGATAGTTCCAATGTGCTCTCCAGAGCAGTTGGATCTGCTCACAGGTTCATCAAGAATGAATTACAATTCCAACTCTCCCACATCTCCTCCAACATTTATCATCTTCCTGTTTTGTTATGTTAGCCAATGATGGGTATGATGTGCTACCTCAGAGTTGTTATGATTTCCATCTCTCTAAGCAATAATGGTTTAGAGCATTTTTTTCATGTGACTGTAGATAGCATTAATTTCTTCCTCTGAATACTGCCTGTTTATATCTTTGACCATTTGTCAATTGGGGAATGACTTGATTTCTTGTAAATTTGATTCAGTTCTCTGAAATGAGTCCTTTATAACAGACTCTAGTTGCAAAAATTCTTTCCCATTTTTCTGCTTTCCTCCAAATCTTGGTTGTATTATGTGTATTTGCACAAAACCTTTTCAATTTAATGTAATCAAAGTTATCCATTTTGCATTTTATAATGTTATCTATCTCTTATTTGGTCATAAATTCCTCCATTCTCCATAAATCTGAAAATAATTTATTCTTGCTGTATGATGCAATATTTTCTCCTTGACCTGATAATTTTGGAATTTGACTATAATATTTCTTGGCATTTTCAAATGGGGATCTCTTTCAGAAGGTGATCAGTGGATTTTTTGGTGACTATTTTACCCTCTGAATCTACAACATCAGGGCAGTTTTCCTTGATGATTTCTTAGAAGACACCATCCAGGCTCTTTTTCTCATCATGGCTTTCTTGTAGGCAAATAATCCTTCAACTGTCACTCCTGGATATATGTTTCCAGGTCAGTTGTTTTTCCAATGAGATGTTTAACATTTTCTTCTCTTTTTTCATTCCTTTGATTTTGTTTGACTGATTCTTGATGCTTCATAGGGTCCTTGTGTTCTACTTCTTCAATTTAATTTTTAATGAATTGTTTTCTTCAAGTAACTTTGGTTCCTCCTTCTGGACAATTTTACTTTTTCAGGAGTTATTTTGTTCAGTGATACTTTTTTCCATTTTGTCTATTGCTTTTTTAAAATAATTGATTATTTTTTTCTACCTCTCTGATTTGACTTTTTAAATCCTTCTTGAGCTGTTCCAAGAATGCTTATTGGGCTTGAGTCTAGTTCACATTCCTTTCTGAAGTTTCAGATGTGGGTATAGTGTCAATGCTGTCCTCTTCTGAATTCAAATTTTCATCACCTCTGCCCCATAGTAAGAATCTATGGTCTTTGCTTTTCCAATTTGCTTTTTGCTCATTGTGATTGCCTTTTTCCTGGCTTTTAAAGTGGATCTCTGCTTCTGGGGCACAGGGTGCTCTGTGCCATACTTCTTTTACTGGGGGCTTGGTTACTGGCTTTGTGTGCTGTGACTTCTGGTTCTGGCAGCTGAAAGCTACATATTGTCATTTAACTGTTGCTGAGCTGGAGCTGCCTGGTGTGTGCTGAGGTCAGGTGAGGTCCTTCTGCGTTTCACCAGGGTTGCACTGAAGCTCATGTTGTGAGGTGTGGAAGAGGGGTAATCTGGCTTGTGGAGGTCTACTCCTCTCCTAGGGCTATGCTAGAACACCGTTAGGGTCAGATGCTGATGTCTGCCAATTGCTGTGGCTCTATGAAGGCACACCTGTGGTTCTGATGTTGGCACTTGGCATCCATCACCCTGGGACTCTGGATCTCCCACAGGTTCACTAAGGTGGGGCATGCTGATGGCTTTCTGGGACATCTCCTGTCCTGTACTGGTCCCCTTCAGCCATAGCAAAAGAGACCTTTTCCGTTAATCCCACTAGACTCCTGATTTAAAAGACTGCCATGCCCCATTTCTCTTCTGCTCCCATTATTTCAGAATTTGTCCCAAAGATTTAATTCTAACAATTGTATTTGATCGAGTGAAGTTCCTAGAGACAGTTTCAGAAACACTTCCTGCAAATTTTGATTCAACAAAATTAAGTTGGGTTCATCAACCACGCTCAATTGAAATTTTAAAAAAATCTGTCCTTAAAAGTTCAAGAAGAATTTGCAGAGTTATCAAGTGACACTGGTTTAAAACTTGAGTTTCCTGAAAAATCATTAAAGGAAACATGGCTTGGGATTAGGACAGAATTTCCCAACTATTTCTGAAATGGCCCTAAACATACTTTTGCCATTTGGTACAATGCATTTATGCAAAGTGGCATTCTCAGAGCTGACAAAAGTAAAGTCGAAATATCAATCAACGCTAAAAAATTTTGAAGAGCTCTACATCCTGCAATATCAAACATTCCACCAAGGTTTAATTCTTTATGCAAAAATAAAAAAAACCACATCCATCTCATTATTATGCAAATTTGCTTTAATCTTTAATAAATAGTAAAACTATATGGATACCAAAGAATTGCTTTGAAATAAATTTCTCTATGATTTTTTATCAGTAAATATTTTATTTGTGTACCTATTATCTATACCTATATATCTGAAATCACATAAAAATTCCTAAGGCAAAAAGGGGTCACTGGTGGAAAAAGTTTAAGAAAGCCTCCCTTTTAGCAAAATGTACTTTAATCTATTTTCCTTTTGTTGTTGTGCAGTCATTTCAGTCACGTCTCTTTGTGACCCCATTTGGGGTTTTCTGGGCAAAGATGCATTGCTTTTCAGCTCATTTTACAGATTAGGACATGAGGCAAAGAGGGTTACATGACTTAGCCAGTGTCACATAGTTAGTATCTAAGACTAGATCTGTACTCAGGAAGATATCTGACTTCAGGCCTAGCACTCAGTCTATTGTGCCACACAGTATAGCTTTCAAATATGGGTATTTTTTGCTTTTTCTTCATTTGAGATCAGGTTGGCTACCCATACACTTTTTTACTTTAGCTGAAGCATAATAAATTCTGCTCTAGCTTACTGTTTGAAGTCCATATGTCTTTCCATTTGAAGTGTCTCTCTTATAAACAACACAACCACATGTTGTGGACTCTGATTTCTAATCAGTTCTTGCTATCTTATTGTCTGGATGAGTTCATCACCTTCACAATGATAATTGCTAATTGTGTCTTCCCTCTATTTTATTCTTGTCCACTCATCCCTCTCTCTTTTTTTTTTTTACCTTGTTCCTTCTTCAAAAGTCAGCTTTAATTCTGATCATTAAACCTAACCACCATGAATATACACTCCCTCTTAATCTGACCATTTCTCTTACCTTTTCCCCCTCATACTTGCCTGTGAGTACAAATATACACAGACATATATAGGTATAGTTATACATATATACTTTCTACCCTGAACCAGCTGTTTTGCTTCCATTGTGAAGTCTTCCTTGAACATTTCTTTTACATGATTTAATTTGCCCAATTTTTCCTTTCCTTTCCCTGCTCCCTGTGCATCCTCCCTTCTCACTTTTCCCTTCCTTTTTTAAGATCATCCCAACACAATAGATACTAAGTAAGGTCTTTTTAAGTGCCCTAATGATCATAAAGTTCTTAGGTGTTCCCATATAGTAATGTAAACAGTTTAACCTTTGCAAGTGCTTCATGATGTCTTACTCATGATTGTGGTTTTCTGCGTCTCTTGATTTTTGTTTCAATGTCAAATTTCCTTTTCAGCTCTAGACTCCTTAGGAGTGCTTAGAAGTCCTTCGTTTCATTAACCATCCATTCTCATCCATAGAATTGTGCTGAGTTTCACTGAATTGATTATTCTTAGTTTTAATCCTACTTCCTTTGCCTTCTGGAATATTACATTTTAAACTCTCCAAACCTTAAAATTAGTGTCTGCTAAATCTTAGTTATCCTGATTGTGTCTCCATGGTATTTTAATTGTTTTTCTGGCTAGTTATAATGCTTTCTCCCTGACCTACAACTGCTGGATTTTATTTAAAATATTCTTGGGATTTATGCCCACAAATTTGATAAACTAAACGAGATGGATGAGTATTTTAAAAAATACAAATTGCCCAGATGAACAGAAGAGGAAGTTGAATACTTAAACAACCCCATCTCAGAAAAAGAAATTGAACAAACCATCAATGAAGTCCCTAGGAAAAAATCTCCAGGGCCAGATGGATTTACAAGTGAATTCTATCAAACATTTAAAGAACAGTTAATTCCAATACTATATAGACTATTTTTGAAAGCTGGGAAAGAAGGAGTCCTCCCGAATTCTTTCTGTGATACAAATATGGTTTTGATACCTAAATCAGAAAGAGACAAAACAGAAAAAGAACATTATAGACCAATTTCTCTAATGAATATAGATGGAGAAATTTTAAATAAGATTTTAGCAAAACGAATACAGCATCTTATCATGAGAATAATACATTATGATCAGGTAGGATTCATACTAGGGATGCAGGGCTGGTTCAATATTAGGAAAACTATTAGCATTATTGATCATATCAACAACAAAAATAACAAAAACCACAGGATTATCTCAATAGATGCAGAAAAAGCTTTCAACAAAATATAACACCCACTCCTCTTAAAAACACTGGAGAACATAGGAATAAAGGGAACTTTCCATAAAATAATAAGCAGTATCTACCTAAAACCTTCAGCAAGCATTACATGCAATGGGGATAAGCTAGATGCATTTCCAATAAGATCAGGGGTGAAACAAGGATGTCCATTATCACCACTATTATTCAATATGGTACTAGAAATGTTAGCTGTAGCAATTAGACAAGATAAAGGAATTGAAGGAAAAAGAATAGGCAAAGAAGAAACTAAGTTATCACCCTTTGCAGATGATATGAAGATATACTTAGAGAATGCCAGAGATTCAAGTAAATAACTACTTGAAAAAATAAACAACTTTGGCAAAGTTGCAGGTTACAAAATAAACCCTATAAATCTTCTGCATTCCTATGTATTAGCAACAAAGTCCAACAGCAAGAGATAGAAAGAGAAATCCCATTTAAAGCTAGGGTAGACACTATAAAATACTTAGGAGTTTACCTGCCAAAACAAATCTAGAGATGATATGAACAAAATTACAAGACACCTTTTGCACAAATAAAGTCAGATTTAAGTAAGTGGAAAAACATCAGTTGCTCATGGGTAGGCCGAGCTAATATAATAAAAATGACAATTCTACCTAAATTAATTTACTTATTTAGTGCCATACCAATTAAACTATCAGATAATTATTTTCTAGGGCTGGATAAAATAATATCAAAATTCATCTGGAAGAACAAAAGGTCCAGATATCAAAGGAATTAATGAAAAGAAATGCTAGGAAAGGTGGCCTAACACTACCAGATCTCAAATTGTACTATAAAGTAGCAATTATCAAAACCACTTGGTATTGGCTAAGAAACAGAAGGGCAGACAAGTGGAATAGACTTGGCACTCAAGACACAGTAGGCAAGGAATATAGCAACCTCCTGTTTGATAAACCCAAGGACCTCAGCTTCTGGGATAAGAACTCATTGTTCAACAAAAATTGCTGGGAAAACTGGATAACACTGGGGCAGAAACTAGGCATAGACCCATGCCTGACACCATACACAAGAATAAAGTCCAAATGAGTACACAATCTAGGTATAAAGATTGATACCATGGACAAACTGGAGGAGCAAGGAATAGTGTATTTATCAGATTTATGGAGAAGGGAAGAATTTTTTTTTCTAAAAAAGAGATAGAAAGCATTATGAATTGCAAGATGGATAATTCTGAATACATTAAACTTAAAAGTTTTTGCACAACCAAACACAATGCAACCAAAATTCGGAGGAATGTAGTAAATTGGGAAAGAATTTTTACAGCTAAT
This sequence comes from Notamacropus eugenii, assembly GCF_028372415.1. Taxonomy (NCBI): domain Eukaryota; kingdom Metazoa; phylum Chordata; class Mammalia; order Diprotodontia; family Macropodidae; genus Notamacropus; species Notamacropus eugenii. The sequence continues at coordinate 6,035,760 of NC_092876.1, read as the reverse complement.
CTCAGGGATGAAGGCCTGATTTCTAGAATATATAGAGAATTGAGTCAAATGTACAACTATACAAGTCATTTCCCAATTGATAAATGGTCAAAGGATATGAACAGGCAATTTTCAGAGGTAGAAATTAAAGATATCTGTAATCATATGAAAAAATACTCTAAATCACTTTTGATTAGAGAGATGCAAATCACAACAACTCTGAGGTACCACATCACACCTATAAGATTGGCAAACATGACAGAACAGGAAAATGATAAATGTTGGAGAGGATGTGGGAGAGTTGGAACACTAATTCATTGTTGGTGGAACTGTGAGCTCATCCAACCATTCTGTAGAGTGGTTTGGAACTATGCCCAAAGGGCTACAAAAATGTGCACACCCTTTGACCCAGCAATATCACTACTAGGACTATATCCCCAAGAGATCATAAAAATGGGAAAGGGTCCCACAATATTTATAGCAGCACTCTTTGTAGTTGCCAAAAACTGGAAGTCAAGGGGATGCCCATCAACTGGGGAATGGCTGAATAAATTATGGTATATGAATGTAATGGAGTACTATTGCGCCATAAGAAATGATGAACAAGAAGACTTCAGAGAGGCCTGGAAGGACTTATGTGACCTGATGCTGAGCGAAAGGAGCAGAACCAGGAGAACTTTGTGCACAGCAATGACCACAGTGTGTGAGATTTTTTCTTGTAGACTTGGAACTTCATAATAATGCAAGAACTTAAAAAAAAATTCCCAACAGTCTTCTAAGGCAAAATGCCTTCCACACTCAGAGAAAGAACTATGCAATTCATTCGCAGAATGCAGGAGATCATGTTTGTGTGTGTGTGTGTGTGTGTGTGTGTGTGTGTGTGTGTGTGTGTGTATGTGTGTGTGTGTGTGTGTGTTATGTTTTGATTTGTTATATGATTTCTTCCATTTATTTTAGTTCATCTACGCAGCATGACCATAGTGAAAACACATTCAGTAAGAAAGTATATGTAGATCCTATATAGAATTGTACGCTGTCTTGGGGAGGGAGGGGGGTGGTGGGGGGTAGGTGGGTGGGTAAAAATCTAAGTTTTACGATAGTGATTGTAGAACATTAAAAAAAATAAATAAAATATTAAAAAATATTCTTGGGAGTTTTTATTTTGAGATTTCTTTCAGGAGGTGACCAGTTGGTTCTTTGAATTTTTACTTGACATTGTCATTGTAAGATATCAGAGAAGCTTTCCTTTATATTTTCTTGATATCTGACATCTAAGCTCTTTTCTTTTTATCCTGGCTTTTAGGGAGTCCAATAACTCTTGGCCTCTCCTGGATATCTTTTCTAGTTGGCAAGTTTTTCCCATGAGATATTTCCCATTTTCATCTCTTTTTTATTTTAATTTCATGTTCTTGCTTCTAAATTACTCATGGAGTTATTACCTCCCACTTAATCATTTCTAATTTTGAAGGGGTTATTTACTTCAGTGAAGTTTTGAAACTCTTTTACCACTTGATCAATTCTAATTTTTAAAGATTTTTTTCAGTATTTTTTGTGCTTCTTTTACTAGGCTGTTTTTTTCTTTTGTCATAATTTTCTTTAATTGTTTTTATTTGTTTTCCTAATTTTCCTTTAATATACTTACTTAATTTTGAACATCTTCTTTTGATTTTTATTATTTCTTCCTTAAGCTCTTCCAAGAATTCTTCTTGGGCTGGTGTACAATTTGCATTTTTCTTGGAGTCTTTGCTTGCAGTCACTGAGACCAACCTTCTCATTTGAGAGATGACTAAAATGACAAATAGAGGTTGTTCTTCATCCAGATTTACACAAAAAGGGAGCCCCTCAGGCAGGAATTGAACCCAAATCTTCCTGATTCTAAACCCAGTACACTACAGTTACAACATACCACCTTACTCTACACTGTTTTGAATAGCAATTTCAATTAAATGAAAAGTGACTAAATTGTCCAAACCTTTTAACCAAAGATTCTACTATGAGACTTATGACTCAAATAATAATAAGAATAATAAGAAAAGCTAGCATTTAAATAGTAATTTTAAAAGCAATTTACAGACATTATAAAATTTAATCCTCACATCAACCCTCAGAGACAGGGGTTATTAACATATACATTCTACAACACATGAGGAAAAGAAAGACAATACTAAGTTAAGTGATTTGCCCAGGGCCACATAGTTAGGAAGTGTCAGAGACTGAATTTGAATTGAGGTCTTTTGATTCCAGAGGGAGCATTCTATCTGTGCCACAAAGTAAAGAAATCATTCCACAAATAAATGCCTAACAGGTAGCAAAATATTTATACCAGAAATTTTTTGTGTCAATGATAAACAAGAAACAAGTATTAATCAACTGGGGAGTAACTGATGGAGTTATGGGAAGTGAATGTTATGGAATATTGTTGGGAACTGAAAAACAATAGTATTTCAGAGAAAAACATCTTTACATTTATAGGGCTTTATGAATAGTATGAAATATGGAATGTCTAAGATAATTCTGAAGCAAAAGTTCTCCCCTTGCTGATTAGATTCAAAAATTGTATCTCCAGCACAATTTCTCTCATGTACAATCGAGTATGAGCTCCCCTTTAAAGCTTTCCCACAATCAGTGCTTTCATGACTATTCTTTCCAGTTAAATATTGTTATGGACATACTTTCCTCTTTCACCAACAACTATGACACCATTAAACTCATGCATAAGGGCTCTCTCCATTGAATCCTCTGATAAAAGTAAGAGATGGCCTCTGACTAAACTAAAATATATGTTAATGTATAAATTTACTTAGTATAGAAATATATTAACATAAATTTATAACAGAATTTTATTTAAATACGTAAATTTATTTGAGTAAGATAAATTTAATTTTAAAAATAAATCTAAATAAATAAATAAAATTAGATTTAAAAATTTAAAATATATAAATATGTTTCTCTGGAAGAACAAACATGTACTTGTTTAAGAACAATAGTTTTCTTTCTTCAGTCAATCCAAACTCTCACAAACATGCAATGTTTTTCAAATTCATATAGTGATAACATCAAACCCTGACCATTTCTGACTAAGTGCAACATATTCCTTCATAGGCTTAACCTGACATCACATTGTTTTTAACAGCCAGGAAGGTTTGAAATTGAAGTGGAAATTGATTCCAAATGGATGGTCCCAGGCATGCACATAGAGTCACATGCTCTCTGTCACTCCACCAGAGTAGTTTCCTCTTTCCCAGGTTGCCTTGTAAGCAAATGTCATCGGTAGGATATTCACCAGGTCAAGATGTTACATCTTTGCATAGATGGCAGGCTCTTTGGAAACCAAGACCACATGACAAGCCATGTTGAGACCATCATGGACCATCATAATTGTTTTACAAAAGCAATCCTTCTATCGGCCCTCATTACTGGGTTAGGGCTTGTTTTTTCTGATTTGAACTTGTACTTCTGTTGAGCTAATTTTTCTTTTTTCCCCTTTTTCTTTTTTTCATAATATTAATTAACTAATTAAATTAAATAGTCATTAATAGTAATCAGTAACAAATAATGTTTACAGAACAAAACAACCATTTCCATAACATAGCACAATTTTAAAAAAAGATAATTGGCATGAAACTGCTATTCTTGGAAATCCTCAATAGAAGAACGCTCCTGGTCAGCTTTATCCAGCCTTGTAGTTGTTGACACAGGAAGGAGTATTTGGATTCACTCAGAGTGCAAAGCAAAGCTTGTCTGTTATGCCAAACCAATGCGAAGCATTATGGGAGGTTAAGCTCAGAGTGGGCCAAAAATGTCTTTCTCCTGATTGGCCAGCCCAGGTTTTAAAACTTTGGCAGGTCATGGGAGGCTTTCAAACACCTCATAGAATGCTCAGCTACCACCTGTATTCTCATCCAGCTTGTTGTTTTTCTGATGTTCATGTAAAGGATAGTAGATCATATACATAGGCCTTCAATTGTTTCATGAATCTAGATGGATTCATTTAATCAACATGTTTTCATATTATGAATAGAAGACCCTGAATCCTACCTGCCCCCCTTCCATTGTCCAAAACTTACCCTTTCCTCCTCTCAACCTGTAATGCCCCTAATTTATATTTATTTAGAAATGAGATGACCTACTTTTGCATCTTGGTTTATATCCTGGTTAATTTTTTTATTATAATCTATTGGATTTATCTGATAGTTTTGTGTATAAATGTCTGCTTTACTCTGTATTTGATGTCTTAAGACTGGCTGGGAGAATCAGCTGACCCTTTCATTCTGACTGCCTGGTCAATAAATCACTGATGTTTAGACTGTTTCCTTAGGTACTATTAATTACCTACCCCACCTTTGTCAAAGCTATCTAGTTTGGATTCTGGCCACCTCGGGGATAGTTTTGGGGTGGGGGTTTCCCAGGAAGCTCTGCTGATTTCACCATGGGACCTGTTTGAAATTGACTGCCCCAATGGTCAGATTCCTGCTCTCTATCCTATTATCTCCTAAGCTCAGGTAAGGTATGGAGTGTAGTCTCAGTTTTTTTTACTTTAAGGTTTGGCAGTTGCCCAAGGGAATGAGGTGATTTGGAGTTAACTTTTGGTTTCTTTTATAATTTTTTTCCCCAGAAGTCATGTGAGTTTCCCCTTGGATAGAATTTTGATAGCATGGGACTGAAGGATGCTCCTGTTAGTAACAGGAGTGAATAAAACAGCATTTTCTAGTATCATTTGGTACACACCTGCCAGGGACTCTAGTGGTCAATTGTTCTGGCCACAACATGGGTCTTCTCAAAATTGTAAACTAAAGAAATTTTGGCTAGCAAAAATCTTCTGCTCAGATGAACTACTGGTTTTGCTGGGCAGTTTGAAACTATGGTTTGTGCCTGCTCCCTGTAATGGCAATTTAAAAGGAAAGGTCTTTCACATTCATTAATAGGACCATGTGACCTGTTTAAATCATCTGGAAACCTAAGTGACATGTGATGGGAGGAACTTGCTGAAGGAATGAAACAGGAGCGGAGGGAACAGATCCTGAAGGAAGTGAGTGAGAGTGGTTAGGGTGAAGAAGGGAGGATGCAACCCAGTAGGCAAAGTAAGGCTCATGAGTGTTTGCATGTTAGAAGGCCCTAGCTTGGTGGGGAACAGGGTAAGTGTCTGTGGAATACCTTTGTCTCTATCAGTGCTAATGTGTATGGACTTCATGGCTACTATGATAGATTTGACTTTATGGTGTGATTTGGCTTTTTAGTGTTTGAATAAATGTTTTCCGTCTACTTTCTATATGGAAAGTCTTTTATACTGTGATTCAGAACTATGCCAGCATAATCATAGCCATCCTCGGTGATGTGAATGTTGCGCGGGGAGTACATTTGGCATCACAAACAGGATCACAGGGTATAAAATCTCTATCGGAAGGTAGAAAGGATTTAGAGGAAGAAGCAGACATCCCAAGATGGGAGGATTTTGGTATTCTTCCCTAGTAAGGGAATGGGCTAAAAGCACTGGACCCTGAGAGAACTGGGAACCTTGGTTACAGGAGGGGGACCTGGAGATTTGGAAAGGTGTTTGTAAGGAATACCAATAAAACCAGGAAAAGAGCTGGCAGAGATATGTAGTAAAGGCTGGATTTTACTACAGGTTACTGTATTATGGGATCCCAATTCCCCAGCTGAGTTCATACAGGCGGCCAGGGAATCTTTTCTTTTATTCATTTCATGTATTTTCAGTGCTCTACAATCACTACCATATAACTTAGTTTTTTTCTCCTACCCCCCCACTACCTCTCCTAGATGGCATACAATTTTATGTGGATTCAACACATACATTCCTATAAAATATTTTTTCATTATAGTCATGTTGTGTAGAAGAATTAAAATGAATGGGAGAAATCATATTACAAACTAAAATGTAACACAAAAGAAAATGATCTGCTACATTCTATGGTTGAATTCCATAGTTCTTTCTCTGGATGTGGAAGGGATTTTGCCTTAAAAGACCACTAGAAATTTTTTTTAAGTCCTTGCATTGCAATGAAGTTCCATGTCTACCAGAAGAAACTCTCACACATTGTGGTCAATCTCTACCTCAAATATGGAATTATTTTCTGAAAATTTTCTAGATTGGCATGACAATTGGGGGATTCAAAAGTATCATTCTTCATTCATATATATATATGATATATATCTATATAGATAGATGTATCTATTTAATATATCTACATATCTATATAGATATCGATATGGATATATGGACAGGTAAGATAAAAGCCTCAACAACCTGAACTCCCTCTCAGGTTTGGAATCCTGACCAACTAAACCTGCATCCTTCCCAAGGTTGGCTTCCTGCCCAACCTGCCTTGACTTCTCCTCAAACCCTTTGCAAAATACCCCTTCCTCCTGTTTAGACTTGGTGCTCTCTCTCCAAGTAGCTCTAACTCCCTTAAAATCTCAGGCTCCCAGCCAAGCTGTAGGCATTCCTTCAAATGTTCGACCCTGACAAGGGAAATTAAGTTCCCTTCCAAAATCCATTTCCTAATGCCTTTTGCTTTTATTGTCACCAAGCAAGTCATGGATCCAAGTTGGACAATGTGAAATATTGGGATTTAAGATGCGAAAATAGGCAGAGGTGACCCTGGAATAACCCAATTTCGAGCTCTCTGGCATAAGGGTGTGTGGGATGGATGGGGACAATGGTTTCAGGTGAGGATCCTTTCTTTACTTGTCTTGGAGCCTGATGTTCTGGTTGCAACTATCCCTGTCTATCCCACCCCACACTAGTGAACCCTGTCTGATCCTTAAGGTAAATTATTGCTCTGTTATTGGAACCCTAGATGTAGTTGGGATCTTGGGAAAGCTTTTCACTATAACCATTGTCAGCCCAGAATCGTTACTCTTGGCTGTTTCATCTGTGAACATTCCTTTCTCCTATTCCCAGAGTCCCCCATTACCCTATGAGGTCACTATATGGTCTAGCATGTCAAGAGCTATGATGACCTGCTCCCTGGATGAATCTCTAACACAGCAACTGCCTGAGGACTCACTCTCCTTGTTCTCTATATTGGTTCAGAATATCCAAGGGAGACCAAACGATAGTGTGAAATACCATCAGACATCCCTGATTCTCAGTGGGGTTCTTGGTGCTCAGATGTGGGATTGTTAAAATGTGCTATTCTGATTAAGGTTAAGAGGGATGCTCTCCCCACTCCAATCCATTTCTCAGGATTCTTTCTCCAGGAAGGCCACTGAAGGTATTACACCCATCATTGACTCTTTGAAGGATCAAGGTGTCATTATTCCATGTAAATTCCCTGGTAACTCTTTTTTCCTCCCCATTAAGAGACACAAATACAAATTGGAATCCATTGGCATGCCCATTACACTTTTTTTTTCTACAGGATTTATATGGTATTAGTACTTTTCATTCCTAGACCCCCAGTCATCCCAAATTCTGTAACCATGGTCTCCTCAGTACTTTGTGAGGTTTCCTGTGTTAGTGTGATAGATCCTTGCTCCCCCTAGCTGCTCTATCCTTCTTTGAGTTCCCCTGGAAGAATACACATTGGAAGTGGACCCATTGGTCTCAATGGTACACAGAAAGTCCAGCCCTATACTCTGTTTTTAAGAGACTTAGCTTCCATCACTTTCAGGGGCTCTTCTCATGTGCAGTACATTAAAGATCTCCTGTTAGCAGTTTGAGATCTGCCAAGTTGACAGTCATCATCTTCTTCAGCTTCATCAGAGAGGCTGGAAGCTTTCCAGATCAAAGGGCCAATGGTGCCTCCCGCAAGATGAGTGCCTTGGTCTCTATTTTGTCTGCTGGCACTCATTATTTCTCCTGAATTACAATAGTGGTTCTTCAATACTTCTTGAAACTGACGTCCAACAATTTTATGCTTTCCTAGGAACAGCAGCATCCTGCTTCCAGTGGATTCTATCTTTTAATGGGACTACTAAGCCCTTGTTTTTGTTTTTTTTCACCAGAGCTCCTTCTGAACCATTAATCTGAGAACCTTAACACCATCATTTAAATACTGACAAATAGAACTGAAGCAGAGCAGTGAGAAGGGAAAGGGTAAACAAGGGTGAGTATGGTAAAGAAAACTAGGAAGGAAGAAAATACACAAGTTTCTATAGCTTAGAATGTGAATGGGATGAATTTGCCCTTAAAATGGAAAGGGATAGCAGATTAAAATTTTTAATTCAATAGCATGTTGCTTCAAGGAAAATGAGAGAAATACACAAACATAAAATAAAGGGCAGGAGCAGAATTTAGTATTTAACAAAAAGCTGGGATAGTAATCATGACCTTGGACAAAGTTAAAGTTAAAACGGATTTAATCAAGAGTGAAAAATAGAGAAACTAGAATGTGTCAGCAATATTATTTAACATTGTAGACCATTTTAAAATGCCTAGGCAGTACAAGACACTTGAGTGTATACCTGTCAAAATGGACACAGTACCTTGATGAACATAAACATAAAACCACTTTACAAAATAAGCTCATATATAAACAACTGAAGTAAAATTTATTGTTCATGGGCAGGAAAAGCCAATGTAATTTTTTTAAATGGCAATTTTACCTAACTAATCTATTTATTCAATGTCATCACAATTAACTTATTAAACATTATTTTACTGAGCTAGAAAAACCACAAAGTTCACTTGGAAGAACAAAAAGTCAGGAACTTTAAGGAAATCAGGGGGAAAAGATCAGGGGGAAGGAGATTCAGCAGTATCAGACCTGAAACTGTCTTCCAATGTGAGAGCATTATTGAACTCTAAAATGGGTAATTTTGATTGTTAAATTAAAATTTTCTTATGGAAACAAAACCTATGTAGCAAACAATAGGAGGAATGCAGAGAACTGGGGGGGGGGGGAACTTTCATAGACAATCTTTCAGATAGGATTTGATTGGTTTGGAATATTGCTGGGGTGCTGGAAATGAGGTGGCTGATTTAAAAAAGCACAGAAATGCTTCGCCTTATGAAGGAAGACGTTATCCACTTTCAGAGAAGCAGATGATAGGAAATAAGCAGAGGATGATATCACATACATGTGTATGTGTTTTTTATAAGTATGTTTATGTACATATCCATGTTTAATTGTAGTCTTTTTTAGGATTTGGGTAAGGGAGGAAAACAGTAAAGTAAAAATGCACAGCAGAGAACAAAATCTGTAAGGAAGCAAAGCTGAATAGTTGTGAAAACAATGGGTAATATTTACCATACAGGTTTTCTTCAAATGGAAATTCGTTGTTTTATACTGAATCCTCTCTTATGGTCTTTTGTGCACATGGAATTTGGTTTCTCTTCTGATTTTGTATTTTAGTTGAAATAAAAAAAAATCACCCAAAAGTGGATGTCTGTACTTTGTCATTTGGTCCATACATGTTTGCCAGGCCTAGAGGCCTGAGGGCTACCCGAGTCTTACCTTACCTGTATCGCAGGTCTTCGGCTGGCCAAACCGGATAAACGTATGAGAGAAGAGACTTTACGGAGTCGAACAAGGGTTAGGCTTTTATTCAGGGTCCTGGTTACAAGTGCAGGGGGAATTCTTCCTTAGGAGGGAGCGAGGAATCTCCCAAGGAGGCAAAGATCTTATAATAAGAGATTGGAAGCAGAAGTGTAAGTGGGGAGAGAGGGGGAGGGGAGAGTGAAGAGAGGAAAAACGGAGCCTTCTGTCCTGTCCGCTCCGCGCCCCTCCCGCGCTAAGAGCGCTTTCAGGCTTTCCTGATCCCAATTAAGCTCTCGGGCCGCGTAGTTTGCATCTGAATACCGTGCCTGTTAGATAACAATAGGTGTGCCCAGACCCGGGACAGTCTCGAGGGGGATGCTCCTCCCATCACGTTTCTCACGGGAAGAGGCGGAAATACACGAGATTGCTCGGTCTCACTCCTCGATTCCCTGGTGTTTATGGGGGGCCTCATGAGAACTCTAAGATTTAGAAGTTCCCACCTTTACCCGCCCCAGACTGTCCACATGGAATTGAGCTTCCATCCCCAGCACATGTTCAGTTTTGTTATTAATTTATTGAATATGGTGCTTTTTAACAAAGTGGACTTTACCTATCTTGTTGTTGTTGTTGAGTTCCTTCAGTCATATCTGACTCTTCCTGACCCTGTTTGGGGTTTTCTTTGCAAAAATACTGAAGTGGTCTGCCATTTACTTTTCCAGTTCATTTTACAGAAGAACTGAAGCAAACCGGGTCAAGTGACTTGACCAAGGTCACACAGCTAGTACTAGTAGTATCTTAGGTAGATTTGAACTCAGGAAGAAGACTATTTCTGACTTCAGGCCCAGCACTCTATCCATTATGCCACCCAATCTACCTCTTTCAATTAGGGGTATTTTTCTTTGTCTTTGTCTGAGATCAGGATTGTTGCCCATTCTCTTTTTACTTTAGCTGAAGCATTATGAATTCTGCTCCAACCCACTGTTTGAAGTGTACATGCCTTTCTGTTTGAAGTGACTCTCTTAGAAACAACATATTGTTGGATTTTGGTTTTTAATCTATCCTGCTATCCCTTTCTATATTCTGGGTGAGTATCATCACAACTATAATTGCTGCGCAGTTCTCTCCATCTTATTCTCTTGTATTTATCCTTCACTTTTTTACCCTGTCCCCTCTTCATTCCCCCTGCTTTGCTTGTGATCATTAACCCTAATTTCCCTGAATATACTCTCCCTCTTACCCCTAGCCATTCTCTTAGCTCTTTCCCCTTCTACTTGCCTGTGGACATATGTGCACACGGATTTAGATATACACTTCCTACCATGAAGCAGTTGTTTTTCTTCCCAGTGTAAAGTCTTCTTTGAAATTTTTTACATGTTTAATTTCACCAATTTTTCCTCTCCCTTCCCTCTCTCCCAGTGCATCCCTTTTTCACTCCTCCACTCTTAAGACCATCCCAACACAATGGACTCATAACCATTCCCTGTGACTCATCTCCTTCTAAACAACCTAATGATCATAAAATTCTTAGTTTTTCCCCACATAGGAATGTAAAAAGTTTAACCTTTTCAAGTCCCTTATGATGTCTCACTCATATTGACTTATTTTTGCTTCTCATGATTTTGTTTGTGTCAAGTTTCCTACTCAGTTCTAGACTCTTTAGGAGTCCTTAAAAATTGTTTCATTAAATATCCATTTTTCACATGTAGAATTATACTAAGTTCTGCTGAATTGATTATTCTTAATTTTAATCCCACCTCCTTTAACTTCTGGAATATCACATTCCAAATTATGCAGTCCATAAAAGTAGTGTCTACTGAATTTTGTAGACCCAGATTGGGGCTCCATGGTATTTGAATGATTTTTTTTTTCAGGCATTACTTTCTTCTTGACCTACAAATTCTAGATTTTGTTTACAATATTCCTGGGACTTTTCATTTTGGAATTCCTTTCTGGAGATGACCAATAGGTTCTTTGAATTTCTGCTTCACTCTCTAGTTTTAAGAGAAGAGACTTCTTTGTATTTTTTTTGATGTTTAACATCTAGGCTCTTTTGTTTTTTACCATGGCTTTTAGGGAATCTAATAATTCCTCATATCTCCTTGATCTCTTTTCTAGGCCACTAGTTTTCCTATGAGAGATTTCACATTTTCTTCTCTTTTAAATTTTTATTTCGTGCTGTTTCTAGATTACACATGGTATGATTACCTTCCACTTAATTAATTCTAATTTTGAAGGGATCATTTTCTTCAGGGAAATTTTGAACCTCTTTTGACCATTTGGACAAATCTGATTTTTAAGGAAGTTTTTTCAGTATTTTTTGTGCCTCTTTTATTAAGTCACAATTTAATTCAATTGCTTTTACTTATTTTCTCAATTTTCCTCTAACATTCTGGTTTGATTTTTAAAATCTTCTTTTCCTCTTTATTATTTCCTTTTGAGTTCTTCTAGGAATTCTTGTAGGGCTTGGGTCCAATTTGCCTTTCTCTTGGTTGCTTTGCTTACAGTCCCTGGAATCAACCTCTTCATTTTAGAGAAGATCAAACTGAGGCAAATAGAGGTTGTTCTTTGCCCAGAGTTACAAAATAAGAGAGCATCTCAGGCAGGAGTAGAACTCAAGCATTCCTGATTCTAAACCCAGTGCCCTATAATTACAACATACTGCCTTACTCTACACTGTTTTGAAAAGCAATAACATTTATTAAAAAATGACTGAATTGTCCAAACCTTTTAACCAAATACTGACACTTATGACCCAAGGATGATAGGAATACCTAGCACTCAAAGATGGTTTTAAGACTTGCAAAGTAATTGATATGTATTCTCCCATTTGATCCACACACCAACCCTCAGAGATAGGTGTTATTAGTATACTCATCCTACAAGAGAGAGGAAAAACTAAGGCACTGAGAGGATAAGTGATTTCTCCTGGGTCACACAACTAGGATATATCAGAGACTGATTTCGAACTAAGGTCTTTTGATTTCAGAGGGAGTGTTGTGTCCACTGTGCCACATACTAAGGAAATCATTCCATAAATAAATGTCTAACAGTTACCAAAATATTTACACAGAAGTTTTCATGTCAACTGAAAAAAAAACACAACAGGAAACAAGTGATAATGAACTGGGGGAATGCCTGATGGGATTATGGGATGTGAATGCTACAGAATACTATTGAGAAATGGAAAACAATAGCATGTTAGAGAAAAAAGGGGTACATGAACACTATGAAAGCTGGGATCTCTAAAACTGTGCTGAAGCCAGAACTGCATCTGAGAGTCTTTCCACAGTGATTACATACATAAAGTTTCTCTCCAGTGCAGAGTTTCTGTTATTCAGCAAGACTGGAATATTGTGTGAAATATTTTCCACACTGAATAAAATTAATAAAGTCTCATGCCAGTGTGAATGCTCTGATGCACAGCAAGAGCCAAACTACATCTGAAATTCTTTCCACATTGACTACAGTAATAAGGTTTCTCTCCAGTGTTGATTCTCTGATGTAGAGTAAGACTGGAACTCTGTCTGAAAGACTTTCCACAGTGATTACATTTATAAGGCTTTTCTCCAGTGTAGATTCTCTGATGTTTATCAAGAGAATAACTACATCTAAAATGCACACACAATGGCTACATTCATAAGGTTAGCTCCAGGGTAGATTCTCTGATATAGAGTAAGCCAGGAGCTAAAACTGAAAGTTTTCCCACATTGATTATATTCATAAGGTTTCTTTCAAGTATGGATTCTCTGATGTGCAATAAGATTGCTTCTGTCTTTGTAAGCCTTTCCACACTGATTACATTCATAATGTTTCTCTCCAGTGTGGATTCTCTGATGTAAAGCAAGACTGGAGCTGCATGAGAAAGCCTTTCCACATTGATTACATTCATAAGGTTTCTCTCCTGTGTGGCTTCTCTGGTGTACAACAAGATGAGAGCTTCTTCTAAAAGCCTTTTCACATTGATTACATTCATAAGGTTTCTCTCCAGTATGGATTCTGTGATGTACAATGGGATTAGAGTTGTATCTGAAAGTCTTTCCACATTGATTACATTCATAAGATTTTTTTCCACTGTGGATTTTCCGATGTCTTACCACACTTACTGCAAGAATGAGATATCTTTACACCATGGTTCTCTGATGTACAATACAAGAGGAATATTCTCTGAAAGTTTTACCAAGTTTGTGACACTCATGAGATTTGTTTCTAGTATGAATTCTCTGATGGGAAATACGGGATGAATGTTGCCTGAAGGTCCGTCCACATTGCATGCATTTATATAAATTTTGGCTAGAATGAAGTTCTTGATGGTGAGTAAGTGATAACTGTTGCTTAAAGGATTTATCACATTCAACGCATTCATAATGTTTCCCTCCACTTTGAATTGTTAGGTGGTCAATAACCTTTGAAGTATCAGTGAAGACCTTCTCATCTTCATTACACATGTAAAGCATTTCTCTGGGATGACCTTTCTGGTGTCTAATTAGCTCTGAATTCAACCTGAAGGTCATCTCACATTCATTACATTGATAATTTTGCATTTCCAGAGGCTTTCCATGGGACTCAATAGGCCTTCCCTGTCCTGTAAAGCTATCAGTATATTTCTGATCCTGTGAACAGCCATTCCCTGATACCCTTTTCTTACAGTGAGTTAGGACTGAACTTTGTCTGAAACTCTTTCCATCTTCATCAGATTCACAGTGACCCTTTTGTTTTTTCTTGACCTTGATATGAGATTCACAGATTTCTCTCCAACTGAAGTCAGAGTGGCCATCACACATGAATCTTGGCTGTTGTTATGCTTTCACAGAAATGCTCAGCTTTGAAGCAGTTTTCCTGATTTCAAGCCTAGTCTCTCCATCTGAAAGACACAAAGAAACACATTTATTCACTTATTTGTGGACACATACACATACACACATACACATATACATACACACAACTATATACTCTGCCTTCATTGACAGAAAGTAACAGATTAGTAATCTATTTTCTCTTTTATTATTACGTTTACTTGTCTGTATCTGTGTAGAGATCATTATGTAAGCAGTCAATTAAACAAGAATGAATTAAAAATCCCCAATTAAATACCAAATTAGAAATTCTTAAAACCAAAGGAGAGATTAAAAAAATTGAAATTAAGAAAAATACTGAACTAATACATAAAACTGAGCTGATTTTATAGGGAAAAAAACAATAAAATAAGTAAAGCTTTGTTTAATTTTATTTTAAAAACAGAAAGAAGGAAACCAAAGGACCAGCATCAAATATGAAAAGGGAGGATTCACCACCAATGAAGAAGAAAATAAAATAGTAATTAGGAGCTATTTTGCCCAATTGTATGCCAATAAATCTGTGAATCTTAGTGAAATGGATGAATTTATACAAAAACATAAACTCCCAGATGAACAGAAGAGAATATAAAATCCTTAAAGAACTCCATTTCAGAAAATGAAACTGAATTAGTCATCAGTGAACTCCCCAAGAATAATGGCTAGGGCCAGATGGATTTGCAAACTAATTCTATCAAACATGTAAAGAACAATTAATTCCAATATTATGTAAACTATTCAGGATAATAAGCAAAGAAGGTGGGCTATCAAATTCTATATATGGCACATATGTAGTGCTGATTGGTAAATTGCAAAATTGGGAAGAGCTAAAACAGAGAAAGAAAAGTAGAGACCAATTTTCCTAATGAATGCAGTTGCAAACATTGTTAATAAGCTATTAGAAAAGAGGTTACAGCAGCTGATCCCTAGTATGATGTACGATGACCAGGTAGGATTTATTCCAGGATTGCAGGGCTATTTCAATAACAGGAAAACTATCAGCGTAATTGACCATATCAACAGTAAAACTAAGAGAAATCATATGATTATCCAAATGGATACAGAAAAAGCTCTTGACAAAATCAAGCACCCTTTCCTATTAAAAACCATAGAGAGCAGAGGAATAGTCTTCCTTAAAATGAGAAGTAGAATCTACTTAAAACCATCAGCAAGTATTTGTAATGGGGATAAGCTAGATGCATTTCCAATAAGATCAGGAATGAGAAAACAATGTCCATTATCACCACAGTTATTCAAGAGGTAAAGGACCAGAAACACTAGTTTGAGCAAGTAGAGAAAAAAAAGGAATTGAAGGAATTAGAATGGGCAAAGAAGAAAGGTGTTTGTCTGCACGGGTTGTGATGGCACACCTTTAGAATCAAGTAAAAATTCAAGTAAAAAACTTTGAAATAATAAATTTAGCAACGTTGCAAGATGTAAAATAAACCCACATAGAGCATGCGCATTTCTATATGTTAGAAACAAAGCCCAATAGCAAGAAATAGGAAGAGAAATTCCATTTAAAGTTACTGCAGACAATACAAAATATCTGGGAGTCTACCCACCAAGACAAACTCAGGAACTCTAATAACATAAACACAAAACACTTTTCATTCAAATAAAGTCTGATGTAAAAAATCAGAAAAATATCAGTTGCAGCTAGGTAAGGCAGAGCTAATATAATAAAAACGACAATTTTAGGTATGATAATTTACTTATTCAGTGCTATACCAATCACATTAACAAAAAATTCTTTTATAGAGCTAGAAAAAAGTCATACCAAAATTCATGTGGAAGAACGGTCAAGAATACTTATTTAAGAGAATTTATGAAAAGAAATGCTAGGGAAGGAGGCCTAACCAACCTAGATCTTAGAATGTACTATAAAGCAACAATTATCAAAACTACTTGGTACTGGCTAGAAAATGGAGGGGTAGATCAGTGAAATACATGACACAGTTGTCAATGACTAGAGCAGTCTACTGTTGGATAAAACCAAGGACCCCATCCTTACCCTTCTTATACTTATCCTTCTGGGATAAGGCCTCACCGTTTGACAAACACTGCTGGGAATACTGGAAAACAGTGTGGCACAAAATGAGCATAAATCAGCATGTGACACCATATATCACAACACTCTGCAAACAGTTACAGGATTCAGATATCAAGGCTGATACCACCAGCAAACGAGGAGAACAAGGAATAGTGGACCTGTTAGATCCATGGAGAAAGGAAGAACTTATGACCAACTAAGAGGGAAAGAACATTAGGAAATGCAAAATGGATGATTTTGATTCCATTAAACTGAACAGGTTTTGCAGGAACAAAGCCAGTTCAACCAAGATTAGAAGTGAAGCAGAAAGCTGGGAAATAAATTTCAAAGCCAATGTCTCTGGTAAAGCCCTCATTCCTGACATATGTAGAGGACTGAGTCAAATTCATAATGATACAAGTCATTTCCCAATTGATAAATGGGCAAAGGACATGAGCAGGCAGTTTGGGGAGGAAGGAATCAAAGCTATGTATAGTTATATGAAAAAAACTCTCAATCACTATTGATTAGAGAAATGCAAACACAAACAACTCTAAGGTTATGGCATCCCACCAAGCACATTGGCTAACATGACAACACAGGAAAATGATAAATGCTGGAGAAGATGTGAGAAAATTGGAACACTACTGCATTGTTGGTGAAGTTGTAAACTGATTCAACCATTCTGGAAAGCAATTTGGAACTATGCACAAAGAGCTTGTTAAACTACACACACCCTTTGACCTAGAAATATCACTTTTAGGTCTATATCCTCAAGAGATCATAACAATAGGAAAAAGACCTACATGTACAAAAATATTCCTAATAACCTTCTTTGCAGTGGTCAAGAATGGGAAATCAATTGATTTCCAATGATCAAGTGGGGAATGACTGAGAGAGTTGTGGGATAGGAATGGAATGTTCCATAAGAACTGAGAAGCAGGCAGACTTTAGAAAAACCTGGAAAGACTTAAATGAACCGATGCTGTCCAAAATGAGCAGAACCTGAAGAACACTGTACACACTAACAGCCACACTGTGTGCTGACTGACTTTGACAGACTTAGCTCTTCTCAGCAATGCAGGGATCTTAGACAACTCCAAAGACTCATGATGGAAAATGCTGCCTGCATCCAGAAAAAGAACTCTGGAGTCTGAATGCAGATTGCTGCAGACTATTTGCTCTCTTCTTTTCTTTCTTCTTTCTCCTGATTCCTCCCATTGGTTCTCACTCTTCTTTACAACATGACTCATGGGAAAATATGTTTAATATGGATGTATATGTGTATAGCCTATAATCAGATTGCATGCCCTCTTAGGCTGGGGGAAGAGAAAATGGGGGAGAAATTTTAAAACTCACAATCTTAGGAAAGTGAATGTTGATAATTAAAAATAAATAAATATATTTTTAAAAACTCCCACTTTATCCATTCCTAGCAGACACTGGCCTGTATCTGTCTTCCTTTTTATGGCTAAACACTTAGAGATAGCCATCTACACCTGGGCTTTACTCTTTACACTCCTTTACTCTTACTTCCTACAAAACTCTGCATTCTGGTTCCCAATTCACTAGTCACTTGAAGCACCTCCCTCCAAAGTGACCAGTGACCTCCTAATTGCTAAACCAAAGGTCCTTTTATCAGCCCTCATCCTTCCTGACCTCTCTGGAGCTCTTCTCACCATCACTCACCACCTTTTTCTTGCTACTCTCTTTCCTCCAGGTTTCAGTGACACTCCTCTCTTTGGGTTCTCCTCCTATCATGTCCCAAACTAACCTCATCATCTTTCCACCAACCCTCTCATCTTCCTACTCTCCTAACACTATCCATGTCACCCTCCTGATTGTCCAGGCTCATAATAGAGATGTCATCCACTGCTCACCATCTCTCAAGCTCATATACTATCACCCTCCCTCCATTTTTAATCTTTTGCAAAATGCTGTTTTTCCATCTTGGTAACATCTCTCATACCCATTCCCCCTTGTCTCCCAACACTGCCAACTTCTACATTCAGACTTCAATTACCTTAAACCTGCAGTGTTGAAAAGGCCTGCTGTTTGGTCTCACTGTCTTAAGTCACCTTGGATAAGTCAGTGTTCTCCCCAGCTGTCAAATTCAACTTCCTAAAGCTCGCATCTGACTATATCACTGCCTCCTCAATAAACTGAAATGGCTCCCTAGCACCAGGATGACATAGAAAGTCCTATGCTGGACAGTTAAGGAACTTCATCATCTGCCCCTTTCCTCCCTTTCCACTCCTGCTTCATCTCATGCCAACTCCACATATGTTAGGATCCAATAGCAAAGACTCCTTTGTATGCCTTCAACAGAACAAATTATCTCCAGTCTACAAGGGCTTTCCCTGGCTGGCCCTCATGCCTGGAATGCTCCTCCTGCCTTCTCTGAAGCCCCAGATCAAGCCCACCCTCCACAATAAGGCTTTTCCAACCCTCCTTAATCCAAGAGCCTTCCCCCACTTGACTAGCTCCAGTTTCACCTGGACATAGCATGCTTTACATGGCTCTGTCCAGGTTCCCTTCCTCACTGGTCTGTGAGCTCCATGAGGGCAGGTGATGTCCCTCACAATTCTTTGAATCTCCAGCACTTAGCACACAGCAGGCACTTAATAAATGCTTGCACACTTGAAGAAGGCCTTAAAAAAGCCCCATCTCAGTCAGCCCAGGCCCTTTCTGGATTCCTTAAGGAGAGCTCCATGAGCCAAAGTTCAAATTGATCTTATGGGATCACAGTTTTATTCCTGGAACAGAGCTGAAAGATCAAGGCATCCAACCGCTTCATTTCACAGATGGGGAAACTGAGCTTAAGGACTTTCCCAGGATCTTACTGTGAAAAAATGTCTGAAAAAGAGAGGCAAGCCAGGTCTTCCTGCCCACAAGTCTAACATTCTCTTCACTGTGACATGTAGCTGCCCTTGTGCTAACAGCCCTCACAGATCTGCTTTTCCCTCACTCACCTTGACAGGAGGTTCTGGGGTCTTCTTGCTCCAGCATCCAAGGTTCTTCCCCTCCTGCAAAATGTGAGATCACATCTACTCTAGGAGCTGGAAGTCCTGGGCATGGGAATAAGGAAGGGAGGAAAATGGACAAAGATTGGTAAGGTAGCTCTCTTTAGGAAAAGGGGGCATGAAAGGAGAGTGCCAGCATGCCTCAAGATCCTTGTCCATGATATTTACTATTGGAAACTTTGCTAGGGGATGAGAAGGAGATCATGTGGAAGCCAATTTGGAAGCAGAAAATTCTGTTTTCTCCACTTCCTTCCTACAAGCAAGGGCTGAATCCACAGATTCTGTCATCTACAAAGTAAGAGGCAATTGTTAGTGGAGTGGAGAGGCAACTTTGGCCTGGGTTCAGGAAGCTGTGAGTTCAAATCTGCTCTCAAAGAATTACTGGCAAAGCTCCCAAAGCAAGTCACTTAACCTCTGCTTGCCTCAGTTTCCTCAACTATGTAATACCATCTAAATCCCAGGCTTATTAGGAGGATGAAATTAAATAACATTTTTCACAAAATGCTGCCACAGAGTAGGTATACATGAATGCTTATATTCCCTTCCTTCCTTTCCCACCATTTCTTTTGGACTGTGGGGTATTTAGGAAGGAAGATCCAGGTATCTGAGAGTCAGACCAGGAGCTGCGGAGGACAAATTGATACTTGTCAACAAGAAGAATCCTCCAAAGACCAGACCCAACCTAAAGGGGAAGAGCCTGCTTTGGGAGGTGAGGGCTTCCCTGCATAGCCAAACTCCAAGGAAAAGCTGCCTGAGCGTTTTCAGAGACAAAATTCATGTTCAGGGAGAGGTCAGACCAGGCACATCCTCTGAGATTAGCCTGAGATTCTTCAACACGTTTAATCTTTGACCTCAGATTCCCTAAAACTAGTAAGGGACAGCTTCAGGGGCAGCAAAGGAAACTCCTTGTTTTCTATCACACATTGCAAACACCTTTCATGGGAAATCAGTCAAGAAGAGAACTGTGTCAGACACAAGTGATCTCCATTTTGGCCTTTCTGATCATTAATAAATGCTCCAAATCCTGAACACTAGGAAGAGAATGAAGGAAGTTCTTTCGATGATAGATTCATAGATTTAGAGGAAGTGTCCTTACCTAGGGAGAGCAGGTTCTGGGCATTCTCCAGCATGACCTCCTTGTACAGTTCTGTATGAGGATGGTCCAGGAGGCCCCACTCTTCTGGGGTGAAGTCCACAGCACCATCCTGGAATGTCACTAACCCCTAAGTCAGCAAAAGTCATAGGATCAGATCTCAAAGAGACTCCAAATTCATCTAGTCTGACCCTCATGCATTTATGTGAGGAAAGTGAAGCACAGAGAACAGATCTGCCCAAAGGTCACACCCTTAAAGAGAGTCAGAGCCAACACTTAAAACCACAATGAAATAAAATCCCAATGGAATACGGGGAACAACTTTTTGTATTTGCAGCTGGAATAAAGTTGAGAAATGGGCTACTAAGAATTGTTTCTCCCTATGGAAACAGAGAACTTATTTGATCTATCAGAGATACATGGAAATGTGTGGAGGAGAAAGAGACAAGGTGAAGTGAAAATCCTCCCTCATCATAAAAGGCATAAACGATATGTCATAAAGAAAATTCCACTGACTTCAAACAGAAGAACAGAGTGAAAGCCCCTTATGCTTCTCTTTCTCTCCCCTGACCTAAGACTGCCCCTCCCCTCCAGAGAATGGGGACATGGGTGACCAGCCCAAGCAGCCTAAGGCCTGCTACTGGGCTCTGTCAAAGTATCTGAAGCTGAAGAGAACAGGAGGCCTGGGCCCCAGGAGACCTGCTCTGGGACAGTGGTAGAGGCAGCAGCCTTGGCATCCCCTAACCCTCTTCAGATCTTGATTCTCAAGAGACAGAAAGTGCTCCTTCCTATCCCTGATACCCCCAGGTGAAGAAGCAAAGGAGGAGCCTGAAGGGACTACTGAACAACAGGAGTCTAACAGAATGCAGCTTTGTAAGGAGGTGGCAAAACCTGGTCTTCAGAAGGTTCCAACGGATAGCAAGATCGTCACCCATCCCACTATGCTGAACACCCAAGTGGGAGCAGTTCACACCAACACAGATACCCAGAGCACCTTTGCAGCCCTCAGAGCCAAAGGGGAAGACAGTAGCAGCAGAAGAATCATCCAGCAGTGGATGGGACCCTGCCCAGCTCCCCTGGATCCCTGGCCCCAAATCAAGGACTTTCATTTAAGGAGAGAGTCCAGCAGGCCCATTCCATTTCTGACATACCTGTACCACTTTGGGACTTAATGACCAAGAGGGCAGAAGTGGTAGCTGAGAGCATGTGACCCTCCCCAGACCACTAGGGGCCCATTGCAGTTCAGGATCAGAGCTGTAAGTGAGGCAGCAGGTGAGAGCCTGGCCAATATTCAGTGTTCAGAAAGATGGGTTCTCATGGACTGCATTCCTGCAGGATCAAGCAAGAGATAGAGGAGAATCCACATCCAGTGCAAAATCAAGTCAGGGTGGAAGAACCCCCAGCCTCACTGGGCTCCTCACAGGAGCCTTGAACAGAAAACCACCTTGTTCCTACATGGAATGATGCAGTTTGCCATCAGCAACACTGAGCAGAAACCCATGACCTAGAAGGGCATCCACCCCTGGACTGAGGAAGATGTTCCCTCCTTTCAGCACATCACCAAACAAGACTGGACACCACTTGAGGCAGGTTGTCCACCATCATCTGAACACTAGGAGTCGCAACCAAAATGGCCCATCCCTGGCCTCCACAGAAACCTGGGCCTCAAAAATGATCTCCACTCGACTGCATGAAGGTGATGCTGCTTCTCCCAAGGGTCAACTCATAATCACACTCAGGACTAAACTGAGCAGTATGAGACTATTGCCAGTGCAGGGAAAAAGAGACCTCAGTTTCTCTATGGAGGGCTTGAATGGCTCCAGGTATGAGGAGTTATGGCCAAAACATCTCCTGCCTTTGCCTTATGCTTGCTTTCATTTGTCAATGGCAAATATTCATTCATCATGATTATTTAGTTAGAATGAGTAACCAGGAAGAGGAAAGGAGGTTTCCTTCATTTACTACAAAGGTAATACTTTATTAACCAATGCTTGGATTTGAGCAAATTCAGGAGAAAGACATTGCCAGTCTTCTTAAGAGAATAAAGGGTCTATGGAGACACCTAGAATCCTGGAATTTGAGAGAAAAAGAGAAGGGATTCTAGCCAACTGAAGAACAACCCAGAGGACAGTTTGACCAGATCTGAAAATATGCTGATCCATGGCACAGTTCATTCATTTTTCCAACCTCTTAAATGTGGGACACGTTTTTGGTCAATGTGCCAGAAATCTCAGACTCCTCCATCATGCTTTGTTCCACTTCCATTATGTAATGACATGACTCACCTTCTATTATTTTGACGTACTCTCTATCATGCAGTTAAAATTCTTTTTTACCTTTTCATCACTGTGGTTTTTTCCTTAAAATGATAGGTCAAGGCTTTATTGGGAATCCACATTTCAGTTTTAACATCCTTTACTTCTATTATTTATCTGCTGAACAGTTATGAAATTTATCCATCTTTTCCCTCTTTTGGAGATTCCCAAGAATTTGTCTGTGTCTCCTTTTTACTAGAGTCCCTTCAGTCCCTGCTCTCCCCTTCACAGCACTTACTCACAGTGTGGGCTCTCACTGGAGGAAGGCAGGCTTTTATTGATTGATAATTGGGTATTTAACTCACTCCTGACAGAACCTTCTAAGCCTCTTTTCCTTCTATTCTGACCTTCCTTCTCCATCCTCCCACATCCAACCTTTACCACTGAGGGGCAGGGCCATGAACTTTCATGTAAGGAGAGAGCCCAACAGGCCCATCCCATTTCTGACATGCCTGCACCACTTTGGGACTTAATCTGACTGAATTTTCCACCATGCCCAGGGTCTGGGACCTTCTCCTATCCTTGAGACATGTCAGCTTCCTTTTACATGCTGGTTTTCCTCACTTGATTATAAACTCCTTGACAGCAGAGACTGTCTTTCACTTGGGATATTTCATTTCCCAGCACTGAGTACTGGGCATGGCACACAGTATTCCCCACCCAGTCACCCATTTCAGCACCTCAACCCTGACTGTCCTTCCACAACCAAAGCCATTCAAGCTGAGCTAGCTATGCTCCCAGCCTCCTTTCAGACATTTCCAACATGATGTCCAGTATCCTAAGCTCACACTGTCCACAAGAGAACTTCTTACCTTCTCTCCCTGTCAAAGGTAGTCACATACTCCACCAACCTATACCTCATTCTCAATTCCCACTTCTCTCCCATCTTATTCAACCTGCTATCAAAGTCTGTGAACTGTACCTTGTAACATCTGTCAGACACACTCCCTTATCTCCCATGATACTGCAGTTGCCCAGGTATGGGCTCTCATTGTCTCACCCTTGGCCAGTTGCTGAGGCCTGCTGCTGGGTGAACTGGCCTCAAGACTCTCCCCAGTTCAATGCCTCCTTCATTTGGTCCACAAAGGAATTTTCCTTAATAACAGGTCTGACCCCTTACTCAATAAACTCCAGTTTCCTGGACTCCCCCCACCTCCAGGATCAAGTACAAATTTTGTATTCAAAGCCCTTCATGACCTAGACATCACCAGTTACTCCAGTCTTCTTACACCTTGTTTCCTGCCACCTCCTCACTCACAGAATGACACTGGCCTCCTTGCTACTCCACAAGAAGACACCGCATCTCTCAGGTCAGAGCATTTTCCCTGGAGTTAGGAAGAACTGTGTTCAGATGCTGCCTCAGACACTGAGCTAGTGTAGATCCTTCCCTCTCAGAGCACCTCTCATCCATACAGCAGAGAGCTTGTTTGGACAAAGCTGCTGACCTGTCATCTTCTCCATTAGACTGGGAGCTCCTTGAGGCCAGGGACTGGTTTTTTCTTCCTTTGTATACAGAGTAGGTGAGCCCAGTGTCCCTACCCTTTCTAAATGCTTGGGGCCTTCATCTAAGAATTGGTAAATGGGAAGGATTCAGAGAGACCTGACAAGGCGTGTGACCTGATGCAGGAGGACAAAAGCAGGACCATGAGGACACTTTCTGCTCTGCTGACAGCTGTGGAAAGTACCAGAGCTGGGGGAGCCTCAGGGCTCTGCTTTAGGCCTGGCCAGGTCAAGGGGTGTCCTGTCCCTTCAGTGGCTACAAGACAGAGGTGGGTTAAAAGAAACAAAGAGTAGGGGAAGAAATTGTGTGTGTGTGTGTGTGTGTGTGTGTGTGTGTGTGTGTGTGTGTGTGCTAGCAAAAGTAAAGCAAAGCAAACACAGGAAGGCAGCGATTGGGGGATGGGGAGGAGGGGAGGTTAGTGCAGGAGATCCCAAAGTGCCAATGAACCACTTTATAACACACAAGGAGAGAGCAGGGCAGTATGGTTACCATTGCTTTCAATTTCCTGCCTACTTTTGTATAGAAACAACCCATAGGTGAGGTACTACCAACCTCATAGACAATCCTGGGTCCATAGAAATGGTCTCTTTGGCTGATGTTCAGTAAGTCTAAAGAAGGACTGCACTCACCTGGGCTGAAGGGATGGGGCTCCCAGGGGCCATTTCCTCTGGCTCCAGGCTCCCTGCTTTGGACAGGCCTGGGTCCTCTGCAGACTGAGCTGGGCAGGTTGAAGGATTCCAAGGTAGAAGAGGGGGTTCCAGTCACTTTCTGGACAGCAAGCAGAGCTTCAGTGATTTAGAGCGGGTGGAGTCACACAGGAATTATAAAGGCCCTGTCCCTGCCCTCAGGGGAGAGACACCCAGGTGTGGGGGAAGGAAGGTCAGCTTTGGGAATCAAGATGGTCTCAACAGGAAAACTATTCCCCTCCCCCATTCTCCTACAAAGAACCAGGAGGCAGAAGGACCTTAGGGATTCCAAGTGGCATGAGAATAGTCAGAGCCCCCATGGCTGCTAAGCCAGAGCTCTCCCTCCAACCCAACCTCTGACCTCCCTACCTCCCCTCTCCCCAACAAACATAAACAGGATCTAAATTCTCCCTCATTACACCTGCCTCACGCAGATAACCACTTTACTCATTCAATTGTATGCTTCAGGGGTTATGTCTAGGCTTTCTTTTTGCTTGTCCAGCACCAGGCCCCCTCCGTATGCCCAACCCACCCACCCCCAACACACACCCCATTTCCCCCTTGTCTTGGTCTAGGAGAGACGGTACATAGAGAAGGTTGAAGACAGGGAGGCCTCTGAGATGGAGCTGCCAGGAGTGACCAGGGGAAGCCTGAGAGGGGAGACACAATGCTGGTTGGGATTCAGTTGTTTGGCACTCAGAGGGTTTAGAAAAAATATGAGGGCAGGGCAGGAGGCCAGGGTAAGGAAGGCTCTGGGAGCCAGGACAGTATAACAAAGCTGGGGGGGAGGAGAGGGGACATCTGAGTGACAAAAGGTTCCCAGGAGGGCAGCTGAGCCTGAGCAGACAAAATAACTGTGTCCTGGGTCTCCCTAGGAGCCTGGGGTAGGAACCCTCTTTGGACCTTAGCCTTGGAGGCTGCTTATCTGAGTACTTGGAGGGAAACTGGAGACAGGAAAGGCCTGGGATCTAAGAGGGAGCCAGCAGGAGAGCGATAGGTGGTCGGTCCTGGGGGCAAGGAGGCAAGATTCCTGCTTCCCTACAGGGAGCCAAGGCTACTGGTGGGACAATGGAATCTCTGAACAGGAGCTGGGAGACAGTACTAGGGGGACAATTTCTGCCCTGCTGACAGCACTGAACACGAGGTCACACGGGAACGAAAGGGCAGCCAGCAGGAGCTGAGGGCTACATGGCTTCCAGATTCAGACCTACCTGGGAGCTGCAGGCACAGAGATGACTTCTGGGAGGAACAGAGAAGTAGGAAGGATAATCACAGCTCCAAAGAAAGAAAGCAGCTGGATCTCAGCTCCATGGGCTTCCTCTTCCAGCCAGGACACTCTAGGTGGGCTCTCTCAGACCCAGAGCCCCGCCCTGCCTTCCCTTTCCTCCAGTGGCTCCCACAGTCAGGTCTCCTCTCTTCCCAAAACCCTGCCCTTCATCCTGTGGAATGCCTTGGCCAATGAAATAACTCCTTTCCCCTCTAGACCCCTCCCAGGCCTCCACACTCCACCCCAGGGCTCAAATTCCACCTGGGCCCCCACCCACTCCACTAGTCACCTGGGAGAGTCCCCCTCCCACAACCTCTCTTCCCCTCTCCTTCCCCTGCTCTGGGACTCAGACCCTCCTCCTTCTGAGGAGAATCTCCTGGTCTTCTTCCAGCTCTAGTCCCACAAGCACCTTCTTCCAAACTAGGACACCCAGACCCTCCCTCCCTCCTGTCTCTCCCAACCATCCCCTCCCCCACCAGGCAGGTGTCCCTGTCCTCCCTGCTGTTGGACCCCACACTTGCCCAACCCAATTTAACCCTCTCCTTCAGTCTTGAATCATTTGCATTTGGAGGCCTTTCCCTCTATCTTGTCATTTTTCCTTAAGGGACATTCCCTCACTGAAAGGCAGGTGGATGCCCTGGGAGAGCTGAGGGCAGGAAGCAGGACCCCCGGGTCCCAGGGCAGCAATTACAGGTCCCTCGTCATGTGATCAGAGACATTTTAAAGCCGGAAAGAAAATCATCATTTAAACTTTCTTCACAACTTATTAAAGCCGTTTTATATGAAAAACCTTCAATCCAACTTTGAGTTTATTGACAATAATAAAAACATTAATAACATTATTAATAAAATTGAAACACAAAGAAACCCTCTGGGAAAGAATGAAATCAACTTATAAAAACTCCATTCATCTCTGTGTATTCATTGGAGCTTCAGAAACTTCACTCCTTTGGTCTGCATTTTAGTCTTGTGCTTCATTACCTTTAGGATTGAAGGACAACGTAAACATCAATAACATTTAATATCATTTTTGGAGTTTTAGGAAGGGCTGGAGCCTGAACCGATCAATCTGACTGCTGTGCTTTGTTCTAAAAATGCCCTTTCCTGTGTCAACAATTTCAAACACCTGTTTATGACAGGATGCCTGCAACCAGAATGGTGGCATTCTTTATTTTGTCTCACTGAGATATGTACCTTGTTAACTGTCTGGTCTCGTTGTGTTCACAACTTATTCAGCTAAGAAACTTACTTTCTCATGGCATGGTTAAAAACATATAGAGACCATAAATCTCAGGGACACAGAAATCCTGGGATTGTCCTAAGATCGATTTCAGCCTGGTCATCCTTGTGTCAGACAGTCAGAAGTTATCTTCTGGCTCCATGATCACGTATCTGCTAGCTTCATAAATGATATGAATTTAGCCTGTTTGCCTCTTTTAACCAAACTTTCAGGAGGACAGTATATAGTACTCAGGAACCTGATGTTTATTTGACCTTATCTCCCTATTTCCAATAGAAACATTTGGAAGACAATCTCATACATCCAATTCTCAGGAAAGCAGTATAGTTTATACATACATATATATATATGTATATATAATATGTATGTATGTATGTATATATGTGTGTGTGTATCCTCATTTATGTATCTCATCAGATGATCTAGAAAAAAAGTGACATTGTTCAGACCTGATATTCCACAATTCAACAAAGTGCAAAATGGCAAGCCTACTGACTCATTTTCCTAGATGCTGATAATATTTAATATAAATTTTAGACTTTAATAAGGGCCAAAGTTTGCATTAAGAAGAGCCTGGACCTAATAGTCTCCTTTGTTTAGAGGATGCCTTTTGATGGGCAAATGGGACTTCCATATCAGACCCTTCTTCTAGCATCCTAGTGTTAAGAGAAAAACACAAATACCTTGGGGTGTGACTTCAGCTTTGTCAAACTCAGTTAAGATAAACAACTTCAAAGGCCTGTTTAGGACAGGATGTCTGTAATCTGGGTGCTGGGACTTTTCCTTATCTTGAATCGCAGAGGCACACTAGGCAAGGAAGATGCCCATAGCCTGGGGTCATAAAACCCAAATGACAACACTTTGTTTACAATGTGTTTACTGTGAGAACTCCTTTCTCATGGCAAAATGTACTTTGAGACAGTCAATTTCTGTACTAAGTTAGCCAGTTCTGATCCTGGCTCCGTAGTGCTCTGTAACTGTTTTCTTTATGGGGAATTGATTAATTAATTAAATCATAAAATGTATGCATTTAGCCTGTTGCCTTTTCTCTAACCAATGATAATGTTTAATATAAAATTTTGGAATAATCTCTTTGTTCTCTCTGAAGCAAACTCAGAGAATGCCTCTTCCTATGTCAACAAAAGCGTGCCAGGGCTGACTTAACATTCCTTAAGAGATCTTTAACCTAAGACACTATCTTGAATAATGGGACATTTTCCATATCTTAATATTTGTAGACATATAATGTGTTATGGCATGTTAATGGTAAAGAAAACACAGACATCTTGGGTCGTAATTTCTATGTGAAACTTTGTCAAACTCTGTTATCTTATTGTATTTACAACCTATGCAATTAAGAAATTCCTTTCTAATGTCTAGTTAGTCACTTATGGAGATCATAAATCTGAAGGACACAGAACACTTCTTTGTCCTAAAACATATTTAAGGCTGTCCAATTCTTTGTATCAGTAGCCAGAATATTTCTGGCTCCACAATGTATTACGTTAACATTTTCTTTAATAGGGAATTGATGAATTAATTAATTAAATCATAAAGTGTATGCATTTAGCCTGTTGCCTTTTCTCTAACCAAGTTTTCAGGTCAACACCAAGTTTTCAGGTCAACAATGCTTAGGCTGGGAAATTGAAAGAAATGTTGACTACCAATTCAGAATAGTAAAATCAAAACTATAAGGTCTTACATCACTTTGCAGCAACTATATTTAAGTATTGCAACAATAAGACCCATTGTTTAAAAAAAAAACACCTTTCCAATTCACTTGCCCTTCTTTTGGAAATTTACTATGTGTTGACCTGAAAACTTGTTAAGAAAAGGCAACAGGCTAATGCATACATTTTATAATTTAATTAATTAATTATTCAATTCCCTATTAAAGACAACGGTAACATAATGCATTATGGAGCCAGAAATGTTCTGGCTACCCAGTGCAGAAATCTTCTGGCTTATATACATTTTGCTGTGAGAAAGGAACTCTCCTAGTTGAACAAATCATAAATTTAGAAAGACAAGACAATTAACAAAGTAATGTTGGTCAGGCCTTGGGATTCCAGCTGGGTAAACACGTGTCTCGGTGATAAAGAAGGAAATCCCACCACTAGTAAGTGGCAGGCTTCCTGCCCTAAACAGATAACTGACATAGGAAAGGGTAAACAAAGTTCAATAGAAATTACGACCTAGGTTAAAGGTCTCCTAAGGAGTGTAGAGTCAGCCTTGGCTGGCTTTTGCTGACATAGGAAGAGGCACCCTCTGAGTTTGCTTCAGAGAGAACAAAGAGATTATTCCAAAATTTTATATTAAACATTATCAATGAAAGGAAGAGGAAAGGACATAGTGGAAACAACTTCAAGACCATCCCTTCAAGGGCACAAACTGCCCTGAAGAGGGTAAAACTTCCTTAGCTCTGCTCAAACTGCAGGGAAATCCGAGTTAACGTTATGAAATAGCCAATCATGTAGAAAATTTCCACAGTATTCACAGGGCATCCTTGGGAGACACAGGATTTTGGAGATGGGAAACATTTCTATTCGCAAAGGAAATAGCACAATGGGGAAACTGAGTCAAAACCATCCCTCCATGAGCTTTGTAAGGCTGTCTTCTCAACCTTCCCAGGTATAAGCAACAGCCTGTAGTAATTCTCAGATCACACTCACTTTGAGCAGCTCATGGCATTTCCCTTCAATAGTAGTTTACTGGTGTAATGGTAATTCAGACAATTATACCTGAATTAAGAACTCAGAACAATACCATGTTGTAAATACATGCACACGTGCACACACACACACACACACACACACACACACACACACACACACATGTACCCTTGAGAGATTTTCCTCAAATAATCAGTGTAGGGCAAGGTACGGTTTTTTTAAAACTTTTTTGCAGTGGCAATTAATGAGAAAAACATTACTCTTGAGTTCTTAGTAAGTACATCCAAGGACTTAACCTTGTTCTTTCTTTCTAGTTTACATGCAGTCTAGAACTAAAATCAATGAGTAGAATTAGAAGAACAATAACCACATTCTGTAGTGACACACATGCCCTGAATACATGATTGTTCAACTCAAAACCCAGAAAACCAC
Organism: Notamacropus eugenii; assembly: GCF_028372415.1. NCBI lineage: Eukaryota > Metazoa > Chordata > Mammalia > Diprotodontia > Macropodidae > Notamacropus > Notamacropus eugenii. The sequence continues at coordinate 6,005,245 of NC_092876.1, read as the reverse complement.
AGGCCATTGAAGGTCTCCAGGAAACAGGCATGCATATCTCAAGGTATTGCATATTAACCACTAAAACAAGAATCTGGGGGATGTTGGAACTAAGATGGCTCAAAAGTATAAATTCAATATATATTGATGGCAGCTTGAGTTTGATAATATGCATAATCAGTGGCCAGAGAAATCATCATCAAAAACACTTCTTTATTCTGAACAAAATTCTTAGCCACTCCCAGCCTAATCCCCTCCATCCCCTGCCAGAAATGGTTTCTCCTTGTAATGAAGGTACAAAGACTTCAGCCCAGACTCAAGCTCATTGGATATCAGAAAATTAGCACTGCAATGAAACTTTACGGATGTAATCAGTGTAATAGTCGTTAGACAACAGTCATCCCTCGATGGCCATCAGAGAAGTCATAGCAGAATGAACTCTTCACTGCAAGAAATGAAGACAAGCATTGAAATGGAGCACAGAGCTGCTTGTTGTGACATGCGGGTTCTGCCCAAATGAATTTGACCAAAGCCTTCTTCCAGCCAAAGGAAAACAAGAATCTGCTATATTGGCCAGACTCTTAAAAAATCTGAGCCATTGGAGGCAACTGGAGACAAGATGGATCTGTTATACAGAAGACTGTGAGAGCAGAGAGAGGTCTAGATGGAATTAAGGGAGGGATTGCCTAAGGTGAGGCCAGACACAGTAAATAACACAGTTTTGAAAGCCTTAAGGCATTATCAATTTGATTTGATTTCTTTGGGTCCTGAGGCCCTGCATCAGGTATTTCTCCTCTTCAAGAAAGCTTGGTTACTGACCCAATTAACCCATAGGTTTGGTCAAGGTTTAGACATCATCAACCTTTCAGTCCCTCTGACCTCTTACACAGGGAGAGGAAATACTCGTAAATTGGATGAGGATCCTGTGGCTGCTAAATCCCACTCTCAAGGCATATTATAGTTTCTATTTCAACTTGGGGAGATATTACAGATTTCATGGAAACGCTACTTCTATCATCAAGGCAATATTCACAGTGCTGCTGGTGACTTTGAATATATGCCAGTGCAGTTCTCAATGACAAAGTATAACAGACTATCCATACAGAAGGCAGAAGACAAGCATTTACTTAGACACCAGAGAGCCAAATCCTGGAACCAGAAAGTTTCATTTGTCATGGTAGCCAAGAAACATGATCACTGCAAGGAGCAAAGCCATTCTAAGCCACCCCACCTCTGCAGGGGCCTTCTCACAAGCACACACTCAGGAATCTAACCCTACTCATGCCTACCTGCCCACCTGCCTGCCAGCCTGCTCTCTCCTCTGCCCCAACCAGTGCTCACTACTTTCCTCCCAGTTCTGCTCCACCCTCCCTGTTCTGCCTGGCCAGAAAGCTCCTCCCACCACATGGGACTTAGGCTTCCTGGTGATTTAAGCAGATCATATGAGCTTATTAATGAATGAGAAAGATCTTTCCATTTAAATTGCTACTGCACTACTCTCTCCAGGGGAAAGAAGCGCCATTATAGAGGCTGCAAACAGACAAGGCCCAGCAGTGGGATCTCCTCTTGGCCCCTTGGGGTCCTAAATGGCTGTTGCAAGACTCTGACAGGGACCCCAATGTCCCAGCTGACTTCTTCAGGCCACAGAATGCTAGGGAATCTTTCATCAGGGCTATGTAGGTGTGCTCATGTTCCAATAATCTGTCCAACAGAACAAGGAAGTCCATTTCATTTTTATGATGGACTGCATAAAAGTGCCAAATGATCACTTAGATTCACCCAATCTAAGAGATACTAGAATTCTAAATTTAGATTTTGTAAATCAACCTCCATCTGAAATATGAAATTATTTTCTGAAAAATTGTCCAGATTGGCATGACAATTGGGGGATTCAAAAGTATCACTCTTTATGCATATGAGGGGACAGATAAAATAAAAGCCTCAATTGACTACTCAGACCATCTTAGCTCCAAGCTCAGGTTTGCATCCTTCCCAAGGTGGGCTTCCTGCCCAGCTAGCCTTCACTTCCCCTCAAGCCCTTGCCCAAATATCCCATCCTCCTACCCAGACTTGGCCTTCTCTCGAGGCAGCTCCAACTCCCTTACAATTGAGGCTCCAAGCCAAGCTGGAGCTATTCCCTTCAAATATTGGACCTCTGACCAGGACAATTCCATTCCCTTCCAAAATCCATTTCCTAATGCCTTTTGCTTTTAGCATCATCAAACAGGTCATGTAGCCAAGTTTGACAATGTGAAACAGTGGGACTTAAGACTCAGAAACACACAGAGGTGCCCCTGGAATAAACCAAGAGGTGATGGTTGGGGGGGGGGGGGGGTGGCTGTCCTTTGTTTTCCAAGCGGAACAAAAGGACATCACCACTGTGTCCACCTGTGGCCCATCAGATCAGTACAAGCTTGGAATGCTCTATCATAGGTTGGTCACAGATAGTCTGTATGAATATTTGGGGTGAATATCCCAAATGTGCACATCCTGCATTTACTTTGTGCTGTCTCATTTCTGCTTTGCTCAAAGAGCACAGCACCCTTTCTGATGTGGGCACTCCATGCTGAGCAGTCCTGTGCCAGTATCTCCCATGTTGCACAGTCAAATCCAAAGTTCTTCAGAGAGACCCTGAGAGTGTGCTTGTATTGTTTCTTCTGGCCACCAGGTGCTCCCTTGCCCCATGCAAGTTCTCTATAAAATAATCTTTTTGTCAAGCATACATTTTGCATCCAAACAATGTGGACAGCCCATGGGAGTTGCCTCTCTGAAGCATAGTTTGAATGCTTGGCAGTTCAGCTCAAGCAAGGACTTCAGTGTCTAGTACCTTCTCCTGTCTGGTGATCCTCAGAAGCTTCCTAAGACAGTTCAAATGGAAGTGATTCAGTGTCCTGGAATGGCGCTGGTAGACTGTCCATGTTTCACAGGCATACAACAATGAGGTCAGTACAACCGCTGTGTAGACCATAGTCAGTCTAATACCTCTTCTCTCCCAAACGTTTCTTTGGAGCCTCCCAAACACTGAGCTAGATCTGGCAATGCACACATCAACCTCATTGAAAATGTATAAATCCCTGGAAAGTACACTACCAAGGTAAGTGAACTTATCCACAGCATTCAAAACTTCTCCATTTGTTGTAATTGATGGTTCCATGTCTGGATGGTTTGGTGGTGGCTGATGGAGCACCTGTGGGTTTTTTTGGTGTTAATTATTAGGCCAAAATTAGCACATGCAGCAGAGAATTGAGCCATACTTTGTTGCATCTCAGCTTCAGAGGCTGCATTGAGTGCACAATCATCTGCAAACAGAAAATCATGCACCAGCACTCTCTTCACTTTGGTCTTGGATTATAGCCTTTTCAAACTGAAGGACTTGCTATCAGTATGGTAGTCCACCTTGATGCCATGTTCATCCTCATTGAAAGCATTTGTCAACATGGCTGAAAACATCATGCTAAAAAGCATAGGAGCAAGCACATGGTACTGCTTCACTCCACTGGTTACTGGGAAGGCACAAGAGCTTTGTCCATTATCCAGAACTTGGCAAACATGCCATCATGAAATTGACATACAACACTGATGAACTTCTCTGGGCAACCAAATTTTGACGTAATTTTCCACACGCCCTCACAACTAACAGTGTCAAAGGCCTTGGTCTGATCCACAAATGTTGTATACAGACATCTCTTCTGCTCCTGGCATTTCTCCTGGAGTTGCCAGGCAGCGAACACCATATCAACTGTTCCTCGGCTCTTTCTGAAGCCATACTACTTCTCTGGTATATGACCATCTTCCAGGTGAAGGATCAGCCTATTAAGGAGGATTCTGGCAAGAATTTTGCCAGCAATGAGTAAGAGAGAGATCCCCTGTGATTGTCCCAGGACAACCTATTCCCTTTACCCTTACTGAGATGGATAATGGAGGCATCTATGACCTCTTGGGGGATAATCTCCCCTTGCCATGTAACCTGGAAAATTTCAGTCAGCTTTTGTATGAGCAATGGTCCCCCTACCTTGTAAATCTCAGCTGGAATAGAATCAGCACCAGGTCCTTTGTCACATGAAAGGTGCCTAATGGCCCTCAAAACTTCTTCTTCAGTTGGAAGTTCAGCCAAGGAGGGATTGACTTCAACCTAAGGTAAATGGTCAATGGCCTCAGCACTGATGGATGATGGTCTGTTGAGAACACCGTGGAAGTGTTCAGCCCATCTCTGTAGGATCAAGTACTTATCACTAATCAATGAGGCTCCATCAGCCCTGGGTAGCTGTGATGCACCACAGGTGTTCGGTCCATAAAGAGCTTGCAGGGAATCATAAAAGTGTTTTGGATTGTTACTATCAGCATAAAACTGAATTTGAGCCAGGAATCCTCCATCTCTCTAAGCTTTGCTTGTACTTTGTTTTTGATGGAACTAAAGGCTGCCCTCTTAGAGGTGGATGAACTATTCTGCTGGTAAATCCTGTGGAGTTCTTGTTTTTCATTTAGCAGTTTCTAATTTATCCATCATTTTCATCAAAGCAGTCTTGGTGGTTGTGAGTTTTCTGACCCAGATGAGTAAAAGCAGTGCTAAACACCAATCTCTGAAAGCTGCCCACTCCTTTTCTGCTCCACTGTTGCCAACTGTGTGTTGGCTCAACTTTTCCTCCAAATCAGCAGCAAACTGTTCACACTCAGAGAAGAGCTCTAATTTGTTGACATTAATTCTTCTGGTAGTCATTTTGCCTTGGGGTCAGCGCTTTTGATGAATGGGAATATTTAGCTTGGAAAGGATAAGTCTATGATCAGTCCAGCCCTCTGCACCACACATTGCCTTTGTCACTCTCACATCTTGTCTGTCTCTTCTCCTTACAATCACATAGTCTTTTGGATGCCAGTGTTTGCTGCAAGGGTGCATTCCATGAAGTTTTATTCGTGGGAGCAAAGGCACTGATGATGGTGGCATGGTGTTTTCTTGAGAGTAGCAACCACATCGTCCTGAGCCTGTCATTCACTCCTTTTGGCAGGCATGCCAGCTTGCTGATTACATTGGTTTTGATTGCAAAGCCCAGGTCAGCTTTAGGGTGCTCTCCTTCACTGTGACCACTCCAGAAAAAGGTGTATCCAGCTCCAATGTCAGTAAGCTGGCCTTCATTTGCCAACCTTTTTTCACTCAGGGCTCCTATTTGGATGTGATACCTGTTGAGTTCTCTTGCAATAAGAGGAATTCTTCTTTCAGGTCTCCTGGATTTTGTGTTGTCTATTAGTGTTCAATGGTGAGTGGAATCATCTTTGCAGATGTTTTTGGACATTTTTTTTGTGTTTCAACCACATAGTGAGATTCCCTGCCTGCTATGACAATCAGGCCAGAGTTGGGTAAGCAGGCAATGTTTAGGGCACCTTTTCTAGCCCCCTTCCTCACACCAGGAGATGAGCAGGGTGATCCTTAAAAGGCTGCTCAGCCAGCAAGGGGGCTGCCAAGTCCCACTGCTGCTTCCAGTAAACAACCACCTATGGCTTGGACCACCTGAGCGCAGGGTTGTGACTACAGCTCTCTGTATATCCACACTGGCTGCTTCATCACTTGCCTATAGCCACAGGACTTTGAGGCATAATGGTGAAATGGTGTGGGTGATGCATTTTGATTCATGTGTAATTTGAATTTAAGTCAGGCAGAGTTGCACGAAGTCTTCAGCCTCACTCTCCTCCAGAGCCATCATAGTCCAGTAGGAGGACAGAGTCAAGATAGCTGGTGATGGCTCAGGATGCAGTGGATGACCTTGGCATCTTCTGTGTCTAACCAAGCTCTAAGCACTCCATATCACTTGCTTCATCTGCCTTTGTGGCCACTGTAACAAATTGTTCCACCCACTCCACCAGATGAAGTCTTCACATGCTTGAGGTAGACACCCCTATAACTCACCAAAGGATTTGAGACCCCTTGGTTTCCCTCAGCCTGGTTTGACCCGTCTGCCGAAATGGTTTACCAGGGTGTGGCTGCTGCACAGGCTGCAGCTTCTGGGACCCACAGGTGAGAGTTAGGGGGAACAGGTGGACACCAAAGGTGGAAGAGTCCTGAAAAGGGCTTGGGAGCCATCACACCAAAGGTACTGGTACTGATACTGGTCCTTCCTGAAAACACCTTACAAACCAAGATGTAGGTCTTTGGCAAGAGGATGTGTGGGATGGATGGGGACAATGGTTTCAGCTGAGGATCCTTTCGTTGTGTTGGAGCCTGATGTTCTAGTTGCAACTCTCCCTGCCTATCTACCCCTTGCCACACTAGTGAACCCCATATGACCCTTAAGGTGAGTTATTGTTCTACTACTGGACCCTGAAATGGAGGTGAGGTCTTGGGAAAGCTTTTCACTGGCCAGCCTGTCTCCCAGAATTGTTTCTGTTGGCTCTTTGGTCTGTGAGCATTCCTTTCTCCTTCTGCCTGAGTCCCCCAGTAATCTATGAGGTCACTATTTTCTCTGTGAGCTCATAGATATGATGTCCTGCTCCCTGGATGCATCTCTGGTTTGCAACCCCCTGAGGACCCACTCTCCCTGTACCCTATGTTTTTTGAGAATGTCCAAGGGAGACAAATGGATAGATAGTCCAGAAATATCAGTAGACATCCCAGATTCTCTGGGGGAAACTTGGTCCTCAGATGTGGGATTATTAAAATCTGCTATTCCCTTTCCCATCAAGGTTAAGAGAGGGCCCTAGTCATGCACTCCTCTGTATTCTTTGTGAGGGGAGGCCACTGAAGGTTTTACACATTACTGACTCTTTGAAGGATCAAGGCATCATCATTCTGCATAGATTTCCTGGTAACTGTTTTTTCTTCTGTATGAAGAGACCCAAATTGGACTTGGTAAGCCCATTTACTTTTTGTTTTGTGCCTGCTATAAATACTTATATAATTCCCAGACCCCAGTCATCACAGATTCTATGACCATCATCTTCTCACTTCCTTGTGGGGTGACCTAGGTTACTGTGATAGATCTTTGCTCCACCTTCTTTGGTATTCCCATTCACCCAGACACTAAATACTTCTTTGTGTTCTCCTGTAAGAATACATTGTGGGAGTGGACCCATTGGCCTCAAGAGTACACAGAAAGTCCTTTCCTGTGTTCTGCTTTTGTAACAATACTTCACTTCCATCACTTTCAGGGGTTCATCTCCTGTGCAGTACATTAATGATCTTCTGCTAGCTGTAGGCAGTCTTGAGATCTGCCAAGCTGACAGTCACCATGTTCTTCTTCAGCTTCATCTGAGAGGCTGCAAGCTTTCCACATCAAAGAGCCAATGCTGCCTCCCCAAGGTGAGTGCCTTGGTTTCTATTTTGTCTGCTGGCCCTCATTGTTTCTCCTGAATTGCATACAGGCCCTTCAAAACTTCTTGAAAATGACATCCAACAATTGTGTGCTGTGCTAGGAACAGCTGCATACTGCTTCCAGTGGATCCTATCTAACAGTGAGATCACTAACCGCTGGCTATTTTTTTTAACCAGAGACACTTTCTGAACCATTAATTCTAGAATCTAAACACCATAATTTTAATTGTGGCAAATAGAACTAAGCAGAGTAGTGAGGAGGGATAGGGTAAATAAGGATGAGTATAAAAAGGAATACTAGGAAGAAGGAAAGAACACAAGTAGTTGTAGCTTAGAATATCAATGGAATGAATTTATGCAAGACATGGAAATGGAGAGAATAGTAAAAATTTTAACTGAACAGCATGTCACTTCCAAGAAACCTTATTAAAAGGAAAGAAACACACTAAAACAAAGAGCAGGAGTAGAATTTAGTATGTAAAAAAAAAGCAGGGATAATAACGATGATCTCAGACAAAGTTAAAGTTAAAATGGATTTAACGAAAAGTGAAAAATAGAGAACCTGCACTATGTTTCAGCAATGTTATTCAATGTTGTCTCCCATTGCATGCTGGGCCATCTCCAGTCATCCTGATGGCTCCAGAGGAGAATCGAGGCTGGCGACCTTGTACAGCACTCCCTGACTTAAAACAAAATCAACGGCAAGTCATGTCATCATTTCTCTGGTGGTATGGTCTTCTTCAGCAACAAAAGAGAAACACAACAGACCATTTACAGTACCGAGACAGTACAAAATACTTGAGCTTATACCTGCCAGAGCAGACATATATGAACATAAACATAAAAATACTTTTTATAAAAATGAACTCCTGTCTAAATAGCTGACGTAAAATTTATTGTTCATGTGTAGGTAAAGCCAAGGTAATTTTTAAATGACAATTTTACCTAACTAATCATTTATTCAATGTCATCCCAATTAAATTACTAAAAAAATTATTTTACTGAGTTAGAAGAAATAACAACAAAGTAAATTCGGAAGAACAAATAGTCAAGACCTTTAAAAAAAAATCAGGAGGAAAAGATGTACAGGAAGGAGATTCAGCAGTATCAGACCTTAAACTATCTTCCAAGGTGGGAGCATTGTTGAAGTATAAAATGGATAAGTTTGATTATGTTAAATTAAAATTTTCCTATATCCATAAAATCTATGCAGCCAAAAACAGAAGGAATGCAGAAAATTTGGGGGAAACCTTTCACTGACAATCTTTCAGACAGGATATGATTGGGTTGGAACATTGCTGTGGTATAGGAAATGATGTGATGGTTGACTCAAAAGAACATAGGAGGATTTGGACTTATGAAAGAAGACACTATCTAGAGAAACAGATGATAGGAAAGCAGCATAGTATCTTACATGCATGACTATATGTTTGTTTATAGATACATTTGTGTGTGTTGGTGTATCTCCATACTTAATTGCAACCTTTTTTAGTGAGGGGGAGGGAAGAAAACAATAAAGTAAAAAGCACACAGCCGAGAAAAAAGGAAAACCACTAAGAAAGCAAAGAAAAGCTGAATAACTTTGAAAACAACATGTCGTATTTGTTACATAGGTTTTCTTTCAATGGAAATCTGTTGTTTTATATTGAATCCTCAATTATGGCCTGCTGTGTATATGGAAATGTTTTCCTTTTATTATTTTCTATTTTAGTTCAAAACTTAAAAAAAATTTACCAAAAAAGTGAATCTCTATGCTTCGTCATTTGGCACGTGCATGTCCTCTTCTGTCATTAATTCATTTAATATGGTACCTTTTAACAAAATAGACTGTGACTTATTACCTCTTTTTGTTGTTGTTGTTCAGTTGGTTCAGTGATGTCTCACTCTTCCTGACCTTATTTGGGGCTTTCTTGGCAAAGATCCTGGAGTGGTCTCCAATTCCTTCTCCAGTTCATTTCACAGATGAGGAATTGAAGCAAACAGGGTTAAGTGACTTGACCAGGGCACATAACTAGTAGTGTCTGAGGATAGATTTGAACTCAGGAAGAGGAGTCTTTCTGACTTCAGGTCCAGGACTCTACCCATTGTGCCCCCAATCTGGCTCCTTTGGGATATTTTCCTTTGTCTTTGTCTGAGACCAAGATTGCTACCCATGCATTTTTTCCTTTAGGTAAAGCATTATAAATTCTGCTCAAGCTTCCTATTTGAAGTCTGCATGTCTTTCTGTTTGATGTACCTCTCTTACAAACAACATATTTTTGGATTCTAGTTTGTAATCTATCCTGCTATCCCTTTCTATTTTCTCACTGATTTCATCACTATCACCATTACAATTCCTAACTGTGTAGTTCCCTGATCTTATCCTCTTCTATTTATCCTTCACTTGTATACCCTATTCCCTATTCAAAAGTCTGCTTTGCTTCTGATCATTATCCTTAACCTCTCTGAATATACTCTTTCCCTTACCCCCACCCTTTCTCTTAATTCTTCCCCCTCCTACTTACCTGTGTGTATGTATACTTATATATTGATACACATTTCCCATCTCCAACTAGTTCAGTTTTCCTTCCATCATAAACTCTTTCTTGAACATTTTTTTTACATGTTTAAGTTTCCCAATTTTTCCTCTCCTTTCCCTCTTGGTCACTCTTCCATTCTTTTAAGATCAGCCCAACACAACAGACTCATAACCATGCCCTCTGTCTGAGTAATCTCCTTCTAAACGTCCTAGTGATCATAAGGTTCTTAGATTTCCCCATACAGGAATGTAAACAGTTGAACCTTTTCCAGTCTCACTCATGTTCATCTTTTTTTGATTCTCTAGAATTTTGTGTTTGAATGTCAAATTTTCTATTCAGCTAGAAACTCTTTAGCACTGTTTAACAATCCTCTGTTTCATTAAATACACATTGTTCACCTATAGAATTGATTATTCTTAATTAAATTATTGTTTCCTTCACCTTCTGGAATATCATATTCCAAATTCTCCAGTCCTAATGTCTACAAAATTTTGTTATTTTGATTTTAGCTCCATGTATAGGAATTTTTTTTGTGGCTAATTACAATAGTTTCTTCTTGACCTACAAGTTCTGGATTTTGTTTAAAATATTCCTGGAATTTCTCATTTTGAGATTCCTTTCAGGAGGTTACCAGTAGGTTCTTTCAATTTCTGGTTGGCCCCCTACTTACGATACAGCAGATTTCCTTTGTACTTTGTTGATATCTGACATATAGGCTCTTTTGTTTTTTATCATGTCTTTTAGGGAGTCTAATAATTCTTGAATTCTCCTTGATTTCTTCTCAAGGCCACTTATTTTGCCTCTAACATATTTCATATATTCTTCCCTTTTTAATTTTTATTTTGTGTTATTTTATCAAGATTGCTTATGGTGTTATTACCTTCCACTTAACCTCTTCTAATTTTGCAGGGGTTGTCTTCTTCAGTGATTAAGATACCAACACCAGCTGATCAATTCTCAATTTTCATGGCATTTTTTTCAGTCTTTTTTATGCATCTTTTACTAAGATGTTTTTGATTCTGTCATATTTTTTCAATTGTTTTTATTTATTATCCCAGCTTTCTTCAAACATTCATGTTTGAGTTTTAAAACCTCCTTTTGATTTTTATTTTTTCTTTGTGGAGCTCTCCAGGAATTCTTATTGGGCTTGTGTCTAATTTGGCTTTCTCTTGGAGGCTTTGCTTATAGTCACTGGGACCCATCTCCTCATTTTATTTTTTATTTCTTTATTTTCAGCGTTCCACAATCACTACCATACACCCTAGATTTTTTCTTTCCCTCCCTCCACCTCCCTCCCCCAGATGGCATACAATTTTATGTAAGTTCTACACATACAATCCTATTAAATACATTTTCACCCTCGTCACGTTCTATAAAAGAATTAAAATGAATGGGAGAAATCATATAACAAACCAAAATGTAATACAAAAGGGAATGGTCTGCTGCAATCTGCAATGGAATTCCATAGTTCTTTCTCTGGATGTGGAAGGCATTTTACCTTAAAAGACCATTGGGAATTTCTTAAGTCCTTGCATTGCAATGGATTTCTAAGTCTACCAGAAAAAGTCGTTGCACACTGTGGTTGTTGTTGTGTACAAAGTTCTGAGTTCTGCACCTTTTGCTCAGCATCAGATCATATAATTCTTTCCAGGCATCTCTGAAGTCTTCCTGTTCATCATTTCTTATAGCACAGTAGTATTCCATTACATTCATACACCATAATTTATTTAGCCATTCCCCAATTGATGGGCATCCCTTTGATTTACAGTTTTTGACCCTCACAAAGAGAGCTGCTATATTTTTGTACATGTGGGAGCTTTTTCCATTTTTATGATCTCTTTGGGATACAGTCCCAGAAACAATATTGCTTGGTCAAAGAGTAAGCATATTTTTGTAGCCCTTTGGGTATAGTTCCAAATTGCTCTTCAGAATGGTTGGATCAGCTCACAGCTTCATCAGCAATGAATTAGAGTTCCAACTCTCCCACATCTTCTCTAACATTTATCATCTTCCTGTTGTGTCACGTTAGCCAATCTGATAGGTGTGATGTGATACCTCAGAGTTGTTTTTATTTGCATCTCTCTAATCAGTAATGATTTAGAGCATTTTTTCATGTGACTGTAGATAGCTTTAATTTCTTCCTCTAATACTACCTGTTCATATCTTTGACCAACTATCAATTGGGGAATGACTTGATTTCTTGTAAATTTGACTCGGTTCTCTATATATTTTAGAAATGAGACCTTTATCTCAGACACTAGTTGCAACAATTCTTTCCCAGTTTTCTACTTTCCTCCTAATCTTGGCTGTATTGGGTTTGTTTGTGCAAAAACTTTTCAATTTAATGTAATCAAAACTATCCATTTTGCATTTCCTAATATTTTCTATCTCCTGTTTGGTCACCAATTCCTCCATTCTCCATAAATCTGAAGATAATCTATTCCTTGCTCCCCTAATTTCTTCATAGTATCACCTATGCGTTCATGTACCCTAAATCATGTACCAATTTGGACTTTATTTGGCTATACAGTGTCAGACATTGGTCTATGCCCAGTTTCCTCCACACTATTTTACAGTTTTCCCAGCACTTTTTGTCAAACAATGAGTTGTTATTCCAGAAGCTGGGGACTTTGGGATTATCAAACAGTAGATTGCTATAATCATTGATTACTGTGTCTGTTGTACTTAACCTCCTCTACCGATCTACTCCTCTGTTTCTTAGCTAGCGTCAAGTAGTTTTGATGATTGCTACTTTATGATACAATTTAAAATCTGATATGACTAGGCCAATTTCCTCAGCATGTCTTTTCATTAATTCCCTTTTCTGGACATTCCAGTACTGTTGTTCTTCCAAATCAATTTTGATATGATTTTTTTCTAGCTCTATAAATAAATTTTGGTAGTTTGATTGGTACAGCACTGAGTAAGTAAATTAATTTCAGTAGAATTTTCATTTTTCTTTATATTAACTCAGCCTACTCATGAGCAAATGATGTTTTTCCAGTTATTTAGATCTGATTTTATTTGTGGGAGAAGTGTTTTGTAATTATGTATCTGGGTTTGTTTTGGTAGGTAGACTCCCAAATATTTTATCATGTCTATGGTAATCTTCAATGGAATTTCTCTTTCTATCTCATGCTGTGGGGCTTTATGAGTAATATCTAGAAATGCCAATGATTTCTGTGGCTTTATTTTGTATCCTGCAACTTTGCTAAAGTTCTTTATTATTTCAAGGAATTTTTTACTTGATTCCCTAAGTATATCACCATATCATCTGCAAAGAATGAAAGCTTCATATTTTCTTTGCCTATTCTAATTGCTTCAATTTCCTTTTCTTCTCTTATTGGTAACGTTAACATTTCTAGTACCACATTAAATAACAGTGGTGATAATGGATATCCTTGTTATTGAAAATACATCTAGCTTATCCTCTTTACAGATAATGCTCGCTGATGGTTTGAAGTAGATACTCCTTATCTTTTTAAGCAAGGCTCCATTTATTTGTTTGCTCTCTAGGATTTTTAATCAGAATACATGTTGTATTTTGTCCAAAGCTTTTTCTGTATCCATTGAAATAACCATGTGGTTTCTGCTAGTTTTGTTGTTGATATGATCAATTATGCTATTAATTTTCCTAATACTGAACCGGTCCTGTATTCCTGGTATAATCTTAAATGATCACAATGTATGATGCTCATGATGAAGGACTGTACTCTTTTTGTTAATATTTTCTTTTTCTAACATGGAGTTATTTAAGCATTTTACTTCCTCTTCTCTTACTCTGAGGACTATATATTTTTGTGAATATTCATCCATTTCATTTTGATTGTCAGATATATGGGCATACAATTCGGCAAAATAATTCTTCATTATTATTTTAATGGCTTCTTCATTGGTGGGGAATTCAGTCTTCATTTTTGATGCTGGCTGTTTGCGTTTTTTCTTTCTTTTTTAAATCAAATTAACCAAAGTTTATTAATTTTATTGATTTTTGCATAAAGTCAGCTCTTAGTTTTATTTAATTCAATAATTTTCTTTATTTCAATTTTATTAATCTCTCCTTTGGTTCTTAGAATTTCTAACTTGGTATTTAATTGAGGGTTTTTAACTAGTTCTTTTTGTAGTTTTTCAGTTGTATGCCCAATTCTATCATCTTCTCTTTCTCTATTTTATTCATGTAAGCAATCAAAGATATTAAACCTTCCCTCAGAAGCACTTCTGCTGCATCCCATAAATTTTGGCATGTTGTCTCATTACTGACATTCTCTCAAACAAAGTTATTGATTGTTTCTATGATTTGCTTTTTGATCCACTCATTCTTAGTCTCCAATTCATTTTTGATCTATCTTTCCATGGCTCATTATTACATTTATTTTTATTGCATCATGATCTGTAAAGGATACATTTGATATTTCTGCCTTTCTGCATTGGACTGGAGGTTCTTATACCCTAGAATGTGACCAGTTTTTGAGTATGTGTCATGTACCAAGAAAAAGGTATATTCCTTTCTGTCCCCATTCAGTGTTCTCCAGAGTTATACCATATCTACCTTTTCTAAAATTCTATTAAGTTCCTTAACTTCTTTCTTATTTATTTTGAGGTTAACTATATCAAGCTCAGACAGGGGTAGGCTGAAGTCCCCAACTATTATAGTTTTGCTGTGTATTTCTTTCTGTGACTCCCTTAACCTCTCCTCTAGGAATTTGGATGCTATATCACTCTATAAATATGTGTTTAGCAATGAGATTACTTCATTGTCTATAGTGCCTTTTAGCAGGATATAGTTTCCTTCCTGGTATCTTTTCATTAGATCCATTTATTGCTTTTGCTTTGTCTGAGATTAGGCATGCTACCCCTACATTTGTTTTACATCAGGTGAACCATAATATTTACTGCTCCACCCTTTTATTTTTACCCTGTATGTATCCCCCTGTTTCAAATGTGTTTCTTGAAAACAACATATCATAGGATTTTGGTTTTGAATCCATTCTAGTATTCACTTCTGTTTTATGGGAGAATTCATCCCATTCTCATTCACAGTTATGGTTACTATCTGTGTCTTTCTCTCCATCTCATTCCGCCCCCTGCCCCATTTATATTTTTATTTCTCCTTTTCCCTCCTCAAAAGAATTTTACTTTTGCCCACTGTCTCCCTCAATCTTCCTTCCCTTCTATCAGCTCCCTTCCCTTTTCTTTTGCTTTTCCCTTACTCTTTCTTCCCTCCCTTCTAGCCACCACCACCCTTTCCTTTCCCCTTTCCCCTCCTACTGCCTGTAAGGCAAGTTCGATTTCTGTACTTAACTCTTATGTTATTCCCTCCTTGAATCAAAACTGATGGGAGTGAAGTTCAAACTAGGCTCATCTCCCACTTCTTTCCCTCAACTGTATTGTTGTGCTTGTTCATGTGATGTAATTTACTCTTTTCTGACTCTTCCTTTCTCCTCCCATTACAATCCTTTTGCAGCCCTTAATTAGGTTTTTTATCATCACATCATTTAATTTATTCCCACAATCACTGTCTATGTATATCCCTTTTACATATCATAATGAAGATACTGTTCTCAAGATTTACAAGTGTCATCCTCCCATGCAGGGATGTAAAAAGTTTACCCTTATTGAATAACATGTTTGTCCCCCTTTTACCTTTTTATGCCTCTCTTGAGTCTTAAATATGAAGATCAAATTTTCCACTGGGTTCTGGTCTTTTTGGCAGGAACCCATGGAAGTCCCTTATTTCCTTGACTGTCAATCTCCTTCCCTGAAAAAGAAAAAAAAAGAAAAAGAAAAATAATGCTCAGTTTTGCTGTATTGTTGATCCTTGGTTTTATTCCAAGCTCCTTTGCCTTATGGAATATCATATTCTAAGCCCTCTGAGTTTTTAATGTAGAAGCTGCAAGTTTCTGTGCGATCCAGACTGTAGTTGAATTGTTTCATGCTGGATGCTTGCAGTATTTTCTCCCTGACCTGATAGTTCTGGAATTTGGCTACAATATTTCTTGTTATTTTCCATTTGGGATCTCTTTCAGAAGGTGATCAGTGGATTCTTTTGATGACTATTTTACCCTCTGAATCTACAAATTCAGTGCAGTTTTCTTTGATGATTTCTTAGAAGATACTATCCACACTCATTTTCTCATCATGGCTCTCTGGTAGACCAATAATCCTTAAAGTGTGGCTCCTGGATATATGTTTCCAGGTCACTAGTTTTTCCAATGAGATGTTTTAGATTTTCTTCTCTTTTTTCATTCTTTTGATTTTGTTTGACTGATTCTTGATGCCTCATAGAGTCATTATGTTCTGCCTGCTGAATTCTAATTTTTAATGAATTGTTCTCTTCAAGTAGCTTTGGTACCTCCTTCTGGACAATTTTGCTTTTTCAGCAGTTATTTTCTTCAGTGATTCTTTTTTCCATTTTGTCTACTGTATTTTTAAAATAATTCATTATTTTTTTCTACCTGTCTGATTTGACTTTTTAAATCCTTCTTGAGCTGCTCCAAGAATGCTTATTGGGCCTGAGTCTAATTCACATTCCCTTTTGAAGTTTCAGATGTGGGCATAGTGTCAATGCTGTCCTCTTCTGAATTTATATTTTCATCACCTCTGCCCCATAGTAAGAATCTATGGTCTTTGCTTTTCTAATTTACTTTTTCCTCATTGCAATTGCCTTTCTCCTGGCTTTTCAAGTGGATCTCTGCTTCTGGGGCACAGAGTGCTCTGTACCATGCTTCTTTTGCTGGGGATTAGGGGCTTGGTTACTGGCTTTGTGTGCTGAGACCTCTGGTTCTGGCAGCTGAAAGCTATATGTCATTTACCTGTTGCTGAGCTGGAGCTGCCTGCTGTGTGCTGAGGTCAGGTGAGGTCCTTCTGCGTTTCACCAGGATTACTCTCAAGCTCATGGTGTGAGGTGTGCGAGAGGGGTAGTCAGGCTGCTGGAGGTCTACCCCTCTCCTTGGGCTATGCTAAAACACTGTTAGATTCAGATGCTGATGTGTGCAGATTGCTCTGGCTCTGTGAAGGCGTGCCTAGGGTTCTGATGTTGGCACTTGCCTTCCATTACCCTGGGACTCTGGATTTTCCACTGGTCTGCTATGGAGTGGGATGGTGCTGGCTTTGTGGCACACTTCCTGTCATATAGTGGTCCCCTTCAGCTACAGCAAGAGAGACCTTTCCCATTAATCACAGTAGACTCCTGAGTTAAAAGACTGCCATGCCCTATTTCTATTCTGCTCCCATTATTCCAGAATTTGTCCCAAACATTTAATTCTAACAATTATAATTGATCAATTGAAGTTCCTTGAGACAGTTTCAGAAACACTTCCTATAAATTTTCATTCTAAAAAATTAAGTTGAGTTCATAAACTGCACTCCATTGAAATAAAAAAAAAAATCAGTTATCTGTCATTAAAAACTTCACGAAGAATTTGGAGAGTTATCAAGTGACACAGGTTTAAAACTTGAGTTTCCTAAAAAATCATGAAAGGAAACATGACTTGGGATTAGGACAGAATTTCCAACTATTTCTGAAATGGCCCTAAACAAACTTTTGCAGTTTGGTACAATGGATTTATGCAAAGTGCCATTCTCAGAGCTGAAGATAATGAAGTCAAAATATCAATCAACTGTAAAAAAATGAAGAGCTCTACATCTTGCAGTATCAAATATTTCACCAAGACTTAATTCTTTCTGTAAATAAAAAAGCACACCCATCTCATTATTATACAAATTTGCTTTGATTTTTAATAAATGGTAAAATTATATGGATACCAAAGGAGTGCTTTGAAATAAATTTCTTTATGACTTATTATCAGGAAATATTTTGCGTACCTAATGATGTCTACCTATACATCTGAAATCATATAAAAATATCAACAGCAAAAACAGGTCATTGGTGGAAAAAGTTTAATAAAACCTGCCTATCAGCAAAATGTGCTTTCATTCATTTTCTTCATTTTGTTGCCAGTCATTTCAGTCATGTCTCTTTGTGACCCCACCTAGGGTTTTCTGGGCAAAGATGCATGTCTTTCCAACTCATTTTACGGATGAAGAAATGAGGCAAAGAGGGTTACAGGACTTGATCAGTGTCACATCGTATCTGAGACTAGATCTATACTCAGGAAAATAAGTCTTTCTGACTTCAAGCCCAGCCCTCTATCTACTGTGCCACACAATAGAGCTTTCAATTATGGGTATTTTTTGCTTTTTCTTTATTTGAGACCAGGTTGGCTACCCATACTCTTTTTCACTTTAGCTGAAGCATAATAAATTCTGCTCTAACTTAGTATTTGAAGTCTGCATGTCATTCTGTTTGAAGTGTTTCTTTTATAAACAACATAAGCACATATTGTGGGACTCTGGTTTCTAATGAATTCTTGGTATCCTATTTTCTGGGTGAGT
Organism: Notamacropus eugenii; assembly: GCF_028372415.1. Lineage (NCBI taxonomy): Eukaryota > Metazoa > Chordata > Mammalia > Diprotodontia > Macropodidae > Notamacropus > Notamacropus eugenii. The sequence continues at coordinate 5,987,053 of NC_092876.1, read as the reverse complement.
TCCTCACCTTCACAATGATAATTGCTAATTGTGCATTTTCCTCCATTTTATTCTTGTCCACTTATCCCTCTCTCTTTTTTTTTTTTTACCTCATTCCTTCTTCAAAAGTCAGCTTTACTTCTGATCATTAACCCTAAATTCCATGAATATACACTCCTGCATAATCTGATTTCTCTTACCTTTTCCCCTCCTACTTGCCCGAGTACAGATATTTACAGGAATATAGAGATACAGTTTTAGGTATACACTTTCTACCCTGAACCACCAGTTTTCCTTCCATTGTGCAGTCTTCCTTGAACATTTCTTTTACATGATTTAATTTGCCCAATTTTTCCTTTCTCTTCCCCGCTCTCAGTGCATCCTCTCTTCTCACTTTTCCCTTCCTTTTTTGAGATCATCCCAACACAATGGACACTAAGTAATCTCTTTTTAAATGCCCTAATGATCATAAAGTTCTTAGGTGTCCCCATAGAGTAATGTAAACACTTTCACCGTTGCAAGTGCCTTATGATGTCTTACTCATGATTATCTTTTGCTGCTTCTCTTGATTTTTATTTCAATGTCAAATTTCCTATTCAGTTCTGGACTCTTTAGGAGTGATTCGAAGTCCTTGGTTTCATTAACTATCCATTCTCACCCACAGAACTGTCCTGAGTTTCACTAAATTGCTTATTCTTAATTTTAATCCTACTTCCTTTGCCTTCTGGAATATTACATTTCAAACTCTCCAAACCTTAAAATTAGTGTCCGCTAAATCTTAGCTATTCTGATTGTGTCTCCATGGTATTTTAAGGAGTTTTCTGGCTAGTTATAATGCTTTCTTCTTGACCTACAAGTGCTGGATTCTGTTAAAATATATTTTTTTTAAAGCAAAAAAAAAAAAAACAAAGTTTATTAAAGATTCTCCATACTGGATTGACTCTTTTATTTAAATTTTTGTTTTTCATTTTTAACACAGTTTATAACAGATAAAACAATTCTAACTTTACATTAGGTGATACTTCTTTTTTAAAGCATTTAGAAAATGGACCACAAAAGAATTTTTTTTTAAGCATTAACCGAGACACAAATAATATTTATGTTGCCAACTTCTCAAGCTCTTGACCTGTCTCCACAGTATTACTAAGAATTAAAGGACCTTGACTTATTGTTGTTTAAGTCGCCTGCCTAACAGCTCAATTTTAGACTTAACCTCCGATGTTCCCCTACTCATAATCTATAATTGAACAGATCTGGTATTAAGCTTGCAAACCTTTTGACTACAGGAAATTGCCACCAAGAGTAGGGACATTGCAGGGATACAATATCTCCCCAACTTCACGTCAATTCCAGACAGGATTAGATTGTCCACTTGCATTCAGTCGGGCTTCAAGTCTGCCACATGTCAGTGGGGAAATTGAATAAGGAGAATCCTACCTCAGTCCAGGCTGAACAGTTGCTCTCTCACCCTTCCCATGAGATCACCTTTTGCAGTTCATACCAGCATCTCACCAGCTTACTGGCATCATGGATTGGAGGATCAGACCACCTTTCTTGCTATCCATACAGTCACTTAATAGCCACATAGCATCTAAAAATGGCAAGTTCCAATTACCAGATGTATGCACAAACTCTCCATCTACCCAAATAATGAAAAAAGATTCAAGAGCTAACGATATTTCCTTTGCATGTAGTAATGTAAATAGTTCAGCTTTAGAGAGTCTTTTATGGTTTTTCTTTCCTGTTTACCTTTTCATGCTTCCCTTGATTTCTGTCTTGGGAAATCAAATGTTTCTATACAGATCTGGCCTTTTCCTCAACATGAATGACTGAAAGTCATCTATATCACTGAATGAGCATTTATTCCCTTGAAGTATTATACTCAGATTTGCTGGGTAGGTGATTCTTGCTTTCAATCCCAGTTCCTTTGACCTCTGAAATATCCCATTGCAAGCCCTTCGATCCCTGAATGTTGAAGTTGCCAGATCCTGTGTTGTCCTGACCTTATTTCCACAGTACTCAAATTGTTTCTTTCTAGCTGCTTGCAGTATTTTCTCCTCGATCTGAGAACTCTGAAATTTGGCCACCATATTCCTAAGGAGTTTCTCTGTTCGTGTCTCTTTCAGGAGGTGATTGGGAATTCTTTCAATATTTATTTGACCCTCTGATTCTACAACATCAGGGCAGTTTTCCTTGATAATTTCATGGAAGATAATATGACTATTTTTGACTTCAGGCACAGCACTCTATCCATTATGCCACCCAATCTGCCTCTTTCAATTAGGGGTATTTGCCTTTCTCTTTGCCTGAGATCAGGATTGTTGTCCATTCTCTTTTTACTTTAGTGAAGCATCATAAAATCTGCTCTAACCCACTGTTGGAAACATGCATGTCTTTCAGTTGGAAGTGCCTCTCTTAGAAACAACATATTGTTGGATTCTGGTTTTTAATCTATCCTGCTATCCCTTACTATTTTCTGGGTGAGTTCATCACTATCACAATTATAATTGCTAACTCTGTAGTTCCCTTCATCCTATTCTCTTCTATTTATCCTTCACTTTTTTACCCTGTTCCCTCTTCATTTCCCCTGCTTTGCTTCTGATCATTAACCCTAACTTCCCTGAATATACTCTCCCTCTTACCCCTAGCCATTCTCTTACTCTTTCTCCTCCTACTTGCCCATGTACATATATGCACACATAGATTTAGATATACACTTCCTACCTTGCAGCATTTGTTGACCTTCCATTGGTAAGTCTTCCTCGAAATTTTTTACGTTTAATTTCACCAATTTTTCCTCTTTCTTCCCTCTCTCTCATTGTATCCCTTTTTCACTCCTCCAGTCTTAAGACCATCCCAACACAATGAATGCATAACTATTTCTTCTGAGTAATCTTCTAAATATCCCAATGATCATCAAGTTCTTAGTTTTTCCCAACATAGGAATGTTAACAGTTTAAACTTTGCAAGTCCGTTATGATGTCTCACTCATATTCACTTTTTTTGCTTCTCTTGAATTTTGTGTTAAATGTCCTACTCAGCTCTAGAGTCTTTAAGAGGCCTTAAAAATTCTGTTTCATTAAATATCCATTTGTCACATGTAGAATTACACTAAGCTCTGCTGAATTATTTTTCATCTTAATCCTACCTCCTTTAACTTCTGGAATATCATATTCTATATTCTCCAGTCCTTAAAAGTAGTGTCTAGTTAATTTTATTAATCCAGATTTTTGGCTCCATGGTATTTGAATGATTTTTTTTTCTGGAATTACTTTCTTCGTGACCTACAAGTTTTAGATTTTTAAAAAAATATTCCTAGGACTTTTCATTTTTGGCTTCCTTCCAGGATATGACCAAAAGGTTCTTTGAATTTCTGCTTCACCTTCTGGTTATAATAGAACAGATATCCTTTCTATTTTCTTGATATCAGACATCTAAGCGCTTTTGGTTTTTTATGATTGTTTTTAGGGAATCTGATAATTCCTAATGTCTTCCTGATCTGTTTTTCTAGGCCTCTAGTTTTCCTATGAGATATTTCACATTTTCTTCTCTTTAAAATTTTTATTGTGTTGTTTCTAGATCACTCATGGTGTGATCACATTGCAATTAACCAATTCCAATTCTGAAGGGATCATTTTCTTCAGGGAAATTTTGAACCTCTTTTGAACATTTGGACAATTCTGATTTTTAAGGACGAGTTTTTCAGTATTTCTTGTGACTCTTTCACTAAGCTGCTTTTGCTTCGGTCATAATTTTCTTCAATTGCTTTTATTGATTTTCCTAATTTTCCTCTAACCTTCTCATTTGATTTTTAAAATCTTCTTTTGTTCTGTATTATTCTTTTTGCGTTCTTCTTGGAATTCTTGTTGGGCTTGTGTCCAATTTGCCTGTTTCTTCGTGGCTTTGCTTATACTCACTGGGATCAACCTCCTCATTTCAGAGATGACCAACCTGAGGAAAGAGAGGTTGTTCTTTGCCCAGAGTTACAAAGTCAGAGAGCATCTCAGACAGGATGTAAACTCAAGGCTTCCAGATAGTAAACTCAGTGCCCTATAACATACTGCCTTACTCTACACTATTTTGAATAGCAACCTCAATTATTAAAAAATGACTTCATTGTCCAAACCTTTTCTATTATGACGCTTGTGACCCAAGCAGTGATAAGAATAAAGACTCAAAGAGTGGTTTAAAGCTTTCAAAGCAATGGATAGATATTCTCAAATGTGATCCACACACCAACACAGAGATGTGTTACTACTATGCACATCGTACAAGAGATGGGGAATGTTAAGGCACAAGCTCAGTTTTCACGAGAATGGTCTTGGGTCAGGTAAAGGTGAGGGCTTCTTGAAACCACCAAGCTCTCACGAGGCCCCCCAGAGAACAGCTGGGAATTGAGGGAGTGAGACACGAGTTATCTTGTTTTCCACCTGTTCTCAGTGGAAACTTGCTGGGGAGAGCATTCCCCCCTTGAGACTGGTCCATGGTCTGAGCACACCTTTCGTTAATTCACTAAGGGGCTGACAGCATGCACAGTCCACGAGTTAACTATGCAGCTGGGAGAGCTTAAATGGGGACAGGAAAGCCTGAGAGGGGTGTTGTTTTTTTTCTTTCTCCTCAGGAAGGAGGACGCTCCCGCAGAGAGAACTCACCCTGCATGCTGACATGTAGCTTGTATCCGGAGTAAAGCCTACACCTCTGCTTCACTCTGGCAGTCTCTTCTCTTATGTTTATCTGGCTGATCCCCAAAGACCTGAGATAGGGAAGAGAACCCGGCAGCCCATGCCATTAGGCAGGATAGGGGAAAACTGAGGCACTGAGAGGCTAAGTGATTTATCCTCGGTCACACAGCTAGGAAGTGTCACAGACTGAATTTGAACTGAGGTCTTTTTTTTCAGAGACAGTATTGTGTCCACTGTGCCACATACTATTCCATAAATAAATTTCCAACAGTTCCCATAATATTTCCACAGAATTTTTTGTGTCAACAGAAAACAAAACAGGAAACCAGTGGGAATGACTGTTGGTTTTATGGCATGCGAATGTTATGGAATATTATTGAGAAATGAAAATCAATAGTATGTCAGAGAAAAAAATATCACATTTAAAGGGGTACATGCACAGTAGGAAATCTGGGATGTCTAACACTGTGCTGAAGCCAGAACTGCATCTGAAAGTCTTTCCAGAGTGATTATATTCATAAGGTTTTTTTCCAGGGTGGATTCTCTCTTATTCAGCAAGACTGGAGCATTGTCTCAAATATTTTCCACATTGATTAAATTAATAAATTCACATTTCACTGTGAATGCTCTGATGTACAGCAAGAGCCAAACTACATCTGAAACTCTTTCCACACTGACTACAATAATAAAGTTTCTGTCCAGTGTGGATTCTCTGATGTAGAAGAAGACTGGAGCTCTGTCTCAAAGTCTTTCCACAATTATTCCATTTATATGATTTTTTTCCAATGTAGATTCTCTGTCTGTAAAGAGAATAACTACATCTAATATTCACACACAATGATCACATTCATAAGATTTCTTTCAAGTATGGATTCTCTGATGTGCAGCAAGACTGCTCCTGCCTCTGAAAGCCTTTCCACATTGATTACATTCATCAGGTTTCTTTCCAGTGTGGATTCTCTGATGTACAGCACGAGTGGAGGTGCATCTGAAAGCCTTTCCACATTGACTACATTCATAAAGTTTATTTCCAGTGGGGATGCTCTGATGAAGAGTCGAGCTTTGGTTGGAACAGAAATGCTTTCCACATTGATTACATTCATGAGGTTTCTTTCTAGTGTGGACTCTCTGATGCACAGCAAGATAGGAGCTGCATCTGAAAGCCTTCCCACATTGATTACATTCATAAGGTTTCTCTGCAGTATGGCTTCTCTGATGTCGAACCAAGTGGTGCTTCTGTTTAAATGACGTTCCGCATTGATTACATTCATAGGGTGTCTCTACAGTGTGGATTCTCTGATGTACAGTAAGACTGGAGCTGCATGTGAAACCCTTTCCACGTTGATTACATTAATAAGGTTTTCCAGTATGGATGCTCTGATGACAAGTTGGAACTAAAATGCTTTCCATATTGATTATATTCATAAGGGTTCTTTCCACTGTGGGTTCTCTGATGTGCAGTGAGTCTGGAGCCGGATCTGAAAGCCTTTCCACACACATTACATTCATAAGGTTTCTCTCCAGTGTGGCTTCTCTGGTGTACAGTAAGACTGGATTTGCATGTGAAAACTTTTCCACATTGATTACATTCATATGGCTTCTCTCCAGTGTGGATTCTCTGATGTACACTGAGAGTGGAGCTGCGTCTGAAAGTCTTTCCACACTGATTACATTCATAAGGTTTCTCTCCAGTGTGGATTCTCTCATGAGCAGCAAGGGTAGAGTTCTTTCCGAAAACCTTTCCACACACATTACATTCATAGGGTTTCTCTCCAGTGTGGATTCTCTGATGCCCAGTGAGACTGGAGCTACATCTGAAAGCCTTTCCACAGTGATTACATTCATAAGGTTTCTTTCCAGTATGGATGCTCTGATGATAATTAAGGCTGTAGCTTGATCTGAAAGCCTTTCCACATTGATTACATTCATATGGTTTCTCTCCAGTGTGGATTCTCTGATGGACACTGAGACTGGAATTGGATCTGAAAGCCTTACCACACTGATTACATTCATAAGGTTTCTCTCCAGTGTGGATTCTCTGATGGACACTGAGACTGGAGCTACATATGAAAGCCTTTCCACACTGATTACATTCATAAGGTTTCTTTCCATTATGGATGCTCTGATGATAAGTAAGGCTGTTGCTGGATCTGAAAGCCTTTCCACATTGATTACATTCATATGGTTTCTCTCCAGTGTGGATTCTCTGATGTCCAGTGAGACTGAAGCTATATATGAAAGCCTTTCCACAGTGATTACATTCATAAGGTTTCTCTCCAGTGTGGCTTCTCTGATGTCGAACAACGTGGTGCTTCTGTTTAAATGTCTTTCCGCATTGATTACATTCATAGGGTGTCTCTCCAGTGTGGATTCTCTGATGTACGGTAAGACTGGAGCTGCATGTGAAACCCTTTCCACATTGATTACATTCATAGGGTGTCTCTCCAGTGTGGATTCTCCGATGTATGGTAAGACTGGAGCTGCATGTGAAACCCTTTCCACATTGATTACATTCATAAGCTTTCCCACTATGGATGCTCTGATGATAATTTAGGCTGTAGCTGGATCTGAAAGCCTTTCCACATTGATTACATACATATGGTTTCTCTCCAGTGTGGATTCTCTGATGTAGTCTGAGACTGAAGCTGCATCTGAAAGCCTTTCCACAGTGATTACATTCATAAGGTTTCTTTCCAGTATGGATACTCTGATGATAATAAAGGGTGTAGCTGGACCTGAAAGTCTTTCCACATTGATTACATTCATATGGTTTCTCTCCAGTGTGGATTCTCTGATGGACACTGAGACTGGAATTGGATCTGAAAGCCTTTCCACACTGATTACATTCATAAGGTTTCTCTCCAGTGTGGATTCTCTGATGGACACTGAGACTGGAGCTACATATGAAAGCCTTTCCACAGTGATTACATTCATAAGGTTTCTTTCCAGTATGGATGCTCTGATGATAACTAAGGCTGCAGCTGGATCTGAAAGCCTTTCCACATTGATTACATTCATAAGGTTTCTCTCCAGTGTGGATTCTCTGATGTTCAGCAAGATTACAGCTTCTTCTAAAAGACTTTCCACATTGATTACATGCATAAGGTTTCTCTCCAGTGTGGATTCTCTGATGTAGAGTGAGACCATATCTTCTTCTGAAAGACTTTCCACATTGATTACATTCATAAATCTTTTCCCCAACATGAATTTTCTCATGTCTAGTAAGATGACTCCTCTCAGTGAAGGTCCTACTACACTGACTACAAGAATAAGATTTCTTGACAGTGTGGCTTCTCTGATGTACAACAGAAGAGGAGTATTCTCTGAACGTTTTATCACTTTTATGACACTCATGAGATTTATTTCTACTAAGAATTCTCTGATGGGAAATGAGGGACAAATGTAGCCTGAAGGCCTGCTCACATTGCATGCATTTATGTCGATTTTGGCTAGAATGAAATTTTGGATGGTGAGTGACTGATAACTGCTGCTTAAAGGATTGACCACATTCAATGCATTCATAATGTTTCTCTCCACTTTGAATTTGTTGATGGTCAACGAGGTTTGAATTATCAGTGCAGGCCTTCTTCCTTTCATTAGGTGTAATTCCCATTTCTCTGGGATGACCTTTCTGGTGTCTAATTAGCTCTGAATTCAACCTGAAGGTCATCTCACATCCATTACATTGATAATTTTGCACTTCCAGAGGCTTCCCAAGAGACTCAATAGGCCTTGCCTGTCCAGTAGAGCTTTCAGTATATTTCTGATCCTGTGAACAGCCATTCCCTGATACCTTTCTCTTGCAGTGAATTAGGACTGAACTTTGTCTGAAACTCTTTCCATCTTCATCAGATTCACAGTGACCCTTTTGTTTTTTCTTGATCTTCATATGAGATTCACAGATTTCTCTCCAACTGAAGTCAGAGTGGCCATTACTCATGAAACTTGGGTGCTGCGATGCTTGCACAGAAATGCTCAGCTCTGAAGCAGTTTTCCTGATTTCAAGCTTGGTCTCTCCATCTGAAGGAAACAAAGAAATGTATTTATTCCTTATTTATGAAGACAAACAGATATAAACAAACATATGCTCTACCTCCATTGATACAAAGTAACAAATTAGTAATATATTTCCTATTTTTTTATTACGTTTCATTATCTCTCTCTGTGTAGAGACTATTATATAAGCAATCTTTTAAACAAGTACGCAGTGGAAGTAGGACACTTGGCATGCCTGTAATATCATTTTCAATGCGTTGCTACAGAACTATGAGTTCAAGCCCAATGAACAGTATGAGAAATACACTACAAAATGTAATTTGAGTTCAGACATTTTAAGAATACAAAGGTGGTGGAATTTGTTTACAACTATACTGCTTTTCACATCCACTATAAATTCACTGTGCTTATGAAAAGTGATGAGTATTATTTTGTACTCAGCTGTTTCAAAAATAGTTTCTTTGAGAAGGTATTGCTCAGGTCCCTGATTATAGGCAGAGGACCAGTATCTCACCCTGGAATAGAAGGCAACTATTGTCAAGTAGCAGGACTTGACAATGATCCCTGACCCAGACTTCCCCCATCTCTCCCTCACTGCATTTCTCAAGGCCAGTTTTTTGTACTTTCTATGGGCTTAGGGATCTTCCTGCTCCTCTTTATTGATCAGCTTTGATGGCTTATCACATTCCTTCTTTGTAATCATTCCTTAGCAATTTCCAACTTTGTGTCCAACTTTGCTTATATTATCTTTTGATCCACAGAGAAGGCATTTGTGGCTCACATCCTAAATATTCCCACTATTTCATTCCCTAGGACATCAACAGGCAGAGTGAAGTTCCCTGCTGATAGGTTTTATTTCCTCTTTTCTGTTCTCATGTCTAAGGGCACATAACTGCCTGTCTTGTTTTTGTACTCAACTGAGGCATGCTCTATTCTGGTCTAAGCCATCATTCTTTTAGGACAGCCATTATCTCTTTCCTTGGGAAAATTTTACATGTGATTCCTTCTGCTCCCCATTGGAAAAAACAATAGGAAAAGCACAATCCTTGTAATGAACATGATTTTAAAAATCCATTTCCATCCCATATGCAAAAATAGTATTTCTTTAAGTATGTCATCCTTCTCCCTGTAGGACTACTGTTCCTATTGTAGCCCCAGCCATTTGATGGCTGATCAACCCTTTGAGTCTCCACATTAATGGCCCAAGGGGTTTGGCCTGAAAATTCTCTAATATGACCTGCAGAAGAAAACAGTTGCCCAATTAATTATGGGTATGTTTAACCAAGTAAAATAAATGTAAATATACAATCTTATTTAATTGCATAAATTTAGTACAGGAATACAAAATATGATATTACATTACATAAACATAGAATAATTTATAAGTCTATCAATTCAATAATGCAAGTGCACCACTCTTTTCCTCCAGAAAAATGAACATGTACTCCTCTTAAGCACAATAGTTCTTCTGCAATGATTCCAAACTCATGATCAGGTACACAATACTTTGCAAATCCATGCAGTGATTACATCAAATGTGGACCACTTCTGATTAGGTGCAGTATGTTCCTTCAGCTTCTCAACCTGACATCAAATTGTTTCCCAGTCCCTCAGAAAAGTTGGAAATTCAACTGTAAATTGATTCCCATGGATGGTCCCAGTCACGCAGCTGGACTCATTTTCTTTCTGACACTACACCAGAGTACTCCTCTCATTCTCAGGTCATCTTGTAAGCATGGCTCATCACCAGGTAATCACCAGATCGAGATCTTACAAATACTGACATGGATGGAAGGCTTTTTGGCAACCATGAACACCTTCCAAGTGATGGTGGAATCATCATGGACTATCACAACCATTCCACAAAGACAGTCCTTATATTGGCCCTCATTGCACTCTTCAGGCTTTTTTCTGAGCTGAACTTCTCTGTTATATATGTTGCTAGTCTTCAGTTGAGCAAATTGTCCCTCCCTCTTTTTTAAACACCAGTACATAGTTATGGAATAAAGCAAGCATTTTTATAACAAAGTACAAGAAAAAAGATGTCTGTGTGTGAAACCGTAAATCTGCCATGCACAACTTGCTATTCCTTTCAAATATATGAGAAAATTGTCAAGTAAATTATCTTCTTTTTCTTCCCTCCCCTACCTTAAAGATGGCTACCATTAGACACAAATATATATAGAAACGTATATAATTATATGTACATATATATATATAAAATTATTCAACACATACTTGTATTTCTAAGTTATATCTCTGGATGTAGGAAGTACCTATCTTCCCATGGCCTTTATACTTATTTGGGGTATTTATAAAAGTCAGTATAACTTATTCACTGAAAGTCATTCTATATTTGGGGGGGGGGCAGGTGGTGAGTGTAGAGGGCATGAGACAATAGAGGTTAAGATATATGCCCAGGGTCTCTCATACAGTTAGTAAGTGTCAAATATTTAAGGCCAGATGGAAACTTGGGCCCTCCTCACTTCAGATCCAGTGCTGTATCCACTGTATCACCTATCTAGCCCTCAAACTCATTCTGAAAACAAAAATGTTGTTCCTCTATATCATATTCTCTTGGTTTTGCTCATTTCACTCTTCATTATTTCATGCAAGATTTTCCTTGATATTCTCCAGTCAATGAACTCATCATTTCTTATAGCAAAGTTCTTTATAATTTCCATCATGACCATAGACCACAACATGTTTAGCTAACTGGGCAGATTTCCAAAGAAAGTGGTTGGCAACAAAGGTCAGTCATTCAGAAAAGTTTTTGTGAGGCTATAGCTGGTGTGCCCATGGTACAAAGAAGAACTCCCTTTCAAAGTTCATTTTAAATAAAATTAAGAAACAAGAAGGAGGAATGCATTGGGAGAGGGGGAGGTAGAATAGGGTAAATTATCTGACAGTAAAAAAGATGTGAAAGACCTTTTACAGTAGAGCAAAAGATGGTGAAGGTGGGGGAAGGGGGGAAATGTTACTCTCACCAGATCTGACACAAAGAGGGAATAACATCCACACTCATTGGGGAGTATCTTGTCCTACAGGAAAGTAGGAGAGGTAGGGCAGAAGAGAAGCAGGGGAGGGCTGATGGAAGTGGGAGCAGATTGGGGAAGATAAAAGGCAGAAGCAAACCACTTGTGAGGATGAGGAAGGTGAGACAAGAGAGAATGAGAAAAATGTGGGAAAGAGGATGGAGGGAAATAGGAATGATAAACTTTGAAAAAATTGTGGCAGTAGGTTTCTCTGATCAAGACCCCCTTTCTCAAATATAAAGAGAACTGAGTCAAATTTATAGGAAGTATTCAAAATTATCTATAGTCATATGAACAAATGCTCTAAATCACTATTTATTAGAGAAATGCAAGTTGAAAACACTCTGAGGGATCACTCCAAACCTATCAGAATGGCTACCATGACAGAAAAGGAAAATGATACATGTTGGAGTCAATGTGGAAAACTGAGACACTGAGGCACTGTTGGTAAAGTGGTAGTGATTCTACTGTTGTCAAGCACAATTTGGAATTATGTCAAAAGGATTATAAAAGCCTCTCTGCCCTTTGACTAAGCAATACCACTACTAGGTCAGTTTGTCAAAGAGGTTGAAAAAGCAAAAAAAAATATACTGTAGCTATACACATAGAAACATTTATAGCAGCTCTTTTAGTGGTAGCAAAGAATTGGAAACTGAGGGGCTGTCCATCCATTGGAGAATGACAACCAATTGTTGCACGTAATTGTGATCAAATACTGTTGTGTCATAAGAAATAAAAGAGCACGATGTTTTCAGAAAACCCTGAAAAGGTTCATATGGACCGATACAAAGTCAAATGAGTAGACCCAGAAGAACACCGTATACAGGACCAGCAATATTGTAGGATGATCAGCTGTAAATCTGAGCCAACTGCTTTGCTCAAAGAGCACAAAAAATTGTTCTCAGCAAATCATCCAAGGAAATTTTGAAGGAAAAGCCTGTGTCTTGAGAAAGAACTGACTGAGTCTGGTTGAAGAAGGAAACATACTTTTTCTTTTCCTTTTTTATCTGTTTTCTTTCACAACGTAATGTGGAAATACGTTTTGCATGATTGAACATCTGTAGTCTGTATCAAATTGCTTGCCTTCTCAGTGAGTGAGTGGAGGTTGGGGTTAATAAGAGAATTTGAAACTCAAAAAAATTTTAAAAGGAATGTTAGAAATGGTTTTTACATTTAATTGAGGGAAAATAAGACAGTACTTTTGCTAAAAGAAAAGAAAAGTTGTATATATAAAGATTGTTTCAAAGAACCCAAAGTAATAGTGCAATTGACCTTCAAATACTTTTATCATTTCATACAACCCCTCTCATTACCCAAAAGAAAATAAGTCTTTTTCTATAATGACTAGCAATTCATATTATTCATCCCATTGACTAGATAGGGAACTAAAAATGAAAAATAGACAAGTCTCAGCAAGAGAACTTGCAAATTGTCTTCCTAGTTCCCAGCTCCTCCATATACAAGGCAATACTCTCCTTGCATCCTGATCATCAAGCCAAATACACAACATTCACAATAGAGATTTGGGCCTGAAGTCCAGAATGCCTGAGAGTTCCAGAGGCAGCTCAGAACCTTCCTGCCAATGTGATGCTGGGCAAGTCACAGTACTTTTGCATGCCTTGGTTTCCTTATCTGTAAAATGAGGATCATAATAGCACCTACTTCCTACTATTCTTATGAGAAGCAAATGAGGTAATACTTGGAACACCTTGGTACAGATGAGGCACTACTTCATTGTGAGCTCTTCTTATTATTTTTTACTATTTACTCCTTTCAACTCAGTTCTCCTTCTTGAACAGCCCTTCTCCTACAAGGCCCTAACTGTTACTTCAGTCCCTGGAATCTGGTTGTTGTCCTTCATCTTCAAAGATGACCAAAATGGCATCACCATTGTAAAGTGAAATTTCAGTGTGTCTTACTGTGGCTGATCAGACCAACATGACCTAGGAATGCTCTACCACAGGTTAGGCACAGATAGTCTATGTGAATATCCCAAATTTGTGCATCCTGCCTTTACTTTGTGCTGTCTGAAATCTTCTTTGGTCAAAAACCACAGCACCCTTTCTGATGTGGGCACACCATGCTGAGTGGGCCTGTGTCAGTGACTCCCATGTTACAGAGTCAAATCCAAAGTTCTTGAGAGAGACTTTGAGAGTGTCCTTGTACTGTTTCTTCTGGCCACCATGAGATCACCTGCCCCATGCAAGTTCTCCATAAAATACTCTTTTTGGCAAGCATACATTTTGCATCTGAACAACGTGGCCAGTCCATGGGAGTTGCACTCTCTGAAGCATAGTTTGAATGCTTGGCAGTTCAGCTTTAGCAAGGACTTTAGTGTCTGGTATCTTATCCTGCCAGGTGAACCTCAGAATCTTCCTAAGACAGTTCAAATGGAAGTGATTCAGTTTCCTGGCATGACACTGGGAGAATATCCATGTTCCACAAGCATATAACAATGAGGTCAGCACCACAGCTCTGTAGACCTTCAAGTTTGCTAGTCAGTCTAATACCTCTTCTCTCCCAAAACTTTCTTTGGAGCCTCCCAAAGACTGAGCGAGCTCTGGCAACACATGTATCAACCTCATTGTCAATGTGTACATCCCTGGAAAGTACACTACCAAGGTAAGTGAACTTATTCACAGCATTCATAACTTTTCCATTTGTTGTCACGATCCATGTATGGATGGTGCAGTTGTGGCTGATGGAGCACCTGGAATCTAGTCTTTCTGTGGTCACATGGAGGTTCTGCCTCAACCCTGCTTTCTGTCTCCTTTTTTTACCTCATACCTACAAGGAGTTACCTTTGTCCAGTTCTAACGTGGATGGCACCTGAGCAGAGCCAATACTGGAGATTCCAAAGGTTGCTGGAGGGTGTCCTGCTATGGGACACCTGGCAATCAACCACCCATCTCCATAAACTGATGGTGGCAGCCATCTATATGGATCTGGGGAATGATTCTCCAAAAATGGAGACAAAGACTGGATCATACAAACCATAAAGGAACTTGGCTTGGTGACGTAAGCAAGCCTCAGCATTGGATTACTTCAAGTTAAGACACTGGCACTCCTGTCTCCTCACATGCTGAATAATGAAGAGAGAAAATCAGGAACCCAAGTTGCTAGGGTCCACTGCCAATTTTGGTAACACCATCTCAGCTGGGCAAAGACTGTGGCAAAGCAATCCTCTGACACCTCCCTAACTGATTCCTTATCTCAGTTTTTCCAGATCTTTTCATTCCTCTCAGGCCCTCCCATAGGGCTCACTCCCACCAACCCTCTCAGTTGAGAACCTGGCCTCATATTTCACTAAAACAATTGGACATTTCCTCTGAGCTCTCTTATCTCATGCTAATCTCATGCAAATTCTTTTCCTCCTTTACCCCAGTCTCTGATGAAGAGGGGGCCAGATGTTCCTCCAGCATATTACCTACTTATCATCACTATTTTCAATTTCTTTCTTTCCACTGGCTCCTTCTCAACTGCCACAAATGAAATCATATCTTCTTGGACCTCAAAAAAGTCCTCCCTTTGAGATGAGCACTGTTAGAATTTTACTCTCATCAGATTTGACTCAAAGAGAGAATAACATACTCAGTATAGAAATATAACTTACCCTACAGAAATTTTGGAGGGGCAAGGGGAAAGAGGAAAGAAAAAGGAGGGGGTAGTAGAAAGGAGGGAAAAAGGAGTAAAGGAAGAAAGGGAGGGTCTGATAGGAGGGAGGACAGATTGAGGGAGGCAGTGCTCAAAAGCAAAATTCTAGTGAGGAGGGAAAGGGAGAAAGAACAAAAGCATATAAATAGGGGGAAATAGGATGGAGAGAAAGACACGGATAGTAATCATAACAGTAAATGTGAATGGCATGAACTCTCCCTCATAAAACCGAGGGAGATAGCAGCGTGGGTTAAAATCCACACTCCGACAATGTGTTGTGTACAAGGAAAACATTTGAAGGAGAAGGATACACACAGAGTAAAGATAAAAGGCTGGAGTAGAATATATTATGCTTCAGTTGAAGGAAAGAAGCAGGGCTAGCAAAAGCAAGAATAAATCTAACTAAAAGAGATAAGGAAGGAACCTACTTCCTGCTAAAAGATACTACAGGCAATGAAGTTATATCATTCCTAAACACATGCACGAAGTAGTATAGCATCAAAATTCTTACAACAGAATTCATGGAAGTTCATGGAAGAAATAGAGAGTAAAACTATACTGGTGGGGGACTTCAGCCTACTCCTCTCAGAACTAGATAAATCTAAGCACAAAATCAACAAGAAAGAAGCTAAGGATGAAAAGAGAGATGTGGAACACTTCTGGAGAAAACTGAATGAAGATAGAATGGAATATGCCTTTTTCACAGTGCTACAAGGCACCTACACAAAAACTGACCATGTATTAGGGCATAAAAGCCTCACAATACAGTGCAGAAAGGCAGCAATATTAAAGGCATGATTTTCACACCATGATTCAAGAACAACTACATATAATAATGGGACATGGCAACATAGACTAAAAGTGAATGGGAAACAAAGTAGTGTAATCTTCAAGAATGATTTGGTCAAGGAAAAAATCATAGAAACAATCAATAATGTCATCCAAGACAATATCACTAAGGAGACAACACACCAAAACTTATGAGAGGCAGCAAAAGCAGTTCTTAGGTTAAGTTCTGTATCTCCAAATGCTTACAGGAAAACAATACAGAGAGAAGAACTAATGAACAAAAGATAGGAAAAGAATGAATAAAAATCCCCAATTCAATGCCAAATTAGAAATTCTGAAAACCAAAGGTGAGATTAATAAAATAGAAATTAAGAAAACTATTGAAGTAACAAATAAAACTTAGAGCTGGTTTCATGGGAAAAAAACAATAAAATAAGTAAACCTTTGTTAATTTTATTTTTAAAAGAGAGAAGAAAACTCAATGACCCGCATCAAATAGGAAAAGGCTGGATTCACCACCAAGGAAGAAGAAATGAAAACAATAAGTAGGAGCTATTGGGCCCAATTATATGCCAATACATTTGTCAATCTTAGTGAAATGGATGAACATGTACAAAAATATAAACTTCCAAGGTTAAAAGAAGAGGAAATAAAATACTGAAATAACCCCATTTCAGAAAATGAAACTGAATTAGCCATCAGTGAACTCCCCAAGAACAATGGCTAGGGCCAGATGGATTTACAAACTAATTCTATCAAACATGTAAAGAAGAATTAATTCCAGTATTATGTAAATTATTTGGGAAAATAGGCAAAGAAGGCGTGCTACCAAATTCTTTCTATGGTACAAATATAGTGCTGATACTTAAACTGGGAAGAGCCAAAACAGAGAAAGAAAAGTAGAGACCAATTTCCCTAATGAATGCAGTTGCAAACATTGTAAATAAACTATTAGAAAAGAGGTTACAGCAGCTGATCACTAGGATGATATATAATGACCACGTAGGATTTATTCCAGGAATGCAGGGCTATTTCCATAACAGGAAAACTATCAGCATAATTGACCATATCGACAACAAAACTAAGAGACATCATATGATTATCCCAATGGATACAGAAAAAGCTTTTGACAAAATCAATCACCCTTTCCTATTAAAAACAGTAGAGAGCAGAGGAATAGTCTTCCTTAAAATGAGAAGTAGAATCTACTTAAAACCATCAGCAAATATTTGTAATGGGGATAAGCTAGATGCATTTCCAATAAGATCAGGAATGACAAAACAATGTCCATTATCACCACAGTTATTCAAGAGGTAAAGGACCAGAAACACCAGTTTGAGCAAGAAGAGAAATAAAAGGAACTGAAGGAATTAGAATGGGCAAAGAAGAAAGCTATTTGTCTGCACGAGTTGTGATGGTACACCTTTAGAATCAAGTAAAAATTCAAATAAAAAACTTTGAAATAATAAATTTAGCAATGTTCCAAGATATAAAATAAACCCACATAGAGCATTCACATTTCTATATATTACCAACAAAGCCCAATAGCAAGAAATAGGAAGAGAAATTCCATTTAAAGTTACTGCAGACAATACAGAATATCTGGGAGTCTTCCCACCAAGACAAACTCAGGAACTGTAAGAACATAAACACAAAACACTTTTCATTCAAATAAAGTCTGATGTAAAAAATCAGAAAAATATCAGTTGCAGCTAGGTAAGGCAGAGCTAATATAATAAAAATGACAATTTTACCTTTGATAATTTACTTATTCAGTGCTATACCAATCACATTAACAAAAAATTATCTTATAGAGCTAGAAAAAAGTCATACCAAAATTCATCTGGAAGAATGGTCAAGAATATTTAAGGAAATTTATGAAAAGAAATGCTAGGGAAGGAGGCCTAACCAACCTAGATCTTAGAATGTATTATAAAGCAGCAATTATCAAAACTTCTTGGTACTGGCTAGAAAATGGAGGGGTAGATCAGTGGAATACAGGACACAGTAGTCAATGACTACAGCAGTCTACTGTTGGATAAAACCAAGGACCCCATCCTTACCCCTCTTATGCTTATCCTTCTGGGGTAAGACCTCACCCTTTGACAAAAACGGCTAGGAATACTGGAAAACAGTGTGGCACAAAATGAGCATAAATCAGCATGTGACACCATGTATCACAATACTCTGCAAACAGTTACAGGATTTAGATATCAAGGCTGATACCACCAGCAAACTAGGAGAATAAGGAATAGTGTACCTGTTAGATCCATGGAGAAAGGAAGAACTTATGACCAACTAAGAGGGAAAGAACATTAGGAAATGCAAAATGGATGATTTTGATTCCATTAAACTGAAAAGGTTTTGCAGGAACAAAGCCAGTTCAACCAAGATTACAAGTGAAGCAGAAAGCTGGGAAATAAATTTCAAAGTCAATGCCTCTGGTAAAGCCCTCATTACTCAAATATGTAGAGGACTGAGACAAATTCATGATGATACAAGTCATTTCCCAATTGATAAATGGGGAAAGGACATGAACAGGCAGTTTGGGGAGGCAGAAATCAAAGCTATGTATAGTGATATGAAAAAAACTCTCAATCACTATTAATTAGAGAAATGCAAATCCAAACAACTCTAAGGTTATCGCATCCCACATTGGCTAACATGACAACACAGGAAAATGATAAATGCTGGAGAAGATGTGAGAAAATTGGAACAGTACTGCATTGTGGGTGAAGTTGTAAACTGATTCAACCATTCTGGAAAGGAATTTGGATCTATACACAAAGGGCTTGCAAAACTACACACACCCTTTGACCTAGAAATATTACTTTTAGGTCTATATCCTCAAGAGATCATAACAATGGGAAGAAGACCTATATGTACAAAAATATTTCTAGTAACCTTCTTTGCAGTGGTCAAGAATGGGAAATCAGTTGATTTCCAACGATCAAATGGGGAATGACTGAGAGAGTTGTGGTATAGGAATGGAATGGAATACTACTGTTCCATAAGAACTGAGGAGCAGGCAGACTTTAGAAAAACCTGGAAAGACTTAAATGAACTGATGCTGTCTAAAATGAGGAGAACCAGGAGAATACTGTACACACTAACAGCCACACTGTGTGCTGACTGACTTTGACAGACTTAGCTCTGCTCAGCAATGCAAGGATCTTAGACAACTCCAAAGACTCATGATGGAAAATGCTGCCCACATCCAGAAAAAGAACTCTGGAGTCTGAATGCAGATTGCAGCAGACAATTTGTTCTCTTTCCTTTTCTTTCTTCTTTCTCCAGATTCTTCCCATTGGTTCTCACTCTTCTTTACAACATGACTCATGGGAAAATATGTTTAATATGGATGTATATCTGTATAGCCTATAATCAGATTGCATGCCCTCTTAGGTTGGGGGAAGAGAAAATGGGGGAGAAATTTTAAAACTCACAATGTTATGATAGTGAATGTTGATAATTAAAAATAAATAAATATATTTTTAAAACTCTCACTTTCTCCATTCCTAGCAGACACTGCCCTACATCTGTCTTCCTTTTCATGGCCAAATGCTTACAGATGGCCATCTACACTTGGGCATTACTCTTTACACTCCTTTACTCTTACTTCCTCCAAAACTCTGTATCCTGTCTCCCAATTCACTGGTCACTTGAAGCACCTCCCTCCAAAGTGATCAGTGACCTCCTAATTGCTAAACCAAAGGTCCTTTTAATCAGTCCTCATCCTTCTTGACCTCTCTGGAGCTTTTCTCACCATCACTCACCACCTATTCTTTGATACTCTCTTTCCTCCAGGTTTCAGTGACACTCCTCTATTTGGGTTCTCCTTCTATCATGTCCCAAACTAACCACATTATCTTTCTCCCAACCCTCCCATCTTGCTACTTTTCTAACACTATCCAACTCACTCTCCTGATTATCCATGGTGATAATAGAGATGTCATCCACTGCTCACCATCTCTCAAGCTCATATACCATCACCTTCCCTCCATTTTTAATCTTTTGGAAAATGCTGTTTTTCCTTCTTGGTAAAACCTCTCACAGCCATCCCCAGTTGTTTCTCAACACTACCAGCTTCTAAGTTCAGATTCCAAATACCTTACACCTGCAATGTTAAAAAAGCCTGCTGTTTGGTCTCACTGTCTTAAGTCTCCCTGGATAAGTCAATGTTCTCCCCAGCTGTCAAATTCAACTTGCTAAAGCTCACATCTGACCTTATCACTGCCTCCTCAATAAACTGCAATGGCTCCCTAGCACCAGGATGACATAGAAAGTCCGATGCTGGACTGTTAGGGAACTTCATCATCTGCCCCTCTCCCACCTTTCCAGTCCTGCTTCATCTCATGCCAACTCCACATATGTCATGATCCAATAGCAAAGACTCCTTTGTATGCCTTCAACAGAACAAATTATCTCCAGTCTCCATGGGCTTACCCTGGCTGGCCCTCATGCCTCGAATGCTCCCTCTGCCTCCTCTGAAGCCCCAGATCAAGCCCACCCTCCACAGTAAGGCTTTTCCAACCCTCCTTACTCCAAGAGCCTTCCCTCCCTTGACTAGTTACAGTTTCACCTGTACATAGGATGCTTTACAAGCCTCTGTGCAGGTTCCCTTCCTCACTGGTCTGTGAGCTCCATGAGAGCAGTTGATGTCCCTCACAATTCTTTCAATCTCCAGCACTCAGCACACAGAAGGCACTTAATAAATGCTTGCACACTTGAAGAAGGCCTAAGAAAAGGCCCATCTCAGACAACCTAGGCCCTTTCTCGATTCCTTAAGGAGAGCACCATGAACCAAAGTTCAAACAATAGATCTTATGGGATCCCAGTTTTATTCCTGGAACAGAGCTGAAAGGTCAAGGCATCCAACCCCTTCATTTCACACATGGGAAAATTGAGCTTAGGGACTTTCCCAGGATCTTCCTGTGAAAAAATGTCTGAAAAAGAAAGGTATGGCAGGTCTTCCTGCCCACAAGTCTAACATTTCCTTTACTGTGACATGTAGCTACCCTTGTGCTAACAGCCCTCACAGACCTGCTTTTCCCTCACTCACCTGCACAGGAGGTTCTGGGGTCTTCTTGCTCCAGCATCCATGGTGAATCCCCTCCCACAAAATGGGAGATCACATCTTCTCTGGGAGCTGGAAGTCCTGGGCATGGGAATAAGGAAGGGAGGAAAATGGACAAAGTTGGTTAAGGCAGCTCTCTTTAGGGAAAGGGGGCATGAAAGGAGGGTGCCAGCATGCCTCAAGATCCTTGTCCGTGGCATTTACTATTGGAAACTTTGCTGGGGGATGGGAAGGAGATCATGTGGAAGCCAATTTGGAAGCAGAAAGTTCTGTTTTCTCCACTTCCTTCCTACAAGCATGGGCTGAATCCACAGATTCTGCCATCTACAAAGTAACAAGCAATTGCTAGTGGAGTGGAGAGGCAACTTTGGTCTGGGATTAGGAAGCTGTGAGTTCAAATCTGTTCTCAAACAATTACTGGCAAAGCTCCCAAAGCAAGTCACTTAACCTCTGCTTGCCTCAGTTACCTCAATTGTGTAATATCATCTGACTCACATGCTTCTTAGGAGGATGAAATTAAATAACATTTTTTGGCACCATGCTGGCACACAGTAGGTATACATGAATGCTTATATTCCCTTCCTTCCTTTCCCACTATTTCTTTTGGGCTGTGGGGAATTTAGGAAGCAAGATCCAGGTATCTGAGAGTCAGACCAGGAGCTGGGGAGGGCAAATTGATACTTGTCAACAAGAAGAAACTTCCAAAGATCAGACAAAACCTAAAGGAGAAGAGGCTACATTGAGAGGTGAGGGCTTCCCTGCACAGCCCAACTCTAAGGAAAAGCTAGCTGAGCATTTTCAGAGATAAAATTCATGTTCAAGGAGAGGTCAGACTAGGTATATTCTGAGATTCTCAACAGTGGTTTGATCTTTGACCTCAGGCTCCCTCAAACTAGAAAGGGACAGTTTCAGGGGGAACAAAGAAAACTCCTTGTTTTCTATCACACATTGCAAAAATGTTTCATGGAAAATCAGGCAGGAAGAGGACTGTCTCAGATACAGAAGATCTGCATTTTGGCTTTTCAATCATGAATAAATGCTCCATATCCTGAACACTAGGAAGGGAATGAAGGAAGTTCTTTGGATGGTAGATTCATAGATCTAGAGGAAGTGTCCTTACCTAGGGAGAGCAGGTTCTGGGCATTCTCCAGCATGACCTCCTTGTACAGCTCTTTCTGAGGATTGTCCAAGAGGCCCCACTCCTCTGGGGTGAAGTCCACAGCCACATCCTTGAATGTCACCAGCCTCTAAGCCATCAAAAGTCATAGGATGAGCTGAAAGAGACTCCAGAATTCATCTAGTCTCACCCTCATCAATTTAGTGGAGGAAAGTGAAGCACAAAGAGATCTACCCAAAGGTCACACCCTTCATGAGCTTCAGAGCCAATACTTAGAACCACAATCATGAAAAGCCCAGCTGAATATGGAGAACAGCTTTTTGTATTTGCAGCTGGAATAAAGTTGAGAAATGGGATACTAAAAATTGTTTCTCCCTATGGACACAGAGAACTTATTTGATTTATCAGAGATACATGGAGATCTGCCAAGGAGAAAGGGAGAAGGTGAAGTGAAAATCCTCCCTTGTCAGAAAAGGCATAAATCATGTGTGAGAAAGAAAATTCCACTCACTTCAAACAGAAGAACAGAGTGAAAGCCCCTTATCCCTCTCTTCCTCTCCCCCTGACCTAAGACTACCCCTCACCCCCAAAGATGGGGACTTGGCTGACCCAGACCATGCAGCCTGAGGCTTTCTACTGGACCCTGTCCCAGCACCAGAAGCTGAGGATAACAGGAGGCCTGGCCCCAGGAGACCTGCTCTGGGGCAGTGGTAGAGGCAGCAGCCTTGGTGTCCCCTAACCTCTTCAGCCCTTGATTCTCAAGAGACAGAAACTGCCCCTTGCTATGCCTGATGCGCCCAGATGAAGGAACAAACGAGAAGCCTGAAGGGACTGCTGCCCAACAGGAGTCTAGCCAAATGCAGCCTTGCAAGGAGGTTGCACAACCTGGTCTTCAGAAGTTTCCAACAGGGAGAAAGATCATCACCCATCCCTACATGTTGAACACCAAAGTGAGGGCACTTGACAGCCACACAGATATTCAGAGCACCACTGCAGCCCTAAGTGTCAAAGAGGAAGAAAGCAGTAGCAGAAGGACCATTCAGCAGTGGATGGGACCCTACCCAGCCCCCTGCATCCCTGGCCCTAAACCAAGGACATGAAGTGACCAGGAGGGCAGAAGTGGTAGCTGAGTGCAAGGCACCAAAATCTGCAACTAGAGATGTGAGCTTCCCCAGACCACTGGGGGTCCTCTGCAGTCCAGGATAAGAGTTGCAAGGGAGGCAGCAAGTGAGAGCCTGGCCAATATGCAGTGTTCAGAAAGGTGGGTTCTCATGGACTGCATTCCTGCAGGATCAAGCAAGAGATAGAGGAGAATCCACATCCAGTGCAAAATTAAAACAGGTTGGAAGAACCCTCAGCCTCACTAACCTCCTGACAGGAATCTTTAGCACAAAACCACCTTGTTCCTACATGGAATGATGTAGTTTGCCATCAACAACACTGAACAGAAACTCACAACCTAGAAGGGCATCTACACCTAGACTGAGGATGATGTTCCCTCCTTTCAGCACATCACCAAACTGGACTGGACACCACTTTAGGTAGGTTGTCCACCATCATCTGAACACTAGGAATCACAACCAAAATGGCCCATCCCTGGCCTCCACAGAAACCTGAGCCTCAAAGCTGAGCTTCCCTTGACTGTGTCAAGCTCCTTCTCCCAAGGGTCAACTCATAATCATACTCAGGACTAAACTGAGCAGTATGAGACTACTTCCAGTGCAGGGAAAAAGAGACCTCAGGTTGTCTATGGAGGGCTTCAGTGGCTCCAGATATGAGGAGTTATGGCCAAACCATCTCCTGCCTTTGCCTTATGGTTGCTTTCATTTGTCAACGGCAAAACACTCAATCATCATGATTATTTAGTTAGAATGAGTAACCAAGAACAGGGAAGGAGGTTTCCTTCATTTACTACAAAGATAATACTTTATTGACCAATGCTTGGATTTGAGCAAATTCAGGAGAAAGACATTGCCAGTCTTCTTAAGAGAATAAAGGGTCTATGAAGAGACATAGAACTCTGGAATTTGGGAGAGCAAGAGTCAAGACAAGGGACTGTAGATGAGTGAATAACAACACACAAGACTGCTTGACCAGATCTGAAAATACTCTGATACCTGGCACAGCTCATTCATTTTTCCAGCCTCTTAAATGGGGGACACATGGTTGGCCAATATGCCAGGAATCTCAAGCTCTCCCATCTCCCTTGGTTCCACTTCCATTATGTAGTGACATGACTCACCTTCTGTTATTTTGGCTTATTCTCTATCATGCAGTTAAAATTCTTTTTACCTTTTCATCACTGTGATTCTTTCCTTTAAATAACAGATTGAGGCTTTATTGGGAATCCATATTTCAGTTTTCACTTCCTTTACTTCTATTAATTCTGTGCTACACAGTTATGGAATTTATCCATCTTTCCTTCTTTTGGAGATTCCCAGGAATTTGTCTCTGTCCCCTTTTCACTAGGGTCTCTTCAGTCCCTGCTCTCCCCTTCACTGCATGTACTCACAGTGTGGGCTCTCATTGGAGAAAGGCATGCTTTTGTTGATTGATAATTGAGTACCTAACTTGCTCCCAACCAAACCTTTCAAGCTTCTTTCCTTCTATTCTGACCTCTTTCCTTCTCCATCCTCCCACATCCATCCTTTCCCACTGAGGGGTGGGGCCATGAACTTTCATGTATGGAGAGAGCCCAGCTGGCTCATTCCATTTCTGACATACCTGCACCACTTTGGGACTTAATCTGATTGACTTTTCCAGTGTGCCCAGCGTGCCATCCATACTGCAGAGTGTAGTGGACTGCCCATGTCCCTACTCGGCTCGGTGATGTGGTTGAAGAAAAGAGAGATGGGATGTGGGAAAAGATAGACCAGTTCCCTTTATTGATCTGAGGGTCCAGGTATTTATAGACAGAAACTGCAAGCCTATGTGAGATTCTGCTCATCTCCAGTCCCAGAGATCTGGCCAGTCTTATTGTCTTCAAAGACTGTTAGCAGAGAGGACATCTATTTTACATATCCCTTGTTCTCTGTAATTCTCATGTTTGTCTCATGGAGACAGCAACATCTGGGGGGCATGGAGAGCCATTCCTGATGATAATGAGCACAGTGTCAAAGAACAGTTTTCCTGAAGGTCTTTCCTGATCTTGTCAACAGCACTCAACCCTTGTCCTCAGCAGCAGAGAACTCATTTGGACAAAGCTGCTGACTTGTCATCTCTGTCACCTTCACCAGTTGACTGGGAGCCTTTGAGGCCAGGGACTGGTTTTTCCTTCCTGTGTATACACAGCAGGTAAGTCCAGTGTCCCTACCCTTTCTAAATGCTTGTGGCCTTCACCTAAGAACTGGTAAATGGTGAGGATTCAGAGAGACCTGGGAAGGCCTGTGACCTTGGAGCAGCAGCAGGAGGACAATATCTGTTCTGCTGACAGCCCTGAAGAGGACCAGAGCTGGGGGAGCCTCAGGGCTCTGCTCCAGGCCTGGTCAGACAAGACTCAGGGTCAGGGATCCCTGGACCTTTAGTGGCTACAAGGGAGAGGTGGGTTAAAAGAAAGAAAGAGTAAGGTCAGAAGTGGTGTGTGTGTGTGTGTGTGTGTGTGTGTGTGTGTGTGTGTGTGTGTGTCTGTATGTGTCTGTGTGTGTCTGTGTGTGTGTGTGTGTGTGTGTGTGTGGTAGGAATGCAAAAGGATTGCAAGATAGACCCAAAAAGGCAGCAACTGGGGGATGGGCAGGAGTGGAGGTTAGTGCTGGAGATCCCAAAGTGCCTATACATCACTTTATTACACAGAAAGACAGAGCAAGGCAGAATGGTTACCATTTTTTTCACTTTTTGTAAAGAAACAACTCATACGTGAGGTATTACCAACCTCTTAGACAATCCTGGGTCCACAGAAATGGCCTCTATCCCTGACGTTGGGCAAGTCTGAGGAAGGACTGCACTCACCTGGGCTGGGGGGCTGGGTCTCCCAGGGGCCATTCCCTCTGGCTCCAGGATACCTGCTTGGGCCAGGTCTGGGTCCTCTGCAGACTCAGCTGGGCAGGTTGAAGGATTCCCAGTCAGGAAGAGGTCTTTCCAGTCACTTTCAGGACCTACAGTAATTTAGAGAGGGTGGAGTCACACAGGAATTACAAAGGCCCTGCCCCTGCCCCTGCCCTCAGGGCAAAGACACCCAGGTGTGGGGGAAGGAAAGTCAGCTTTGGGCATCAAGATGGTCTGAACAAGAAAACTATTCCTCTCCCCCATTCTCCTACAAAGAACCAGGAGGCAGAAGGGGCTTAGGGATTCCAAGTGGCATGAGAATAGTCAGAGTCTCCAAGACTCCTGAGCCAGAGCTCTCCCTCCAACCCGCCTCTGCCCTCCCTACCTCCCCTCTCCTCAACAAACACATAAACAGGATCTAAATTCTCCCTCATTACACCTGCCTCACCCAGATAACCACTTTGCTCATTCAACTGTATGCTCCAGGGGTTAAGTCTTGGGCTTTCTTCATGCTTGTCCAGCACCAGGCCCCCTCCATATGCCCAACCACCCACCCCCAACACACACCCCATCTCCCCCTCGTCTAGATCTAGGAAAGAGGGTAGATAGAGAAGGTTGAAGACAGGGAGGGCTCTGGGATGGAGCTGCCAGGAGTGATCAGGGCAAGCCTGAGAGGAAGAGACACAATCCTGGCTGGGACTCAGTTATCTGGCAGTCAGACTGAGGGTTTAGAAGAAATGTGGGGGCAGGAGGAGAGGGGACATCTGAGTGACAGAAGGGTTCCAGGAAGACAGCTGAGCCTGTAACTGTGTCCTGGGTCTTGCCAGGGGCCAGGGGTTGGGGTGTGTGACCCCTGGGACCTTCCTTGGAGGCTGCTTATCTGAGTCCCAGGAGGGAAAGTGGAGGCAGGGAAGCAAAGGCCTAGAATCTGAGAGGGAGCCAGCAGGAGAGCCACAGGTTCAGGTAAGGGAGGCCAGGCAGGAGCCTTACTGCTGTTAACCTGAAAACTTGGTTAAAGAAAAGCTAACAGGCTAATGCATACATTTCATAATTTAATTAATTAATTGATCAATTCCCTATTAAAGAAAATGGTAACATAATGCATTATGGAGCCAGAAATGTTCTGGCTGCCGATACAAAGAATTGGGCAGCCTTAAATATGTTTTAGGACAAAGATGTGTTCTGTGTCCTTCAGATCTACGGTCTCCATAAGTCATTCACTAGACCATTAGAAAGGAATTTCTCAATTGCATAGGCTGTAAATACAATAAGATAACGGAGTTTCACAAAATTTCACATAGAAATTATGACCCAAGATATCTGTGTTTTCTTTACCATTAACATGCCATAACATAGTATATGTCCAGAAAATATGAAGATCTGGAAAACGTCCCGTTATTCAAGATAGCGTCTTAGGTTAAAGGTCTCTTAAGGAATGTTAAGTCAGCCCTGGCTGGCTTTTGCTGACATAGGAAGAGGCATTCTCTGAGTTTGCTTCAGAGAGAACAAAGAGATTATTCCAAAATTTTATATTAAACATTTATCAGGGCCTGGGTCTTTACAGGGAGCCAGGGCTGCTGTTGGGACACTGGAACAGGAGACAGGACATTGGAGTCCTGAGGGGGAGGCTGAAGGGAGTCCTGCTGGGTCCCTATGGGGGAGGTCTGAAAGGTGGCAAGTGTGACTCAGTGGTGAAGCTGGGGAAGGCGTCCCAGGGCATTTGGGAAGGGAGACTGAGCCCTGAAAAGAGGCAGGGACTGGGATCCTGCCAGGGAGCCAGCAATGGAGAAAAGAGGGCTCCTAGCAGCCCTGAAGGACACTGAGCACATGGTCCCATGGGAAAGAAACCCAAGCCAGCAGGAGCTGAGGGCTGCATGGCTTACTGACTCAGACCTACCTGGGAGGTGCGGGCACAGAGCTGGCTTCTGCGAGGAACAGGGAGCTCAGCTCCAAAGGAAGTAGGAAGCATAATCACAGCTCCAAAGGAAGAAAGCAGCTGGATCTCAGCTCCATGGGCTTCCTCTTCCAGCCAGGATACTACTGGGGGCTCTCTCAGTTTCAGAGCCCCACCCTATCCATTCCCACTGAGACCTCAGGATCTTCCCTTTCCTCCAATGGCTCCCACAGTCAGCTTCCCAGACCCGACAGGACTCTCCTCCCCCAGCCCTGCCCTCCATCCTGTGCAATGCCTTGGCCAATGAAATAACTCATTTCCCCTCTAGGTCCCTCCCCTGGCCTCCACACTCCACCCCAGGGCTCAAATTCCACCTGGGCCCCCACCCACTCCACTAGTCACCTGGGAGAGTTCTCCTCCCACAACCTCTCTCACTCCCTCCTTCCCCTGCTCTGGGACTCAGACCCTCCTCCTTCTGAGCAGGATCTCCTGGTCTTCTTCCAGCTCTAGTCCCACATGCACCTTCTTCCAAACTAGGACACCAGACCCTCCCTCCCTCCTGTCTCTCCCAACCATCCCCTCCCCCACCAGGCAGGTGTCCCTGTCCTCCCTGCTGTTGGACCCCACACTTGCCCAACCCAGTTTAACCCTCTCCTTCAGTCTTGAAACATTTGCATTTCCCTCTATCTTGTTCTTTCTTTTCCTAAAGGACATTCTCTCACTGAATTAGGACTAACCTTTGCCTGAAGCTCTTTCCATCTTTATCAAATTCTCAGTTGCTCTGCTGTTTTTCCTCAGTCTTGATATGAGATTCACAGATTTCTCTCAAAACGAAGTCACCCTGGCTATCATTCATGAATCTTGGCTGCCATGCTGCTTGCACAGAAATGCTCAGCCCTGACGCAGTCTCTCGGATTTCAAGCCTGGTATCTCCACCTGAAGGAAACCAAGAAAGAAACATAGTTTTGAAATGTATTTATGGACACAAACACACATACACAATATATCCTTTTCCTTCCATTGACTGAAAGTAATGGATTTGTAATCTATTTCTTTAGGGAAAAAGAGTCTTCAAATTTAAATGGGCAGAATGCATCATTTGAAAACGCCTTTGGCGAATATCCCCAGGATGATTTGGTTTACAAAGAGTTTCCCGGTACAAAACACAGGATTCTCACAAGCCTCCAATACAGGAAAAACTACCATTCTTTTTGCTGGCCCAGCTCAGATTATGAGCTCCGAATGGCTGAATGACCTGATCAACATCCCTGCAACTGAGATTAAACTCAAATCCTGTGACTGGGCACGCTTTGTCCACAGAACTAGATGGTCTTTCTCTATTTTTTTTTAAAGAAATACTATTTATTATTAC
This sequence comes from Notamacropus eugenii, assembly GCF_028372415.1. Taxonomy (NCBI): domain Eukaryota; kingdom Metazoa; phylum Chordata; class Mammalia; order Diprotodontia; family Macropodidae; genus Notamacropus; species Notamacropus eugenii. The sequence goes on along the minus strand of NC_092876.1, from coordinate 5,957,477 downwards.
GTGTTTATTTGTTTGTATCTGTAAGCATGTATAGAGACCATTATGTAAGCAGCCATTGAAACAAGCACCCTGTGTATGTAGGACACTTGGTACCTGGTAGGACACGTTTTAGAAGCATTGCTGCAGAAATATGAATTCAAGCTCAATGAACAGCATGAGAAACACACTATAAAATGTAATTTGAGGTCAGAATTTTTAAAATACAAATGTGATTGGATTTTTTAAAAACTATGATGCTTGTCACATCCTATACTTCAATTTGTTGTGCTTACAATTACCACTTTGCACCATCTGAAAAATGATTTCTTTGGGAAGGCATTGCTAAGTTCCAAGATTGTAGGGAGTGGACCAGATAAGGAAACTGAGGCAAATGGAAATACTATGACTTGCACAGGGTCACAATGCTGTTTCCTTATCTGTAAAAGGAGGATAATATCAGCAGCTACTTGCTAGGATTCTCACAATGATCAAATGAGATCATGCTTGCAATGTTTTGGATCAGACGAGGCATTATATAACTGTTAACTATCATTATTATCACTTTTACTGTTTGTTCCTCAACTCTGCTCTCCTTGAACTGCCACTGTCCTACGAGGCCCTGACCTCTCCTGCAGTCCCTGGAATCTAGTCTCTTTCCTTTGGTCACATGCAGATTCTGGCCTCAGTCCTGTTTTCTGTCTCCTTCTTTCACACTGTAACCTACAAGGAGTTACCTTTGTCCAGTTCTAACGTGGATGGGACCCGACCAGACGCAAGGCTAGAGATCCCAAAGGTTGCTGGAGGGTGTCTTGTTATGGAACACCTGGGAATTTATCTCCCATCTCCCTAAACTGAAGGTGGCAGTCACCTATGTGGATCTGGCCAATCATTCTTCAAGAATGGAGACACAGACTGGACCATACAAATCATAAAGGAGCTTGGCTTGGTGATGTAAGCAAGCCTCAGCGTTGGATTGCTTCAAGATAAGATACTGGCCTTCCTGCCTGCTCACATGCTGACTAATGAAGAGAGAAAATCATGAAACCAGGTTGCTTGGGTCCACTATAAAGTTCAGTAACATCACCTCACCTGGGTCTTGACTCTGGCAAGGCAATCCTTTGACACCTCCCTAACTGGTTCCCTGGCCTAGCTTTTCCAGATCATTTCATTCCTCCCTGACCCTCCAACATGGCTTGTTCTCACCAACCCTCTCAGTTGAGAATTTGGTCTCATATTTCCTTGAAGCAATTGGACATCTACACTGAGCTTTCTTATCTCTTCCTAATCTCACATAAATTAGAAAACTTCTTTTCCTACTTTCTCCCAGTCTCTGATGACAGGGGGAGGGAGGAGGGGAGGCCCTGCTCCTCCAGTAATATGCCCTACTCTATCATCTCTATTTTCTCATTAATTTTCAGTCTCTTCCTTTTTACTGGCTCCTTCCCAACTGCCAGAAAAGAAATCATATCACCTCAGGCCTCAAAAAACTCTCACTTTGAGATGAGCATTGTTAGAACCTTACTGTCATCAGATTTGGCTCAAAGAGGGAATAACATACTCAGGTACAGAAATCTAATTCATATTACAGGAAGTTTGTAGGGGAAAGCAGAAAGAAAAGGGAAGGTGTGGATAGAAAGGAGGGAAAAAGTGGTAAGGTAAAAGGGAAAGAAAAGGGAGGGGGCTAACAGAAGAGAGGGCAGATTGAGGGAGGCAATAGTGAAAAGCAAAATTGTAGTGAGGAGAGGAAGGAAGAAAGAAGAAAAGTATAAGTGGGGGAGATAGGATGGAAAGAAAGACACAGATATTGATCATAATTCTGTGAATGGGATGAACTCTCCCATAAAATGGAAGCAAGCTAGCAGAGTGGGTTAAAAACCATAATCCTGCAATATGTTGTTTACAGGAAACATATCTGAAGCAGAGGGATACACACAGAGTGAAGATAAAAGGCTGGAGTAGAATATATTATGCTTCAGCTAAAGAAAAAAAAGTACGGGTAACAATCCTGATCTCAAACAAAGTAAATGCAAAAATAGATCTAATTACATGCAATAAGGAAGAAAACTACATCCTACTAAAAGTTACCACAGACAATAAAGTGATATCATTACTAAACACACATGCACCAAATAGTATAGCATCCAAATTCTTAGAGGAAAAGTTAAGGGAGTTACAGTAAGAAATAGAGAGCAAAATTATATTAGTGGGGCACCTCAACCTCCCTTTCTCAGAATTACATAAATCAAAACACAAAATAAACAAGAAGTTAGGGAATAGAATTTTAGAAAAGTTAGATATGGTAGACCTCTGGAGAAAACTGAATGGAGATAGAAAGGAATATGGGAGGAGCCAAGATAGCAGCAGAGTAGAAAGACACACATATGCTAGCTCCAAACCCACAACCCATAAAATATCTGTAAAAAAGAACTCCCAACAAATTCTGGAGCAGCAGAAGCCACAGAACAACGGAGTGGACGAGATTTCTGTTCCAGAGAGACCTGAAAACCTGATGCAAAAGGTCCCTCGTGAACGGGACCCGGAGCAGAGCGCAGCCCTGCCTTGGCCGCACTGCACCAAGAGGAGCAGATCCGAGCAGGCTTCAGGGACAGAATCTCCAGCAGCAGCACAGGTCCCTCCACCCACAGGTGACAAGGGTCGGTGAGAGGGTCTCTTTGGCTGGTCGAGAGGGGAGTGGGGTGTCCCCATAACTCAGGCCCCCTCGGGAGGCAGCAGCAGGGGTGGCGGCAGACAGAGGCTCCCCAAGCAGGCAGGAGCTCAGATCCATTGTTGAAGGTCTCTGCATAAACCTCCTGAGGGAACTGAGCCCTGTGTGGCAGCCCTGCTCCCACCTGAGCACCTGAAATTAATCTCACACTGAATAGCAGCCCCGCCCCCACCCAAAGCCCTGAGGCTGGGAAGCAGCATTTGAATCTCAGACCTCAAGCACTGGCTGGGCAGATCTGGAAGAGTGGTGGGTATGGAAAGAAAACTCAGAAGTCAAGTCACTGGCTGGGAAAATGCCCAGAAAAGGAAAAAAAATGACTATAGAAGGTTACTTTCTTGGTGAACAGATAATTCCTCCCTTCCTTTCTGATGAGGAAGAACAATACTTACCATCAGGGAAAGACACAGAAGTCAAGGCTTCTGTATCCCACACATACAAAATAAATATACCCTAGGCCCATGGAAGAGCTCAAAATGGATTCTGAAAATCAAGTAAGAGAGGTGGAGGAAAAACTGGGAAGAGAAATGAGAGACATGCAAGTAAAGCATGAAAAGCAGGTCAACACCTTGCTAAAGGAGACCCAAAAAAATGCTGAAGAAAATAACACCTTGAAAACTAGCCTAACTCAACTGGCAAAAGAGGTTCAAAAAGCCAATGAGGAGAAGAATGCTTTAAAAAGCAGAATTAGCCCAAGGGAAAAGGAGGTCCAAAAGCTCACTGAAGAAAATAGTTCTTTCAAAATTAGAATGGAATAGATGGAGGCTCATGACTTTATGAGAAACCAAGAAATCACAAAACAAAACCAAAAGAATGAAAAAATGGAAGATAATGTGAAATATCTCATTGGAAAAACAACTGACCTGGAAAATAGATCCAGGAGAGACAATTTAAAAATTATGGGCCTACCTCAAAGCCATGATCAAAAGAAGAGCCTAGACATCATCTTTCATGAAATTATCAAGGAAAACTGCCCTGAGATTCTAGAACCAGAGGGCAAAATAAGTATTCAAGGAATCCACCGATTACCGCCGATTACCAAAAAGAGAAACTCCTAGGAACATTGTGGCCAAATTCCAGAGTTCCCTGGTCAAGGAGAAAATATTGCAAGCAGCTAGAAAGAAACAATTCAAGTATTGTGGAAATACAATCAGGATAACACAAGATCTAGCAGCTTCTACATTAAGGGATCAAAGGGCGTGGAATATGATATTCCAGAAGTCAAAGGAACTGGGACTAAAATCAAGAATCACCTACCCACCAAAACTGAGTATAATACTTCAGGGGGAAAATTGGTCTTTCCATGAAATAGAGGACTTTCAAGCATTCTTGATGAAAAGACCAGAGCTGAAAAGAAAATTTGACTTTCAAACACAAGAATGAAGAGAAGCATGGAAAGGTAAACAGCAAAGAGAAGTCATAAGGGACTTACTAAAGTTGAACTGTTTACATTCCTACATGGAAAGACAATATTTGTAACTCTTGAAACTTTTCAGTATCTGGGTAGTGGGTGGGATTACACATACACACACACACACACACACACGCACACACACACACACAGAGACAGAGAGCACAGAGTGAATTGAAGAGGATGGGATCATATCTTAAAAAAATGAAATTAAGCGGTGAGAGAGAAATATATTGGGAGGAGAAAGGGAGAAATGGAATGGGGCAAATTATTTCTCATAAAAGAGGCAAGCAAAAGACTTTTTAGTGGAGGGGAAAAGAAGGGAGGTGAGAGAAAAACATGAAGTTTACTCTCATCACATTCCACTAAAGGAAGGAATAAAATGCACACTCATTTTGGTATGAAAACCTATCTTACAATACAGGAAAGTGGGGGAGAAGGGGATAAGCAGGGTCGGGGGCAGGATGGAAGGGAGGGCAATGGGAGGAGGGAGCAGTTTGAAGTCAACACTCTTGGGGAGGGACAGCATCAAAAGAGAGAATAGAAGCAATGGGGGGCAGGATAGGATGGAGGGAAATATAGTTAGTCTTACACAATACGACTACTATGGAAGTCATTTGCAAAACTACACAGATATGGCCTGTATTGAATTGCTTGCCTTCCAAAGGGAATGGGTGGGGAGGGAGGGATGAAGAGAAGTTGGAACTCAAAGTTTTAGGAACAACTGTTGAGTACTGTTCTTGCTACTAGGAAATAAGAAATACAGGTAAAGGGGTATAGAAAGTTATCTGGCCCTACAGGACAAAAGAGAAGATGGGGACAAGGGAAGGGAGGGATGATAGAAGAGAGGGCAGATTGGTGATAGGGGCAATTAGAATGTTCGGTGTTTTGTGGGGGGGGGGGGACAAATGGGGAGAAAATTTGCAACCCACAATTTTGTGAAAAGGAATGTTAAAAGTTAAATTAATTAATTAAAAAAAAAAGAAAGGAATATGACTTTTCTCAGTGACACATTGCACCTATACAAAAATTGACCATGTATTAGGGGATTAAAAACTTCCCCATCCAATGCATAAAGACAGAAATATTAAATGCATCCTTTTCACATTATGATACAATAAAATACAATAAAAACTACACGTAATAAGTATTATAAATAAGTAATAAAGATAGAATAAAAATTAATTGGAAACAAAGTAATCTCATCCTAAAGAATGAGTAGCTCAGACGACAAATAAAAACAAGTAACTTCATCCAAGAGAATGACAATAAGGAGACAACATACCAAAATTTATGGGATGCAGCAAAAGCAGTTCTTAGGGCAAGTTTTATGTCTCTAAATGCTTACATGAATAAAATAGAGAAAAAAGAGATCAATGAATTGGGCATGCAGCTAAAAAAGCTAGAAAAAAGAACAAATTAAAATCCCTAATTAAATACCAAATTAGAAATTCTTAAAACCAAAGGAAAGATTAATGAAATTGAAATTAAAAAAACTATTGAACTAATAAATAAAACTTAGAGCTGATTTTATGAAGAAACCAATCAAATAAGTAAACCATTGGTTAATCTGACTTAAAAAAAGAAGAAAACCAAATGACCAATATCAAATACAAAAAGGGTAGATTCACCATCAATGGAGAGGAAATTAAAACAATAATTAGGAGCTATTTTAGCCAACTGAATGTCAACATATTTGACAATCTTAATGAAATGGATGAATATTTATAAAAATATGAACTGTACGAATTAACAGAAGAGGAAATAAAGCACTCAAATCTATCTGTGTTCATCCTTTGTTTTCGAAGACCATGACCTCAGGGAAATGATGACATGACTAGCACTTGACTTGGTTTTGAGTGAGGGAGGGCTGTGCAGGTCACCAGCCTCACTTTCTCCTCCTGAGCCATCTCTCTATCAAAAATAAAGTACAAGCAAAGCTTAGAGAGATGCAGGATTCCTGGCTCAGGAAGAAGCAGATGAAATTCAGTTTTATGCTGAGAGTAACAATCTAAAACACTTTTATGATTCCCTAAAAGCTATTTATGCACCAAAAACTTATGGTGCATCACAACTACTCAGTGCTGATGGAGTCACACTGATTAGTGATAAGGACATGATCCTAGAGAGATGGGCTGAACACTTCCATAGTGTTCTCAACAGACTATCATCAATCAATGCTGAGGCCACTGACCATTTTTCTCAGGTTAAAGTCAGTCCCTTCTTAGCTGAACTTCCAACTGAAGAAGAGGTTTTGAGGGCCATTAGGCTCCTTTCATGTGGCAAAGCACCTGGTGCTGATTCTATTCCAGCTAAGATTTACAAGGTTAGGGGGACCATTGCTCATACAAAAGATGACCCAAATATTCCAGGTTATATGGCAAGAGGAGGTTAGCCCCCAGGAGTTCAAGGATGCCTCCACTGTCCATCTCTATAAAGGTAAAGGGAATAGACTGTCCTGTGACGATCACAGAGGGGTCTCTCTCGTAGTTACTGCTGGCAAGATTCTTGCTAGAGTCCTCCTTAATAGGCTGATCCTTCACCTAGAAAACACTTAAATAACTCCATTTCAGAAAAAGAAATTGAACTAGCCATCAGTGAACTCCCTAAGAAAAAATCTCCTAGGCCAGATGGATTTACAAGTGAATTCTATCAAACATTTAAAGAACAATTAATTCCAATAGTATATGAATTATTTAGCAAAATAGGCAGAGAAAAAGTTCTACCAAATGCTTTTTATGATACAAATGTGGTGCTAATACCTAAACCAGGAAGAGTCAAAATGGAGAAAGAAAAGTATAGAATAATTTCCCTAATGAATATAGAAGCAAAAATTTTAAATAAAATATTGGAAAAGAGTTTACAGAAATTTATATAGCATAATACACTATGACAGGGTGGGATTTATACCAGCAACGCAGGGCTAGATCAGTAATAAGAAAACTACCAGCATTACTGACCATATCAGCAACAAAACTTACAGAAATCATGTGATTATCTGAATAGATACAGAAGAAACTTCTGACAGAATACAACACCCATTCCTATTAAACACACTGGAGAACATAGGAATAAATAGAGTCTTTCTTAAAATGATAGTAACACCTACCTAAAACCATCAGTAAATATTATGTGTAATGGGGATAAGCTAGAAGCATTTCCAATAAGATCAGGGGTAAAACAAGGACGTCCATTATCACCCTTGTTATTCAGTAGGATACTAGAAACAATAGCTTTAGTAATAAGAGAAGAAAAATAAATTGAAGGGATTAGAAGAGGCAAAGCAAAAACAAAGCTATCACTCTTTGCCAATGATGTGATAGTATACTTAGAGAATCCTAGAGAATCAAGTAAAAAAATTTTTGAAATAATATACAAATTTCTCAAAGTTGCAGGATATAATATAAGCTCACATAAATCATCCACATTTCTATATATTACTAACAAAGCCCAATAGCAAGAGACAGAAAGAGAAATTTCACTTGAAAGCATATACAATATAAAATATTTGGCAGTCTATCTGCTAAAATAAATTCAAGAACTATAAGAACATAATTACAAAACACTTTTCACACAAGTAAAGTCAGATGTAAACAACTGGAAAAATATCAGCTGATCATGGGTAGGCTGAGCTAATATAATTAAAATGACAACTCTACCTAAAATGATTTACTTATTCAGTGTCATACCAAGGACAATAACCAAAATATTTTAAAGAGCTAGAAAAAGTCATAACAAAATTCATCTGGAAGAACAAATGGTCAAGAATATTCAAGGGAATTAATGGAAAACAATGCAAAGGAAGGTGGCTTAACAATACCAGATCTTAAATTTTATTATAAAGTGACAATCATCAAAATTACTTGGTACCGGCTAAGAAATAGAGTGGTGGATCAGTGGAATAAGCTAGGTATGTATAGCAGTAAGGACCCTGGCATACACAGGAGGCCCTGCTATACAGGTTCTTAGATCTGCTTTTCTCAAAGTTAAGCAACTTTTGAGTGGCCAACAATCTACTTTAATTACATCCACCAACAGAGAAAATATAAGTGGAGAAATAAAGACCAACAGGGCTTCTGTCTGACCATAAACAACACATACATCACGGATCAACAGACAGATCCAGCTGTCTTACCATGACAGACATATGTAGTCACCCGACAGAGACACCTTAACATACGTGTTTTCAAAGCTGGGAGTCTCATCTGGCACCTGAACTTTCTTCCAAAGGGTAAGCCCCAAGGTAAAACCTCATCTCAGAGTATATATACAATTTTCAAAACTAGAAGGCATCATGACCCTCCTGACCCATTGCTTCATCAAAATTAACAAAAGCTTCCCTTACTGGGCTTCAGGTGAGGCCTATTAGTGGATGGGGAAGATCTTTAACTTTGCCACTACAGTATACAAGACACAGTAGTCAATGACTATAGTACCCTCCTGTTTGATAAACCCAAAGACTCCACCTCCTGGGATAAAAACTCATTATTTGATAAAAACTGCTGGGAAAACTGGAAAATGGTATGGCAGAAATTAGGCAGAGACCAACATCTTACAGTGTATACCAAGGGTAAGGTCAAAATGGGTATAGGATTTAGACAGAAAGGATGATACCATAAGCAAATTACATGAGCAAGGCATAGTTTACCTGTAAGATCTATAGAGAAGGGAAGGATTTATGACCAAAAAGAGACAGAACATTGTGAAATGAAAATGGATAATTTTGATGATATTAAATTAAAAAGGTCTGCCAAAAGCCAATGCAATCATGATTAGAGGGGAAGCAGAAAGCTGAGAAACAATTTTTATGAGCTGTGTTTCTAATAAAGGCCTCATTTCTAAAATATATAAAGAACTGACTAAAATTTATAAGAATACACATCATTACCCAATTGATAAATGGTCAAAGGATAGAAACAGGCAGTTTTCAGCTGAAAAAATTAAAGTTATCTATTGTCATGTGAAAAAATGCTCTAAATCGCTACTGATTAGAGAAATGCAAATTAAAACAACTCTCAGGTACCACCTTGCACCTATCAGATTGGATAACATGACAGAAAAGGAAAATGGTGAGTGTTGGAGAAGTTGTGGGAAGATTGGGACACTAATGTATTATTTGTGGAGTTGTGAACTGATCCAACCATTCTGAAGAGCAATTTGGAACTATGCCCAAAGGGCTATAAAACCATGCATACCCTTTGATCCAGTAATACCACTATTAGGTCTGTATTCCAAAGAGATCAGTAAAAGGGGAAAAAGACCCATATATACAAACATATCTATAGCAGCTCTTTTTGTGGCTGCAAAAAATTGAAACTGAGGGAATGCCCATCAATTAGGGACTGGCTGAACAAGTAGTGGTATATGAACGTAATGGAATATGATTGTTCCATAAGAAATGATGTGCAGGCCAACTTCAGAAAGCCCTGGAAAGACTTACGTGAAGGGATGCTGAGTCACGTGAGCAGAACCAGGGAAACATTGTACACAGTAACAGCAACATTGTAACAGTAACAGCAACATTGTGCAACAATCAACTTTGATACACTCAGCTCTTCTCACCAATGAAATTAACTAAGACAATTCCAAAAGACTCATGATGGAAAATACTATCCACATCTGAATGGAGAGCAAAGTATAGTATTTTCACCTATTAAATTTTTTTCTTTCTTTCTCATGGCTTTTCCCTTTTGTTCTGATTCTTCTTTCACCACATAAGTAACGTGGAAATGTGTTTAATATGACTATATATATATGCATATACACATATATGCATACATATATATCCTATATCATATTGCATGCCCTCTGGGGGAGGAAGAAGGGAGAGAGAGTAAGAAGGAGAAAAAAATTGGAACTCAATATCTAAAAAGAGTAATTATTGAAAACTGTCTTTCCATGTAATTGGAAAAAAATCCTATTAAGTGGGGGGAAAAGTTGCATGTGAGTTTTCCTTTTCACTGAGGGAAGATCAGTTCAGAAAGGGAGAAAATGAATGTTAATTCAAAAAGTAAATTTGACAAAATCTGGCATTTTGAGGGACACTAATAATAGGACTGCCCTTCCCTCCCCTTCCCCCCAAAGGAGAACAAGAAAGAAATTGTTGGATATTTGTATTACTCACACAAGAGAATAGCAGGAAGGCCAGATGGAATTGGGGCAGTTTTGTAACATTAAATTTTATTATCGCAAAAGGAAAATCAAGTCATAAAAACTAGAAATAATTTCACATGCAATCTTCTTTTCTGATTATATATATGTATGTATATATGTTAAAATGTAAGAAATGTATTATATTTAATAATAAATATAATAGAATGGGCTCATTTTATTTCATGGTTGTATGTTTTAAAATAAAAAATAAAATATCGGTAGTTTCCTCTTTTTCATTTTTGCCAATGTTGAAGGCATCCTCTCTCTTGGATACAATGATTTTATTGTTCATTTCTGATGTAACATTTGCTATAATTGAGGAAAACCAACAGAAGAAATGCCCTAGAATTAAGGGGGATAGAGAAGGGCTTCCTGGGGAAAGTGAGATGTGAAGGAAGACAGGAGGTGCGAGGCTGAAGAGCAGAGCCAGGCAGGGGGATGACATGGGGGCCGATGACAGTCAGGCAAGGGGCACTGACAGAGGGAATGTCCGGAGGTGGGAAATGGAGGATATTGTGTGAGAAACAGCCAGGAGCCCAGTGTCACTGGATCCAAAACTACATTATGGGGTGGTGTAAAGTACAATAGGACTGGAAAGGTGCATGGGGCTATGCCAAAGTGATTTTGTATCTGCTCCCAGCCCAGTTTGTTGAGTTGGGGGTGACACTGTTAGATCTTTGTTTTAGGAAGATCATTTTAGCAGCTTGATTGAGGATGGGTTGGACTGGGAAGAAACTAGAGGCAGACAGATCTCCCAGCAGCTATTGCTATGGCCCAGATGTGAGGTGATGAGGGTGTGCTCCAGGATGGGGACTGAGTCAGAAGAGAGAAGGGGATATTAGAGAGATGCTGCTGAGGTGGAGTCAACAGGCTGGGACAACAGCTTGAATATTGGGGGCAGGAAAAAGCCAAAGATAAATGAGTGAGGAGATAAGCAGGGCACCTAGGTTATAAGCATTGGGGACTGGGAGGGGGGGGCGGTGTTCAGAATGGGGGAGGGTTGGGGCTAAAAATGATGAGTTCAGTCTTGGACATGTTGAGTTTGAGATGGCTACAGGACATACATTGGAGATGCCCAAGAGGCACCAAACGGGAGGTGGGGGGCGGGGGGAAGGGGAGAAGAGCTAGATAAGGAGGTCTGAGAATTGTCACACAAAGAGATGATCACTACTGGGTGAAGATTGGGCAGAGGACCTGGAGAGGGAGAAGATGGGGGAGAGAGGAGAGGGATGGACAGTCAGTCACAGGCTGCAGAGAGGGAAAGAAGACTGAGGACCTGGCAATGATGAGCCCTCAGTGACCTGGAAGAGCCCCAAGAATGTTCTGTCCCCTCCCTGCCACCCTTCCAATCCCTGTAGGACTCAGTTTAGCCTCCCCTCCTGAAGGTCCTTCTCTGTCACCCCAGCTATTGATGCCCACCGCCCAGATAAGCTCCTGCCCTGTCTAGACACACACAGCCCATTTCCATTAGATGTCCTTCTTTAGAATGGCAGCTCCTGAATCCAGGTAATGTTTTAGCCTTTTTGGCATCACCATAACTTAGCCCAGCACCAGCACACAGTAGGCACTCCACTCACTTTTGCAGATACACACAGTAGGCACTTCACACGGTTTTTTTGCAGATGCACACAGTAGGCACTTCACTCACTTTTGAGGATGCACACAGCAGGTACTTCATGCACCTTTGCTGATGCACACAGCAGGAACTTCAGGCACCTTTGCGCATGCACACAGTAGGCAATTCACGCACCTTTGCAGGTACACACAGCAGGCACTTTACTCGATTTTGTGTACACACACAGCAGGCACTTCACCTGCTTTTGGGGATGCACACAGTAGGTGCTTCATGTGCTTTTGCAGATGCATACAGCAGGCACTTCACGCACCTTTGCAGATGTATACAGCAGGCACTTCACGCACCTTTGTGGAGGCATACAGCACGCACTTCACTCACTTTTGCAGATGCACATAGTAGGCACTTCACGCACCTTTGCAGACTTCTGGCTGCCTACAGCCGGAGCACATGAGCAGCTGGGGGGTCAGAGCAGATAAGGCAGGTCCAAAAGCCCCAAACTGGGGGAAGGCTCCCGGGGGTGGGGGTGGGGGTGGGGGGACTACTCCTCCCTTTTCATCCCCTCCCCACCCCTGCCTGCTCCAAACTGACGGGAAGGCTGGGGGACAGAAGCCCCAGATGCTGGGGGTGGGGGTCGGTGGAGACCCCCGGGGAAGGGGAATGTTCAAGTTTCGCAGCAGGGGCTGGAGGGGATGGAAGAGAATGGGGGGAGGACGCAGAACCAGCAGCTTTGGGGGGCTGCGTCAGGGCCAGGGGGAAGGGGAGGGGAGGCACCATGTGGGGGCGCACGTTCTGGAGGGGGCAGCACTGCCCGGGTCCGGAGGTGGGGGCGGGGAGAGGCAGGGCGTGTCCTCTGGGGGGAGGAGATGGGGGCGCTCCTGGGTCCTGGAGAGGCCTCGGGGCCCGGGTCTCAGGGCCTGAAAAAGGGGCTCAAGATTCCCCGTCCCGGGGAGAGGGAGGTGGGGGCGTCAAGGCTCCAGGATCTCGCAGCTGATTGGCTCGGAACTGGTTTAAATTTTAAAAAAGGCAGCGGGGGAGGGAGAGACAGAGGAAGCGGAAGTGGAACCGGTGTGGACGCCTTCTGGGAAATGTAGTCCCGAGCCGCGCATGCCCAGGAGCGAAGACTAGGGAGGAAGTCCAGACGACCACGGTCTAGAATGCCGGGTGTAACCTTGGTGTGTGATGAGTGACCCGGCCCTGCCGCTCTGCCGCGGCCTCCTTCAGGGCCGCCGGGACTGGGAGAAGTCTTCCCGGGCTTCGGGTGACGTCACCCCCAGGGGGTGGCCTGCTCACGTGCTGGGAGGCCCCGGCAGAGGTGAGTGCGAGGGGCCGCCCTGCCGCAGCGCGGGACGATCCCGGCCGGGGCTTAGTCAGGGCGGGGCCGGGGACCCCCTGCCAGCTCTAGGCCTGGCCTAGAATGCCCGTCCGTGCGCGTGCGCGGGCAGGAGGGTGGCCCTGGGAAGACTCGCGTGCGCTGGCGCCGCCGCGAAGGACGGGGCCGGGCTGTGCGGGGTGAATGACGTCTGCGGGATGATCGCCCCTAGCCAGACAAGGGAGGGGTTCTCCATGGTTTTCTCCACGCAGCCTGTCATGTGTTTCCCATGGCTTTGCATGATAATAGCGCAAGTATTTCTTGCCTTCTCCATGGGTGGGGGATGGTGAAAGGAGGGAGAGAACATGGAACTCAAAATAAGAATTAAGGAAAAATAAGGGAGACTGGGTCATTGGAATAAAGTCGCGTCTGTGTTTCATGTGCCTTTCGTATGAGGTTTTTATCAGAGACACTTCCTGGAAATCTTTTCCGCGGTGGATTCCCTTTCAATTTCAGATGCATCGGTACTTTTGTATGATCAAGATGGTCTCTCTTTTTGTTGGCTGATGAGCTCTTAGCTTCCCCATCGTTCACAACGTCTCTTCTTCATGGCTCCTGTCATCTGTTTGAGGTGAACCTTTCAGTCTAAGGCATGGAGTCAGAGCTGATCTTGGTCTTACAATGTGAGACCTTGGTCTACAGCAGCACTTCTTGAACTCTGAGTCCTGACTGGGGCGGGGTGTAGCTGAACATGGGGGTTGTGCAACATTTGGCAACAGTAGACGGTTTCTGAATGCGCAGTGAGCTAACTGAAGTCAAAGTCACATGCACGGTGAGTTTGAGGTATGGCATTCCCTGCCTTGTTATGTCATTCACGTTTCCCGGCAGCCTTGGTTCCGAACACACAATATGTGCACTTTGTACTGCGCATGCCATGCAGCGCCAACAAACGCAGCCAGAAACACCTGGGCTCAGACTTGAGACTGTCATATGTTAGGCATTGAGTGTTTTTACTGTACGTACAATGTTTTTTGCTCTTACATAGGCTTAATAGATTAATTATAGAAAATAAAGATTTATTATTTTCCTACCATTATTCCTAAGCATGTAAGTATCAAATTAGTGTATCTTTGGATTGTATTCTGTTATATTTGATTTTAAAAATTGCCTTAATCTCCTTCTTTTACTGAAACAAATGTTTAACTGCAGCAAGTAAAGGGAAAAGCCCTTTAACAATATTTTTCAGCTATCATCACTGTATGTCTATATAAGTGTGAACATCAATTTTTTAAACTGAGTACAAAAATGTAATTCATAAACTAAAGCTTCTATATGTTTCAGAAATTATTAGTAATATTTACTTATATTTTAGCACAAAAATATTTTTCAGTTATGAATAAGGGCCTAAATTTAGAGAGAAATAAAAATACTATTGACAGTGGCAGAGTCTTCATTACTAAGCTACATATAGTCCATCTAAATTGACAAGAAAGAGAAAATATGTCAAATCATTTTTGCAATATGGACTCACTTCTAATAATGAGGATGATGTGGAAAAAGCTCTTTGCTTAATTCATGATGAAGTTTTGGCTGTGGAGAGCATGAAACTTGCCAAACTAGAATGACCTCTTAGTACCAAGCCTGCAGTGCCCTGCAATAATCTTCCCATTAAACAAAAACACATTTACAATATAATGCAAAGCCTTAAGCTATGCATACCTGTGATCTGAAGACTTTCAATGGCCTATGATCTTCTTGGTTTTGAGGGAACAATCATGTTTTCAAGGCTTGTGTATAATTATAGAATGTGGTTATTTTTTTCCACTTCTACTGATTGATATTTGCTCCAAGCTGGATGTAAACTACAAACAAAGAGCAAGGCAAGACCTTGAATGTACTTATTAAGAGCTCAAGAGTAATGTTTTCTCATTGAGTATTACTGCAAAAAAATGAAAAAAAAATCCTAACTATACCTTGCCCTTAGCTGATTAGTAAAACAATAAATCAAAGCAATAAATCAAAGGAATATTTTCAAGGACTTTTAAAATCTTCAAAAGAAGAGAAACAATGTTTTGAGAAATTTGTATTATTATAGTTATATTATTAAAGAGTAATGACAACCATTAGGATGTCAGAAAATAAGTGATTCCATTTATAGGGTTTGATCCCCAGTATGAAATTCCAGATATCTGATAAAGTCTGTGCTGCAGCCTTCCCTCATTGAATGGATCCATATGTGTTATCTCCAGCAAGGTTTCAAGTATGAGCTCTAGATGAAGGCCTTCCCGTAGTCATTGCTGGCCAGTAGGAATATTCTAATGTCCAGTGACCTCCTCCTTCCCGCAGAAGGCATGTGCCCAATAAGCCCATTCATGAATGTAAGTCCTCTGATGTAAATAAGACTTGCTGTCTGGCTAAAGACCTACCCCCACTGAGTCCATGTAGGGCTTGTCTCCAGGATGAATTTTATGTTGTTTAACAACCTCTGTGGGATAGTTAGGTAACACAGTGGATAGAGAACCAGCCCTAGAGTCAGGGGGACCTGAGTTCCAATCCAGCCTCAACACTTACTAGCTCTGTGACCATATTTGCCTCAGTTTCCTCATGGGTGGAATGATCTGGAGAAGGAAAAGACAGACCACTCCAGTTTCTTTGCCTAGAAAACTCTAAATGGGAACACAAAGAGTGAGACATACTGTACAACCACAAGCTCTGTGCTCGATTGGAATGCCTTCATTTATTGCAGTGATAAGAGTTCAGTCTGATGTGACTTCTCTGATGGCCAGTGAGGGATGACTCTTATCTAAAGACTTTATTACATTCATTACATCCATAAAGTTTCATTCCAGTGTGAATTTTCTGATGTCTAATGAGCTGCGAGTCCTGGCTGAAGGCCTTGCCACCGTCTTTACATATAGAAACCATTTCTGGCAGAGATGGAGGGGATTGGGCTGGAAGTGGCTAAGAAATTTGTTAAGAGTAAAGAAGTGTCTTTGATGATGATTTCTCTGGCTACTAATTATGAAAATTATAAAACTGGCGTAATATATATTGAACATATACCTTTGAGCTACCTTAGTTCCAACATTCCCCAGATTTTTGCTTTATGGGTTAATATGCATATATTGCCAAGGTGACACCCACAGTGGCTATGGTGGCTTTGAATATGCTGGCATAATTCTGAATTGCGAAATATAGCAGACTCTCCACATGGAAGGCAGAACCAAAGCATTCAAAATACCATAACACCGAATCCCACCACCAGAAAGCCAAATCCATCATAGCAACAATCTATACACAGTAACAATGCAGAGGGCACACCATCCCTAAGCCTTCCCCCTGCTAGGACCTTCCCACAAATGAACACTCACAGCTCACTGCCTGCTGCCACTCTCTCCCACAGTATCTAACTGCTCTGACCAACTTCTTTGAACCTCCATTCTACCCTTCTCACTCTACCCCTTCCTGTTCCACCCATTTGGCAAGCTCCTCCCACCACAGAATCATGTAACTCAGGCTTCCATGTGACTCAAGCAGGTCTCATGGGCCTGTTAATTGATGGGAAAGATCTTCCCATTAAACAAAAACACATTTACAATATAATGCAAAGCCTTAAGCTACGCATACCTGTGATCTGAAGACTTTCAATGGCCTATGATCTTCTTGGTTTTGAGGGAAGAATCATGTTTTCATGGCTTGTGTATAATTATAGAATGTGGTTATTTTTTTCCACTTCTTCTGATTGATATTTGCTCCAAGCTGGATGTAAACTACAAACAAAGAGCAAGGCAAGACCTTGAATGTACTTATTAAGAGCTCAAGAGTAATGTTTTCTCATTGAGTATTACTGCAAAAAAATGGAAAAAAAAATCATAACTATACCTTGCCCTTAGCTGATTAGTAAAACTGACTAGTTGAGGAAATATCTCTCATGACTATACATATATCTCTATCTATCATCTATCTATCTGTCTATCTACATGTTTGTGGATAGGTAGACAAAATTTGGTATTGTTCTGAGTTCTGAATTCTGGTATAATTGTCTGAATTACCATTACACCAGTAAACTCCCATTGAAGGAAAATGCCATGAGCTGCTGGAAAGGAGTGTGATCTGAGAATTGCTACAGTTTGCTGGCTACACCTGAGAAGATTGAGAAGACAGCCTTACAGAGGTAATAGAAGAAGCCTTTTGACTCAGTTTTCCCATTTTGATATTTCCTTTGTGAATGGGAATATTTCCCACCTCATTAATCCTTAGTTCAGCAGTGATACCCTGTGAATAATGTGGAACTTGGCGACATGATTGGCTGTTCCAAAAAGTTAACTGACTTTCCTGGAATTGACCAGAGCTGAAGAAGGTTACTCTATGCCCTTGGAATCTTAACGTTGTTACCACCGTGTCCCTCCCTTTTCCTTTCATAACCAACTTCTAAAACCAGGGAAGGTGAATTGTAAAGGTATTTTTTTAAATAGTGAGTCTTCTTGTTGCAATACTTGAATATCTCTGAGTTGCTGTAATGTGTAAGACCTTATTGTTTTGATTTTACTATTCTGAATGGGTGGTCACCATTTCTTTCAATTTCTCAACTAAGCAACTAGGAAGATGAGTCAGTAGGCTTACCATCTGGCACCTTGTTAAAATATATGTCATTATGTGTAGCATCAGATCTGAACAATCTCACTCCTTTTCTAGATGATCTGATAAGATACACAAATATGGACATGCATCCCTCCAAATCTGCCCTCAAAGATGGTGAGGGTGGAGCAGGAGGCCCAGGATAAAAATGTACAAGTTTTAAATTCTAGGTAAAAATTTTAGTTTCAAGCTTTAATGAAAAAGTAAACTTCACTTTGAGAAAAGAATAGCTCCTTTTCTTACTGTTTTCCCTGAGAATTGGACATATGACCTTGGCTCTCCAGCGCTTCTCTTGGGATGAGTGATACAAGGTCAACAAACATCAAGTTCCTGAGTGATATATACTTGTATTTTCTTTTCATCCAAAAACTAATAAAGCATAAGACTATAAAGTTCCTTAGGGTCCAATGAATATAGAGATATGGAATGAAGGTTTTGTGAAATTATTATTTTTCTTTTACCTAGGATATACAGGCTTTGACTGTGTTTTAATAATTGTCTGTAAAATCTCAAAATTAGATTAAGGCATTTTCATGTAAAATGGCTTTAATAAGTTGTGAATAAAACTTAAATGATGATTTTCTTTTCCGGCTTTAAAATGTCTCTCTGATCACATGAAGAGGCACCTGTAATTGCTGCCCTGGGACCTGGGGGTCCTGCTTCCTGCCCTCAGCTCTCCCAGCTCTCACTGCCTTTCAATGAGAGAATTTCCCTTAGGAAAGAATAACAAGATAGAGAGAAAGGCCTCCAAATTCAAATGTTTCAGGACTGTAAGAGAGGATTAAATTGGGATAGACAAGTTGGGGTCGAACAGCAGGGAGGACAGGGACACCTGCCTGGTGGGGGAGGGAATGGTTGGGAGAGACAGGAGGGAGGGAGGGTCTGGGTGTCCTAGTTTGGAAGAAGGTGCATGTGGGACTAAAGCTGGAAGAAGACCAGGAGATTCTGCTCAGAAGGAGGAGGGTCTGAGTCCCAGAGCAGGGGAAGGAGAGGGGAAGAGAGGTTGTGGGAGGGGGACTCTATGAGATGACCAGTTGGGGTGTGGGGGGGGGGAGGGCAGGTGGAATTGAGCCCTGGGGTGGAGTGTGGAGGCCTGGGAGGGGTCTAGAGGGGAAAGGAGTTATTCTAGTGGCTAAGACATTCCCTGTGATGAAGCGCAGGGCTTGGGGAACAGAGGCAGGCAGGGTCTGGGGAGCCATTGGAGGAAAGAGAACATCTTGGCATTTTAGCAGGACTGGGCCGAGCTGAGCTCTGGGACTGGGAGGACCTGCCCAGAGTGTTCTGGCTGGAAGAGGAAGCCCATGGAGCTGAGATCTAGCTGCTTTCTTTCTTTGGAACTGTGATTATGCTTCCTACTTCCTTTGGATCTGAGCTTCCTGTTCCTCCCAGAAGCCAGCTCTGTGCCTGGAGCTCCCAGGTAGGTCTGAGTCAGGGAGCCATACAGCTCTCAGCTCCTCCTGGCTGCCCTTTCCTTCCCTTGTGACCTCATGCTTAGTGTCCTCCAGGGCTGCCAGGAGCCCTCCTTTCTCCATTGCTGGCTCCCTGGCAGGATCCCAGGCCCTGCCTCTCTTCCAGGGTTCCCATCTCATCCCAAATGTCCTGGGATACCTTCCCCAGGTTTACCATTGAATCACACTTGCCAATCTTTAGACTTCCCCCATAGGGACCCAGGAAGTCCTCCTTCAGCTGCCCTCTCAGGACCCCAGTGTCCTGTCCCCTACCCCCAGCTCCTGTTCAGAGATTCCATTGTCCCACCAGCAGCCCTAGCTCCCTTTAAGGACCCAGGAGTCCTGCCTCCTTGCCCCCAGGGCCTACCTAAGACCCAGACACCAAAGCTTATGCCACGCCTCTCTTACCTGGACCTGCGGCTCTCCTGCTGCCTCCCTCTCAGATCCCAGGTCTTTCCTTCCCTGTCTCCAGTTTCCCTCCAGGGACTCAGATAAGCAGCCTCCAAGGCTAAGCTCCAAAGAGGGTCCCAGGAGTTGCATCCCCCACTCTTGGTTCATAGGGAGACCCAGGACACAGTTACTTTGTCTGCTCAGGCTCAGCTGCCCTCCTGGGAACTTTCTGTCACTCAGGTATCCCCTCTTCTTCCCCCCTTCCTTTGTTACCCTGTTCTGCCTCCCAGAGCCTTTCTTACCTTGGCCTCCTGCCCTTCTCCCACATTCTTCTGAGCCCTCAGTCCCCCTGCCAGACAACTGAATTCCAGTCAGGATTATGTCTCCCTGCTCAGCTTGACCTGGTCACTCCTAGCATCTCCATCCCAGAGACCTCCCTGTCTTCAACCTTCTCTATCTACCCTCCCTCCTAGATCAAGAGGAAGGGGAAAAGGGTTTGGGTATGGGGGAGGGGGCCTGGTGCTGAACAAGCATAAAGAAAGCCAAGATATGACCCCTGGAGAATATGGATGAATGAGTAAAGTGGTTATCAGGGTCAAGCAGGTGTAATGAGGGAGAATTTAGATTCTGTTATGTGTTTGTTGGGGAGAGGGGAGGTAGGGAGGGCAGAGGACCAGTTGGAGGGAGAGCTCTGGCTCAGGAGCCATGGAGGCTCTGACTGGTCTCATCCCACCTGGGATCCCAAAGCTCCTCCTGCCTCCTGGTCTTTGTAAGAGAATGGGGGAAGGGAATAGTCTTCCTGTTTAGACCTTCATTTCCTAACCTGAATCTCCTTGCTGCCTATCTCCTCCCCCCCATGGGTTGGGGCCTCTCCCTTGATGGCAAGGTCAGGGTCTTTGTAATTCCTGTAGGACTTCACCCTCTGTAAATCCCTGTCAGCCCACCTGCTGCCCAGGAAGAGAAGGGAAGGACCTGTGCTCCTCTGGGATCCTCCCTCCCCAGCTCAACCTGCATAGCACCAAGACCTGGCCCAAGGTGGGCACCTGGAGCCTGAGGGAATGGCCCCTGAGAGCTGCAGACCCACAGCCCAGGTGAGTGTACTCTGTCCTCAGACTTGACCAACAAAGAGGCCATTTCCAGATGCAGAGGATTGTCTCCCTATGGATCGTTTCTTTACAAAAATAGGCAAGAAATTGAAAACAGTGGTAACCACACTGCCCTGCTCTCTCCTTCTGTGTTGTAAAATGATTTATTGGCACTTTAGGATCTCCAGCACTAACCTCCTCACCCTTGTAGCTGCCTTTTAAATTCATCTTTATTACAACTGAGTCACCTTAGGGACATCCACTTCACTCATGAGTTTCTATTTCTTAGACACCATACCTTTGCTCTGTTTTTTACATGCCTAACATGCTCTCTCTCTCTCTCACACATGCACTCATGCATGCATGCATGCGCACACACACACACACACACACACACACACACACAGACACACACTATATCTCTCCCTTCTTTTGTTTCTTTTAACCTACCTCTCCCTTGTAGCCACTGAAGCTCCAGGGAATCCCTTAACCCTGAAAGTTTCCCCAGCACTGGTCCTTTGCAGGGCTGTCAGCAGAGGAGAAATTGTCCTCCTGCTGCAGCTCCTATCTTCCTGCCTTGGCTCACACACACTTTCCCAGGTCTCTGAATCCTTTCCATTTACCAATTCTTAGGTGAAGTCCACAAGCATTTAGAAAGGATAGGGACACTGGGCTCACCTACTCTGTGTACAAAGGAAGAAAAAACCAGTCCCTGGCCTCAAGGAGCTCCCAGTCTAATGGAGAAGATGACAGGTCAGCAGCTTTGTCCAAACAATCTCTCTGCGGTATGGATGAGAGGTGCTCTGAGAGGGAAGGATCTACACTAGCTCAGTGTCTGAGGCAGCATCTGAACACAGTTCTTCCTAACTCCAGGGAAAATGCTCTGAAATGAGAGATGCATTGTCTTCTTGTGGAGTAGCAAGGAGGCCAGTGTCATTCTGTGAGTGAGGAGGTGGCAGGAAATGAGGTGTAAGAAGACTGGAGTAACTGGTGATGTCTCGGTCATGAAGGGCTTTGAATGCAGAATTTGTACTTGATCCTGGAGGTGGGGGGAGTCCAGGAAGCTGGAGTTTATTGAGTAAGGGATCAGACCTGTTGTTAAGGAAAATTCCTTTGTGGACCAAATGAAGGAGGCATTGAAGTGGGGAGAGTCTTGAGGCCAGCTCACCCAGCAGCAGGCCTCAGCAACTGGCCAAGGGTGAGACAATGAGAGCCCATACCTGGGCAACTGCAGTATCATGGGAGATAAGGGAGTGTGTCTGACAGATGTTACAAGGTACAATTCACAGACTTTGACAGCAGGTTGGATAAGAGGGGAGAGAAGTAGGGGTTGAGAATGAGGCATAGGTTGGTGGAGCATGAGGCTGCCTTTGACAGGTAGAGAAGGCAAGAAGTTCTCTTGTGGACAGTGTAAGTTTAGGATACTGGATATCATGTTGGAGATGTCTGAAAGGAGGCTGGGAGCATAGCTAGCTCAGCTTGAATGGCTTTGGTTGTGGAAGGACAGTCAGGGGTGAGGTGCTGAAATGGGTGATTGGGTGGGGAATACTGTGTGCCATGCCCAGTACTCAGGGCTGGGACATGAAATATCCCAAGTAAAGGCAGTCCCTGCCCTCAAGGAGCTTATACTCTGGTGAGGGAAGCCAACATGTAAAAGGAAGCTAAAACATCTCATGGATGGGTCCCAGACCCTGGGCACGGTGAAGAAGCCAGTCAGATCAAGTCCCAAAGTGGTGCAGGCATGTCAGACATGGAATGGGCCAGCTGGACTCTCTCCTTAAGTGAAAGTTCATGACCCCACCCCTCAGTGGTAAAGGACGGATGTGGGAGGATGGAGAAGGAAGGAGGTCAGAATAAAAGGGAAAAAAGCTTGGAAGGTTCTGTTGACAGTGAGTTAGATACCCAATTATCAATCAATAAAAGCATGTCTTCCTCCATTGAGAGCCCTCACTGTGAGTAAATGCTGTGAAGGGGAGAGCAGGGACTGAAGGGACTCCAGTAAAAAGGAGACACAGACAAATTCTTGGGAATCTCCAAAAGAGGGAGAAGATGGATAAATTCCATAACTGTTCAGCAGATAAATGGTAGAAGTAAAGGAAATTAAAACTGAAATGTGGATTCCCAATAAAGCCTTGATCTGTTATTTGAAGGAAAAAATCACAGTGATGAAAAGGTAGAAAGAATTTTAACTGCATGATAGAGAATGAGCCAAAATAATAGAAGGTGAGTCATGTCACTACATAATGAAAGTGGAAGCAAGTGAGAGGGGGACCATGAGATTCCTGGCACATTGGCCAAACAGATGCTCTACATTTAAGAGGTTGAACAAACGAATGAGCTGTGCCATGTATCAGCAGATTTTCAGATCTGGTCCAGTGGTCATCTGTGTTGTTGTTCAACAGTCTACTCCTCTTGACTCTTGTTCTCCCAAATTCCAGAGTTCTAGGTGTCTGCATTGACCCTTTATTTCTCATGTCTTTCTCATGAATTAGCTCAAATCCAAACCTTGGTTAAAAAAGTATTACCTTTATAATAAACTCCTTTCCGGTTACTTATTTCTTTATACCTGAATAATCACAAATAATGAATATGTGCCGTTCACAAATGAAAGCAACCATAAAGCAAAGGCATGAGATGTTTTAGACATGACACATACCCAGAGCTACCTCAAGCCCTCAGTATAGCAACGATGGATCTTTTTTCCTTTACTGGAAATACTCCCATAGTGCTCAGTTTAGTCCTCAATGTGATTAAAATCTCTTAAGAATCCTTTTTATGTTTTCATCTGGATAAGACTTTATTTTAACCACCCAGGAATTAAACTGGATCTTTTCTTTTTCTTTATGCTCTTCTCAGTAATCACAGGGAACCCCCGACCCCAACCTCCACCTCCCATCTTCCCCCTGTCCCTAAGTGTGTGTGTATATATACACACATGTACCTGCTGGTATCGACATGGGATTTTCTTAATGACATATGATTTATATCTGTTCTGATGACGTAGAAATTTCCCTTCTTCTCTCTTTGTCCTCCAGAGATCTCCATGTATCTCTGACAGATCAAATAACTTCTCTGTTTCCATAGGGAGAAACAATTCTTAGCAGTACATTTCTCAACTTTATTCCAGCTGCAAATATGAAAAGCTTTTCTTCACCTTCCATTGGGCTTTTCATGACTGTGGTTCTAAGTGTTGGCACTGACACTCATAAGGTTCTGACCTTTGGGTAAATCCTCCTTCAGTGCTTCCATTTCCTCATGTACATTGATGAGCATTGGACTAGACTAATTCTAGAGTCTCTTTCAGCTCTAATCCTATGACTTTTTATGGCTTAGGGGTTGGTGACATTCCAGGATGTGGCTGTGGACTTCACTCCAGAAGAGTGGAGCCTCTTGGACCGTCCTCAGAAAGAGCTGTACAAGGAGGTCATGCTGGAGAATGCCCAGAACCTGCTCTCCCTAGGTAAGGACACTTCCTCTAGATCTATGAATCTACCATCAAAGGAACTGTATTCATTCCCTTCCTAGTGTTCAGGATTGGGAGCATTTATCAATGACTGGAAAGGCCAAAATGCAGATCTTTTGTGTCTGAGATGGTCCTCCTGACGCCTGCTTTCCTGTAAAAGCTTTTTGCATCATGTGCCTGGGTGCTGGGGGTTTTGGTTTGCTTCTTTTTTCCCATGTGAAGCAGTCCCTTTCTGATTCTAGGGAGCCTGAGGTCAAAGTTCAAACCAGGGTTAAAGAATCTCAGACTAATCTTAGAGGATGTACCTAGTCTGACCTCTCCTTGAACATGAACTTGGTCTGCCAGATCTCTGAGAAATGCTCAGGCAGCTTTTCCTTGGTGATGGGCCATGCAGCAAAGCCCTTACCTCCCAAAGCAGGCTCTTCCCATTTCGTTAGGTCTGGTCTTTGGAAGGTTCTTCTGGTTAACAAGCATCAATTTGTAGCTCCCAGATTTGGAAAGATGCCCAAGGGCTATTAAACCTTGCACATTCTTTGACCTAGCAATTGCGCTACTAGGTCTGCATCCCAAAAGAGATAAAAAGCAAAGAGGAAAATTATCTACATGTACAAAAATGTTCATAGCAGCTCTTTTCCGGGGGTAAAGAATTAGAAGATGAGGGGAAACTCATCCACTGGGTAACAAATTGTGGTGTGTGATTATGAGGCTCTGAAAAGACTTGTATACTTGGATGCAAAGTGAAATGTACTGGATACAAAGTAACAGCAGAATTGTGAGATGATCAGCTGTGAATGACATGGCTATTCTCAGCAACGCAGTGATCCGCGGCAGTTCTGAAAGATGAGAAATGCTATCCACCCTCAGAGAAAGAACTGATGTCTGAATACGGAATGAAGCATACTTTTTTTAAACTTTTCTTTTCTGGAGATTTTTTTGTGGTTTTTTTTTTTTTTTGTGCTTGTGTGTCTGTGTTTTCTTTCACACCATGACTCTAATGGAAATGTCCTACGTGATTGCACATGTATAACCTATACCAGATTTTTACCTTCTCAGGGAGGTGGGGTGAAGAAGAAGGAAGGGAGAGAATTTGGAACTCAAGTTTTAAAAACGAATGTTAAAAGTAATTTTTACATGTAAATGGGGAGAAATCATAAATAAAAGCTAAGAAAAATAAATTTATAGCTTAAAGCTCCTACTCTTACTCTCAGAAGCTTGGTATAGCAAGTGTGTCCTTCCTCTTCCTTCCTAAATGTCCAAAATTCCAGGACAAATGGTTGGAAGGGAGAAAATTAAAAATGTATGTGTGTTTACTATATGCCAGTTAGTGTGCTGGGAGTTATCTTTACAAATATTATCTAGTTTAATGCTTGGAACAAGCCCGTGAGTTAAATGGTATTATTATCCTCATTTTATAATCCGGGAAACTTAGGAAAACACAGGCTAAGTGACTTGCCTGGGGCATGTGGCTAGTGAGTGTTTGAGACCATATTTGAACTCAGAACTTCCTGAATCCAGGACTCTGCACTCTCGGCACTGCACTACCTGATGCCTCTTAATTTCTAGATAATGAAATCTATGGGTTCAGACCATCCTTCTGTGAAGGAAGTGGAGAAAACAGAATTTTCTGCTTCCAAATTGGCTTCCACATGATCTTCCCATCTTCCACCAAGGATCCCAGCAGTAAATATCATGGGAAAGAATCTTGAGGAATCCTGGGAGCCTCCTTTGTGCCCCATTTCTCTAAAGAGAGCTAAGTTGCTGGTGTTTCTCCATCCTCATCCTTCCTTATTCCCATGCCCAGGACTTCCAGTGCCCAGAGAAGGTTTGATCTCCCATTATGCAGGAGGGGAAGCACCATGGACGCTGAATCGAGAAGACCCCAGAGCCTCCTGTCCAGGTGAGTGAGGGGAAAGCAAGTCTGTGAGGGCTGTTATCACTAGTTACATGTCACAGTGAAGGGAGTGCTAGACTTGGGGGCAGGAAGACCTGACTTGAAATTCTTTTTCTGACACTTTTTTAACAGTGGAATCCCAGGAAAGTCACTGAACCTCATATTCTGTAGTGTGTTTAGCTGGGACTTTAGAAGGTAGGGGGAGCATTCCAGGCATGAGGGGCAGCCAGGGAAAACCCATGGATACTGGAGATGGTTTGTCCTGTTCAAGGCATAGTAAGGAGGCCTTTGCTCCTGGATTATAGTATATGTGAAGGAGGAGTAAGATGAAAGAAGCCTGGAAAGGGAGGAGAGCAGGAGATGAGGAAGGCCCCTAACAGCCTAACAGAGGATTTTACATGTCATCCTGGTGCTAGGGATCCATTTTAGTTTATTGAGGAGACAGTGACTGACAGCTGGTTAGAGCATTGACTGGTCTACGGAGAGACTTGAGGCAGTGAGACCCAATAGCAGACTTTTGCAATATCACGTGGTATGAGTGTGAGAGATGGTGAACAGAGAATGACATTTCTTTTATGAGCCCAATAGGAGGGTGACCTGGATAGTGTTAGGAAAGTAGGAAGACGGGAGGATTGGGGGAAAGAGAATGAGGTTAGTTTGGGACATGGTAGGAGGAGAACCCAAAGAGTTGAGTGTCACCAAAACCTAGAAAGAATAGAATATCACAGAAAAGGGGGTGAATGACAGTGTGAAAAGGAAGGATGAGGACTGAGAAAAGGGCCTTTGGTTTAGCAATTAGGAGATCACTGGTCGCTTTGGAGGGAGGAGTTTCCATTGAACAGTGAAACTGGGAGCCAGACTGCAGAGTTTAGTAGGAAGTAAGAGTAAAGGAGTTGGAGACCCCAAGTGTAGATGGCCATCTCTAGGTGTTTCACCATGAAAAGGAGGAGGGATATAGGATAAAATCTACTGGGGATAAATGGGTCACATATGGGTTTTTTGAGGTCCAAGGAGAAATGGTTTGATTTGTAGAAGCTGGAAATAAGCCAGTAGAAAGGAAGAGATTGAAAATTAGTGAGAACATGGAGTTGATTGAGTTGGGCATATGCTATAGGAACAGGAGGACCCCCTCTTCATTAGAGACTGAGGTAAAGGAGGAAAATAAGTTTTCTGTTTTATGTGAGATTGTGATGAGCTGGGGAGCTTGGGGCAAGTGTCCAATTGTTTCAGTGAAATGTGAGGCCAAGTTCTCAGCTGAGAGGGTTGGTGGGAGCAAGCCATGTATTGGGGAGGAATGAAATGATCTGGAAAAGCTAGGATAGGGAACCAGTTAGGGAGGTGTCAAAGATTGCCAGAGTCTAGCTGAGCTAGTTACTGAAATATAGGGGTCCCAAGTAACCTGGATTCATGATTGTCTCACTTGGTCCATCAGCATGTGAGCAGAGTGAAGGCCAGGGCTTATCTTGAGTGAATCCGCTGTTGAGGCCGCAGAAGTCCCCAAGCTAAATTCCTTTCCTGATCTTTATGGTCCAGTCTTTGTCTCCATGCTTGGAGAATCATTGGCCAGATCCCGGTAGGTGACTGCCATCCTCAGGTTAGGGAGATGGGAGGTAGATTCCCAGGTGTCCCACAGCAGGACACCCTCCAGCAGCCGTTAGGATCTCCAGTATTAGCTGTGCTCGGGGGCCATCCACATTAGAACTGGACCAAGGTCAGAAGGTAAAAGAAGGTGACAGAAAGTAAGGCTGAGGCCAAAACCTGCATGTGACCAAAGGAGAGAGATTTGCAGGAGAATGGCAGTTCAAGGATAGCATAATTGGGGAGAAAATAGTCACGACAATTATGTAGTGCCTTATCTGTGCCAAAACTTTACAAATGTCTCGTTTGATCATTGTGAGAATCTTAGAAAGGAGATGATATGCTTATCCTCATTTTACAGACAAGGAAACTGAGGCAAACAGGGTCTTAACTGGCTCTGGAACTCAGGTGTTCTTGACTTCAGGCCCAGCTCTGTTGTGCTGTCTCTGTGTTTCTAACCAGGATACATGAGTGAGCTGGGAAATGGGAAGAGAATTGGAAAGTGACCTTGCTGAGAGTTGGGAACTTCTTAGGTTTTAGCTCCCTGTCTAGCCAACAAAATGAACAGCATGAATTGTTAGGCATTATAGAAAAGATTTGTTTTCCTGTTGGCTGGTGAGAAGGGCTGCATTAAACGGGAAGAGTACTTGAAGGGCAATCGCACTATTGCTTTGTTTTTTTAAAGCAACATTTGCGTATAAAACCTTTTTGAAAAAAATTAATATTTTTCCCAGTTAAATGTAAAAACAATTTTTAACATTTTAAAAAAATTTTCAAGTGTCAAACTCTTATTCACCCCAACCCCATTTTTTTGTAACACATGGGGATGTTTCCATTTTTGGTTTTTAATCTCTCTGAGGTATAGGCTTAGCAGTGGTGTTGCTTGGCCAAAGCTTATGCAGAGTTTGATAGTGCCTCGGGCATAAGTTGCAATACCTCTTTACGGTGGTTGAGTCAGTGTAGCACTTTACCAATAGTGCCTCAGGGTCTAAGTTCTCCACATTCACTCCACCATTTACCATGTTCCTTTTCTGTTATGTTAGCCAGTCTCATAGGTGTAGAGTGATCCTTCAGAGTGGTTTTAATTTGCATTTCTCTAATCAATAGTGATTAAGATCATTTGTTCATATGACTTATAAATAGCTTTGATTACTTCATCTGAAAACTGCCTGTACACATCCTTTGACCACTTATTGTGGAATGGTCCTTATTTTTATAAAGTTCACTCAGTTCTCTGTATGTTTGAGAGAAATGGGCTCTTGATCAGAGAAACCTGCTGGCAGTGTTTTCAAAGTTTATGATTACTCAATGTATTTCCCTCCATCCTCCACCCCCTTCCCATTTTTCTCATTCTCTCTCTCCTCTCACCCTCCTCATCTTCAGAAGTGTTTTGCTTCTGACTTTTATCTCCCCCAATCTGCCCCTCCTTCTATCAGCCCCCCCCTTCTCTTCACTTCTACCTCTCGTACTTTTTTGTAGGGTAAAGTAGATTTCTATACCTAACTGAGTGTGGTTATTTCCTCTTTGAGTCAGTTCTGAGGAGAGTAAGATTCACCCTCCCACTCACCTCTGCCATCTTTTCATCTATTGTAAAAGCGCTTTCACACCTTTTTCATTTCAGATAATTTACCCTATTCTGCCTCCCCTTTTCCTCTCCTCTCCATGCACTTATCTTTTCCATCCTTAATTTTATTTAAAACAAACTTTCTAAGGAACATAATATCTTTCTGGCGTTGACACACCAACTGCACCTTCACACATACTCTTCTGAATGACTCATCTACGTTGCCGAGCAATTCCTTTGAAGATCTGCTTGTTTAACCAAATAACTTGTGGTAGATGATTATAGAGGGAATTAGGAAGTCCTGTGTTAGAAGGAATGATGGGAAAATCATGCAAAATTGCATGAAATAATGAAGAGCAAAGTGAGCAGAACCAGGAGAACATCATTACACCGTTACAGCTGTGTGGTTGTAAGAATGGCATTGAAGGGCAGCTGGGCGGTGCATTGGGCAGAGCACTGGCCCTGGAGTGAGGAGGACCAGAGCTCAAATGCAGCCTTAAACATTTGACATTTACTAGCTGAGTGACCCTAGGCAGGTCGCTGAATCCCAATAGCCTCACCATAAAAAAATGACAGTGAGTGAATAAATTATATTCATTATAACTGTACAGGACATATAAAGCAAGGTGATATCTGCATCAGAGTATGAACTGAGAAGCAGAAGAATGTATAGAATAAATTTACATATATGTATATTTGTATCTAATAGTAGCCAACTTTAGAGTGGGGGAAGGAAGAAAAAAAGAGAAAAAAATTTACATGATAATTTTGTTGTGTATTCAGAAGGAATAACAAGTGCAGATCAGATTTGCCATTTCATGCACAGTAATCTTTTTTAATTATATTTTGTTGTGGAAATGCTTAATTTATTCTATAAGTATGTATTAAGGTAAAAAAAGAAAAGAAAAAGGGAGAAAAGAAGAAAATAAAAATAAGGGGAGAATAAGTTCAAGTCAGAAAAAAAAGCCTTAAGACTGTAATGAGGACCAGTATAAGGACTGTTTTTGTAGAACAGTTGTGATGGTCCTGCGTGGTCTTAAGGTGGCTTCTAATGTGCTCATGGTTTCCAAGGAGCCTGCCATCTGTGCAAAGATGTAACAGTTTGATCTGGTCATTACCCTGGTGATGAGCTGTGCTTACAAGGTAATGTGGGAAAGGCAGAAGTACTTGTGTAGTGGCAGAAAGCAAATGAGTACACATGTGTGACTGGGACCATCCAATGGCAATCGATTTGCACTTGAGTTTCGAACCTTACTGACTGTTGGGAAACAACTTGATGTCAGCTTGTGAACCAAAAGGAAGGCTGCACTTAGTCAGAAGTGGTCAGAGTTTGATGGACTCACTGCATGAATCTGAAAACCATTTATGCCTGATCGTGGGAGTTTGGAATCACAGCAGAAAGAAAACGATCGTGCTTCAAACATGTACATGTTTGCTGTTCTGGGGGGATATATATATTCACATGTATTTCATTTAAATAAATTTACATATTTATCATATGTATTATAGAAATATATGAACACATTTCTATACTAAATAAATTTATGAAATTAAAATAGGGTTTACATTTATTTTATTAAATTAAACATATTTATAACTAAATTGGGGAATTATTTTCTGCTCTCTATTCCACTAAAGAATTTTTAGCCCAAACCTCTTAGGCCATTACTGTGGAGACCCAAAGGGTTTTATCAGTCACCAAAAGCCTGGGACTACAATATGATCATTTGCTGTCCATTTCCTGATAGAAGAATGACAAATTCAAAGTCCAGTAGAACACATTCTGTTTTTGCACATAGGAAAAAATGAATTTTTAAAAATCATGTTCATTGAAAGAT
This sequence comes from Notamacropus eugenii, assembly GCF_028372415.1. Classification (NCBI taxonomy): domain Eukaryota; kingdom Metazoa; phylum Chordata; class Mammalia; order Diprotodontia; family Macropodidae; genus Notamacropus; species Notamacropus eugenii. Next base: position 5,926,432 of record NC_092876.1, on the reverse strand, counting down.
TCCGGATTTTCTTTTTTTTTTTTTTTTTAGGGAACAGAAGCATTCAAAGATAAAATTTTTAAAAGGAAATAGATAATGGCCCTCCTAAATGAGCAATGGATCAGACCAGAACATACCTTGCCTCAGGTGAATACAAAAACAAGGCTGGCAGTTATGTGGTCTTAGACATGAGAGCAGAAAAGGGAAAATAAAAGAGAGCAGCAGGGAAATTAACCCTCCTTATAGATGTGATGGGTAATGAAACAGTGTGAATATTTAGTGTGAATATAAGTTTGGGCTTATCTATGGATCTAAAGATAATATAAGCAAAGTTGGAAATTACTAAGGAACAGCTTTGAAGCATATGATTACAAAGGACTGTGTTAAGTTATCAGAACTGATCAATAAAGAGGAACAGGAAGATCCCCAACCCATAAAAAGTACCAATAACAACTGGCATTTGGAGAAATGCAATGGAGAGGGGAGGAGGGTGAAAGCTGGATCATGGGTTCATGTGCCCCCTGGGACTGTGGAGTTCTTTCCTCAGGAAAGTCTCCAGAGATCCAGAGTCCTGAGTGGTTGGGTATGACACTAGCAAGTAAGAGGCTAGCTGTGGGAGATGACAAGGGTCTCAGAAACTCCTTGTCAAGATTTCCAGCTTTCCCCCACCCCAAAATATCCTACAGAACATTTGAGACCCTCACCTCATTCATGGCTGAACTGTACACCTTGACCTTGGGTTGTTTGTCTGACTGTTGAGAGTACTGGACCTGATTGGAAGAAGACATGCCTTCAAATCCTGCCACTGGCTCCTGGGAGCTGCATACTTTGTCTGAGCCTCAGGCAGAGATCTAAAACCTGTCTATTTAAAGGCATCCATACACCAAAAGTATGGCTCCTCCTCTCAATGCAGAGAACTGGAATCCTAATCTCTGGGAATCCCCCAGCTATGCTGACACAGTCACTGAAGGGCCATGACATAGAGGGATATACAGTCATTAAGAAGGAAAATAATCACCAGGAGCCTGAGACTGGCACCCATTATGTCAGGGATCATTGTCCAGTCCTGGTGCTTGGCAATGTTTGCCTGCTCTTCCAGAGTAAGATACTGATCCACTCCTTATAATCATGGTACTTGGTAATACCTTCCCAAAGAAATTATTTTTTAGACAGCTAAGTACAGAATGCTAATCATCATTTTTCATAAGCATAATGAATATAACTGTAGGATGTAAAAAGCATTATAGTTTTTAAAAACCCAACAAAATGTGCATTTTAAAAATATCTGAACTCAAATTACATTTTGTAGCATATTTTTCATACTGTTTATTGGGCTTTCAGCTCATACTTTTGCAGCATTACCTCGAAAATGATATTACAGGCATGACAAATGTCCTACTTCCACTGGGCATTTTTTAATAAAGGTTTTTCTTTAAAAAAAAAATGTGCAATGGAGAAAGACCATCTAGTACTGTGCACAGAGAATACCTAGTAAGTAATAGGGCTTGAATAATAGTCTCGGCTGCAGGAATTTAATTAGGTTACTCAGCCATTCTGAACTCATGGTTGGACTTGAGCATGTATTGAGAATAGTAGTTTTTCCTATGTTTCAGGTTTGTTGTGAGAATCATGCGTTGTTGTATGTGAAGCTCTTTGTAAATGAAATCATCCTGGGGATATGAGCCAAAGGCATTTTCAAATGATTAATTCTGCCCATTTCTGTAGGGAAATAGATTATAAATCAAATACTTTCTGTCAATGGAGGGAAGAAGATATTTTTATGTATATATGTGTCCACAAATAAATATGTTTTGTTCTTTGTTTCCTTCAGATGGACAGACCAGGCTTGAGACCAGGGAGCTTGCTTCAGAGCTAAGCATTTCTGTGGAAACATCACAAAAGCCAAGATTCATGAATGATGACCACTCTGACTTCAATTTGAGAGAAATCTGTGAATCTCATATCAAGAGCAAGAAAAATCAGAGAAGTCACTGTGAATTTGATAAAGATGGAAAGTGTTTCAGACAAAGTTCAGTCCTAGTTCACCATAAGAAAAACACATCAGGGAATGGCTGTTCACAAGATCATAAATATAGAGAAAGCTTTGCTAAACAGATAGGGCATGTTGAGTCTCATGAGAAGCCTCTGGAAGTGCAAACTTATCAATATGGTGAATGTGAGATGACCTTTAGCTTGAATTCAGAACTAATTAGATATCAGAAAAGTTATCCAAGAGAAATGCTTTATACATGTATTGAAGGTAAGAAGACCTTCACTTATAATTCAAAGCTTATTGACCACCAGAAAATTCAAAGTGGAGAGAAACATGGATGCAGTGAAAGTGGGAGATCCTTTAAGCAGCAGTTATCACTTATTCACCATCAAAAAGTTCATGCTAGAGAAAAGCTACATAAATGTGTGCAATGCAGACAGGCCTTCAGGCAACATTCATCCCTCATTTCCCATCGGAGAATTCACACTAGAAAGAAAGCTAATGAGTTTAATGACTGTGGTAAAAATTTCAGTGAAAACTCCTCTTGTGTTGTACCTCAGAGAAGCCACACTGGAGAGAAACCTTATCCTTGCAATCAGTGTGGAAAGACTTTCAGACATAGGTCCAGTCTTGCTGAACATAAGAGAATCCACACTGGGGAGAAACCTTATACTTGCAATCAATGTGGAAAGTCTTTTAGATGCAATTCTAGTCTTGTTCAACATCAGAGAATCCACACTGGAGAGAAACCTTGTGAATGTAGTCAATGTGGAAAGACTTTCAGATGCAACTCTAAGCTAGCTCTACATCAGAGAATCCACACTGGAGAGAAACCTTATTACTGTAGCCAATGTGGAAAGAGTTTCAGACAGAGCTCTAGTCTTGTTGAACATCAGAGAATCCACACTGGCGAGAAACCTTATGAATGTAATCAATGTGAAAAGACTTTCACACAGAGTTCCAGTCTTTCTCTACATCAGAGAATCCACACTGGAGAGAAACCTTACAAATGTAATCAGTGTGGGAAAACTTTCACAAACACATCCAATCTTTCTGAACATCAGAGAATCCACACTGGAGAGAAACCTTATGAATGTAATCAATGTGGGAAAAGTTTCCGACAGAGCTCTAGTCTGGTTGAACATCAGAGAATTCATACTGGAGAAAAACCTTATAAATGTAATCAATGTGGGAAAAGTTTCAGACAGAGCTCTAGTCTGGTTGAACATCAGAGAATCCACACAGGAGAAAAACCTTATAAATGTAGTCAGTGTGGAAAGACTTTCAGACACAGCTCCAGTCTTGCTAATCATCAGAGAATCCACACTGGAGAGAAACCTTATGAATGTAATCAATGTGGAAAGGCTTTCACACAGAGCTCCAATCTTGCTTTACATCAAAAAATTCACACTGGAGAGAAACTTTATGAATGTAATGAGTGTGGAAAGACTTTCACAAACACATCCAAACTTGCTCTACATAAGAGAGTCCACACTGGAGAGAAACCTTTTGATTGTAATCAATGTGGAAAGACTTTCAGATGCAGATCCAGTCTTGCTCTACATCAGAGAATCCACACTGGAGAGAAACCTTATGAGTGCAATCAATGTGGAAAGACTTTCAGATGCAGTTCTGGTCTTGCCAAACATCAAAGAATCCACACTGGAGAGAAACCTTATGAATGTAAGCAGTGTGGAAAGAGTTTCAGACAGAGCTCCAATCTTGCTGAACATAACAGAATCCACACTGGAGAAAAACCTTATGAATGTAATCAATGTGGAAAGGCTTTCAGATTCAACTCCAAACTTGTTCTCCATCAAAGAATCCACACTGGAGAGAAACCTCATGAGTGTCATGAATGTGGCAGAGCTTTTAGGGAGCGTTCATCTCTTATTGTACATCAGACGATCCACGCTGGAGAAAAACCATATGAATGTAATCAGTGTGGTAAAACCTTCCGGCAACCATCATCCCTTATTTCTCACAGAAGAATTCATAATAGATAGAAATCATTACTCTCCTGAAGGAAGAAAAGCATTGAAATGGAGCATAGAGCTGGTTAGACATCAGAAAATTCATTCTGGGAACAAACTCAATTTGGACTCAATGTGGGGAAGACCTTTAGTCAGAGATCATCACTTACATCAGAGGACTCATGGTGGAGAGAAACTTTATACTTGAGCTCAATGGGGATATAGCTTTTCATGGAAGAAGAAGGTCCCTAAACATCAGAATATTCACACTAGAAGGATAATAAAAGCAAAAATTGTGGGAGAGCCTTGAAGGGGAGCTCATACTCAACTATACATTGGAGGAAGTATGCAGGAGATAAAACTTTTGAGTCTAATTAACAAGAGGAGATATTTGGCTGCAGCACAGACTTAAATTCCCAGATTTCATTAAGATTTTATAAATACAGACTTGATAAACCTAAATGCACAGATAAAGCCCTTTAAATGTAATGATTTTTCTCTGAAATTCCATTGTTTTTCAATTCTCAATAGTATCCAATAACATTAATACCTCCGTAACAGTTATGGCATAATCCCAGCAGTCATTCACCAGTTGATTAATACTCACTTGTTCCTTGTTTCTTGTTGACACAAAAAAAATTCTGACAAATATTCTGGTAACTGTTAGAGATTTATGTAATAATTTCTTTAGTATGTGGCAGAATAGATAGAGTATTGTCTTTGGAACCAAAAGACCTCAATTCAAATTTAGTCTCTAACACCTCCAAGTTGTGTGACTCTGGGCAAATCACTTACCCTGGTACTCCCTCCGTTTTTCCTATCTGTATACTGATAACACCTGTCTCTGAGGATGGACATGACGTTCAAATTTGCTAATATTTATAAATTGCTTTGCAAGCATTAAGACACTATTTAAATGCTAGTTATTCTTACCATTCCTTCAGTCATAATTCTCACAGTAGAATCTTTGGTAAAAAGGTTTGGACAATTTAGGTAACTTTTCTTACACTTGAAATTGCTATTTGAAATGGTGTAAAGTGGTATGCTGTAATTATTGGGCAATAGAATTCTGAATAAATGTAAAAGACAAGAGAATGGATTATGCCTATTCCTCAGCCCTACGTGGCATCTTCAGAATAATTGACAAGAGGGCTTAAAAATTTCATAAGTGCTGAGAAGCAAAAATATAAAATGTACCTTTTTGGGAAACATAATACAATAAAAATCACATTCAATGAAGGGCCATGGAAGCATCAATTAAAAATTAATTGGAAAGTAAATAATCTAATCATAAAGAATGAATTGACTAAAACTCAAATCAGAGAAACCATAGTTTCATGGAAGACAATAACATCAAAGTTTCTAGGACACAGCGAAGCAGTACTTAGGGGAAATTTTGTATCTGAATGTTTACATAAATAGGAGAAAAAAACATCGATGAATTGGGCATGCAAGTAAAATCCTATTAAAACAACAAATTAAAAACCTCTAATTAAACACTAAAATAGAAATTCTGAAAATCAAAGGAGGGATTAATAAAATCAAGTGTCCAAAAGCATTTTAATCATGAATAAAACTTAAATCATTGGCTACTTTGATTTTAAAAAGAATATCAAATTACTCAAAAAGGAAAAAAGTGAATGTGCAACCAATGAAGATGAAATTAAAGCAATAACGAGGACCTACTTTGCCCAAATATTTGACAATTTACTTCCATTCAAAGGCAGTGAACATTTACAGAAATATAAGTTGCCTGGATTATTAGAAGAGGAAAAAGTATTTTAAAAACTCCTACTTTAGAAAAGTTAATTAATTGAGCTCTGTAAGAGATACCCTGGCAGCAGATGAATTTCCAGATTCTGGGATGTGGGGGACACTGTCCCAACCTTCAGGTTTTTATTGCTGCTATTTTCAAAGTTAGTTCTGGGGGTCTGTAAGTTTTAGTTCTTCCAAAGTGGTATGATCTAAGAAGAGGTGTGGTCACTGTACCCCTGGTCTGTGAGTGGCCACAGGCACTTTTCTGCCCTGTAAATATGATCAGGGTCCCTATTCCCATTCTCCAAATGCTCTAGTGATCTAATGTTCCTCCTCACCCTGGGACCCCCAGTGCAAGATAAGGGCCCCCAGCAATCTCCTCCTGATCAGTTGTCTGACCACCTTACTACCTGTAGGGTAAGTGCTCTGGAAGCCATTGCTGCTAATTCAGTCACCTCCAAGGCCTGCTGCTGCCCTGCTGAGGTATGGCCTGTGCTGCGCTGTGTCTCACTCTCACCCCAGTGAAACTGACCTATCCTGACAGCCCTGTTGTGTTGTACTTTTGTTGGTTCTGCCACTCCAGAATTCATTTTGAGGTATTATGGTAAAGTTGTTTGGAGGGGAATTTTGTGGAGGTCAGATAAGTATCTACCTTTACTCTACCATCTAAGATACTTCTTCATAGACTCTCAGAGTAAGAAGGAATAACTTCCAAGTGATATAAAGTTTGTCCAACTTCATTGTGTAATTTATTTTTTTTAGATGGGGGAAGGTAAGGTAGTTGGGGTTAAGTGACTTAGCCAAGATCACACAGCTAGTAAGTGTCAGAGGTCTAAGCGGGATTTGAACTCAGGTTCTCTTGACTCTAGGGCTGGTGCTCTATGCACTGCATCACCTAGCTGCCCCCATTGTGAAATTTAGTAACAGCATTCAACCTTTTCTTGTTTTCTAGGAAAGAATGAGTGGAGGGGAAGAACCCAACAGGTAATAAAAGTAAAACTAAACAACAAGAAAAGCTAGATTTATACAATAGGTTTAATAATAGTCCTCAGGCATAAAGCAATTGGAAAAGCATATGGTAACCAGGCAAAAAGAATCTAATCTGCTATATATGTAAAAAACAGTTGCCAAAAAGCAGAGAGATTACCTTCATTCTCAAATCCTACTAAGAGTCATTGACTGGAGAGGAAGTAGCAACAGGAAAATATATTAAAAACAACACAACAAAGATTACCAATACCACTTATTGGAATTACATGATGGTGTTCAGGCTATAGGATTAAAGGTTCTGAAACAGAGTCTCTTGTTAAAAAAAAGTGCAAATGGGGGCTTAGTGATGTCACCAAAAATAGGCTGAACCAGAGGTTCAGTAGCTCCTGGCTTAGCACACACTTGTTGGTCTTTGGTGTCAACAAGTGTTGAAGAACCTGTATAAAATTCAGGAGAAACAATGAGTGCCAGCAAACAATGTTGAAACCAAGGCACCAGTGGCCCTTTGATCTAGAAAGGCTACAGCCTCTCAGATGAAGCTGGAGAAGAAGATGGTGACAGATCCCAAGACTGGTGGCAGCTAGCAGGAGGTCATTAGTGTACTGCACCAGAAAGAGCCCCTGATAGTGATGAAAGGTAAGTCTTGCAAAAGCAGAGAACAGGGTAGGATTTTCTGTGTGCCCTTGAGTCCAATGGGGCCACTTACACAATGAATTCTTCCAGGGGAATACAAAGAAGGTGGAGCAAAGGTCTGTCACAGTAACACAGGTAGCCTTACAAGGCACTGAGGAGATGATGGTCACCAAGTCATCTCGACTTTTGCTTTGCCACTGCAGTTTGATAACTCTGAAACAGTGAGGCTGATGACTTTGCACAACTCTCCCTCAATTAAATCCAATTTATGCATGAGTCAAAAGACATCACTCATACAATTTCCCCAATTCTTACCCACTTTGAAGTCTTGTGGTAACAGGTAGGTGATGAAGCAACAGGTGTATAGAGGCTGAGAGTTGAGGCTGCACAAAGAGTTTGCTTGGAGGGAAAGCTGAGCCAACACATGGTTGGCAACAATGCAGCAGGAAAGGAGTGAGCAGCTTTCAGAGATTTGTTGTACAGTACTGCATTTACTCATCTGGACCAGAACACTTGCAAATATCAAGATTAGTTTGACAAAAATAATGGGAAAATCCAGAAGCTGCTAAAAAGAGAAATGAGAACACTACAGAGTTTAGCAGTAAGAAATTTTTTTCCATCTCTAAGAAGACATTTAACAGCTTCAAAAGTAAAATGAGAGTGAAGTTTAGAGTGATGTAGGATTCTTTGTTCTGTAAGAAGGCAGCTGAAATATGGTTCTATGCAGGTTCTATTCACAGTTCTATCTATCTATGCTTCTTCAATCCTCTGAAGGCTACTTATGAACCCAAAACCTTTTTTGCATCTCAGCTACTCACTGCTGATGGAGCCACATTGATTAGTGATGAAGGACATGACCCTGGAGGGATAGGCTGAATGCTTCCATGGTGTTCTTAACAGACCATCATCAACTAACCCTAATACCATATACCTCAAGTGGAATTCAATTCTTATCTTGCCCAACTTCCAACTGAAGGAGAAACTTTGAATGCCATTAGGCTCCTCTTGTGTGGCAAAGCACACAGTGCTGATTCTAGTCCAGCAGACATTTACAAGGCAGGGGGTCCATAGTTTGTACAAATGTTGACTGAAATCTTCTGAGTTTTATGGCAAGAGGAAGTTACCCCCCAGGAGTTCAAGGATACCTCCACTGTCCATCTCTAGAAGAAAAGGAAATATGTTGTCCTGTGACAATCACAGGGAAGTCTTTCTCTTAGTCATTTCTGACAAGGTTCTTGCCAGATAGGCTGATCCTTCACCTGGGTGAAGGTAATCTACCTGAGAGCTGGTTTGGCTTCAGAAAGGGCTGAGAAATGGTCAACATGGTGTTTACTGCCCAACAATTCCAGGAGAAAGGACAGGAGCAGAATAGAGGTCTATACACAATGTTTGTCCATCTGATCAAAGCCTTTGATATGGTCAGTAACATATGGAAGATCCTGATGACATTTGGTTTCCCAGAGAAGTACATCAGTATTTCATGATGGCATGTTTGCATAGGGCCTGAATAATAGATGATACTCTCATGCTTTTCCAGCCACCAATGGAGTGAAGCAGGACTATGTGCTTGCTCCCATCCCATTTGACATGATGTTTTCAGTCTTGGTGTCAGATGCCTTCAAGGAGGACAAAAATGGCATCGAGGTCAGCTACCATACTGGCAGTAAATTATTTAACTTGAAAGGGCTACAAGCCAAGATTAAAGTGAAGGGAGAGTTGGTACATGTTTTTTTGTTCACAAATGATTGCTCACTCGATGTAGCTTCAGAGGCTGGGGTACAACAGAGCATGGATTGATTCTCTGTGCTTGGGCTAATTTTGACTTGACAACCCCAAGAAAACACAGATGCTCTACCAGCCAGCATCACACCATCCATATATGAAAAAGTCATTTAGAGTAAGTGGAGAAATTCTGAATGCTGTAGATAAATTCACTTACCTTGGTAGTACACTTTATGGGATATCCATGTAGATGGTGAGGCTGACACATACGTTGCCAGAGCTAGCTGAGTGTTTGGGAGGCTCTCAAAGAAGAAGTATTAGACTGCCTATCACATTTAGGCTCTGAAAAGCCGTTGTGCTAATGTCATTGTTTTGTGCCTGTGAATAGTGCCTGTGAAACCTGGACAGTTTACCAGAACATTGCAGAAAATTGAACTGCTTCCACTGGAATTGTCTTAGGAATCTTCTGAAGGTCACCCGGCAGGATAACCTATTGGACACTGAGGTCCTTTCTTGAGCTGAACTGCCAATATTCAAACTCTCCCAAAGAAAGAGCAACTGTGATGGTCTGGTCATATTGTTCACATGCCAAATACATGTTTGGCCAAGAGACTGTTTTAAGGAGAATTTACACAAGGCTAGCACTCACATGAAAGTCAGAAGAAGTGATACAAGGACACTTTCAATGTCTCTCTGAAGAACTTTGGAATCTACTTCCTATAAATCTTTTCCCCATGATTTTTTTAAAGTTCCTGACTTTTTGTTCTTCCAAATTAACTTCGTTGTTTTTTCTTCTAATTTAGTAAAAATAATTTTTTACTAATTTAATTGGAATAACATTGAATAAATAGATTAGTTAGGTAAAATTGTCGTTTATAAATTACCTTGGCTTTACCTACCCATGAACAATAAATTTTACTTCAGTTATTTAGCTATGAATTTATTTTTATAAAAAGTGTTTTTATGTTATGTTCATACGTGTCTCTTCTGGCAGGTATAGGCTCAAGTATTTTGTATTGTGTAGGTACTGTAAGTGGTCTGTTGTGGTCATCCTTCGTTGGTGAAGAAGACCATACCATCAGAGAAATGATGATGTGACTTGCACTTGACTTTCTTTTGAGTAAGGGAGGGCTGTGCAAGGTCACCCACCTCAGTTCTCCTCCGGAGATATCTGGATCCAGTGACCAGATATTCATCAGGATGACTGGAGATGGCCCAGGATGCAATGAGAGACAATTTGAATAACACTGTTGACACATAGTATAGCTTCTCTATTTTTCACTTTTAGTTAAATCCATTTTAACTTTAACTTTGTCTAAGATCATGGTTATTATCCCTGCTTTTTTTACATACTAAATTCTAGTCCTGTCCTTTCTTTTAGTGTGTAGCTTTCATTTTTGTAATGTTTCTTGGAAGTCACATACTGTTCAGTTAAAACTTCTTCTATCCATTTCCATTTTATGGGTAAATTCATACTAAGCTACAATTACTTGTGTATTTTCCTTCTTCCTAGGATTCCTTACTATCCTCACCCTTATTTACCCTATCCCTCCTCATTACTCTGCTTCAGTTCTATTTGTCACAATTAAAAGTATGGTGTTTAGGTTCTAGGATTAATAGTTCAGACAGTGTCTCTGGTTAAAAAAAAATAACTATGGCTTAGTGATCTCACCAATAGATAGGATCCACTGGAAGCAGTATAAAGCTGTTCCTAGCATAGCACAAAATTGTTGGATGCCATTTTCAAGAAGTATTGAAGAGCCTGTATGCAATTCAGGAGAAACAATGAGTGCCAGCAGACAAAATAGAAACCAAGGCACTCACCTTGGGGGAGGCAGCATTGGCTCTTTGATCTAGAAAGCTTACAGCCTCTCAGATGAAGCTGAAGAAGAACATGGTGACTGTCAGCTTGGCAGGTCTCAAGACTGGCTACAGCTAGCAGAAGATCATTGAGATCCTGCACGGGAGTTGAGCCCCTGAAAGTGATAGAAGCTAAGTCTTGTTATAAAAGCAGACAACAGGGAAGGATACCCTGTGTACCCTTGAGGCCAATGGGGTCATTTCCACTGTGTATTCTCCCAGGGGAACACAAAGAAGTATTTAGTATCTGGGTGAATGGAAAAACCAAAGAAGGTGAAGCAAGATCTATCGCAATAACATAAGTAGCCTCACAAGGAAGTGAGAAGATGATGGTCACAGAATTTGGGACAACTGGGGTCTAGGAATTACATAAATATTAATAGCAGGTACAAAACAGAAAGTCAATGGGCTTACCAACAGAGTCCCATTTGGATCTCTTCATAGGGAGGACAGAAGGGTTACAAGGGAATTTACATGGAATAATGACATGTTGATCCTTCAAAGAGCCAGTAATGTGTAAAACCTTCAGTGGCCTCCCCTGACAAAGAATACAGAGGCATACATGGCAGAGGCCCTCTCTTAACCTTAATGATAATGGGAATAGCAGATTTTAGTAATCCCACATCTAAGGACCAAGATTCCCACAGAGAATCTGGGATGTCTGATGATTTTTCCGGACTATCCATTAGTCTCCCTTTGACATTCTCAACCAACATAGGGAACAGGGAGAGTGGGTCCTCAGGTGGTTGCAAGGCCAGAGATACATCCAGGGAGCAGGACATCATATCTCTGAGCTCACAGAGAATATAGTGACCTAATAGGTTACTGGAGGACTCAGGCAGAAGGAAAAAGGAATGCTCACAGACCAAAGGGCCAACAGAAACAATTCTGGGGAACAGCCAGGCCAGTGAAAAGCTTTCCTGTAGTGGACTGCCTGTGTCCCCACACAGGCTCGGTGATGTGGTGAACAAGAAAGACATGGGAAGGGGAGAAGATACATCAACTCAGTTGATTGATCTGAGGGTCAGGGTATTTATTGATGATATTTAATATAAATTTCAGACTTTAATAAGGGCCAAAGTTTGAATTAAGAAGAGCCTGGACCTAATAGTCCCCTTTGTTTAACTTAGAGAACACCTTTTGATGTCAGGCAAACAAATGGGACCTCCTTACCGGACCCTTCTTCTGGCATCTTAGTGATAAGCAAAAACTCAGATACTTTGAGTTGTAACTTCAGCTTTGTCAACTCTGTCAAGATACCACAACTTCAAAGGCCTGTTTAGGACAGGATATCTGTCATCTGGGTGATGGGACTTTTTCCTTATCTTAAATCACAGAGATATGCTACGGAAAGAAGATGCCCATAGCCTGGGATCACAAAACCTAATTACAATGTGTTTACAGTGTGAGAACTCCTTTCTCATGGCAAAATGTACTTAAGACAGTCAATTTCTGTACTAAGTCAGCCAGTTCTGATCCTGACTCCATAGTGCTATGCAACTTATCTTTATGGGGAACTGACTAATTAATTAAATCATAAAATGTATGCATTTAGCCTGTTGACTTTTCTCTAACCAAGTTTTCAGGTCAACAGTTATGGCGCCCAAACGTGGATTGGAACTGAGGAACCGAATGGACATTTCCTCATCTCGCCAACGCCAGGACTCCGGCGCCAGTAGGAACCGTTTTTCCTAGAGTCCTGGGCCTTGACGGGGTTGGGGTAAGTCCTTCCATTCCCAGCTTCCAAAGGACTCAAAAATTCCCTTTAAAGTGATAATGTTTAATATAAAATTTTGGAATAATCTCTTTGTTCTCTCTGAAGCAAACTCAGAGAATGCCTCTTTCTATGTCAACAAAAGCCTGCCAGGGCTGACTTAACATTCCTTAGGAGACCTTTAACCTAAGACACTATCTTGAATAACGGGACATTTTCCTTATCTTAATATTTGTAGACATATACTATGTTATGGCATGTTAATGGTAAAGAAAACACAGACATCTTGGGTCGTAATTTCTATGTGAAACTTTGTCAAACTCTGTTATCTTATTGTATTTACAACCTATGCAATTAAGAAATTCCTTTCTAATGGTCTAGTGAATCACTCATGGAGATCATAAATCTGAAGGACACAGAACACTTCTTTGTCCTAAAACATATTTAAGGCTGCCCAATTCTTTGTATTGGTAGCCAGAACATTTCTGGCTCCATAATGCATTATGTTACCGTTTTCTTTAATAGGGAATTGATCAATTAATTAATTAAATCATAAAATGTATGCATTTAGCCTCTTGCCTTTTCTTTAACCAAGTTTTCAGGTCAACAGTTATGGCACCCAAACGTGGATTGGAACTGAGGAACAGGACAGACATTGCCTCATCTCTCCAACGCCAGGACTCCGGCGCCAGTAGGAACTATTTTTCCTAGAGTCCTGGGCCTTGACGGGGTCAGGGTAAGTCCTTCCATTCCCAGCTTCCAAAGAACTCTCACTTTAAATTCCCTTTAAAGGAAACTCTGGGGACTGGAGACCAAGTCACGTTAAATCACTCTGTATTACTTAGGTCTCCTCTGGCGATTGATCTCCGGAAACAGTACAGGAATTGCTAGCACTAGCGTCAATCAAACTAAGGATAGCCCTAAATTATGTTGGCCACCACAGGGCTCTTTTGGACTGGTCAAAGTTACTTTATCTTACAACCAAATTAAGTTTAAAGGCCAACAAAACAACTAGCCAGCAGCGAGAATGTTTCATCTTGGGCTTGCTGACTTAGCTGGATGAGAACAAAAGACAGGTAGCCTTTTCCCTCTAGGGCTGGGAGCTGCTTCAGCACCTAGCCGTATCCTGGCAAAAATCCTTTCTTCTTCAAGGGCTCCAGCATGTCCTTCCCTTCACTGCCTCCATCCTATTCCTCATCCCTTTCCTTCCTCCCCCTCCCCTTGAAGGCCTCTGATCTGGGGAAACTGACGGCACCTAGATGCAATCTTTCCCCCTTGCCTTTCCCTACCTTAGACCTGAGGAAGGCAGCCTCTGTTCAAGCCTCTGTTGCCTCCCTCCTCCCCATTCCCCCTCCCTGCTTTCCCATAAGGGCTGTGGTCCTGAAGAGGACAGTTACAATCCACCTAAGAACTAGAGGCCTGAACCTATTCCCATGGGGCCTGTTTCTTTAAGACAGTCAGAAACTTTGGGCACCAAGGCTCCCCAACCCTCCAAAGACCTCAGGGGTGCTCTGAGCAAAGGCTACAGGATTCCCCTTTATTATCAGACCCTGGATTCTTGCAACGCCCTTTCCTCAGAATGATAATAGCCAATTCATGATGGGGATTTCTAGCAAGCTTCTAATTGCCTTCTCTGGGTTGTTTTTTGTGAACTACATTTGTATTTGTCCTGTTGTCAGTTTGTCTGTTGGTTTATGTCCCTGTCTGTATCATGTGTGCTGTGAATGAGTGTGTTATCTTGTAAGATTTAAATGCAAGCAGCTGGACTTCAGTGTCTGCAGCTAGGGAAAAAACAAACAAAACTTTGAGACTTTTCCTTGTCATTCTGGTCTGGCCAACCTGGAATTACAATGGAAAGTTAGATCATCTTAGGGAAAATCATTTTAGCAGATTTGCATGTTGTGAAATTAATCAGAAATATTTCGGGAACTGATCATTTGAAATTACTCCTAAGATTGTGAGTAGCCCACCTTTCTAGGTACAGCTTGGAAATGCCACCTAGGTCCTAGACATTCTGCCCACCCTGTCCCAGCACCTGCATACCGCCTTGGGCTCAGTAAATTCTGCTGCAGTGGGAGGTTGGGGGAGATGGAAGAATCAGGCCTGTAGCGAGCATTCTCTACTCTGCCTGTGAAAGTCACCACTGGGACATCAGTTTCTCTGCTCTTGGTAAGCTTCACTTTTCTGTTCAGTTGGAAAAAGTATTTTATCTCTGTTTCACCCATTTTCTGATTTGTAAAAATAATTATGCTTGTTGTTATGGGATCAAAATGATAAAATGATTGTAAAATGCTTAACATAATGACTGGTATGTTACACACAACATTATTATCTCTCTAATGTAATTGTTACCTTTGAAGTGGTTTTAATTGCTAAAGTAATAAGATCAATAATTTCTCGAAATGCAAATTATACCATCTGTAGTTATTGTTGTGTTAAAACTGTATTTCTAGGATTGCATTTCTGAATTTCTCTTAAATTGTGAAAATTGAGTGACCACTGTGATCTAGAAATGGTGTTAGACAAAGCCATTTGTAATTTGAATTTTGTTGAAACTAAAAGATGTTGGGAAAATTGTGTAACACCAGTTATGTTACTTTATCAGTCCTGCTAACTTTGTCTTATAATGTTTTGTAATTGCCATTTAGAAAATCAGGTATTTTCACCTTTATCTGTTAAAAAAAAAAAGTTAAAGCTAAACAATTTGACTATCTTCTATGAAGTTGTAGGATTGTTAACTGTTATTTGGGATTATCGTTTTAATGCTGAAACCTAAAATTGTTAAATGATTCCTATGTATGGAAAGGAGGGAATGGAATGAAAACTTTCTTTAAATTCCTTCTGTTCATTCAGAACAGTCCTCCCATTCCTGTGGGTAAGATCATCAGTCTTAATAAAGGAATTTGGTTGGTTAATGCAAATTCTAAACAATGAATATTACTTGCGCGGTTGTAATAGTTGTAATAGATAGAGAAAATTTTTAATAATTGGCTTTCACATCAGTAAAGTTTTAAATCTGAGAAGGAAAGATGTTAAATGGAATCCCTTACGTGTGTGTGTCCTGGTAAATCTTTATTGTTTATTGTAATTCAAAGAGAGTGGAAATAACTGTTATCTGACTGTAAGTTGTGATTAGTGAGACTTGCTGTTTAAGGTAAAAGGCATTTGGGACCATAACAATTTTTGGTTTTGAGTTTGAATCTGGGTACAGTTGTCTGCATTAAATCAGTATCTGAGACACATGCCACAAAGGAATATTTCTCACCTGACTAAACAGTGAGAGGACAATTCTAGACTCAATCTAGGATGACATCCCCCTGGCTCAGTTTCCCTATTGTGTTCCTTTAAAAAGCAATGTTTCTCACCTGACTATTCCTGAGTCTGGCTATGAAACAGATACTGCGTGATTGGAGAATTTCACTCCTATCTGAATTCAAACAGAGTAAAAGATGTTTTATCCTGTCACATTTTGTTTGTCATATGTCCCTGCCTTTTCCTTCTATAGCAAATTTCTGTGGTCAATAACAAGTGACCAGCAAAACATGTGAGCCTTTTGTGTAATCTTACTGGGAAATCTAATATTATTTTTATCTGAAATTAGAACATGGGCAGAAGTTTATGTAAACTACTTAAGCTTATCTTAAGGTGTTCCCATCGTTTAAAAGGATTTTAAAAGCAAGTGTTTTTCTGTGAGTCAGTCTCTTACATCTAAGAATACTACAATAATTAAGAATTCAGTTTGTTATAATACTTTGGAAATTCATATTACTCAAGAACATTTTGGTAACAACTCAGCTTTAATGAATTCCAGTTTTAAAGGTTTATTTTTGCTTGAGAAAAAAAAAGAGATATCAAGCATTTTAAAAGTTTCCAACTAATTTTCTTCATAAGAGTTTAGTGAACATTAGAGTAAATTTTAAACTGTTTTTAAAGAAGGGAAATACTTTTAGAAGAAATGTTTTGAAAAATCATGTGTGATTCTTAGAAGGCCTACTAAAACTTCAAAATAATATCCTGTTAAATTAAGCTGTTTTGATCTGAATATGTAGTCATTCTATGGCCTAAGTCAGAGTTAAAGTTTGTGTTTGAATTTATTATGTAAAAGATTTAATTCCTGAAGTATCTCATTCTTCCAGAGTGAGTATAATTAGGGAAGAATAACAACTTGTGAAACAAAGACATAATTCCATCAAACTATAAATTTAGTCATTAACCTCTTTGTTTTGTTTAAGCTGGAATGAGATTCCAGTACAGTTATGCTAGTAAAAAGTAATAACTTATGAGCTATCTTGTCTTATGGTTAAAATGTAAAAGCAAGTGGAAGAATAGGATTGAGAGATTTGGAAAGGCAAATTAAGTTCTGCTTGAAACTATGAAAGTTAGATAAATTTTAAGTATAAATATGGGTTTTCGAAACCCCTGTTGCTCCTAGATAGTTGTTCTGGATGCTTTTGTGTCAGTTTCAGATGATTTAAAGAGTGAGGAAGTATTTTATCTGAGGGATACCAGCCAATATTGATTTGCTATATAAGACTGGGACTGCAATTTACTATTGTTTGAAGCTCTGATTACAGGAATACTTGTCTAAGTTATCATAAAGCCAACTGACATGTGCTGCAGGCTAAGGGTGGAGGCTTGGAAAGGTTTTGAAGACGACCTTCGACACGGTCTAGGTAGTATCTTCCTAACTTTATTTCCCATTTCCCAAATGTGCTATTTCCTTTCTGAGAAAGGAAATCTCCCACCTGATTACCTCTAAGCCCTGCTTTCAGCACCTTGTAACCTCACAATTACATGTCAGGTAATGGCTTATTGCTGGAATCATCTAGAACTAAGGAGATCCCTTCCTTCTGTTAACATTGTCCCTCTTTCTCTTTTATAGCAAATCTTTGTAATTAATAAGTTCTGTAAGTACAATACTAAGTCTATCAAATAATAAATGGAAATTGGAACATCTCTGAGTTATTATAATGGGGTGCAGGAATGAATAGCTTACAACTTTAACCTATATTCCTGACCAAATAAATAGATATAATATAGAGATAACATCGAGGAAATGATTAGATCAGGTAATAAGACAAAGATGTAATGTGATAGATGTCTAATTAAATAGAGTAACAAATTTTGAGGAAAAACAACAGGATCAGCCTGATTCCTCTAAGAATTATATGCAAATGTATATCATTGACTTCTAAAATTTGTCATGATTTTGAGAATAAGATCTCAAATTTGGATTTTTGCATAAAATTTTTACAGGATAGTAGTAAAAGTAAGTGAAATTATTTGTTCTCTGTTAAAATATCTGTCCAATAATTTAAAAGGCAGATGAGTTCATTTTATGTTTGAACCCTCACATTTTAAAAGATTCTTATTCCAGATGCAAGATTTAGATAAAGATAGAAACAGCAAATAATGTGAGCCAAAATTTTCTGAAATTTCAAAAAAAATGGAGAACAAATTTTAAGTAATTGTACTAGTTTATATGGTCAGAAGTATCTGGGAACTTCTAGATCTTAACCAGAAAAGCAGAATTCTCTTTTTGAACTAGCCCAAGAATAAAACCTATTGTCAAAGAAAAGGTATCAGATAACTAAATGAGAAATCTGGGATACAAAGTTTTGTTTAAATGAAATTTAAGAATGGATTACTGAGATACAAGGAACTTGATGTTATTAACTTTGAAATAATGATTGCATTGATTTGTATGGTTCATGTTTAATTTTCTTGTTTATGTTGGTGACATGTAAATCTCCCTTTCAAAACTAGTCTATCGTGAGCCATCTAAGTTTCAATCTGTACCTGACGTAATGTAAAAATACAATTTGTGAATTGTAAAAAAACTTCATTGTGTTGTTTGAACCCAGTCCTGCGTGGCTGGGAAACTGAACTATTGCTAAGTGCCTTTAGCCATGTTAACTATGTTGTATTGTTTCATTTCAATTATCAAATCATGTTTCCTGGGAGACCCTGTCAAGTTTTCTGTATAGACTTTTGGATCCATCTGTCACCTCCATTGCCCCTGACCCTGTGTGAACCGTGCCTTCCAATTTTGAAGAGGCCTGAAGAAGATGCCATCAGACATAGACAGCTTTCCCAAGAGCCTGGACCAGACATGCATGAAGAGTAAACTCTCACACTACTGGTTATTTAGAGGTTTTTTCATATCTTTGCTGGTCTACAGGAGAAGCCTTCAGCTTGCCTTTGACCAAAAGGAGGGAATGATAATGTTTAATATAAAATTTTGGAATAATCTCTTTGTTCTCTCTGAAGCAAACTCAGAGATTGCCTCTTCCTATGTCAACAAAAGCCAGCCAGGGCTGACTTAACATTCCTTAAGAGACCTTTAACCTAAGACACTATCTTGAATAATGGGACGTTTTCCATATCTTAATATTTGTAGACATATACTATGTTATGGCATGTTAATGGTAAAGAAAACACAGACATCTTGGGTCGTAATTTCTATGTGAAACTTTGTGAAACTCTGTTATCTTATTGTATTTACAACCTACGCAGTTATGAAATTCCTTTCTAATAGTCTAGTTAATCACTCATGGAGACCATAAATCTGAAGGACACAGAACACTTCTTTGTCCTAAAAACAGATTTAAGGCTGCCCAATTCTTTGTATTGCAGCCAGAACATTTCTGGCTCCATAATGCATTATATTAACATTGTCTTTAATAGGGAATTGATTAATTGATTAATTAAATCACAAAATGTATGCATTTAGCCTGTTGCTTTTTCTTTAACCAAGTTTTCAGGTCAACACTAAGGACTCAAGAGTAATATTTTTGTCATTAAGTGCTGCTGCAGGAAAATAAAAAAAAATAACTGTGCCTTGCCCTAAGATGATTAGTTGAGGAAAAATCTCTCAGGAGTACACATATGTGTGTGTGTGTGTGTGTGTGTGTGTGTGTGTGTGTGTGCATGTGTCTACAACATGGTATTGTTCTGAGTTCTGATTTCAGGTGTAATTCTCTGAATTACCATTACACTAGTAAACTACTATTGAAGGGAAATGCCATGAGCTGCTCAAAGTGAGTGTGATCTGAGAATTGCTACAGGCTGCTGCTTATACCTGGGAAGGTTGAGAAGACAGACTTACAAAGATAATGGAGGGATGATTTTGACTCAGTTTCCCCATTGTGCTATTTCCTTTGTGAATAGAAATGTTTCCCATCTCCTAAATCCTGTGTCTCCCAAGGATGCCCTGTGAATACTGTGGAATTTTTCTACATGATTGGCTATTTCATAAAGTTAACTCGGATTTGCCTGCCATTTGAGCAGAGCTAAGGAAGTTTTACCCTCTTCAGGGCAGTCTGTGCCCTTGAAGGGACAGTCTTGAAATTGTTTCCACTATGTCCTTTCCTCTTCCTTTCATAGTAAATTTCCAAAACAAGGGCAAGTGAATTGGAAAGGTGTTTGGTTTTTTTTAATAATAAGTCTTATTGTTGCAATACTTAAATATCTCTGAGTTGCTGCAAAGTGATGTAAGACCTTATTGTTTTGATTTTACCATTCTGAATTGTTAGTGAACATTTCTTTTAATTTCCCAGCCTAAGCAACTGGGAAAATGAGTGAGTAGGCTTGGCACTTTTTTGAAATATATGTCATTATGTGTACTATGAAGTCTGAACAATGTCACTTCTTTTCTTGATAATCTGATGAGATACATAAATGTGCATCTATCTATGTATCTATTTCTATGTAGATATAGATATAGATAATGATAATGTTTAATATAAAATTTTAGAATAATCTCTTTGTTCTCTCTGAAGTAAACTCAGAGAATGCCTCCTCCTATATCAACAAAGCCAGCCAAGGCTAACTCTACATTCCTTAAGAGACCTTTAACCTAAGACACTATCTTGAATAATGGGATGTTGTCCATATCTTAATATTTGTAGACATATACTATGTTATGGCATATTAATGGTAAAGAAAATATAGACATCTTAGGTCATAATTTCTATTGAACTTTGTTTACCCTTTCCTATGTCAGTTATCTGTTTAGGGCAGGAAGCCTGCCACTCACTACTGGTGGGATTTCCTTATCACCGAGACGTACGTTTATCCAGCCTGGAATCCCAAGGCCTGACCAACATTGCTTTGTTAATTGTCCTGTCTCACTGAATTTATGATTTGCTCAGTTAGGAGAGTTCCTTTCTCATGGCAAAATGTATATAAGCCAGAAGATTTCTGCACTGGGGAGCCAGAACATTTCTGGCTCCATAATGCATTATGTAACTGTTTTCTTTATGGGGAATTGATCAATTAATTAATTAAATCATAAAATGTATGCATTTAGCCATGTTCCCTTTTCTTAACAAAGTTTTCAGGTCAACAATAGATATATACACATTACTATACTGTTTTCATGAGAATTGGATTTATGAGATTGTCTTCCAGATGTTTCTATTGGGCCTAGGAACATAAGGTCAAATAAACATCAAGTTCCTGAATGATATTTACTGTCCACCTGAAACTTTGGTTAAAAGAGGCAAATAAGCTAAATTCATAGTATTTATGAAGCTAGCAGATATGTGACCATCGAGCCAGAAGAAAACTTCTGACTGTCTGACACAAGGATGACCAGGCTGAAATCGATCTTAGGAAAATCCCAGGATGTCTGTGTCCCTGAGATTTATGGTCTCTATATGTCTTTAACCATGCCATGAGAAAGGAAGTTTCTTAGCTGAATAAGCTGTGAACACAATGAGACCAGACAATTAACAAAGTAGCATATGTCTCAGTGAAACAAAATAAAGAATACCACTGAAGAGGTTGAGGGTTGATGGGGGACCCCAAAATAGCGACGGTCAGGGTTGTGCTCGAATGAATTCCACTCAAGCCTTCTGAAAGCCAAAGAAAACAAAGTTTATTAAGGATTCGCCTAATTGGGTTGCCTCTTAAGGAGACTAAGCATTTGTAACGCTTGTATTCACAAGAGGGCCAGATAGAACCCCAGCTAGACAGAGTCTGAGCTGGATTGAACCTGAGCACCTTCATGGAGGCAAGATGGGACTTAAATACAGAAAAAACTATAGGAGGGATGAGGGGTGGTCTGGTATTCCAGGGTGATGGGAGGAGGGGTTTAGGAAGGGTCTTGAGGAGAAGTCCAAGGAGGGAATGGAAGGAGGGTCAAAGGCTGGAAACAGCTGGAGGCTATCCAGAGATATCAGACAATGGAGGGTTTGGGTGGGAAGCAGGTGGGGCAATCAAGAGATCACAGACAATGCTCACAGATTTGAGTATGAAAAGCCAGGTTAAGTGAAGAGATTCCAGGGGAGCTCAAGGAAGTTAGTTCCCAGACTCTGAACCCCATCACCACCATTCTGGTTGCAGGTGTCCTGTCATAAACAGGTATTTGAAATTGCTGACACAGGAAAGGGCATTTTTAGAACAAAGCACAGCAGTCAGATTGATCAGTTCAGCTTCAGCCCTTCCTAAAACTCCAAAAATGATATTAAATGTTATCGATGTTTACGTTGTCCTTTCATCCTAAAGGTAATGAAGCACAAGACTAAAATGCCAACCAAAGGACTGAACTCTCTGAAGCTCCAGTGAATAAGATGAGATGAATGAACTTTTTGTAAATTGATTTCATGTTTTTCCAGAGGGTGTACAGGCTTTATGTTCAAATATTATTAATAATGTTGTTTTCATTATAATCAATAAACTTGGAATTGGACTAAGGTTTTTTTTAATATAAAATGGCTTTAATTAGTTGTGAATAAAGTTTAAATGGTGATTTTCTTTCCTGCTTTAAAATGTCTCTCTGACAATTTGAAGAGGCACCTGTATTTGCTTACTTGAGACCCGGGGGTCGAGCTTCCTGCCCTCAGCTCTCCCTGCTGCCTCTGCCTTTCAGTGAGAGAATGTCCTTTAGGAAAAGAAATAACAAGATAGAGGGAAAGGCCTCCAAATGCAAATGATTCAAGACTGAAGGAGAGGGTTAAATTGGGTTGGGCAAGTGTGGGGTCCAACAGCAGGGAGGACAGGGACACCTGCCTGGTGGGGGAGGGGATGGTTGGGAGAGACAGGAGGGAGGGAGGGTCTGGTGTCCTAGTTTGGAAGAAGGTGCATGTGGGACTAGAGCTGGAAGAAGACCAGGAGATTCTGCTCAGAAGGAGGAGGGTCTGAGTCCCAGAGCAGGGGAAGGAGGGAGTGAGAGAGGTTATGGGAGGAGAACTCTCCCAGGTGACTAGTGGAGTGGGTGGGGGCCCAGGTGGAATTTGAGCCCTGGGGTGGAGTGTGGAGGCCAGGGGAGGGATCTAGAGGGGAAAACAGTTATTACATTGGTCAAGGCATTGCACAGGATGGAGGGCAGGGCTGGGGGAGGAGAGTCCTGTCGGGTCTGGGAAGCTGACTGTGGGAGCCATTGGAGGAAAGGGAAGATCCTGAGGTCTCAGTGGGAATGGATAGGGCGGGGCTCTGAAACTGAGAGAGCCCCCCCATAGTGTCCTGGCTGGAAGAGGAAGCCCATGGAGCTGAGATCCAGCTGCTTTCTTCCTTTGGAGCTGTGATTATGCTTCCTACTTCCTTTGGAGCTGAGCTCCCTGTTCCTCGCAGAAGCCAGCTCTGTGCCTGCACCTCCCAGGTAGATCTGAGTCAGGAAGCCATGCAGCCCTCAGCTCCTGCTGGCTTGGGTTTCTTTCCCATGGGACCATGTGCTCAGTGTCCTTCAGGGCTACTAGGAGCCCTCCTTTCTCCATTGCTGGCTCCCTGGCAGGATCCCAGTCCCTGCCTCTCTTCAGGGCTCAGTCTCCCTTCCCAAATGCCTTGGGATGCCTTCCCCAGCTTCACCACTGAGTCACACTTGCCACCTTTCAGACCTCCCCCATAGGGACCCAGCAGGACTCCCTTCAGCCTCCCCCTCAGGACTCCAATGTCCTGTCTCCTGTTCCAGTGTCCCAACAGCAGCCCTGGCTCCCTGTAAGGACCCAGGACCTGATAAATGTTTAATATAAAATTTTGGAATAATCTCTTTGTTCTCTCTGAAGCAAACTCAGAGAATGCCTCTTCCTATGTCAGCAAAAGCCAGCCAGGGCTGACTTAACATTCCTTAAGAGACCTTTAACCTAAGACGCTATCTTGAATAACGGGACGTTTTCCAGATCTTCATATTTTCTGGACATATACTATGTTATGGCATGTTAATGGTAAAGAAAACAGATATCTTGGGTCGTAATTTCCATGTTCAACTTTGTCAAACTCCGTTATCTTATTGTATTTACAACCTATGCAATTGAGAAATTCCTTTCTAATGGTCTAGTGAATGACTTATGGAGACCATAAATCTAAAGGACACAGAACACATCTTTGTCCTAAAACATATTTAAAGCTGCCCAATTCTTTGTATCGGCAGCCAGAACATTTCTGGCTCCATAATGCATTATGTTACCGTTTTCGTTAATGGGGAATTGATCAATTAATGAATTAAATTTTAAAACGTATGCATTTAGCCTGTTAGCTTTTCTTTAACCAAGTTTTTAGGTCAACAGCAGTAAGGCTCCTGCCTGGCCTCCCTTACCTGAACCTGTGGCTCTCCTGCTGGCTCCCTCTCAGGTCCTAGGCCTTTGCTTCCCTGCCTCCACTTTCCCTCCTGGGACTCAGATAAGCAGCCTCCAAGGCTAAGCTCCAAAGAATGTCCCAGGGGTCACACACCCCCACCCCTGGCCCCTGGCGAGACCCAGGACACAGTTCCTTTGTCCCTCAGGCTCAGCTGTCTTCCTGGAACCCTTCTGTCACTCAGATGTCCCCTCTCCTCCTGCCCCCACATTTCTTCTAAACCCTCAGTCTGACTGCCAGATAACTGAGTCCCAGCCAGGATTGTGTCTCTTCCTCTCAGGCTTCCCCTGATCACTCCTGGCAGCTCCATCCCAGAGCCCTCAATGTCTTCAACCTTCTCTATCTACCCTCTCTCCTAGATGTAGACGAGGGGGAGATGGGGTGTGTGTTGGGGGTGGGTGGTTGGGCATATGGAGGGGGCCTGGTGCTGGACAAGCATAAAGAAAGCCCAAGACTTAACCCCTGGAGCATACAGTTGAATAAGCAAAGTGGTTATCTGGGTGAGGCAGGTGTAATGAGGGAGAATTTAGATCCTGTTAATGTGTTTGTTGAGGAGAGGGGAGGTAGGGAGGGCAGAGGGCAGGTTGGAGGGAGAGCTCTGGCTCAGGAGTCTTGGAGACTCTGACTATTCTCATGCCACTTGGAATCCCTAAGCCCCTTCTGCCTCCTGGTTCTTTGTAGGAGAATGGGGGAGAGGAATAGTTTTCTTGTTCAGACCATCCTGATTCCCAAAGCTGACTTTCCTTCCCCCACACCTGGGTGTCTTTGCCCTGAGGGCAGGGGCAGGGCCTTTGTAATTCCTGTGTGACTCCACCCTCTCTAAATTACTGTAGGTCCTGAAAGTGACTGGAAAAAGACCTCTTCCTGACTGGGAATCCTTCAACCTGCCCAGCTGAGTCTGCAGAGGACCAGACCTGGCCCAGGCAAGTATCCTGGAGCCAGAGGGAATGGCCCCTGGGAGACCCAGCCCCCCAGCCCAGGTGAGTGCAGTCCTTCCTCAGACTTGCCCAACGTCAGGGATAGAGGCCATTTCTGTGGACCCAGGATTGTCTAAGAGGTTGGTAATACCTCACATATGAGTTGTTTCTTTACAAAAAGTGAAAAAAATGGTAACCATTCTGCCTTGCTCTGTCTTTCTGTGTAATATAGCGATGTATAGGCACTTTGGGATCTCCAGCACTAACCTCTGCTCCTGCCCATCCCCCAGTTGCTGCCTTTTTGGGTCTATCTTGCAATCCTTTTGCATTCTGTTGACCAAGAACTTTGTTAAGAAAAGGCAATAGGCCAAATGCATACATTTTATGATTTAATTAATTAATTCATCAATTCCCTATTAAAGACAACGGTAACATAATGCATTATGGAGCCAGAAATGTTCTGGCTACCCAGTGCAGAAATCTTCTGGCTGATATACATTTTGCCATGAGAAAGGAACTCTCCTAACTGAGCAAATCATAAATTCAGTGAGACAGGACAATTAACAAAGCAATGTTGGTCAGGCCTTGGGATTCCAGCTGGGTAAACACATGTCTTGGTGATAAAGAAGGAAATCCCACCACTAGTGAGTGGCAGGCTTCCTGCCCTAAACAGATAACTGACATAGGAAAGGGTAAACAAAGTTCAATAGAAATTACGACCTAAGATGTCTGTGTTTTCTTTACCATTAACATGCCATAACATAGTGTAGGTCTACAAATATTAAGATATGGAAAACGTCCCATTATTCAAGATAGTGTCTTAGGTTAAAGGTCTCCTTAAGGAATGTAGAGTCAGCCTTGGCTGGCTTTTGCTGACATAGGAAGAGGCACTCTCTGAGTTTGCTTCAGAGAGAACAAAGAGATTATTCCAAAATTTTATATTAAACATTATCAATTCCTACCACACACACAGACACATACAGACACACACACACACACACACACACACACACACACACTCACACACACACACTCACACACACACACACACACACACACACCTTCTCACCTTACTCTTTGTTTCTTTTAACCCACCTCTCCCTTGTAGCCACTAAAGGTCCAGGGATCCCTGACCCTGAGTCTTGTCTGACCAGGCCTGGAGCAGAGCCCTGAGGCTCCCCCAGCTCTAGTCCTCTTCAGGGCTGTCAGCGGAAAAGAAATTGTCCTCCTGCTGCTGCTCCAGGGTCACAGGCCTTCCCAGGTCTCTCTGAATCCTCCCCATTTGCCAGTTCTTAGGTGAAGGCCACAAGCATTTAGAAAGGGTAGGGACACTGGGCTTACCTGCTGTGTATATACAGGAAGGAAAAACCAGTCCCTGGCCTCAAAGGCTCCCAGTCAACTGGTGAAGGTGACAGAGATGACAAGTCAGCAGCTTTATCCAAAGGAGTTCTCTGCTCTTGAGGGCCAGGGTGGAGTGCTGTTGACAAGATCAGCAAAGACCTTCAGGAAAACTGTTCTTTCACACTGTGCTCATTATCATCAGGAATGGCTCTCCATGCCCCCCAGATGTTGCTGTCTCCTTGAGACAAACATGAGAATTACAGAAAACAAGGGGTATGTCAAATAGATGTCCTCTCTGCTAACAGTCTTTGAAGACAATAAGACTGGCCAAATCTCTGGGACTGGAGATGAGCAGAATCTCACATAGGCTTGCAGTTTCTGTCTATAAATACCTGGACCCTCAGATCAATAAAGGGAACTGGTCTATCTTTTCCCACATCCCATCTCTCTTTTCTTCAACCACATCACCGAGCCGAATAGGGACACGGGCAGTCCACTACACTCTGCAGTATGGATGGCACGCTGGGCACACTGGAGAAGTCAATCAGATTAAGTCCCAAAGTGGTGCAGGTATGTCAGAAATGGAATGAGCCAGCTGGGCTCTCTCCATACATGAAAGTTCATGGCCCCACCCCTCAGTGGGAAAGGATGGATGTGGGAGGATGGAGAAGGAAAGAGGTCAGAATAGAAGGAAAGAAGCTTGAAAGGTTTGGTTGGGAGCAAGTTAGGTACTCAATTATCAATCAACAAAAGCATGCCTTTCTCCAATGAGAGCCCACAGTGAGAGAACATGCAGTGAAGGGGAGAGCATGGACTGAAGAGACCCTAGTGAAAAGGGAACAGAGACAAATTCCTGGGAATCTCCAAAGGAAGGAAAGATGGATAAATTCCATAACTGTGCAGCACAGACATAATAGAAGTAAAGGAAGTGAAAACTGAAATATGGATTCCCAATAAAGCCTCAATCTGGTATTTGAAGGAAAAAATCACAGTGATGAAAAGGTAAAAAGAATTTTAACTGCATGATAGAGAATAAGTCAAAATAACAGAAGGTGAGTCATGTCACTACATAATGGAAGTGGAACCAAGGGAGATGGGAGAGCTTGAGATTCCTGGCGTATTGGCCAACCATGTGTCCCCCATTTAAGAGGTTGGAAAAATGAATGAGCTGTGCCAGGTATCAGAATATTTTCAGATCTAGTCAAGCAGTCTTGTGTGTTATTTTTCACTCAGCTACAGCCGCTTGTCTTGACTCTTGCTCTCCCAAATTCCAGAGTTCTAGGAGTCTACATAGACCCTTATTCTCTTAAGAAGACTGGCAATGACTTTCTCCTGAATTTGCTCAAATCCAAGCATTGGTTAATAAAGTATTACCTTTGTAGTAAGTGAAGGAAACCTCCTTTCCTCTTCTTGGTTACTCATTGTAACTAAATAATCATGATGAATGAATATTTGCCATTGACAAATGAAAGCAAACATAAGGCAAAGGCAGGAGATGTTTTGGCCATAACTCCTCATACCTGGAGCCACTGAAGCCCTCCACAGAGAAACTGAGGTCTCTTTCCCTGCACTGGAAATAGTCTCATACTGCTCAGTTTCGTCCTGAGTGTGATTCTGAGTTGACCCTTGGGAGAAGCAGCTTCCCACAGTCAAGGGGAGCTTAGCTTTGAGGCTCAGGTTTCTGTGGAGGCCAGGGATGGGCCAATTTGGTTGTGATTCCTAGTGTTCAGATGATGGTGGACAACCTACCTAAAGTGGTGTCCAGTCCAGTTTGGTGATGTGCTGAAAGGAGGGAACATCATCCTCAGTCTAGGTGTAGATGCCCTTCTAGGTTGTGAGTTTCTGCTCAGTGTTGCCGATGGCAAACTACATCATTCCATGTAGGAACAAGGTGGTTTTGTGCTAAAGATTCCTGTCAGGAGGTTAGTGAGGCTGAGGGTTCTTCCACCCTGTTTTAATTTTGCACTGGATGTGGATTCTCCTCTATCTCTTGCTTGATCCTGCAGGAATGCAGTCCATGAGAACCCACCTTTCTGAACACTGAATATTGGCCAGGCTCTCACTTGCTGCCTCCCTTGCAACTCTTATTCTGGACTGGAATGGACCCCCAGTAGTCTAGGGAAGCTCACATCTCTAGTTGCAGATTTTGGTGCCTTGCACTCAGCTATCACTTCTGCCCTCCTGGTCACTTCATCCCTTGGTTTAGGGCCAGGGATCCAGGGGGCTGGACAGGGTCCCATCCACTGCTGAATGGTCCTTCTGCTACTGCTTTCTTCCTCTTTGACACTTAGGGCTGCAATGGTGCTCTGAATATCTGTGTGGCTGTCAAGTGCCCTCACTTTGGTGTTCAACGAGGCGGGATGGGTGATGATCTTTCTCCCTGTTGGAATCTTCTGAAAACCAGGTTGTGCAACCTCCTTGCAAGGCTGCATTTGGCTAGACTCCTGTTGGGCAGCAGTCCCTTCAGGCTTCTCCTTTTCTCCTTCATCTGGGGGCATCAGGCATAGCAAGGGGCAGTTTCTGTCTCTTGAGAATCAAGGGCTGAAGAGGTTAGGGGTCACAAAGGCTGCTGCCTCTATCACTGCCCCAGAGCAGGTCTCCAGGGGCCAGGCCTGCTGCTATCCTCAGCTTCAGGTGCTGGGACAGGGTCCAGGGTCCAGTAGAAAGCCTCAGGCTGCATGGTCTGGGTCAGCCAAGTCCCCATCTTTGGGGGTGAGGGGTCGCCTTAGGTCAGGGGGAGAGAAAGAGAGGGATAAGGGGCTTTCACTCTGTTCTGTTTGAAATCAGTGGAACTTTCTTTCTCACACATGATTTATGCCTTTTATGACAAGGGAGGATTTTCACTTCACCTTCTCCCTTTCTCCTTGACAGATCTCCATGTATCTCTGATAGATCAAATAAGTTCTCTGTGTCCATAGGGAGAAACAATTTTTAGTAGTCCATTTCTCAACTTTATTCCAGCTGCAAATACAAAAAGGTGTTCTCAACATTCAATTGGGTTTTTCATGAATGTGGTTCTAAGTATTGGCTCTGAAGCTCATTAAGGGTGTGACCTTTGGGTAGATCTCTTTGTGCTTCACTTTCCTCCACTAAATTGATGAGGGTCATACTAGATGAATTCTGGAGTCTCTTTCAGCTCATCCTATGATTTTTGATGGCTTAGAGGCTGGTGACATTCAAGGATGTGGCTGTGGACTTCACCCCAGAGGAGTGGGGCCTCTTGGACAATCCTCAGAAAGAGCTGTACAAGGAGGTCATGCTGGAGAATGCCCAGAACCTGCTCTCCCTGGGTAAGGACACTTCCTCTAGATCTATGAATCTACCATCCAAAGAACTTCCTTCATTCCCTTCTTAGTGTTCAGGACATGGAGAATTTATTCATGACAGGAAAAGCCAAAATGCAGATCTTCTGTATCTGAGACAGTCCTCTTCCTGCCTGATTTTCCATGAAACATTTTTGCAATGTGTGATAGAAAACAAGGAGTTTTCTTTGTTCCCCCTGAAACTGTCCCTTTCTAGTTTGAGGGAGCCTGAGGTCAAAGATCAAACCACTGTTGAGAATCTCAGAATAATCTTAGAGAATATACCTAGTCTGACCTCTCCTTGAACATGAATTTAATTTCATCCTGCTAACAAGCCTGTGAGTCAGATGATATTACACAGTCGAGGAAACTGAGGCAAGCAGAGGTTAAGTGACTTGCTTTGGGAGCTTTGCCAGTAATTCTTTGAGACCAGATATGAACTCACAGCTTCCTGAACCCAGGCCAAAGTTGCCTCTCCACTACACTAGCAATTGCCTCTTACTTTGTAGATGACAGAATCTGTGGATTCAGCCCATGCTTGTAGGAAGGAAGTGGAGAAAACAGAATTTTCTGCTTTCAAATTGGCTTCCACATGATCTCCTTCCCATCCCCCAGAAAAGTTTCCAATAGTGAATATCATGGACAAGGATCTTGAGGCATGCTGGCACCCTCCTTTCATGCCCCCTTTCCCTAAAGAGAGCTGCCTTAACCATCTTTGTCCATTTTCCTCCCTTCCTTATTCCCATGCCCAGGACTTCCAGCTCCCAGAGAAGATGTGATGTCCCATTTTGCAGGAGGGGGTTCACCATGGATGCTGGAACAAGAAGACCCCAGAACCTCCTGTGCAGGTGAGTGAGGGAAAAGCAGGTCTGTGAGGGCTGTTAGCACAAGGGTAGCTACATGTCACAGACTTGTGGGCAGGAAGACCTGCCTTACCTTTCTTTTTCAGACATTTTTTCACAGGAAGATCCTGGGAAAGTCCCTAAGCTCAGTTTCCCCATCTGTGAAATGAAGGGGTTGGATGCCTTGACCTTTCAGCTCTGTTCCAGGAATAAAACTGGGATCCCATAAGATCTATTGTTTGAACTTTGGTTCATGGAGCTCTCCTTAAGGAATCCAGAAGGGGCCTGGGCTGTCTGAGATGGGCCTTTTCTTAGGCATTCTTCAAGTGTGCAAGCATTTATTAAGTACCTGCTGTGTGCTAAGTGCTGGAGATTCAAAGAATTCTGAGGTACATCACCTGCTCTCATGGAGCTCACAGACCAGTGAGGAAGGGAACCTGGACAGAGCCATGTAAAGCATGCTATGTCCAGGTGAAACTGGAGCTAGTCAAGTGGGGGAAGGCTCTTGGATTAAGGAGGGTTGGAAAAGCCTTATTGTGGAGGGTGGGCTTGATCTGGGGCTTCAGAGAAGGCAGGAGGAGCATTCCAGGCATGAGGGCCAGCCAGGGAAAGCCCTTGTAGACTGGAGATAATTTGTTCTGTTGAAGGCATACAAAGGAGTCTTTGCTATTGGATCCTAACATATGTGGAGTTGGCATGAGATGAAGCAGGAGTGGAAAGGGAGGAAAGGGGCAGATGATGAAGTTCCTTAACTGTCCAGCATAGGACTTTCTATGTCATCCTGGTGCTAGGGAGCCATTTCAGTTTATTGAGGAGGCAGTGATATAGTCAGATGCGAGCTTTAGGAAGTTGAATTTGACAGCTGGGGAGAACACTGAGTTATCCAAGGTGACTTAAGACAGTGAGACCAAACAGCAGGCTTTTTTAACATTGCAGGTGTAAGGTATTTGGAATCTGAACTTAGAAGCTGGTAGTGTTGAGAAACAAGTGGGGATGGCTGTGAGAGGTTTTACCAAGATGGAAAAACAGCATTTTCCAAAAGATTAAAAATGGAGGGAAGGTGATGGTATACGAGCTTGAGAGATGGTGAGCAGTGGATGACATCTCTATTATCACCATGGACAATCAGGAGAGTGAGTTGGATAGTGTTAGAAAAGTAGCAAGATGGGAGGGTTGGGAGAAAGATAATGTGGTTAGTTTGGGACATGACAGAAGGAGAACCCAAATAGAGGAGTGTCACTGAAACCTGGAGGAAAGAGAGTATCAAAGAATAGGTGGTGAGTGATGGTGAGAAAAGCTCCAGAGAGGTCAGGAAGGATGAGGACTGATTAAAAGGACCTTTGGTTTAGCAATTAGGAGGTCACTAATCACTTTGGAGGGAGGTGCTTCATGTGACCAGTGAATTGGGAGACAGGATGCAGAGTTTTGGAGGAAGTAAGAGTAAAGGAGTGTAAGGAGTAATGCCCAAGTGTAGATGGCCATCTGTAAGCATTTGACCATGAAAAGTAAGACAGATGTAGGGCAGTGTCTGCTAGGAATGGAGAAAGTGAGAGTTTTAAAAATATATTTATTTATTTTTAATTATCAACATTCACTATCATAACATTGTGAGTTTTAAAATATCTCCCCCATTTTCTCTTCCCCCAACCTAAGAGGGCATGCAATCTGATTATAGGCTATACAGATATACATCCATATTAAACATATTTTCCCATGAGTCATGTTGTAAAGAAGTGTGAGAACCAATGGGAAGAATCAGGAGAAAGAAGAAAGAAAAGGAAAGAGAACAAATTGTCTGCTGCAATCTGCATTCAGACTCCAGAGTTCTTTTTCTGGATGTGGGCAGCATTTTCCATCATGAGTCTTTGGAGTTGTCTAAGATCCCTGCATTGCTGAGCAGAGCTAAGTCTGTCAAAGTCAGTCAGCACACAGTGTGGCTGTTAGTGTGTACAGTATTCTCCTGGTTCTCCTCATTTTAGACAGCATCAGTTCATTTAAGTCTTTCCAGGTTTTTCTAAAGTCTGCCTGCTCCTCAGTTCTTATGGAACAGTAGTATTCCATTCCATTCCTATACCACAACTCTCTCAGTCATTCCCCATTTGAACGTTGGAAATCAACTGATTTCCCATTCTTGACCACTGCAAAGAAGGTTACTAGAAATATTTTTGTACATATAGGTCTTCTTCCCATTGTTATGATCTCTTGAGGATATAGACCTAAAAGTAATATTTCTAGGTCAAAGGGTGTGTGTAGTTTTACAAGCCCTTTGTGTATAGATCCAAATTCCTTTCCAGAATGGTTGAATCAGTTTATAACTTCACCCACAATGCAGTACTGTTCCAATTTTCTCACATCTTCTCCAACATTTATCATTTTCCTGTGTTGTCATGTTAGCCAATGTGGGATGCGATAACCTTAGAGTTGTTTGGATTTGCATTTCTCTAATTAATAGTGATTGAGAGTTTTTTTCATATCACTATACATAGCTTTGATTTCTGCCTCCCCAAACTGCCTGTTCATGTCCTTTCCCCATTTATCAATTGGGAAATGACTTGTATCATTATGAATTTGTCTCAGTCCTCTACATATTTGAGGAATGAGGGCTTTACCAGAGGCATTGACTTTGAAATTTATTTCCCAGCTTTCTGCTTCACTTGTAATCTTGGTTGAACTGGCTTTGTTCCTGCAAAACCTGTTCAGTTTAATGGAATCAAAATCATCCATTTTGCATTTCCTAATGTTCTTTCCCTCTTAGTTGGTCATAAGTTCTTCCTTTCTCCATGGATCTAACAGGTACACTATTCCTTATTCTCCTAGTTTGCTGGTGGTATCAGCCTTGATATCTAAATCCTGTAACTTTGCAGAGTATTGTGATACATGGTGTCACATGCTGATTTATGCTCATTTTGTGCCACACTGTTTTCCAGTATTCCCAGCCGTTTTTGTCAAACGGTGCGGTCTTACCCCAGAAGGATAAGCATAAGAAGGGTAAGGATGGGGTCCTTGGTTTTATCCAACAGTAGACTGCTCTAGTCATTGACTACTGTGTCATGTATTTCACTGATCTACCCCTCCATTTTCTAGCCAGTACCAAGTAGTTTTGATAATTGTTGCTTTATAGTACATTCTAAGATCTAGGTTGGTTAGGCCTCCTTCCCTAGCATTTCTTTTCATAAATTTCCTTAAATATTCTTGACCATTCTTCCAGATGAATTTTGGTATGACTTTTTTCTAGCTCTATAAGATAATTTTTTGTTAATGTGATTGGTATAGCACTGAATAAGTAAATTATCAAAGGTAAAATTGTCATTTTTATTATATTAGCTCTGCCTTACCTAGCTGCAACTGATATTTTTCTGATTTTTTACATCAGACTTTATTTGAATGAAAAGTGTTTTGTGTTTATGTTCTTACAGTTCCTGAGTTTGTCTTGGTGGGAAGACTCCCAGATATTCTGTATTGTCTGCAGTAACTTTAAATGGAATTTCTCTTCCTATTTCTTGCTATTGGGCTTTGTTGGTAATATATAGAAATGTGAATGCTCTGTGTGGGTTTATTTTATATCTTGGAACGTTTCTAAATTTATTATTTCAAAGTTTTTTATTTGAATTTTTACTTGATTCTAAAGGTGTACCATCACAACCCGTGCAGACAAATAGCTTTCTTCTTTGCCCATTCTAATTCCTTCAGTTCCTTTTATTTCTCTTCTTGCTCAAACTAGTGTTTCTGGTCCTTTACCTCTTGAATAACTGTGGTGATAATGGACATTGTTTTGTCATTCCTGATCTTATTGGAAATGCATCTATCTAGCTTATCCCCATTACAAATATTTGCTGATGGTTTTAAGTAGATTCTACTTCTCATTTTAAGGAAGACTATTCCTCTGCTCTCTATGGTTTTTAATAGGAAAGGGTGCTTGCTTTTGTCAAAAGCTTTTTCTGTATCCATTGGAATAATCATATGATGTCTCTTAGTTTTGTTGTTGATATGGTCAATTATGCTGATAATTTTCCTGTTGTTGAAATAGCCCTGCATTCCTGGAATAAATCCTACGTGGTCATTATATATCATCCTAGTGATCAGCTGCTGTAACCTCTTTTCTAATAGTTTATTTATAATGTTTGCAACTGCATTCATTAGGGAAATTGGTCTCTACTTTTCTTTCTCTGTTTTGGCTCTTCCCAGTTTAAGTATCAGCACTATATTTGTACCATAAAAAGAATTTTGTAGCACATCTTCTTTGCCTATTTTCCCAAATAGTTTACATAATACTGGAAGTAATTGTTCTTTACATGTTTGATAGAATTAGTTTGTAAATCCATCTGGCCCTAGCCATTGTTCTTGGGGAGTTCACTGATGGCTAATTCAGTTTCATTTTCTGAAATGGGGTTATTTCAGTATTTTATTTCCTCTTCTTTTAACCTTGGAAGTTTATATTTTTGTACATGTTCATCCATTTCACTGAGACTGACAAATGTATTGGCATATAATTGGGCCCAATAGCTCCTACTTATTGTTTTCATTTCTTCTTCCTTGGTGGTGAATCCAGCCTTTTCCTATTTGATGCTGGTCATTGGGTTTTCTTCTCTCTTTTAAAAATAAAATTAACAAAGGTTTACTTATTTTATTGTTTTTTTCCCTAAGAAACCAGCTCTAAGTTTTATTTGTTACTTCAATAGTTTTCTTAATTTCTATTTTATTAATCTCACCTTTGGTTTTCAGAATTTCTAATTTGGCATTGAATTGGGGATTTTTATTCATTCTTTTCCTATCTTTTGTTCATTAGTTCTTCTCTCTGTATTGTTTCCTGTAAGCATTTGGAGATACAGAACTTAACCTAAGAACTGCTTTTGCTGCCTCCCATAAGTTTTGGTGTGTTGTCTCCTTAGTGATATTCTCTTGGATGACATTATTGATTGTTTCTATGATTTTTTCCTTGACCAAATCGTTCTTGAAGATTACACTACTTTGTTTCCCATTCACTTTTAGTCTATGTTGCTATGTCCCATTATTACATGTAGTTGTTCTTGAATCATGGTGTGAAAATCATGCCTTTAATATTGCTGCCTTTCTGCACTGTATTGTGAGGCTGTTATGCCCTAATACATGGTCAGTTTTTGTGTAGGTGCCCTGTAGCACTGTGAAAAAGGCATATTCCATTCTATCTTCATTCAGTTTTCTCCAGAAGTGTTCCACATCTCTCTTTTCATCCTTAGCTTCTTTCTTGTTGATTTTGTGCTTAGATTTATCTAGTTCTGAGAGGAGTAGGCTGAAGTCCCCCACCAGTATAGTTTTACTCTCTATTTCTTCCATGAACTTCCATGAATTCTGTTGTAAGAATTTTGATGCTATACTACTTCGTGCATGTGTTTAGGAATGATATAACTTCATTGCCTGTAGTATCTTTTAGCAGGAAGTAGGTTCCTTCCTTACCTCTTTTAGTTAGATTTATTCTTGCTTTTGCTAGCCCTGCTTCTTTCCTTCAACTGAAGCATAATATATTCTACTCCAGCCTTTTATCTTTACTCTGTGTGTATCCTTCTGCTTCAAATGTTTTCCTTGTACACAACACATTGTCGGAGTGTGGATTTTAACCCACGCTGCTATCTCCCTCGGTTTTATGGGGGAGAGTTCATGCCATTCACATTTACTGTTATGATTACTATCCGTGTCTTTCTCTCCATCCTATTTCCCCCTATTTATATGCTTTTGTTCTTTCTCCCTTTCCCTCCTCACTAGAATTTTGCTTTTGAGCACTGCCTCCCTCAATCTGTCCTCCCTCCTATCATACCCTCCCTTTCTTCCTTTACTCCTTTTTCCCTCCTTTCTACTACCCCCTCCTTTTTCTTTCCTCTTTCCCCTTGCCCCTCCAAAATTTCTGTAGGGTAAGTTAGATTTCTATACTGCGTATGTTATTCTCTCTTTGAGTCAAATCTGATGAGAGTAAAATTCTAACAGTGCTCATCTCAAAGGGAGGACTTTTTTGAGGTCCAAGAAGATATGATTTCATTTGTGGCAGTTGAGAAGGAGCCAGTGGAAAGAAAGAAATTGAAAATTTCTGAGAAAATAGTGATGATAAGTAGGTACAATGCTGGAGGAACATCTGGCCCCCTCTTCATCAGAGACTGGGGTAAAGGAGGAAAAGAATTTGCATGAGATTAGCATGAGATAAGAGAGCTCAGAGGAAATGTCCAATTGTTTTAGTGAAATATGAGGCCAGGTTCTCAACTGAGAGGGTTGGTGGGAGTGAGCCCTATGGGAGGGCCTGAGAGGAATGAAAAGACCTGGAAAAGCTGAGATAAGGAATCAGTTAGGGAGGTGTCAGTGGATTGCTTTGCCACAGTCTTTGCCCAGTTGAGATGGTGTTACCAAAATTGGCAGTGGACCCTAGCAACTTGGGTTCCTGATTTTCTCTCTTCATTATTCAGCATGTGAGGAGACAGGAGTGCCAGTGTCTTAACTTGAAGTAATCCAATGCTGAGGCTTGCTTATGTCACCAAGCCAAGTTCCTTTATGGTTTGTATGATCCAGTCTTTGTCTCCATTTTTGGCGAATCATTCCCCAGATCCATATAGATGGCTGCCACCATCAGTTTATGGAGATGGGTGGTTGATTGCCAGGTGTCCCATAGCAGGACACCCTCCAGCAACCTTTGGAATCTCCAGTATTGGCTCTGCTCAGGTGCCATCCACGTTAGAACTGGACAAAGGTAACTCCTTGTAGGTATGAGGTAAAAAAAGGAGACAGGAAGCAGGGTTGAGGCAGAACCTGCATGTGACCACAGAAAGACTAGATTCCAGGTGCTCCATCAGCCACAACTGCACCATCCATACATGGATCATGACAACAAATGGAAAAGTTATGAATGCTGTGAATAAGTTCACTTACCTTGGTAGTGTACTTTCCAGGGATGTACACATTGACAATGAGGTTGATACATGTGTTGCCAGAGCTCGCTCAGTCTTTGGGAGGCTCCAAAGAAAGTTTTGGGAGAGAAGAGGTATTAGACTGACTAGAAAACTTGAAGGTCTACAGAGCTGTGGTGCTGACCTCATTGTTATATGCTTGTGAAACATGGATATTCTCCCAGTGTCATGCCAGGAAACTGAATCACTTCCATTTGAACTGTCTTAGGAAGATTCTGAGGTTCACCTGGCAGGATAAGATACCAGACACTAAAGTCCTTGCTAAAGCTGAACTGCCAAGCATTCAAACTATGCTTCAGAGAGTGCAACTCCCATGGACTGGCCATGTTGTTCAGATGCAAAATGTATGCTTGCCAAAAGACTATGTTATGAAGAACTTGCATGGGGCAGGTGATCACATGGTGGCCAGAAGAAACAGTACAAGGACACTCTCAAAGTCTCTCTCAAGAACTTTGGATTTGACTCTGTAACATGGGAGTCACTGACACAGGCCCACTCAGCATGGTGTGCCCACATCAGAAAGGGTGCTGTGATTTTTGACCAAAGAAGATTTCAGACAGCACAAAGTAAAGGCAGGATGCACAAATTTGGGATATTCACATAGACTATCTGTGCCTAACCTGTGGTAGAGCATTCCTAGGTCATGTTGGTCTGATCAGCCACAGTAAGACACACTGAAATTTCACTTTACAATGGTGATGCCATTTTGGTCATCTTTGAAGATGAAGGACAACAACCAGATTCCAGGGACTGAAGTAACAGTTAGGGCCTTGTAAGAGAATGGCTGTTCAAGAAGGAGAACTGAGTTGAAAGGAGTAAATAGTAAAAAATAATAAGAAGAGCTCACAATGAAGTAGTGCCTCATCTGTACCAAGGT
The DNA here is from genome assembly GCF_028372415.1 of Notamacropus eugenii. Lineage (NCBI taxonomy): Eukaryota > Metazoa > Chordata > Mammalia > Diprotodontia > Macropodidae > Notamacropus > Notamacropus eugenii. The sequence goes on along the minus strand of NC_092876.1, from coordinate 5,888,034 downwards.
GTTCCAAGTATTACCTCATTTGCTTCTCATAAGAATAGTGGGAAGTAGGTGCTATTATGATCCTCATTTTACAGATAAGGAAACCAAGGCATGCAAAAGTACTGTGACTTGCCCAGCATCACATTGGCAGGAAGGTTCTGAGCTGCCTCTGGAACTCTCAGGCATTCTGGACTTCAGGCCCAAATCTCTATTGTGAATGTTGTGTATTTGGCTTGATGATCAGGATGCAAGGAGAGTATTGCCTTGTATATGGAGGAGCTGGGAACTAGGAAGACAGTTTGCAAGTTCTCTTGCTAAGACTTGTCTATTTTTCATTTTTAGTTCCCTATCTAGTCAATGGGATGAATAATGAATTGCTAGTCATTATAGAAAAAGACTTATTTTCTTTTGGGTAATGAGAGGGGTTGTATGAAATGATAAAAGTATTTGAAGGTCAGTTGCACTATTACTTTGGGTTCTTTGAAACAATCTTTATATATACAACTTTTCTTTTCTTTTAGCAAAAGTACTATCTTATTTTCCTTCAATTAAATGTAAAAACCATTTTTAACATTCCTTTTAAAATTTTTTTGAGTTTCAAATTCTCTTATTAACCCCAACCTCCACTCACTCACTGAGAAGGCAAGCAATTTGATACAGACTACAGATGTTCAATCATGCAAAACATATTTCCACATTACGTTGTGAAAGAAAACAGATGAAAAATGAAAAGAAAAAGTATGTTTCCTTCTTCAACCAGACTCAGTCAGTTCTTTCTCAAGACACAGGCTTTTCCTTCAAAATTTCCTTGGATGATTTGCTGAGAACAATTTTTTGTGCTCTTTGAGCAAAGCAGTTGGCTCAGATTTACAGCTGATCATCCTACAATATTGCTGGTCCTGTATACGGTGTTCTTCTGGTTCTACTCATTTGACTTTGTATCGGTCCATATGAACCTTTTCAGGGTTTTCTGAAAACATCGTGCTCTTTTATTTCTTATGACACAACAGTATTTGATCACAATTACGTGCAACAATTGGTTGTCATTCTCCAATGGATGGACAGCCCCTCAGTTTCCAATTCTTTGCTACCACTAAAAGAGCTGCTATAAATGTTTCTATGTGTATAGCTACAGTATATTTTTTTTTGCTTTTTCAACCTCTTTGACAAACTGACCTAGTAGTGGTATTGCTTAGTCAAAGGGCAGAGAGGCTTTTATAATCCTTTTGACATAATTCCAAATTGTGCTTGACAACAGTAGAATCACTACCACTTTACCAACAGTGCCTCAGTGTCTCAGTTTTCCACATTGACTCCAACATGTATCATTTTCCTTTTCTGTCATGGTAGCCATTCTGATAGGTTTGGAGTGATCCCTCAGAGTGTTTTCAACTTGCATTTCTCTAATAAATAGTGATTTAGAGCATTTGTTCATATGACTATAGATAATTTTGAATACTTCCTATAAATTTGACTCAGTTCTCTTTATATTTGAGAAAGGGGGTCTTGATCAGAGAAACCTACTGCCACAATTTTTTCAAAGTTTATCATTCCTATTTCCCTCCATCCTCTTTCCCACATTTTTCTCATTCTCTCTTGTCTCACCTTCCTCATCCTCACAAGTGGTTTGCTTCTGCCTTTTATCTTCCCCAATCTGCTCCCACTTCCATCAGCCCTCCCCTGCTTCTCTTCTGCCCTACCTCTCCTACTTTCCTGTAGGACAAGATACTCCCCAATGAGTGTGGATGTTATTCCCTCTTTGTGTCAGATCTGGTGAGAGTAACATTTCCCCCCTTCCCCCACCTTCACCATCTTTTGCTCTACTGTAAAAGGTCTTTCACATCTTTTTTACTGTCAGATAATTTACCCTATTCTACCTCCCCCTCTCCCAATGCATTCCTCCTTCTTGTTTCTTAATTTTATTTAAAATGAACTTTGAAAGGGAGTTCTTCTTTGTACCATGGGCACACCAGCTATAGCCTCACAAAAACTTTTCTGAATGACTGACCTTTGTTGCCAACCACTTTCTTTGGAAATCTGCCCAGTTAGCTAAACATGTTGTGGTCTATGGTCATGATCGAAATTATAAAGAACTTTGCTATAAGAAATGATGAGTTCAGTGACTGGAGAATATCAAGGAAAATCTTGCATGAAATAATGAAGAGTGAAATGAGCAAAACCAAGAGAATATGATATAGAGGAACAGCATTTTTGTTTTCAGAATGAGTTTGAGGGCTAGATAGGTGATACACTGGATACAGCACTGGATCTGAAGTGAGGAGGGCCCAAGTTTCCATCTGGCCTTAAATATTTGACACTTACTAACTGTATGAGAGACCCTGGGCATATATCTTAACCTCTATTGTCTCATGCCCTCTACACTCACCACCTGCTCCCCCCCCAAATATAGAATGACTTTCAGTGAATAAGTTATACTGACTTTTATAAATACCCCAAATAAGTATAAAGGCCATGGGAAGATAGGTACTTCCTACATCCAGAGATATAACTTAGAAATACAAGTATGTGTTGAATAATTTTATATATATATATGTACATATAATTATATACGTTTCTATATATATTTGTGTCTAATGGTAGCCATCTTTAAGGTAGGGGAGGGAAGAAAAAGAAAATAATTTACTTGACAATTTTCTCATATATTTGAAAGGAATAGGAAGTTGTGCATGGCAGATTTACGGTTTCACACACAGACATCTTTTTTCTTGTACTTTGTTATAAAAATGCTTGCTTTATTCCATAACTATGTACTGGTGTTTAAAAAAGAGGGAGGGACAATTTGCTCAACTGAAGACTAGCAACATATATAACAGAGAAGTTCAGCTCAGAAAAAAGCCTGAAGAGTGCAATGAGGGCCAATATAAGGACTGTCTTTGTGGAATGGTTGTGATAGTCCATGATGATTCCACCATCACTTGGAAGGTGTTCATGGTTGCCAAAAAGACTGCCATCCATGTCAGTATTTGGAAGATCTCCATCTGGTGATTACCTGGTGATGAGCCACGCTTACAAGATGACCTGAGAATGAGAGGAGTACTCTGGTGTAGTGTCAGAAAGAAAATGAGTCCAGCTGCGTGACTGGGACCATGCATGGGATTCAATTTACAGTTGAATTTCCAACTTTTCTGAGGGACTGGGAAACAATTTGATGTCAGGTTGAGAAGCTGAAGGAACATACTGCACCTAATCAGAAGTGGTCCACATTTGATGTAATCACTGCATGGATTTGCAAAGTATTGTGTACCTGATCATGAGTTTGGAATCATTGCAGAAGAACTATTGTGCTTAAGAGGAGTACATGTTCATTGTTCTGGAGGAAAAGAGTGGTGCACTTGCATTATTGAATTGATAAACTTATAAATTATTCTATGTTTATGTAATGTAATATCATATTTTATATTCCCGTACTAAATTTATGCAATTAAATAAGATTGTATATTTACATTTATTTTACTTGGTTAAACATACCCACAATTAATTGGGCAACTGTTTTCTTCTGCAAGTCCTATTAGAGAATTTTCAGGCCAAACCCCTTGGGCCATTAATGTGGAGACTCAAAGGGTTGATCAGCCATCAAATGGCTGGGGCTACAATAGGAACAGTAGTCCTACAGGGAGAAGGATGACATACTTAAAGAAATACTATTTTTGCATATGGGATGGAAATGGATTTTTAAAATCATGTTCATTGGAAGGATTGTGGTTTTCCTATTTTTTTTCCAATGGGAAGCAGAAGGAATCAAATGCAAAATTTTCCCAAGGCAAGAGATAATGGCTGTCCTAAAAGAATGATGGCTTAGACCAGAATAGAGCATGCCTCAGTTGAGTACAAAAACAAGACTGGCAGTTCTGTGCTCTTAGACATGAGAACAGAAAAGAGGAAATAAAACCTATCAGCAGGGAACTTCACTCTGCCTGTTGATGTCCTAGGGAATGAAATAGTGGGAATATTTAGGATGTGAGCCACAAATGCCTTCTCTGTGGATCAAAAGATAATATAAGCAAAGTTGCACACAAAGTTGGAAATTGCTAAGGAATGATTACAAAGAAGGACTGTGATAAGCCATCAAAGCTGATCAATAAAGAGGAGCAGGAAGATCCCTAAGCCCATAGAAAGTACAAAAAAACTGGCCTTGAGAAATGCAGTGAGGGAGAGATGGGGGAAGTCTGGGTCAGGGATCATTGTCAAGTCCTGCTACTTGACAATAGTTGCCTTCTATTCCAGGGTGAGATACTGGTCCTCTGCCTATAATCAGGGACCTGAGCAATACCTTCTCAAAGAAACTATTTTTGAAACAGCTGAGTACAAAATAATACTCATCACTTTTCATAAGCACAGTGAATTTATAGTGGATATGAAAAACATTATAGCTGTAAACAAATTCCACCACAATTGTATTTTTAAAATGTCTGAACTCAAATTACATTTTGTAGTGTATTTCTCATACTGTTCATTGGGCTTGAACTCATAGTTCTGTAGCAAGGCATTGAAAATGATATTACAGGCATGCCAAGTATCCTACTTCCACTGGGTACTTGTTTGAAAGATTGCTCATATAATAGTCTCTACACAGAGACAAATAACTAAACACATAATAAAAAAGTAGGAAATATATTACTAATTTGTTACTTTGTATCAAAGGAGGTAGAGCATATGTTTCTTTATATCTGTTTGTGTTCATAAAGAAGGAATAAATACATTTCTTTGTTTCCTTCAGATGGAGAGACCAAGCTTGAAATCAGGAAATCTGCTTCAAAGCTGAGTATTTCTGTGGAAGCATCACAGCAGCCAAGATTCATGAGTAATGGCCACTCTGACTTCAGTTGGAGAGAAATCTGTGAATCTCATATGAAGATCAAGAAAAAACAAAAGGGTCACTGTGAATCTGATGAAGATGGAAAGAGTTTCAGACAAAGTTCAGTCCTAATTCACTGCAAGAGAAAGGTATCAGGGAATGGCTGTTCACAGGATCAGAAATATACTGAAAGCTCTACTGGACAGGCAAGGCCTATTGAGTCTCTTGGGAAGCCTCTGGAAGTGCAAAATTATCAATGTAATGGATGTGAGATGACCTTCGGGTTGAATTCAGAGCTAATTAGACACCAGAAAGGTCATCCCAGAGAAATGGGAATTACACCTAATGAAAGGAAGAAGGCCTGCACTGATAATTCAAACCTCGTTGACCATCAACAAATTCAAAGTGGAGAGAAACATTATGAATGCATTGAATGTGGTCAATCCTTTAAGCAACAGTTATCAGTCACTCACCATCCAAAATTTCATTCTAGCCACAATCGACATAAATGCATGCAATGTGAACAGGCCTTCAGGCCACATTTGTCCCTCATTTCCCATCAGAGAATTCATAGTAGAAATAAATCTCATGAGTGTCATAAAAGTGATAAAACATTCAGAGAATACTCCTTTTCTGTTGTACATCAGAGAAGCCACACTGTCAAGAAATCTTATTCTTGTAGTCAGTGTAGTAGGACCTTCACTGAGAGGAGTCAACTTACTAGACATGAGAAAATTCATGTTGGGGAAAAGATTTATGAATGTAATCAATGTGGAAAGTCTTTCAGAAGAAGATATGGTCTCACTCTACATCAGAGAATCCACACTGGAGAGAAACCTTATGCATGTAATCAATGTGGAAAGGCTTTCAGACGCAGCTCCAGTCTCAGTGTCCATCAGAGAATCCACACTGGAGAGAAACCATATGAATGTAATCAATGTGGAAAGACTTTCAGGTCTAGCTACACCCTTTATTATCATCAGAGCATCCATACTGGAAAGAAACCTTATGAATGTAATCACTGTGGAAAGGCTTTCAGATGCAGCTCCAGTCTCAGTGTCCATCAGAGAATCCACACTGGAGAGAAACCATATGAATGTAATCAGTGTGGAAAGGGTTTCACATGCAGCTCCAGTCTTACCGTACATCAGAGAATTCACACTGGAGAGACACCCTATGAATGTAATCAATGTGGAAAGACATTTAAACAGAAGCACCACGTTGTTCGACATCAGAGAAGCCACACTGGAGAGAAACCTTATGAATGTAATCACTGTGGAAAGTCTTTCATATGTAGCTCCGGTCTCACTGGACATCAGAGAATCCACACTGGAGAGAAACCATATGAATGTAATCAATGTGGAAAGGCTTTCAGATCCAGCAACAGCCTAACTTATCATCAGAGCATCCATAACGGAAAGAAACCTTATGAATGTAATCACTGTGGAAAGGCTTTCATATGTAGCTCCAGTCTTACCATACATCAGAGAATCCACACTGGAGAGACACCCTATGAATGTAACAAATGTGGAAAGGGTTTCACATGCAGCTCCAGTCTTACCGTACATCAGAGAATCCACACTGGAGAGGCACCCTATGAATGTAATCAATGCGGAAAGACATTTAAAAAGAAGCACAACGTTGTTCGACATCAGAGAAGCCACACTGGAGAGAAACCATATGAATGTAATCAATGTGGAAAGGCTTTCAGATGCAGCTCCAGTCTCAGTGTTCATCAGAGAAGCCACACTGGAGAGAAACCATATGAATGTAATCATTGTGGAAAGGCTTTTAGATATAGCTCCAGTCTCAATGTACATCAGAGAATCCATACTGGAGAGGCACCCTATGAATGTAATCAATGCGGAAAGACATTTAAACAGAAGCACCAGGTTGTTCAACATCAGAGAAGCCACACTGGAGAGAAACCATATGAATGTAATCAATGTGGAAAGGCTTTCAAATGCAGCTACAGCCTTAATTATCATCAGAGCATCCATACTGGAAAGAAACCTTATGAATGTAATCACTGAGGAACGGTTTTCATATGTAGCTCCAGGCTCAGAGTACATCAGAGAATCCACACTGGAGAGAAACCTTATGTATGTAATGTGTGTGGAAAGGTTTTCAGAAATAACTCTACCCTTGCTGCTCATGAGAGAATCCACACTGGAGAGAATCCTTATGAATGTAATCAATATGGAAAGACTTTCAGACGCAGCTCCACTCTCAGTGGACATCAGAGAATCCACACTGGAGAGAAGCCATATGAATGTAATCAATTTGGAAAAGTTTTCAGATGGAAATCCATTCTTACTGTACACCAGAGAAGCCATACTGGAGAGAAACCTTATGAATGTAAAGTGTGTGGAAAGGCTTTCAGATCCGGCTCCAGACTCACTGCACATCAGAGAACCCACAGTGGAAAGAACCCTTATGAATAAAATCAATATGGAAAGCATTTTAGTTCCAACTTGTCATCAGAGCATCCATACTGGAAAACCTTATTAATGTAATCAACGTGGAAAGGGTTTCACATGCAGCTCCAGTCTTACTGTACATCAGAGAATCCACACTGTAGAGACACCCTATGAATGTAATCAATGCGGAACGTCATTTAAACAGAAGCACCACTTGGTTCGACATCAGAGAAGCCATACTGCAGAGAAACCTTATGAATGTAATCAATGTGGGAAGGCTTTCAGATGCAGCTCCTATCTTGCTGTGCATCAGAGAGTCCACACTAGAAAGAAACCTTATGAATGTAATCAATGTGGAAAGCATTTCTGTTCCAACCAAAGCTTGACTCTTCCTCAGAGCATCCCCACTGGAAATAAACTTCATGAATGTAGTCAACGTGGAAAGGCTTTCAGATGCAACTCCACTCGTGCTGTACATCAGAGAATCCACATTGGAAAGAAACCTTATGAATGTAATCAATGTGGAAAGGCTTTCATATGTAAATCCAGTCTCAGTGTACATCAGAGAATCCACACTGGAGAGACACCCTGTGAATGTAATCAATGCGGAAAGGCATTTAAACAGAAGCACCACATTGTTCGACATCAGAGAAGCCATACTGCAGAGAAATCTTAGGAATATAATCAATGCGGGAAGGCTTTCAGAGGCAGGAGCAGTCTTGCTGCACATCAGAGAATCCATACTTGAAAGAAATCTTATGAATGTGATCATTGTGTGTGAATTTTAGATGTAGTTATTCTCTTGATAAACAGAGAATCTACATTGGAAAAAAACCTTATATATGGAATCATTGTGGAAAGACTTTGAGACAGAGATCCAGTCTTCCTCTACATCAGAGAATACACGCTGGAGAGAAACCTTATTACTGTAGTCAGTGTGGAAAGAGCTTCAGATGTAGTTTGGCTCTTGCTGTACATCAGAGCATTCACAGTGGAATGAGACTTTATTAATTTAATCAATGTGGAAAATATTTGAGACAATGCTCCAGTCTTGCTGAATAAGAGAGAATCCACCCTGGAAAGAAACCTTATGAATATAATCACTCTGGAAAGACTTTCAGATGCAGTTCTGGCTTCAGCACAGTGTTAGACATCCCAGATTTCCTACTGTGCATGTACCCCTTTAAATGTGATAATTTTTTCTCTGACATACTATTGATTTTCATTTCTCAATAATATTCCATAACATTCGCATGCCATAAAACCAACAGTCATTCCCACTGGTTTCCTGTTTTGTTTTCTGTTGACACAAAAAATTCTGTGGAAATATTATGGGAACTGTTGGAAATTTATTTATGGAATAGTATGTGGCACAGTGGACACAATACTGTCTCTGAAAAAAAAGACCTCAGTTCAAATTCAGTCTGTGACACTTCCTAGCTGTGTGACCAAGGAAAAATCACTTAGACTGTCAGTGCCTCAGTTTTCCCCTATCCTGCCTAATGGCATGGGCTGCCGGGTTCTCTTCCCTATCTCAGGTCTTTGGGGATCAGCCAGATAAACATAAGAGAAGAGACTGCCAGAGTGAAGCAGAGGTGTAGGCTTTACTCCGGATACAAGCTACATGTCAGCATGCAGGGTGAGTTCTCTCTGCGGGAGCGTCCTCCTTCCTGAGGAGAAAGAAAAAAAACAACACCCCTCTCAGGCTTTCCTGTCCCCATTTAAGCTCTCCCAGCTGCATAGTTAACTCGTGGACTGTGCATGCTGTCAGCCCCTTAGTGAATTAACGAAAGGTGTGCTCAGACCATGGACCAGTCTCAAGGGGGGAATGCTCTCCCCAGCAAGTTTCCACTGAGAACAGGGGGAAAACAAGATAACTCGTGTCTCACTCCCTCAATTCCCAGCTGTTGTCTGGGGGGCCTCGTGAGAGCTTGGTGGTTTCAAGAAGCCCTCACCATTTCCTGACCCGAAACCATTCTCGTGAAAACTGAGCTTGTGCCTTAACATTCCCGATCTCTTGTAGGATGTGCATGCTAGTAACACATCTCTGTGTTGGTGTGTGGATCACATTTGAGAATATCTATCCATTGCTTTGAAAGCTTTAAACCACTCTTTGAGTCTTTATTCTTATCACTGCTTGGGTCACAAGCGTCATACTAGAGTATTTGGTTAAAAGGTTTGGACAATGAAGTCATTTTTTAATAATTGAGGTTGCTATTCAAAATAGTGTAGAGTAAGGCAGTATGTTATAATTATAGGGCACTGAGTTTACTATCTGGAAGCCTTGAGTTTACACCCTGTCTGAGATGCTCTCTGACTTTGTAACTCTGGGCAAAGAACAACCTCTCTTTCCTCAGGTTGGTCATCTCTGAAATGAGGAGGTTGATCCCAGTGAGTATAAGCAAAGCCACGAAGAAACAGGCAAATTGGACACAAGCCCAACAAGAATTCCAAGAAGAACGCAAAAAGAATAATACAGAACAAAAGAAGATTTTAAAAATCAAATGAGAAGGTTAGAGGAAAATTAGGAAAATCAATAAAAGCAATTGAAGAAAATTATGACCGAAGGAAAAGCAGCTTAGTGAAAGAGTCACAAGAAATACTGAAAAACTCATCCTTAAAAATCAGAATTGTCCAAATGTTCAAAAGAGGTTCAAAATTTCCCTGAAGAAAATGATCCCTTCAGAATTGGAATTGGTTAATTGCAATGTGATCACACCATGAGTGATCTAGAAACAACACAATAAAAATTTTAAAGAGAAGAAAATGTGAAATATCTCATAGGAAAACTAGAGGCCTAGAAAAACAGATCAGGAAGACATTAGGAATTATCAGATTCCCTAAAAACAATCATAAAAAACCAAAAGAGCTTAGATGTCTGATATCAAGAAAATAGAAAGGATATCTGTTCTATTATAACCAGAAGGTGAAGCAGAAATTCAAAGAACCTTTTGGTCATATCCTGGAAGGAAGCCAAAAATGAAAAGTCCTAGGAATATTTTTTTAAAAATCTAGAACTTGTAGGTCAAGAAGAAAGTAATTCCAGAAAAAAAAAATCATTCAAATACCATGGAGCCAAAAATCTGGATTAATAAAATTAACTAGGCACTACTTTTAAGGACTGGAGAATATAGAATATGATATTCCAGAAGTTAAAGGAGGTAGGATTAAGATGAAAAATAATTCAGCAGAGCTTAGTGTAATTCTACATGTGACAAATGGATATTTAATGAAACAGAATTTTTAAGGCCTCTTAAAGACTCTAGAGCTGAGTAGGACATTTAACACAAAATTCAAGAGAAGCAAAAAAAGTGAATATGAGTGAGACATCATAACGGACTTGCAAAGTTTAAACTGTTAACATTCCTATGTTGGGAAAAACTAAGAACTTGATGATCATTGGGATATTTAGAAGATTACTCAGAAGAAATAGTTATGCATTCATTGTGTTGGGATGGTCTTAAGAGTGGAGGAGTGAAAAAGGGATACACTGAGAGACAGGGAAGAAAGAGGAAAAATTGGTGAAATTAAACGTAAAAAATTTCAAGGAAGACTTTCCAATGGAAGGTGAACAAATGCTGCAAGGTAGGAAGTGTATATCTAAATCTATGTGTGCATATATGTACATGGGCAAGTAGGAGGAGAAAGAGTAACAGAATGGCTAGGGGTAAGAGGGAGAGTATATTCAGGGAAGTTAGGGTTAATGATCAGAAGCAAAGCAGGGGAAATGAAGAGGGAACAGGGTAAAAAACTGAAGGATAAATAGAAGAGAATAGGATGAAGGGAACTACAGAGTTAGCAATTATAATTGTGATAGTGATGAACTCACCCAGAAAATAGTAAGGGATAGCAGGATAGATTAAAAACCAGAATCCAACAATATGTTGTTTCTAAGAGAGGCACTTCCAACTGAAAGACATGCATGTTTCCAACAGTGGGTTAGAGCAGATTTTATGATGCTTCGCTAAAGTAAAAAGAGAATGGACAACAATCCTGATCTCAGGCAAAGAGAAAGACAAATACCCCTAATTGAAAGAGGCAGATTGGGTGGCATAATGGATAGAGTGCTGTGCCTGAAGTCAAAAATAGTCATATTATCTTCCATGAAATTATCAAGGAAAACTGCCCTGATGTTGTAGAATCAGAGGGTCAAATAAATATTGAAAGAATTCCCAGTCACCTCCTGAAAGAGACACAAACAGAGAAACTCCTTAGGAATATGGTGGCCAAATTTCAGAGTTCTCAGATCGAGGAGAAAATACTGCAAGCAGCTAGAAAGAAACAATTTGAGTACTGTGGAAATAAGGTCAGGACAACACAGGATCTGGCAACTTCAACATTCAGGGATCGAAGGGCTTGCAATGGGATATTTCAGAGGTCAAAGGAACTGGGATTGAAAGCAAGAATCACCTACCCAGCAAATCTGAGTATAATACTTCAAGGGAATAAATGCTCATTCAGTGATATAGATGACTTTCAGTCATTCATGTTGAGGAAAAGGCCAGATCCGTATAGAAACATTTGATTTCCCAAGACAGAAATCAAGGGAAGCATGAAAAGGTAAACAGGAAAGAAAAACCATAAAAGACTCTCTAAAGCTGAACTATTTACATTACTACATGCAAAGGAAATATCGTTAGCTCTTGAATCTTTTTTCAGTATTTGGGTAGATGGAGAGTTTGTGCATACATCTGGTAATTGGAACTTGCCATTTTTAGATGCTATGTGGCTATTAAGTGACTGTATGGATAGCAAGAAAGGTGGTCTGAGCCTCCAATCCATGATGCCAGTAAGCTGGTGAGATGCTGGTATGAACTGCAAAAGGTGATCTCATGGGAAGGGTGAGAGAGCAACTGTTCAGCCTGGACTGAGGTAGGATTCTCCTTATTCAATTTCCCCACTGACATGTGGCAGACTTGAAGCCCGACTGAATGCAAGTGGACAATCTAATCCTGTCTGGAATTGACATGAAGTTGGGGAGATATTGTATCCCTGCAATGTCCCTACTCTTGGTGGCAATTTCCTGTAGTCAAAAGGTTTGCAAGCTTAATACCAGATCTGTTCAATTATAGATTATGAGTAGGGGAACATCCGAGGTTAAGTCTAAAATTGAGCTGTTAGGCAGAGGACTTAAACAACAATAAGTCAAGGTCCTTTAATTCTTAGTAATACTGTGGAGACAGGTCAAGAGCTTGAGAAGTTGGCAACATAAATATTATTTGTGTCTCGGTTAATGCTTTAAAAAAAATTCTTTTGTGGTCCATTTTCTAAATGCTTTAAAAAAGAAGTATCACCTAATGAAAAGTTAGAATTGTTTTATCTGTTATAAACTGTGTTAAAAATGAAAAACAAAAATTTAAATAAAAGAGTCAATCCAGTATGGAGAATCTTTAATAAACTTTGTTGTTTTTTTTTTTACTCTAAAAAAAAATATTTTAAACAGAATCCAGCACTTGTAGGTCAAGAAGAAAGCATTATAACTAGCCAGAAAACTCCTTAAAATACCATGGAGACACAATCAGAATAGCTAAGATTTAGCAGACACTAATTTTAAGGTTTGGAGAGTTTGAAATGTAATATTCCAGAAGGCAAAGGAAGTAGGATTAAAATTAAGAATAATCAATTTAGTGAAACTCAGGACAGTTCTGTGGGTGAGAATGGATAGTTAATGAAACCAAGGACTTCGAAGCACTCCTAAAGAGTCTAGAACTGAATAGGAAATTTGACATTGAAATAAAAATCAAGAGAAGCAGGAAAAGATAATCATGAGTAAGACATCATAAGGCACTTGCAACGGTGAAAGTGTTTACATTACTCTATGGGGACACCTAAGAACTTTATGATCATTAGGGCATTTAAAAAGAGATTACTTAGTGTCCATTGTGTTGGGATGATCTCAAAAAAGGAAGGGAAAAGTGAGAAGAGAGGATGCACTGAGAGCGGGGAAGAGAAAGGAAAAATTGGGCAAATTAAATCATGTAAAAGAAATGTTCAAGGAAGACTGCACAATGGAAGGAAAACTGGTGGTTCAGGGTAGAAAGTATATACCTAAAACTGTATCTCTATATTCCTGTAAATATCTGTACTCGGGCAAGTAGGAGGGGAAAAGGTAAGAGAAATCAGATTATGCAGGAGTGTATATTCATGGAATTTAGGGTTAATGATCAGAAGTAAAGCTGACTTTTGAAGAAGGAATGAGGTAAAAAAAAAAAAAGAGAGAGGGATAAGTGGACAAGAATAAAATGGAGGGAAATGCACAATTAGCAATTATCATTGTGAAGGTGAGGAACTCACCCAGAAAATAGGATACCAAGAATTCATTAGAAACCAGAGTCCCACAATATGTGCTTATGTTGTTTATAAAAGAAACACTTCAAACAGAATGACATACAGACTTCAAATACTAAGTTAGAGCAGAATTTATTATGCTTCAGCTAAAGTGAAAAAGAGTATGGGTAGCCAACCTGGTCTCAAATAAAGAAAAAGCAAAAAATACCCATAATTGAAAGCTCTATTGTGTGGCACAATAGATAGAGTGCTGGGCTTGAAGTCAGAAAGACTTATCTTCCTGAGTATAGATCTAGTCTCAGATACGATGTGACACTGATCAAGTCCTGTAACCCTCTTTGCCTCATTTCTTCATCTGTAAAATGAGTTGGAAAGACACGCATCTTTGCCCAGAAAACCCTAGGTGGGGTCACAAAGAGACATGACTGAAATGACTGGCAACAAAATGAAGAAAATGAATGAAAGCACATTTTGCTGACAGGCAGGTTTTATTAAACTTTTTCCACCAATCACCTGTTTTTGCTGTTGATATTTTTATATGATTTCAGATGTATAGGTAGACATCATTAGGTACGCAAAATATTTCCTGATAATAAGTCATAAAGAAATTTATTTCAAAGCACTCCTTTGGTATCCATATAATTTTACCATTTATTAAAAATCAAAGCAAATTTGTATAATAATGAGATAGGTGTGCTTTTTTATTTACAGAAAGAATTAAGTCTTGGTGAAATATTTGATACTGCAAGATGTAGAGCTCTTCATTTTTTTTACAGTTGATTGATATTTTGACTTCATTATCTTCAGCTCTGAGAATGGCACTTTGCATAAATCCATTGTACCAAACTGCAAAAGTTTGTTTAGGGCCATTTCAGAAATAGTTGGAAATTCTGTCCTAATCCCAAGTCATGTTTCCTTTCATGATTTTTTAGGAAACTCAAGTTTTAAACCAGTGTCACTTGATAACTCTCCAAATTCTTCGTGAAGTTTTTAATGACAGATAACTGATTTTTTTTTTTTATTTCAATGGAGTGCAGTTTATGAACTCAACTTAATTTTTTAGAATGAAAATTTATAGGAAGTGTTTCTGAAACTGTCTCAAGGAACTTCAGTTGATCAATTATAATTGTTAGAATTAAATCTTTGGGACAAATTCTGGAATAATGGGAGCAGAATAGAAATAGGGCATGGCAGTCTTTTAACTCAGGAGTCTACTGTGATTAATGGGAAAGGTCTCTCTTGCTGTAGCTGAAGGGGACCACTATATGACAGGAAGTGTGCCACAAAGCCAGCACCATCCCACTCCATAGCAGACCAGTGGAAAATCCAGAGTCCCAGGGTAATGGAAGGCAAGTGCCAACATCAGAACCCTAGGCACGCCTTCACAGAGCCAGAGCAATCTGCACACATCAGCATCTGAATCTAACAGTGTTTTAGCATAGCCCAAGGAGAGGGGTAGACCTCCAGCAGCCTGACTACCCCTCTCGCACACCTCACACCATGAGCTTGAGAGTAATCCTGGTGAAACGCAGAAGGACCTCACCTGACCTCAGCACACAGCAGGCAGCTCCAGCTCAGCAACAGGTAAATGACATATAGCTTTCAGCTGCCAGAACCAGAGGTCTCAGCACACAAAGCCAGTAACCAAGCCCCTAATCCCCAGCAAAAGAAGCATGGTACAGAGCACTCTGTGCCCCAGAAGCAGAGATCCACTTGAAAAGCCAGGAGAAAGGCAATCGCAATGAGGAAAAAGTAAATTAGAAAAGTAAAGACCATAGATTCTTACTATGGGGCAGAGGTGATGAAAATATAAATTCAGAAGAGGACAGCATTGACACTATGCCCACATCTGAAACTTCAAAAGGGAATGTGAATTAGACTCAGGCCCAATAAGCATTCTTGGAGCAGCTCAAGAAGGATTTAAAAAGTCAAATCAGACAGGTAGAAAAAAATAATGAATTATTTTAAAAATACAGTAGACAAAATGGAAAAAAGAATCACTGAAGAAAATAACTGCTGAAAAAGCAAAATTGTCCAGAAGGAGGTACCAAAGCTACTTGAAGAGAACAATTCATTAAAAATTAGAATTCAGCAGGCAGAACATAATGACTCTATGAGGCATCAAGAATCAGTCAAACAAAATCAAAAGAATGAAAAAAGAGAAGAAAATCTAAAACATCTCATTGGAAAAACTAGTGACCTGGAAACATATATCCAGGAGCCACACTTTAAGGATTATTGGTCTACCAGAGAGCCATGATGAGAAAAAGAGTGTGGATAGTATCTTCTAAGAAATCATCAAAGAAAACTGCACTGAATTTGTAGATTCAGAGGGTAAAATAGTCATCAAAAGAATCCACTGATCACCTTCTGAAAGAGATCCCAAATGGAAAATAACAAGAAATATTGTAGCCAAATTCCAGAACTATCAGGTCAGGGAGAAAATACTGCAAGCATCCAGCATGAAACAATTCAACTACAGTCTGGATCGCACAGAAACTTGCAGCTTCTACATTAAAAACTCAGAGGGCTTAGAATATGATATTCCATAAGGCAAAGGAGCTTGGAATAAAACCAAGGATCAACAATACAGCAAAACTGAGCATTATTTTTCTTTTTCTTTTTTTTTCTTTTTCAGGGAAGGAGATTGACAGTCAAGGAAATAAAGGACTTCCATGGGTTCCTGCCAAAAAGACCAGAACCCAGTGGAAAATTTGATCTTCATGTTTAAGACTCAAGAGAGGCATAAAAAGGTAAAAGGGGGGAAAACATGTTATTCAATAAGGGTAAACTTTTTACATCCCTGCATGGGAGGATGACACTTGTAAATCTTGAGAACAGCATCTTTAGTATGATATGTAAGAGGGATATACATAGACAGTGATTGTGGGAATAAATTAAATGATGTGATGATAAAAAACCTAATTAAGGGCTGCAAAAGGATTGTAATGGGAGGAGAAAGGAAGAGTCAGAAAAGGGTAAATTACATCACATGAACAAGCACAACAATACAGGTGAGGGAAAGAAGTGGGAGATGAGCCTAGTTTGAACTTCACTCCCACCAGTTTCGATTCCAGGAGGGAATAACATAAGAGTTAAGTACAGAAATGGAACTTGCCTTACAGGCAGTAGGAGGGGAAAGGGGAAAGGAAAGGGTGGTGGTGGCTAGAAGGGAGGGAAGAAATAGTAAGGGAAAAGCAAAAGAAAAGGGAAGGGAGCTGATAGAAGGGAAGGAAGATTGAGGGAGACAGTGGGCAAAAGTAAAATTCTTTTGAGGAGGGAAAAGGAGAAATAAAAATATAAATGGGGCGGGGGGCGGAATGAGATGGAGAGAAAGACACAGATAGTAACCATAACTGTGAATGAGAATGGGATGAATTCTCCCATAAAACAGAAGTGATTAGTCAAATGGATTAAAAAACAAAATCCTATGATATGTTGTTTTCAAGAAACACATTTGAAACAGGGGGATACATACAGGGTAAAAATAAAAGGGTGGAGCAGTAAATATTATGGTTCACCTGATGTAAAACAAATGTAGGGGTAGCATGCCTAATCTCAGACAAAGCAAAAGCAATAAATGGATCTAATGAAAAGATACCAGGAAGGAAACTATATCCTGCTAAAAGGCACCATAGACAATGAAGTAATCTCATTGCTAAACACATATTTATAGAGTGATATAGCATCCAAATTCCTAGAGGAGAGGTTAAGGGAGTCACAGAAAGAAATACACAGCAAAACTATAATAGTTGGGGACTTCAGCCTACCCCTGTCTGAGCTTGATATAGTTAACCTCAAAATAAATAAGAAAGAAGTTAAGGAACTTAATAGAATTTTAGAAAAGGTAGATATGGTATAACTCTGGAGAACACTGAATGGGGCCAGAAAGGAATATACCTTTTTCTTGGTACATGACACATACTCAAAAACTGGTCACATTCTAGGGTATAAGAACCTCCAGTCCAATGCAGAAAGGCAGAAATATCAAATGTATCCTTTACGGATCATGATGCAATAAAAATAAATGTAATAATGAGCCATGGAAAGATAGATCAAAAATGAATTGGAGACTAAGAATGAGTGGATCAAAAAGCAAATCATAGAAACAATCAATAACTTTGTTTGAGAGAATATCAGTAATGACACAACATGCCAAAATTTATGGGATGCAGCAGAAGTGCTTCTGAGGGAAGGTTTAATATCTTTGATTGCTTACATGAATAAAATAGAGAAAGAGAAGATGATGGAATTGGGCATACAACTGAAAAACTACAAAAAGAACTAGTTAAAAACCCTCAATTAAATACCAAGTTAGAAATTCTAAGAACCAAAGGAGACATTAATAAAATTGAAATAAAGAAAATTATTGAATTAAATAAAACTAAGAGCTGACTTTATGCAAAAACCAATAAAATTAATAAACTTTGGTTAATTTGATTTAAAAAAGAAAGAAAAAACGCAAACAGCCAGCATCAAAAATGAAGACTGAATTCCCCACCAATGAAGAAGCCATTAAAATAATAATGAAGAATTATTTTGCCGAATTGTATGCCCATATATCTGACAATCTAAATGAAATGGATGAATATTCACAAAAATATATAGTCCTCAGAGTAAGAGAAGAGGAAGTAAAATGCTTAAATAACTCCATGTTAGAAAAAGAAAATATTAACAAAAAGAGTACAGTCCTTCATCATGAGCATCATACATTGTGATCATTTAAGATTATACCAGGAATACAGGACTGGTTCAGTATTAAGAAAATTATTAGCATAATTGATCATATCAACAACAAAACTAGCAGAAACCACATAGTTATTTCAATGGATACAGAAAAAGCTTTGGACAAAATACAACATGTATTCTGATTAAAAATACTAGAGAGCAAACAAATAAATGGAGCCTTGCTTAAAAAGATAACGAGTATCTACTTCAAACCATCAGCGAGCATTATCTGTAAAGAGGATAAGCTAGATGTATTTTCAATAACAAGGATATCCATTATCACCACTGTTATTTAATGTGGTACTAGAAATGTTAACATTAGCAATAAGAGAAGAAAAGGAAATTGAAGCAATTAGAATAGGCAAAGAAAATATGAAGCTTTCATTCTTTGCAGATGATATGGTGATATACTTAGGGAATCAAGTAAAAAATTCCTTGAAATAATAAAGAACTTTAGCAAAGTTGTAGGATACAAAATAAAGCCACAGAAATCATTGGCATTTCTAGATATTACTCATAAAGCCCCACAGCATGAGATAGAAAGAGAAATTCCATTGAAGATTACCATAGACATGATAAAATATTTGGGAGTCTACCTACCAAAACAAACCCTGATACATAATTACAAAACACTTCTCCCACAAATAAAATCAGATCTAAATAACTGGAAAAACATCATTTGCTCATGAGTAGGCTGAGTTAATATAAAGAAAAATGAAAATTCTACTGAAATTAATTTACTTACTCAGTGCTGTACCAATCAAACTACCAAAATTTATTTATAGAGCTAGAAAAAAATCATATCAAAATTGATTTGGAAGAACAACAGTACTGGAATGTCCAGAAAAGGGAATTAATGAAAAGACATGCTGAGGAAATTGGCCTAGTCATATCAGATTTTAAATTGTATCATAAAGTAGCAATCATCAAAACTACTTGACGCTAGCTAAGAAACAGAGGAGTAGATCGGTAGAGGAGGTTAAGTACAACAGACACAGTAATCAATGATTATAGCAATCTACTGTTTGATAATCCCAAAGTCCCCAGCTTCTGGAATAACAACTCATTGTTTGACAAAAAGTGCTGGGAAAACTGTAAAATAGTGTGGAGGAAACTGGGCATAGACCAATGTCTGACACTGTATAGCCAAATAAAGTCCAAATTGGTACATGATTTAGGGTACATGAACGCATAGGTGATACTATGAACAAATTAGGGGAGCAAGGAATAGATTATCTTCAGATTTATGAAGAATGGAGGAATTGGTGACCAAACAGGAGATAGAAAATATTAGGAAATGCAAAATGGATACTTTTGATTACATTAAATTGAAAAGGTTTTGCACAAACAAACCCAATACAGCCAAGATTAGGATGAAATTAGAAAACTGGGAAAGAATTGTTGCAACTAGTGTCTGAGATAAAGGTCTCATTTCTAAAATATATAGAGAACTGAGTCAAATTTACAAGAAATCAAGTCATTCCCCAATTGATAGTTGGTCAAAGATATGAACAGGTAGTATTAGAGGAAGAAATTAAAGCTATCTACAGTCACATGAAAAAATGCTCTAAATCATTACTGATTAGAGAGATGCAAATAAAAACAACTCTGAGGTATCACATCACACCTATCAGATTGGCTAACGTGAAACAACAGGAAGATGATAAATGTTAGAGAAGATGTGGGAGAGTTGGAACTCTAATTCATTGCTGATGAAGCTGTGAGCTGATCCAACCATTCTGAAGAGCAATTTGGAACTATACCCAAAGGGCTACAAAAATATGCTTACTCTTTGACCAAGCAATATTGTTTCTGGGACTGTATCCCAAAGAGATCATAAAAATGGAAAAAGCTCCCACATGTACAAAAACATAGCAGCTCTCTTTGTGAGGGTCAAAAACTGTAAATCAAAGGGATGCCCATCAATTGGGGAATGGCTAAATAAATTATGGTGTATGAATGTAATGGAATACTACTGTGCTATAAGAAATGATGAAGAGGAAGACTTCAGAGACACCTGGAAAGAATTATATGATCTGATGCTGAGCAAAAGGTGCAGAACTCAGAACTTTGTACACAACAACAACCACAGTGTGCAACGACTTTTTCTGGTAGACTTAGAAATCCATTGCAATGCAAGGACTTAAGAAATTCCCAATGGTCTTTTAAGGTAAAATGCCTTCCACATCCAGAGAAAGAACTATAGAATTCCATTGCAGATTGCAGCAGACCATTCCCTTTTGTATTACATTTTGGTTTGTTATATGATTTCTCCCATTCATTTTAATTCTTTTATAGAACGTGACGAGGGTGAAAATGTATTTAATAGGATTGTACGTGTAGAACTTACATAAAATTGTATGCCATCTGGGGGAGGGAGGTGGAGGGAGGAAAAGAAAAAATCTAGGGTGTATGGTAGTGATTGTGGAACGGTGAAAATAAAGAAATAAAAAATAAAATGAGGAGATGGGTCCCAGTGACTATAAGGAAAGCCTCCAAGAGAAAGCCAAATTAGACACCAGCCCAATAAGAATTCCTGGAGAGCTCAACAAAGAAATAATAAAAATCAAAAGGAGGTTTTAAAACTCAAACATGAATGTTTGAAGAAAGCTGGGGAAATAAATAAAAACAATTGAAAAAATTATGACAGAATCAAAAACATCTTAGTAAAAGATGCATAAAAAAGACTGAAAAAAATGCCATGAAAATTCAGAATTGATCAGCTGGTGTTGGTATCTTAATCACTGAAGAAGACAACCCCTGCAAAATTAGAAGAGGTTAAGTGGAAGGTAATAACACCATAAGCAATCTTGATAAAATAACACAAAATAAAAATTAAAAAGGGAAGAATATATGAAATATGTTAGAGGCAAAATAAGTGGCCTTGAGAAGAAATCAAGGAGAATTCAAGAATTATTAGACTCCCTAAAAGACATGATAAAAAACAAAAGAGCCTATATGTCAGATATCAACAAAGTACAAAGGAAATCTGCTGTATCGTAAGTAGGGGGCCAACCAGAAATTGAAAGAACCTACTGGTAATCTCCTGAAAGGAATCTCAAAATGAGAAATTCCAGGAATATTTTAAACAAAATCCAGAACTTGTAGGTCAAGAAGAAACTATTGTAATTAGCCACAAAAAAATTCCTATACATGGAGCTAAAATCAAGATCAACAAAATTTTGTAGACATTATTTATTAGGACTGGAGAATTTGGAATATGATATTCCAGAAGGTGAAGGAAATAATAATTTAATTAAGAATAATCAATTCTATAGGTGAACAATGTGTATTTAATGAAACAGAGGATTGTTAAACAGTGCTAAAGAGTTTCTAGCTGAATAGAAAATTTGACATTCAAACACAAAATTCTAGAGAATCAAAAAAAGATGAACATGAGTGAGACTGGAAAAGGTTCAACTGTTTACATTCCTGTATGGGGAAATCTAAGAACCTTATGATCACTAGGACGTTTAGAAGGAGATTACCCAGACAGAGGGCATGGTTATGAGTCTGTTGTGTTGGGCTGATCTTAAAAGAATGGAAGAGTGACCAAGAGGGAAAGGAGAGGAAAAATTGGGAAACTTAAACATGTAAAAAAAATGTTCAAGAAAGAGTTTATGATGGAAGGAAAACTGAACTAGTTCAAGATGGGAAATGTGTATCAATATATAAGTATATATACACACAGGTAAGTAGGAGGGGGAAGAATTAAGAGAAAGGGTGGGGGTAAGGGAAAGAGTATATTCAGAGAGGTTAAGGATAATGATCAGAAGCAAAGCAGACTTTTGAATAGGGAATAGGGTATACAAGTGAAGGATAAATAGAAGAGGATAAGATGGAGGGAACTACACAGTTAGGAATTGTAATGGTGATAGTGATGAAATCAGTGAGAAAATAGAAAGGGATAGCAGGATAGATTACAAACTAGAATCCAAAAATATGTTGTTTCTAAGAGAGGTACATCAAACAGAAAGACATGCAGACTTCAAATAGGAAGCTTGAGCAGAATTTATAATGCTTTACCTAAAGGAAAAAGTGCATGGGTAGCAATCTTGGTCTCAGACAAAGACAAAGGAAAATACCCCAAACTAAAGGAGCCAGATTGGGGGCACAATGGGTAGAGTCCTGGACCTGAAGTCAGAAAGACTCCTCTTCCTGAGTTCAAATCTATCCTCAGACACTACTAGTTATGTGCCCTGGTCAAGTCACTTAACCCTGTTTGCTTCAATTCCTCATCTGTGAAATGAACTGGAGAAGGAATTGGAGACCACTCCAGGATCTTTGCCAAGAAAGCCCCAAATAAGGTCAGGAAGAGTGAGACATCACTGAACCAACTGAACAACAACAACAAAAAGAGGTAATAAGTCACAGTCTATTTTGTTAAAAGGTACCATATTAAATGAATTAATGACAGAAGAGGACATGCACGTGCCAAATGACGAAGCATAGAGATTCACTTTTTTGGTAAATTTTTTTTAAGTTTTGAACTAAAATAGAAAATAATAAAAGGAAAACATTTCCATATACACAGCAGGCCATAATTGAGGATTCAATATAAAACAACAGATTTCCATTGAAAGAAAACCTATGTAACAAATACGACATGTTGTTTTCAAAGTTATTCAGCTTTTCTTTGCTTTCTTAGTGGTTTTCCTTTTTTCTCGGCTGTGTGCTTTTTACTTTAGTGTTTTCTTCCCTCCCCCCTCACTAAAAAAGGTTGCAATTAAGTATGGAGATACACCAACACACACAAATGTATCTATAAACAAACATATAGTCATGCATGTAAGATACTATGCTGCTTTCCTATCATCTGTTTCTCTAGATAGTGTCTTCTTTCATAAGTCCAAATCCTCCTATGTTCTTTTGAGTCAACCATCACATCATTTCCTATACCACAGCAATGTTCCAACCCAATCATATCCTATCTGACAGATTGTCAGTGAAAGGTTTCCCCCAAATTTCCTGCATTCCTTCTGTTTTTGGCTGCATAGATTTTATGGATATAGGAAAATTTTAATTTAACATAATCAAACTTATCCATTTTATACTTCAACAATGCTCCCACCTTGGAAGATAGTTTAAGGTCTGATACTGCTGAATCTACTTCCTGTACATCTTTTCCTCCTGATTTTTTTTTAAAGGTCTTGACTATTTGTTCTTCCAAATTTACTTTGTTGTTATTTCTTCTAACTCAGTAAAATAATTTTTTTAGTAATTTAATTGGGATGACATTGAATAAATGATTAGTTAGGTAAAATTGTCATTTAAAAATTACCTTGGCTTTACCTACACATGAACAATAAATTTTACGTCAGCTATTTAGACAGGAGTTCATTTTTATAAAAAGTATTTTTATGTTTATGTTCATATATGTCTGCTCTGGCAGGTATAAGCTCAAGTATTTTGTACTGTCTCGGTACTGTAAATGGTCTGTTGTGTTTCTCTTTTGTTGCTGAAGAAGACCATACCACCAGAGAAATGATGACATGACTTGCAGTTGACTTTGTTTTGAGTCAGGGAGTGCTGTACAATGTCGCCAGCCTCGATTCTCCTCTGGAGCCATCAGGATGACTGGAGATGGCCCAGCATGCAATGTGAGACAACATTGAATAACATTGCTGAAACACAGTGCAGGTTCTCTATTTTTCACTTTTCGTTAAATCCATTTTAACTTTAACTTTGTCTGAGATCATCGTTATTATCCCTGCTTTTTTTTTACATACTAAATTCTACTCCTGCTCTTTGTTTTAGTGTGTTTCTTTCCTTTTAATAAGGTTTCTTGGAAGTGACATGCTGTTCAGTTAAAATTTTTACTATTCTCTCCATTTCCATGTCTTGCATAAATTCATTCCATTGATATTCTAAGCTACAACTACTTGTGTTCTTTCCTTCTTCCTAGTATTCCTTTTTATACTCATCCTTATTTACCCTATCCCTCCTCACTACTCTGCTTAGTTCTATTTGCCACAATTAAAATTATGGTGTTTAGATTCTAGAATTAATGGTTCAGAAAGTGTCTCTGGTTAAAAAAAATAGCCAGCGGTTAGTGATCTCACTGTTAGATAGGATCCACTGGAAGCAGTATGCAGCTGTTCCTAGCACAGCACACAATTGTTGGATGTCATTTTCAAGAAGTATTGAAGGGCCTGTATGCAATTCAGGAGAGACAATGAGGGCCAGCAGACAAAATAGAAACCAAGGCACTCACCTTGGGGGAGGCAGCATTGGCTCTTTGATGTGGAAAGCTTGCAGCCTCTCAGATGAAGCTGAAGAAGAACATGGTGACTGTCAGCTTGGCAGATCTCAAGACTGCCTACAGCTAGCAGAAGATCATTAATGTACTGCACAGGAGATGAACCCCTGAAAGTGATGGAAGTGAAGTATTGTTACAAAAGCAGAACACAGGAAAGGACTTTCTGTGTACTCTTGAGGCCAATGGGTCCACTCCCACAATGTATTCTTACAGGAGAACACAAAGAAGTATTTAATGTCTGGGTGAATGGGAATACCAAAGAAGGTGGAGCAAAGATCTATCACAGTAACCTAGGTCACCTCACAAGGAAGTGAGAAGATGATGGTCATAGAATCTGTGATGACTGGGGTCTGGGAATTATATAAGTATTAATAGCAGGCACAAAACAAAAAGTAAATGGGCTTACCAAGTCCAATTTGGGTCTCTTCATACAGAAGAAAAAACAGTTACCAGGAAATCTATGCAGAATGATGATGCCTTGATCCTTCAAAGAGTCAGTAATGTGTAAAACCTTCAGTGGCCTCCCCTCACAAAGAATACAGAGGAGTGCATGACTAGGGCCCTCTCTTAACCTTGATGGGAAAGGGAATAGCAGATTTTAATAATCCCACATCTGAGGACCAAGTTTCCCCCAGAGAATCTGGGATGTCTAATGATATTTCTGGACTATCTATCCATTTGTCTCCCTTGGACATTCTCAAAAAACATAGGGTACAGGGAGAGTGGGTCCTCAGGGGGTTGCAAACCAGAAATGCATCCAGGGAGCAGGACATCATATCTATGAGCTCACAGAGAAAATAGTGACCTCATAGATTACTGGGGGACTCAGGCAGAAGGAGAAAGGAATGCTCACAGACCAAAGAGCCAACAGAAACAATTCTGGGAGACAGGCTGGCCAGTGAAAAGCTTTCCCAAGACCTCACCTCCATTTCAGGGTCCAGTAGTGGAACAATAACCCACCTTAAGGGTCATATGGGGTTCACTAGTGTGGCAAGGGGTAGATAGGCAGGGAGAGTTGCAACTAGAACATCAGGCTCCAACACAACCAAAGGATCCTCAGCTGAAACCATTGTCCCCATCCATCCCACACATCCTCTTGCCAAAGACCTACATCTTGGTTTGTAAGGTGTTTTCAGGAAGGACCAGTATCAGTACCAGTACCTTTGGTGTGATGGCTCCCAAGCCCTTTTCAGGACTCTTCCACCTTTGGTGTCCACCTGTTCCCCCTAACTCTCACCTGTGGGTCCCAGAAGCTGCAGCCTGTGCAGCAGCCACACCCTGGTAAACCATTTCGGCAGACGGGTCAAACCAGGCTGAGGGAAACCAAGGGGTCTCAAATCCATTGGTGAGTTATAGGGGTGTCTACCTCAAGCATGTGAAGACTTCATCTGGTGGAGTGGGTGGAACAATTTGTTACAGTGGCCACAAAGGCAGATGAAGCAAGTGATATGGAGTGCTTAGAGCTTGGTTAGACACAGAAGATGCCAAGGTCATCCACTGCATCCTGAGCCATCACCAGCTATCTTGACTCTGTCCTCCTACTGGACTATGATGGCTCTGGAGGAGAGTGAGGCTGAAGACTTCGTGCAACTCTGCCTGACTTAAATTCAAATTACACATGAATCAAAATGCATCACCCACACCATTTCACCATTATGCCTCAAAGTCCTATGGCTATAGGCAAGTGATGAAGCAGCCAGTGTGGATATACAGAGAGCTGTAGTCACAACCCTGCGCTCAGGTGGTCCAAGCCATAGGTGGTTGTTTACTGGAAGCAGCAGTGGGACTTGGCAGCCCCCTTGCTGGCTGAGCAGCCTTTTAAGGATCACCCTGCTCATCTCCTGGTGTTAGGAAGGGGGCTAGAGAAGGTGCCCTAAACATTGCCTGCTTACCCAACTCTGGCCTGATTGTCATAGCAGGCAGGGAATCTCACTATGTGGTTGAAACACAAAAAAAATGTCCAAAAACATCTGCAAAGATGATTCCACTCACCATTGCACACTAATAGACAACACAAAATCCAGGAGACCTGAAAGAAGAATTCCTCTTATTGCAAGAGAACTCAACAGGTATCACATCCAAATAGGAGCCCTGAGTGAAAAAAGGTTGGCAAATGAAGGCCAGCTTACTGACATTGGAGCTGGATACACCTTTTTCTGGAGTGGTCACAGTGAAGGAGAGCACCCTAAAGCTGACATGGGCTTTGCAATCAAAACCAATGTAATCAGCAAGCTGGCATGCCTGCCTAAAGGAGTGAATGACAGGCTTAGGACGATGTGGTTGCTACTCTCAAGAAAACACCATGCCACCATCATCAGTGCCTTTGCTCCCACGAATAAAACTTCATGGAATGCACCCTTGCAGCAAACACTGGCATCCAAAAGACTATGTGATTGTAAGGAGAAGAGACAGACAAGATGTGAGAGTGACAAAGGCAATGTGTGGTGCAGAGGGCTGGACTGATCATAGACTTATCCTTTCCAAGCTAAATATTCCCATTCATCAAAAGCGCTGACCCCAAGGCAAAATGACTACCAGAAGAATTAATGTCAACAAATTAGAGCTCTTCTCTGAGTGTGAACAGTTTGCTGCTGATTTGGAGGAAAAGTTGAGCCAACACACAGTTGGCAACAGTGGAGCAGAAAAGGAGTGGGCAGCTTTCAGAGATTGGTGTTTAGCACTGCTTTTACTCATCTGGGTCAGAAAACTCACAACCACCAAGACTGCTTTGATGAAAATGATGGATAAATTAGAAACTGCTAAATGAAAAACAAGAACTCCACAGGATTTACCAGCAGAATAGTTCATCCACCTCTAAGAGGGCAGCCTTTAGTTCCATCAAAAGCAAAGTACAAGCAAAGCTTAGAGAGATGGAGGATTCCTGGCTCAAATTCAGTTTTATGCTGATAGTAACAATCCAAAACACTTTTATGATTCCCTGCAAGCTCTTTATGGACCGAACACCTGTGGTGCATCACAGCTACCCAGGGCTGATGGAGCCTCATTGATTAGTGATAAGTACATGATCCTACAGAGATGGGCTGAACACTTCCACAGTGTTCTCAACAGACCATCATCCATCAGTGCTGAGGCCATTGACCATTTACCTTAGGTTGAAGTCAATCCCTCCTTAGCTGAACTTCCAACTGAAGAAGAGGTTTTGAGGGCCATTAGGCACCTTTCATGTGACAAAGGACCTGGTGCTGATTCTATTCCAGCTGAGATTTACAATGTAGGGGGACCATTGCTCATACAAAAGCTGACTGAAATTTTCCAGGTTACATGGCAAGGGGAGATTATCCCCCAAGAGGTCATAGATGCCTCCATTATCCATCTCTGTAAGGGTAAAGGGAATAGGTTGTCCTGGGACAATCACAGGGGATCTCTCTCTTACTCATTGCTGGCAAAATTCTTGCCAGAATCCTCCTTAATAGGCTGATCCTTCACCTGGAAGATGGTCATATACCAGAGAAGTAGTATGGCTTCAGAAAGAGCCGAGGAACAGTTGATATGGTGTTCGCTGCCTGGCAACTCCAGGAGAAATGCCAGGAGCAGAAGAGATGTCTGTATACAACATTTGTGGATCAGACCAAGGCCTTTGACACTGTTAGTTGTGAGGGCGTGTGGAAAATTACGTCAAAATTTGGTTGCCCAGAGAAGTTCATCAGTGTTGTATGTCAATTTCATGATGGCATGTTTGCCAAGTTCTGGATAATGGACAAAGCTCTTGTGCCTTCCCAGTAACCAGTGGAGTGAAGCAGTACCATGTGCTTGCTTCTATGCTTTTTAGCATGATATTTTCAGCCATGTTGACAAATGCTTTCAATGAGGATGAACATGGCATCAAGGTGGACTACCATACTGATAGCAAGTCCTTCAGTTTGAAAAGGCTATAATCCAAGACCAAAGTGAAGAGAGTGCTGGTGCATGATTTTCTGTTTGCAGATGATTGTGCACTCAATGCAGCCTCTGAAGCTGAGATGCAACAAAGTATGGCTCAATTCTCTGCTGCATGTGCTAATTTTGGCCTAATAATTAACACCAAAAAACCCACAGGTGCTCCATCAGCCACCACCAAACCATCCAGACATGGAACCATCAATTACAACAAATGGAGAAGTTTTGAATGCTGTGGATATGTTCACTTACCTTGGTAGTGTACTTTCCAGGGATTTATACATTTTCAATGAGGTTGATGTGTGCATTGCCAGATCTAGCTCAGTGTTTGGGAGGCTCCAAAGAAAGGTTTGGGAGAGAAGAGGTATTAGACTGACTATGGTCTACACAGCGGTTGTACTGACCTCATTGTTGTATGCCTGTGAAACATGGACAGTCTACCAGCGCCATTCCAGGACACTGAATCACTTCCATTTGAACTGTCTTAGGAAGCTTCTGAGGATCACCAGGCAGGAGAAGGTACTAGACACTGAAGTCCTTGCTTGAGCTGAACTGCCAAGCATTCAAACTATGCTTCAGAGAGGCAACTCCCATGGGCTGTCCACATTGTTTGAATGCAAAATGTATGCTTGACAAAAAGATTATTTTATAGAGAACTTGCATGGGGCAGGGGAGCACCTGGTGGCCAGAAGAAACAATACAAGCACACTCTCAGGGTCTCTCTGAAGAACTTTGGATTTGACTGTGCAACATGGGAGATACTGGCACAGGACTGCTCAGCATGGAGTGCCCACATCAGAAAGGGTGCTGTGCTCTTTGAGCAAAGCAGAAATGAGACAGCACAAAGTAAATGCAGGATGTGCACATTTGGGATATTCACCCCAAATATTCATACAGACTATCTGTGACCAACCTATGATAGAGCATTCCAAGCTTGTACTGATCTGATGGGCCACAGGTGGACACAATGGTGATGTCCTTTTGTTCTGCTTGGAAAACAAAGGACAGCCACCTCCCCCCTCCCCCAACCATCACCTCTTGGTTTATTCCAGGGGCACCTCTGTGTGTTTCTGAGTCTTAAGTCCCACTGTTTCACATTGTCAAACTTGGCTACATGACCTGTTTGATGATGCTAAAAGCAAAAGGCATTAGGAAATGGATTTTGGAAGGGAACGGAATTGTCCTGGTCAGAGGTCCAATATTTGAAGGGAATAGCTCCAGCTTGGCTTGGAGCCGCAATTGTAAGGGAGTTGGAGCTGCCTCGAGAGAAGGCCAAGTCTGGGTAGGAGGATGGGATATTTGGGCAAGGGCTTGAGGGGAAGTCAAGGCTAGCTGGGCAGGAAGCCCACCTTGGGAAGGATGCAAACCTGAGCTTGGAGCTAAGATGGTCTGAGTAGTCAATTGAGGCTTTTATTTTATCTGTCCCCTCATATGCATAAAGAGTGATACTTTTGAATCCCCCAATTGTCATGCCAATCTGGACAATTTTTCAGAAAATAATTTCATATTTCAGATGGAGGTTGATTTACAAAATCTAAATTAAGAATTCTAGTATCTCTTAGATTGGGTGAATCTAAGTGATCACTTGGCACTTTTATGCAGTCCATCATAAAAATGAAATGGACTTCCTTGTTCTGTTGGACAGATTATTGGAACATGAGCACACCTACATAGCCCTGATGAAAGATTCCCTAGCATTCTGTGGCCTGAAGAAGTCAGCTGGGACATTGGGGTCCCTGTCAGAGTCTTGCAACAGCCATTTAGGACCCCAAGGGGCCAAGAGGAGATCCCACTGCTGGGCCTTGTCTGTTTGCAGCCTCTATAATGGCAGTTCTTTCCCCTAGAGAGAGTAGTGCAGTAGCAATTTAAATCGAAAGATCTTTCTCATTCATTAATAAGCTCATATGATCTGCTTAAATCACCAGGAAGCCTAAGTCCCATGTGGTGGGAGGAGCTTTCTGGCCAGGCAGAACAGGGAGGGTGGAGCAGAACTGGGAGGAAAGTAGTGAGCACTGGTTGGGGCAGAGGAGAGAGCAGGCTGGCAGGCAGATGGGCAGGTAGGCATGAGTAGGGTTAGGTTCCTGAGTGTGTGCTTGTGAGAAGGCCCCTGCAGAGGTGGGGTGGCTTAGAATGGCTTTGCTCCTTGCCGTGATCATGTTTCTTGGCTACCATGACAAATGAAACTTTCTGGTTCCAGGATTTGGCTCTCTGGTGTCTAAGTAAATGCTTGTCTTCTGCCTTCTGTATGGATAGTCTGTTATACTTTGTCATTGAGAACTGCACTGGCATATATTCAAAGTCACCAGCAGCACTGTGAATATTGCCTTGATGATAGAAGTAGCGTTTCCATGAAATCTGTAATATCTCCCCAAGTTGAAATAGAAACTATAATATGCCTTGAGATTGGGATTTAGCAGCCACAGGATCCTCATCCAATTTACGAGTATTTCCTCTCCCTGTGTAAGAGGTCAGAGGGACTGAAAGGTTGATGATGTCTAAACCTTGACCAAACCTATGGGTTAATTGGGTCAGTAACCAAGCTTTCTTGAAAAGGAGAAATACCTGAAGCAGGGCCTCAGGACCAAAAGAAATCAAATCAAATTGATAATGACTTAAGGCTTTCAAAACTGTGTTATTTACTGTGTAAATTCATTGCCCTTTTCATTGTCTGGCCTCACCTTAGGCAATCCCTCCCTTAATTCCATCTAGACCTCTCTCTGCTCTCACAGTCTTCTGTATAACAGATCCATCTTGTCTCCAGTTGCCTCCAATGGCTCAGATTTTTTAAGAGTCTGGCCAATATAGCAGATTCTTGTTTTCCTTTGGCTGGAAGAAGGCTTTGGTCAAATTCATTTGGGCAGAACCCGCATGTCACAACAAGCAGCTCTGTGCTCCATTTCAATGCTTGTCTTCATTTCTTGCAGTGAAGAGTTCAGTCTGCTATGACTTCTCTGATGGCCGACGAGGGATGACTATTGTCTAACGACTATTACACTGATTACATCCGTAAAGTTTCATTGCAGTGCTAATTTTCTGATATCCAATGAACTTGAGTCTGGGCTGAAGTCTTTGTACCTTCATTACAAGGAGAAACCATTTCTGGCAGGGGATGGAGGGGATTAGGCTGGGAGTGGCTAAGAATTCTGTTCAGAATAAAGAAGTGTTTTTGATGATGATTTCTCTGGCCACTGATTATGCATATTATCAAACTCAAGCTGCCATCAATATATATTGAATTTATACTTTTGAGCCATCTTAGTTCCAACATCCCCCAGATTTTTGTTTTAGTGGTTAATATGCAATACCTTGAGATATGCATGCCTGTTTCCTGGAGACCTTCAATGGCCTGTGGTTTTCTGGGTTTTGAGTTGAACAATCATGTATTCAGGGCATGTGTGTCACTACAGAATGTGGTTATTGTTTTTCTAATTCTACTCATTGATTTTTGTTCTAGACTGCATGTAAACTAGAAAGAAAGAGCAAAGTTAAGTCCTAGGATGTACTTACTAAGAACTCAAGAGTAATGTTTTTCTCATTAATTGCCACTGCAAAAAAGTTTTAAAAAAACCGTACCTTGCCCTACACTGATTATTTGAGGAAAATCTCTCAGGGGTACATGTGTGTGTGTGTGTGTGTGCACGTGTGCATGTATTTACAACATGGTATTGTTCTGAGTTCTTAATTCAGGTATAATTGTCTGAATTACCATTACACCAGTAAATTACTATTGAAGGGAAATGCCATGAGCTGCTCAAAGTGAGTGTGATCTGAGAATTACTACAGGCTGTTGCTTATACCTGGGAAGGTTGAGAAGACAGCCTTACAAAGCTCATGGAGGGATGGTTTTGACTCAGTTTCCCCATTGTGCTATTTCCTTTGCGAATAGAAATGTTTCCCATCTCCTAAATCCTGTGTCTCCCAAGGATACCCTGTGAATACTGTGGAAATTTTCTACATGATTGGCTATTTCATAACTTTAACTCGGATTTGCTTGCAGTTTGAGCAGAGCTAAGGAAGTTTTACCCTCTTCAGGGCAGTTTGTGCCCTTGAAGGGATGGTCTTGAAGTTGTTTCCACTATGTCCTTTCCTCTTCCTTTCATTGATAATGTTTAATATAAAATTTTGGAATAATCTCTTTGTTCTCTCTGAAGCAAAGTCAGAGGGTGCCTCTTCCTATGTCAGCAAAAGCCAGCCAAGGCTGAATCTACACTCCTTAGGAGACCTTTAACCTAGGTCGTAATTTCTATTGAACTTTGTTTACCCTTTCCTATGTCAGTTATCTGTTTAGGGCAGGAAGCCTGCCACTTACTAGTGGTGGGATTTCCTTCTTTATCACCGAGACACGTGTTTACCCAGCTGGAATCCCAAGGCCTGACCAACATTACTTTGTTAATTGTCTTGTCTTTCTAAATTTATGATTTGTTCAACTAGGAGAGTTCCTTTCTCACAGCAAAATGTATATAAGCCGGAAGATTTCTGCACTGGGTAGCCAGAACATTTCTGGTTCCATAATGCATTATGTTACCGTTGTCTTTAATAGGGAATTGAATAATTAATTAATTAAATTATAAAATGTATGCATTAGCCTGTTGCCTTTTCTTAACAAGTTTTCAGGTCAACACATAGTAAATTTCCAAAAGAAGGGCAAGTGAATTGGAAAGGTGTTTTTTTTTTAAACAATGGGTCTTATTGTTGCAATACTTAAATATAGTTGCTGCAAAGTGATGTAAGACCTTATAGTTTTGATTTTACTATTCTGAATTGGTAGTCAACATTTCTTTCAATTTCCCAGCCTAAGCATTGTTGACCTGAAAACTTGGTTAGAGAAAAGGCAACAGGCTAAATGCATACATTTTATGATTTAATTAATTAATTCATCAATTCCCTATTAAAGAAAATGGTAACGTAATACATTGTGGAGCCAGAAATATTCTGGCTACTGATACAAAGAATTGGACAGCCTTAAATATGTTTTAGGACAAAGAAGTGTTCTGTGTCCTTCACATTTATGATCTCCATAAGTGACTAACTAGACATTAGAAAGGAATTTCTTAATTGCATAGGTTGTAAATACAATAAGATAACAGAGTTTGACAAAGTTTCACATAGAAATTACGACCCAAGATGTCTGTGTTTTCTTTACCATTAACATGCCATAACACATTATATGTCTACAAATATTAAGATATGGAAAATGTCCCATTATTCAAGATAGTGTCTTAGGTTAAAGATCTCTTAAGGAATGTTAAGTCAGCCCTGGCAGGCTTTTGTTGACATAGGAAGAGGCATTCTCTGAGTTTGCTTCAGAGAGAACAAAGAGATTATTCCAAAATTTTATATTAAACATTATCATTGGTTAGAGAAAAGGCAACAGGCTAAATGCATACATTTTATGATTTAATTGATTAATCAATTCCCCATAAAGAAAACAGTTACAGAGCACTTCGGAGCCAGGGTCAGAACTGGCTAACTTAGTATAGAAATTGACTGTCTTAAAGTACATTTTGCCATGAGAAAGGAGTTCTCACAGTAAACACATTGTAAACAAAGTGTTGTCATTTGGGTTTTATGACCCCAGGCTATGGGCATCTTCCTTGCCTAGTGTGCCTTTGCGATTCAAGATAAGGAAAAGTCCCATCATCCAGATTATAGACATCCTGTCCTAAACAGGCCTTTGAAGTTGTTTATCTTAACTGAGTTTGACAAAGCTGAAGTCACACCCCAAGGTATTTGTGTTTTTCTCTTAACACTAGGATGCTAGAAGAAGGGTCTGATATGGAAGTCCCATTTGCCCATCAAAAGGCATCCTCTAAACAAAGGAGACTATTAGGTCCAGGCTCTTGTTAATGCAAACTTTGGCCCTTATTAAAGTCTAAAATTTATATTAAATATTATCAGCATCTAGGAAAATGAGTCAGTAGGCTTGCCATTTTGCACTTTGTTGAATTGTGGAATATCAGGTCTGAACAATGTCACTTTTTTTCTAGATCATCTGATCAGATACATAAATGAGGATACACACACATATATACATACATACATACATACATACATATCATACATACATATATATATATGTATGTATAAACTATACTGCTTTCCTGAGAATTGGATGTATGAGATTGTCTTCCAAATGTTTCTATTGGAAATAGGGAGATAAGGTCAAATAAACATCAGGTTCCTGAGTACTATATACTGTCCTCCTGAAAGTTTGGTTAAAGAGGCAAACATGCTAAATTCATATCATTTATGAAGCTAGCAGATACGTGATCATGGAGCCAGAAGATAACTTCTGACTGTCTGACACAAGGATGACCAGGCTGAAATCGATCTAAGGACAATCCCAGGATGTCTGTGTCCCTGAGATTTATGGTCTCTATATGTTTTTAACCATGCCATGAGAAAGTAAGTTTCTTAGCTGAATAAGTTGTGAACACAATGAGACCAGACAGTTAACAAGGTACATATGTCTCAGTGAGACAAAATAAAGAATGCCACCATTCTGGTTGCAGGCATCCTGTCATAAACAGGTATTTGAAATTGCTGACACAGGAAAGGGCATTTTTAGAACAAAGCACAGCAGTCAGATTGATCGGTTCAGGCTCCAGCCCTTCCTAAAACTCCAAAAATGATATTAAATGTTATTGATGTTTACGTTGTCCTTCAATCCTAAAGGTAATGAAGCACAAGACTAAAATGCAGACCAAAGGAGTGAAGTTTCTGAAGCTCCAATGAATACACAGAGATGAATGGAGTTTTTATAAGTTGATTTCATTCTTCCCCAGAGAGTGTACAGTCTTTGTGTTTCAATTTTATTAATAATGTTATTAACGTTTTTATTATTGTCAATAAACTCAAAGTTGGATTGAGGGTTTTTCATATAAAACGGTTTTAATAAGTTGTGAAGAAAGTTTAAATGATGATTTTCTTTCCTGCTTTAAAATGTCTCTCTGATCACATGAAGAGGGACCTGTAATTGCTGCCCTGGGACCCGGGGGTCCTGCTTCCTGCCCTCAGCTCTCCCAGGGCATCCACCTGCCTTTCAGTGAGGGAATGTCCCTTAAGGAAAAATGACAAGATAGAGGGAAAGGCCTCCAAATGCAAATGATTCAAGACTTAAGGAGAGGGTTAAATTGGGTTGGGCAAGTGTGGGGTCCAACAGCAGGGAGGACAGGGACACCTGCCTGGTGGGGGAGGGGATGGTTGGGAGAGACAGAAGGGAGGGAGGGTCTGGGTGTCCTAGTTTGGAAGAAGGTGCTTGTGGGACTAGAGCTGGAAGAAGACCAGGAGATTCTCCTCAGAAGGAGGAGGGTCTGAGTCCCAGAGCAGGGGAAGGAGAGGGGAAGAGAGGTTGTGGGAGGGGGACTCTCCAGGTGACTAGTGGAGTGGGTGGGGGCCCAGGTGGAATTTGAGCCCTGGGGTGGAGTGTGGAGGCCTGGGCGGGGTCTAGAGGGGAAAGGAGTTATTTCATTGGCCAAGGCATTCCACAGGATGAAGGGCAGGGTTTTGGGAAGAGAGGAGACCTGACTGTGGGAGCCACTGGAGGAAAGGGAAGGCAGGGTGGGGCTCTGGGTCTGAGAGAGCCCACCTAGAGTGTCCTGGCTGGAAGAGGAAGCCCATGGAGCTGAGATCCAGCTGCTTTCTTTCTTTGGAGCTGTGATTATCCTTCCTACTTCTCTGTTCCTCCCAGAAGTCATCTCTGTGCCTGCAGCTCCCAGGTAGGTCTGAATCTGGAAGCCATGTAGCCCTCAGCTCCTGCTGGCTGCCCTTTCCTTCCCATGTGACCTCGTGTTCAGTGCTGTCAGCAGGGCAGAAATTGTCCCCCTAGTACTGTCTCCCAGCTCCTGTTCAGAGATTCCATTGTCCCACCAGTAGCCTTGGCTCCCTGTAGGGAAGCAGGAATCTTGCCTCCTTGCCCCCAGGACCGACCAGCCATGGCTCTCCTGCTGGCTCCCTCTTAGATCCCAGGCCTTTCCTGTCTCCAGTTTCCCTCCAAGTACTCAGATAAGCAGCCTCCAAGGCTAAGGTCCAAAGAGGGTTCCTACCCCAGGCTCCTAGGGAGACCCAGGACACAGTTATTTTGTCTGCTCAGGCTCAGCTGCCCTCCTGGGAACCTTTTGTCACTCAGATGTCCCCTCTCCTCCCCCCCAGCTTTGTTATACTGTCCTGGCTCCCAGAGCCTTCCTTACCCTGGCCTCCTGCCCTGCCCTCATATTTTTTCTAAACCCTCTGAGTGCCAAACAACTGAATCCCAACCAGCATTGTGTCTCCCCTCTCAGGCTTCCCCTGGTCACTCCTGGCAGCTCCATCTCAGAGGCCTCCCTGTCTTCAACCTTCTCTATGTACCGTCTCTCCTAGACCAAGACAAGGGGGAAATGGGGTGTGTGTTGGGGGTGGGTGGGTTGGGCATACGGAGGGGGCCTGGTGCTGGACAAGCAAAAAGAAAGCCTAGACATAACCCCTGAAGCATACAATTGAATGAGTAAAGTGGTTATCTGCGTGAGGCAGGTGTAATGAGGGAGAATTTAGATCCTGTTTATGTTTGTTGGGGAGAGGGGAGGTAGGGAGGTCAGAGGGTGGGTTGGAGGGAGAGCTCTGGCTTAGCAGCCATGGGGGCTCTGACTATTCTCATGCCACTTGGAATCCCTAAGGTCCTTCTGCCTCCTGGTTCTTTGTAGGAGAATGGGGGAGGGGAATAGTTTTCCTGTTGAGACCATCTTGATTCCCAAAGCTGACCTTCCTTCCCCCACACCTGGGTGTCTCTCCCCTGAGGGCAGGGACTGGGCCTTTATAATTCCTGTGTGACTCCAGCCTCTCTAAATCACTGAAGGCCTGCTTGCTGTCCAGAAAGTGACTGGAAGCCCCTCTTCTACCTACCTTGGAATACTTCAACCTGCCCAGCTCAGTCTGCAGAGGACCCAGGCCTGTCCAAAGCAGGGAGCCTGGAGCCAGAGGAAATGGCCCCTGGGAGCCCCATCCCTTCAGCCCAGGTGAGTGCAGTCCTTCTTTAGACTTACTGAACATCAGCCAAAGAGACCATTTCTATGGACCCAGGATTGTCTATGAGGTTGGTAGTACCTCACCTATGGGTTGTTTCTATACAAAAGTAGGCAGGAAATTGAAAGCAATGGTAACCATACTGCCCTGCTCTCTCCTTGTGTGTTATAAAGTGGTTCATTGGCACTTTGGGATCTCCTGCACTAACCTCCCCTCCTCCCCATCCCCCAATCGCTGCCTTCCTGTGTTTGCTTTGCTTTACTTTTGCTAGCACACACACACACACACACACACACACACACACACACACACACACACACAATTTCTTCCCCTACTCTTTGTTTCTTTTAACCCACCTCTGTCTTGTAGCCACTGAAGGGACAGGACGCCCCTTGACCTGGCCAGGCCTAAAGCAGAGCCCTGAGGCTCCCCCAGCTCTGGTACTTTCCACAGCTGTCAGCAGAGCAGAAAGTGTCCTCATGGTCCTGCTTTTGTCCTCCTGCATCAGGTCACACGCCTTGTCAGGTCTCTCTGAATCCTTCCCATTTACCAGTTCTTAGATGAAGGCCACAAGCATTTAGAAAGGGTAGGGACACTGGGCTCACCTACTCTGTATACAAAGGAAGAAAAAACCAGTCCCTGGCCTCAAGGAGCTCCCAGTCTAATGGAGAAGATGACAGGTCAGCAGCTTTGTCCAAACAAGCTCTCTGCTGTATGGATGAGAGGTGCTCTGAGAGGGAAGGATCTACACTAGCTCAGTGTCTGAGGCAGCATCTGAACACAGTTCTTCCTAACTCCAGGGAAAATGCTCTGACCTGAGAGATGCGGTGTCTTCTTGTGGAGTAGCAAGGAGGCCAGTGTCATTCTGTGAGTGAGGAGGTGGCAGGAAACAAGGTGTAAGAAGACTGGAGTAACTGGTGATGTCTAGGTCATGAAGGGCTTTGAATACAAAATTTGTACTTGATCCTGGAGGTGGGGGGAGTCCAGGAAACTGGAGTTTATTGAGTAAGGGGTCAGACCTGTTATTAAGGAAAATTCCTTTGTGGACCAAATGAAGGAGGCATTGAACTGGGGAGAGTCTTGAGGCCAGTTCACCCAGCAGCAGGCCTCAGCAACTGGCCAAGGGTGAGACAATGAGAGCCCATACCTGGGCAACTGCAGTATCATGGGATATAAGGGAGTGTGTCTGACAGATGTTACAAGGTACAGTTCACAGACTTTGATAGCAGGTTGAATAAGATGGGAGAGAAGTGGGAATTGAGAATGAGGTATAGGTTGGTGGAGTATGTGACTACCTTTGACAGGGAGAGAAGGTAAGAAGTTCTCTTGTGGACAGTGTGAGCTTAGGATACTGGACATCATGTTGGAAATGTCTGAAAGGAGGCTGGGAGCATAGCTAGCTCAGCTTGAATGGCTTTGGTTGTGGAAGGACAGTCAGGGTTGAGGTGCTGAAATGGGTGACTGGGTGGGGAATACTGTGTGCCATGCCCAGTACTCAGTGCTGGGAAATGAAATATCCCAAGTGAAAGACAGTCTCTGCTGTCAAGGAGTTTATAATCAAGTGAGGAAAACCAGCATGTAAAAGGAAGCTGACATGTCTCAAGGATAGGAGAAGGTCCCAGACCCTGGGCATGGTGGAAAATTCAGTCAGATTAAGTCCCAAAGTGGTGCAGGCATGTCAGAAATGGGATGGGCCTGTTGGGCTCTCTCCTTACATGAAAGTTCATGGCCCTGCCCCTCAGTGGTAAAGGTTGGATGTGGGAGGATGGAGAAGGAAGGTCAGAATAGAAGGAAAAGAGGCTTAGAAGGTTCTGTCAGGAGTGAGTTAAATACCCAATTATCAATCAATAAAAGCCTGCCTTCCTCCAGTGAGAGCCCACACTGTAAGTGCTGTGAAGGGGAGAGCAGGGACTGAAGGGACTCTAGTAAAAAGGAGACACAGACAAATTCTTGGGAATCTCCAAAAGAGGGAAAAGATGGATAAATTTCATAACTGTTCAGCAGATAAATAATAGAAGTAAAGGATGTTAAAACTGAAATGTGGATTCCCAATAAAGCCTTGACCTATCATTTTAAGGAAAAAACCACAGTGATGAAAAGGTAAAAAAGAATTTTAACTGCATGATAGAGAGTACGTCAAAATAATAGAAGGTGAGTCATGTCATTATATAATGGAAGTGGAACAAAGCATGATGGAGGAGTCTGAGATTTCTGGCACTTTGACCAAAAACGTGTCCCACATTTAAGAGGTTGGAAAAATGAATGAACTGTGCCATGGATCAGCATATTTTCAGATCTGGTCAAACTGTCCTCTGGGTTGTTCTTCAGTTGGCTAGAATCCCTTCTCTTTTTCTCTCAAATTCCAGAGTTCTAGGTGTCTGCATACACCCTTTATTCTCTTAAGAAGACTGGCAATGTCTTTCTCCTGAATTTGCTCAAATCCAAGCATTGGTTAATAAAGTATTACCTTTGTAGTAAATGAAGGAAACCTCCTTTCCTCTTCTTGGTTACTCATTCTAACTAAATAATCATGATGAATGAATATTTGCCATTGACAAATGAAAGCAAGCATAAGGCAAAGGCAGGAGATGTTTTGGCCATAACTCCTCATACCTGGAGCCATTCAAGCCCTCCATAGAGAAACTGAGGTCTCTTTTTCCCTGCACTGGCAATAGTCTCATACTGCTCAGTTTAGTCCTGAGTGTGATTATGAGTTGACCCTTGGGAGAAGCAGCATCACCTTCATGCAGTCGAGTGGAGATCATTTTTGAGGCCCAGGTTTCTGTGGAGGCCAGGGATGGGCCATTTTGGTTGCGACTCCTAGTGTTCAGATGATGGTGGACAACCTGCCTCAAGTGGTGTCCAGTCTTGTTTGGTGATGTGCTGAAAGGAGGGAACATCTTCCTCAGTCCAGGGGTGGATGCCCTTCTAGGTCATGGGTTTCTGCTCAGTGTTGCTGATGGCAAACTGCATCATTCCATGTAGGAACAAGGTGGTTTTCTGTTCAAGGCTCCTGTGAGGAGCCCAGTGAGGCTGGGGGTTCTTCCACCCTGACTTGATTTTGCACTGGATGTGGATTCTCCTCTATCTCTTGCTTGATCCTGCAGGAATGCAGTCCATGAGAACCCATCTTTCTGAACACTGAATATTGGCCAGGCTCTCACCTGCTGCCTCACTTACAGCTCTGATCCTGAACTGCAATGGGCCCCTAGTGGTCTGGGGAGGGTCACATGCTCTCAGCTACCACTTCTGCCCTCTTGGTCATTAAGTCCCAAAGTGGTACAGGTATGTCAGAAATGGAATGGGCCTGCTGGACTCTCTCCTTAAATGAAAGTCCTTGATTTGGGGCCAGGGATCCAGGGGAGCTGGGCAGGGTCCCATCCACTGCTGGATGATTCTTCTGCTGCTACTGTCTTCCCCTTTGGCACTGAGGGCTGCAAAGGTGCTCCGGGTATCTGTGTTGGTGTGAACTGCTCCCACTTGGGTGTTCAGCATAGTGGGATGGGTGGCGATCTTGCTATCCGTTGGAACCTTCTGAAGACCAGGTTTTGCCACCTCCTTACAAAGCTGCATTCTGTTAGACTCCTGTTGTTCAGTAGTCCCTTCAGGCTCCTCCTTTGCTTCTTCACCTGGGGGTATCAGGGATAGGAAGGAGCACTTTCTGTCTCTTGAGAATCAAGACCTGAAGAGGGGTAGGGGATGCCAAGGCTGCTGCCTCTACCACTGTCCCAGAGCAGGTCTCCTGGGGCCCAGGCCTCCTGTTCTCTTCAGCTTCAGATACTTTGACAGAGCCCAGTAGCAGGCCTTAGGCTGCTTGGGCTGGTCACCCATGTCCCCATTCTCTGGAGGGGAGGGGCAGTCTTAGGTCAGGGGAGAGAAAGAGAAGCATAAGGGGCTTTCACTCTGTTCTTCTGTTTGAAGTCAGTGGAATTTTCTTTATGACATATCGTTTATGCCTTTTATGATGAGGGAGGATTTTCACTTCACCTTGTCTCTTTCTCCTCCAGACATTTCCATGTATCTCTGATAGATCAAATAAGTTCTCTGTTTCCATAGGGAGAAACAATTCTTAGTAGCCCATTTCTCAACTTTATTCCAGCTGCAAATACAAAAAGTTGTTCCCCGTATTCCATTGGGATTTTATTTCATTGTGGTTTTAAGTGTTGGCTCTGACTCTCTTTAAGGGTGTGACCTTTGGGCAGATCTGTTCTCTGTGCTTCACTTTCCTCACATAAATGCATGAGGGTCAGACTAGATGAATTTGGAGTCTCTTTGAGATCTGATCCTATGACTTTTGCTGACTTAGGGGTTAGTGACATTCCAGGATGGTGCTGTGGACTTCACCCCAGAAGAGTGGGGCCTCCTGGACCATCCTCAGAAAGAACTGTACAAGGAGGTCATGCTGGAGAATGCCCAGAACCTGCTCTCCCTAGGTAAGGACACTTCCTCTAAATCTATGAATCTATCATCGAAAGAACTTCCTTCATTCTCTTCCTAGTGTTCAGGATTTGGAGCATTTATTAATGATCAGAAAGGCCAAAATGGAGATCACTTGTGTCTGACACAGTTCTCTTCTTGACTGATTTCCCATGAAAGGTGTTTGCAATGTGTGATAGAAAACAAGGAGTTTCCTTTGCTGCCCCTGAAGCTGTCCCTTACTAGTTTTAGGGAATCTGAGGTCAAAGATTAAACGTGTTGAAGAATCTCAGGCTAATCTCAGAGGATGTGCCTGGTCTGACCTCTCCCTGAACATGAATTTTGTCTCTGAAAACGCTCAGGCAGCTTTTCCTTGGAGTTTGGCTATGCAGGGAAGCCCTCACCTCCCAAAGCAGGCTCTTCCCCTTTAGGTTGGGTCTGGTCTTTGGAGGATTCTTCTTGTTGACAAGTATCAATTTGTCCTCCGCAGCTCCTGGTCTGACTCTCAGATACCTGGATCTTCCTTCCTAAATACCCCACAGTCCAAAAGAAATGGTGGGAAAGGAAGGAAGGGAATATAAGCATTCATGTATACCTACTCTGTGGCAGCATTTTGCGAAACATGTTATTTAATTTCATCCTCCTAATAAGCCTGGGATTTAGATGGTATTACATAGTTGAGGAAACTGAGGCAAGCAGAGGTTAAGTGACTTGCTTTGGGAGCTTTGCCAGTAATTCTTTGAGAGCAGATTTGAACTCACAGCTTCCTGAACCCAGGCCAAAGTTGCCTCTCCACTCCACTAACAATTGCCTCTTACTTTGTAGATGACAGAATCTGTGGATTCAGCCCTTGCTTGTAGGAAGGAAGTGGAGAAAACAGAATTTTCTGCTTCCAAATTGGCTTCCACATGATTTCCTTCTCATCCCCTAGCAAAGTTTCCAATAGTAAATATCATGGACAAGGATCTTGAGGCATGCTGGCACTCTCCTTTCATGCCCCCTTTTCCTAAAGAGAGCTACCTTACCAATCTTTGTCCATTTTCCTCCCTTCCTTATTCCCATGCCCAGGACTTCCAGCTCCTAGAGTAGATGTGATCTCACATTTTGCAGGAGGGGAAGAACCTTGGATGCTGGAGCAAGAAGACCCCAGAACCTCCTGTCAAGGTGAGTGAGGGAAAAGCAGATCTGTGAGGGCTGTTAGCACAAGGGCAGCTACATGTCACAGTGAAGAGAATGTTAGACTTGTGGGCAGGAAGACCTGGCTTGCCTCTCTTTTTCAGACATTTTTTCACAGTAAGATCCTGGGAAAGTCCTTAAGCTCAGTTTCCCCATCTGTGAAATGAAGCGGTTGGATGCCTTGATCTTTCAGCTCTGTTCCAGGAATAAAACTGATCCCATAAGATCAATTTGAACTTTGGCTCATGGAGCTCTCCTTAAGGAATCCAGAAAGGGCCTGGGCTGACTGAGATGGGGCTTTTTTAAGGCCTTCTTCAAGTGTGCAAGCATTTATTAAGTGCCTGCTGTGTGCTAAGTGCTGGAGATTCAAAGAATTGTGAGGGACATCACCTGCCCTCATGGAGCTCACAGACCAGTGAGGAAGGGAACCTGGACAGAGCCATGTAAAGCATGCTATGTCCAGGTGAAACTGGAGCTAGTCAAGTGGGGGAAGGCTCTTGGATTAAGGAGGGTTGGAAAAGCCTTATTGTGGAGGGTGGGCTTGATCTGGGGCTTCAGAGAAGGCAGGAGGAGCATTCCAGGCATGAGGGCCAGCCAGGGAAAGCCCTTGTAGACTGGAGATAATTTGTTCTGTTGAAGGCATACAAAGGAGTCTTTGCTATTGGATCCTAACATATGTGGAGTTGGCATGAGATGAAGC
Source organism: Notamacropus eugenii (assembly GCF_028372415.1). NCBI lineage: Eukaryota > Metazoa > Chordata > Mammalia > Diprotodontia > Macropodidae > Notamacropus > Notamacropus eugenii. The sequence continues at coordinate 5,844,358 of NC_092876.1, read as the reverse complement.
AGGAGTGGAAAGGGAGGAAAGGGGCAGATGATGAAGTTCCTTAACTGTCCAGCATAGGACTTTCTATGTCATCCTGGTGCTAGGGAGCCATTTCAGTTTATTGAGGAGGCAGTGATATAGTCAGATGCGAGCTTTAGGAAGTTGAATTTGACAGCTGGGGAGAACACTGACTTATCCAAGGTGACTTAAGACAGTGAGACCAAACAGCAGGCCTTTTCAACACTGCAGGTTTAAGGTAATTGAAGTCTGAATGTAGAAGTTGGCAGTGTTGGGAGACAAGGGGGAATGGGTATGAGAGATGTTACCAAGATGGAAAAACAGCATTTTGCAAAAGATTAAAAATGGAGGGAGGGTGATAGTATATGAGCTTGAGAGATGGTGAGCAGTGGATGACATCTCTATTATGAGCCTGGACAATCAGGAGGGTGACATGGATAGTGTTAGGAGAGTAGGAAGATGAGAGGGTTGGTGGAAAGATGATGAGGTTAGTTTGGGACATGATAGGAGGAGAACCCAAAGAGAGGAGTGTCACTGAAACCTGGAGGAAAGAGAGTAGCAAGAAAAAGGTGGTGAGTGATGGTGAGAAGAGCTCCAGAGAGGTCAGGAAGGATGAGGGCTGATAAAAGGACCTTTGGTTTAGCAATTAGGAGGTCACTGGTCACTTTGGAGGGAGGTGCTTCAAGTGACTAGTGAATTGGGAACCAGAATGCAGAGTTTTGTAGGAAGTAAGAGTAAAGGAGTGTAAAGAGTAAAGCCCAGGTGTAGATGGCTATCTCTAAGTGTTTAGCCATAAAAAGGAAGACAGATACAGGCCAGTGTCTGCTAGGAATGGATAAAGTGGGAGTTTTTAAAAATATATTTATTTATTTTTAATTATCAACATTCACTTTCCTAAGATTGTGAGTTTTAAAATTTCTCCCCCATTTTCCCTTCCCCCAGCCTAAGAGGGCATGCAATCTGATTATAGGCTATACACATATACATCCGTATTAAACATATTTTCCCATGAGTCATGTTGTAAAGAAGAGTGAGAACCAATGGGAGGAATCAGGAGAAAGAAGAAAGAAAAGAAGAGAGCAAATAGTCTGCAGCAATCTGCATTCAGACTCCAGAGTTCTTTTTCTGGATGCAGGCAGCATTTTCCATCATGAGTCTTTGGAGTTGTCTAAGATCCCTGCATTGCTGAGAAGAGCTAAGTCTGTCAAAGTCAGTCAGCACACAGTGTGGCTGTTAGTGTGTACAGTGTTCTTCAGGTTCTGCTCATTTTGGACAGCATCGGTTCATTTAAGTCTTTCCAGGTTTTTCTAAAGTCTGCCTCCTCCTCAGTTCTTATGGAACATTCCATTCCTATCCCACAACTCTCTCAGTCATTCCCCACTTGATCATTGGAAATCAATTGATTTCCCATTCTTGACCACTGCAAAGAAGGTTATTAGGAATATTTTTGTACATGTAGGTCTTTTTCCTATTGTTATGATCTCTTGAGGATATAGACCTAAAAGTGATATTTCTAGGTCAAAGGGTGTGTGTAGTTTAACAAGCTTTTTGTGCATAGTTCCAAATTGCTTTCCAGAATGGTTGAATCAGTTTACAACTTCACCAACAATGCAGTAGTGTTCCAATTTTCTCACATCTTCTCCAGCATTTATCATTTTCCTGTGTTGTCATGTTAGCCAATGTGCTTGGTGGGATGCCATAACCTTAGAGTTGTTTGTGTTTGCATTTCTCTAATCAATAGTGATTGAGAGTTTTTTTCGTATAACTATACATAGCTTTGATTCCTTCCTCCCCAAACTGCCTGCTCATGTCCTTTGCCCATTTATCAATTGGGAAATGACTTGTATCATTATGAATTTGACTCAGTCCTCTACATATGTCAGGAATGAGGGCTTTACCAGAGACATTGGCTTTGAAATTTATTTCCCAGCTTTCTGCTTCACTTGTAATCTTGGTTGAACTGGCTTTGTTCCTGCAAAACCTGTTCAGTTTAATGGAATCAAAATCATCCATTTTGCATTTCCTAATGTTCTTTCCCTCTTAGTTGGTCATAAGTTCTTCCTTTCTCCATGGATCTAACAGGTCCACTATTCCTTGTTCTCCTCGTTTGCTGGTGGTAGCAGCCTTGATATCTGAATCCTGTAACTGTTTGCAGAGTGTTGTGATATATGGTGTCACATGCTGATTTATGCTCATTTTGTGCCACACTGTTTTCCAATATTCCCAGCAGTGTTTGTCAAACGGTGAGGTCTTATCCCAGAAGGATAAGTATAAGAAGGGTAAGGATGGGGTCCTTGGTTTTATCCAACAGTAGACTGCTCTAGTCATTGACAACTGTGTCATGTATTTCACTGATCTACCCCTCCATTTTCTAGCCAGTACCAAGTAGTTTTGATAATTGTTGCTTTATAGTACATTCTAAGATCTAGGTTGGTTAGGCCTCCTTCCCTAGCATTTCTTTTCATAAATTCTCTTAAATAAGTATTCTTGACCATTCTTCCACATGAATTTTGGTATGACTTTTTTCTAGCTCTATAAAAGAATTTTTTGTTAATGTGATTGGTATAGCACTGAATAAGTAAATTATCATACCTAAAATTGTCGTTTTTATTATATTAGCTCTGCCTTACCTAGCTGCAACTGATATTTTTCTGATTTTTTACATCAGACTTTATTTGAATGAAAAGTGTTTTGTGTTTATGTTATTAGAGTTCCTGAGTTTGTCTTGGTGGGTAGACTCCCAGATATTTTGTATTGTCTGCAGTAACTTTAAATGGAATTTCTCTTCCTATTTCTTGCTATTGGGCTTTGTTTCTAACATATAGAAATGCGCATGCTCTATGTGGGTTTATTTTACATCTTGCAACATTGCTAAATTTATTATTTCAAAGTTTTTTACTTGAATTTTTACTTGATTCTAAAGGTGTGCCATCACAACCCGTGCAGACAAATACCTTTCTTCTTTGCCCATTCTAATTCCTTCAATTCCTTTTTTTTCTCTAATTGCTCAAACTAGTGTTTCTGGTCCTTTACCTCTTGAATAACTGTGGTGATAATGGACATTGTTTTCTCATTCCTGATCTTATTGGAAATGCATCTAGCTTATCCCCATTACAAATACTTGCTGATGGTTTTAAGTAGATTCTACTTCTCATTTTAAGGAAGACTATTCCTCTGCTCTCTATGGTTTTTAATAGGAAAGGGTGCTTGATTTTGTCAAGAGCTTTTTCTGTATCCATTGGGATAATCATATGATTTCTCTTAGTTTTGCTGTTGATATGGTCAATTACGCTGATAGTTTTCCTGTTATCGAAATAGCCCTGCATTCCTGGAATAAATCCTACCTGGTCATCATACATCATCCTAGGGATCAGCTGCTGTAACCTCTTTTCTAATAGTTTATTAACAATGTTTGCAACTGCATTCATTAGGAAAATTGTTCTCTACTTTTCTTTCTCTGTTTTAGCTCTTCCCAATTTTGCAATTTACCAATCAGCACTACATATGTGCCATATATAGAATTTGATAGCCCACCTTCTTTGCTTATTATCCTGAATAGTTTACATAATATTGGAATTAATTTTTCTTTACATGTTTGATAGAATTAGTTTGTAAATCCATCTGGCCCTAGCCATTGTTCTTGGGGAGTTCACTGATGACTAATTCAGTTTCATTTTCTGAAATGGAGTTCTTTAAGGATTTTATATTCTCTTCTGTTCATCTGGGAGTTTATGTTTTTGTGTAAATTCATCCATTTCACTAAGATTCACAGATTTATTGGCATACAATTGGGCAAAATAGCTCCTAATTACTATTTTATTTTCTTCTTCATTGGTGGTGAATCCTCCCTTTTCATATTTGATGCTGGTCCTTTGGTTTCCTTCTTTCTGTTTTTAAAATAAAATTAAACAAAGCTTTACTTATTTTATTGTTTTTTTCCCTATAAAATCAGCTCAGTTTTATGTATTAGTTCAGTATTTTTCTTAATTTCAATTTTTTTAATCTCTCCTTTGGTTTTAAGAATTTCTAACTTGGTATTTAATTGGGGATTTTTAATTCATTCTTGTTTAATTGACTGCTTACATAATGATCTCTATACAGATACAGACAAGTAAACGTAATAATAAAAGAGAAAATAGATTACTAATCTGTTACTTTCTGTCAATGAAGGCAGAGTATATAGTTGTGTGTATGTATATGTGTATGTGTGTATGTGTATGTGTCCACAAATAAGTGAATAAATGTGTTTCTTTGTGTCTTTCAGATGGAGAGACTAGGCTTGAAATCAGGAAAACTGCTTCAAAGCTGAGCATTTCTGTGAACGCATCACAACAGCCAAGATTCATGTGTGATGGCCACTCTGACTTCAACTGGAGAGAAATCTGTGAATCTCATATCAAGGTCAAGAAAAAACAAAAGGGTCACTGTGAATCTGATGAAGATGGAAAGAGTTTCAGACAAAGTTCAGTCCTAATTCACTGTAAGAAAAGGGTATCAGGGAATGGCTGTTCACAGGATCAGAAATATACTGATAGCTTTACAGGACAGGGAAGGCCTATTGAGTCCCATGGAAAGCCTCTGGAAATGCAAAATTATCAATGTGAGATGACCTTCAGGTTGAATTCAGAGCTAATTAGACACCAGAAAGGTCATCCCAGAGAAATGCTTTACATGTGTAATGAAGATGAGAAGGTCTTCACTGATACTTCAAAGGTTATTGACCACCTAACAATTCAAAGTGGAGGGAAACATTATGAATGCGTTGAATGTGATAAATCCTTTAAGCAACAGTTATCACTTACTCACCATCAAGAACTTCATTCTAGCCAAAATTTATATAAATGCATGCAATGTGGACGGACCTTCAGGCAACATTCATCCCGTATTTCCCATCAGAGAATTCATACTAGAAACAAATCTCATGAGTGTCACAAACTTGGTAAAACTTTCAGAGAATATTCCTCTTGTATTGTACATCAGAGAACCATGGTGTAAAGATATCTCATTCTTGCAGTAAGTGTGGTAAGACATCGGAAAATCCACAGTGGAAAAAAATCTTATGAATGTAATCAATGTGGAAAGACTTTCAGATACAACTCTAATCCCATTGTACATCACAGAATCCATACTGGAGAGAAACCTTATGAATGTAATCAATGTGAAAAGGCTTTTAGAAGAAGCCGTGATCGTGCTTGACATCAGAGAGTCCACACTGGGGAGAAACCTTACTACTGTAGTCAATGTGGAAAGAATTTCAGATGCGGTACTAACCTTGCTGTACATCAGAGAACCCACACTGGAGAGAAACCTTACTAATGTGATCAATGTGGAAAGGCTTTCACAACCAGGAGAGGTTTGGTTGTATATCAGAGAACCCACACTGGAGAAAAACCTTATGAATGTAATCAGTGTGGAAAGGCTTACAAAGACAGGAGCAATCTTATTGCACATCAGAGAATCCATACTTGAAAGAAACCTTATGAATACAATCAATGTGGGAAAACTTTCACTTTTAGCTCCTGGCTTGCTGTATATCAGAGAATCCACCCTGGAGAGAACCTTATGAATGTAACCATTGTGTGTGCATTTTTGATGTAGTTATTCTCTTGATAAACATCAGAGAATCTACACTGGAGAAAAGCCTTATAAATGTAATCACTGTGGAAAGTCTTTCAGACAGAGTTCCAGTCTTACTCTACATCAGAGAATCAACACTGGAGAGAAGCCTTATTACTGTAGTCAATGTGGAAAGAATTTCAGATGTAGTTTGGCTCTTGCTGTGCATCAGAGCATTCACACTGGCATGAGACTTTATTAATTTTATTCAGTGTGGAAAATATTTCACACAATATTCCAGTCTTGCTGAATAACAGAAACTCTGCACTGGAGAGAAACTTTATGTATGTAATCACTGTGGAAAGACTCTCAGATGCAGTTCTGGCTTCAGCACAGTTTTAGAGATCCCAGCTTTCATAGTGTTCATGTACCCCTTTTTTCTCTAACATGCTATTGTTTTCCATTTCTCAATAGTATTCTGTAGCATTCACATCCCATAAACCCATCAGGCATTCCCCCAGTTCATTATCACTTGTTTCCTGTTGTGTTTTTTTTCAGTTGACATGAAAACTTCTGTGTAAATATTTTGGTAACTGTTAGACAATTTTTTATGGAACGATTTCCTTAGTATGTGGCACAGTGGACACAACACTCCCTCTGAAATCAAAAGACCTTAGTTTGAAATCAGTCTCTAAAACATCCTAGTTGTGTGACCCAGGAGAAATCACTTATCCTCTCAGTGCCTTAGTTTTTCCTATCTCTTGTAGGATGAGTATACTAATAACACCTATCTCTGAGGGTTGGTGTGTGGATCAAATGGGAGAATACATATCAATTACTTTGCAAGTCTTAAAACCATCTTTGAGTGCTAGGTATTCCTATCATCCTTGGGTCATAAGTGTCAGTATTTGGTTAAAAGATTTGGACAATTCAGTCATTTTTTAATAATTGAAATTGCTATTCAAAACAGTGTAGAGTAAGGCAGTATGGTGTAATTATAGGGCACTGGGTTTAGAATCAGGAAGCCTTGAGTTCTACTCCTGCCTGAGATGCTCTCTTATTTTGTAACTCTGGGCAAAGAACAACCTCTATTTGCCTCAGTTTGATCTTCTCTAAAATGGAGAGGTTGATTCCAGGGACTGTAAGCAAAGCAACCAAGAGAAAGGCAAATTGGACCCAAGCCCTACAAGAATTCCTAGAAGAACTCAAAAAGAAATAGTAAAGAGGAAAAGAAGATTTTAAAAATCAAACCAGAATGTTAGAGGAAAATTGGGAAAATAAATAAAAGCAATTGAAGAAAATTGTGACTTAATAAAAGAGGCACAAAAAATACTGAAAAATCTTCCTTAAAAATCAGATTTGTCCAAATGGTCAAAAGAGGTTCAAAATTTCCCTGAAGAAAATGATCCCTTCAAAATTAGAATTAATTAAGTGGAAGGTAATCATACCATGTGTAATCTAGAAACAGCACGAAATAAAAATTTAAAAGAGAAGAAAATGTGAAATCTCTCATAGGAAAACTAGTGGCCTAGAAAAGAGATCAAGGAGATATGAGGAATTATTAGATTCCCTAAAAGCCATGGTAAAAAACAAAAGAGCCTAGATGTTAAACATCAAAAAAAATAGAAGTCTCTTCTCTTAAAACTAGAGAGTGAAGCAGAAATTCAAAGAACCTATTGGTCATCTCCAGAAAGGAATTCCAAAATGAAAAGTCCCAGGAATATTGTAAACAAAATCTAGAATTTGTAGGTCAAGAAGAAAGTAATGCCTGAAAAAAAAAATCATTCAAATACCATGGAGCCCCAATCTGGGTCTACAAAATTCAGTAGACACTACTTTTATGGACTGCATAATTTGGAATGTGATATTCCAGAAGTTAAAGGAGGTGGGATTAAAATTAAGAATAATCAATTCAGCAGAACTTAGTATAATTCTACATGTGAAAAATGGATATTTAATGAAACAATTTTTAAGGACTCCTAAAGAGTCTAGAACTGAGTAGGAAACTTGACACAAACAAAATCATGAGAAGCAAAAATAAGTCAATATGAGTGAGACATCATAAGGGACTTGAAAAGGTTAAACTTTTTACATTCCTATGTGGGGAAAAACTAAGAATTTTATGATCATTAGGTTGTTTAGAAGGAGATGAGTCACAGGGAATGGTTATGAGTCCATTGTGTTGGGATGGTCTTAAGAGTGGAGGAGTGAAAAAGGGATGCACTGGGAGAGAGGGAAGGGAGAGGAAAAATTGGTGAAATTAAACATGTAAAAAATTTCAAAGAAGACTTTACACTGGGAAGAAAAACAACTGCTTCATGGTAGGAAGTGTATATCTAAATCTGTGTGCACATATGTCCACAGGCAAGTAGAAGGGGAAAGAGCTAAGAGAATGGCTAGGGGTAAGAGGGAGAGTATATTCAGGGAAGTTAGGGTTAATGATCACAAGCAAAGCAGGGGGAATGAAGAGGGGACAGGGTAAAAAAGTGAAGGATAAATACAAGAGAATAAGATGGAGGGAACTGCACAGCAATTATAGTTGTGATGATACTCACCCAGAATATAGAAAGGGATAGCAGGATAGATTAAAAACCAAAATCCAACAATATGTTGTTTCTAAGAGAGGCACTTCAAACAGGCATGTACACTTCAAACAGTGGGTTGGAGCAGAATTCATAATGCTTCAGCTAAAGTAAAAAGAGAATGGGCAACAATCCTGATCTCAGACAAAGACAAAGAAAAATACCCCTAATTGAAAGAGGTAGATTGGGTGGCATAATGGATAGAGTGCTGGGCCTGAAGTCAGAAATAGTCTTCTTCCTGAGTTCAAATCTACCTAAGATACTACTAGTACTAGCTGTGTGACCTTGGTCAAGTCACTTGACCTGGTTTGCTTCAGTTCTTCTTCTGTAAAATGAACTGGAAAAGTAAATGGCAGACCACTTCAGTATTTTTGCAAAGAAAACCCCAAACAGGGTCAGGAAGAGTCAGATATGACTGAAGGAACTCAACAACAACAACAAGATAGGTAAAGTCCACTTTGTTAAAAAGCACCATATTCAATAAATTAATAACAAAACTGAACATGTGCTGGGGATGGAAGCTCAATTCCATGTGGACAGTCTGGGGCGGGTAAAGGTGGGAACTTCTAAATCTTAGAGTTCTCATGAGGCCCCCCATAAACACCAGGGAATCGAGGAGTGAGACCGAGCAATCTCGTGTATTTCCGCCTCTTCCCGTGAGAAACGTGATGGGAGGAGCATCCCCCTCGAGACTGTCCCGGGTCTGGGCACACCTATTGTTATCTAACAGGCACGGTATTCAGATGCAAACTACGCGGCCCGAGAGCTTAATTGGGATCAGGAAAGCCTGAAAGCGGAGCGGACAGGACAGAAGGCTCCGTTTTTCCTCTCTTCACTCTCCCCTCCCCCTCTCTCCCCACTTACACTTCTGCTTCCAATCTCTTATTATAAGATCTTTGCCTCCTTGGGAGATTCCTTGCTCCCTCCTAAGGAAGAATTTCCCCTGCACTTGTAACCAGGACCCTGAATAAAAGCCTAACCCTTGTTCGACTCCGTAAAGTCTCTTCTCTCATACGTTTATCCGGTTTGGCCAGCCGAAGACCTGCGATACAGGTAAGGTAAGACTCGGGTAGCCCTCAGGCCTCTAGGCCTGGCAAACATGTATGGACCAAATGACAAAGTACAGACATCCACTTTTGGGTGATTTTTTTTTATTTCAACTAAAATACAAAATCAGAAGAGAAACCAAATTCCATGTGCACAAAAGACCATAAGAGAGGATTCAGTATAAAACAACGAATTTCCATTTGAAGAAAACCTGTATGGTAAATATTACCCATTGTTTTCACAACTATTCAGCTTTGCTTCCTTACAGATTTTGTTCTCTGCTGTGCATTTTTACTTTACTGTTTTCCTCCCTTACCCAAATCCTAAAAAAGACTACAATTAAACATGGATATGTACATAAACATACTTATAAAAAACACATACACATGTATGTGATATCATCCTCTGCTTATTTCCTATCATCTGCTTCTCTGAAAGTGGATAACGTCTTCCTTCATAAGGTGAAGCATTTCTGTGCTTTTTTAAATCAGCCACCTCATTTCCAGCACCCCAGCAATATTCCAAACCAATCAAATCCTATCTGAAAGATTGTCTATGAAAGTTCCCCCCCCCCCCCCAGTTCTCTGCATTCCTCCTATTGTTTGCTACATAGGTTTTGTTTCCATAAGAAAATTTTAATTTAACAATCAAAATTACCCATTTTAGAGTTCAATAATGCTCTCACATTGGAAGACAGTTTCAGGTCTGATACTGCTGAATCTCCTTCCCCCTGATCTTTTCCCCCTGATTTCCTTAAAGTTCCTGACTTTTTGTTCTTCCAAGTGAACTTTGTGGTTTTTCTAGCTCAGTAAAATAATGTTTAATAAGTTAATTGTGATGACATTGAATAAATAGATTAGTTAGGTAAAATTGCCATTTAAAAAAATTACATTGGCTTTTCCTGCCCATGAACAATAAATTTTACTTCAGTTGTTTATATATGAGCTTATTTTGTAAAGTGGTTTTATGTTTATGTTCATCAAGGTACTGTGTCCATTTTGACAGGTATACACTCAAGTGTCTTGTACTGCCTAGGCATTTTAAAATGGTCTACAATGTTAAATAATATTGCTGACACATTCTAGTTTCTCTATTTTTCACTCTTGATTAAATCCGTTTTAACTTTAACTTTGTCCAAGGTCATGATTACTATCCCAGCTTTTTGTTAAATACTAAATTCTGCTCCTGCCCTTTATTTTATGTTTGTGTATTTCTCTCATTTTCCTTGAAGCAACATGCTATTGAATTAAAAATTTTAATCTGCTATCCCTTTCCATTTTAAGGGCAAATTCATCCCATTCACATTCTAAGCTATAGAAACTTGTGTATTTTCTTCCTTCCTAGTTTTCTTTACCATACTCACCCTTGTTTACCCTTTCCCTTCTCACTGCTCTGCTTCAGTTCTATTTGTCAGTATTTAAATGATGGTGTTAAGGTTCTCAGATTAATGGTTCAGAAGGAGCTCTGGTGAAAAAAAACAAAAACAAGGGCTTAGTAGTCCCATTAAAAGATAGAATCCACTGGAAGCAGGATGCTGCTGTTCCTAGGAAAGCATAAAATTGTTGGACGTCAGTTTCAAGAAGTATTGAAGAACCACTATTGTAATTCAGGAGAAATAATGAGTGCCAGCAGACAAAATAGAGACCAAGGCACTCATCTTGCGGGAGGCACCATTGGCCCTTTGATCTGGAAAGCTTCCAGCCTCTCTGATGAAGCTGAAGAAGATGATGACTGTCAACTTGGCAGATCTCAAACTGCTAACAGGAGATCTTTAATGTACTGCACATGAGAAGAGCCCCTGAAAGTGATGGAAGCTAAGTCTCTTAAAAACAGAGTATAGGGCTGGACTTTCTGTGCACCATTGAGACCAATGGGTCCACTTCCAATGTGTATTCTTCCAGGGGAACTCAAAGAAGGATAGAGCAGCTAGGGGGAGCAAGGATCTATCACACTAACACAGGAAACCTCACAAAGTACTGAGGAGACCATGGTTACAGAATTTGGGATGACTGGGGGTCTAGGAATGAAAAGTACTAATACCATATAAATCCTGTAGAAAAAAAAAGTGTAATGGGCATGCCAATGGATTCCAATTTGTATTTGTGTCTCTTAATGGGGAGGAAAAAAGAGTTACCAGGGAATTTACATGGAATAATGACACCTTGATCCTTCAAAGAGTCAATGATGGGTGTAATACCTTCAGTGGCCTTCCTGGAGAAAGAATCCTGAGAAATGGATTGGAGTGGGGAGAGCATCCCTCTTAACCTTAATCAGAATAGCACATTTTAACAATCCCACATCTGAGCACCAAGAACCCCACTGAGAATCAGGGATGTCTGATGGTATTTCACACTATCGTTTGGTCTCCCTTGGATATTCTGAACCAATATAGAGAACAAGGAGAGTGAGTCCTCGGGCAGTTGCTGTGTTAGAGATTCATCCAGCGAGCAGGTCATCATAGCTCTTGACATGCTAGACCATATAGTGACCTCATAGGGTAATGGGGGACTCTGGGAACAGGAGAAAGGAATGTTCACAGATGAAACAGCCAAGAGTAACGATTCTGGGCTGACAATGGTTATAGTGAAAAGCTTTCCCAAGATCCCAACTACATCTAGGGTTCCAATAACAGAGCAATAATTTACCTTAAGGATCAGACAGGGTTCACTAGTGTGGGGTGGGATAGACAGGGATAGTTGCAACCAGAACATCAGGCTCCAAGACAAGTAAAGAAAGGATCCTCAGCTGAAACCATTGTCCCCATCCATCCCACACACCCTTATGCCAGAGAGCTCGAAATTGGGTTATTCCAGGGTCACCTCTGCCTATTTTCGCATCTTAAATCCCAATATTTCACATTGTCCAACTTGGATCCATGACTTGCTTGGTGACAATAAAAGCAAAAGGCATTAGGAAATGGATTTTGGAAGGGAACTTAATTTCCCTTGTCAGGGTCGAACATTTGAAGGAATGCCTACAGCTTGGCTGGGAGCCTGAGATTTTAAGGGAGTTAGAGCTACTTGGAGAGAGAGCACCAAGTCTAAACAGGAGGAAGGGGTATTTTGCAAAGGGTTTGAGGAGAAGTCAAGGCAGGTTGGGCAGGAAGCCAACCTTGGGAAGGATGCAGGTTTAGTTGGTCAGGATTCCAAACCTGAGAGGGAGTTCAGGTTGTTGAGGCTTTTATCTTACCTGTCCATATATCCATATCGATATCTATATAGATATGTAGATATATTAAATAGATACATCTATCTATATAGATATATATCATATATATATATATATGAATGAAGAATGATACTTTTGAATCCCCCAATTGTCATGCCAATCTAGAAAATTTTCAGAAAATAATTCCATATTTGAGGTAGAGATTGACCACAATGTGTGAGAGTTTCTTCTGGTAGACATGGAACTTCATTGCAATGCAAGGACTTAAAAAAAATTTCTAGTGGTCTTTTAAGGCAAAATCCCTTCCACATCCAGAGAAAGAACTATGGAATTCAACCATAGAATGTAGCAGATCATTTTCTTTTGTGTTACATTTTAGTTTGTAATATGATTTCTCCCATTCATTTTAATTCTTCTACACAACATGACTATAATGAAAAAATATTTTATAGGAATGTATGTGTTGAATCCACATAAAATTGTATGCCATCTAGGAGAGGTAGTGGGGGGGTAGGAGAAAAAAACTAAGTTATATGGTAGTGATTGTAGAGCACTGAAAATACATGAAATGAATAAAAGAAAAGATTCCCTGGCCGCCTGTATGAACTCAGCTGGGGAATTGGGATCCCATAATACAGTAACCTGTAGTAAAATCCAGCCTTTACTACATATCTCTGCCAGCTCTTTTCCTGGTTTTATTGGTATTCCTTACAAACACCTTTCCAAATCTCCAGGTCCCCCTCCTGTAACCAAGGTTCCCAGTTCTCTCAGGGTCCAGTGCTTTTAGCCCATTCCCTTACTAGGGAAGAATACCATAATCCTCCCATCTTGGGATGTCTGCTTCTTCCTCTAAATCCTTTCTACCTTCCGATAGAGATTTTATACCCTGTGATCCTGTTTGTGATGCCAAATGTACTCCCCGTGCAACATTCACATCACCGAGGATGGCTATGATTATGCTGGCATAGTTCTGAATCACAGTATAAAAGACTTTCCATATAGAAAGTAGACGGAAAACATTTATTCAAACACTAAAAAGCCAAATCACACCATAAAGTCAAATCTATCATAGTAGCCATGAAGTCCATACACATTAGCACTGATAGAGACAAAGGTATTCCACAGACACTTACCCTGTTCCCCACCAAGCTAGGGCCTTCTAACATGCAAACACTCATGAGCCTTACTTTGCCTACTGGGTTGCATCCTCCCTTCTTCACCCTAACCACTCTCACTCACTTCCTTCAGGATCTGTTCCCTCCGCTCCTGTTTCATTCCTTCAGCAAGTTCCTCCCATCACATGTCACTTAGGTTTCCAGATGATTTAAACAGGTCACATGGTCCTATTAATGAATGTGAAAGACCTTTCCTTTTAAATTGCCATTACAGGGAGCAGGCACAAACCATAGTTTCAAACTGCCCAGCAAAACCAGTAGTTCATCTGAGCAGAAGATTTTTGCTAGCCAAAATTTCTTTAGTTAACAATTTTGAGAAGACCCATGTTGTGGCCAGAACAATTGACCACTAGAGTCCCTGGCAGGTGTGTACCAAATGATACTAGAAAATGCTGTTTTATTCACTCCTGTTACTAACAGGAGCATCCTTCAGTCCCATGCTATCAAAATTCTATCCAAGGGGAAACTCACATGACTTCTGGGGAAAAAAATTATAAAAGAAACCAAAAGTTAACTCCAAATCACCTCATTCCCTTGGGCAACTGCCAAACCTTAAAGTAAAAAAAACTGAGACTACACTCCATACCTTACCTGAGCTTAGGAGATAATAGGATAGAGAGCAGGAATCTGACCATTGGGGCAGTCAATTTCAAACAGGTCCCATGGTGAAATCAGCAGAGCTTCCTGGGAAACCCCCACCCCAAAACTATCCCCAACGTGGCCAGAATCCAAACTAGATAGCTTTGACAAAGGTGGGGTAGGTAATTAATAGTACCTAAGGAAACAGTCTAAACATCAGTGATTTATTGACCAGGCAGTCAGAATGAAAGGGTCAGCTGATTCTCCCAGCCAGTCTTAAGACATCAAATACAGAGTAAAGCAGACATTTATACACAAAACTATCAGATAAATCCAATAGATTATAATAAAAAAATTAACCAGGATATAAACCAAGATGCAAAAGTAGGTCATCTCATTTCTAAATAAATATAAATTAGGGGCATTACAGGTTGAGAGGAGGAAAGGGTAAGTTTTGGACAATGGAAGGGGGGCAGGAAGGATTCAGGGTCTTCTATTCATAATATGAAAACATGTTGATTAAATGAATCCATCTAGATTCATGAAACAATTGAAGGCCTATGTATATGATCTACTATCCTTTACATGAACATCAGAAAAACAACAAGCTGGATGAGAATACAGGTGGTAGCTGAGCATTCTATGAGGTGTTTGAAAGCCTCCCATGACCTGCCAAAGTTTTAAAACCTGGGCTGGCCAACCAGGAGAAAGACATTTTTGGCCCACTCTGAGCTTAACCTCCCATAATGCTTCGCATTGGTTTGGCATAACAGACAAGCTTTGCTTTGCACTCTGAGTGAATCCAAATACTCCTTCCTGTGTCAACAACTACAAGGCTGGATAAAGCTGACCAGGAGCGTTCTTCTATTGAGGATTTCCAAGAATAGCAGTTTCATGCCAATTATCTTTTTTTAAAATTGTGCTATGTTATGGAAATGGTTGTTTTGTTCTGTAAACATTATTTGTTACTGATTACTATTAATGACTATTTAATTTAATTAGTTAATTAATATTATGAAAAAAAGAAAAAGGGGAAAAAAGAAAAATTAGCTCAACAGAAGTACAAGTTCAAATCAGAAAAAACAAGCCCTAACCCAGTAATGAGGGCCGATAGAAGGATTGCTTTTGTAAAACAATTATGATGGTCCATGATGGTCTCAACATGGCTTGTCATGTGGTCTTGGTTTCCAAAGAGCCTGCCATCTATGCAAAGATGTAACATCTTGACCTGGTGAATATCCTACCGATGACATTTGCTTACAAGGCAACCTGGGAAAGAGGAAACTACTCTGGTGGAGTGACAGAGAGCATGTGACTCTATGTGCATGCCTGGGACCATCCATTTGGAATCAATTTCCACTTCAATTTCAAACCTTCCTGGCTGTTAAAAACAATGTGATGTCAGGTTAAGCCTATGAAGGAATATGTTGCACTTAGTCAGAAATGGTCAGGGTTTGATGTTATCACTATATGAATTTGAAAAACATTGCATGTTTGTGAGAGTTTGGATTGACTGAAGAAAGAAAACTATTGTTCTTAAACAAGTACATGTTTGTTCTTCCAGAGAAACATATTTATATATTTTAAATTTTTAAATCTAATTTTATTTATTTATTTAGATTTATTTTTAAAATTAAATTTATCTTACTCAAATAAATTTACATATTTAAATAAAATTCTGTTATAAATTTATGTTAATATATTTCTATACTAAGTAAATTTATACATTAACATATATTTTAGTTTAGTCAGAGGCCATCTCTTACTTTTATCAGAGGATTCAATGGAGAGAGCCCTTATGCATGAGTTTAATGGTGTCATAGTTGTTGGTGAAAGAGGAAGGTATGTCCATAACAATATTTAACTGGAAAGAATAGTCATGAAAGCACTGATTGTGGGAAAGCTTTAAAGGGGAGCTCATACTCGATTGTACATGAGAGAAATTGTGCTGGAGATACAATTTTTGAATCTAATCAGCAAGGGGAGAACTTTTGCTTCAGAATTATCTTAGACATTCCATATTTCATACTTTTCATAAAGCCCTATAAATGTAAAGATGTTTTTCTCTGAAATACTATTGTTTTTCAGTTCCCAACAATATTCCATAACATTCACTTCCCATAACTCCATCAGTTACTCCCCAGTTGATTAATACTTGTTTCTTGTTTATCATTGACACAAAAAATTTCTGGTATAAATATTTTGCTACCTGTTAGGCATTTATTTGTGGAATGATTTCTTTACTTTGTGGCACAGATAGAATGCTCCCTCTGGAATCAAAAGACCTCAATTCAAATTCAGTCTCTGACACTTCCTAACTATGTGGCCCTGGGCAAATCACTTAACTTAGTATTGTCTTTCTTTTCCTCATGTGTTGTAGAATGTATATGTTAATAACCTCTGTCTCTGAGGGTTGATGTGAGGATTAAATTTTATAATGTCTGTAAATTGCTTTTAAAATTACTATTTAAATGCTAGCTTTTCTTATTATTCTTATTATTATTTGAGTCATAAGTCTCATAGTAGAATCTTTGGTTAAAAGGTTTGGACAATTTAGTCACTTTTCATTTAATTGAAATTGCTATTCAAAACAGTGTAGAGTAAGGTGGCATGTTGTAACTGTAGTGTACTGGGTTTAGAATCAGGAAGATTTGGGTTCAATTCCTGCCTGAGGGGCTCCCTTTTTGTGTAAATCTGGATGAAGAACAACCTCTATTTGTCATTTTAGTCATCTCTCAAATGAGAAGGTTGGTCTCAGTGACTGCAAGCAAAGACTCCAAGAAAAATGCAAATTGTATACCAGCCCAAGAAGAATTCTTGGAAGAGCTTAAGGAAGAAATAATAAAAATCAAAAGAAGATGTTCAAAATTAAGTAAGTATATTAAAGGAAAATTAGGAAAACAAATAAAAACAATTAAAGAAAATTATGACAAAAGGAAAAAACAGCCTAGTAAAAGAAGCACAAAAAATACTGAAAAAAATCTTTAAAAATTAGAATTGATCAAGTGGTAAAAGAGTTTCAAAACTTCACTGAAGTAAATAACCCCTTCAAAATTAGAAATGATTAAGTGGGAGGTAATAACTCCATGAGTAATTTAGAAGCAAGAACATGAAATTAAAATAAAAAAGAGATGAAAATGGGAAATATCTCATGGGAAAAACTTGCCGCCTAGAAAAGATATCCAGGAGAGGCCAAGAGTTATTGGACTCCCTAAAAGCCAGGATAAAAAGAAAAGAGCTTAGATGTCAGATATCAAGAAAATATAAAGGAAAGCTTCTCTGATATCTTACAATGACAATGTCAAGTAAAAATTCAAAGAACCAACTGGTCACCTCCTGAAAGAAATCTCAAAATAAAAACTCCCAAGAATATTTTTTAATATTTTATTTATTTTTTTTAATGTTCTACAATCACTATCGTAAAACTTAGATTTTTACCCACCCACCTACCCCCCACCACCCCCCTCCCTCCCCAAGACAGCGTACAATTCTATATAGGATCTACATATACTTTCTTACTGAATGTGTTTTCACTATGGTCATGCTGCGTAGATGAACTAAAATAAATGGAAGAAATCATATAACAAATCAAAACATAACACACACACACACACATACACACACACACACACACACACACACACACACACACACACACACACATGATCTCCTGCATTCTGCGAATGAATTGCATAGTTCTTTCTCTGAGTGTGGAAGGCATTTTGCCTTACAAGACTGTTGGGAATTTTTTTTTAAGTTCTTGCATTATTATGAAGTTCCAAGTCTACAAGAAAAAATCTCACACACTGTGGTCATTGCTGTGCACAAAGTTCTCCTGGTTCTGCTCCTTTCGCTCAGCATCAGGTCACATAAGTCCTTCCAGGCCTCTCTGAAGTCTTCTTGTTCATCATTTCTTATGGCGCAATAGTACTCCATTACATTCATATACCATAATTTATTCAGCCATTCCCCAGTTGATGGGCATCCCCTTGACTTCCAGTTTTTGGCAACTACAAAGAGTGCTGCTATAAATATTGTGGGACCCTTTCCCATTTTTATGATCTCTTGGGGATATAGTCCTAGTAGTGATATTGCTGGGTCAAAGGGTGTGCACATTTTTGTAGCCCTTTGGGCATAGTTCCAAACCACTCTACAGAATGGTTGGATGAGCTCACAGTTCCACCAACAATGAATTAGTGTTCCAACTCTCCCACATCCTCTCCAACATTTATCATTTTCCTGTTCTGTCATGTTTGCCAATCTTATAGGTGTGATGTGGTACCTCAGAGTTGTTGTGATTTGCATCTCTCTAATCAAAAGTGATTTAGAGTATTTTTTCATATGATTACAGATATCTTTAATTTCTACCTCTGAAAATTGCCTGTTCATATCCTTTGACCATTTATCAATTGGGAAATGACTTGTAAAGTTGTACATTTGACTCAATTCTCTATATATTCTAGAAATCAGGCCTTCATCCCTGAGATTAGCTGTAAAAATTCTTTCCCAATTTACTACATTCCTCCGAATTTTGGTTGCATTGTGTTTGGTTGTGCAAAAACTTTTAAGTTTAATGTATTCAGAATTATCCATCTTGCAATTCATAATGCTTTCTATCTCTTTTTTAGAAAAAAAAATTCTTCCCTTCTCCATAAATCTGATAAATACACTATTCCTTGCTCCTCCAGTTTGTCCATGGTATCAATCTTTATACCTAGATTGTGTACTCATTTGGACTTTATTCTTGTGTATGGTGTCAGGCATGGGTCTATGCCTAGTTTCTGCCCCAGTGTTATCCAGTTTTCCCAGCAATTTTTGTTGAACAATGAGTTCTTATCCCAGAAG
The DNA here is from genome assembly GCF_028372415.1 of Notamacropus eugenii. NCBI lineage: Eukaryota > Metazoa > Chordata > Mammalia > Diprotodontia > Macropodidae > Notamacropus > Notamacropus eugenii. The sequence continues at coordinate 5,825,409 of NC_092876.1, read as the reverse complement.
CTGAGGTCCTTGGGTTTATCAAACAGGAGGTTGCTATATTCCTTGCCTACTGTGTCTTGAGTGCCAAGTCTATTCCACTTGTCTGCCCTTCTGTTTCTTAGCCAATACCAAGTGGTTTTGATAATTGCTACTTTATAGTACAATTTGAGATCTGGTAGTGTTAGGCCACCTTTCCTAGCATTTCTTTTCATTAATTCCTTTGATATCTGGACCTTTTTTTCTTCCAGATGAATTTTGATATTATTTTATCCAGCCCTAGAAAATAATTATCTGATAGTTTAATTGGTATGGCACTAAATAAGTAAATTAATTTAGGTAGAATTGTCATTTTTATTATATTAGCTCGGCCTACCCATGAGCAACTGATGTTTTTCCACTTACTTAAATCTGACTTTATTTGTGCAAAAGGTGTCTTGTAATTTTGTTCATATCATCTCTAGATTTGTTTTGGCAGGTAAACTCCTAAGTATTTTATAGTGTCTACCCTAGCTTTAAATGGGATTTCTCTTTCTATCTCTTGCTGTTGGACTTTGTTGCTAATACATAGGAATGCAGAAGATTTGTAGGGTTTATTTTGTAACCTGCAACTTTGCCAAAGTTGTTTATTTTTTCAAGTAGTTATTTACTTGAATCTCTGGCATTCTCTAAGTATATCTTCATATCATCTGCAAAGGGTGATAACTTAGTTTCTTCTTTGCCTATTCTTTTTCCTTCAATTCCTTTATCTTGTCTAATTGCTACAGCTAACATTTCTAGTACCATATTGAATAATAGTGGTGATAATGGACATCCTTGTTTCACCCCTGATCTTATTGGAAATGCATCTAGCTTATCCCCATTGCATGTAATGCTTGCTGAAGGTTTTAGGTAGATACTGCTTATTATTTTATGGAAAGTTCCCTTTATTCCTATGTTCTCCAGTGTTTTTAAGAGGAGTGGGTGTTATATTTTGTTGAAAGCTTTTTCTGCATCTATTGAGATAATCCTGTGGTTTTTGTTATTTTTGTTGTTGATATGATCAATAATGCTAATAGTTTTCCTAATACTGAACCAGCCCTGCATCCCTAGTATGAATCCTACCTGATCATAATGTATTATTCTCATGATAAGATGCTGTATTCGTTTTGCTAAAATCTTATTTAAAATTTCTCCTTCTATATTCATTAGAGAAATTGGTCTATAATGTTCTTTTTCTGTTTTGTCTCTTTCTGATTTAGGTATCAAAACCATATTTGTATCACAGAAAGAATTCGGGAGGACTCCTTCTTTCCCAGCTTTCAAAAATAGTCTATATAGTATTGGAATTAACTGTTCTTTAAATGTTTGATAGAATTCACTTGTAAATCCATCTGGCCCTGGAGATTTTTTCCTAGGGACTTCATTGATGGTTTGTTCAATTTCTTTTTCTGAGATGGGGTTGTTTAAGTATTCAACTTCCTCTTCTGTTCATCTGGGCAATTTGTATTTTTTAAAATACTCATCCATCTCGTTTAGTTTATCAAATTTGTGGGCATAAATCCCAAGAATATTTTAAATAAAATCCAGCAGTTGTAGGTCAGGGAGAAAGCATTATAACTAGCCAGAAAAACAATTAAAATACCATGGAGACACAATCAGGATAACTAAGATTTAGCAGACACTAATTTTAAGGTTTGGAGAGTTTAAAATGTAATATTCCAGAAGGCAAAGGAAGTAGGATTAAAACTAAGAATAATCAATTCAGTGAAACTCAGCACAATTCTATGGATGAGAATGGATGGTTAATGAAACGAAGGACTTCTAAGCACTCCTAAGGAGTCTAGAGCTGAAAAGGAAATTTGACATTGAAACAAAAATCAAGAGACGCAGAAAACCACAATCATGAGTAAGACATCATGAAGCACTTGCAAAGGTTAAACTGTTTACATTACTATATGGGAACACCTAAGAACTTTATGATCATTAGGGCACTTAAAAAGACCTTACTTAGTATCTATTGTGTTGGGATGATCTTAAAAAAGGAAGGGAAAAGTGAGAAGGGAGGATGCACAGGGAGCAGGGAAAGGAAAGGAAAAATTGGGCAAATTAAATCATGTAAAAGAAATGTTCAAGGAAGACTTCACAATGGAAGGAAAACAGCTGGTTCAGGGTAGAAAGTATATATGTATAACTATACCTATATATGTCTGTGTATATTTGTACTCACAGGCAAGTATGAGGGGGAAAAGGTAAGAGAAATGGTCAGATTAAGAGGGAGTGTATATTCATGGTGGTTAGGTTTAATGATCAGAATTAAAGCTGACTTTTGAAGAAGGAACAAGGTAAAAAAAAAAAAGAGAGAGGGATGAGTGGACAAGAATAAAATAGAGGGAAGACACAATTAGCAATTATCATTGTGAAGGTGATGAACTCATCCAGACAATAAGATAGCAAGAACTGATTAGAAATCAGAGTCCCACAACATGTGGTTGTGTTGTTTATAAGAGAGACACTTCAAATGGAAAGACATATGGACTTCAAACAGTAAGCTAGAGCAGAATTTATTATGCTTCAGCTAAAGTAAAAAAGTGTATGGGTAGCCAACCTGATCTCAAATGAAGAAAAAGCAAAAAATACCCATATTTGAAAGCTATACTGTGTGGCACAATAGACTGAGTGCTAGGCCTGAAGTCAGATATCTTCCTGAGTACAGATCTAGTCTTAGATACTAACTATGTGACACTGGCTAAGTCATGTAACCCTCTTTGCCTCATGTCCTAATCTGTAAAATGAGCTGAAAAGCAATGCATCTTTGCCCAGAAAACCCCAAATGGGGTCACAAAGAGACGTGACTGAAATGACTGCACAACAACAAAAGGAAAATAGATTAAAGTACATTTTGCTAAAAGGGAGGCTTTCTTAAACTTTTTCCACCAGTGACCCCTTTTTGCCTTAGGAATTTTTATGTGATTTCAGATATATAGGTATAGATAATAGGTACACAAATAAAATATTTACTGATAAAAAATCATAGAGAAATTTATTTCAAAGCAATTCTTTGGTATCCATATAGTTTTACTATTTATTAAAGATTAAAGCAAATTTGCATAATAATGAGATGGATGTGGTTTTTTTTATTTTTGCATAAAGAATTAAACCTTGGTGGAATGTTTGATATTGCAGGATGTAGAGCTCTTCAAAATTTTTTAGCGTTGATTGATATTTCGACTTTACTTTTGTCAGCTCTGAGAATGCCACTTTGCATAAATACATTGTACCAAATGGCAAAAGTATGTTTAGGGCCATTTCAGAAATAGTTGGGAAATTCTGTCCTAACCCCAAGCCATGTTTCCTTTAATGATTTTTCAGGAAACTCAAGTTTTAAACCAGTGTCACTTGATAACTCTGCAAATTCTTCTTGAACTTTTAAGGACAGATTTTTTTAAAATTTCAATTGAGCGTGGTTGATGAACCCAACTTAATTTTGTTGAATCAAAATTTGCAGGAAGTGTTTCTGAAACTGTCTCTAGGAACTTCACTCGATCAAATACAATTGTTAGAATTAAATCTTTGGGACAAATTCTGAAATAATGGGAGCAGAAGAGAAATGGGGCATGGCAGTCTTTTAAATCAGGAGTCTAGTGGGATTAACGGAAAAGGTCTCTTTTGCTATGGCTGAAGGGGACCAGTACAGGACAGGAGATGTCCCAGAAAGCCATCAGCATGCCCCACCTTAGTGAACCTGTGGGAGATCCAGAGTCCCAGGGTGATGGATGCCAAGTGCCAACATCAGAACCACAGGTGTGCCTTCATAGAGCCACAGCAATTGGCAGACATCAGCATCTGACCCTAACGGTGTTCTAGCATAGCCCTAGGAGAGGAGTAGACCTCCACAAGCCAGATTACCCCTCTTCCACACCTCACAACATGAGCTTCAGTGCAACCCTGGTGAAACGCAGAAGGACCTCACCTGACCTCAGCACACACCAGGCAGCTCCAGCTCAGCAACAGTTAAATGACAATATGTAGCTTTCAGCTGCCAGAACCAGAAGTCACAGCACACAAAGCCAGTAACCAAGCCCCCAGTAAAAGAAGTATGGCACAGAGCACCCTGTGCCCCAGAAGCAGAGATCCACTTTAAAAGCCAGGGAAAAGGCAATCACAATGAGCAAAAAGCAAATTAGAAAAGCAAAGACCATAGATTCTTACTATGGGGCAGAGGTGATGAAAATTTGAATTCAGAAGAGGACAGCATTGACACTATACACACATCTGAAACTTCAGAAAGGAATGTGAACTAGACTCAAGCCCAATAAGCATTCTTGGAACAGCTCAAGAAGGATTTAAAAAGTCAAAACAGAGAGGTAGAAAAAAATAATCAATTATTTTAAAAAAGCAATAGACAAAATGGAAAAAAATATCACTGAACAAAATAACTCCTGAAAAAGTAAAATTGTCCAGAAGGAGGAACCAAAGTTACTTGAAGAAAACAATTCATTAAAAATTAAATTGAAGAAGTAGAACATAAGGACCCTATGAAGCATCAAGAATCAGTCAAACAAAATCAAAGGAATGAAAAAAGAGAAGGAAATGTTAAACATCTCATTGGAAAAACAACTGACCTGGAAACATATATCCAGGAGTGACAGTTGAAGGATTATTTGCCTACAAGAAAGCCATGATGAGAAAAAGAGCCTGGATGGTGTCTTCTAAGAAATCATCAAGGAAAACTGCCCTGATTTGTAGATTCAGAGGGTAAAATAGTCACCAAAAAATCCACTGATCACCTTCTGAAAGAGATCCCCATTTGAAAATGCCAAGAAATATTATAGTCAAATTCCAAAATTATCAGGTCAAGGAGAAAATATTGCATCATACAGCAAGAATAAATTATTTTCAGATTTATGGAGAATGGAGGAATTTATGACCAAATAAGAGATAGATAACATTATAAAATGCAAAATGGATGACTTTGATTACATTAAATTGAAAAGGTTTTGTGCAAATACACATAATACAACCAAGATTTGGAGGAAAGCAGAAAAATGGGAAAGAATTTTTGCAACTAGTGTCTGTTATAAAGGACTCATTTCAGAGAACTGAATCAAATTTACAAGAAATCAAGTCATTCCCCAATTGACAAATGGTCAAAGATATAAACAGGCAGTATTCAGAGGAAGAAATTAATGCTATCTACAGTCATATGAAAAAAATGCTCTAAACCATTATTGCTTAGAGAGATGGAAATCATAACAACTCTGAGGTAGCACATCATACCCATCATTGGCTAACATAACAAAACAGGAAGATGATAAATGTTGGAGGAGATGTGGGAGAGTTGGAATTGTAATTCATTCTTGATGAACCTGTGAGCAGATCCAACTGCTCTGGAGAGCACATTGGAACTATCCCCAAAGGGCTATGATAATGTGCATACCCTTTGATCAAGCAATATTGCTTCTGGGACTGTATCCCCAAGAGCTCATAAAAATTGGAATAGGTCCCACATGTACAAAAATATAGCAGCTCTCTTTGTGGTGGCAAAAAACTGGAAATCAAGGCAATGCCCATCAATTGGAGAATGGCTGAATAAATTATGGTATATGAATGTAATGGAATACTATTGTATTGTAAAAAGTGATAAACAGGAAGACTTCAGAGAGTCCTGGAAAAACTTGTATGATCTGACGCTGACTGAAAGGTGTAGAACCCAGAGAACTTTGTACACAGCAACAACTGGAGTGTGCAACGACTTTTTCTGGTAGACTTAGAACTTCATTGCAATGCAAGGACTTAAAAAATTCCCAATGGTCTTTTAAGGTAAAATGCCTTCCACATCCAGAAAAAGAACTATGGAATTCAATTGCAGATCATTCTCTTTTGTATTACATTTTGGTTTGTTATATGATTTCTCCCATTCATTTTAATTCTTCTATACAACATAACTATGGTGAAAATATATTTAATTGGAATGTATGTGTAGAACTTATATAAAATTGCATGCCATCTAGGGGAGGGAGGCAGAGGGAGAGAAAAAAAAATCTAGGGCGTATGGTAGTGATTGTGGCACACTGAAAATAAATAAATAAATAAAAAATGAGGAGGTAGAACCCAGTGACTACAAGTAAAGCCTCCAAGAAAAAGCCAAATTGGACACAAGCCCAATAAGAATTCCTGGAGAGCTCAAAAAAGAAACAATAAACATCAAAATGAGGTTTTAAAACTCAAATAAGAATGTGAGAAGAAAATTGGGAAAATAAATAAAAGCAATTTAAAAAATTATGACAGAAGCAAAAACAGTTGAATAAAAGATGCACAATAAAGATTGAACAAAATGCCATAAAAATTCAGAATTGGCTGATTAGTCTTGGTATTTTTGTCACTGAAAAAGATAACTATTTCAAAATCAGAACTCGTTAAGTGGAAGGTAATAACACCATGAGTAATCCAGAAAAAATAACACAAAATAAAAACTAAAAAGAGAAACAAATATAAACTATCTCAGAGACAAAATAAGTGGCCTTGAATAGAGATCAAGGAGAGGTCAACAATTATTACCCTCCCTAAAAGCCATGATAACAAACAAAAGAATTTAGATGTCAGATATCAAGAAAATATAAAGGAAATCTACTCTATTGGAAATCTACCAACCAGAAATTCAAAGAATCCACTGGTTACCTCCTAAAAGAAATTCCAAAATGATAAGTCCCAGGAATATTTTAAACAAATTCCAGAACTTATAAATCAAGAAGAAAATATTCTAATTAGCCACAAAAGAAAATTCATATACATGGAGCTAAAATTAAGATCACCACAATTTAGTAGACACAATTTATTAGGACTGGAGAATTTGGAATATGATATTCCAGAAGGTAAAGGAGGTAGGAATCCAATTAAGAAAAATCAATTCTTTGGTGAAAAATGTATATTTAATAAAACAGAGGATTTTTAAACACTGCTAAAGAGTCTCGAGCTGAATAGGAAATTTGACATTCAAACACAAAATTCAAGAGTATCAAAAAAAAGTGAACATGAGTGAGACTGGAAAAGATTAAACTGTTTACATTCCTGTATGGGGAAATCTAAGAACTTTCTGATCATTAGGACATTTAGAAGGAGATTACTCAGACAGAGGGCATGGTTATGAGTCTGTTGTGTTGGGGTGATCTTAAAAGAATGGAAGAGTGACCAAGAGGGAAAGGAGAGGAAAAATTGGGAAAATTAAACATGCAAAAGAAATGTTCAAGAAACAGTTTATGATGGAAGGAAAACTGAACTGGTTCAAGGTGGGAAGGGTCTGTCAATATCTAAATATATGTACTCACAGGCAAGTAGGAGGGGAAAGAATTAAGATAAAGGGTGGGGGATAAGAGGGAGAGTATATTCAGGGAGGTTAGGGTTAATGATCAGAAGCAAAGCAGACTTTTGAACAGGGAATATGGAATAAAAGTGAAAGATAAATAGAAGAGAATAAGATGGAGGGGACTACAGAGTTAGCAACTATAATTGTGATAGTGATGAACTCACCCAGAAAATAGAAAAGGATAGCAGGATAGATTAAAACCCAGAATCCAACAATATATTGTTTCTAAGAGAGGTACTTCAAACAGAAAGACGTGCAGACTTCAAATAGTAAGGTAGAACAGAATTTATAATGCTTTGGCTAAAGTAAAAATGGCATGGGTAGGAATCTTCATCTCAGATAAAGACAAAGAAAAATACCCCTAACTAAAGGAGCCAGATTGGGGGCACAATGGATAGAGTGCTGGGCCTGAAGTCAGAAAGACTCCTCTTCCTGAGTTCAAATCCATCCTCAGACACTACTAGTTATGTGCCCTGGTCAAGTCACTTAACCCTGTTTGCTTCAATTCCTCATGTGTGAAATGAATTGGAGAAGGAATTGGAGACCGCTCCAGGATCTTTGCCAAGAAAATCCCAAGTAAGGTCAGGAAGAGTGAGACATGACTAAAACAACTGAACAACAATAACAAAAGGAGATAATAAACCAAAGTTCATTTTGTTAAAAGGCACCATATTAAATGAATGAATCACAGAAGAGAACATGCATGTGCCAAATGACAAAGCGTAGAGATTCACTTTTTTGGCAAATTTGTTTTTAACTGTTGAACTAAAATGCAAAATGATGAAAGGAAAAAAATTTCCATGTACACAGCAGACCATAAGAGGATTCAATATAAAACACCCAATTTCCTCTTGAAGAAAACCTATATAATAAATATTGCACGTTGTTTTCAAAGTTATTCAGCTTTTCTTTGCTTTCTTAGTGGTTTTCCTTCTGTCTCCGCTGTGTGCTTTTTACTTCATTGTTTTCCTCCCTCCCCCTTCCCTAAAAAAGGCTGCAATTAAGTATGGAGATACACATACACACAAATGTATCTATAAACAAACACTTACTCATATTATGTTGGTTTCCCATCATCTGTTTCTCTTGATAGTGTCTTCTTTCATAAGTCCAAATCATTCCATGTTTTTCTAAATCAACCAGCTCATTGTTTCCTACAACACAACAATATTCCAACACAATCACATCCTGCCTGAATGATTGTCTATGAAAGGTTTTCCCAAATTTGCTGCATTTCTTCTGTTTTTTGCTACATAGGTTTTATGTATATAAGAAAATTTTCGTTTAACATCATCAGAATTATCCATTTTATACTTCAACAATGCTCTCACCTTGGAAGACATTTTAAGGTCTGATACTGCTGAATCTACTTCTTATACATCTTTTCCCCTTAATTTTTTTTAAAGTTCCTGACTTTTTGTTCTTTCAAATTACCTTTGTTGTTGTTTCTTCTAATTCAGTAAAATAATATTTTAGTAATTTAATTGGGATGACATTGAATAAATAGATTAGTTAGGTAAAATTGTCATTTAAAAATTACTTTGGCTTTACCTACTCATGAACAATAAATTTTACTTCAGTTATTTAGATATGAATGCATTTTTATAAAAAGTGTTCTTATGTTCATATGTGTTTGTTCTGGCAGGTACAGGCTCAAGTTTTTGTACTGTCTAGGTACCGTAAATGGTCTGTTGTGGTCGTCCTTCGTTGCTGAAGAAGACCATACTATCAGAGAAATGATAACATGACTTGAATTTGACTTTGCTTTGAGTCAGGGAGTATTGTGCAAGGTCACCCACCTCAGTTCTCCTCTGGATCCAGAGACCAGATATTCATCAGGATGACTGGAAATGGCCCACGATGCAATGGGAGACGATATTGAATAACATTGCTGACACATAGTGTAGTTTCTCTATTTTTCACTTTTAGTTAAATCCATTTTAATTTTAATTTTAACTTTATCTGAGATCATGGTTATTATCCCTGCTTTTTTTTACAAACTAAATTCAACTCCTGCCCTTTATTTTATATATGTGTGTTTCTGCCATTTTTATAATGCTTCATAGAAGTGACATAATGTTCAATTAAAATTTTTAATCTTCTATCCATTTCCATTTATTAGGCTAATTCATCCCATTCTATTCTAAGCTACAATTACTTGTGTACTTTCCTTCTTCCTAGTTATCCTTACTATACTCACCCTTATTTACCCTATCCCTCTGCACTGCTCTGCTTCAGTTCTATTTGTCACAATTAAAATTATGGTGTTTAGGCTCTAGGATTAATGGTTCAGAAAGAGTCTCTGGTTAAAAAAATAGCCACAGCTCAGTGACCTCACTGATAGATAGGATCCACTGAAAGCAGTATGCAGCTGTTCCTAGCATAGCACACAATCGTTGGATGTCATTTTCAATAAGTATTAAAGAGCATGGAGAAAAACCTTATAAATGTAATCATTGTGGAAAGACTTTCAGACACAGCTCCAGTCTTGCTAATCATCAGAGAATCCACACTGGAGAGAAACCTTATGAATATAACCGATGTGGAAAGACTTTCAGATTCGACTCCAAACTTGTTCTCCACCAAGAGTGCACACTGGGGAGAAACCTCATGAGTGTCATGAATGTGGGAGAGCTTTTAGGGAGCGTTCATCTCTTATTGTACATCAGACAATCCACACTGGAGAGAAATCATATGAGTGTAATCAGTGTTGTAAGACCTTCTGGCAACTGCCATCCCTCATTTCCCACAGAAGATTTCATAATAGATAGAAATCATTACTCTCCTGAAGGAGGAAAAGCATTGAAATGGAGCAGAGAGCTGGTTAGACATCTGAAAATTCATTCTGGGAACAAACGCAGTTTGGACTCAATGTGGGGAAGACCTTTAGTCAGAGATCATCACTCACATCAGAGGACTCATGGTGGAGAGAAACTTTATATTGAGCTCAGTGGGGATATAGCTTTTCATGGAAGAAGATGGTCCCTGAACATCAGAATATTCACACTAGAAGGATAATAAAAGCAAAAATTGTGGGAGAGCCTTGAAGGGGAGCTCATACTCGACTATACATTGGAGGAAGTATGCTGGAGATAAAACTTTTGAGTCTAATTAACAAGAGGAGATATTTGGCTGCAGCACAGACTAAAATTCCCAGATTTCATGAAGATTTTATAAATACAGACTTGATAAACCTAAATGCACAGATAAAGCCCTTTAAATGTAATTTTGTTCTATGAAATTCCATTGTTTTTCAATTCTCAATAGCATCCAATAACATTAATACCTCCATAACAGTTATGGCATAATCCCATCAGCGATTCCCCAGTTGACTAATACTCACTTGTTTCCTGTTTCTTGTTGACACAAAAAAAATTCTGACATAAATATTTTGGTAACTGTTGGGTATTTATATTACAATTTCTTTAGTATGTGGCACAGTAGATAGAGTGCTGTCACTGGAACAAAAAGACCTCAGTTCAAATTTAGTCTCTAACACATCCAAGCTGTGTGACCCTGGGCAAATCACTTACCCTGGTACTACCTCAGTTTTTCCTATCTATATACTGATAACACCTGTCTCTGAGGATGGACATGATGTTCAAATTTGATAATATTTATAAATTGCTTTGCAAGCATTGTCATTATTGAAATGCTAGTTCTTCTTTTCATTCTTTCAGTCATAATTCTCATAGTAGAATCTTGAGTGAAAAGGTTTGGATAATTTATTTAACTTTTTTTATACTTGAAATTGCTATTCAAAATGGTGTAAAGCAGCATGCTATAATTATAGGGCACTGGGTTTAGAATCAGGGAGATGGGTTCAAATCCTGCCTCAGATGCTTTCTTCTTGTCTAACTCTGGAAAAAGAACAACCAGTTTTTGCTCAATTAACTCTTCTCTAAAATGTTTATTCTGCTGCTCTGAGGAGATGTTCTGTCTTTTATTGTGGAGGAAATTTGGAGAGCTGAAAGTTTTCTGACCTACTCTGCCATCTTCTTGGACTCTTGTAGCATACAGATTTTAAAAGAAAAGTTAAATGAGCTACAGGAGGAAATAGAAAGTAAAACTGTACTAATTGAGGACTTCAACTTATCCTCTCAGACCTGGATACATCTAGCAATAAAATAGATTCAATAAATTAATAGAATTTTAGAAAAGTTACATAATAGAATTTTGAATAAATTTGAAAGAAAACAGAATGGATTATACCTATTCCTTACCTCTATGTGGCACCTTCAGAACAATTGACAACAGGGCATAAAAATCTCACAATTGCAGGGAAAAACAAAAATATAAAATGTACCTTTTGTGGGCAATAAATAATGCAATAAAAATCACGTTCAATGAATGACCTTGGAAGCATAAATTAAAAATTAATTGAAAAGTAAATAATCTAAACATAAAGAATGAATTGATCAAAAATCAAATCAGAGAAACTACAGGTTCATGAAAGACAATAATGAGATAACATATCAAAATTTTTAAGCTACAGCAAAGCAGTACTTAGGGGAAATTTTGTATCTCTGAATGTTTACATAAATAAGAGAAAAAGACAGATCAGTGAAGTGGGCATGCAACTAAAAAAATCCTATTAAAACACAAATTAAAAACCTCTAATTTAACACCAAAATAGAAATTCTGAAAATCAAAGGAGGGATGAATAAAATAGCGAGTCCAAAAGCATTTTAACCGTGAATAACACTTAAAATGAATTATTGACTACTTGCTTTTAAAAAGAATATCAAGGGGGCGGAGCCAAGATGGCGGAGTAGAAAGACGCACATACACATAGCTCCGAACCCACAACCCATAGAACGGCTACAGGGAAGTAACTCACGGCGAATTCTGCACCCAGAGGCCCCGGAATATTGGAGTGAGGGAGATTTCTGTTCCAGAGGGACCTGCAAACCTCTCACGGGGGGTCCTTCGCGCTGCGGACTGGGCGCCTGGACAGGGAGCTGAGTGCAGCCCTGCTGCAGCCGCGGCACCGAGAGGAAAAGATCTGAGCGGGCCACGCAGGTTCCTCCACCCACAGAGGGACCTGCAAACCTCTCGCAAAAGGTCTGTCACGCTGCAGACGCGGAGCCCAGCCCAGACCTGCCAAGGCCACCGCACCGAGAGATACAGATCCGAGCAGGCTTCAGGGATGGGATCTCCAGTGGCCGCACAAGTGCCTCCACCCACAGGTGATGGGGGTCGGTGAGAGAGGCTCTTTGGCAGGTCGAGAGGGGAGTGGGGTGCCCCCATAACTCAGGCCCCCCCCCCGGGAGGTAGAAGCTGAGAGGCGGCTGCAGACAGGGGCTCCCCAAGGGGGCAGGAGCCTCGATCCATTGTGGAAGGTCTGTGCATAAACTCCCTGAGGGAACTGAGCCTGAGAGGTGGCCCTGCCCTGACCTGACCACCTGAACTTAATCTCACACTGCCCCCGCCCAAAGCCCTGAGGCTGGAAGCAACATTTGAATCTCAGACCCCAAACGCTGGCTGGGAAGATCAGGAGGTGAGGTGGGTGTGAGGAGAATATTCAGAGTTCAATTCACTGGCTGGGAAAATGCCCAGAAAAGGGAAAAGAAATAAGACTATAGAAGGTTACTTTCTTGGTGAACAGGCATTTCCTCCCTTCCTTTCTGATGAGGAAGAACAATGCTTACCATCAGGCAAAGACACAGAAATCAAGGCTTCTGTGTCCCAGCCCACCCAATGGGCTCAGGCCATGGAAGAGCTCAAAAAGAATTTTGAAAATCAAGTTAGAGAGGTAGAGGAAAAGCTAGGAAGAGAAATGAGAGACATGAAGTCAAAGCATGAACAGCAGATCAGCTCCCTGCTAAAGGAGACCCAAAAAAATGTTGAAGAAAATAACACCTTGAAAACTAGCCTAACTCAATTGGCAAAAGAGGTTCAAAAAGCCAATGAGGAGAAGAATGCTTTCAAAAGCAGAATTAGCCAAATGGAAAAGGAGATTCAAAAGCTCACTGAAGAAAATAGTTCTTTCAAAATTAGAATGGCACAGATGGAGGCTGAGGACTTTATGAGAAAGCAAGAAATCACAGAACAAAGCGACAAGAATGGAAAAATGGAAGATAATGTGAAATATCTCATTGGAAAAACAACTGACCTGGAAAATAGATCCAGGAGAGACAATTTAAAAATTATGGGACTGCCTGAAAGCCATGATCAAAAGAAGAGCCTAGACATCATCTTACATGAAATTATCAAGGAAAACTGCCCTGAGATTCTAGAACCAGAGGGTAAAATAAATATTCAAGGAATCCACAGATCACCTTCTGAAAGAGATCCAAAAAGAGAAACTCCTAGGAACGTTGTGGCCAAATTCCAGAGTTCCCAGGTCAAGGAGAAAATATTGCAAGCAGCTAGAAAGAAACAATTCAAGTATTGTGGAAATACAATCAGGATAACACAAGATCTAGCAGCCTCTACATTAAGGGATCGAAGGGCACGGAATAGGATATTCCAGAAGTCAAAGGAACTAGGACTAAAACCAAGAATCACCTACCCAGCAGAACTGAGTATAATACTTCAGGGGAAAAATTGGTCTTTCAATGAAATAGAGGATTTTCAAGCATTCTTGATGAAAAGACCAGAGCTGAAAAGAAAATTTGACTTTCAAACACAAGAATGAAGAGAACCATGAAAAGGTGAACAGCAAAGAGAAGTCATAAGGGACTTACTAAAGTTGAACTGTTTACATTCCTACATGGAAAGACAATATTTGTAACTCTGGAAACATTTCAGTATCTGGGTACTGGGTGGGATTACACACATACACATGCACACATGCACACATACATAGAGACAGAGTGCACAGAGTGAATTGAAGAGGATGGGATCATATCTTAAAAAAAAATGAAATGAAATCAAGCAGTGAGAGAGAAATATATTGGGAGGAGAAAGGGAGAAATTGAATGGGGCAAATTATCTCTCATAAAAGAGGCAAGCAAAAGACTCATTAGTGGAGGGATAAAGAGGGGAGGTGAGAGAAAAACATGAAGTCTACTCTCATCACATTCCACTAAAGGAAAGAATAAAATGCACACTCATTTTGGTAGGAAAACCTATCTCACAATACAGGAAAGTGGGGGATAAGGGGACAAGCAGGGTGGGGGGGATGATAGAAGGGAGGGCATGGGGAGGAGAGTGCAATTCGAGGTCGACACTCATGGGGAGGGATAGGATCAAAAGAGAATAGAAGTAATGGGGGACAGGATAGGATGGAGGGAAATATAGTTAGTCCTATACAACAGAACTATTATGGAAGTCATTTGCAAAACTATACAGATTTTGCCTATATTGAATTGCTTGCCTTCCAAAGGGAAGGGGGTGGAGAGGGAGGGAGGTAAAGAAGTTGGAACTCAAAGTGTTAGGATCAACTGTCGAGTAATGTTCTTGCCACTAGGAAATAAGAAATACAGGTAAAGGGGTGTAGAAAGCTATCTGGCCCTACAGGACAAAAGAGAAGACGGAGAAAAAGAATATCAAATTACTCAAAAATGAAGAAGGTGAATGTCAAACAATGAAGATGAAATTAAAGCAATAATGAGGACTTTCCCGAAATATATGACAATTAACTTCAATCCAAAGGGAGTGAACATTTACAGAAATATAAGTTGGCCAGATTATTAGAAGAGGAAAATGTAAGGAAATACCATAAAATTTAAATTCTTATTACTTAAAAGCTTGTAAAGGCACAAAAACCACAGTGCTTTGGAATCTCTGCTAAATGGTACATTATGATAGTTTAGGTTAAGAAAAGCAAAATAAGTGGACTTAAGTTTTCAGTGATTTAAAAGGGAATAGAGAAAAAGTTATACCCCGAACCCTTCAGAAAAGTGTAATCTCCATCAGATAGTTTTCGAGTAGGGCAATTCCTGTTGATGCTTTATGAAGTCAAACTACCGATTTACTAAAAGAAACTTTAAATCAGTAAATTATCATACAAATCAAAGACCAAAATGCAACTTGCTTTTAAACAATGCTATTAGATTAGAAGTTGAATGAGAAAAACAATTAAAATATGAAATAATTTGAAAGTTCTGCTTTTCCCTTTCAAAATCGGTGTAGTTTATGCTTTCATAAGCCATATGCTCATTTCAATGGGATCCTCTGTAATCTGAGCACCTTCTATCTGGGTGTGTAGATGTACATAATTTATTTCTATGTTCTGTGCTCAATTCTAGCCTCAGTAATAACTTTTACCCTGATTATAGCCCTACTAATTATAGTTCTACCAAAATACAATTTTGAACTTCTTTTCACTTGCGCTGATTTCAGCACATCTTATTGTGTTTTAATTTACCTGAACACAATTTAAACTACAATAATAGGATTAAATTTCCCTTACTTTCAGTTGTTTCCTGATCTCAAAATAAACTTTTCTTTTTCTGGGAGCACTTTGGAATTCACCTTCAAGCTGGGAATTCCAATCAGGATCTATATGGTGCCTTCTTGTTCATTGTTTGAAAGCAGTAACCAAGAGAAAGAACTCCACTTCTACTTTTTTCTTTTCTGAAGATGGTAGGAAATTGCCTTAATCTGCCTCATAATAATAAAAATTCCTTCCTGCAGTAATCTTGTCCTACCTTTAAGTACACTTTGTAAATATACCTTTTATTCTACACTAAAATTAAAACGAATTCCACATATTAATACCTCAAAATTCCAGACTTAAAGATCAGCTAGCTGAACTTTTTCAGGTTTAACAAATGTGTTTCTTTTTAAATTTTGAGTTGTCAAATAATTTAAGCTCACAAGAGTTTTATTCTAATTCCTCCTATACTGGTTTCTAAGTTTTTATTTTAATACTTCCCTGAATCCCTATTTCACTGAATCTCTCCTGAACATAAATCAATCCTTAGTCATTTTAAAGGTCCCTTTATTGAATAACTGATCTGTGAATTTGTTTTCACCAGACTCTACAGAATTTGCTAGTACCCCATAAGATCGTCAAAATACCTCATAAAGACATCCAAATTATAATTTAGAAATGAAAGAAATTATTCAGTCATCTTCACAAATTAGATTTCCAACCAGTTTTGTTACCTTGGTTTCCAATTAATTTTCTGTCTGTCTTTCATTTCAGCAACCTCCAACACTGCCCGTGTTGGAAATGGAAAAAAAGAGAGATTTGTCTTCTTTTAAGACTTTTTAAAAGTTTTTATTTTTATAGCCTGCTACCTTTGGTTGATCACACCAAAGGAAAAGGCACAGCTTGAGAGAAATGATTATTAAGAACGAACATTTTGTGGAGATTCAGAGCTCTCCCCTTCTTCCAAATTCTTGATTTTAAGAAGGTCAGTCTCTTGAAGGACATTGCTGATAAGGAGACTGAGCTAAGTAAGGCTGCTCCATCTTGGTCAGACCCCACTCAACCTTACAAGGAATTTAATGTGAGATGGGGAAACCCACCGTGTTCTCCTCAAATTACTTGGGTAGGAGTCAGATCCTTTGGTAGATAGCTCTAGGCTGGGGGTGTAGAGATATTTTCTCTGTCCAAGGGTGACATGATGTCACTCTCAGCCCCTCACAGAACACTTACTACTCTTCAAAGTATGTGTAAACTGTGAACCCACTGCCACGGTTGTCTTTGATCTAAGAGGGATGGCTAAATGACCTTCCTTTTATGAATAACCACTGGCCTTCTCAATTAAATAACTAAATTTCCCAAAACTCTGTCTCTCAAATGTTTTTGATCATCACAAGATAAAACATCTGTGAGCTATGTGTCAGCCCAGAGCCCTGGTACACATTTGGACAAGTAGCTCCTTTAAGGAGCAGCAGACATGTCCCATAGTCTTATTCGCAGTTTCTCCAATGTGGAAAGAAAGAAATTACAGCTGTCAAGGTGACCTGTGTTGGCCTGAAAACTTGGTTAGAGAAAAGGCAACAGGCTAAATGCATACATTTTATGATTTAATTAATTAATCAATTCCCCATAAAGACAACAGTTACATAGCGCTATGGAGTCAGGATCAGAACTGGCTGACTTAGTACAGAAATTGACTGTCTTAAGTACATTTTGCCATGGGAAAGGAGTTCTCACATTGTAAACACATTGCAATTGGGTTTTGTGATCCCAGGCTATGGGCATCTTCCTTTGGGATTCAAGGCAAGGAAAAGTCCCATGACCCAGACTGCAGACATCCTTTCCTAAATAGGCCTTTGAAATTGTTTATTCACAACCCAAGGTGTAGGCATCCTCTAAAGAAAGGAGACTATTAGGTCCAGACTCTTCTTAATTCAAACTTTGGCCCTGATAATGTTTAATATAAAATTTTGGAATAATCTCTTTGTTCTCTCTGAAGCAAACTCAGAGAATGCCTCTCCTATGTCAACAAAGCCAGCCAAGGCTGACTCTACATTCCTTAAGAGACCTTTAACCTAAGACACTATCTTGAATAATGGGACATTTTCCATATCTTAATATTTATAGACATATACTATGTTATGGCATATTAATGGTAAAGAAAATATAGACATCTTAGGTCGTAATTTGTATTGAACTTTGTTTACCCTTTCCTATGTCAGTTATCTGTTTAGGGCAGGAAGCCTGCCACTCACTAGTGGTGGGATTTCCTTCTTTATCACCAAGACATGTGTTTACCCAGCTGGAATCCCAAGGCCTGACCAACATTACTTTGTTAATTGTCTTGTCTTTCTAAATTTATGATTTGCTCAACTAGGAGAGTTCCTTTCTCACGGCAAAACGTATGTAAGTCAGAAGATTTCTGTACTGGGTAGCCAGAACATTTCTGGCTCCATAATGCCTTATGTTACCGTTTTCTTTATGGGGAATTGATTAATTAATTAATTAAATCATAAAATGTATGCATTTAGCTTGTTGCCTTTTCTTAACAAGTTTTCAGGTCAACAGCCCTTATTAAAGTCTAAAATTTATATTAAATATTATCACTTGCTTTCCAGTGTTACAAATCGTTCCCTTGTTCTTACCTTCTTCAATAGGAACTTTTTCTTCAGCTAAAAATCTACTATACACAATGCACTTTAAATCCACGTGGAAATAAGTGTGCTTTAGCAACAGCCTCCCTCCCTAGTTCCCGCTGAAAGCTAAGTCCCAAGAGACACTGAGCCAAACTCAAATATTGTGAAGATGAAGGTTTGGGGACAAACTGGTTTTAGGAGATCACTGAATAAAATCCTATGGCTTTCTAAGGAACCAAAAGTTCCCTGCTCTGGGCAGAACAGATCCCGGCACTTTCTGTTCCTCAGCTCGAGACGTGCATGGCTTACCTTCTACTTTCTCTTAGCTGCTGGACAGGGAATTCACCAGTCCCCAAATCTGAAATCCCCTGGCCCATCACCTACTGAGTAGGACTTTGAATTTTTTCCCCCTGCTTTGAAATCTCTCTCTGATAATATGAAGAGAAAGAAGGGCTTATTTTACAAGCACCTGTACTACCTGCCCTGGGACCCAGGGGTCCTGACTTCCTGAGAGCTGCCCTCAGCTCTCCCGGCGGATCCATTTGTCTTCCAGAGAAAGTCCCCTAGGGAAGATGGGAGGTAAACACCCCAGTCGTGTGCAAAGGTTTCCAGGTTGGAGGCAAAGACAAATCGGGTAGGTAACCCCGGGGTGTAGACTGCAGGGAGGACAGGTGGACAGGTGAGTGAGGGACGTGGGGGATGGGTATGGTCGGGCCAATCAGGAGGGGGGTCCCCAGTTTGGAAGAAGGTGTGTGTATGTGGGGGGCGGGGGGAGCTGCAGATTCTGCTCAGGAGAAGGGTCCGACTGGCAGAGCCGTTGCTCCAGGTGGAATGTCAGCCCTGGGGTGGAGTGGAGAGGCCTGGGAGGGGTCTGGAGTGACAAGAGGTTATTCCAGTGGTGGAGGGCAGGGCTTGGGGAGGAGAGGCGACCAGGGTCTGGCAGCCGTTGGAGGAAAGGGAAGATCCTGGGGTTTCAGCTGGACTGGGCTGGGCAGGGCTCGGGACCGGAAGGCCCGGCCCACTGTGGGCTGGCTGGACGCCGGAGACCTCCGAGCTCGTTCGGAGCTGCTTTCTTTCCTTGCAGCTGGGGTTCCTCTGCCTTCCAGGTCTCCCCTCCGGCCTCCCCGGAGCCCCGATCTCCCCTCCGGCCCCCCCGGAGCCCCGATCTCCCCGCCGGCCCCCCCCGGAGCCCCGATCTCCCCGCCGACCCCCTCGGAGCCCCGGTCTCCCCGCCGGCCCCCCCGGAGCCCCGATCTCCCCTCCGGCCCCCCCGGAGCCCCGGTCTCCCCTCCGGCCCCCCCGGAGCCCCGATCTCCCCGCCGGCCCCCCCCAGAGCCCAGGTCTCCCCTCCTGCCCCCCCGGAGCCCCGATCTCCCCGCCGACCCCCTCGGAGCCCAGGTCTCCCCTCCGGCCCCCCCGGAGCCCAGGTCTCCCCGCTTCCTTAAGCCGAGGTCCAGCTGACTTCCGGAAGTCAACTCCGTGCCTGCAGCTCCCAGGTAGGTGTGAGCCAGAAAGCAGAGGGGGGCTCTCCTTCTGCTGACACAACTTTCCTTTGGGTCCCATCCTGCTCATCTGTACCCCTGCTGTGTCCCCCGGGTCACCTGTGGCCTCCCTCCCTCCCAAGGCCGGCTCCCCATTCCTGACCCTTGGCCAGGACCCCATCACTTTCCCAACTTTACCATTGCCTCCCACTTGCCCGACATTCAGGCCTCCCCCATTGGGACTCAGAAGGACCTCCTTCAGCCTCCCTCTCAGGACCCCCTGCCCCCAGCTCCAGTTCAGAGATTCCATTGTCCCACCAGCAGCTCAGGCACCAAAGCTCCTGCCTGGCCTCCCTTACCTGGACCTGTGGCTCTCCTGCTGGCTCCCTCTCAGATCCCAGATCCCTTTGCTTCCCTGTCTCCACTTTCCCTCCAGGGACCCAGATAAGCAATCTCCAAGGTTCAGCTCCCAGGAGGGTCCCAGGAGCCCCACCCCCACCCCTAGCTCCTAGGGAGACCCAGGACACAATTACTTTGTCTGCTCAGGCTCAGCGGCCCTACTGGGACGCTTCTGTCACCCCTCTCCTCCCCCAGCTCTGTTACACTGTCCTGGCTCCCAGAGCCTCCCTTAGCCTGGCCTCCTGCTGAGGAATGTGGCAGGGAAGAAGCAGGAGAGGGAGGGAAGTAGTCTTACTATCTGGCACCATCTCCATTTCCAAAGCTGACCCTTCCTGATACCTCTCACATTCTGTAGGTTGGGGTCTCTGCCCTGAGGGCAGGAGCAGAGCCTTTGTAACTCCTATGGGACCTCTCCTTCTGTAACTCCCTGTAGGCCAGCCTCCTGCCTGGGAAGGAAAGGAAAAGACTGTCCTCTGGAAGAGATCCTTCAGCTTCCCCCAGCTCAGCCTGCAGAGGACCAAGGCCTGGCCCAAGCAGGGAGCCTGGAGCCAGAGAGAATGGCCCCTGGGAGTCGCAGACCCCCAGCCCAGGTGAGTGCACGCCATCCTCAGATGTGACCAACATCAGCCAAAAAGGCCACTTCTGTAAACACAGAGGATTGTCTGTGATGCTGGTGAGATCTCACCTATGGGTTGTTTCTGTACAGAAGTAGATGTGGCGCTTCGTACAGGAGTAACAACACTGTCCTGCTCTCTCCTTCTGCGTTAATTAAACTGATTCACTGGTTCAGTGGCACTTTGAGATCTCAAGCACTGACCGCTCCCTCCCCCCGCCCCCCATTGCTGTCCTTGTATGTTTGTTAATGACTGAGTCGCCACAGGGACAGCCACTTCACTCATGAGTCTCTATTTCTTTCACACTCCCTTTACTCTCCTTCTGCATGGCTAGCACACACACGTGCGCACACATACACACACACACTTCTCCACCTCCTCTTTGTTTCTTTTAACCTACCTCTCTGTTGTAGCCACCAAAGGTCCAGGGAACCCCTTGATCCTGAGTCTTACCTGGCCAGGTCTGGAGTTAGGAAGAACTGTGTTCAGATGCTGCCTCAGACATTACCAGGGCTAACCCTGGGCAAGTCACTTAACCTCTGTCTGCCTCAATTTCCTTATCTGCAAAAATGGGGATGATAATAGTACTGCCTCTCAAGGTGGATCTGAGCCTAAATCATCAATCAAAGACACTTAACAATGGCCTGCCAGACATTGTGCTAAGCCCTGGGGATACAAGTAGAGGCAAAAGTGCCCTGCCTCAAGGAGTTCACAGTCTGATGGAGGAGACAGCAAGCCTATAGTATATACAGTACAAAGCAAGCTCCTTACAGTACGCTTAGGGAATAATTAACAGTGGGGAGGCAGACTTGAGGGGGTGGGGAAGGCTTCCTGTAAGAGGTAGGATTTTCACTGGGACTCAAAGGAAGCCAGGGAGGTCTATAATCTGAGGGGGAGCAGGAGAGCCTGGTGTGAGGAATGGCCAGAGAACATGAGGGGAGGCAGAAGATGGAGGGGACCCCCAAGAGGCCAGTGTCACTGGACTGAAGAGGAGATGTTGGGCGGTTGGAACACTGGAAGGTAGGAGGGGGCAGGTTAGGAACTGAGCCTTCTGTACTTGAAGTAAGGCCCCGCTAGTGGGGGTGGGGATAATGTGAGGGGAAGTTAAGCTTGACCCATAGTAAGTGATCAGTCCATGGAGCTCACTTCCTCAGTGACCCCTTCTCCTACCCATGCCCCAACTGAGTCCCCAGTGGTACCAGGAAGTGACTGTGCAGCCTCCACCTGAAGACCTCCAAGGCTGCAAAAGCTGCCTGCACCTGGTGAAGGAGCTTCTTCTACCTCCGGGACAGCCCTCACTGTTGGGAGCTATTTGGGGTCACTTTAGGTTAGGTTAGGTTTTTTTTCCCCAGAACTTAAGTTCCGGTTGACCTATTTGTAACTTTCATACATCATTCCTGGTTTAGCTCTCTGGGCACCACCCAACCAATTAACATGTCCCTTCCAAAGTAGGATCCCTCCTTCCAATAATTGAACAAGGTGCCATGTGCTTTATTCTCTGGCCAAGTTAACATGAAGTGCCAGGTCCAGTCAGGAGTGATACTCAGTACAGGATGTTTATTGTAAACGCAGAGGTCCACGGATGGTGTTGGGTAAGACTGATGGAAGTTGTTCACCAGGAGCTATCCATGCTTACAAGGGTACAGAATCACCCCATTAAGGCTACTGGATCATGACTTCCCTTGGGCAGTCAGGTGGGCTCTCACATCTTACTAGCAAAACCAGCCTAGTGACAAAGCTGACTGGTCCGTTCTGGCCAAGACTGGCTGACGAGTGAGCAAAACCATGGGTTTTTTATACAATTTTTAGAAGGGCATAATGATATGGTGGGGGCAGGCTTTGAGTTTTATCTGGGGTACACAGAGGGAGTTCAGACAGTGCCTTAGAGCTGATCAATATGAAACTTATGCCCAGAGAATATAACCAGTGGGGGTAACTATGGCTGTGCCAACTCCTGTTTTAAACTTTTTAAATTTCAAAAAAGAGTTATTTGGCAGGGAGAGGGCACGTGCCTTGTAGTTACATTCACACATACATAATATGGAGGCTTTAGGAATTGCCCAGAAGCCACGTCTTCCCATCCAGTTGAAAAAAACAAGTTGGCCCTTTTTTGTTGTCCACAGATTCTTTCTATCCTTTGACTGTGAAGGGCTCTAGCATTGCTGACCCTGAATTTACTAGACACTTGTCTAGTATCCTCTGAGTCCTGTTGTGGGTTCCATTTTCTTTTTAAGACTTAAGTTGACTACTGAGTTTTCTCTCTATTGATGCTGATCTCTTGGGATGACAGTTTTTTCTTCTTATTGATATTATTTTCCTTGTGTCTTGATGATTAACTATTTGAATGTCCTTCATCGCCCTTGGGCTGACTTTCCACAAAGATATGAGGAGCTTGGGATCATCTTTATGCTTACTCTGAGTGAGTCCCATGAAACCTGCCTCCTCCCAATCTAGAATTCATATCAGCCCATCCCCAGATTTCTCCTCTGGTCCCTCATTAGAGGAGGGGTTCAGCACTTGCCCCTAAGAGTCCCATTTTTTCCATGCCAGCAAACCAGTTCTTTCTTGTCCTGGAAGTGACAATCAGTTTCAGAGTGGAATGTCTCCTTTTTGATGTTTTGAAAGATGAAATTATCTTGAAGACTAGACAAGACATTATTGGGTACTCTCCTTGAGAGGGATACAGACAGACAGACAGACAGAGAGCACACCCCAGCCAAAGTTTGTGAAATAAAGATTTCTCATCACTCCTTTCTTCTTCTTCTGGGCCAGTCAGATGTCCCTTTTCCTTGGAAGTCCAGCAACTGCTTCCTTCCTAGAAGGTAGATCTGGCTCCCGTTGCATGGATTTTTTCATCCCTTCACTAGCTAATGCCAATGAGCCAGCAGGAATCAGAGAAATGGTTTTCTTATACCCTAGAGTGTGGCTCACCCCACCAGATTTTGAAGGCAAGTTGTATCATTAACAGTTCAGCTAGTGGTGTTTATACATTGCACAAGAAGAAGGAAAATCAGTGGCTCTTCATTATATTGTGGCTGATTCTGCAGACCAAAAAGTGGGCTTGTTAAGAAAAATGGGCCTCATCAGTTACAGGAGATAGATGAGCCATGGTCCTTGTTAGTATAGCTAGTGGTACCAAATCCAGAGGAACTTCTTGTCTGGCTAGGTAAGGGAGGACAGCATTCTAGTGGTGCTGGTTGTTGGCCTTCCTTTGGGAAGATAACCAAAATGACATTGCTAGGTTAGAGTCAAGGTAGGGTGTGTCCAACTATGACTTATCAGAACAATATAAGCTCCAAGTGTTCTACCACAGGTCATGCACAAATAGTCCCTGGGAACATTTGGGGTGGGTTCTTTAAATTTGTGCATCTTGCATTCTTTTGAGCTACTTCAATTCTACTTTGCTCTTAGAGCCCAGCACCTACTCTGATGAGGGCATGCCATGCTAAGCTGTCCTGTGCCGGTGTCTCCCACGTCATACAATCAATCCCAAAGTTCTGAATAGAGACCTTGAGAGTGTCCTTGTATCATTTCTTCTGACCACCATCTGAGCACTTCCCCTGTGTGAATTCTCCATAAAATAGTCTTTTTGGCAAGTATCACTTTTGCATTCAAACATCATGGCCAGTCCATTGGAGTTGCGCTCCCTGAAGCAGTTTGAATGCTTGGAAGTTTAATTCTAGAAAGGACCTCAGTGTCTGATGTCTTATCCTGCAAAGGGATCTTCAAAATCTTCCTAAAAAAATTTCAAATGGAAGTGATTCAGTTTCCTGGCATATACTGGTAGATGGTCCAGGTTTCACAGGCATTCAACAGTGAGGTCAGCACAATGGCTCTGCAGACCTTCAGTCTGGTAGTCAGCCTAATATCTCTTCTCTCTCACACTTTCCCAAACACTGAGCTAGTTCTGGCAATGTGTGTGTCAACCTCTTTATCAATATGTGCATCCCTAGAAAGTATACTGCCAGGGTGAGTGAACTTATTCACAACATTCAAAACTTCTCCATTTGCTGTAAATTATGGTTCCACACATGGATAGTGGGGTGCTAGCTGGTGGAGAACCTCTGTTTTCTTGGTATTAATTGTTGGGCCAAAATTAACTGAGGCAGAAAATTCATACTTTGTTGCATCTCTGCTTCCAAGGCTACACTGAGTACATAGTCCTCTATGAACAAAAAATCAAGTACCAACTCTCCTTCTACTTTAGTCTTGGCTTGTTGTAGCCTTTTCAAGTTAAATGAGTTACCATCAGTACAGAAGCTGACCTTGATGCCATGTTCATCCTCACTGAAAGCATCTGACAGCTTTGTTATAAACATGCTAAAAAGTAAAGGAGCAAGCACATAGCCTTGTTTCATTCCATTGGTACCCAGGAAAGCATCGGAGCATCATATATTATCCAGACCCCAGGCAAGCATGCTCTCACGGAATTGACATACAGTACTGATGAATTTCTCTAGGCAACCAGATTTTGACATAATTTTCCATAAGCCCTCATGACTAACAGGATCAAAGGCCTTGGTCAGATCTACAAATGTTGTGTACAAACCTCTGTTTTGCTCTCAGCATTTCTCCTGAAGTTATCTGGCAGCAAACACCATATCAACTGTTCCTCGGCCCTTTCTGAAGCCACACTGGCTCTCAGGTATATAACCATCTTCCACGTGAAAGATCAGCCTATTATGGAGGACTCTGGCACAAAACTTGCCAGCAATGACTAAGAGAGAGCTTTCTCCTGCCTTATGAATATCACAAGGCAATTATTTCCTTTACCTTTATAGAAATGGACAACGGAGGCATCCTCCTGGGGGATAACCTCCTCTTGCCATATAACCTAGAAAATTTCAGTCAGCTTTTGTATGAGCAATGGACCCCCTACCTTGTAAATCTCAGCTGGAATAGAATCAGCACCAGGTGCTTTGCCACATGAAAGGAGCCTAATGGCCTTCAAAACTTCTTCAATTGGAAGTTCAGCTAAGGAGGGATTGACTTCAACCTGAGGTAAACGGTCAATGGCCTCAGCATTGATTGATGATGGTCTGTTGAGAACACTGTGGAAGTGTTCAGCCCATCTCCCCAGGATCATGTTCTTATCAGCATGGAATGGTTGAGATGCACCATGGTTTTTTGATCCATAAATAGCCTTCAGAGAATCATAAAAGAACTTTGGATTATTACTCTTAGCATCCAACTGAAGTTCCTCTGCCTTCTTACTGAGCCAAGAATCCTGCATTTCTCTAAGCTTTGTTTGTACTTACTTTTGAAAGAGTTAAAAGCTTCCTTCTTAGAAATGGATGAACTGTCCTGCTAGCAAACCCTATGGAGTTCTCATTTTTCATGTAGCAGCTTCTGAATTTCCCCATCATCATCAAACCAGTCTTAATGTTTGCAACTGTGGTGACCTAGTAAATGTAGTACTATACATCACATCTCTGAAAGCTGCCCACTCCTCTTCTGCTCTTCTGTTGCTGGCTCTGTGATGGCTCTACTTTCCCTCCGAGTTAGCTATGACCTGTTCCCCCTCAGAGAAGTATTCTAATGTGTTAACATTAAGTCTTCTCATACTCATCTTGCCTAGGAGCTACCACTTTTTTGATTGCAAATATTTAGATTGGGAGGATAAGTCTATGATCTGTCCAGCACTCTGCACCACACATTGCCTTCCTCACTGTAACATCCTGTGTATCTCTTCTCCTTACTATAACATAGTCTATTAAATACAGATGTTTGCTGCAAGGGTACATCATGAAGTTTTATTGCATTTAAGTAAGTTGAAGACATTGTTGGTGATGAAATGCGCAAATCTTCAGTAGTAAGTGACCATTACTGTTGCTATTTCCAACTCCATTCCTCCCAAGGACTCCCTGCCATGTCTGGTAGTCTGAGCCTACTTTAGCATTAAAGTTACCCAGAATTATTAGCTTGTCCTCTTTCAGCACATTGATGATAAGGGTCTCCAGGTATTCAGAAAATTTTTCTTTGACACCATCAGGGTTCATCATGGTGGCAACATAGGCACTGTTGATGGTGGCATGATGTTTTTCTGCAAGTGGCAATCACATTGTCATGAGCCTGTCATTCACTCCTTTTTGGCAGACATACCAATTTGCTGACTAGATTAGCTTTGATTGTAAAACCTACACCAGCTTCACAGTGCTCTCTTTCACTGCACCCACTTCAGAAAAATGTGTATCCAGCTCCAACTTCGTAAACTGGCCTTCATTTGCAAGCCTTGTTTCACTCAGGGTTATTATTTGGATGTGATAACTGCTGAGCTCTCTTGCTACAAGAGCTGTTAGTCTTTCAGGTCTACTGGATTTTGTGTTGTCTATAAGTGTGTCATCACATTCCATGTGCCAATTGTGAGTAGAATTGTCTTTGTAGATGTTTTTGTACTTTTTTTGTGTTTCAACCACAGAGTAGGATTCCCTACCTGCCAAGGTAATCAGGCCGGGGTTGGGTAAGCAGACCATTTTTAGGGCACATTTTCTAGCCTTTTTCTCACACCAGGAGGTGAACAGTGCAGTCCTTAAAAGGCTACTCAGACATGCAGGGGGCTGCCAAATCCTGCTGCTGCTTCTAGTAAGAAATGACCCTATGGACTGGGCTGCCTTTGCGTAGGTTTGTGACTACAGCTCTGAGTATATCCATACCTGCTGCTTCATCACTTGCCTATCAGCACAGGACTTTGAGATAGGTAAAAGTGGTAAAAATGGCATGGGTGATGTCTTTGGATTCATGTGTAAATTGGATTTAAATGAGGCAGAGTTGCACAAAGCTCTGGGCCTCACTCTCTCCTCCAGAGTCATCACAATCCAGTGGCAGGACAGAGTCAAGATGACTGGTAATGGCTTGAGACACAGTGGATGATCCTGGCATCTTCAATGAGTAACCAAGCTCTAAGCACTCCACAGTACCTGCTTCAGCTGCCTTCATGGCTGTTGGAACAAATTGTTCTCATCCTCCCATTCGACCAGGGGAAGTCTTCACATGCCTGGGGTAGACATCCCCTTAACTCACCGATGGGTGTTAAACCCCTCGATTACCCTCAGTCTGGTTTAGGCCATCTACTGAAATGGTTTACCAGGAACCAACTGTATATGCTACAGCTTCTTGGAGCCACAGGTAAGAGTCAGGTAGACACCAAAGGTGGATGAGCAGCCCTGAAATAGGCTCAGCAGTGCTCACATTAGAGGTACTAGTCTTCCCTGAACACACTCTACACCCCAAAGGGCATTCCAGAGATGGGTAAGTCCTCTCTTTTTAGCAATGGGGTCTTTTTATACCAATTAGAAGAGGGAAGTAGACACTGAAGGAAACCAACCATTGCAGTTAGTCCTGTGGTTCATGTAGGAGTCATGCACAGCAAAATGGAAAACACAAAGCAAAATGGATTCAGTTCTATTCTCCCTGACATTAAATTTCCACACTCCACACGTGTGATGGAGCCAACATGAACTGGCTGGCAAGAGCCAATTGTTAAAATTTCCATGTGAGCATCTGGTCCTAGGAAATTCAACTACAAGTGAAGGCTTGATTATTATTATTTTTTTAAATTTTTTAGACATAAGAAAATGATGTTCATGAAAAACAAAAATCTTCAAAATGTGTTGTATGTATTTTTTTCCAGAAAGCTGGTTGTTAAATAAATTTAATAGCACACCATTGTCTATCTCCCTCCTGTTTTAGATTTATCTCCCTTAGGTTTCTGTGCTGTAGGGATTCCAGTACACTCCTTCCCCCCATCATGTGAGGACATCTGGAAAGCAGGCTGGGTATAACAAAATGGGAGATAGTGGGTAGAGGAAGTTAGGGGCATGGTACTGTACTCTACTCCACTAGATCCAAAGGGGGAGGGCAGAAATGGCAAGAATGCTTATGAGAAAATGCCTGGTTATAGATCTAGGCCCAGAGCCCAAGAAAGTCCACTTGTCAGGGTAATCAAGACTGAAAAAGGAAGAAAAGTCTAGAAAAAAGATCCAGTCAATCAACAGTGTTTTAAAGTGCCTGCTATTTCCCAGCTACTGTACTAGGTACAAGAGATAAAGCTCCAAAGAATGAAATGATCCCTACTCAAATGAGCTTATGTTCTAAAGGAGGGGATAACAAGCACCAAAACAGAAATAACATCAATAAAAAAAAAGATATGACATCAAATAAATCAAAGGGGCTCCAGGCCCAGTGTAGTAGGGAGAACACCAGCAGCTGGAGACAGCAGGCGTGACTATACAGAATAGGGTGCTTGAGGTAGGAGAAGGGGCCTCCAAGGTGGAGGGAAGCAGGGAGGGAGCTCCAGGGAAGGGAGGTGGACGTGGAGAACCCAAGAGAAGGCCTATGTGGCTGGATCTCAGAGGATAGGAGGCTGAGGAGTATCTAATGAGGCTGGTAGGAGATGTTGGGGTGAGTTGGGTAGCAGGCCTTGCCAGCCTTAGGAGAGGGTTGGTGTTTGATCTGAGAACAAGAGGGATCCACTGGGATCGGTAGAGTGGAGTAGTCACATGGCCAAATCTGTACTTACGGAAAATGACTGGCAGAAGTGCAGAGGGCAGATGTGAGGCAGGTGTGGAAAGAAGAGAAGGGAATAAGCATTTATGTAGCACCTACTCTTTTATTCTAACTGCAAATATAAAAGTTTTTCTCAACACTGTATTGAGCTTTTCATGACTATGCCTCTTGCCATGACTAATTTGAACCAAAGTTGCTACAGCCACAACGTAGAGTACTAATGGTCACAGCTAGCCGTAGGGGAGACTCTGACACTCACAAAGGGATGACCTTTGGGGAAATCCCTTTTTTGTGCTCGTATTTCCTTATGTAAATTGATGAGCATTGGACTAGATGAATTCTGGAGTCTCTTTCAGCTCTAATCCTATGACTTTTGATGGTTTAGGAGTTGGTGACATTCCAGGATGTAGCCGTGAACTTCAGCCCAGAGGAGTGGGCCCTCTTGGACCATCCTCAGAAGGAATTGTACAAGGAGGTCATGCTGGAGAATGCCTGGAACCTACTGTTTCTAGGTAAGGACCATTTCTGTAGCTACGAATCTATTATCAAAGGGACTTTCTTCATTCCTTCCCTGGTGTGCATGGTTTCTGGCATTTATCAATTATTAGAAAGGTCAAAATGTGGATCTTTTGTGTCCAAGAGACCGAGTCCTGCTGCTGCCTGGTTTCCTGTAAAAGGTATTTTCTGTGTGTAACAGGGAGTGGGGTCCCCTTTATTGCTCCTGAAGTTCTCTCTTACTGGTTCTAGGGAGCCTGAGCTCACAGGCCATAATCAGTGTTGATGAATTTCAGACTTAGAACTCATCTCAGAGTTTTTATCTAGTTCCTCTCTACTTCAGCATGCATTTTGTCCTCCAAGTTCCTGAAAACTGCTCAGACAACTTTTTCACAAAGATGGGCGGTGAAGGGAACCCACTACCTCCCAAAGTATGTCCTTCTTCTTTGAATTGGGGCTGATCTTTGGTGTTCTTGTCAACGAGCATAAATTTGCATCTCACCGCTCCTAGTCTCACTCTTAGAAGCCTGCTATACCAAGCTGGTCCTTGGTTTTACTTCCTACATCCCCAGAATTCCAGTGCCAGCGGGAGGAAAGGAAGACAAGGGAATAAACATTTACATATACTTACTATGTGCCAAGCATAGTGGAAAAAATGCTGTCTAATTAGATCTTCACAACAAGCCGTGAACTAGATAATAAATGTCCCCATTTTACAGTTGAGGAAACTGAGATAAACAGAAGTTAAGTGACTTGCCTGGAACACTTAGCTAATGTGTCTCAGACCAGATTTGAGCCTCAGTTTCTAGATAATGGAATCTATTGAATTTGCCCATCCTATGAAGGAAGTGGAGAAGACAGAATTTTCTGATTCCAAATTGGCTTCCAAATGATCTTCCCATCCCTCAGTGAAGTTCCCAACTAGAAATACCATGATAACAATCCTTGAGGAGTGCTGGGAACCCTCCTGTGGCCTCTTTTCCTAAAGAGAACTACATTACCAGTGTGTCTCCATACTCATCTTTTCTTTATTCCCATGTGCAGGACTTCCAGTTCCTAGAGAAGATTTGCTCTCCCATTTTGGACAAAGGGAAGCACTATGGATACTGGAGAGAGAAAGTCCAAGAATCTCCTATTCAGGTGAGTGAAGGAAAGCAGGTGTATGAGGGCTGTTATCACAAAGGCTAGCTACATACCACAGTGAAGGGAATGTCAGATTGGGGGTCAAGAAGACCCAACTTACAATTCTTTTTTAGCAGTAGAATCCTGGGTAAGTCACTGAACCTTAGTTTCCCCATCTGTGAAATGAAGGGGTTGGACTGTATGGTCTTTCACTTCTGTTCCAGTGATAAAAGTACAATCCCATAAGCTGCACTGTTTGAACTTTGGGTCATGGAACTCTCCTTAAGGAATCCAGAAAGGGCCCGAGCTGTCTGATACAGGATTTTTCCTAGACTATCTTCAAGTCAACAAGCATTTATTAAGTGCCTGCTGTGTGCTAAGTGCTGGGGATTCAAAGAATGGCGAGGGACATCCCCTATTCTCAAGGAGCTCACAGACCAGTGAGGAAGAGAACATGGACAGAGCCATGTACAGCATGTTATGTACAGGTTAAACTGGAGCTACTCAAGGGAGGGAAGACATTCAGATCAAGGAAGGTTGGAAAACCCTTATTGTGGAAGGTAAGCTTGAGCTGGGGCTTCAGAGAAGCCAAAGGGAGAATTTCAGGAATGAGGGTCAGGGAAAGCCCATGGAGACTGGAGGTGGTTTGTCCTGTTCAAGGCATAGGAGGGAGGCCTTTGCTACTGGACTATAGCATAGGTGAAGGGGAAGTAAGATGAAGGAAGACTGGAAAGGGAAGAGAGGGGCAGATAAGGAAGGCCCCTAACATCCTAGCAGAGAACTTTCTATGTCATCCTGGTGCTAGGGAGCCATTGCAGTTTAGTGAGGAGGCAGTGACATGAGCAGATATGAGCTTTAAGAAGGTGAATTTGACATCTGGGTAGAGCATTGACTGGTCTAGGGAGAGACTCAAGACAGCGAGACAAAACAGCAGGCTTTTTCAATCCTGCAGATGTGAGGTAATTGGGGAATGAACCTAGAAGGTGGCAGTGTTGAGAGAGAAGCAGGGAATGTATGCGAGAGATGTTACCAAGGTGGAATCAACAGCACTTTCCAAAAGATTGAAAATGGAGAGAAGGTGATGGTACATGAGCTAGAGAGATGGTGAGAGGTGGGTGACATCTCTATTATGAGCCTGGACAATCAGGAGGGTGACCTGGATAGTGTTAGGAAAGAAGGAAGGTGGGAGGATTGGGGGAAAGATAATGAGGTTAGTTTGGAACATGGTAGGAGGAGAACCCAAGGAGAAGAGTGTCACCCAACTTAAAAGAAAGTATCAATGGAAAGGGAGTGATTGACAGTGTCAGAAGCTGCAGAGAGATTAAAAAGGGTGAGGATTGATTTAGCAATTATGAGATCACTGGTAACTTTGGGGATAGGAGTATCCATTGAACAGTGAAGTCGGGAGCTGGACTGCAGAGTTTTGTAGAAATTAAGGGTAAAGGAGATCAGAAGCATAGATGGCCAGCTCTAGGTTCCCTTTTGCCATGAAAGGGAAGAGAGGCCTACAGTGCTATGTACTGGAGATGGCTGGATTGAGATGGATCAGTGCTTGGAGGACTGGGGAGAAATTTCATTTGTGGCAAAAGAAAAAGAGCCAGTAGAAATGGAGAGATGGAAAATGAATGAGAAAATGGCGATGGTAGAGTAGGGAATATGCTGGAGGAGTGGATGGGATGGAATGGGATCACTTGAGTATGTTTGCCTTGTCAAGCATGAGAGAAAGGGATAAAGGTAGAAAAGAAGGCGTCTGATTTATGTGAGCTAAAGAGGGAGTAGGAGAGTTCTTGGCAAATGTCCCGTTGTTTCAGTGAAATATGAGGCCAAGCGGTCAGGTGGGAACAAGTCATGTGGTAGGGATGGGGAGGAATGAGAAGATCCAGAAAAGCTGCTATGGAGTCAGTTAGGGAGATGTCAAAGGATTGCCTTGCCCCAATCAGGGCCCAGTTGAAAGGATGGGACCTAAATTTGTAGTGGACAGAGGCAAGCTGGCTTCATGGTTTTCTTTCTTTTTATTCAGCAGTACATGAGTAGGACCGATGACCAGTGTCTCGGCTGGAGTAATCCAAGGCTGAGGCTTGCATAAGTCATCCATCTAAGTTCCTTTCATGATCTTTATGGTTCATTCTTTGTTTCCAAGAATGGAGAATCATTGGCTAGATTCACATAGGTAGCTGCCATCCTCAGTTTACGTAGGAGGGAGGTAGAGACTCCCAGGTTTCTTATAGAGGACACCCTCCAGCAGCCTTTGGGACCTCCAGTATTTGGTCTGTGATATAATCAGACAAAAGCAACTCTTTTTAGGTTATAAGGTGAAAGAAAACAGAAAACAGGACTGAGACCAGAAGCTGTATTTGACCAATGGAGAGAGACCCCATTTTAGGGCTTAAGGTAGTGGGGAGGGCTCTGTATGGGCCTGGGCCCAGTCAGTCAATGAATACACATTTATTCAGTGCCCTCTATGTTCTAAGCACTACATTAAGCTCTGGGAATACACAGGAAGGCAAGAGTCTCTGATATCAAGGAGTTCACAATCTAGTATCAAAACAGGTTTGAGAAGAAAGTGACAAATCACAAGCCTCAGTCTTAAGTGACCTGGGCAGATCACCCAGTTTTGGTATGGAATTACAGTAAATTCAACAAGGACATAAGGAAGAAAAAGGAGAGAGGAGAATGGCAGCTCCAGAAAGAGAGCAGAGTTGAGGAGAAAGCAGTCAAAATAGTAATACAGCTAATAATATCTAACAGTTATATAGTGTCCTGTGCATGCTTCAAACTTTACAAATATTGTCTTAATTGCTCCTCCTGGGAATCCTGAAAGTAGGTGCTATCCCTCCCTTTACAGATAAGGAAACTGAGACCAACAGACACACTATGACTTGCCCAGGGTAACGTTGCAAGTAAGCTTCTCAGGTGGTTCTGGAATTTGGGTCTTCTTGGCTTCAGGTCCAGCACACAATCCCTTGTGCCATCAGCTATATTTTAATGGATAACCAGACTGCAGTGAAAATGTTCCCTTATATATGGGTGAGGGGGAAGATGGGAGAAGAGCTTTATAGGTTATCTTACTGAGAGTTGGGAATGTTTTATTTTTAGCTCATCAAAGTTATCAAAATTAAAAAACTGAATTCCTAGATACCATGCAAAAGATTTTTTTTTTCTATTGCTTAATGACAAGTAGTGTATTAAATGATATATATGCTTGAAGTACAATTGCACATATTTCTTTGGGTTTTTTAAACAATATTTATATAATAAAACCAGCCTTTCTAAGGAAAGAATTTCTTTCTAAGGAAAAAATCTCTTCAGATATAGCTTTTTTCTTTCTACCACTGGCAAACTAGCTATACTGTCACAAGAACTCTTCTCAATGACTGACCGATGTTGCCAACGAATTCCTTTGGAAATCTACCAGGTGGCAGAGCATTAACATAAGTACGGGATAAGTTCAAATCACAAAAGAGCCTTAAGACTGTAATGAGGGCCAGTATAAGGACTGTCTTTGTAGAAAGCCTGTGATGGTCCATAATGGTTTCAAGATCACTTGTAACACGTTCATGGTGTCCAAAAAGCCTGCCATCCATGCAGGTATCTGTAACGTCTTGATCCGGTGATTACCTGGTGATGAGCTGTGCTTACAAGATGCCCTGGGAATGAGGGAAGTACTCTGGTGTAGTGACAGAAAGCAAATGGCTACAAGGGCGTGCCTGGGACTATCCACTGGGAGTCCATTTGTACTTGAATTTCTGACTCTTCTGAGGGCTTGGGAAACAATTTGATCTCAGGTTGAGAAGATGAAGGAACATGTTACACTTAAAAGGGGTCAGATTTTGATGTAATTATTACATGAACTTGAAAAGCAATGTATACTGGATCAAGAGTGTTTGGAATTACTGCAGAAAGAAAACTGTTGTGCTTGGAACATATACATGTTTATTGTTCCAGAAGAAAATATCTATATAACTTTATTTCATTTTTATTTAAATATTTTCATAACAAAATTGGACAATTATTTTCTGCTAAGGATCCATTAAAGAATTTTTAGTACAAACTCCTTAGGTCATTATCGTGGAGACCCAAAGGGTTTCTCAGCCACAAAATGGCTAAGGATTCAATAGGACCCATAGGGGTCCTATTGCTATCCATTTCCTAACAGATGAATGACAGGCTTAAGGTGCAGTATAAGACATAGCATGTTTGCACATGGTGC
Organism: Notamacropus eugenii; assembly: GCF_028372415.1. NCBI lineage: Eukaryota > Metazoa > Chordata > Mammalia > Diprotodontia > Macropodidae > Notamacropus > Notamacropus eugenii. The sequence continues at coordinate 5,790,306 of NC_092876.1, read as the reverse complement.
ATAAATGGATTTTAAAACTGGTAATTATTACAAGATTTTTCTTTTTTTCTTTGTCTTATTGGGAAACAGAGACAATGAAAGATAAATTTTTAAGAATAAATAGATAAAGATTATCCTAAAAAAGTGGTGAACTAGAACAGAATATTTCATATATATACATATATATATTATTCATCTATGTAGAATAGATGAATACAAAAAAAAAGGTTGGCAGTCATGATGTGATGTTGGACATGAGAACAGAAAAAATAAGTGGGATCATGGGGGAAATTAACCTACATCTGTGGACATGATAGGTAGTAAAATAATATTACATGTAATATATAATATTAATGTTCTGTTTATATGTCACAAATGGAACATTTATGGATCTGAATGCCTATAAGAGAGATTGGATATAATATTGAAAATTGCTACACAACATTACTATTTCTTAGCAAATGAAATTTATAAAGAATGACTATGCATCTACATAATGCATCAACACTTGTTAATAAAGAGAAATAGGAAGAACCAAGACCAAATAAAAAGTATCAGCAACAACTGGCATTTGAAAAAAGGCTTGAAAGTATGATGGAGTTCCTGCAGAGGGGTGTGGAGAGGGGCAAGGTGGGCTAGGGAATCGCATGCCTCCTGGGACTGTAGGCTTCTTGACTCTGGGAGGTCTGCAGAGGTCTAGGGGCATTAGTGGTTGGGGGTGTTGCTGTGAAGACCAGCAGCAAACAGGCCACTTTTGGGAAAGAACAAGGATCTCAGAGATTCCCCCCCCCCCCAAGATTTCCTGCCCCTCTGTAGTGCTGTGATATTCACAGTGCCTTCAGCAGCCATGAATATGCCAACGCAATTCTCAATCGTGAAATACAACAGACTCTCCACATGGAAGACAGAACCAAAACATTTATTCAAACACCAGAAAGCCAAATCCATCACAGCAACAAACAAATTCATGCACAATCACTGTGCAGAGAGCAACACCATCCCCACGCCTTCCCACAAAGCAGCTCCCTTAAATTAAATCACAAACAAACTCTCCCACTCACACTAGCCAGCTGCCTGCTTTCTCCCCTTTGCTCTAACTACTCTGAACAATTTCCTCTCAGCTCCACCCATTCAGCAAACTCCTCCCACCACAGGCTCCATATGACTCAGACTTCCATGTGACCCAGGCAAGTTACATGGGGCTAGTAATGAATGGGAAAGCTCTTGCCATTTAAATTATCATTACATTTTTAAGTTATCATTATACCCACATAGTGTCATGTGCAGGATGTCCCTGCTGGACCTATGGCATCTATGTTTATGGATGGACTACACATCCTGAATGTAGGCTGCTTGTCTGAGTGTGGAACATGAGTGGAAGAAGACAGACGTTCAAATCCTGCCATTAACTCTTAGAAGCTGTGAACCTTGTCTGAGCCTCAGGCAAAGATCGGAGATGGCTCTACTTAAAGGCATCTTTACACCAAAAGTATGGCTCCTACAGTCAATGCAGAGAATCAGAATCTTAACCTCTGAGAATCCCCCAACTATGCTGACAAGCCACTGAAGGGTGGTAACATAGAGGGACATACAGTCATTAAGAAGGAAAATACTCACCAGAAGACTGGGCTGGAACTGATTGTGTCAGGGATCATTGTCCCATCTTGGTACTTGGCAATGGTTGCCTTCTATTCGAGGGTAAGATATTGGTCCACTGCTTACAATCATGGAACTTAATGCTGCCTTCCCAAAGAAACTATTTTTCAAACAACTGAATGCAGGATAGTAATCACTATTTTTAATAAGCACAATGAATCTACAGAATGATAGGAACTATAAGTTTAAAACATCCAACCAAATTTATATTTCAAAAATATCTGAACTTAATTCTTTACAGTACATTTCTCATACTGTTCATTAACTCATATTTGTACAATAATGTCTCTAAAATAATATTACAGACATACCAAGTGCCCTCCTCGCACTGAGTATCTGTTTAACCTACTGCTTACACCACAGTCTGTACACACATCTCCAAATCCAAACAAGTGAACATGCAAGGATAAAATAGTTTGACTACTACCATGAACAGTGCTTGCCCCATCCCTAAATTTTCGTATCAGTTGCAGAGATGTTAGTCTGGCCACTCACCCATTCTGAGCTCATGCTCTCAGTTGTGAATGTAATGAGAATGCTGGGACTGCCTGTGTCTCAGGTTCCAGTGTGATTGTTGGTAAACCTCTGTGGAAATTAAATCATCCTGAGGAGTGAGCTAAAATCATTTTGAAATAATTGATTCTGCCCATGTGAGTTTGAAGACTCTTCTCTTTCCCTAAGGAAATAGATTCCAAATCAGTTTCCTTTCGGTCAATGGAGAGAAGAGGACATATTTGTGTATATGTGCATGTGCCCCTATATATATACGTGTTTCTCTGTTTCCTTTAGATGGAGAGGCTAGACTTGAAATGAGGAAGGCTACTGCCAAGTTGAGCTATTCTATGGAAGGATCACAACAACAAAAGTCCATGAATGGTATTTACTCTGACCTCAACTGGAAAGAAATCTGTGATTCTGCTATCAAGACTGACAAAAAACAAAAGAGTAACGGTGAATTTGATGAAGATACAAGGAGTTTCGGACAATATTCGGTCCTAATTAACTGCAAGAGAATGACCTCAGGAAATGGCTGTTCTCAGGATAGTACCTGTAGCAAATGCTCTATGGAACAGGTAAAGGTGGTTGAGAAGCCTCCTGAAGTGGAAACTGATCAATGTGAGATGGCCTTAAGCTCGAATTCAAACCTAATTTTACCTCAGGAAAGTCATACTGGAGAAATACTTTGTACAGGTAATGAAGGTGAGAAGACCTTCAGCAGTAATTCAAAACTCATTGAACACCAGAAAATTAATAATGGAAAGAAACATTGTGATTGTAATGAGTGTGGGAAAGCCCGTATGGGACAGTCATCCACTGTCCACCATCAGAAATTTCATGCTAGCGGAAAGCTACATAATTGTATGCAGTGTGGAAAGGCCTTCAAGAAACAATCCTCCCTTATCTCCCATCAGAGAATTCATGCTAAAGAGAAACCCCATGAGTGTCATGAGTGTGGTAAAGTTTTTGATGAAAAGTCATCCTTTATTGTACATCAGAGAAGTCATGCTAAAGAGAAATGTTATGAATGTAATCATTGTGGAAAGACTTTCAGACAGAGGTCCAACCTTGCTGAACATCAGAGAATCCACACTGGAGAAAAACCTTTTGAATGTAATCAGTGTGGAAAGACTTTCAGACACAGCTCCAGTCTTGTTAATCATCAGAGAATCCACACTGGAGAGAAACCTTATAAATGTAATGAATGTGGAAAGGCTTTCACACAGAGCTCCAATCTTGCTCAACATAAGAGACTTCACACTGGAGAGAAACCCTATACATGTAATGAATGTGGAAAGACTTTCACACACCACTCCAGTTTTACACTACATCAGAGAATACACACTGGAGAAAAACCTTATGAATGTTATCGATGTGGAAAGAGTTTTAGACAGAGTGTCAGTCTTGCTGTACATCAGAGAATTCACAGGAGATAAATGTGATTAATGTGGAAAGACTTTCAGATGCAGCGCCAGTTTTGCCATGCATCTGAGAAGCCAAACTGGAGAGAAACATGAATGAAAACATGTGGTAAGACTTTCTAGCAACAGTCTTCCCTGATTTCCCATGGGAAAATCCATTCTAGATATAAATGTTATCCATATAATGAATGGAGAAAGGCTTTCAAATGGACTATAGAGCTGGTTATACATCAGAAAATTCATTTTGGACACAAGATCTATATCAACTCAATATGGGAAGACCTTCAGTCAGAGATCATCTCTTCCTTTCCATCTGACCATTCAGGGTGGAGAGAAACATTATGGATGTGCTCAATTGGGACACGTCTTTCGTTGGAAGATGGAAATCCCTAGAGATCACCATAGTCACACTGGAAAGAAGACTTATAAAAGCAATGATTACGAAAAAGCCTTGACATGAAGGTCATACTTGATTATACAATGGATAAATTATGCTAGAGATCAAAGTTATGGATCTAATAAATAAAAGAAGCCTCTTGCTTAAGCACAGTCTTAATTAGACAGCCCAAATATCATACTGTGTATAAAGCCCTATAAATATAATGACTTTTACTATGAGATGTCACTGATTTTCAGTACTCCTTAATAATAATTCATAGCACATACCATAATTTCGTCACCCATTTTGTAGTCAGTTAACACTCTCTAGTTTCCTGTTCTTTGCTAACACACAAAATTCTGATATAAATGTTGGGGTAACTGTTGGACACTTATTTCTCTAATGATTTCTTTTGGCTGGTGGATGGCACGATGAATAAAATGCTATACGTGTTCAGTCATTTTTCAGTTCTGTCTGATTTTGTGACCCCATTCTGGGTTTTCTTGGGAAAGGTACTGAAGTGGGACATTTCCCTCTCCTTCCACTGGTGCCCTTGAATGAGCCTGATCTCCAGTCATCATCCTGATCTTGCCCTACAAACTGCCAGGCTGTAGGTTTTTGAAGCTTAAAGGCTGGGAGTAAGCGAGAATATGCCAGGCAAGAAATGCCCCATTTGGGCAGAGGAAAGAGCTGATGCCTAGGTAAGCAAGAGACTGTACTTGGTTCTGGCACCTAGAATCCTGTCCCAAGCATGGAGTCAAACCCGGTAACTCCCTTAAGCTGGCTCTCTCTCCTCAGTCACTCAAACATGTCTTCCCACTTTTGAGAGAGTTCAAGGAAAAAGGCATCTTTTCAGAGGCAAACTTACCTTGCATGGCCTTCCTGGGAGCCTACTCAGGGGCAAGTAGAGTTCCAATTCCAATCTCTCCTCTCAGCACAAACCACTGAAAATGAGCTGCTGCAGCTCTTTTATATGATTTCCCCCAGGGATCTCTTCCTATTTCCACTTGACACCAAGAAGTTGTGAACTCAAATTCACCAAATGAGGGGCACAGGAGAAAGTACCCTTCTGTGTCCTCTACCCCTTCCTCCAAGATTCACACCTCAGTGCTCTCTTCTCTATCAACCTACCCCCACCTTCAGCGCTTATCTCCTGAATGACCTTTCACCCTGAGACACTTTCCAAAGGTATCCAAGGGGTCCTGCCTCAGAAGCAATTACTCTTGATTTCTTACTCTCATGAGTCTCCTAAAGACTGATCAAGGACCAAGTCTCTAAAGAATGAAGCATTCCTCTAAACTTGACTATCAATTTCATAAGAGTGCAATTTGTTGTAAGAAATCATACAAAGTTAGGAATAAATACATCACTAAGTGTTACTTTTGAGCATGTGGAACCCAGATTGGAACTACATTCAACAATGCTTCACAGTGTGACAATTGTGGTCCATGAAATCTTACCATCAGATGGCCACAACCTCTGCCAGTGGAAGCCCATTAAGTAGAGTACCCCATGCTATGAAATGTTGCCAATAAAAAGAATTCATGTAAAATGGAAAAGCACATGGTTGAAATCATAGCCCCACATTCTGTGTGATATCATTTAAAATGTGGATTCAGGTGGCATGGAATTCCTTCTGCTCATCCTTTCACAGAAATGTTCCCTCCTAATTGGATTCTCCAGATAAATCCCAGTGGGCATTGAGAGCATCTGTGCAAATGCACCAATCTGAAATTTGATAACAGGGACACCTTCAGTCAGTTTTGTGAATTTGTTTAAATGAGTATAGAGTGCCCATAACCATGGCTGCCACAGGACAGATCCCACATGTATAGAGAGTATCCTGATGGGCTCCTTAATTAGTTGTGATAAGACACTTGTTTCTAACCCATGAATCAACAGCCATATGATGAAGTACATCAACTGTGAAAACCTTGGCTCCTAAGATCAATGGAATGATCCATGAGAGAAAGGAGTCATAAACAAACAATGCTGGCCCAGTTAAGATGCACTTCCATTGGACAGAGAGCGAGGGGGAGGTCCAGAGCAAGATCAAGAGAGAAACGGAGAGACAGAGACAGAGAGACAGAGACAGAGAGACTGACACGGACAGCAATAGCATTTTTCAATATTCTTTATTAATATTTATTGAAGGATAAATTAATATGCTTTAGACTGTTGTTAGAAACGTACACAGAAAATGGTGAAACAATGTTCCGTACAGAGATCATAATGTTCTTGGAAATCACTTTGTTGTTTTTCTCCATCCCCGGAACATGTACCAATATCTCCCACTCCCCTTCTTTCCCAAACTTTCATCTGAAATAACCAACAATCGTTGTCGAAAGCATGATGGAGGGAGATAAGTCAGTCAACCTGTTGGGCTTATCATCACAATCTGCCAAGTAGCACTGCAAAGAATCTTGCTCCTCTGCAAAGTCCTAGCGTCGGAAGGTCTTCTCTCTTCTTTGGGCAAAGGACTTTTCTGTGTTGATGGGCCGCGTGTGCTTCTTTTACATTTGGGTTTGGAAAACGGAGGTTCTTGACCTTTCCTTGAATTTTTCATGGCCTTCCAAAGTGCCTGAAGAAGGCACACGCTGGAGAGTTGCCCTGATTCTTTGTTCCCCAGTCTGTTGTCTGCCCCTTGCGTCCTGCTCCCAACTAGGGAAAAAGAGCAGGTGCAGAGACAGGGGAAGCGAATCCGAGGGAAAGCTCTCCATGCAAATGTCCAAAGGGACCTCACGATCACCTGCGCTGGTCACTGGCCGTTTCTTGAGTCTGAGTGCACATGGGCTGCCTGGGGCTTCCTCCAGACTTTGGAAAGTGGCAGCAGGGGAGCCCCAGCTGACCACACAATGGCAAAGGGCAGCCAAGGAGCTGCAGCTGCGATGCTGTTCTGGCAGCAGCCAACCAGCCAAGTCTGAATCCCTCTTGTCCCGTACCTCGGAGTCAACTTGGAGGTTGGGACAGAAAAGGGCATCTTCCAAATCTTCCAGTTTTCCTGGGACAAACACAGGTTCCAGGAGGAGTCCTTTATCAGAACTCCCTTCACCTCCACTGATCTCTAGGTGACCTGCTGCCCACATGGGGACATCTTCCTCGAAAATGGAGCGGGAACATAGTGCTTCAGGATCGTTCCACTGACATCTGGCTTCGCACTCTTTGTGCACTTCATCCGCCTTTGCTTTCACTTGGCTCATTGTCCCACTTCTCTCGGCAGCTTTTCTGGGGCTAACTTCCAAGTCAGCATGCATGCTGTGAAAGGGGCAGCAAGCGCTGGACATTTCTTGTTCTTGCAGTTGACCTGGGAAGGAGAAAAAGTGGAAGATGGATCGTTGGGAAGGAGAGGACACTGGAGCAATCTCAAGAAGGGAACGGAATCGTGTGGCAAAAAGTTCCTCGTTTTCACGTGAAGAATACCTCCTTTAAGCAGTTTTGAAATATGGCAAACATTTCACCTTTGCCAACTTTTAACCCTTCCTAAAATGGGCCCTCTCCCCCTCCATAGAAAAGATATTCCCACCAAGGGAATCCTCAAGGCTCCCCTTGCAGTCCATGCCCCATACTCACCATAGCCACTGCTGGAGTCTTCACTGGCACGAACATCCTGCCTGCCATCGTCACTGGCATCATGCCTGCTGTCAACAGAATTGGCACCATCTCTGTCATTGCTACTGTTTCCTTTACTGTCCTCAGTCTGGTAGGCAGTTGGGAGGTCAGCACACAGGAGGGCCTCTTCCAAGTCTTGCAAATGTCCAGGGACAAACTGAGGTGGCAAAGTGAGTGAAGGAAGCAAAAGGAATTCTTCCTCTGAATTCAATCCACTTTCACTCTCCTCTGGATGACTTGAAACTGACATGATGGCCCCTGTGAAGGAGATGGCATGGAAAATATGATGGAAAGGGAGTCAGTGGAAAGAAAGCTCTTATTCACATTCAACTGCTGCCCATCTTCTAAGCACTGAACAGGCTTTCTAGCACTCTCTCCTCCTTGACAACTCTGCTTCATTCATAATCTCACTCCCCACAGCAGCTCTCTGAAATATTTCCATCACTGCCTTCCAACCTTTCTTAGCATGCCTTCACCCTATTTCATCCAATCAAGCCCATGCTAAAGCACTGGCCCCGCATGACACTGAAGCCCTTGGAAGACTGTCATCTTGCTGTAAAAACAACTACTTGGACTGCCCCTCCTCTCTTTTCTGAGGAGCAATCATTGTCCCTGCCAAGACAAAGCCTCTAGGGTTATCTTGGATCCCAAGCTGTCCCTCTTTCCTTAGCAGATTGTGCCTTCAATCGTTCCCACCACTTTGAATCGTCATCCTCTCCCAACTTCCTGCCTCCTAGGCTTTTTTCTCCAAACTGGCCCATCTCTTTCCCCATTCTTCATCCATTTTCATGGAGGCTAGCTCACCAACTCCCCCATCCATTCTATGGAAAGAGCCTTTCTAGCTAGCACAGAAACTCCACACCTCATGGAGAGGGTATCTAGAGAGTGACACTGGTGCCCTTGGATGGGCCTGATCTCCAGTCATCATCCTGATCTTGCCCCAAAACTGCCAGGCTGTAGGTTTTGGAAGCTTAAAGGCTGGGAGCAAGCGAGAATACGCCAGGCAGGAAGTGCCCCCTTTTGGGCAGAGGAAAGAGCTGATGTGTAGGTAGGCAACAGACTGTCCCCGGTTCTGGCACCTAGAATCCTGTTCCAAGCATGGAGTCAAACCTAGTAACTCCCCTAAGCTGGCTCTCTCTCCTCAGTCACTCAAACACATTTCCTCTCACTTTTGAGAGAGTTCAAGGAAAAAGGCATCTCCTCAGAGGCAAACTTACCTTGCATGGCCTTCCTGGGAGCCTACTCAGGGGCAAGTAGAGTTCCAGTTCCAATCTCTTCTCTCAGCAGGAACCACTCAAAATGAGCTGCTGCAGCTCTTTTATATGATTTCCCCCAGGGATCTCTTCCTATTTCCACTTGACACCAAAAAGTTGTGAACTCCCATTCACCAAATGAGGGGCACAGGAGAAAGTACCCTTCTGTGTCCTCTACCCCTTCCTCCAAGATTCACACCTCAGTGCTCTCTTCTCTATCAACCTACCCCCACCTTCAGCGCTTATCTCCTGAATGACCTTTCACCCTGAGACTCTTTCCAAAGGTATCCAAGGGGTCCTGCCTCAGAAGCAATTACTCTTGATTTCTTACTCTCATGAGTCTCCTAAAGACTGATCAAGGACCAAGTCTCTAAAGAATGAAGCATTCCTCTAAACTTGACTATCAATTTCATAAGAGTGCAATTTGTTGTAAGAAATCATACAAAGTTAGGAATAAATACATCACCAAGTGTTACTTTTGAGCATGTGGAACCCAGATTGGAACTACATTCAACCATGCTTCACGGTGTGACAATTGTGGTCCATGAAATCCTACCATCAGATGGCCACAACCTCTGCCAGTGGAAGCCCATTAAGTAGAGTACCCCATGCTATGAAATGTTGCCAGTAAAAAGAATTCATGTAAAATGGAAAAGCACATGGTTGAAATCATAGCCCCACATTCTGTGTGATATCATTTACAATGTGGATTCAGGTGGCATGGAATTCCTCCTGCTCATCATTTCAGAGAAATGTTCCCTCCTAATTGGATTCTCCAGATAAGTCCCAGTGGATTATACCCTTGGGCACTGAGAGAATCTGTGCAAATCCACCAATCTGAAATTTGATAACAGGGACACCTTCAGCCAGTTTTGTGAATTTGTTTAAATGAGTATAGAGTGCCCATAACCATGGCTGCCACAGGACAGATCCCACATGTGTATGGAGTATCCTGATGGGCTCCTTAATTCGTTGTGATAAGACCCATGAATCAACAGCCACATGATGAAGTACATCAACTGTGAAAACCTTGGCTCCTAAGATCAATGGAATGATCCATGTTGGAAAGGAATCATAAACAATGCTGGTCCAGTTAAGATGTACTTCCATAGGACAGAGAGTGAGAGAGAGGTCCAGAGGAAGATGAATAGAGAAACGGAGAGACAGAGAGAGAGAGAGAGAGAGAGAGAGAGAGAGAGAGAGAGAGAGAGAGTGAAGGAGAGAGGCCGGTTCTCTCTCCTCAGTCACTCAAACACATTTCCTCTCACTTTTGAGATTTGAACGAAAAAGGCATCTCCTCAGCAGCAAACTTACCTTTCAGGCCTTCCTGGGAGCCTACTCAGGAATAAATACAGTTCCAATTCAAAGCTGTCCTCTCAAAATAGGAACTGGAAATGAACTGCTTCAGGCCTTTTAAATGATTTCCCACAGGGACCTCCTCACATTTCCACTTGACATCAAGAAATTGTGAACTCCCATTCACCAAATGAATGGCACAGGAGAAAATATCCTTCTGTTCCCTCCACTCCTTCTCCAAATTTCACACCACACTTCTCTCTTCTCTCCCACCCTACTCCAACCTTCCATAATTATCTCCTTTGCACCACTGAATGACCTTTTGCCTTGAGACACTTTCGAAAGCTATCCAACAGTTCCAGACTCAAAAACAATTACTCCTAATCTCTTTTTCTCAGGAGTCCTGTAGAAACTGTCCAAGTTTCCAGGGCCTAGAGACTGAGCACCTCCTCATCAAGAGTTGACTGACATTCCTGCTGGTCTCACTGTAGCATACCAACACATCAGGGGAACACAGCTAGGGCCCCAGCTTAACTTCTGCTCAACTTTAGACTAGACAACTCACACATGCTAGATAGAGGGAGGAAAGTCATTCTCAGTAACCTAGTCCCCAGAGCCCATTCCTCCTATGTGTTCAATAGACCCAATACCTCCAGCTATGGGGCCAGGACTTACTAATCAGTACAAAATGCTAGGAGATCCTGGAAACAGTTTAGCAGAATCTTGGTATAGATCAGCATCTCATACTGTATGCCAGATTAGCTCTGAATGGACACATAAATTAGACATACAGGTCACCTCAAACACATTAGCTGAATCATGAAGAAGATATATTTTGCAATGCTGGGTAGGGGAAGAATACATCATGAAAGAAGGGATAGGGAAGGCTACAGAAAATCAAATCAGCAACTTTTGTCACATAGAAAGCCTTTGCGTCTTAAATCTGCAAATCTAAAGAGGAGGAATTAACTAGAAGAAACGTGCAGCAAATTTTTTCTGATGAAAACCTCACATCCAAAATATTTAAAGATGGATATATATTTATAAAAGTGCATCACTCCTCAATCCTCAATAGACAACTGATCAAAAGCTGAAACAGATCATTTTCAAAGGAAGAAATACACATTATGAACAAAAATATGGGGGAAAGTTCTCCATCTGTAATCCCTAATGCAAATTAATAGTTATTAGAAAGATTCTCAGATTAGTAAAGGTGACAAAAAATGGAATTTAATGTTAGAGAGAATTTATTTTACTTGACTGTATCTTTGTTACTTTCCTTTTCTCCTGTGAGATATCAGGTCAGAGAGGGAGAAGTAAAAGTTTGTTTATTTTAAAATAATATTAAGGTTTTTAAAAGCTTAAGGAAATATGTAATAATTAGATAAATGTAAATTTAAATATCTCTGCTGGTTCAGCTAGGTGGCGCAGTGAGTAGAGCCCAGTCCTGGAGTCAGAAGGACCTGAGTTCAAATCCGACCTCAGACACTTGACACACTAGCTGTGTGATCTTGGGCCAGTCACTTAACCCCAATTGCCTTACCTTCCCCCACCAAAAAAGAAAATCTCTCTGTGATTCCACCTCTTACTCATGCAAATTGGCAATGATGACAAGGGAAAAAATAACCAGGGTTGCAGCAACTGTGGGAAAATAGGCAAATTATTCAATTCCTTGTTGATAAAGGTGTGAAGCTCCCAGAATCACTACATTGTGTCTCCACTTTACCTCAGTGATACCATGAGAAGGCATAGTCCCTTAAAGCAAAGAAAGGAGAAGAATTGAAGAATATGACAATATTTATTGGAGCTCCTTTAGTGATCAAAACTTGAAACTAAGGTGTCATGCCCTAGACTGTCATGTCAACTGAACACAAGGTGGTACATGGATGGATTGGAACACAAATATTCCATAAAAACAGGCAATTATTGTAAAGACCAACAACTTTGAAAGATGTCAGTACTCAGATTACTGTGATAACCAACCACTATTCCAGAGGACTCTGTGTTATTTGTTTCCTGACTGAGAGATGATGGATTTGACATGTTGAATAAAAAATACACCTGGGAATTGATTTTGTACATGACCATGTGCTCTTGTTACAAATGCGTTTTGTTTGTTTTTCATATTGGGATAGGAGACAATGGCATTATAAAGTAAACTATGAATGAGATTGGATTCCCACCATGATCCCCACCAAAAAAGGAAAAGAAGGTTTGATCGATTTTTTAAATAGAAGAGATGAAGTTCCTAATAAAACCAGGACAGCTTTCTAAACAGCATATTGGAATTTTTATTGTTCAAAAATAAAACCAGCTCTACATAATAGAAATCATGTCATATGCAATTTCCTTTTTCTAGTTTATACTGTATGTAAAGTGCTCCTTTTATTTGGTGTTTGAGAATTTCAAAGGTAAAAAAAGTCTAATTGTTGGTTTCCTTTTTGTCATTTCCATCATCCTTAAAGGCATGAAAAGTGTCATAAAAGACAGGGGCAAAAGCTAGTTCAAGTTAATGAAGTTTATTGATTATCCCAGATAGTAGCCCAAATACATGCATGTAGGCTGAATATGTGCATGAAGGTGGCCTGGGAGCATCTACAGACTTCACCTAAAAAGGTCTTGTGTATAAACCCTTGAACAATCAACTCTGACTTCTTCTCTTTACCAAACATTTTTCCAGCGTTAACATAATACTGAATCAAGTACTTACCTTTATCCTGTTTTCAAGAACATGGAGATATTTGCTTTCATGCAATCCTGCAATTTATCAGCAAATCTATTGTCTCCTTTTTCCTGTTTGCAATATTGTAGAGGGGGACAATACTTTTTTCAGAATTCTGTTATATACTTATCTAAAACTGAACCATTTATTTCTCCCTCTTGAGACTAATCATCTCATGATTTTCTAATAATTCCCAAAGCAATATGAGCCAGAGCAGATATGACTCACAGCTTACAGAGTAGGGAACATGTCCAAAACACTGAGAGACTAACAACATGATGATAAGGTGAATCAGGAGATCCAGTGAAGCTGCAGATTGAGGAGTGTCAAATCTGGCAGTGTCCAGGATCTATTCCTTCAGGTGTCTGGGAAGCAGCTTCTGTGTCTCTTTCAAGTGTCTATGCATGTCCCTTTTGGCCATTCCCCAGGTGACTGTCCCAAGGAAGGGCCCCAACTCCAGACAAGATGGCCCCCCCCCCCCCCGCACTGCTTTTCAACCATCATCTAGGTTCCAGGTTAATTGTGGAGATTCTCTGGGTCAGGGTTGGGGAGACCACATGTGGCCTTCTTGGTCCTCAAGTGTGACCCTTTGATGGAATCCAAACTTCACAGAACAAACCCCCTTAATAAAAGGAATTGTTCTGTAAAACTTGGATTCAGTCAAAAGGCCACACCCAAGGACCTAGAAGGCTACATGGGGCCACAGGTTCCCCACCCCAGCTCTAGGTAATGCTGCTAAAGGCTACTAGTGATAAGACTTAGTATAATTTAGAAAACTTGAAAAAAATCTAATCAGATCTGCATTCCAGTACTTAGTTCATGTGAAAACCAGTTCAGACCTTATAGAGCTAATCTGAACAGAGCTAGAGGAAGAACATCAGAGTGGGCTCCAAAGAAGTCCTTTACTTTTACATCCCATTACAGTAATTCAGAGCTGCTGGAACACTGCAATAACAAGATTTCATTAAATAACAAAAATATGGCTCTACCTGCCATAGAGAGATTGGCTACGAAAGGAAGGAGGGACAGACGTTAGTTGGGACTTTTTAGAAACTAGTAAATAGAGAAGAGGAATGGATTGTAATGGTGGAGACAGCCAGAGAACGTTCTCTGAACCCAGAGATGGAGTGGCTTCTTGTAGAGTAGCAAGGAGGTCAGTGTCATTGGGTTAATGACAACATGGCAGGGAAAAGGTGTAAGAATACTGGAATACCAGGTGCTGTCTAGGTCATGAAGGGTTCTCAATGCAGGAGGATTTGTACTTGATCCTGAAGGTGGGGGGGGGGACATCCAGGAAACTGGAATTTATTGAGGAGAGGAGTCACAGGAGTAGACCTGTGATTTAGGAAAATTCTTTTGTGGAAAAATGGAGGATGCATTGGAGTAGGAAGAGTCTTCAGGCCAGCTGACCCAGCAGCAGGCCACAGTAACTGTCCAGGGGTGAGACAATGAGAGCAGTATCAGAGGAGAGAAGGGGGTGTATCTGAGAAATGTTAACAAGGTACAATTCACAGACCTTGGTAGCAGATTGGATAAGAGGGGAGAGAAGTGGGAGTTGAGAATGAAACATAGGTTGATGGAGCATGAGGCTGCCTTTGACAGGGAGAAAGAAGGTAAGAAGTTCTCTTGTGCACACTGTGAGTTTAGGATACTGGACATCATGTTGGAGATGTCTGAAAAGAGGCTGGGAGCCGAGCTAGCTCAGCTTGAATGACTTTGCTTGTGAAAGGACAGTCAGGAGTGAGGTACTAAAATGAAAGTGATTGGGTGGTCAATACTCAATCACTATTAAGCACCTACTATGTGCCATGTCTAGTACTAAGGAATATGAAGTGAAATTTTAAAAAAGTGAGATAGTCCCTGTCCTCAAGGAGCTTATAATTTAGTGAGGAAAGTCATCATGCAAAAGGAAGCTGAAAAGTCTAGGGGATGGGAGAAAGTCCCAGACCTTGGGCACGGTGGAGAAGCCAGTCAGATTAAGTCCCAAAGTGGTGGAGGAATATCAGAAATGAGATGGGCCAGCTGGACTGTCTCCTTAAATTAAAGTTCATGCCCCCACCCCACAGTGATAAAGGATGGATGTGGGAGGATGGAGAAGGAAGGAATTAGGAATAGAGGGAAAAGATCTTGAAAGTTTCTGTTGGGAGTGAGTTAGGTATCCAATTATCAATCAACAAAAGCCTGCCTTCCTCCAGTGAGAGTCCACACTGTGAGTAAATGCTGCGAAGGGGAGAACAGGAACTGAAGACACTATATTGAAAAGGAGACACAAGACAAATTCTTGGGAATCTCCAAAATAGGGAGAAGATTGATAAATTCCATAACTGTTCAGCAGATAAATAATAGAAGTAAAGGAAGTAAAACTAAAATATGACCTGCAAAAAGAGCACAAATAAGTTGTTTCAAAGAAGAAATCAAAATGATGGAAAAATAAAAAGATTTTATCTGTATGATAGAGAATGAGCCAAAATAATAGAAACCTTAAAATGTGAGCCATATCACTGTAAGGCAAATGGAAGAAAATGAGATGGCAGAATATCAAATTCGTAACGCATTGGCCACACGTGGGTTCCACATTTACCCGGTTGGAGAAATAGATCAGTTACCCCAAGTACCAATATATTTCCAGATCTGGTCAACCTCTCCTATACAGCATTCATCAATCTGCTCCTGACTAATCCTCTTCATTCTTGTTTTCTCAAATTCCAGAGTTCTAGGGATCTGTTTAGATCCTTTATTTCTCATAAGGAAACTGGCAATGTCTTTCTCATGAGTTAGATCAAACCCCAACCTTGGTTAATAAAATATTACCTTTGTTAATAAATGAAGGAAACCTCCTTTCCCCTTCTTCATTATCCTTATTTCAATATAACTAAATGTCAAAATTAACAAATATATGTCATTAATGAAAGAAAGCAATCACAAAGCAAAGTCATGAGATGTTTTGTTTGACACAGAGCCACCTCACTAGCCTCAATATAATAACGTAATAATAATTGATAGTTCTATATAATATATAATAATATCATAATTGATAACTCTTTTACCCTTGGCTGGAAATAGTCTCAGTTCAGTCCAGATTGTGATTGATTGATGTGATTGATTGATCAAGATATTTAATTGATATCTCTCAAGAATCCTCTTCATATTTTCTTCTGGATTAGACTTTATTTCAAGTACTCAGGAAATAAGCTAAATCTTTTCTTTTTCTTAATGCTCTTTTCAGTGATCATAGGAAACTCTCCCCCAACCCCAAACCCACCTGAGAACTTAGAATACCTTCTGGCATATCACTAATTCTTCAGGAAATTTTCCTTATAACATGTCCCTTATGCCTGTTCTGATGAAGAAGAAATGTCACTTCATCTTCTCTCTCTCTTTCTCCTCCAGAGATCCTTATATACATCTAAACATAAATTCTCTGATTCCATAGGGAGAAGCAATCCATATCAACACATGCTACTTTTTATTCCAGATATAAATACAAAATGCTTTTCTCAGCATTCCCTTGAGTTTTTCATGATGTGGTTCTAAGTATGAGTGGCCCTGACACTCATAAGGTGTCCTGACACACACATGGGTCAAATGGGAATTTATGTACAAAAGTTCACTGAAGAAAATAATTCCTTAAAAATTAGAGTAAGGAAGTGAAAGGTAATGACTCCATGAGACATCAAGAAACAATAAAACAAAATCCAAAGAATGTAAAACTAGAATAAAATGTGAGATATCTTGATGGAAAAACAACTGAACTGGAAAATATGAATAGGTAATTGAAGAATTATTGGACTACCTGAAAAGCATGATCAAAAATGAGCCTGGACAGCATCATTCAAAAACTTATCAAGGAAAACTGCAATGAAATCTTCAAACCAGAGGATAAAATAGAAATTGAAAGATCTCACCAATATCCTCCTGAAAACAGTCCCAAAATGAAAACTTCCAGGAATATTACAGCCAAATTCCAGAGTTCCCAGGTCAAGTAGAAACTATTGCAAGCAATAAGAAACAATTCACATATTCTGAGGCTACAATCAGGATCACACAAGATTTAGCAGTTTCTAGTTAAAGGATTAGAGGGCTTGGATTATGATATTCTAGATAGCAAAGGAGCTAGGTTTATAATAAAAAATTGCCTTTCCAGCAAACATTTATGATCTGGGTGTGGAGGGAGGGAGTGGACATTCAGTGAAATAGAAGGTATTAAAGCATTTCTGAAGAAAAGACCAGAGTTGAATAAAAAATTTGACTTTCAAATATAAGACTCAAGTGAAGCATAAAAAGGTAAACAGGAAAAGAGAAGTCATAAGGGATCCAATAAAGTTAATCTGTTTATATTCCTACATGGGAGGATAATAATTGTGACTCCTAAGAACTTTATATTGGAGCAGTTAGAAGGAATATACATAGAGAGAGCCTGACTGTAAGTTAACTATGATGGGATGATATCTAGAAAAAAATAAAATTAAGGGGTTAGAAAGAGTTGCACAGGGATGGGGGAAGAGGATAAATGGAGTAAATTATCTCACATAAAAGAGCTACAGAAGTTTTTACAATGGATGGGAAGATGGGGAAAGTGAAGGGAAGGAGAATGTTTGAACCTTACTTTCATTGGAATTGACTCAAAAATTTAATAGCACATTCAGTTGGATATAGTAATTAATCTTCCCCTACAGGAAAAAGGAGGAGAAGAGGATGAAAGGAAGAGTGTGGGGTGATACAAAGGAAGGACTATTGGATGAGGTGGTGGTCAAAAGCAAAACATTTGAGTAGGGACAGGATGAAATTAGAGAGAATAATAAATGGGGAAGTGGAATAGAGGGAAACATTGTAACCATAACTGAAAATTTTTTTTTGCAAGTTTCTATGATAAAGGCCTCATTTCTCAAATATGTAGAGAACTGAGTCAAATTTATAAAAATATAAGTCAGTACCCAATTGATGAATGGTCAAAAGGACACAAAAAGGTGTTTTTCAGATGAAGCAATAAAATCTATAGTTATATGAAAAAAATGCTCTAAATCACTATCGATTAGAGAAATACAAATTAAAACAACTCTGAGGTACCATTCTACATCTATCAGATTAGCTCATATGACAGAAAAGGAAAATGATAAATGTTGGAGTGAGTGTGGGAAAATTGAGGCACTAATTCATTGTTGCTAAGGTGGTATACTGATTCAATCATTCTATAGATAAATTTGGAATTATGCCCTTAGGGCTATAGAAACCATACATACCCTATGACTAAGCAGTAACACTACTAGATCTATTTCCCAATTTTTTTTTAAAAAAGGACCTAATTTATAAAGTATAGTGACTCATTTTGTGGTAGGAAAGAATTGGAAATTGAGATGATGTCCATCAACTGGGGAATGGCTGAACAAGTTGTGGTATATGATTGTGATGGAATATTATGTGTTATAAGAAATAATGGGCAGGATAATTTCAGAAAAACCAAGAAAGACTTACAGGAACTGATGCAAAGTGAAATGAGCAAAACTGGGAGATCATTGTATACAGCAACAGCAATATCCTAAGATGATCGATTTTGAACAACTTAGTTATTCACAGCAATACAAGAATCCAAGACAATTCTGATAGACTTCTGATGAAAAGTGTTATCCACCCACAGACAACTGAAGAACTGATAGAATCCTAATGCAGATTGAGAATGGGTTTCTAACTTTATTTTTCTTGTGGTTTTTTTTGGTCTGTTTTCTTTCACAACATGACTAATATGGACATATATCCATAACTATACATGAAAAAGTTATTAATTTGCTTGCCTTCTCATTAAAGGAAGATGATTTGGAGTCAGGGAGATAATTTGTAATTCAAAATTATAAAACGTAATATTAGAAATTGTTTTTACATGTACTTATAAAAAACTATTTTTAAAAAGAATGTATCTACTAATATGAGGATCATTGAGGTAATACCTGTAAAGCTTTGAAAACATGAAATCACTATTTAAAGGCTAGTTTTTGTTATAATTCCTTGAGTCATAAGTTTCATAGTAGAGTCATTGGCTAAAAAGGTGTGGACAGTTCTGTCACTTATAATTCCAATTAATATTCAAAATAGTGTAGAAGAATGCAGCATGTTGCAATGATAGGGCATTGGATTTATAGTCAGGAAGATGTGTTCAAATGCTGCCTCAGATGCTCTCTAGCTGTGTAACTTTGGGCAAGGAACAATCTCTGCCTCAATTTACTGCTCTCTAAAATGAGGGAGTTTGATTCGCTGAACTCTATGATCCCTTCCAACTCTAAATCTGCGTTTCCGTAAAAAGTATGTTTATATGTCTCTTTCCATTGACTCTTCCAGGATTCCAGGAAGGAGGCCTAGTAGGACCCAATCTGAAATTATACCACAAACTATTTTGTAATATTGAAAAATAGAAAGTTTGAAAAATTGAACAGATCGGGTGCATAATATACAAAACAAAATGGGGACTGGAGTCAGGATGGTGGAACAAGACCAGCCTGCTTACCTAGATCTAACAATATATCTCTCCTTGATAACTTAACAAACAATGAACAAAAAAGACAACAAAAACCACAGTGAATCATTTTTGCAGCCCAGGACAACTTACTAAGACATAGAGGTCTATGATGGGAGCTGGTTGGAAACATGGTGCAATGCAATTAGCAGTAGCCATGGGCTTTGGATACAACAGCATCAAAGGCTTGGAAAAAGGATTGTACATCTGGCTGGACAAAGGTTCCATGGGACCCATTAAATATTATTACTGACCACAGGATGTGGAGATATTTGGCTGCTCTGGCACCCATTATCTACTTTCTGATCAGAATTTCAGGCTGGAGAGGTGTAGTAAAGGTCACATGAGGGACCAGGGATCCTACTTGTATAAGGACCAGAGAATAAACCAAAAAGTCAGCGATCAAATCTTTTCCACCACTGTGGAAGCACCAAAAACATACAAGCTTATAGACCTAACAGTAAAAAGTAGGAGCACATAAAAGACAAGTGCAGGCCAGACGTCCACCCCATTAGTGAACAGAAAACAACTCTAACATGGAGTCCAAAGTCAAAAAATAGACTAGAAAAAATGAGTAAACAAAGAAACAAAAGTGCCTGACCATAAGTAACAACTATGGTGGCAGGAGCTCAAGACTCAAACAGAAGATAATGACTTGAAAATGCCTACAAGCAAAGCATTAAAGTGAATAATTTTTTGCAGCCCAGGGCAGCTTAAGAAGCAATATTGCAGGAGAATCAGTAATGGTTCTGGGCTTTGGAGGCACCAGCAACAAAGCCAACAGCACTGGGGTGGAAAACACCTGGTTAGAGAGAGATTCCATGAGCTAGTCTTTGTCAAAGAATGTGGAGATATTTGGTGGTTCTGTCACTCATTATCCAGTTCCCGCTCAGAGTTTCAAGTTGGAGAGGTTTGGTCAAGGATGTGAGGGATCAGGATTCCTACTAGGGTAACGACCAGAGAACAGACTAAGAAGTCGGTGATCAGATCTTTCCCCGAATCATACCACTTTGGAAGCTCTGAAAACTTACCAATCCATAGACCTAGCAGTAAAAGCAGCAGTACATAAAATACAAAAGCTCAGACCAGAGAGTGGTCAGCAGAGAACAACTCTAACATGAAGTCCCAAGTCAAGAAATAAATTGAAAAAAAAAATGAGCAAACAAACAAAGAACCTGACTGTAAGTATCAACCATAGTGATAGGGAACTCAACGGGAGTTGTCCCATGTTGTCCATTAGGTAGGAATGTATAGAAGATCCTGTTCGTATCCCTTTGACCATTTATCAATTGAGAAATATATAAATTTGGCTCAGTTCTCTACATGTTTGAGAAATGAGACCTTTCCTCTGTGAAAATTTACTAAAGAAAATTTTTTTCTTAGTTTTCTAATTTTCTTGTATTTTGACTTGCATTTTCTTGTATTATTGCTTTGTTTTGTTCTGTATAAACCCTTTTTATTTTCATGTAATCAAAATTACTCATTTTATCTCCTGTCCATCTTTATCTCTCGTTTGGTCATAGATCTGACAGATAATTTCTTCCAGGATACACTTACTTGCTTATGATTATCACCATTTATTTGAATCACACATGCACTTTGAGTTTATCTTGGTAGGTGCCCTTAGTGGAGACAGGAAATGATGAGGGGCTGTAGTGGTGTGTGGTTGAAAGGGAGACAGAACACATATATCTAGCCTCATCTTCCTTCCCCACCCTCCCACACACATACCTTTCTCCAAAAGAGAATTTCATTCCTGCTAGGTGCTTTTTTCAGAAGTAGATCTGGAGGTCTGCAAGACAGAGCACCAGGACTAGTCAGGAAAACCTGAGTTCAAAAATGCAGCCTCAGACACTATCTGTATAACCCTGGGCAAGTCACTTAACCTTGTTTGCCTCAGTTTCCTCGTCTGTAAAATGAGTTGGCAGAGGAAATGCAAGCTTCTCTAGATCTATGCCAAGAAATCACCAAATGCATCACAACGAGTTGTAATGACTGACAGGACGGAGTAATAATGACAAAAACATACACAATGTTATGTATTGAAAATATGAAAAAAGTTATTAACCAGTTAGACATGTTAATTCGGTCAAATGCATTTCTAAATTATGCTACATAGAAAATAATTAATCTTATTACCTTTAGTATTTCATACTAATCACATCAAAAATCCAGTATAGAGGTGTATATTCAGTGTACTTTCACTCCTGTGGTTTCAGGAAGATGCAGAATAGTCTTGCGTTATTTGGATTTCTTTTCCTTTGTATTTGAAGGTCTTTCTCTTGATTTCTTGTGTGGCGGACAGCCTGCGTCCCCATAAGGCTCGGTGATGTGGTGAAGAAGAAAGACACGGGAGGTGGGCAAAGATAGACCAATTCTGTTTATTGATCTAAGGGTCAAGATATTTATAGACAGAAACTGCAAACCTACGTGATCTTCTGCTCGTCTCCTGTCCTAGTGATGTGGTCAGTCTTATTGGCTTAAAGACTGTTAGCCTAGAGGGCATCTATTTTACATATCCCTTGTTTTCTGTAATTCCCATGTTTGTATCACGGAGACAGCAACATCCAGGGGGCATGGAGAGCCATTCCAGATGATAATGAGCACAGTCTCAAAGAACAGATTCCCCGAAGGTCTATCCTGAACTTGTCAACCGCACTCCATCCTGGCCCTCAACCTTCTTGAAGAATTTGTTGGGTTGTCATTAGAACTAATAAGTCTAACCACTATGATTTTGATGTTTGCAGCATTTTTTTCTAAGAAGTCATCTGTGGATTCTTTCAAAGGAAGTTTTACAATTGACAGAAGTACTGGAAAGTTTTCTAGTATTTCCTGTATTGTACTGTTCAGATTTTTTTACTTATTATATTTGTCTGGGAGACCTATAATCTTTAAATTGTCTCCTTTTTTGCCCTGTCTTCTAGATCACTATGTCTATATGGAAATCATGTTTCCTTTTAATGTCATTGCTGTGTTGCTTCTTTCCTAGATCGATACTTCTCAAACTGTGGGTTTTGGCTCAGGTCTCTACATATTTGAGATGTGAGAACTTGATCTGTGAAAGTTTACTAAAATAAAAAAATTTTCTTTGTGTTCTAATTATCTTCTATTTTGGCTGCATTGTACTGGTTTGCATAAACCCGTTTTATTTTCATGTAATCAAAATTACCCATTTTATCTCCTGTTAGCCTTTATCTCTTGTTTGGTCATGGGCTTTTTCTCTACCCATAGATCTGACAGGTAGTTTCTTCCAAACTATATAATTTGCTTATGATTATCACTGTTTATCAAAATCACACACTCACTTTGAGCTTATCTTGGTAGATGTTATGAGTGTGTGTTCATCCTTCATTGCCAAAGAAGACCATGCCATCAGAGAAATAATGACATGATTTGCATTTGACTTTGTTTTGAGTGAGGGAGGGCTGTGCAGGTCACCAGCCTCACTTCTCCTCCAGAGCCATCTGAATCCAGTGACCAGATATTCATGAGGATGACTGGAGATGACCCAGGATGAGGCAATTGGGATTAAGTGACTTGCCCAAGGTCACACAGCTAGTGAGTGTCAAGTGTCTGAGGTAACATTTGAACTCAGGTCCTCCTGACTCCTGCACTGGTGCTCTATCTAATGCACCACCTAGCTGCTCCAGTAGATGGTACAAGATGCTGGTAAATGCCGATTTCTGCCAGACTATTTTCCAGGGTTAAACCAAGCTGTCCTCACCTTGAAGGTGGCAGCTGCCAAATTTTATTCTGGCTCCTTGGTATTGAAACTTTCTTCTGGGCTACTAACAGCTTTTTTTCCTTTTACCTGGATTCTCTGTCAATCCTGGGAGTTTTCATTTTGGGGTTTCTTTCAGGAGGTGATCAGTGGATTCTTTCTATTATCTGGTTCTAAGAGTTCTGGGCAGTTTTCACTTATAATTTCTTGAACTATGATATGTAGGATTTTTTTCATGGTTTTCAGATAGTCTAATATTAAATTATCTCTCTTTAATCTGTTTTCCAGATCAGTTGCTTTCAATTTTATTTTTCTCACATTTGTTTTTCAATTTTATAATTCTGTTTTACTATTTCTTATTGTCTCATTGGATTATGTGTTTGTGTTTGGTTCGTTCTAATCTCCAGGGCATTTAGGTCTTGTGCTGGGATTTCCACACAGATTTTCAGCTGTCAATATTTTTTTTGCCATTCTTTTCTTCTTAGCTATTCTACTTTGTCTCTAATTTCATTTCTTCCAGGTATTCTTGTACTCCTTGTGGTTCAGATATTTTTTGTTCTTGAGGTTTAATTAAACTCATGAGACTGCTCTCTTTTTCAGGGCTTACCCCTTGGGCATTTCTCAGCCAGTTCTGCCATTAGATCACCATGCTATATAAAACACCACAATAAAAAACCACAGTTGTTATGGAGGAAATGGAATTAGAAACACAATATTTCCAGCCACGAATATCTATTTTGTGACAATCTATCATTTTCTCTGATGGTCCATAATTCCTTTATGACTGTTGCTTGAGAGATATCACATGTCCTCATTTCTTTCAAAATGTTTTATTTCAATCTTCTATTTAACACTTAAAGTCTTCCTTTTGCATATACTGCTTGACATTTTTGAACCACGATGCTTACAGATATTGGGGATGTTGGATCAGTGGGGGTTTTTTAATATAAAAAGGCTCACAAATGCAAAAGAATAGCAAAAGGCAGCCTTATAGGATAACCCATGAATGTGGTGAACTGAGGTAGGTGTTTGAGGTGTGTGTGTATGTGTGTTTTCTGTGTTTCTATAAGGCTTGGTTCAGCTTGTGCAGTCACACAAAAGTGTACCAAAGCAAACATGCAATTAATATTGTGCTCAAATTATTCCCTAATATATCAATTGTATCATGACAAATTATGTTTTCAGAACAAGTGTTCTAGCAGAACTGACTGTGTTTGGAATTTTCCTTGGTTCTGTCATCTAAGTATCTTCACTATCAGTCTAGGTTGAGGGGACTGTGCTTGGGTCCTGATCTGATCTGGCACTCTTTAGATCAGAAGGGCCTGCCTAATCCTAATCCTAACCCTTAGTGTAGTGGCCAAGACTAAGTCTCTCCTTCATGAGTCTGCAGGCTGTTCCAGTGCTGATCTCCCACCATAGAGCTCTGAGATACCCCACTTTACCTGGGCTCCCCCCAGCTGCTGGGCCTTGGGATCTGATCTTTGCCCAAGGTCTTTCTCCAGTTTTAGGGCTTAGGGCTGTTTCCTCCCATGTTGGCTGTGGCAGGGCCATGCTGGGCTAGAAACACCTGTCCAGATACCCCAGGGGTGTGTTCTGCTTTAGAACTTTCCAGTTCAAGACTTTTTGTCTCTGGTCTGCATGGAATCTACAGGGGATTCTCCAGTCATTTTTAGCTGGTTTTTCTTTTTGGAGAGGGGAGGGTTTACAGTTGGGTTTCTCTGAGTCTTAGCATAGCTGTCAACTTCCCACACCCCACCCCTACCCTGACCCCATCTGGCCTTTAAGGCCCTTAACAACCTCACCTGATAATCATTTAATATCATTTTTTTTGGACCTTAATAAGGGCCAGAGCCTAGCCTCAATTAACCAACTAGAAGAAAATCCTGGACCTAACAGCTTCTTTGTTCTCTGAGTAAACTCAGAGGATACTTCTTCCTATGTCAACAAGGCCAGATGGGGCCAACTTAACATTCTTTAACCCATGACACTATCTTGAATAATGGGACTTTTCCCACATATTAACATTTTGTGGACATATACTATGTTATGACATGTTAATAGTAAAGAAAACAGATATCCTGGGTCATAATTTCAATTGACACTTTGTCAATTCTCTTATCTTTTTGTATTTACCACCTATTCAATTAAGAAAATTCCTTTCTCATGGTGCAGTTGAGCACATAGAGAGCCCATAAACCTGAGGGCCGCAGATTTCCTGGGATTGTCCTAAAACGTATTTAAGTCTAGTCATTCTTATATCAGACAGAAGTTTCCTTTTGGCTCCATGATCATGGAGCTAGCTTTAAGGGAATAAACAATGTAGATTTACATATCACCTAGCCTGTTTGCCTCTTTAACCAAACTTTCAGGTCGACACACCCTATGCCCCACGTGCCACACAATTATTTCAGCCAAATTAGCTTATTTGCTTTCCCCCCTCTACATCATTCCATCTCACACCCCTGTGCTTTTGTAAAGGCTGTCCCCCATGCTAGGCATACCCAGAGGTGTTGTGAGGCTTAAATAAGTTGATGGAGACCTGGTGAGAGTAACATGAGGAGGAAGAGGATAACTAGCACTTTAAGGTTGGCAAAGTGCTTTTCACCCATCATCTTATTTATTTTTATCACTGACTTCTTTCCCTGAGCTTTCTACTGCATTCCTGCTGAGCTCAGGCAATGCTTATAGAGCAAGAGAGGGGTGTGCTGGTAAATGTTTAACAACCAGGCTGTCTGGAAGACAAAATATATAAGTACACATGCTTTTAAATTTCATCTTCATTATGAACACATTCTTCAGTCTATATAATCAACAAAACAAAAAATCAGGTCCTAACTTGTATCAATTGTTTACTCTCTCTTCAGTGATCACAGGAAACTTCTTTCCTTCCAGAACACACAGTCTAGCATCTCACCAGCTCTTCATGGGGTTTTCTTTGTAACATATCACTTTTGTTTGCTCTAAAGAGGAAGATGTTTCACTTTACCTTCTCTCTTTCTCCTCATGTATCTCTGATCGGTCACGTAACTTCTCTGATCCCATAGGGAAAAGCAATTCAAAGTGACATGTTTCTCAACTTTATTCCAATTGCAAATATAAGAAGCTCTCCTTATTATTGCATTGGGCTTTTCATGACTGTGGTTCTAAGTGTTGTCTTTGACACTGAGAAGGTTCTTTATATTTTGGTTTCCTCCCGTAAATTTCAGCTCTAAGTCCTATGACTTTTGATGCTTTAGGTGTTGGTGACATTCCAGGATGTGGCTGTGGACTTCACCCCGGAGGAGTGGAGCCTCTTGGACCGTCCTCAGAAGGAGTTGTATGAGGAGGTCATGTTGGAGAATGCCTGGAACCTGCTGTCCCTGGGTAAGGACACTTCTCCTGATAACTCTGAAACTACTACGGTAAGGACTGCCTTCATGCCTTTTGTAGCGGGCAGTGTTTCTAGCATTTATCAGTGATGAGAAAGGTCAAAGTGCTGATCTCTTGTGTCCAAGAGACAGGATTCTCCTGCTGCCTGGTTTTCCTCTAAAAGGCCTTTACAATGTGTGAGAGAAAGCTAGGAATTTCCTTTGTTGCCTGTGAAGCTGTCCCTTACTAGTTTTGGGAAGCCTAAGATCTAAGATCAAACTGGTGTTGAAGAATCTCAGACTAATTTCAGAGGTTGTACCTAGTCTGACCTCTCCTTGAACATGAATTTTGTCTGCCAGATTTCTGAAAACTGCTCAGGCAGTTTTTCCTTGGAGATGGGCAGTGCAGGGAAGCCCTTATGTCCCAACGTGTAACTCCTTTTTCTTTGGGTTGGGTCTGGTCTTTGGAAGGTTCTTCTTATTCACAGGCATAGATTTGCACCTCACTCCTCCTAGTCTTACTCTCAGAAATCTAATATAGCAAGTGTGTCCTTGTTCTCCCTTTATACCTTCCCAGAATTCCATGGCAAATGGTGGGAAAAGAAGGAATTAAGTATACTTATTATATTCCAGGCACTGTGCTAAAGGCTTTTGTTTTTTAACAAATATTATCTATTTTTATCCTTATAACATGCCTAAATGAATTAAATGAAATTATTATCCTCATTTGACAATTGAGGAAACTGAGGCAAACAGAGGTTAAGTGACTTGCCTGGGGCACTTAACTAGTAAGTTTTTGACACCAGATTTGAACTCAAAACTTCCTGAATCCAGGACAAAGTTCTTTCTCCACTTTACTATCAGCTGCCTCTTAATTTCTAGATAATGGAATCTGTGGATTCAACCCATCCTTCTATGAGGGAAGTGGAGAAAACAGAATTTGCTGCTTCCAAATTGACTTCCCATCCCCCATCAAGGCTCCCAACAGTAAATATCATGGGAAAGGTTCTTGAGGCATCCTGGGAACCCTCCTGTGACCCTTATTTCATGCCCTCTTTCCCTAAAGAGAACTGAGTTACCAGTATTTCTTCATCCTCATCGTTCCTTATTCCTGTGCCCAGGACTTCCAGTTCCCAGAGAAGGTCTGATCTCCTGCTTTGCAGGAGGAGAAGCACCATGGACACTGGATCAAGAAGACCCTAGAACCTCCTGTGCAGGTGAGTGAGGGGAAGGCAAGTCCGTGAGGGCTGTTATCACAAGGGTAGCTACATGTCACAGTGAAGGGAGTGCTAGACTTGGGGGCAGGAAGACCTGACTTGAAATTCTTTTTCTGACACTTTTTAACAGTAGAATCCCAGGAAAGTCACTGAACCTCAGATTCTGTGGTGTGTTTAGCTGGGGCTTTACAGAAGGTAAGGGGAGCATTCCAGGCATGAGGGGCAGCCAGGGAAAGCCCATGGAGACTGGAGATGGTTTGTCCTGTTCAAGGCATAGTAAGGAGGCCTTTGCTCCAGGATTATAGTATATGTGGAGGGGGAGTAAGATGAAAGAAGCCTGGAAAGGGAGGAGAGCAGGAGATGAGGAAGGCCCCTAACAGCCCAACAGAGGATTCTACACGTCATCCTGGTACTAGGGAGCCATTGCAATTTATTGAGGAAGCATTGACTGACAGCTGGGTAGAGCATTGACTGGTCTAGGGAGACTCGAGACAGTGAGACCAAACTGTAGGCTTTTTGCAATACTGCATAGTATGAGTGTGAGAGATGATGAGGAGTGGATGACCTCTGTTTTATGAGTCTGGATAATCAGGGTGACCTGGATAGTGTTAGGAAAGTAAGAAGATGGGAGGGTTGGGGGAAAGATAATGAGGTTAGTTTGGGACATGGTAGGAGGAGAACCCAAAGAAAGGAGTATCACTGAAACCTAGGGAGAAGACAGTGTCAAGGAAAAGGGGATAAGTGACAGTGTAAGAAGCTGCTGAGAGGTCAAGAAGAATGAGGATTAGGAAAAGATCTTTTGGTTTAGCAATTAGGAGATCACTGGTAACAGTTCCAGTGCAAGTCAAGACATCACCTTTGTCGTCATTGGTCCTCTTGGAGAACAAAGGCCAAGCAGCAAGTAGTAGCCACCCTCTGGGGCCCCAACCTTCCAACTCCACTTGGGCAGTGCTACTAATTCTTTTCCTCCTCCTCTTCATTCTCATTCTCTTCCTCTTCCTCCTCTTTTTCTTTTTCCTTCTTGCCTTCTTCCTTTTCTTCTCTTTCTCCTTCTTTTATCATCATGGTCCCTCTGTCCATGTGGGGAGTCATACTCTTCCATGTGGGTATGTTGTCCAAAGGAATGATTTTTTGGTTGCTTATATTTTGTAAGATATTTTGAGGTGTGAGGACTAATTTTAAAAAATTCTTATTTATCGTTTTTACCCTAAAAGCTGGGACAATTAACTCTTCGACTTGTGCAGTGCTCATTTATGATTTCTTGAAATAATAGCTCTGGAATAACAGGCTTTTAAAAAGCCCATTGGGATTTAAATGGAGCTACTTGGTTATTCCTTTAAACTGAAATCACTCTGGCTTTCATTGAACGTCCAATTATGAGTCCCAGCCCAATTCTCTCCAGTTCATTATTTGGGTTTTGACAGCTAGGAGTGAATGTAAATAGCAATTGTTTTCTGTTCTGGCTAGAAACTCTGACAGTCTTCTCTTCCCAGACTGATTCTTGTGTGATGTCAAATGAGGACATCTTCTGTCTCAGTTTTTCCCTAGCCCATAATCATCGAATGGGCATTGCCCTCAGACAAAGTGAAGACCTAGGAAAGACCTCAGTTTAAAAAGGCCAAGTTCACCCACCACAGCCTGGGCCATAGTTGGTCTTCTTGACTTTTGTCTTGTCATTGGACTCTGATGACTCTGGAAGAGAGAGGGAGGCTGATGACTTCACACATCTCTGCCTCACTTCAGTCTAACTCACCTGCTAATCAGTACATCACCGTCTTGATGTCATTGGTCCTCTTCTGAGAATGAAGGATGAGCCACAACAAGAAATGACAAGCAGAATGCTCTCAGAAAAACCTGGAAAGACCTCCCTGAAATGATGCAAGGGGAAGTAAACAGAACCAGAAGAACAGTGTACACAGCAACAGCGAGACTGTATGAAGATCAGCTACAAATGACTTAGTTATTCTCAGCAATGCACCTTCTAAGACAATTCTGAAGGGCTTAGGATGAAAAGCGCTAATCCACCTCCAGAGAAAGAACTGACGGAATCTGAATGCAGATCAAAGCAGACTTTTATTTTTAAGCTTTATCATTCTTGGAGTTTTTTGCCTGTCTTTTCTTTTACAACATGACTAATATGGAAACAGGTTTTGCATGATTGCACATGTATAACCTATGTCAAATTGCTTGCCTTCTTGATGAAGGGGGAGGGGAGGGAGGTAGAAAATTTGGAACTCAAAGTTTTAAGAAACAGATGTTAAAAATTGTCTTTACATATCATTGGGCAAAATAAAATATTAAACAATTTTTAAAAAATGTCTGAACTCAAATTAATTTTGTGTAGTACATTTCTCATGCTATTCTTTTGGCTCATACTTATAGAGCAGTACCTCTAAAAGGATACTGCAGATGTGCCAAGTGTACTACTTGCACTGCTTACAAATACAAACAAGTGAATATGTAATAATAAAATATTTTTTTTGAAGGAAGTACAATGGAAAAAGGCAGTCTAGTATTGTGGATAGACCTTGTCCAGTCAGAGGATTTGAATTTTAGTCTCATTGGTGGGAATGTAGGTCAGGTCATTCTGTCATCATGAGTTTATGGCCTGAGTTGGGAATGTATTAATAATTCCAGTCTTGCCTATGTTGCAGGATCCATGTTATAAGAAAAGCTCTTTGTAAGTTAAATCATCCCAGGGTTGTGTGGTAATGGCATTTTCAAATGATTGATTCTGCCCATTTAAGTTGGAAGACTTTTTTCTTTCTCTAGAGAAATAGATTATAAATTAGTTTACTTTCTATCAGTGGAGCTAAGATTATATATTTGTGTATATGTGTATGTGCCCACAAATAAATAAATAAATATGTGTCTCTTTGTTTCATTCAGATGAAGAGACCAGGCTTGAAACGAGGGGGATTACTGAAAAAGTGAGCATTTCTGTGGAAGAATCACAACAGCAAAGATTCATGAATGATGGTCACTGTGACCTCAGTTTGAGAGAAGCATGTGATTCTGATATCAAGATCAAGACAAAACAAAAGAGCCACTTTGAATTTTGTAAAGATGGAAAGAGTTTCAGAGAATGTTCAGTGCTAATTCACTGTAAGAAAATGACCTCAGGGAATGACTGTTCTCAGAAGAGTAAATGTAGGGAATACTTTACTGAACAGGTAGAACTTTTTGAGTCTCATGAGAAACCTGCAGAAGTGCAGACTTATCAATGTTATGAATGTAAGATGACCTTCAGCTTGAATTCAGACCTAATTAGACATCAGAAAAGTCATAGTGGAAACATACTTTTTATGGGAAATGATGGTGAAAAGGGTTTCTGTCATAATTCAAAATTCATGGACCAACAGAAAATTGACAATGGAAAGAAACATGAATCTAATGAATGTGGCAAAGCCTTTAAGCAACACTCATCTCTTATTCAGCATCAGAAATTTCATATTACTGAAAAGCCACATAAATGTACGGAATGTGGAAAGACCTTCAAGCGACAGTCATTCCTTATTTCCCACCAGAAAATTCATACTAGAGAGAAATCTCATGAATGTGGTAAAGCTTTCAGTGAAAATGCATCCCTTATTTCCCATCAGAGAGTTCACACTGGAGAGAAACCTTATGACTGTAATCATTGTGGAAAGACTTCAGATGCAGTTCTAGTCTTACTAAACATCAGAGAATCCACACTGGAGGGAAATCTTATGAATGTAACCAATGTGGGAGGAACTTCAGACAGAGCTCTAGTCTTGCTGAACATCAGAGAATTCACACTGGAAAGAACCTTTATGAATGTAATCAGTGTGAAAAGACTTTCACAAATGCATCTAATCTTGCTCTACATCAGAGAATCCACACTGGAGAAAAACCTTATAAATGTAATCAATGTGGAAAGACTTTCAGATTTAGCTCCAGTGTTGCTGTACATCAGAGAATCCACACTGGAGAGAAACCTTATGAAAGTAATCAATGTGGGAAGACTTTCAGATGCAGCTCCAGTCTTGTTCTGCATCAGAGAATCCACACTGGAGAAAAACCTTATGAATGTAATCAATGTGGAAAGAGTTTCAGACAGAGTGTCAGTCTTGCTCTACATCAGAGAATCCACACTGGAGAAAAACCTTATGAATGTAATCAATGTGGAAAAGCTTTTAGACACCGCTCTAGTCTTGTTAATCATAAGAGAATCCATACTGGAGAGAGACCTTATGAATGTAATCAGTGTGGAAAGACTTTCAGAGAGAGCTCTGATCTTGCTGAACACAAGAGAATCCACACTGGAGAGAAACCTTATGAATGTAATCAGTGTGGAAAGACTTTCAGAGGAAGCTCCAGTCTTGCTCAACATAAGAGAATCCACAGTGGAGAAAAACCTTATGAATGTAATCAATGTGGAAAGGCTTTCAGATTCAACTTCAAACTTGTTTTACATAGAATGATCCACACTGGAGAAAAACCTTACGAATGTAATCAATGTGGTAAAACCTTCTGGCAACAGTCATCCCTTAACTCCCATCAAAGGACTCATACTGGATAGAAATCTTATGATTGTAATGAAAGAAGTAATTTAAGTGGAGTGTAAAACTTGTTCAGTCATTTTTCAGTTGTGTCCAACTTTTCATGACCCCGTTTTGGATTTCTTGACTAGAGTGGATTTGCCATTTTCTTCTCCACCTTATTTTAAAGATGAGGAAACAGAGGCAAACAGGTTAAGTGACTTGTCTGGGGTCACACAGCTGGTAAATGTCTTTGGCCAGATTTCAATTCAGGTACTTCTGACTCTCCTGGCACACTATCTACTGTGCCTAATAGCTGCCCTTATAACCCTTTTTAGACATCAAAAAATTCATTCTGAGGACAAGCTCTATATTGACTCAATGTGAGAAGACCTTCAGTCAGAAATTATCTCTTTCTTTGCATTAGAAGACTTATAGTGAGCACATGCGAATGTCCTCAGCAAGGATATACCTTTTGATGTATGAGGGACATACCTAGACATCAGAATATTCACATTGGAAAGAAGGCATATGAAAACAGTGATTGTGGGAAAGCCTTGACAATGGAGCTCATACTTGACTGTACATTGGAGAGTATATGCTGGTGGTAAAACTTAAATGAGGAAAGACCTCTTGCTTCAGTACAGATGTAATTAGATGTCCCAGATTTCATACTGTGCATAAATCCTATAAATATAATTAATTTTTCTCTGAAATATTGTTGTTTTTCTGTACTCCTCAATAATATTCCATAGCATTCATATACCTTAATTTCATCAGCCATTGCCCCAGTTCATTAATATTCACTTGTTTCTAGTTCTTTATTGACATAAAAAATTCTGGTACAAATATTTTGGTAACAGTTGGACATTATTTCTGTAATGATTTCTTTAGGCTAGTAGGGGGTACAATGGGTAGATTGCTGCTATTGGGGCTGCAAGTCAGAAGATAAAATTCTTTCTCTGACACTAGTTTTGTGACCCTGGGCAAGTTATTTAATCCATTTCTTCCTCAGTTTTCTCCATCTGTAGAATGTGTTTATTAGGAAGTGGAGCTAAGGTGGCAGAATAATGGCAAGGACTCACCTGGTCTCTCCCAAATTCCCCTCCAAACAACTTTAAAATAATGCCTCACAAACAAATTCTGGAGTGGCAGTACCACGAGAAGTACAGGGTGAAATAATTTTCTAGCTCAAAACAACTTTGAAGGTCAGCAGGAAAGGTCCATCTAGTTGGGGTAAGAGTGAAGCATACTCCAGCTCAGGCTGCGCCCCAGCAAACCAAGAGCAGGCCTCTGGGACAACTGTATCAGTAGTGCCCCAGATCCTCCTTTCAGCTTAGTTCATAAGTGGTAAGAGAATTGAGAACTGGTCAGAAGGGGATTAGACTCTTTGCTGATACTGAATACAGGACTGTATTGTATTATTCAGGGTTACAGGTCCAGGGCAAGGAGGATCACTAGTAAACTAGAGCCTGCAGCTTCAGGGGAATGGAGCCCCTGATTATAGTTCCAGGGCTAAAAAGAATGCTTTTGGTGACTCCAACCAGGGCACAGGCCAGGAGAATAGTAAACACACCTCTACTTATATCATACCACCTTGGAAGTACTTAAAACTTAAAGAGCCCCAGAACCAGCTCTGAAAAAAGTGTCACAAAAATCTGAAGTTTGGGACAGTGCACCCTTCATCCCAGGAACAGAGCCCAGCTTTAACATAAAGTTAAAAGTCAAGAAAGAAGTTGGAAAAGTGAGCAAACAACAAAAACAACTTAACCATAGAAAGTTACTATAGTGACAGGGAAGATCAAAATACAAACTCAGAAGAAGACAGCAAAGTAAAAGTTGCTACATCCAAATCCTCAAAGAAAAATGTGAATTAGTCTCAGTCCCAAAAAGAATACCGGGAAGAGCTCAAAAGGGATTTTTAAAATAAAAAAAAAGAGGTAGAAGAAAAATTGTGGAAAGAAATGGCAGTGATACAATAAAATCATGATGAAAGAGTCAACAGCATGGTAAGAAGGCATAAAATATGCAGAAGAAAATAACACCTTAAAAAATGAGTAGGCCAAATAATTTAAAGGCACAAAACTTCACTGAAGAAAAGAAATCCTTAAAAAGTAGAACTGGCTAAATGGAAGAGGAGGTTCAAAATCTCACTGAAAAAAAGAATTTGGAGAGGAGGAGCCCAGATGGTGGAGTAAAAACAGGAGCTCACTTGAGCTCTCCCCCAAACTGCTCCAAATAGCTGTAAAAATGACTAAACAAATTCTAGAACAGCAGAACCCACAAACTGACAGAGGGAAACAACTGTCCAGCCCAAGGCAAGCTGGTAGGCTGATGGGAAGGGTCTCTCGCACGGGGCTGGGAGCAGAGCACAGTCCAGCATGGGCCTCATGCCAGCACAGAAGGGATAGAGCAGGCCTCAGGGCATTGAATCACCAGCAGCTGAGGTGATTTCCAGACTTCTCAACCCCAAAATGCCAAAGACAATTTAGAAAGTGGGAGGGCTCTGTCAGACCTGGGGGAGAGAGCAGTTGAGCAGAGGAGGATTGCAGGGATCACTTTGCTGGCTCTGAGGCAGGATTCTCTTGCTTTGCCTTGCTTGGATCTGAGTTGCAGTCCTGGGATGAAGAGGAGCACTGGTGTGGGGAAGCTTGTGGCTGCAGTGGAGAGGGAATCCTCCTCACAGTTCCAAGGCAGAAAAGAGTGCTTGTCACTCGCAGACAAGAGCTTAGGCCAGGGGATTAGACACTCTCCTTTGATCTTACAACCTTGGATGAACTGAAAATTTACATGTCTCTAGAAATATCTCTGAAAACAGCTGCACAAAATTCCTGAAGCTTGGGACAGCACGCTCTCTTCTCTAGAGGCAAGTATTACCTTAACAAAGAGTTAAAAAGTCAAGTATATTGACTGGGAAAATGACCAGAGGAAAAAACCTCAGACTGTAGAATCTTACTTTGGTGACAAGGAAGATCAAAGTATACAAGCAGAAGAAGACAACAAAGTCAAAGCGCCTACAGCCAAAGCCTACAAGAAAAATATGAATTGGCCTCAGGCCATGTAGCAACTCAAAAAGAATTTTGAAAATCAATTAAGGGAAATAGAGGAAATATTGGGAAGAGAAATGAGAGTGATGCAAGACAGTGATGAAAAATGAGTCAACAACTTGCTAAAGGAGACACAAAAATGCTGAAAAAAATAACACGTTAAAAAATAGATTAACCCAAATGGCAAAAGAGGCATAAAAAGCCAATGAGAAGAAAGCTCACTGAAGAAAATAATTCCTTCACAATTAGAATGGAGCAAATGGAAGCCAATGACTCTATGAGAACTCAAAAAATTATAAAACAGAACCAAAAGAATGAAAAGATAGAAGACAACAAAAATAGAAGACAACAAAATATCTCATTGGAAAAACCACTGACTTGAAAAATAGATCCAGGAGAAAGAATTAAAAAATTTTTGGACTACCTGAAAGCCATGATTAAATAAAGAGCCCAGACATCTTTCAAGAAATTATCAAGGAAAACTGCCCTGATATTCTAGAACCAGAGGATAAAGTAGAAATGGAAAGAATTTACTGATAACCTCTTGAAAGAGATACCAAAAGGAAAACTCCTAGGAATTTTGTAGCCAAATCTGAGAGTTCTCAGGGAAAGGAGAAAACATTGCAAGCAGCCAGAAAGAAACAATTCAAGTATTGTGGAAACACGATCAGGATAAGACAAGATCTAGTAGCTTCTATGTTAAGGAATTGCAGGGCTTGGAATATGATATTCCAAAGGTCTAAGGAGATAGGATTGAAACCAAGAATCACCCACCCAGTAAAACTGAATATAATACTTCAGGGGAAAAAATGAACATTTGGTGAAATAGAGGACTTTCAAGCACTCTTGATGAAAAGACCAGTGCTGAATAGAAAATGTGACTTTCAAATACAAGACTCAAAAGAAGTATGAAAAGGTAAGCAAGAAATAGAAATCATATGGGACTTATTAAAGTTGAACTGTCTATATTCCTACATGAAAAGATAAAAAAAGAATTCCTTTTTTTAACTGGACTTTTTTTTATTTTAAATTTATTTTTAGTGTTCAAAAATTCACTTCCTGAACTTTTTAGTTTTAAATTTTTTTCCCCCTCTCTCCCCTCCAACCTCAAGATGGTGTGCAATCTGAAACAGGTTGTACATATACATTCACATTAAACATTTTCACATTAGTCATGCTGTAAAAAAGAATCAATGGGAGAAATCACAAGAAAGAAGAAACAAACCAAAAGAAAAAAGAGCTCACATAGTCTGCTTTGACCTGCATTCAGACTCCAAAGTTCTTTTTCTGGATGTGAATAGAATTTTTCATCATGAGTCTTTTGAAGTTGTCTTAGATCCTTGCATTGCTGAAAAGAGCCAAGTCTATGAAAGTTAGTCATTACACGATGTGGCTTTTACTGTGCACAACGTTCTCATCGTTCTGCCCATTTCATTCAGCATCAGCTCATATAAGTCCGTGTTTTTCTGAAATCTGCCTGCTCATCATTTCTTATGCAATATTCCATTGCATTCATATACTACAGCTTATTTAGCCATTCCCTCGTGGATGGGCATTCCCTCAGTTTCCAATTCTTGTCCACCACAAAAAATATTTCTGTATATATGGGTACTTTCCCCACATTTATGATCTTTTTTGGGATTCAGACCTAGAAGTGGTATTGCTGGATCAAAGGGTATGCATGGTTTTATAGCCCTTTGGGCATAGTTCCCAATTGCTTTCCAGAATGGTTGGATCAGTTCACAACTCCACCAACAGTTCATTAATGTTCCAGTTTTTGCAGTCTCCTCCAGCATTTATTATTTTCCTGTTTTGTCATGTTAGCCAGTTTGATAGGTGTGATGTGGTACCTCTTGATTTGCATTTCTCTAATAGTGATTCAGAGCATATTTTCATATGACTATAGATAGCTTTAATTTCTTGATTTGAAAACTGCCTGTTCCTATCCTTTGACCATTTATTAATTAGGTAATGACTTGTATTCTTATAAATTTGAAAGAATTCTTTAAAAATTACAATTGGGCAGATGAGGTATCAAGAAACAATAAAACAAAACTAAAAGAATGAAAACATGGAAGACTGAAATATCTCATTGGAAAAACAACTGACCTGGAAAATAGATAAATAATAAAAGAGGATACAAACAGGCAGTTTTTAGATGAAAAAATTAAATCTAAAGTCATAAGAAAAAATGTTCTAATTAACTATTAATTAGAAAAATTACATTAAAACAATTCTGAATTATCACTTTACCCCATCAGAAAAAAGATGACAAATGTTGGAGGGGATTTGGGATACTAAGGCCCCGTTCATGGAGTTGTGAATTCATTCAGTCATTCTGGAGAGATTAAAAACAAAAAGAAAAGGACCTATGAACCTGTATGTACAAATATATAGTAACTCATTTCTGGGTGGCAAAAAAATTGGAAATTAAGGGAATGCCCATCAATTGGAAATGACTCAGTAAGTTCTGGTATATGATTTTGATGCAGTACTATTGTGCTATGAGAAATGATGAGCAGGATGCTCTCAGAAAAACTTGGAAAAGGCTTACATGAATTGATGCAAAATGAAGTGAGCAGAACCAGAACATTGTACATAATAGTAGCAATATATGATCCACGGTGAATGACTTAGCACTACAGTGATACAAGTCAAAGGATTTATGATGAAAAAATGCTATCCATCACCAGAGAAAGAACTGATGGGAGTCTGAATGCAGACTTTTTTACTTTATTTTCCTTTTTTGCATGTGTTTTCTTTCACATTGTGACTGATATGGAAATGTTTTGCATGACTTTACATGTGTAACCTATTTCAAATTGCTTGCCTTCTCAGTGAAGGGGGAGGATTAGGGGAGAGGGGACAAATTTGGAACTTAAAGCTTTTAAAAATATTAAAAAATATTTTTACATGTAATTGTGAATTTAAAAAAAATGTGTATACTAATAACCCCTACTTCTTAGGGATGGTTTGTCCTGTTCAAAGTCTAGAAAGGAGGCCTTTGCTGTTGGATTATAGCATATGTGGAGGGGGAGTAAGATGAAAGATGACTGGAAAGAGAGGAGAAGGGCAGATGAAAAAGGCTCCTAACAGCCCAACAGAGGGCTATATATGTCATCCTGGTGCTAGGGAGCCATTGAAGTTTATTGAGGAGGCAATGTCATGGCCAGATGTAAGCTTTAGGAAGGTTTATTTGGCAGAGTTTATTTGGGTAGAGCATTGACTGGTTTAGGGAGAGAATCGAGATAGTGAGACCAAACAGCAAACTTTTTCAACACTGCAGGTGTAAGGTAATTGGAGTCTGAACCTAGAAGGTGGCTGTATTGGGAGCTAAGGGGGGATGTATGTGAGAGATGTTACCAAGGTGGGGTCAACAGGACTTTCCAAAAGACTGATATTGGCACAAGGCACCTAGTAGTACAAGAGCTGGGAGACAGTTTGGGAGAGATCTTAATAGGAGATAAAACAGGGTAAATTACTGAAGAACAGACAAGGGAGAAAAAGGCTGGAGAAGAGAACAGAGAAACATCTATCTGACATAATATAACCCCTTCAGCCTCAGGGAAAACTCAAACTGAGAGGGAAGTTTTTCTCCCCTTCAGTTTTCTGTGGGGTGTTCTGGCTAACTGAGGAAACAGAGAGGTAAGAGGGACATTCCCCTCCCCCCACATCTCTATAAATTCAGATGCTTGGAAAATAGATTAAATTTGTGTCTCCAGACAACTGACTTTTAAAATGACTACAGCAGTGAAAGTTTTAAGGAAGCTAAGCACTGCAGTGCCCAAGGAAGACCATCAATGACCAATGGTGAAACACATTTCCCACCACTTGACAGGAAGGTGATGGTTCAGAAACTTAATGAGACCTTGATCTGCAGAGAAGACCAAGGAGCAGATCTGCTCTGCTTGACTCTGATTGACCAGGAAGGAGAAGTTGGTGAGAGTGGGAGAGAAGAAAGATCCCAGCTCTTTTGGTTTCTAGCATGTAGAGAGATGAGTGACAATTCCAACTTCTCTCCAAGTCCTGTTCTCACCACCTCTATCTTTACAGAACTTTTCTCCCTTTATAGACTTGTCCAAGGTCACACAGGGTGTAAGGGTCAAAGACCAAATTTAAAACGAAGTCCTAGGACTCTAAAGCCAGTATCCTTTCCATTGTTGTACAAAAATTGAGGGGATCAATTGAAGTTTTGTTTGCTTGCTTTTAAGAATGTGGGAGCCTGCAGTTGACAAATGGTCAAAGGATATGAACAGGAAATTTTCAGATGAAGAAATTAAAGCTAAGTATAGTCATTAGAAAAAATGCTCTAAATCACTATTGATTAGAGAAGTACAAATTAAGACAACTCTGAGGTACCACCTTACACTTATCAAATTACCTTATATGACAGAAAAGGAAAATGGTGACTATTGCAGAAAATGTGGGAAAATTGGAACATTGATGCATTGCTGGTGAAGTTGTGAAATGATTCAACTACTCTGGAGAGCAATTAGGCTGTACCCAAAGGGCTATAAAACTGTGCATACCCTTTGACCCAGTAATATCACTTCTAGATCTGTTTCCTAAAGAGATCATAAAAAAGGGAAAGGAACCATATGTACAAAAGTATTTATAGCAACTCTTTATGTGGTGACCAAGAATTGGAAATTGAGGGGATGCCCTGATGGGGCAATGGCTGGACAGTGTTGTGGTATATAAATGTAATGGAATTCTGTTGTGCTATAAGAAATGATGAGCAGGTAGATTTCAGAAAATCCTGGAAAAACTTCTGTTAACTGATGCTGAGAAGGGAAGAGAACCAGAACATTGTACACAGTAACAGCAGCATTGTTCCATGATCAACTTTGATAAGCTTGGTTCTTCTCAGCCATACAGTGATCCAAGACAATTCCAAAAGACTCATGAGGGAAAAGAGTAGCCATATCCAGAGAAGAACTGTGGAGTCTGGATGCAGACGGAAGCAGACTGTTGTCACCTTTTGTTGTTGCTTCTTCTTTCTCATGGTTTTCCCCCTTTTGTTCTGATTCTTCTTTCACAACAGGACTAATGTGGATGTGTTTAATGACTGTACATGTGTAACTTATATCATATTGCTTGCTGCCTTAGGAAGGAGAGAGTGGAGGGAGGGAGTAAAAAGTTTGGAACTCAAAATCTTATAAAAATGAGTGTTGAAAACTTTCTTAACATGTAATTGGAAAAAAAATACTATAAAACCAAACAAGACAAGACAAGAATGAGGGAGCCTGGAAAGAATTAGGAGCTTGCATGATTGTTTTCCCCCTTCTCAGCTAACCTCCTTGAAAAAATAATATGGGATTTGGGGGCTCTTATTTCCTCTCCTCTCACTGTCTTCTCAATCCTCTCTAACCTGGCTGCCATCATTCAACTGAAACTTCTCTCCAAAGATACCAGTGATGTTGTCCCTTGCTAACTCTCATGTCCTCTTATCAATCCTCATCCTTCTTCACTTGGCTACCTCATTTCACAACGCTGACCACCTTCTCCTGCATTTCATCTGCTGTCTCGGTTGTCATGACATTGTTTTCTCCTGGCTCTCTATCGACTACCCCTTCTGAATCACTTTTATTGGTTTTCCTTGCGCTGTTGGTGTCTCCTAAAGCTCTGTCCTGGACTCATTTCTCTTTCCTCTAAGCACTCTCATTTGGTGACCTCCTTGACTCAATTCTCTCTATGTTGATGATTCTCAAATTAATTTATCTAGCCCAAGTCTCTCCTCTTTCATGGGGCAGCTATGTGGCTTAGTGGATAGAGCAGTGGACCTAGAGTCAGGAAGACATGACTCCAAATCCTTAGATGTTTATTAGTTATGTGACTTTTGGTAACTCACTTCTCTTTGCCTTAGTCTACTGGAGAAGGAAATGGACAATATGGTCCATGGGGTCACAGATTCAGACATCTTAAACAACAAGTATCCTTCCTTATCTTAAATGCCCTCTAGGACACTTTAAAATTGTTGCCCTGGAGGTAATCAACTCATCTTTAATGACTCTCCCTTGATAGTTTTACCTTCCTTAACTAGTCACTGGGCTGGGCTATCACCAGTTGTCCTAACTTTTTTCTCTTGCCTCTGGACTCCTATGACACTGGAGGAGTCAAGCAGATGACTGCACAGCTCTGCCTCACTTAAATTCCCAGCCTGGTGATGTCCTTGATCCTCTTCAATCACAAAGGATGAATGAAATGTCAGTCAGGCTAAGCCCACCCCTCGAAATGCAGAGAAGTCCAAGATGAGTTGAAGCCAGGAATACTTTATTAGGAGGAAATTCAGACACTAGTGAAGTAGAATCAAAGTACAAAGGAGCCCACTCTAGAAGAGGCAGGGCCAATTTATGCTTGAAAATTAAAAAGGGGAAGTTCAGGGAGGGCTTAGGGGAGAGTTTTCCTCCCAGGAACAGGTAGGACAGAGAAGCAGAATACTCTGCAGGAACAGTTGACCACAAGGCTGGTTTAAGCCAATTTGAGGCCAACAACTCAGCAAGGTCATGCCACAAACACCTGCAAAGGCTTCTGGGAGTGAGTAAAACTTTTGACTACCTGCAGACTCCTGATTGGCTCCTTTCAGTAAACAAACTGACTCCATGTCTGGTAAGGTAACATAGGAAACAGACTTATTAATCTTGGGGGCAATCTCATAAACAAGCAATCTCACCTATGATTATGAGAAATCAGAGAAAAAGAACCAAGTTATGTCTCTACTAGAAAACCTAACATATGACTACTACATATAGACATTTAATCAAGACTTTTGAGAAGAAGTTGGGGGAAGGAGTGAAGGAGGAAGTAATAAAGGAGGTTGAGGTTATTATTGTCCAGTTCTTTCAGTCTTGTCTGACTCTTCATGATCCCATTTGAGGTTTTCTTGGCTAATACTGAAGTGATTTGCCATTTCCTTCTCCAGCTCATTTTACAGATCAGGAAATTGATACAAACAGGGTTAAATGACTTGCTCAGGGTCACACAGCTTTGAATTCGGGAAGGTGAGATTTCCTGACTCCAGGCCCCAAGCTCTGTCCATTGTACCACTAGGAGGATGACTTCAAGGAGGAGGAGTGGATGCCAGAGGAGGTGAGGAAAGAGAAAAGAGAAGACTTGCTGGCCTCAACTTGAGCTGGCTTCATTACTGAATACTCTCAATGTGAGAGTTAGAGAAGGGAACTTAT
Organism: Notamacropus eugenii; assembly: GCF_028372415.1. NCBI lineage: Eukaryota > Metazoa > Chordata > Mammalia > Diprotodontia > Macropodidae > Notamacropus > Notamacropus eugenii. Next base: position 5,747,970 of record NC_092876.1, on the reverse strand, counting down.
TCCTTAAAAGAAGAGACTTCCTTTTCCTCAGTAGGACTTGGGGATGGAGGCCAGAGACAACCAAGGGGATTCTGATGTGTCATGTTTTCGAAATGTATTTGACTGGGGTAGAGAGACTGGAACGGAAAACAAACCAAAGATTAGCTCACTGTTGTGGGGAGGGGAGGAGAAGAGGGGCAGGCTACATTTTATACTGAGGGCACTAGGACCTCTTAAGGCTTTGGTTAATGCTAGGGTTGGCTAACTAGCCTTGGGGTAGCCAGATGCTGAGACACTGAGCAGCTGCTTAGTTTTTACAGGATTTCAACCGCCAACCACAAACTCCATCATCCAAACCCATGAGGCTGCAGAAGTTCACTCTATCAAAGCTGAGAACTCCCAGGCAGAGGAGACCCCCAGATCCCCAGGGCAGAGACAAAAGGACAAACTCCAGACCCAGAGAGTCTCATTCTTTACAACGCCCTACACTCAAAGTCTCCCCACTCGCTGAAATCACTAGATGTCAAACTTAAGATGTTTCCCAGAAACCACTAAGTTCAGTCTGATTTCTTTTTGGATGAAAAAATGGTGGTTAATGGGCTTCCTGCTCACTCCAGGGCAGAGCTTTCATCCATCCATCAGTCTGTGGGTCCACTCCTTGGTTCAGTTTGTCAGTCAGGAAAATAGGCAGTGGCAGCAGTGGCAGTGGCCACAGCAGTGCCTACAGTTACAATTGATTCAGTGACTACGGAGAAATTCAAGGAAGTTTCGGACCCAGAACCAGAGTGAGGAGGGGGTGGGTTTCCAGGTCACTTATCCTCTTTGCCTCTTCTGCCTATTTTTGTAAAGATTCTGGGTCTGGAAGGCAGCATGGCCCGAATTCCAAGTGACAGCCTAACTGGGGCTGGGGATAGGATGAGGGGACGCCTGGGGCTTAGGGCAAACTGTGGCTGTCTGCTCTACTAGAAAGAACTGGAGATATTTCTGGGAAAAGATGGCAAAGGTTAAGCTGGTCCTTTGATCCTTAAGCCAAGAGAACCAAGCCCTGGAGGCTGGAGTCGATCCCTGAAGCCTCCTAGTGGGGGCGGGGAGGGGTGTAGGGAGTGTTCAGGGAGGACTGGGACCTTTGGCGTGATGGCTGCTGAGCCCTTTCCAGGGCTCCTTCCACCTTTGGTGTCTTCATGTTCTGCCTAACTCTCACCTGTGGCTTCAAGAAGCTGCAGCATGCGCAGCAGCCACATGCTGGCAAACCTTTTCCACAGATGAGCCAAACCAGGTTGAGGGTAACCAAGGGTTCTCAAACCCATTGGCTAGTGAGGGAGGTGTCTACCCCAAGCACGTGAAGACTTCATCTAGTGGAATGGGTGGATGAGAACATTTGTTCCAAAGGCCATGAAGGCAGATGAAGCAGGCGGTGTGGAGCACTTAGAGCTTGGTTATACACCAAAGACGCCAAGGCCATCCACTGCATCCTGAACCATCGCCAGTTGCCTTGACTCTATCCTGCCACTGGACTATGATGAATCTGGAGGAGAGAGTGAGTTTGACAACTTCGTGCAACTCTGCCTCACTTAAATCCAGTTTACGCATGGATCGAAAGATATCACCCATCCTAGAGAGATGGGCTGAACACTTCTATAGTGTTTTCAACAGACCATCATCAATCAATGCTGAGGCAATTGACCATTTATCTCAGACTGAAGTCAATCCCTCCTTAGCTGAACTTCCAACTGAAGAAGAGGTTTTGAGGATCATTAGACTCCTTTCATGTGACAAAGTACCTGGTGCTGATTCTATTCCAGCTGAGATTTACAAAGTAAGGGGACCATTGCTCATACAAAAGCTGACTGAAATTTTCCAGGTTATATGGCAAGAGGAGATTATGCCCCAGGAGTTCAAGGATGCCTCCATTGTCCATCCCTATAAAGGTGAATGGGATAGATTGTCCTGCAACAATTACAGGAGGTCTCTCTCTTACTCATTGCTGGCAAAATTCTTGCTAGAGTCTTCCTTAATAGGCTGATCCTTCATCTGGAAGATGGCCATATACCTAAGAGCCAGTGTGGCTTCAGAAAGGACTGAGGAACAGTCAATATGATGTTTGCTGCCTAACAACTTCAGAAGAAATGCCGGGAACAGAACAGAGGTCTGTACACGTTTGTAGATCTGACCAAGGCCTTTGACACAGTTGTGAGGGCTTATGGAAAAAATATCTCAAAATTTCATTGCCCAGAGAAGTTCATTAATATTGTACATCAATTTCATGATGGCATGTTTGCCTGGGTTCTGGATAGTGGACAATACTCTCGTGCCTTCCCAGTCACCAATGGAGTGAAACAGGGCTGTGTGCTTGCTCCCACGCTTTTTAGCATGATGTTTTTGGTCATGTTGTCAAATGTTTTCAATGAGGATGAACTTACTGATGGTAAGTTCTTCAATTTGAAAAGGCTACAGCCAAGACTAAAGTGGAGGGAGGGTTGGTGCATGATTTTCTGTTTGCAGATGATTGTGCACTCAATGCAGTCTCTAAAGCTGAGATGCAACAAAGTATGGATCAATTCTCTGGTGTCTGTGCTAATTTTGACCTAATAATTAACACCAAGAAAACATAGGTGCTCCATCAGTCACCACCACACCATCCATACATGGAACCATAGGTTACAACAAATTGAGAAGTTTTGAATGCTGTGGATAAGTTCACTTACCTTGATACTGTACTTTCCAGGGATGTACACAACGACCATGAGGTTGATGCATGCATTGCCAGAGCTAGCTCAGTGTTTGGGAGGCCCTGAAGAAAAATTTTGGGAGAGAAGAGGTATTAGACTGACTACCAAACTGAAGGTATGCAGTCGTGTTGACCTCATTGTTGTATGCCTGTGAAACATGGACAGTCTACCAGCACCATGCCAAGAAACTGAATCGCTTCCATTTGATTCTGAGGATCACCTGACAGGATAAGGTACCAGACACTGAAGTCCTTGCTTGAGCTGAACTGCCAAGCATTCAGACTATGCTTCAGAGAGTGCAACTCCCATGGGCTGGCCACGTTGTTTGAATGCAAAACATACGCTTGCCAAAAAGACTTTTGTGGAGAACTCATATGGGAGAGGTGATCACATGGTGGTCAGAAGAAGCGATATAAGGACACTCCCAAGGTCTCTCTCAAGAACTTTGGATTTGATTGTGCAACATGGGAGACACTGGCAAAGGATCGCTCAGAATGCCATGCCCCCATCAGAAAGGGTGCTGTGCTCTACAAGCAAAGCAGAATTTGACAGCACAAATTAAATGTAGGATGAGCAAATCTGGAGCATCCACGCCAAATATTCATACGGACTATCTGTGCCCAACCTGTGGTAGAGCATTCTGAGCTTGTATTGGTCTGATCAGCCTCAGCTGGACACATTGAAACTTCACTTATCATGGTGATGTCATTTTGGTCCTCTTTGAAAACAAAGGGCAACAACCATTTCTCTGGCCCCAGGGCCCTCCTGCTCACAGATTTTAAACCTGACCTTGATTGGGCAAATCAGGCTCTGAGCTCAGGGGATCACAGGGAGGACGAGGGAGCTCCTATCAGAAATTGGGGGTGGAGGGTTGTCTGGTGTGGTGAGCTCCAGGTCCCTGGTCTGAGAACGAAGCTGGGGCCTCAGGGAGCCGGACTATGTGGGAGGGTGAGTGCTCTGGGCACTTTCCCAGTCAGGAGAGGTGCACAGCAGCTGAAATGGGTATTTCTGACAGGAGCAAAGAAGGATGGAGAAAGAGGTTCAGAAGTGCTGAGTCTGAGAGCCTGGAGAAGACAAGTGAAGGCATTCCTCCTAGTGCCTGCCCCAGTGAACTCAGGATTTGAGAAGGATGTGGGGTGGATGGTCCCGACTGGGCAATAGTTTCTAGGGGAGAGGCTCCCAAGTCGTTTCATTTCTGCTCTCCTTGAGAATGTTGGGACCAGTGGGAGGGGAGGTGGGGTAAGAGTGAAGGGAAACTATGTCTGGGGGGGATTCTGACATGGACAGAGAGACTGAGTCTGCAGGAATTGTGTCCTGGGGAAGGCAGATCTTACAATGGAGGGGGGCAGGGAGAGGATGTGTCTGAGAATCATCAGTCATCATACTGACTGCTTCCTAGGACACCTGTGAGGGGACACAGCTCTGAGGGGAAATGGGTGCTCGGGGTTTGGGGGACTTTTGTCCTTGGATTCAGGGTCTGGGAAAGATGAGCAGCAAGAAGCTGAGTGGCTTCCAGTGGCCTGCAGTCACTGCACCATCCAAGGGCTGGGGGAGGGGCAGCTCTGGGGCTCGCCGACCTGAAGGATGGAGCTCCTCCCAGGAGCTCTCCTCCCAATGCCCAGGAACTCTCCTCCTGGTCAGTGTAACCCAACAGCCCCCATCCTATGGAGAGCCTGGGTGGGGCAGAAGTAACCAAGTAAGCACAGCCTGGCCTTGCCCCCAGGAGTTTCCAATCTAAATAGAACCAATCACTCTACCATACAAGCACCTGTGATACATCAAACAGAAGTGTGAACAAAGTGCTATTTGAGGCCTGTGGATAGAATAATCATTTCCAGATGAGGTGACATTCATAAGATGGGGACAGTTTTTTTTTCCTATGGGAGTAGGAACTGTTTCTCAGTTATTAACAATTTGGATGGAGGGAAGCTATGCAGACTTAGGGACTTGTCTAAAGGGGAAATCAGGCACTTTCCTGCCTCTAGGGGTGACTGTTTTCCTCAGTGAAATGAATCTCTGGTCCTTACCCTCATTTAGTATGAGGGAGGAATTGATCCTTTTGGAAGAAAAGTCTTTTCATTCCTCTATCCATAATGACCTGGGGACTCCACAAGACATTCAGACTGTTAGAGGGACTTTGGAGATAAAACCTTTCTTTACAGTTAAAAAGATGAGGCCCAAAGAAGGGATAGGATTTGCTCCTCTTCCAACATTAGTAGCAGAAGGAGATTGGACCTGAGGTCTTCTGCTTCTTGATGGAGGGACGGTGAATGGGACAGTTTGGCTGCAATCAAGAGGGCTTGAGGGGCACTGGTGGGACATAAAGCTGGGAGGGCAGGCTGCTGCCCTATCATGGACAATGAGTCCTCAGGGGGACAAAGTGCCCAGTAAGTCAGTGGGGCCACACGCTGTGAGCTGGTCCCCCAGCTCAGCAGGGAAGCCTTCAACACAGTCAGCTGGAATCGTAATAGGGACACCTCATACAGTGGAGAGAGCTAGGGGAGTGGACACAGCGTCTCTTGGTCTGCCTTTGTCTCCCTTCCTGCTCACAACTTTCTTACCTAAAGATCTTCACTCTTTTTAAACTGCTCTCCTCATTTCCCTCCTCTTTGCCTTGAGGCCCAGCCTCTGAATGCTGGCTCCTAACTTTCATTCCCCTCTCCCATCCAGAAGTGAGCACAGGGTGCCATTTAGTCTCTCAGGGTGGGGGGAGTCAGGAAACACTTCCTGTTTATTATATTCACTGTCAGCTCCCTGACCAGTCATGTAGTTAATGAACAAGCTCTTGCTGCCTGCCCAGCTGTGTAGGTAAGGATCCTGGGCTGTACATTGGCTTAGAAAACCACATATGAACATTATTTACATTTTATTGCATCTTTATTTTGTAAAATAGTTCCCAATTCCATTTTATTTATTTTTTTAAATTAATTTATTTATTTAACTTTTAACATTCATTTTAACAAAATTTTGGGTTTCAAATTTTCTCCCCTTTTATCCCCTCCCCCCCAAAACACCAAGCATTCTAATTGCCCCTATGACCAATCTGCTCTCTCTTCTATCCTCCCTCTCTGCCCTTGTCTCCATCTTCTCTTTTGTCCTGTAGGGCCAGATAGCTTTCTATACCCCTTTACCTGTATTTCTTATTTCCTAGTGGCAAGAACATTACTTGACAGTTGCTCCTAACACTTTGAGTTCCAACTTCTTTACCTCCCTCCCTCCCCACCCCTTCCCTTTGGAAGGCAAGCAATTCAATATAGGCCAAATCTGTGTTGTTTTGCAAGTGACTTCCATAATAGTTGTGTTGTATAGGACTAACTGTATTTCCCTCCATCCTATCCTGCCACCCATTTCTTCTATTCTCTTATGATCCTGTCCCTCCCCATGAGTGTCGACCTCAAATTGCTCCCTCCTCCCCAAGTCCTCCCTTCCATCATCCCCCCCACCCTGCTTATCCCCTTATCCCCCACTTTCCTGTATTGTAAGATAGGTTTTCATACCAAAATGAGTGTTCATTTCATTCCTTTCTTTAGTGGAATGTGATGAGAGTAAGCTTCATGTTTTTCTCTCACCTCTCTTTATCCCTCCACTAATAAGTCTTTTGCTTGCCTCTTTTATGAGAGATAATTTGCCCCATTCCATTTCTCCCTTTCTCCTCCCAATATATTTCTCTCTCACTGCTTGATTTCATTTTTTTAAGATATGAGCTGATCCTCTTCAATTCACTCTGTGCACTCTGTCTCTATGTGGGTGTGCATGTGTGCATGTGTGTGTGTGTAATCCCACCCAGTACCCAGATACTGAAAAGTTTCAAGAGTTACAAATATTGTCTTTCCATGTAGGAATGTAAACAATTCAAATTTAGTAAGTCCCTTATGACTTCTCTTTGCTGTTCACCTTTTCATGCTTCTCTTCGTTCTTGTGTTTGAAAGTCAAATTTTCTTTTCAGCTCTGGTCTTTTCATCAAGAATGCTTGAAAGTCCTCTATTTCATTGAAAGACCAAGTTTTCCCCTGAAGTATTATACTCAGTTTTGCTGGGTAGGTGATTCTTGGTTTTAGTGCTAGTTCCTTTGACTTCTGGAATATCCTATTCCATGCCCTTCGATCCCTTAATGTAGAAGCTGCTAGATCTTGTGTTATCCTGATTGTATTTCCACAATACTTGAATTGCTTCTTTCTAGCTGCTTGCAATATCTTCTCCTTGACCTGGGAACTCTGGAATTTGGCCACGATGTTCCTAGGAGTTTCTCTTTTTGGATCTCTTTCAGGCAGTGTTCTGTGGATTCCTTGAATATTTATTTTGCCCTATGGTTCTAGAATCTCAGGGCAGTTTTCCTTGAAAATTTCATGAAAGATGATGTCTAGGCTCTTTTTTTGATCATGGCTTTCAGGTAGTCCCATTATTTTTAAATTGTCTCTCCTGGATCTATTTTCCAGGTCAGTTGTTTTTCCAATGAGATATTTCACATTATCTTCCATTTTTTCATTCTTTTGGTTTTGTTTTGTGATTTCTTGGTTTCTCATAAAGTCATTAGCCTCCATCTGTTCCATTCTAATTTTGAAAGAACTATTTTCTTCAGTGAGCTTTTGAATCTCCTTTTCCATTTGGCTAATTCTGCTTTTGAAAGCATTCTTCTCCTCATTGGCTTTTTGAACCTCTTTTGCCAATTGAGTTAGCCTATTTTTCAAGGTGTTATTTTCTTCAGCATTTTTTTGGGTCTCCTTTAGCAGGGTGCTGACCTGCTGTTCATGCTTTGACTTCATCTCTCTCATTTCTCCTCCCAGTTTTTCCTCCAGCTCTCTAACTTGATTTTCAAAATTCTTGTTGAGCTCTTCCATGGCCTGAGCTCATTGGGTGGGCTGGGATACAGAAGCCTTGACTTCTGTGTCTTTGCCTGATGGTAAGCATTGTTCTTCCTCATCAGAAAGGAAGGGAGGAAATGCCTGTTCACCAAAAAAGTAACCTTCTATAGTCTTATTTCTTTTCCCTTTTCTGGGCATTTTCCCAGCCAGTGACTTGACTTCTGAGTGTCCTCTCCACACCCACCTCACCTCTGGATCCTCCCAGCCAGCACTTGGGGTCTGAGATTCAAATGCTGCTTCCCAGCCTCAGGTCTTTGTGCGGGGGTGGGGCTGCTATTCAGTGTAAGATTAAGTTCAGGTGCTCAAGTGGGGGCAGGGCCGCCTCATGGGCTCAGTTCCCTCAGTGGGTTTATGCAGAGACCTTCAACAATGGATCCAGGGTCCTGCCTGCTTGGGGAGCCCTGGTCTGCTCCCACCTCCGCTTCTGCCTCCCGAGGGGGCCTGAGTTATGGGGGCACCCCACTCCCCTCTCGACCCACCAAAGAGACCCTCTCACCAACCCCCGTCACCTGTGGGTGGAGGGACCCGTGCGGCCGCTGGAGATCCCATCCCTGAAGCCTGCTCGGATCTGCTCGTCTTGGTGCCGTGGCTGCAGCAGGGCTGTGCTTGTCTCCCAGTCCACGGCGCCCAGTCCGCGGCGCAAAGGACCTTTTGCGAGAGGTTTGCAGGTCCCTCTGGAACAGAAATCTCCTTCACTCTAATGTTCTGTGGCCTCTGGTGCCGCAGAATTCGCAGTCAGTTGCTATTTACAGATGTTCTATGGGTTGTGAGTTCGGAGCTATGTGTATGGGCGTCTTTCTACTCCGCTATCTTGGCTCCGCCCCCCCAATTCCATTTTAATGTGCTGTATTTGACACCAGGTCTAGATGATTAAGTTCCAAGGATCAGTTCATCCAAAGGAGAAAGAGGAAGTCTAGAATTTCTGACTTTTTTCATCTTCCTCATTTCCCCCCTTTTTCTTTGGGTTACTCTTTGTTGAGGCAAAGTTTCTTCCCTTCTTGTATTTCCTGGGCCAGCACAATAGTCCAAACAAATCTGGAAAATTAGGAAGTGGTGGCAGGTCTTTTAGAGGACCCCTGGGTCTTTGGGGGTGGGATACTATGGGACCAGGGATTCTGGTTTCCCCATAACAAGGATTAGTTTTCCCTAAAAGGCCACAAAGCTGTCTCTAGGATTCATTGGTTTTTGTCTCCCTTGAAGTGGCTTCCTGGTGACCTGAGGGCTCCTAAAGTCCCTTCCACAGGGAGTTGTGGCTCCTTTCACATGGTGGCTCCTTTGGAGTCACCATGCCCTGTGCTGTTGACCAGACAAGTTTCCACCTGGATAGGAGAGGAGTCCTATCCACTGATAACCATTTCAGATCATTTAAACCCCACTAAGGACCAAAGCCTGAACTAATCATCCAGACATGCTGTGCTCTCTGAGTGAACTAAAACCCCACTTTCCTGTGTCAGCAATTAGAGGACCAGATGAGGCTGAGCAAGTGCATTCTTCCTGCTTGTAAGCACTGAAGGACAGGAAGTCTGGGGACAGGACCCTGGATTGAATAGTGCAACTTTTATCTTGGTATCCTATGGACATATGCTCTACAGGGGAAACACAGATGTGCTGGGATTGTAATTTCAAGGGACACTTGGTCGATTTTCCTGTCTTATTGTATTGACAATCTATTCTACTAAGAAATTTCCTTTCTCATGCTATAGGTAAAAATATATGGAGCCTATACATTTTGAGTGACACAGACATCCTGAGTTGGGATTGTTCTAAAACATATAAAAGCCTTCTCATCCTTTTATCAGTCAGTCAGAATTAAAGCTCTGACTCCTTCTATACGTTCCCTAGCTTAAGGAAATGAGCAACATGAATTTATAGATCCCCTTGCCTGTTGGTCTCTTTTAACCAAACTTATAGATGGACGCCAGAAAAGTGTCACTGTGTCCTTGGGGCATCTCCCTGCTGTGTTAGGGCAAAGTCAACCTTTCTTTAATGTTGAGTGATTTGTGAGGGTTTCATTCCATCCCAACATTGAAATTGAATCAGCTAGCTGTTGTTAAGCACACCCTTACCAGAAAGAGGGGACCAGATCCTGAATAGTTGGGGAAGCATAAGGATGCCAGGAAAGTGCAGGGAATCACTGAAAAGGAGGAAAAGATCAAAGCGAGGCCTTTTGTCTCATTTCTTTCCCTGATGACCTCTTTGTCCTATTATCTCCTCCCTTTGTCCTTGCTCAGAGTGGTCCTAGTGAACTGGGCTCCTGACAGACTGAGCAACCCAACATCAACAAAGCTGTGGCCTTGAATCTGGCTTAGTCACTGATTCCCAGCCTGCAGCCCACAGGAACCAGTGGTAGCTTTGATTTTTTGGTAATGTTCATGTATCTTATTTTGAACTTGTGAAATAAAACAAACTTTTACACAAAATAGTTGAATGAAAAAAGATACTTGGACATGAAAGTGCAAGTCTATTATGTACAAATTGCTATTCCTAGTACATATTTAATAAAGTTACCATATAATTGTTTCCCTTTTTTCTTCCCCTCCCCCACCCTAGAGATAGATACCATTAGACACAAATGTGTGTGTGTGTGTGTGTGTGTGAGTGTGTGTGTGTGTAAGATCATTCTATACAGACTTCTATTCATCAGCTCTTTCTCTGGATGCAGATAGCTTCTTCCTTGATCAGTACCCTGTAGTTAACTTAGGTATTTATAATAGTCAGAAAGACTTAGTCATTCAGAGTTGTTCTTCAAACAACATTGTTGTTGGTGTATACAACGGTTCTGCTCAGTTCCCTCTTCATTATTGCCTGCAGGTCTTTGCATGTTTCCATTATTTCTTATAGCACAGTAGGATTTCATAATAATCATATATCACAACTTGTTCAGCCATTCCCCCATGGATGGGCATCCCCATGACTTCCAGTTCTTGGCCACCACAAAGAGAGTTGCTACAAATATTTGAGAACATGGAGGGTCTTTTCCTTTTCCACAACCATCTTTGGAAAAAGTCCTGGTATTTCTGGGTCATAACTTATCGATGAATTGATTGGTTAGTAGTTATTGTCTCTCATACATATATATGCACACATAGGTATCAGTGTATATACATACACACACACTCATATATAAGAAAGTGCCTAAGGGCACCTAACATACAGGTGTGTTTTCCCCATCATTCTGATACTAGGAAACAAGTCTAGTTCTCAATATTGTTAGAGCCTACAGGATTCTTACTTATCAGTTAAATGCTGAGACAGCTTATCTGAAAAGATTGGTCAGTATGGTGCTACTGACTTGGTTAACTTGGCCAAAAATTAATGCACCCACATTTACCTAATGATATGTTCCCTGACCACTTCTATTGCTGTTTCATCTACCACCTAGATCAGGAAATCTTAACTTGTTTGTGTGCTACTTGGCGAAGCTTTTAATAAATGCCTTCCCAGAATGCTTCTCTGGTTGTTGAAAATTTAAGTCAAAGGAATGATTACATTTCCATTAGGAGTGAGTCAAAATAAAGATGTATTTTTTCCCATCCAAGTTCCCAGACCCCCTGACAATTCTCATCAAATTCCTCAGGGGTCAGTGCACCTCAGGTCAAGAACCCTAGACACAGATAAACAAATGTAACTTCGACTTTGAGGCTGAAATCCCCTTCTCCCTGGAAAGCCTTCCCTCAGTGATCCCAGACTAGCTTTTCTGAACGCCCATGGCTGACCTCGCCTGGGGGGGGAACGGCCCGCAATCCAGGTCCTGGCGTACAAGGAGTCCCTGGGGGTCGGGAGCCCGGGGTTGAGGCTGCAGGGAAGGAAGAGAAGGGCCACAGGGGGCCTTGAGTGCCGAGCACACTCGGGGGCAGCCAGGTGGTACCAGTTCTCTCCAGCGTCTCCTTCCCCACCTCCAGGTGCTTCTTCACGTAGAGGTCTCCGTGTCCGGGACCAGGTAGTCCGGCCTGGCGTAGTAGTATTGATCAACCCCGCGCTTGAAGGCGAACTGGGGGACACCTCGCAGCCATACACGTTCTGGACCCTGTGAACTCCTGCCCCGTCCCGGGCCCCGGAGCAGGGCAGTCAGACTTCCGCTGACTCCACGACGCACCCCCCAACCCGAGACTGCCCCAAAGCGACTCCTTCAGCTCCTCCGTCCCCAGTGGGAGCCGCAGGTGACCGTGGGACGGCTCGGTCCTGGCCTCCCCCACCGAGGTCCATGCCCTCACGTCAGGCACCTCCCGAGCTCTGGTTGAAGTAGCTGCACAGGGTCTGCAGGGTCACTTGGTAAGCCTAGGCCTTCGCCCTGGAGGTCGGCGTGTTCCGTTCCCACTAGCCTGGGTCCACCAGGCCCACGTGCACCATCCACTGCGCCCACAGTTCCATCCTCTGACTCCCGCTGTCGCTGTCCAAGCGCACGAAGTGCTGATCGTCCACGCAGCGCACGGAGGGGAACCGCGGCTCCTCGAGCTCGGACCCTGCAGTGGCGGTGTCGAAATACCTCAGGGAGTGAGAGACTGAGACCTGGGGACCCGGCCCGGGATCAGGGCAGTGACCGCGTAGACTCCACCCCCACGGCCACTGGTCTGCTGCCAAACCCAGTGCGTGATCCATGACCCCACCACACCCGCTCTCAGGAGATGCCTACCTACGATCAGCATCCCAGCCCCTCGGCCCCCAAGGCTGCTAGCACGCTGTGAGGGGATGTAGTGATTCTCGAGATTATAGCGCTTTGAGATCAGCAAAACGCTTTCATTAACAACCCAGGCAGGTCCTAGTGCCCCTTCGTCTAAACCTTGCCCCCTCTCCCGGCCCTCACCTCTAGTCCGCGGCCAGGGTCTCTCAAACTCCGCACCCTCAGGCCCCCACCTTGTGTCCTCACCTGCCACCACCCTCTTCCCTCCCCCACAGTTCCCCCGATCTTACGATCCTCCCTGAAGCTCTTAAACAAAGCTGCTGCTGGTTCTCCGTCCTCTCTCTTGGATGTGGGGGCTCTCGGACAGCTATGCCCCTTCTTAAGGCCCCAGGGCTGTCGCTCCCATTCTCCCTCCAGGCACCTCGGCCTCAATGCCCCTCCTCACCCTCCCAAACTAAGAAACTGACACCAAGCCCCCTGCGCCTTCCTGCCAAGCCCAGCTGAGGGGTGGCCGGCTTCTGGTCCCGGGGCACACACGCACATTCAAGGCTCCATCCTTTCAGCACCACCTTGAGAAACTGGTTCCCTGGGACCCCCCCTCCCCCCCACAGGCTGGGGTCGGAGGAGCTTTCTGTCGCAAAGGCGGCCGCTTCAAACTATTCCCTCCTTCCCTGCCCATGTCTCCAGCAGGGCCAGGGGCCTCCACATAGGAGAGAGAGCACACAGCCTTCCCCGGTCCACAGGCAGAGAAGCACAAGAACCCTGGGGCTGGTTAGCGCTGGGTTTGCACAGGGAGGCATCCCTAACTTCGCAGAGGCTGTGACAGCCAATAACCAATGGAAGGCCAACAGCGTCATTGGTAACTGGGCAGAATCAGCACGCCCAAGTTTGAAATCTGATTCTATGAAGCGCCCTTGTCTCTCTCCCTCCCGTCATCATCCCGGGAGCAAACGGCTCTTGTACTCGAAGCTTGCACTGGAGAAAAAGAAGGTCTCAGCCCTCAACCCTCCCTGCTGACCTTCCAGCCCCCAGCCTTCCTCACTGTGACCTTTCCCCTCCTTAGAAGTTAGGAAAAAACTGTCCCCACCCAAAGTTGCGGGAGTCCCAGGACTGAAGAAATCTGCAGACTGGTTTGTGGTGGGGTGCATTGCCACCTCCACTTTAATGACCTCCATCCCAGCTGGGACTCGGGCAAGCCTGCTAACCTCGCCAGGCCGTGGAGATAAGCAAGCAAGGGACGCAAGAAGACAGAGGAAATCAGAGTCCAGTAAATGGAATTGGGAGTCAGAGACAAGAGTTGTCTCACTGAAAAAGGGACAGTGACGTGCCCCAGTGGATGGGCCTGGAGTCAGCAAGACCTGAGTTCCAATCCAGGCCTCAGACATTTACTAGGTGGGTAAGAGTGGGCAAGTCATTGAACCCTGTGTGCCTCAGTTTCCTCATCTGAAAAATGAGTTGGAGAAGGCAATGGCAAACCACCCCAGTGTCTCTGCCAAGAAAACTCCAAATGGCATCACAAAGAGTCAGACACAACTCAGTAGTGACAAAAGGAAAGAGCTTAATTACTGAGATGGGGAGGAGTACTATTTCAGCATAAGGCTGGTTCTGAACTGCGTGAAATATGAAGGTGTGAATTCCTACTGACCTTTTTTTTTTTTTGGAAACAAAGAACCTAGGTACATTTGGTAAGATTTTTCCTCTTTCTTGTCTCATTCCCCACATAGTAAACCATGAAATTTCATATTTTATGAACAGTGTAAAGTTGTCCCTGGAAAGGATCTTGGAGATAATCTCCTTCATTTTACAGATGGGGAAACTGAAGACCAGTAACATTGAGAGATTTTCCCAAGGTCATTAACATAATAAGAAGCACAGATGAGATGTTCCCCTCCATCCTCTCAGAGCAGATTCATTCCTCTTTCTCCAAGCCCAGGCTGAGCTGGAGACAGTCCTGAATGAGCCTCCTCTGGGAAGGACACCTGAACCCTTCACAGCATGCTGGAGTCAACACTATAGGGAGAGGCAAGGAAAGAGCTGGATAATTCCATTCCTTATCATTTCCTGGTACCAGCCCCTTCAGACCAAGTCCTCTCCTATCTTTCTTCTTTTGATCCCAATGGAGCTTAAAAAAATTTCTCCTTGAACCCCCAACTCTTGTCCTTTTCCATTGTGAGCCCTTCTCCATAGCATGGCTGTCTGGTGTGCCAGTTTTCTAGGGAATATATAGACAAGTCCTGAGCTTTTTCCATTCTTTCAATGACATCTCCCTTTTAAAAGACTAGAATGCAGCCTCCTCAGCTGCTACCACTATCCTGTCAGAATATTCTATGTTCTCTCCCCGCTCCCCATCAATCTCCTCTAAGCAGTAGTTTTGCAAGACTCTACCTTAATTAATCAGGCCCCATCTGGAGAATTATGTTCAGTCTGGGCCACCACATTTTAGAAAAGGTGTGGAGAGTGTGTCCAGATGTATATGTCCAGAGGACAAGGACCTAAATGGTGAGGGGACCAGAGAACTTGCTATGGAGGACTGGGGAAAGAATTGAGGGTATTTCCCTAGGAGAAAAGAAGACACTGAGGGGAGAAAATGGTTGTCTTCAGGTATGTGAAGGATTGTTTGGAAACAGACTCAGATGAGTCCAAGAGGGCACAGCTGGGACTTGAGTGAAGATTGAAGAGAGGCTGATTTCTCTTGAGGATTAGGTCTGTCTGGAAATGCAAAGGTGCTCCCCTGAAAGTCATGGCTTCCCCCACCTTGGAAGTCCACAGGCAGATACTCAATGACAACGTGGTGAAGATGCAGACAGGAATGTTGTTCAGCTGGGAGCTGGAGTAGTTACCTAATGTACCTGGGAGCTTTCAGTCTCTGCTTCTGAGTTATCAGCCCCAACCATCAGCACACATACCAGTAAGCCAAAAGGGCTTTGTCTCTTCCAGTCATGCAAACAGGAGAGGGAGAGAGAAGGAGAAAACAGCCTAGGACCCAAAACATACATATTCCTCTTGCTTAATAGGAGCTGTTAATATAGTGTTAAGTGTGCAGGTTTTAGGGTACAGGGAATATGGAATTCAGTGACCTTAGCTTGTTAACTGGAGGAATGCAGGGAGCCATTGTGGGCCCAGGGCCCTAGAGATAGTGCTGCTGAAAAGAAAGCACTAAGAAGCAGAGTCCAGCAAGTGCTTAGAGATGGAGGGAAGAGGACAGAGACAGAGAGGATGAAGGGAGACAGAGAAAGAGAGAGACAGAGAGGCAGGGTGAGGGACAGAAAGGGAGAGAGACAGATGAGAGAGAGATATGTAGATGGGGAGAAAAAGAGAGGAAGAGGGAGAGAGATGGGAGGGGAGGGAGAGAGGAGAGAGCCAAAGCCTTCTGACAGGGAGTGCCTAAGGAAGGAAGCCTGGAATATTAATTGCTTGGCATTAAAGTAAAGGACGTCAGGGACAGAGTCAAAGAGGAACCTGAAAGACGCATCTTCTCTGACAACTTCCAGCAGCTGAGGATTAGCAGGAGAAGCTGTTCTCTGGTGCCATCTACAGAGTTTAGGGGAGTGAAGGATCAAGTTAAAGTGTTAAGAATTCTAGGCTGTCCAGAAAGGAAAATGACCCATGTGGAGGAGCTGCAGGGAAATGGGACCTTTGGGGGAGGCCGGGAATTGGCCCAGTCATTCTGGAAATGAGCTTGGGATTGTGCCTCCAAAGTGATCCTATTATGCATGATACCATTTTACCCAGAAGGACCATGTCTCCACCCCAAAGAATGCAAGACAGAGGGAAAGGTTTAACAGATATATAGATAGAGAGAGAGAGAGAGAGAGCTCTCACTCTCTCTCTCTCTCTCTTCCCCCCCCCCCACATACATATGTTTTAATTATAACGCCATTTTTTGCAATGACAAAGAACTGGAAAGTAAAGCAGCATGCGCTCGTTTCAGACTGGCTACACACATTTTGGTGTGAATGATGATGAAAGAGATGGTATCAGAGAAACCAGGGAGGCTTCATATGAATTAATGCAGAACAAAATTAACAGATCCAGGAAAACAATTTGTACCAGAACAGCACCGTAAAAATAAACAATTGAGTTGTCTATAAACCTTCCAAATGCTGATGAACACAATGACCAACCCTGATTCCAGAGGACCAGCACTGGAGCATGCTGCCCACCTCAGATGATGGACTAAGTCTTCAGGATGAGACACATCTTTGGACATCTCCAATAGGGGAAGGTTGTTTGCTTGACTTGTGTCTATTTATTCATAGGGCTTTAGTTTCTTTTTTATTGGGGGAGGGGATGAGAGAGTGTAGGTAGGAGGAAGAAAAAATAAATTCTTGATAACCGATAATTTTGATAATCTTTTTAATTCAAAAGATAATTGAAATATAATTCAATTTTTAAAAGACAAAGTCTATGACTAATTAAGAAAGGGGTTACAAGGGCTGGTCCACCATGGCCTTGTGAGGTACAAGAATCCCGGAGTACAAAGAGAAAGACTCTTGGAACTTAAGTGGCTGACAGGGATATATTGGCAGAGCTTTCTGAGGAAAAGAGACACAGAGAGCTCAAGAGCACTGAAGACCTTCTCCATCTTGAGAGGGAGGAAACACGTGAGGTTTTCCTAAGCCCAGCAGCCCAGAGTAGAAAGAATCAATGAAGTAGGAAGGATGGTTGCCTTGCCAGGGCACCTCTACTCCTGGCTCTCCATCCTAGGCCACCAGTGAGCATTTCACTCACTCCTCTTTATGTGGGGGCCAAATGATACCTGGTGGCCTTTTGCTTTACCTGGGAAGCTCTCTAGTGGAAGCTTTCCTAGTGGAAGTTGGTTGGTTGTGGTCCTTCCTTCTCAAAGAAGATCAAAATGATATCACTATGATAAAGTCAAGTTTCAATGTGTCCAGCTGTGGCTGATCAGACTAATACAAGCTCAGAATGCTCTACCACAGGTTGGGCACAAATTATCCTTGTGAACATTGGGGGTAGATATTCCAAATTTGTGCATCCTGTCTTTCCTTTGAACTGTTTGAATTCTGCTTTGCTCATACAGCACAGCACCCATTCTGATGTGGGCATGCCATGCTGAGTGGTCTTATGCCAATGTCTCCCATGTCACACGATCAATTCCAAAGTTCTTGAGAGAGATCTTGAGAGTGTCCTTGTATCGCTTCTTCTGACCACCTTGTGAATGCTTATCCTGTCTGAGTTGTTCATAAAAGAATCTTTTTGGCAAGCATATGTTTTGCATTTGAACAAGTTGGCCAGCCCATCAGAGTTGTGCTCTCTGAAGTAGAGTTTGAATGCTTGGCAGGTTATTTCAAGTAAGTACCTCAGTGTCCAAAGGAAGTAAAAAGGGACAGGGATAATAGAAGCAAGAGGGAGAATGATAAAAGGGAGGTTATAATAGGGAAGGCAGAGATAAGAAGTAAAACACCTATGAGGAGGGAAAATGGGTGGTTAAAGAGAGAGGGGGGAATAAATAAGCAAAAAATAAGATGGAGGGAAATACACAGTTAGTGTATTATACATCATACTTATAAAAGTGAGTGGTATGAACTTACACATAAAATGGAAATGGATAGCAGAATGAATTAAAAACTAGAATCTCATAATATATTGTTCACAAGAAACATATACAAAGCAGAGAGATACACAAAGGATAAAAGTAACGGCCTGGAGTAGAATCTATTATGCTTCATCTGAAGCAAAGAAAGCAAGGGTAGCAATCATAATCTCAGAAAAAGCAAAAGCAAAAATAGATCTAATTTAAAAAGATAAAGAAAGAAACCATATCTTGCTGAAAGGTATCACAGACAATAAAGTCATATCAATACTAAACATAAATGCACCAAATAGTATAGCATCTAAATTTTTGAAGAAGTTGAATGAGTTATAGAAGGAAATAGATCATAAAACTATGCAGGCGAGAGAACTCAACTTTCCCCTTTCAGAGCTGGATAAATCTAACCAAAAAATAAAAAGAAAGAAGTTAAGAAGGTGAATAAAATCCTGGAAAAGTTAGATATAGTAGATCTCTGGAGAAAATTGAATGGGAATAGAAAGGAGTGTAACCTTTACTCAGCAGTAAGTGACAGCTACACAAAAAATGACCGTATATTATGACATAAAAACCTCACAACCAAATACAGAAAAGTAGAAATAGTAAATTCATCCTTTTCAGACCATAATGTAATAAAAATTACATTCAGTAATGGACAATGGAAAGAGATATTAGAAATTAATTTTATATTAAATAATCTAATCCTAAAAAATAAGTGGGTCAAAGAACAAATCATAGAAACAATTGATAATACATTAAATGAAGTGAAAACAATTAGACTACTTACTAAAATTTATGGGATGTAGCCAAAGTGATACTTAGGGGAATATTTTAATCTCTAATTGCTTATATAAATAAATAGAGAAAAATCAGATCAATGAAGTAGGCATGCAAGTAAAAACAAACTAGAAAAAGAACAAATTAAAAATCCCCAAATAAACACCAACTCAGAAATCCTGAAAATCAAAGGAGAGATTAACAAAATTGAAATTAAGAAAACTATTGAATAAATAAAACAAGAAGCTGGTTTTATGAAAAAGACAATAGTAAAATTGATAAACCATTGCTTAATTTGATTTTTAAAAGGAAAGAAGAAAATCAAATTACCGTATCAAAAATGAAAGGGAAGAACTTGCCACCAATGAATAGGAAATTAAGACAAGTGTTAGGAGCTATTTTGCCCAATTATATGTCAATAAATTTAACAATCTAAATGACATGAATAAATGTTTACAAAACTATTAATTACCCAGTTTAACAAAGGAAGAAATAAAATAAATAGCCCAATCTTAGAAAAAGAAATTGAGCAAGCCATCAACGAACTTCCTAAGAAAAGCTCCCCAGGACCAGATGAATTAATAAGTGAATTCTAGTAAACCTTTAAAGAATAATTAATGCCAATACTACGTATACTATTTGGAAAAATAGACTAAGGTGTCCTACCAGATTCCTCTTACAACATGAATATGGTGCTGATACCCAAACCAGGAAGAGTCAAAAAGAGAGAAACAAAACTGTAGACCAATCTCTCTGATCAATATTGCTGCAAAATTTTTGTTTTTCCTTTCTAAAAACTTATCATTTAGTATTATATTTTCCCAGTTACATGTAAAAACAATTTTCAACATTCACTTTTAAAATTTTGAGTTCTAAATTCTCTTCCTTCCTCCCTCCCCACCCCCACTTCTCATTGAAGAAGGCAAGCAATTCTATATAGGTTATACATGAGTAGTTATGCAGAGCATTTCCATAATAATCATGTTTAAAAGAAAACATAGACCAAAAACCCCTTCCTCAGGAAAAATAAAGTTTAAAAAGTATGCTTCAATCTGTATTCAGACATCATCAGTTCTTTCTCTAGGGATGGATAGCATTTTTTCATCCTAAGTCCTTCAGAGTTGTCTTGGATCATTGCATTGCTTTATTTTGTACACAATATATTGCAGATTGCACCAGCTTATGCAAGTCTCTCCAGGCTTTCCCAAGAGCATCCCACTTATCATTTCCCATAGCACAAAAGTATTCCATCACAATTGTATACCACAACCTGTTTGGCCATTCCTCAATTGATGGGCTTCCCCTCAATTTCCAATTTCCACAAGGAAAGATCTGCTATAAATATTTCGTTCATATAGGTCTTTTTCCTTTTTTTGTCTTTTAATCTCCTCTGGGAAACAGATCTAGTAGTGGTATTGTTAGGTCAAAGGGTTTGCATGGTTTTATAGACCTTTAGGCATACTTTCAAATTACTCTACAGAATGGCTGAATCAGTTTATAACTCCACCAACAGTTCATCAATGTCTCATTTTCCCTACATCAACCATTTGTCATTTACCTCTTCTATTCTATTAGTCAGTCTAACAGGTATGAGGTGGTACCCCTGAATTGTTTTCATTTGCATTTCTCCAAACAATAGTGAGTTAAAGCATTTTTTCATATGACTGTAGACAGTTATTTCATTTGAAAACTGTTCATATATTTTGATCATTTATCAATGGGGAATGACTCTTATTGTTATAAATTTGACTCAGTTCTCTATATGTTTGAGAAATGAGACCTTTATCAGAGAAACTTGCTTCAAATTTTTTTCTCTTGCTAAATTTATTTCCCTCCCTCCTCTTCCCTCCACTTGTTTATTTTATTGCCTCTCTCTTTTCACCCTGTCCCTTCTCAAAAGTGTTTTGTTTCTGACTACCCCTCCCCCAATCATCCTTCTCTTCTATCCTCCCCTGCCCCATTCTCCGATCTCCTTCCCATCTGACTTTCCTATAGGGTAAGATAGATTTCTATACTCAATTGTGTGGGTATGCTATTCCCTCTTTGAGTCAGTTCTGATGAGAGTAATGTTCACTCACTTCCCCTCACCTCCCCGTTCTCTCTCTCCACCATAAAAGCTTTTTATTGCATCTTTTATATGAGATAATTTACCCCATTCTACCTTCTCCTTTCTCTTTCTCCCAGTACATTCCTCTCTCATCCCTTAATTTTATTTTCTAGACATCATCCCTTCATATTCAACTCACACTTGTGCCCTTTGTCTATGTATACTCCTTCTAACTATCCTAATAATGAGAGGTCTTATGAGATACACATATCATCTTCCCATGTAGGAATCAAACAGTTTAATCTTATTAGGTCCCTTATGATTTCCCTTTCCTGTTTACCTCTTAATGCTTCTTTTGGATCTTGTATTTGAAAATAAAATTTTCTATTTAACCCTGGTCTTTTCATCAAGAATTCTTGAAAGTTCTTTATTTCATCAAATGTCTATTTTTAACCCTGAAGGATTATACTTATTTTTTCTGGGTAGGTGACTCTTGGTTTTAATCCTAGCTCTTTTGCGCTCTGGAATATCATATTCCAAGCTTTTTGATCCTTTCATGTAGAAGAACTAAATCTTGTGTTATCCTGATTGTGTTTCCATGATACTTGGATTGTTTCTTTCTGGCTGCTTGCAATGTTTTTTTCCTTCACCTGGGAACTCTGGAATTTGGCTATAATATTCCTGGAAATTTTCATTTGGGGATCTTTTTCAGGAGGTGATTGGTTGATCCTTTCTATTTCTGTTTTCCTCTCTGATTTTTAGAATATCAGGGCAGTTTTTCTTGATAATTTCTTGAAAAATTATGTCCAGGCTCTCTTTTTGATTATGGCCTCTGTCACACACACACACACACACACACACACACACACACACACACACACACACACACACACACACACACACACCCTTTGTCAATGCAGTGGACAGTTTGTTGGTATCTTGGAATAGGAGCACCTTCCTGGGAAACACAACCCCAAGTCCACCTCACCTGTCAGTCCTTCCCACCAATGGGTGTTTGCTGTGACTGGGATGGACACTGAAACTTTGCTTCAACTGTATCCACCCTGTCCTCCTGCAGACTCCCCTGAGGCCAATGCTGAGATCTGTCTTGGATAGCAGCAGGACTGAAACCTGGAAAGGCCAGGGTTGGTGGGGGTGGTGGGAGCCTCCCATGGGTCTTGCATGACTGTGGATGGTCTTCTTAGGGGTGGCAGGTAGGGAAGGGAGATTGCAGATTTTTTCTTCCTTCTCCTTTAGAGAAATCCTTTTCAACAAAGTCGTCTACCCCCTCAAACAGTGTCAGTGATAATTCCCTCAAGTATTTTCCAGCTCTGCTCCTTTTCCTTGCAGAGGCTGACCATCCTCCCAAAGAAGAAATGCCCACACATTGTATTAATTTGTAGAACATTTTTATTATTTTTCGTTCCATTTTTCGTTCCAAGCTGTCTTCCTCCCTCCCAAACACCCATTAGAGAACAATATTTTATATAGACATATACATGTGTATATGTATGTATATTTTATATAGACATATACATGTGTGTATGTATGTGTATACCAAAGGTTTGGTCCAAAGAAAGAAATAGAATCAGGCCTTGCATGTGCTATAATGTGTCTATTTATTCTCATTAAGTCAGAGAATCATGCATGATGGAGTCAGTAAAGAATTCTGAACTCAGAGGTAAACAAGCTGAAGGAGATCCCTTATTCACTTAGAATCCCATGGGTCAACCATAGTATGAGAAAGGAATTTCTTGATTTCTTAATAGGATAGGTTATAAATACAATACAAGGCTAGAGAATGTCAAGGTGTCAATTGAAATTATTGATCCAGGATATCTGTGTTTCTTTTATCATTAACATGACGTAACAAATATAACATAAGAAAAGTACCCTTATCCAAGACAGCCTGAGGTTCAAGGCACCTTGTCCTTTGCACTCATAAACAGAAGAATGCTCCTGATCGGTTTCATCTGGCCTTGTAGTTGCTGACACAGGAAGGGACACGTGGAGCTTGCTCAGAGAACAAAGCAAAGCAAGTCTGTCATGCAAGAGCACACAAAGCATGATGGTAGGTTAAGCTCAGAGTGGGCCAAAAGTATCTGTCCTGATTGACCACTTCAGGTTTCAGGTATTTCTCAGGTGATGGCGGGAGGGGCTCAAAAACAGTTCACTGGTGAGGGTCAGACATTTTGAAAAAGTAATATTTAGGGAGTTACAAAAAGTTCTCCTGTAAAAAGTATGGCACCCAAAGAGGAACTTGGGGAACAGAAGAAGAAAATGAGAGAGAGCACAGGGATGGGGGCTTCAGATGCCCAGGCATCCACTGTGGCTCCTTCTGCCCAAAGCAGAGCAAGTTGCAATGTCCTGCTTTCCCTTCATTGAAAATCATTCTTCAAAAGTTGGAGTAACCTAAAAGGGAAAATTCTACTCTGAGACTGATTCTCACCATTGGGAAAAACTGGTTTCAGGGATGGAAATGATGAGAACCTACTGGGAAACCTTCTCCTGGGGTCAATGACACATAGAAAGGAAATCTGGACCTTCTCTACTGTGCATCATGGAGTTAGAACACTTTTCAGGGACTCAGAGGGAGATTGATAGAGGATCTCATGAGATAAAGTACTACCAAGGAAATCATCCCAGAAGGAATGGGAGATACTCAGGGATGAAATTCAAAAGCATAAAGAGAAATCAGATTTGTCTGATTTGTCTATACCCACTTATGTGGGTATAGAGGGAACTCACCCACCAAGTCAGATTGTAAAAGAATGTGTACAACAGATAGAGGCCAGGCCAGGTCAGATAACAGGTGATGGATAAAGTGAGGGTTGCTTGAGGACTAGGGAAAAAGAGTTTCATTTGTGGTAGCTGGAAAGGAACCATTAGAAATAGAGAGATTGAAAACTGTTGAGAAAATGGAGATGGTAGAGTAGGGAATATGCTGGAAGAGTAGATGGGATGGAATGGGATCACTTGGACACGTTTGCCTTGTCAAGCAGAAGGGCTCCAACTTCAAGAGAGAAAGGTATAAAGGAGAAAAAGGAGGCTCTTGGTAAATGTCCAATTTGTTTAAATGAAATGTGGAGCCAAGATCTCAGCTGAAAGAGTTGGTGGGAGCAAGCCATGTGGCAGGGCTGGGGAAGAATGAAAAGATCCAGAAAAGCTGCTATGGTGAGTGGGAACGGGAGTCAGTTATGGAGATGTCAAAGGATTGCCTTGCCCCAGTCAGGGCCCAGATGAGAGGATGGTGCCTAAATCTGTAGTGGACCCAGGCAAGCTGGCTTCATGGTTTTCTCTCTTTTTACTCAGCAGCACATGAGTAGAACTGATGGCCACTGTCTTAGCTGAAGTAATCCAAGGCTGAGGCTTGCAGAAGTCATCAACTCAAGTTTCACTGTGTATTCTTTTGGTGGACACATCCATCTGTGCTGCTGGTTTTTCTTCTTCCTTTTTTTCTTTGGGATGGCTCCCAAAAGGTGGGGGGGTGGGGGTGGCAAAAAGGAGGGGTCTGACAGGAATGCATATTTAGGGACCTAACAGAAGTTCAAATCAAACACCAGGAAAACCAGACAGACAGTGACTGACAATGGGAATGGAGAGCACTGAACAAGGGAAACTGAGGCCATGCACCTCTGGTCCTCATGCCTGGCTGGTGAGAGGAGCCCTCTTCACGCTGCAGACCCCATCAGATGGGGCGACACAGAAACATTCTAAGACATGGGTGATGAGGGTGCTGAGAGCTAACATTTGGGAGCACCCACTGTGGCTCTGGTGGCTGGTATAGGGGGATGGGACAGGTTCCCTGCTTGAAGTGCATCTCTGCTGGGCTTAAAGGACGGTATCATCGGACCAGGCAGAGATAAGCCACAAAGGGCATTACAGGAGTCTGGAATAAGGTGGACAGAGGGAGGGGAGGGAGAGGAAACATCGATACAGCACGTACTGTGTGTCAAAGCTAAACACTTTGCAATTACTATCTCATTGGAGCCTCACAATTACCCTAGGAGGGACAGCTGAGGAAACTGAGGCAGACAGAGGTGAAGTCCCTTGCCCAGAGTCACACACTTAAGCAGTGTCTGAGGCTGGATTTGAACTCAGTTCTTACTCCACTGCACCATGAGCTGCCCCTGATGCTTCCAGAAGGAAGAAAGTCTGAAATAGGACTCACCTGGAGGAAGGTAAGAAGATAAGCCCAGGTTGGAGGGAGGGAATGTGGGGCTTGGGGTCCTTTTTGTTCTGGGGAAACTGGAAAGCCTGTCCCAGAGTTGAGTTGTCCAGGAGGGTCAGGTGGGGGTGGATGATATATGATGTCCAGCCAGGGTTCAAATTCTGCCTCCAACATTGATGACTTGGGTGACCTTGGGCCAGTCCCTTCACTTCTCTGGGGCTCAGTTTCCCTGTCTGTAAAATGAGGGGACCAGGTTTGATGATATCAGCTCTAGATGTGATTCTATGACTGCCCCAGAGATGGACTCAGTTACTTCTGCAGTCCCTGTTCCTTCCTGGCCACCACTGACCCCCTTCCTCTGCCCCTTCACCCCTCCAGTCTGGAAGAGACTGAAATTGGGCTGGTGAGACTGAGGTCCAGGCTGCAGGGAGAACACCCTGCCTGGTGGGGGAGGGGATGGTTGGGGGAGTCAGGAGGGGGGCAGGGTCTGGGTGTCCTAGTTTGGAAGAAGATGAGTGAGGGGTGGGGGGGAGCTGGAATAAGACCAGCAAATTCGGATAAGAAGGAGGAGGGTTCGAGTCCCTGAACCTGGGAGGGAGGGAGGCTGTGGGAGGGGGACTCTCTGGATGGGTCGGGGTCCAGGTGGAATTTGAGCCCTGGGGTGGAGTGTGGAGGCCTGGGAGGGGTCTGGAGTGGAAGAGGTTATTTCACTGGCCAAGGCATTCCACGTGATGGAGGGCAGGGCTTGGGGAGGAGAGGCGGGCAGGGTCTGGGGACCTGGCTCTGGGAGCCATTGGAGAAAAGGGAAGATCCTGGGGTCTCGGCGGGACTGGACAGGGGTGGGCTGGCTGGAAGCAGGAGCCCTTGGAGCCGAGATCATGGCTCTGCCTTCTTTCTTTCCTGGGAGCTGAGATCGCTCTGCTTTCCGGAAGCCAACTCTGAGCCTGCAGCCCCAGGTAGGTCGGAGCCAGGGAGCTGGGCGCTGCTCAGTGTCTGCTGGCTGCCTTGGGGTCTCGTCCCCCCTGTCTGACCTCCTGCTGAGTGTCCTCCAGATCATCAGGGGCCCTCCTCCTTCCCAAGGCCGGCTCCCCATGCCTGCCCATGGCCAGGCTCTTCATCCCATCCCAAATGTGGGGCACCATCCCCAGCTTTACCATTGGCTCACACTCGCTGACCTTCAGACTTCCCCCTTGGAGGCCCAGGATTACTGCCTTCCGCCTCTCCATTAGGATCCCCGTGTCCTGTCCCCCTGCCCCCAGTTCCTGTTCTGAGATTCTGTTGTCCCACCAGCAGCCCTGGCTCCCTGTAAGGATGCAGGAGTCCTGCCTCCTTACCTCCAGGACCTACCTAGGACCCAGGCACCAAAGTTGCTACCTGGCCTCCCTTACCTGTGGCTCTCCTGCTGGCTCCCTCTCAGATCCCAGGCATTTGCTTCCCTGTCTCCAGGTTACCTTCAGGGACCCAGATAAGCAGCCTCCAAGGCTAAGCTCCAAAGAGGGTCCCAGGAGTCCCACCCTGACCGCAGCTCCTAGGGAGACCCAGCACACAGTTACTTGGTCTGTTCAGGCTCAGCTGCCCTCCTGGGACCCTTCTGTCACTCAGATGTCCCCTCTCTTCCCCCCAGAAGCCAACACTGTGCCTGTAGTTCCCAGGTAAGTCTGAGTCAGGAGCCCTTGGCTCCTACTGGCTGCCCTTTCCTTCCCATGTGACCTCGTGCTCAGTGTCCTCCAGAGCTACCAGGAGCCTTCCTGTCTCCCAACACTGTCTCTCTGGCCCCCAGTCCCATCTCAAATATCCTGGGATTTCATACCATTGGATCATCCTTGCCTGACATTCAGTCTTCCCCCATAGGGAGACAGGAGTACTGCCTTTTTCCTCTTCATCAGGACCCGGGTGTCCTGGCTCCCTATAAGACCCAGGAGTCCTGCCATCTTGCCCCAGTTTCCCTTCAGGGACCCAGATAAGCAGCCTCCAAGGCTGAGCTCCAAAGAGGGTCCCAGGAGTCGCACCCCAACCCCAGCTCCTAGGGAGACCCAGGACATAGTTACTTTGTCTGCTGAGGCTCAGCTGCTCTCCTGGAACCCTTCTTTCACTCAGATGTCCCCTCTCTTCCACCCAGCTTTATTACACTGTCCTGGCTCCCAAGAGCCTTCCTTACTCTGGCCTCCTGCCCTGCCCCCTTGTTTGTCTGGGCCCTCAGGCCCCCTACCAGACAACGGAGTCCCAGCCAGGATTGTGTCTCCCTCCTCAGGCTTGCCCTGGTCATTCCTGGCAGCTCCTTCCCAGAGTCCCCCTGTCCTCAACCTTCTCTCCCTCCTAGATCCAGCAGTCAGCCTGTTGTGTAGATTCTGTTGGGTGAGTTGGGGAGAGGGAGGCAGGGAGGGCAGAGGACCATTTGGAGGGAGAGCTCTGACCCGGGAGCCATTAAGGCTCTGACTGGTCTCATCCCACCTGGGATCCCAAAGCTCCTTCTGCCTCCTGGGTCTCTGTAAGAGGAGGGGGCAGAAGAGACTCAGTGAGAGGGGGAGGGGAGTAGCCTTCCTGTTCAGATCATCTTCATTTCCAAGCCTGACCCTGCCTGCTTTCTCCTTCCTTCAGCTGGTTGAGGCCTTCCCTGAGGGCAGGGCCAGGGCCTTTGTAATCCCTGTGGGGCCTCACTCTTTGTAAATCTCTGTAGACCAGCCTCCTGCCTGGGAAGAGAAAGGAAGGACCTCTGCTCCTCTGGGATCCTCCCTCCCCAGCCCAGCCTGCAGAGCACCAAGGCCTGACCCAAGCAGGGAGCCTGGAGCCAGAGGGAATGGCCCCTGGGAGCCCCAGCCCCCCAGCCCAGGTGAGTGTGCTCTGTCCTTAGACTTGAGCAAAATTATGAGGCTGGTGATAACCTTCGCTGTGATCATTTCATTACAAAAACAGGCAGGAAACTGAATACAGTAGTAATGACACTGTCCTGCTCTGTCCTGGGTTTTGAACTGATGCATTGGCACTTTGGCATCATGTGCACTAACAACTCCCCTCCTCCAATTTCTGCTCCCCCATGTTTGTTTTTTACGTTCTCCTCCATTACAATTGCCTGACAAGTTCACCACTTCACTATCTTGTATCACTTCAGGATCATGTCTTTGCCCTTTTTTTTTTTTGCATGCCCAGCATCCACACATGTACATGTACACACACACTCACACACACACACACACACACACACACACACACACACACACACACACACACATGCAGAACATTTCCTTCCTCCTCTCTGTCTCTTCTGGCTGTAATGCCAATGTGATGCCCACAGCAGCTGCAATGGATGTGCATGCTTATTTCCAGGGTAAATTCGCAAAATATAAACTCTCTTCCTCAAAGACAAAACCAAAATATTATTCAAACACCAGAAAGTCAAATCCATCATAGTAACAAAGAAATCTATACACATTATCGATGCAGGGAGCACAGCCATCCTTAAGTCTTCCCTCCATCAGGTCTCCCCACAAACAAGCTCCCTTAGGCAAAATCACTCCCTCTCTCACTCATACTAGCTGCTCTGCTCAGCTCTGCCTACTCTCTCTCTCAGCTCAGCCTCACTCTCTCAGCTGCACCCTTTCTCCCCCCCACCCCATCAGCTCGCTGTAATTCAGGCTGTAGGCTGGGCCAAAGTTCAAAGCAGGTCACATGGACCTATTAAGAGGCAGGAAAGATCTTCAAATTCTCTTACTCTTATAGTGGCCAAGGTCTCCCTTGCAGCAGTTGGAGATCTAGAAACCTCTTGACCCTGAGTCTTGCTTGGCCAGGCCTGGAGCACAGCCTTGAAAGCTCCCCCAGGTCTGGTCCTTTGCAGGACTGTCAGCAGAGCAGAAATCATCCTCCTAGTCTAATGAGGAAGACACCCTGTCAGCAACTGTGTGCAAACAAACTCTGTACAGGGCAAATGGGAGGCACCCTGATGGGGGTGTCTCAGGCAGTTTCAGGGACCAGGAATAGCTGATTTTCAGAAGGTGAGACTTTACCTTAATTGTGAAGGCCCAGGTGAGGAAGGAGGACATTCCAAGGGTGAGAAACAGCCATTGGAAGGCAGAGGGTCAGGAGATGGAGGGTCTTGTTCAAGCATCAGCCAGGAGACCAGTGTCCCTGGGTCAGAGAGGAGGAGGCAGGGAGGAAGGCGTGGGAAGACCAGAAGGACTTGGGGTTGGTCACGTAATGTCTGCTGTGTGCTGTGGGCCTCATAGATGTTTTCATTTGACTCTGTTGTGAGAATTGTCAGGGTCCTTGCTAGGGATAGCACAGGAAGCAACCAGACAGGTACACTGAGATTTTGGAGACCACGTGAATGTGACCCACACCACCAGGAGGGCGTGGCCACCGGTGTCCTTCAGTGCCACAGAAGACATATTTACATGTGTGCACATCTCCATATAGATCCATATATATGTTCATGTATGTGTGCGTGTTTGTGTACCACAGACAGTAGAAAACAGTGTGGAGTAAGACCAGTTACAGCACTTCTGCAGGGAAAACGTAATCATAAAAAGTAAGAGTTATATGGTGGGCTCCCTGTGCCCAGCACGGTGCTAAGATTGGTACTCTCAGTATCTGAGTTGATCCTCACAACAACCCTGAGAGGTGCAGGTGACTATTATCCCCATTTTAAGTAAACTGAGTCATAACTAAAAAGAACCTGATAAGTAAACTGAGGCAACATATTTTAAAAAGCACAGGATTGGCACCAGACCAAAGGCAAGAGTATTTTCATTATCCATCAGTTAATTAGTGCGTGTTAAGCTCCTACTGTTTACTCTGCTTGATAGGATGAAGAGAAGGGAGGAAATAGTTTGTGGAATTTCTCAAAGTCTTGTAAAGTTTCTTTTGTAATAAGGGGAAGGGTCACCCTGAAGGACACTTAATGTGCCGTCAAAGAGGCATTGGTCTGAAAGGCAAAGAAATATCACAATCGACAAAATGGAGCCAATTAGGTTTTTCCTGAAATCCACTTTTGATAATCCTCACAACCCCATGAGACAGGCACTATTTGTTTTATTTCACAGTTGAGGAAACTGAGGCAAATGGTTAGGTGACTCCCCTAGGACCCTATAGCTAGTAAATGTCTGAGTCTGAATTTGAACTCTGATCTTCCTGCTTCCAGGTCCAGGATTTTATCTAGTGAGCCATAGTTCCTCTAACTAGGGTTTCCTGATTCCCCTCCACTCCCCCTAAAAGAGAAAACATTTGCTAAAATTCCCAGGAGGGCAGAGAAGAACTTTGGGAAAGATATATAGACAAGGAACATATGGATGTTGTCACTTACTGTTCAAAAGAAGCTGAACATGATGGCAATTCATGATTGGAATTTTGTCCTCATCAATCCTCTTTGTCTTCTACTTGTTCATGGGAATCTTTCCCCTGTTTAAAATAAAGAATCGTTGGCTTCCTTCAAGGCTCAGCTCCAGTCATAGCTTTTCCAGGCAGCTTTTCTGATCCCCAAGCAGCTGGTGCCTTCCCCTGTGAAACTGATATCTATCTCCCTGAAGGTGTCTTGTACACAGCAGGGTGGCCCAGTGGTTAGAGAGCTGGGTGTGGAGTTAGGAAGAACCAAACTCTGATACTGTCCTGAACTAAAAGATGGAGTGTCTTCTGGATTAGCAAGGAGGCCAGTATCATTGTGTGAGTGAGGAGGTGGCAGGAAAGAAGATGTAAGAAGACTGGAATACCAGGTGATGTCTAGGTCATGAAGGGCTTTGAATGCAGAATTTTTACTTGATCCTGGAGGTCGGGGGGGAGTCCAGGAAACTGGAGATGATTGAGGAAAGGAGTCACAGGGTCAGATCTGTGATTTAGGAAAGTTCCTTTGTGGGCCAAATGGAGGATGCATTGGAGTGGGCAGTCTTGAGGCCAGCTGACCCAGCAGCAGGTGATTGCAACAGTTTAAGGGTGATCCCATGACAGCCTGTATCTGAGTGGTTGCAGTATCAGAGGAGAGAGGGGGATATATCTGAGAGATGCTGCAAGGTACAATTCACAGGCCTTGGCACCAGATTGGATAAGAGGGGAGAGAAGTGGGAGTTGAGGATGAGGCATATGTTGGTGGAGCATGAGACTGCCTTTGACAGGGAGAGAGAAGGTAAGAAGTTCTCTTGAGGATATGGTGAGTTTAGGATATTGGACATCATGTTGGAGACTTCTGAAAGGAGTCTGGAAGCAGAACCAGCTCAGCTTGAATGGCTTCGATTGTGGAAGGACAGTCAGGGGTGAGGTGCTGAAATGAGGGTGATTGGGTGGTCACCAGTATGCTTAGTGAAAGCGAGGTGACTGAGAAAACACACTCTGGATCTTCTGAGCACCTTGATTTATTAAGCAATCCATACCAGCTGCCCAACACACAGGGACAGACTTCCTCTCCTTAGGCCTGAATACAGGGGAGACAGACGTTTAGACAGTAAAGCAACGAATCAAATAAGGTCAATTAATTAAAAGGAAACAGCACAATATTAGGTCATCTAATTTATAGTTGGATGAAAGATCAGGAACTTTCCAAGTTGGGGGTGGGAAACTGAACAGGTAAAATTGCCTGAGATCAGAAAAAGAAGTCTCCCAGTCCCCTCCAGCATCTGTGAACCATCAAAGGAGCGTGGAAGCCCTAGCTAATTGATCGTGGGTTATTTTGATGTACAGTGAGAAAACTCATTGCATCAGTCTTCGGGTCTGACCGAGTTTCTGGCCAGCACAACTGAGGTCCTTGATTACAGATCTCTAAGCAGTGAGCATAGGTGGTCCAGCTTCCCAGCCATGCTTGGCTAGGCTCCAACAATGTAATAAGGTTTTCTCCCAATTCCCACAATTGAATCAAAGTTTTTTGACATGACAGAAGTTCGATTAGACCCATAATTGAATAGAAAGGCAACTGAACTAGCTCCAGAATTGCATCACAAGATGGAGTCAGTGTGGCTCACTCAATTCCCACAATTAACCACTTGATGTCCTAATTCCCTCAATAGTCAGTCAGTATTTATTAAGCACCTACTATGTGCCAGACCCAGTGCTAAGAAAGGCCTGGAAATTCAAATATAAAAAAATCAAAGACAGTCCCTGCCCTCAAGGAGCTTATAATCTAGTGAGGAAAGCCAACATGTAAAAAGAAGCTGAAGTCTCAGGTACAGGAGAAAGTCTCAGACCCTGAGCAGAGTGGAGAAGCCCGTCAAATTAAGTCCTGAAGCAGTGCAGGCATGTCAGAAAAGGGATGGGCCTGCTGGGCTTTCTTCTTAAATGAAAGTTCA
This sequence comes from Notamacropus eugenii, assembly GCF_028372415.1. NCBI lineage: Eukaryota > Metazoa > Chordata > Mammalia > Diprotodontia > Macropodidae > Notamacropus > Notamacropus eugenii. The sequence goes on along the minus strand of NC_092876.1, from coordinate 5,715,972 downwards.
TGGCCCCACCCTCTAATCAGAGAGGCAGAAGGAAATGCTGAGGGATACTACCAAGACTGATGAGATGGTCCAGGAGGAGGAAGTGTCTTGGTGCATGGTAGAGAAGTTGGTCAGAGAAGTCCCAAAGGTAGGGCTGCCATGTGAGAAGGGAGGGGGTGTGTGAGCTGAGCTCTCTTCTTAAATGAAGGTTTGGAGTTCATGGTACCATCCCCTGATGGTGAAGGATGGATGTGGGAGTTTGGAAATTTCTGTTGGGAGTGAGTTAAGTAACCAATTATCAGTCAAGAAAAGGACTGTCTTCCTCCAGTGAAAGTCCACACTGTGAGTAAAGGCTATGAAATGAAGAGCAGGGACTCAATAGATAGCACAACTAGGTGGCAAGGTGCACAGAGCACTGGACTTGGAATCAGGAAAGCTCATTTTCATGAGTTCAAATCCGGTCTTGGACACTTAGTAACTATATTACTGTGGACAAGTCATTTATCCCTCTTTGCTTTAGTTCCTCATCTGTAAAATGGGCTGGAGAAGGAAATGGCAAACCACTGCGCTATCTTTGCCATGAAAACCCCAAATCAGGTCGTGGAGAGACATGGCTGAAGTGACTCAACAATGCAAAAAAAGAGTCAAGAGACTCTAGTGTAAAGGAAGGGTATGTAACACCTTGGGAATCTCAAAAAAATGGAAAAATGATCAATCAATTTAATTGTTCAGAAATAGAAATAAATAGTAGGCATAAAGAAGTTAAAGGAGAAATATGAATTCTAAACAGCACGAATCTGCTGTTTTAAAGAAGAGATAAAAGTGGTGACAAAGTCAAAACAAATTTTATGCACATGATAGAGAATTGCCCCAAAATAATAGAAACTCTAAAAAAGTGAGTCACATCTATTAAGGAAATGGAAGAAAATGAGACAGAAGACCATGAGATTCCTAGCACGTTGGCTGTACCTACATTTACAAGGTTGGAGACACAGATGATCTAACCCAAGTATCAACATATTTTCAGATCTGTTCAAGCATTCTTGTATGTTGTGATCAGTCTGCCACAGTTCATTCTCTTGAGTTTTGTTCTCCCAAATGCCAGAGGTCTCGGGGTCTGCTGAGATCCTTTATTTCTCACAAGGAAACTGGCAGTGTCTTTCTTATGGATTTGATCAAATCCCAACCTTGGTAAATAAAATGTTAACTTGTTAGTAAATGAAAGAACCTCTTTTCCTCTTCTTAGTTACTCATTTCTTTATAACTAAGTAGAAAAATGAATGCATATATGCCATTAATGAATGAAAGCAACCATAAAGCAAAGACTGGAGATGTTTTGGCCATAACTCATCATACACGCAGTCACCTCAAGCCCTCCATATAACAATTAATGGCTCTTTTCCTCTTAACTGGAAATAGGTTCATACTGCTCAGTTCAGTCTAGGTTGTGATTAATATCCCTTAAGAATCCTTTTTTATGTTTTCTTCTAGGTAAGATTTTACTTCAGATACTCAGGAAATAAACAAGAGCTTTTCTTTTTCTTCATGCTCTTTTCAGTGGTCACAGGAAACACTCCCTCCTCTTTCTCAACCTCATTATTATACAACCTTCTGGCATCTTACCAACTCTTCCTAGAATTTTCTTTATAGACATATCACTAATGTCTATTCTGATGAGGAAAAAATTTCACATTCCTTCTCTTTCTCCTCCAGAGATCCTTGTGTATCTCTAATCACATAACTTCTCTGATTCCATAGGGAGAAGCAATTCCTAGAAACACATATCTCTATTTTATTCCAACTGCTAACATAAAAACCTTTTCTCAACATTCCATTGAGTTTCTCATGACAATTGTTCTAAGTGTTGGCTCTGACACTCATCAAGGGGGTGACCTTTGGACAAATCTCTTCTCTGGGCTTCAGTTTCCTCCTGTAAATTGATGAGCATTGGACTAGTTGAATTCTGGAGTCTCTTTCAGCTCTAAATTCTGTGACTTTTGATGGTTTAGGAGTCAGTGACATTCCAGGATATAGCCATGGACTTCAGCCCAGAGGAGTGGGGCCTCTTGGACCATCCTCAGAAGGAGTTGTACAAGGAGGTCATGCTGGAGAATGCCTGGAACCTGCTCTCCCTGGGTAAGGAGACTTCCTTCAGAGTTATGAATCTGCCATCAAAGAGACTGCTTTCCTTCCCTCCATAGTGTTCAGGGTTTGGAGCATTGTGTATCAATAACTGGAAAGGCCAAGATGTAGATCTCTTGTGTCCAAGAGACAGAGTCTTCCTGCTGCCTACCTTTGCAGTAAAAGGTCTTTGCATCATGTGCATGGGAGCTGGGGATTTCCTTTGTTTCCCCTGAAGCCGTCACTTACTAGTTTTAGGGAGCCTGAGGTCAAAGATCAAACTGGTATTGAGGAATCTCAGACTAATCTCAGAAGTTGTACCATGTCTTACCTCTCCTTGAACATGAATTTTATCTGCCAGATTTCTGAAAACTGCTCAGGCAGCTTTTTCTGGGAGATGGGAAATGCAGGGAAGCCCATTCCTCCCCCAGCAGCCTCTTCCCCTTTAGGTTGGGTCTGGTCTTTGGAAGGTTCTCCTTGTTGACAAGCATCAAGTTGTCCTCTCAGCTCCTGGTTTTACTCTTAGGTGCCTGGTATACCAAAGGTGTCCTTGGCCTTCCTAACTCACCAGAATTCTAGCAGAAATGGTAGGAAAGGAAGGAAGGGAATACAAGCATTTATGTGTACCTCCTATGTGTCAGTATTGTGCCAAAAAGTTATTTCATTTGATCCTCATAACAAGTCTGTGAGTTAGATGATATTATTATCCATATTTTACAGTTGAAGAAACTGAGGCAAGCAGAGGTTAAGTGACTTGCCTAGGGCATTTTGTTAATAAGTGTCTAACTCCAGATTTGAACTCAGAGCTTCTTGAATCCAGGACAAAGTTCTCTCTCCGCTTTACTACCATTTGCCTCAACTTCTGGATAATGGAATCTGGGGATTCAACCCATCCTTCCATGAGGGAAGTGGAGAAAACAGAATTTTCTGCTTCCAAATTGGCTTTCACATGATCTCCTTCTGATCCCCCTCTAAAGCTCCCAACGCTAAATATGGGAAAGGCTCTTGAGGCATCCTGGGAATCTTCCTGTGACCCTTCTTTCATGCCCCATTTCCCTAAAGAGAGCTAAGTTACCAGTGTTTTTCCATCCTCTTCCCTTCCTTATTCCCATGACCAGGACTTCCAGTACCCCGAGAAGGTTTGATCTCCCATTTTGCACAAGGGGAAGCCCCATGGATGCTGGAGCAAGAAGACCCCAGACCCTCCTGTCCAGGTGAGTGAGGGGAAAACAGGTCTGTGGGAGCTGTTAGTACAAGGGTAGCTACATGTCACAGTGAAGAAAGTGTTAGACTTAGGGGCAGGAGGACCTGACTTGCAATTCTTTTTCTGACACTTTTTAACAGTGGAATCCCAGGAAAGTCACTGAACCTCTGAACCTCAGTTTCCCCATCTGTGAAATGAAGGGGTTGGATACCATGGCCTTTCAGTTGTGTTTCAGTGATAAAACTATGATCCTGTAAGATCCATCGTTTGAACTTTGGGTCATGGAGCTCTCTGAAGATATACAGAAAGAACCCAGGCTGTCTGAGACAAGCTCTTTCCTAGACTGTCTGCAAGTCAACAAGCATTTATTAAGTGACTACTGTGTGCGAGACCTCCTGCTAAGTTCCAAGAATTCAAAAAATGGTGAGGGATGTCCCCTGATCTCAAGGAGTTCACAGACTGGTGGGGAAGGCAACATAGACAAAGCTGTAAAACCTGTTATATATAGGTTAATTTGGAGCTTGTCAAGGAAGGGAAGGCACTTAGATCAAGGAGGGTTGGAAAAGCCTCATTGTGGAGGGTGGGCTTGAGCTGGGGCTTCAGAGGAGCCAGGGGAAGCATTTCAGGCATGATGGGCAGCCAGAGAAAACCCATGGAGACTGGAGAGTTTGTCCTGTTCAAGGCATAGGAAGGAGGCCTTTGTTACTGGATTATAGTATATATGGAGTGGCATGAGATGAAGGAAGACTGGAAAGGGTGGAGAGGGGCAGATGAGGAAGGCCTTTAACAGATCAAGAGAGAACTATATATGTCATCCTGTTGCTAGGGAGCCATTGCAGTTTATTTGAGGAGGCAGTGATGTGGCCAGATGTGAGCTTTAGGAAGGTGAATTTGACAGTGGGGTAGAGCATTGACAGGTCTAGGGAGAGACTCAAACAGTGAGACCAAACAGCACACTTTTTCAAAACTGCAAGTGTGAGGTAATTGGGGTGTGAACCTAGAAGGGAGAGAGGGGGGGATGGATGTGAAAGATGTTACCAAGGTAGAAACAACAGCACTTCCCAAAAGATTGAAGATGGAGGGAGGGAGATAGTATGAGCCTGAGAGACAGTGAGCAGTGGATGACATCTCTATTATGAGCCTGGATAATCAGGAGGGTGATCTAGACAGTGTAAGGAAAGTAGGAAGATGGGAGGGTTGGAGGAAAGTTAATGAGATTAATTTGGGACATGATAGGAGAAGAACCCAAAGAGAGGAGTGTCATCAAAACCTAGAGGGAAGGGAGTATCAAGGAAAGGGGGTGAGTGACAGTGTCAGAAGCTGAAGAGAGGTCAAGAAGGATGAGGACTGAAAAAAGGGCCTTTGATTTAGCAATTAGGAGATCACTGGTCACTTTGGAGGGAGGAGTTTCCATTGAACAGTGAAGCTTGGAGCTGGACTGCAGAGTTTTTAGGAAGTAAGAGTAAAAGAGTCAGAAACCTAAAGTGTAGATGGCCATCTCTAGGTGTTTAGCCATGAAAGGGAAGAGACATAGGATAATATCTACTGGGGGTGGATGGATAAAGGGAGGGTTGTTTGAGACTGTATTGCCAAAGTAATAGTCACAGCACTAATGGTGACTATGAATATGCTGGCATAGTTCTGAATTACAAGGTATAACTGATCCTCCATATAGAAGGCAGAAGAAAAACAATTATTCATACACCAGAAAGCCAAATCTATCATAGTAACCAAGAAGTCAATACACATTACACTGCAGGGGACAAAGCCATTCCCAAGCCTTCCTCCCCCTCTCCTCTCCCATTCCATCCCCTTCTCCCACAGGACCTTCACACAAGCAAACACTTACAAGACTAGCTGTACCTGCCTGTTTCCTCTCTCCTCTCTTAACTGCTCTTATCAACTTCCTCTAAGTTCTGCTCCACCCTCCCTGTTCTACCCATTCAGTAAGCTCCTCCCACCACATGTGACTAGGCTTCCATGTGATTTAAGCAGGTCACATGGGCCTATTAATGAATGGAAAAGATCTTCCCATTTACATTACCATTACATTGAGACCCCCCGCAAAATGGTTTCATTTGTGGCAGTAGGAAAAAAGCCAACAGAAAGCAAAAGATTGAAAATTAGTGGAAAATGGAGATGGTAGAGTAGGGAATATGCTGGAGGAGTAGATAGGATAGAAGGGGATCACTTGGGCATGTTTGCCTTGTCAAGAAAAGGGACCCCTTTTCATGACAGAAAGAAATAAAGGAGGAAAAGAAGGTTATCTGATTGATGTGAGATAAGGAGGAGGCAGGAGCATTCTTGGTGTGTGTCCCATTGTTTCAGTAAAATATGAAACCAAGTTCTCAGCTGAGGGTGTTGGTGGGAGCAAGTCATGTGGCAGAGCTGGAGAGGAATGAAAAGATCCAGAAAGGCTGCTGTGGTGAATGGGAATGGGAGTCACTTATGGAGATGCCAAAGCACTGCTTTGCCCCAGTCAGGTTGTAGCTGAGAGGATGTGACCTAAATTTGTAGAGGACCCAGGCAAGCTGGTTTCATAGTTTTCTCCCTTTCTATTCAGTAGCACACGAGTAAGACCAATGACCAGTGTTTTAGCTGAAGTAATCCAAGGCTGAGGCTTGCCATCAAGTCAAGTTCCTTTCATGATCTGTGTCTCCATTCTTAGAGAATCAGATTCACATAGGTGACTGCCACCCTCAATTTAGGGAGACGGGAGATAAATTCCCAGGTGTCCCATAGCAAGACACCCTCCAGCAAGCTTTGGGATCTCCAGTATTAAGTCTGGTCAGGTCCCATCCACATTAGAACTGGACAAAGGTAACTCCTTGTAGGTGATAAGGTAAAAGAAGACAGAAAGCAGGACTGAGGCTAGAACCTACATGTGACCAAAGGAGAGACACTAGATTCCAGGCTTTGGATAGAGGTCACAGCCTTGTAGGAGAATGGCAGTTTGAGCATAGCAGAGTTGAACAGAAAATAGTAAAACCAGACTGTAATGAAAATGTTCCTTCACACATGAATAAGGTGGGAAATGGAAGGAGAACTTTACGAGTTACCTTGCTGAAAGTTGGGAATGTTTTTGTTTTAAGTGAACAAAATGAACGAATGAATTGTTAGGTGCTATAGGAAAGATGTTTTTCTACTGGCTAATGATAAGTATTGTATTAAGTGATCAATGTACTTGAAGGTCAATTGCATGTATTGTGTTTGTTTTAAACAATGTTTACATGTTAAAAAAAACTTTTCTAAGGAAAGAATGTCTTCAGGTATAACTTTTTTTTCTTTCTACCACTGGCACAGTAGTTATGCTCTCATAAAAACTCTTCTGAATGAGTGGCCCATGGTGCCAACAAATTCCTTTGGAAATCTGCTTGATTGAAGAGTATTAAGTTAAATATAGGATAAATCCAAACCAGAAAATAGCAGAAAAGCTATATAATAAGAGCCAATTTTTTGTAGAGCAGTTGCGATGATCCTGGACGTTTTCAAGATCACTTGTAAGGTGTTTCCAAAGAGCCTGCCATCTGTGCACGTATCTGTAACATCTCGATCTGGCGATTACCCTGCTGATGAGATGTGCTTACAAGGTGACCTGGGAATGACTGCTGTAGTGTAGTGTGACAGAAACCAAGTGACCACAAGGGCATGCCTGGGACCATCCACTGGGAACCAATTTGCATTTGAATTTCAGACCTTTCTGGCTGTTGGGAAACAATTTGATGCTGGATTGAGAATCTAAAGGAACGTGTTGCCCTTAGAAGTGTAATCACTGGATGCCTGTTCGTGGTATGTTGGAATCACTGCAGTAAGAAAACTATTATACTTGGAACATGTCTATACTTGCTTTCCCAAAGAAAAATGATGTATTCACATTTATTTCATTTCTATATAACAAGATTTGGCGATTATTTCCTACTAAGTGTTCCATTAAGGAATTTTTCCCTCAAACTCCTTAGACCATGATATGAAGCCCCAGAGGGTTCATCAGCCACCAAATGACTGGGGCTACGGTAGGACCAAGAATGAAGCCTATTGTCCACTTTCTGATGGAAGGATGACAGACTCAAGGACCAGTATAGGACATAACTGGTTTTGGATAACAAATGTTTAAATCTTTTTTAAAAATTCTATTTATTACAAGAACTTGGGGCTTTTTTAAAATTAAGGAGCAGAAGCATTCAAAGATAAATTTTTAAAAATAGATAATGGTTGTCCTGAAAAAGTGATGGGCCAGAATGAAATATAGCATGCCTCAGATGAATGGACAAATAAGGTTGGCAGTCATGACGTAGTCTTAGACATGAGAAGAGAAAAAAATAAAGGGGATCATTGAGGGAATTAACCTATGCCTATAGACATGCTAGGAAGTAGAATAATATGAATATTTAGTATATATTCCAGAAATGGCAAATCTGTGTATCTGAATACAATATAAGAAAAGTTGGATATAATATTGAAAATTGCTCCACAACAACAGATCTATTGCTCAGCTTAGCAGATGGAATTTACAGAGAATGACTGATAATGTGTCAGAACTGGCCAAAAAAGAGAAAGAGGAGGAAACAAAAATGCCCCAAAAAAGTATGGCATTTGAAGAAAGAACTGGAAGTGCAGCAGAAGTATTGCAGAGTGTTGGGGAGCAGAAAGAGACTGGGCAGAAATGGGGAGCACATGCCTCTTGGGAATGTGGGGGTCTTGCTTCTGGCAGGTCTCCAGAGGTACAGGATCCTCACTGGTTAATGGTATTGCCTTGGAGACCAGCAGTTCCACCAGTGGAAGAAGACAGGGGTCTCAGGAACCTGTCCCCTGAGGTTTCCTGTCCCTTCTCTTCAGGGTCCCATAGAGCAGGAGGCTCCCCCTGCTGGAGATGCAGCATCTGTACTCATGGGTGGGCTGCACACCCCAAACTTGGGTTGCTTATATGAGTATAAAGAGTATTGGACATGATTGGAAAAAGACATGCATTCTAATCCTGCCACTGGCTCCTGGGAGTTGTGTACTTTTCCTGAGCCTCAGGCAAAGATCTAAGACTTCTTTACTTAAAGACTTCCTTACACCAAAAGTATGATACCCACAGTCAATGCAGAGAACCAGAATCTTAACCTCTGGGAATTCCCCAAATATGCTGACAAGTCACTGAAGGGCAATGACATAGAGGGATATACAGTCATTAAGAAGGGAAATACTCACCCGAGACTGGCCTGGAACCGATTGGGTCAGGGGTCATTGTCTAATCCTGGTACTTGGTAATGGTGGCCTTCCATTCCAGGGTGAGATACTGGTTCACTCCCTATGATCAGGGAACTTAGTGATGCCTTCCCAAAGAAACTATTTTTTCTAACAACTGAGTGCAAACTGGTAATCACCATTTTTAATAAGCACAATTAAATTAACTAAAGAATGCAGCAAGAATTAAACCTTTAGAAAATCCAACCAAATTTCCATTTCAAAAATGTCTGAACTCAAACAAATTCTTTACAGTACCTTTGTCATACTGTTCATTAACTTATACTTATGCAGCAATACCTTTAAAATAATATTGTAGACATGCCAGGTGCACTACTTACATCAGGCACTTGTTAAAACTACTGTTTACACACACTTATAAATGCAAACAAATATACATTCAATAATAAAATAGTTTCTAGAACTGTGAACAGAGCATGCCCAGTCACAGGACTTGAGTTTTGGCTCAGTTGCAGGACTGGCCATTCTGTCATCATGTGCTCATGGCTTGACTTGGGAATAGAATAGGAATGCTGGTCCTATGTTGCAGGTTTGTTTTGAGTATCCAATGTTATTGTGTGTGAAGGTCTTTGTAAATGAAATCATTCTGGTAATGTGAACTAATGGCACTTTCAAATGAATGATTCTGCTCATTTAATTTTGAAGGCTTCTTTTTCCCTAGGGAAATAGATTACAAATCAGATACTTCCTGTCAATGGAGGGAGGAGGATATGTTTGTGTGTATGTGTATGTGTCACTATATATTTTTCTTTGTTTCCTTCAGATGGAGAGACAAGGTTTGAAATGAGGAAGGCTACTTCCAAGCTGAAAATTTCTTCAGAAGAATCATGCCAGCAAAGATTCATGAAAAATGGTCACGGTGACTTCAGTTTGAGAGAAATCTGTAACTCTAATATCAAGATTAAGAAAAAACAAAAGAGTCACTGTGAATTTAATACAGATGGAAAGAGTTTCAGACAATGTTCAGCCCTAATTCACTGTGAGAAAATGACCTCAGGGAACAACTGTTCACAGGATCATAAATATAGGGAAAGCTTTACTGAGCAGGTGGCGCTTGATGAGTCTCATGGGAAGCCTCCAGAAGTGCTAACTTCTCAATGTGAGATGACATTCAGTTTGAACTCAGAACTAATTAGACATCAGAAAAATCACACTAGAGAATTGCTTTGTCTCTATAATGAAGGAGAGAAGGCCTTCAGTCATAATTCAAAGCACATTGACCACCAGAAAATTCAAAATGGAAAGAAATATTATGGATGTAATGAATGTGGTAAAGCCTTTAAGCTACATGCATCCCTTATTTCCCACCAAAGAATTCATACTAGAGAGAATTCTCATGAATGTGATAAAACTTTCAGTGAAAACTCATCCCTTATTTTACATCAGAGAAGACACACTGAAAAGAAACTTTATGAATGCAATCATTGCAGAAAAATTTTCAGACAAAAGTCCAGTCTTGCTGAACATCAGAGAATCCATACTGGAGAAAAACCTTTTGAATGTGATAAATGTGGAAAGGCTTTCCGACACAGCTCCAGTCTTGCTGAACATCAGAGAATCCATACGGGAGAGAAACCTTATGAATGTAATCAATGTGGAAAGAGTTTCAGACAGAGCTCCAACCTTGCTGAACACAAGAGAATCCACACTGGAGAAAAACCATATCAATGTAATCAATGTGGAAAGAGTTTCAGACATAGCTCAAGTCTTGCTAATCATCAGAAAATTCACACTGGTGAGAAACCTTATGAATGTAATCAGTGTGGAAAGACTTTCAGGTGCAACTCCAAACTTGCTCTACATCAGAGAATCCACACTGGAGAGAAACTGTATGAATGTAATCAGTGTGGAAAGACTTTCACAAACACTTCACATCTTGCTCTACACCAGAGAGTTCACACTGGAGAGAAACCTTATGAATGTAATCAATGTGGAAAGGCTTTTACACAGAGCTCGAGCCTTGCTAAACATCAGAGAATTCACACTGGAGAAAAACCTTATAAATGTAATCAATGTGGAAAGAATTTCAGACAGAGCTCCAATCTTGCTGAACATAAGAGAATCCACAATGGAGAGAAACCTTATGAATGTAATCAATGTGGAAAGAGTTTCAGTTTCAACTCCAAACTTGCTCTACATCAGAGAATTCACACTGGAGAGAAACCTTATGAATGTAATCAATGTGGAAAAGCTTTCAGACTCAGCTCCCATCTTGTTCTACATCAAAGAATCCACACTGGAGAGAAACCTTATGAATGCTATCAGTGTGGTAAAACCTTCCGACAACAGTCATCGCTTATTTCCCATAGGAGAATTCATGATAGATAGAAATCTTATCACTGTACTGAATGACAAAAGGCATTCAAATAGAGTATAGAGCTCATCAGATATCAGAAGATTCCTTCTGGGAAAAAGTTCTATATCAATTCAATGTGAGAAGACCTTCAGTCAGAGATCAGCTCTTTATATCATATGATTCATAATAGAGAAAAACTATGAATCTGCTCAATGGTGACATGCATATTTCATGTATTATATTAATAGTAAACATTATAAAACTTTAATAGAATAGGTTCATTTTATTTCATGCTTGTGAATTTTAAAATAAAAAATCAAGTACCGATAGTTTCTTCAACATTTTTGCCAATGTTGAAGGCATCCTCTCTTTTGGATATAATGATTTTATTGTTCATTTCTGATGTAACACTTGCTATAACTAAGGATAACCAACAGAAGAAATGCCCTAGAATTAAGGGGGATAGAGAAGAGCTTCCTGGGGAAGGTGCTATTTTAGCTGAGACTTGAAGGAAGATAGGAGTGTGAGGATGAAGAGCAGAGCCAGGCAGTGGGGATGGTAAGGAGAGTCAGGCAAGGGGTAATGGTATGGAGATGATTACAGCCAGGCAGGGGCATGGCCAAAGGGAATGCAGGGAGGTGGGAGATGGAGGATGTTGTGTAAGGAACAGCCAGAAGCCTAGTGTCACTGGATCAAAAACTACATTATGGGGTGGTATAAGGTACAATATGACTGGAAAGATAGAAGGAGCTATAATGAGCTTTGGATGCCACATGGAAGATTTTGTATTTGCTTCTGGAGGGAATAGAGGCCAGTGAAGCTTATTGAGTTGGAGGATGGGCTGGATTGAGGAGAGATTGGAGAAAGGCAAATCACCCAGCAGCTATTGCCCTGGTCCAGATGTAAGGTATTAAGGGTCTATGCCAGGGTGGGGGCTGAGTCAGAGGGAAAAGAGGATATTAGATGCTGTTTAGGTGAAGACAACAGGTTTGGACAACAACTTGAACGTCGGGGATGAGGAGCAGTGTATTGTTAACGTATTTTTGCTTAGTGGGAAGATTTTTCCCATCTATTAATAGGCCCATGTGACTTCTTTGAGTCACATGGAAGCCTGAGTCACATGAGTCTGTGGTGGGAGGAGCTTGCTAAATGGGTAGATATAGCACCAACATATAATTACAATGCTACAACAGCCACGAATATGCCAGCACAATTCTGAATCACGAAATACAACAGACTCTCCACATGGAAAACAGAAGCAAAACATTTATTCAGACACCAGAAAGTCAAATCCCAACACCAGAATGCCAAATCCATCATAGTAACAAAAAAATCCATCGTAGTAGCCAAGAGGTCTGTACACATTATCAGGCCTTCCCACAAAGAAACCAACACTCATGAATCTAGCTGTTTGACTTTCTCTCTACTTCAGTTCTGACTGCTCTGACCAATTTCCTCTCAGCTCTGCTCTAGCTCTGTCTCTTCCTGTTCCACCCTTTTTGATTCACCCCCTCAGGCAGGTCACATGGGCCTATTAATGATTGGGAAAGTTCTTCCCATTTAAATTACTATTTCAGTGGAACAGGAAGTGTGGAGTAGAGCTGAGAGGAAGTGGTTAGGGCAGTTAGAGCTGAGGGAGAGAGAGGAAGGAGGCAGCAAGCTGTGAAAATTCATTTGTGGGAAAGCCCTAGCAGGGGAAAGGTTTGGGGATGGGGGTGCCCCCTGAATTGTTATTGTGTATAGATTTCTTTGTTGTTATGATGGATTTGGCTTTCTGATGTTGGGATTAGGCTTTCTGATGTTTGAATAAATGTTTCTGTCTTCCATGTGGAGAGTGTTATATTTTGTGATTTAGAATTACACTGGCATATTCATGGCCTCCGTAAGCATTGTAAATATCATGTTGGTGCTACATTTGGCAACAAGGATGGGATCGTGAAGTATCAGACCTCTATTTGAAGGCAGAAGGGCTTTAGAGAGAGAAGTGGATATCCTGGGATGGGAGGATTTACCTTATTCCTCCCTATCAAGAGAATGGGTTAAAAGCACAGAGCTCTTTGAAAACTGGGAATTGAGGCTACAGAAGGGAGAACTTAGAGAATTGGAAAGATGTTTGCAAAGAATACCAATAGAATCGGGGAAAGAACTGGCAGGCACGTGTAGGGGAAGCTGGGACTTGCTAACAAGTTATTGCCGTATGTGTAAAAGCAGAGACAAGCTGCTGGAAGAGAAAGCTCAGATGGAAAGTGAGTTGACTGATTTGCATGGGAATCTTTCTGTGCCACAGCATTAAGACTGTCTTTCAGAAAAGCAAGCTGGGGGATCTCAAGTGGTAGAAGAACAAGCTACTATTCATTTAGCTGAAAGGAAGTGGAAAACTAACAAAAGGAATGTGCATGCAGCCCTTGCACAGGTTGGGCCTAATTGGGGCCCCAACGATTGCCTAGAGAATGCATGGGAGGAAAATGCAACAGATGAGGAGACTTATACGAGTACAGATATTCACCCAATACTAAGAAGGAAGTAGGAGAACTGGGGTGGGATGGGGCACACAGTGTTTAGGGAAGTAATTGAGGATTTTGCTCAGCAGGAAGTCACAGATATTTTGAGTAGATTCATCCAAAAAATGGAAAAATCATTAATATGATGGTGAAAATCGGTGATGAAGGGGCCAAAGGAGTATCAATAGATACCATTGATTGCTTGAAATTTATAGGTATTAGAATCTTTTTGTACAGCAAGCTCTTAGGGATTATCATATGCAAGTAGGTAATAATGTGATTAATCTATTAGCTTTAGCTGTGAATGGATGCAACAGGAAGTATCCTACTGACTGTATGTGGCCTAGTGGAGATAGACCTTAGTATTTGTTTAGGGACTGTATGAGAAAGTTAAAGGAGGAGGCAATGAAGACAGCAATAATAATGGGAGACACTAAGGCTTATCACAGTACCCCTTCAGAAGTTTCTAATAGAAATATCATAGTGAAGACAGCTCCACCTGCTTACAAGAACCTAATTCTGACTCTCCTAACTGGGGAAATAGGACACTTTCTTTCAGAGGTGCTGCGTGGGATTTCACAGTTAAGTGACTTAGGGGAATGGGGAAAAGATAAATTTCCTTGAGAGAGAGAGAAGAGTAAATATTCAAAGTCAGAATAGATTGACAAGAATCATTTACTGCTTTACTGATAGCAGGGACAGATTTTGGAAGAATAGATGGTATTCCAATTAATGAACTATATAAAATATACCGAGAAAAGGGTCTTAATATTAGACAGAATAGGGAAGGAAGAACTGCCCCTACAGATCCTTCTGAATCCTTGTGTCTAAGTCTGTCCCATCATCAGGGAGAATTGGAAATTGGCCAAGCCCCAGCCGAGATTAGAGAAATACACAGAAGGGACTACAGACACCATATCAAGTTGACCATATATTGGAAAAACAGATCAAATACCATAACTATGGCATTAATAGATACTGAGGCAGAGGCCTCCCTTATATATGGAAACCCTGATAAGTCTAAACGTGGGACTCCTATTATCATCACAGGACTGGGAGGGGCTGAAATGTCAGCCAGACAAGTCAAACTAATAATAAAAATTGTACAATTACCTAAGAAAGAATATACCATAGCAATTGTACCAATTATTGAATTACATCATTGGAATAGATATGTTGAGAGGTATGACTCTAAATTTACCCAAGGGGATATATCGATTTGCAGTAAGGAAGATAGTAATTAATACAATTTTACTGGGATAAATAAAAATGGATCCAATCACTTTACCTGAACCATCTGAAGTAATTACTTTAAAGCAGTATCATGTGCCAGGTGGGCAAGATAAAATTACCAATACTATAAAGGAATATGTTAAGTCAGGACTGTTAGTCTCTCCAACTACTTGATTCTGTCTGACCAGTAGAAAAATCAACTGGGACATGGAGAATGACAGTGGATTACAGACAATTGAATAAGATGATTCTTCCCTTATTATGTTGCTGTTCCAGATACCGTTACATTAATAGAAAGGATGCAGAAATATGGTGGGATTTAGTACATAGTTATTAATTTAACCAATGCTTTCTTTACTATCCCAATAGATTCTAAACAATGGGACCAGTTTGCTTTTACTTGGCAGGGCAAGACAATATACTTTAACCCACTTGCCACAAGGATAACTGCATAACCCCACGATTTGTCATAGAACTTTGGCTAAACATTTGGATGAATTAGAGCTACCAGATGTATATAAGCCCATTCATGAACGTAAGTACTCTGATATAAATAAGAGATGACCTCTGGCTAAAGGCCTTCTCACATTGAGTCCATGTAGGACTTGTCCCCAGAATGAATTTAATGTTGTCGAACAAGTTACGTGAGTCAGGTAGATGACACGATGAATGGAGAGCCATGCCTAAAATCAGGAGGACTTGAGTTCCAACCAAGTCTCTTACTAGCTCTGTGACCCTAATTAAACTCTTGTCACTGCAATAAATGAAGAAAGGCATTCAATTGGAGCAACATAGTTTGTTGTTGTTCAGAATGTCTCACTCTTTGTGATCCCATTTGGGATTTTCTTGGCAAAGAAACTGGAGTGGTTTATCATTTCCTTCTCTAGCTCGTTTTACAGATGAGGAAACTGAGGCAAATAGTGTCACGGAACTAGAGTCAGAGACTGGGTTGGAACTCAGGTCCTCCTGATGCCAGGCATGGCTCTCTATTTACTGTGTCACCTAGCTGATCCAAAGAGCTTGTTAGACAACATAAAATTCATTCTGGAGACAAGCCCTACATAGACTCAGTGTGGGAAGGCCTTTAGCCAGAAAGCGTCTCTTATTTACATCAGAGGACTTACATTCATGCATGGGCTTACTGGGGACATGTCTTTTGCTGGAAGGAGGAGGCCATTGGACATTAGAATATTCCTACTGGACAGAAGCCTTATAAAAGCAGTGATTATGACTGGCTGCCTGCCATGCCCTCCCTCATCTCCACCTCCTGACTTTCTTTAAGTCCCAGATGATATTGCACCTCCTAGCAGAAGTCTCTCTACCAGTTCTGTGACCCTGGGCAAGTCATTTAACCCCAATTACCTCTGAGGAAAAAAAGAAGCCTTCCTCAACCCCCTCCATTCTAATGCCATCCCTCTAATAATTTTCTATTTGTCCCATCTATAGCATGTTTGGACACAGTTGTCTTTACAATATTAGACTGGGGGCTTCTCCATTGCAAGGACTGTTTCACCTTCCTTTGTATCTCCACTGATTAGCTACTGGAGGGCCTCAATCCAATCCTATGGACTGACTCTGGGATTGCCAGCAAGGTCTGTTGATTCACCTTTAAGTGCTTAGGGAAGGGTGTTGGCTGGCCAGATTAGTTTTGTTGGGGTATTGTCGGCCTCTTAGATTAGAAGACCAGTATGACCTGCAGCATTTGACTTGGGCATTTGTGGCCACTGTAGGAAGCAACCAAGTCCAGCTGAGAATTATACAAAAAAAGAAAGAGGCTAAGTTCAGCAATTTCAATAAAAAGGCAGCCCCTCCATAGAGAAGAGACAGAAAACGGGTCCCAACAGACCATACTCAACACATCCAAGAGGGAAAACAGGGACAGACTGGCTCTAGTAAAGTCTAAGAACTGAGGATAAATGCAAGAAAGGGGTAAAAACAATGAAGACATAAAATGGGGCAAAAGGATAAACCCAGGCCAGAATAACTCCATGAAAAAGTCCATACTTGGGAAGAAAAGTCTTGGTGCCCAGAACTAAATTTATTCTACCCCTGGATGTTCAGTACCAAACCCTTAGTCACCTTGGATGGTTGTTGCCCTTCATCTTCAAAATGATATCACCATGATAAAGTGAAGCTTCAGTGTGTCCGACTGTGGCTGATCAGACCAATACGAGATTGGAATGCTCTACCACAGGTTGGGCACAGATAGTCCGTGTGAATATTTGGGGTGGATATCCCAAATTTGCCCATCCTGCATTTACTTTGTGCTGTGTCAATTCTTCTTTGCTCAAACAGCACAGCACCCTTTGTGATATGGGCATGTCATGCTGAGAGAAGATAGGGATAAGGGAAGGGAGGGGTGTGATGGAAGGGAGGGCAGATTGGGGGAAGGGGTAATCAGAATGCACGATGTTTTGGGGTAGGGGAGGTGAGAGATGGGGAGAAAATTTGAAACTCAAAATTTTGTGGAAATGAATGTTGAAAACTAAAAATAAATAAACATAAAAAAGAATAAAGGACAAACAAAAAGAAAGAAAATTATAGACCAATATCTCTAATGAATATAGATGTAAAAATTTTAAATAAGATGTTAGCAAAAAGAATACAGCAACATATCATGAGAATAACACATTATGATCAGGATAGGATTTATACCAGGAATTCAGGGCTGGTTCAATATTAGGAAACCTATCAGCATTATTAATCATATCAACAACAAAACTAATAGAAACCATATGAATATCTCAATAGATGTAGATAAAGCTTTTGACAAAATGCAACACCCATTCCTATTGAACACACAGGACAGCATAGGAATAAATAGAGCCTTCCATAAAATAATAAGTAGCATGTACCTAAAACCATCAGTAAGCATTATTTGCAATGGGGATAAGCTAGATACATTACCAATAAGATCAGGGGTGAAATAAGGATGTCCATACCACTATTATTCAATATGGTATTAGAATTGTTAGCTTTAAAAATAAGAGAAGAAAAAGAAATTGAAGGAATTGGAATAGGCAAAGAAGAAACTAAGTTATCACTCTTTGCAGATGATGCGACGATATATTTAGAGAATCCCAGATAATCAAGTAAAAATTTACTTGAAATAATAAACAACTTTGGCAAAGTTACAGGTTACAAAATAAACCCACATAAATCATCTGCATTCCTACTAACAAAGCCCAACAGCAAGAGATAGAAAGAGAAATCCCACTTAAAGTTACATAGACACTATAAAATATCTGGGAGTCTACCTGCCAAAACAAACCCAGGGACTATATGAACACAATTACAAAATACTTTTCTCACAAATAAAGTCAGATCTAAGTAAGTGGAAAAAACATCAGTTGGTGTGGGTAGGCCAAACTAATATAATGAAAATGATAATTCTATCAAAATTAATTTACTTATTCAGTGCCATAATAATCAAACTACCAGATAATTATTTTTTAGAGCTATAAAAAATGATATCAAAATTCATCTGGAAGAGCAAAAGGTCCAGAATATCAAGGGAACTAATGAAAAGAAATGTTAGAGAAGATGGCCTAGGCCTACTAGATCTCAAATTGTATTATAAAGCAGCAATAATCAAAACCACTCGGTACTGGCTAAGAAATAGAGGGGTAGGTTAGGTACTCAAGACACAGTAGTCAATGAATATAGTAATCTATTGTTTGATAAACCCAAGGACCCAAGCTTCTGGGATAAGAACTCACTGTTTGACAAAATTTGCTGGGAAAACTGGATAATAGCATGACAGAAACTGGGCGTAGAACAATGCCTGACACTGTACACAAGAATAAAATCCAAATGGATACATGATCTAGATATAACGATTGATATTATAAACGAATTAGGGGAGCAAGAAATATTGTATTTGTCAGTTATGGAGAAATTTTTGACCAAACAAGAAATAGAGAACATTATGAAGTACAAAATGGATAATTTTGAGTACATTAAATTGAAAAGTTTTTGCACAAACAAACCCAATGCAACCAAGATTAGGAGGGAAGCAGAAAACTGGGAAAGAATTTTTGCAACAGGTATCTGTGATAAAGGTCTCATTTCTAAAATATATAGAGAACTGAGTCAAATATACAAGAATACAAATCATTCCCCAATTGATTAATGGTCAAAGGATAGGAGCAGGCAGTTTTCAGAGGAAGAAATTAAAACTACCTATAGTCATATAAAAAAATGCTCTAAATCATTATTGATTAGAGAGATGTAAATCAAAACAACTCTGAGATACCATATCACACCTATCAGATTGACTAACATGGCAGAATAGGAAGATGACAAATGTTGGAGAAGATGTGGGAGAGTTGGAACACTAATTTCATTGTTAGTGGAGCTGTGAGCTGATCCAACTATTCTGGAGAGCAATTTGGAACTATGCCCAAAGGGCTATAAAAATGTGCATACCCTTTGACCCAGCAATATCACTTACGGGACAAAGAGATCATAAAAATGGGAAAGGGTCCCACATGTACAAAAATATTTATAGCAGCTCTCTTTGGTGCCCAAAACTGAAAATTAATTGTGGAACTGTGGAATGGCTGAACAAGTTGTGATATATGAATGTAGTGGAATACTATTGTGCTATAAGAAATGATGAACAGGAAGACTTTAGAGAGGCCTGGAAGGACTTATATGAACTGATGCTGAGTGAAAGGAGCAGAACCAGGAGAACTTTGTACGTAGCAACAGCCACAGCGTCCAAGCGATTTTTCTGGTAGACTTAGTCCTTCACAGCAATGCAAGGACCTAAAAAATTCCCAATGGACTTTTGAAGCAAAACACCTTCCACATCCAGAGAAAGAACTGGGGAATTGGATCACACATTGAGGCAGACCATTTTCTCTTGTGTTATGTTTTGTTTTGTTTTATGATTTCTCCCATTCTTTATAATTCTTCTGTGCAACATGACTAAGGTGAAAATGTGTTTAATAAACATGTATGTGTAGAACCCATATAAGATTGTATGCCATCTTGGGAAGGGAGTGGGGAGGGAGGGAAAAAAGAGGGGGGGGGGAAATCTGAGATATATGGAAGTGATTGTAGAAAACTGAAAGCAAATTTTAAACAAAAGACTTACATGAACTGATGCACAGTGAATTGAGCAGAACCAGGAGAACATTGCACACAGTAACAGCAATATTGTACAATGATTAACTGTGAATGACTTAGCTATTCTAATCAATACAGTGATCCAAGATAATTCCAAGGGACTCATGACAAAACAATGTTATCCACCTCCAGAGAAAGAACTGATGGAGTCTGAATGAAGATCAAAGTATACTATTTTTCATTTTATTTCTCTTTTACTTAGGTTTTTTTATCTCTCATCTTTCACACCATGGCTAATGTGGAAATATTTTGCATTATTGCACAAGTATAACCTATATCAAATTGCTTATTGTCCAGGATGGGGGAAGGGAGGAAGAGAATCTGAAAATTAAAATTTTTAAAAATGAATGTGAAAAATGGTTTCTACATATAATTGGAAAAATAAAATATTTAAAAATAAAATAAAAAGAATGGATGAATAAAAAACAGATAAACAGGAAAGAGATTTGATAAGGGTAAACTGTTTATGTTACTACATGAGGAAAGGATACTTGTAACTTCTAAAAGAACTTTCTCATCATTAAGGCAGTTAGAAGATGTAGGGGACAGATGTGAGTTGAGTTGAATATGATGGGATAATTATCAAAAAATTAAATTAAAGGTAAGAAAGTGTAAGGCACTGGGAGAAGGGGAAATGAAGAGGTAGAATGGGGCAAATTATCTGATGTAAAAGAAGCATGAAAGAGCTTGTACAGTGGAGGGGAAGATGAGGGAAAGGAGGAAGTGTGTGAACCTTATTCTCATCCAAATTGACTCAAAGAGGGAATAATATAGACACTTAAGTATAGAAATCTATCTTTCCATACAGAAAAGTAGGAGGGGAAGTGGGTAAATGAAGAGGAGTGGGTGGCAGAAGGGAGGACAGGTTTGAGGAGGTAAGAGTCAGAAGCAAAACACTTTTGAGAATGGAGAGGGGGAAAAGAGAAAGCAAGTAGAATAGAGGAAAATAGGATGTAAGGAAATACACATTTAAGAATCATAAATGTGAAGAAATTTGTAATAAGTTTCTCTGAAAAAGACCTCATTTCTCAAATATATAGAGAAGTGAGTCAAACTTGTAGAAATAAGAACCATTCCTCAACTCATAAATAGTCAAAGATTATGGACAGGCAGTTTTCAGACAAAGTGATCAAAGCTATCTACAGTCAAAGAAAAATGTTCTAAATCACTATTGATTATAGAAAGGCAAATTAAAACACTCTGAGTTGCCACTCCACAACTATCAGATTGGGTAACATGACAGAAAATAAACATGACAAATATTGGAAGGGATGTGGGAAAACTGGAACACTAATGCACTGTTGTTGGGGTAGTATACTGATTTAACCATTCTGGAGGGCAATTTGGAACTATGCCCAAAGGACCATAAAACCAAGCATACTTTTTGACCCAGAAATACCAGTACTAGGTCTGTATCCTAAAAAGATAAAAAAGAAAAAGACCGATATGTACAAAAATATTTATAGCAGCTCTTTTAGTGATAGGAAGGAACTGGAGATTGAGCGGATGTCCATCAGTTGAGGAATGTCTGAATGATTGTAATGGAATACTATTGTGCCATAAGAAATGATGAGCAAGATACTCTCAGAAAAACCTGGAGAGACTTACAGTAACTGTGAAATGAGCAGAACCAGGAGAACATTGTATACAGTAAGAGCAATATTGTATGATGATCAACCATGAATGGCTTAGCTATTCCCAGGAAAAAAAATGATCCAAGACAATTCTGAAGGACTGATGATGGAAAATCCTGTCCATCTCCAAAGAAAGAACTGATGGAGTCAGAATGCAGACTGCAGCATACATTTTCTTTACTTTATTTTTCTTCTTTTTTTGATCCGTTTTCTTTTGCAACATGAATAACATGGAAATATGTTTTGCGTGACTGTACATGTATACCCTATAGCAAAGTGTTTGACTTCCCAATGAGGGGAGGATGGGAGGGAAAAAGGAAGAGAATTTGCCGCTCAATTTTTTTAAAAGAACACAACATTGTTTTTCCATGTAATTGTGGGGAATATAAAATATTAATTTTTTATACTGTGAATATAAAGACGTTCCATTTCTCTTTTAAACACTTTAATTAAAAGAAGCCTATCTTAAGTTTAAGAATTCAATTTCCTTATAAGTCACTTTTTATTGAAGGAAACTTGTTATCTCTACATTACTTGCAGTCCTTAGACAATTAACGGGAATATGTTACCTCTTAGGTTCAGAAGTTTAGTTTTTCTGTGAGTCATTCCATGTCAGGGAAGTCTGTTACTTTTGTTCCACTAACAGGCAGGTGGACTCTATCAATCAACCTTTACTCACAGCAGTATAGAAAGAAAGACTGTTGCTAGCCCCAAATGTCCAATCATGTTGGGTTTGCTGCTATGATGTTTCTGACTTTGTAACCAATAATATTGTTTTCCATCTATGGTGTGCCCTGTTTCTGTTCTGTGCTTCCCAGAAGAATTACAAAAAGACTTTATCGCCTCACCTTGTGGTCTTTTGGCTATCAAGGACCTGGCAATATGTGTGTCAACCTCATTATCAATGTGTACATCCCTGGAAATACACTGAACAAAGGCAAGATTGTATTTTCTTTGTGACATAGCAATCTCATTAATAGGAGGCTTAAAGTAAAAGGATGGGAAAAGGAGAAGACTGTGTATATCCTCTTTTTCTCCAAGTTACAACCATTAAACAGAGTTGTGACCAAGATGGATGAAGAGCAGACCAGCAGTTCTCAGGACAACATAAAAAGGAGCCAGTAGTTGAGCCTAAAGTGTCAAATGTCTACGAAAACTGCCCAAAGTTTAGGCAACAAAAAAGGAGAACTAGAAGAACAGATTCCAGGAGACCAAGTGGACCTCAAGAGTAATACTGAGATGTGGTGAGATGAAATGCTCGACTGGATCTTGGGCTGCTGAACTGAACCCTGGATGAGACAGTTATACATGAGGGAAGCCTAACTCTGTATATGAAAAACTAATCTGCTACAACCGAGGAAATGGATGGAGGCAGAAGTGCATTGGACAGTGTTTGGTTAAAGTCGAAGGAGGAGTGCTCTCATTATGACAGGGGTGTATTGTGCCTCCCTCACTGGCCTGGGACCCAAAGATGCCACAGGAGATACTCTCAGAAGAATATGGTCCTAGCCCTGGCTGTAATCCTCCTCCCCTTCTGGCTCAACTTCAATGAGCCCAGCTGCTACTGCCCAGCACCACTGCATGATGAACAGCTCCCTGGGTCTTGTCTGGTTATTCAGAGATGCAAGTACAGGTGATATACCTTTTGTCAACCAGATGGAATTACCTGTGCCATCTCAAAATGAAATTGGACAGCTATTTTTATAACATCACATTCATAATTTATGCTGAAAAAGAGATGACTCCAACTTTTTTGCTGCATAGCCAAACTGGAAGATACAGGAAATTGGACATTGTGAGGTCATTGTATAACAATCTGAAGACTACCCAGATATCAAGGACCTTTGGCAACTCTCATACCATGAAAAACAAATGAATGGAGATTAAGGTCTTGATCCCGGGGTATCTAGAAATTTTAAAAGTAATTGTTCAAGAATTAGGAAATTGACACTTTATTTCTGTAATTGAAATGTTTAAGTTTTATTTGGATTCATTAGGTCTCATGATGTTTAGAAGTTGGAATCCCAACATGCGTTTTAATGACTGTCCTCTTTTGGAACAATCTGGCTGTTGGGGAATAGTTGTGGTGCTTTGACTAATGGGATATTGGTTGGTTGCTGTCCCTTGTTCTCAAAGAAGACCAAAATGATGTCACTATGCTAAAGTCAAGTTTCAGTGTGTCCAGTTGTGACTGATCAGATCAATATGAGTTTGGAAGCTCTATCACAGGTTGGGCACAGAACTTGTGTGAGTATTTGGGGTGGATACTCTAAATTTGCACATCCTGACTTTCCTTTGAGCTGTTTCAGTTCTGCCTTGATCATAAAGCACATCACCTTCCCTGATGTGGGCATCCCATGCAGAACCATCCCATGCCAGAGTCTGCCATGTCACACAATCAAATCCAAAGTTCCTGAGAGAGACCTTGAAAGTGTCCTTGTATCACCTCTTCTGATAGACTTATCCTGAACAGGGAAGTCTCAAAAGCTACCTTAAAACCCTGGACCAGATGACACTTAAGGCAGCTTCCTGCTCTCAACAGATGATCTAATATGACTTGGGAGCTTAGTACGCTGGTCAGGGTTACAGGGCTTTGAGTCAGTTTGGGCTGGTGCATATCCTTTAAGGCAGAGCTTTATATGCATAACCCTTTTGTTTTGCTTTGCGGAAAAGAAGAATTTACCTAGATATTGTAATAAACCAATAGTATAGAACCTAAAATCTTCCAATCTGTGTGAACCAATTGAGAGGAATATTTGTGGAAAATAGCTAAAACTGGTGATTCAGGAGTGTTTATAGGGAAGGAGATTTTGAGAAAAAGCATAATACTAATCACTGAATCTACCTTACATTGCTTTATTTTTAAGAATAGCAGCAAAGGTTTTTAATAATGAGTTATTCATTAGAAAGTGGGAAGTTTTTACTAAAATAAAAATGGTGGGTGGGACTTGTAAAAGATAAAGGTGATTATTCATTTTCTGAGACAACCATACTTTTTACAGAGAACTTTTTATAATTTCCTAAGTATTACTTTTTCAAAACATCTGTGCCTCACCAGTGAACCATTTTTGAGCCCCTTCCCCCCATCACCTGAGAAATACCTAAAACCTGAACTGGACAAACAGGAGAGACATTTTTGGCCCACTCTTAGCTTAACCTACCATCATGCTTTGCATGCTCTGGCATAACAGACATGCTTTGCTTTGTTCTGTGAGTGAACCCAAAATGCCCCTTCCTGTGTCAGCAACTACAGGGCCAGATGAAGCTGACCAGGAGCATTCTTCTTTTGGTGAGTGCAAAGGACAAGGCACCTTGAACTTCGCTATCTTAAATAATGGTACTATTGTTATGTTATATTATGTCATGTCAATGATAAAAGAAACCCTGACATCCTGGATCAATAATTTCAATTGACACCTTGACATTCTTTAATCTTATTGTGTTTACCACCTATCCTATTAAGAAATTCCTTTCTCATATTATGATTGACCCATGGGATTCTAAGTGTATAAAGGTTCTCCTTTAGTTTGTTTATCTCTGAGCTTAGAATTCTTTACTGACTCCATCATGCATGATTCTCTGACTTAATGACAATAAATAAGCATGTTATAGCACACATACAGCCTGATTTTGTTTCATTCTTTGGACCAAACTTTTGGTATATGGTTGACAATACATACATACATACATACATATACGCGTGTATATGTCTATATAAAATATTGGTCTCTAGTGGGTTTTTGGGAGGGAGGAAGACAACTTGGAACTCAAAATGGAACGAAAAATAATCAAAATGCTCTACAAATTAATACAATGTACGAGTATTTCTTCTTCATGAAGACGGTCAGCCTCTGCAGGGAAAAGTAGCAGAGCTGGAAGATACTCGAAGGAATTAGCACTGACACTGTTTGAGGGGGTAGATGACTTTGTTGAAAAGGAGTTCTCTAAAGGAGAAGGAAGGAAAAAACTGATCTCTCTCCCCCACCCACCACCCCCCAGAAGCCCATCCACAGCCATGAAAGGCACGTGGGAGGCTCCCACCACACCCACCAGCCCTGTACTTTCCAGGTTTCAGTCCTGCTGCTATCTAAGACAGATCTCAGCGGTGGCCTCAGGGGAGTCTGCAAGAGGACAGGGTAGGTGCAGTGGAAGCAAAGTCTCAGTGTCCATCCCAGCCAGAGCAAGGGCCCATTGGTGGGATGGGCTGGCAAGTGAGGTGGCCTTGGGTTGCGTTTCTCAGGAAGGTGTTTCCTATTCCAACACACCAACAAACTGTCCACTGCAATGGCGAGGGGTGGCGGGCTGTGGTGTTGCTCATCTTTGTTCTGTAACAGCTCCCAATGAAATGATTCCAATCTGGGGGCCAGTGCCCCAAAGCCAAGGGGTGGAGTGTTAGAGGACCACAGAGCAGCTGATCCCATCTTCTCCCCTGAACCCCCATGGCACTGTCACCCAACAGGACAGTTATGGTGCCTAAGGAGGAGCTGACTTCACTTAGCTGGGCAGGCTCTGGAGCAGAGGACTCTGGGATGCCAAGGCTGGTTTACAAGGTGTGGGCATAGCTTCCGAGGTATGGAGGGGGATGTCCAGGGGTCTCCTGTTCCTTAGCATATCAGGCTAAGAGAGGGAAGGTCTTGCTCCTGATCAGGCCTCAGACTCTCTCAGAACACATTGACACCTGTCATGGATTGGGAGGGGTCGAGAGGTAAGGAGTCCACAGAAGTGGAGAGTGGAACTCTGTGTGGCTCAAGAATAGTGGAGGGGCGGGGGGGAGTTTGGTTTTCAGCTGCAGGTCAGACTGTTGTCAGTAGGTGTTTTTAGTCCTTATGACTTGTACCCTGAATATACTGAGTCAAGCCAGCTACCTCCAAAACAAGGGATCCCTTCTGGACTCCTGACATGATGGAGAGGCTGGGAGAAGAAAAATTGCAGTCCCAGGAGGGGCCCTCACCATGACCCCCAATCTCAGAGACTTTCCCTTACACCTTCTGGGCTCTCATTTCTGTCCCTACTTTCACTCCCTTCCCCCTCTGAATGTCTCCCCCATACCTCTCACCACAGGGTCCAGGACAGACCTGAAGAATGGTGGTTCACCTCTGCACTCCTGTGTCAAGGGTCTCAGGTCCTTGCAGTGCAGGCAAGAGGCTGTCTTTTTGTTTTGGGGTCCTGTATGGGGTGCTAAGCATAAAGCAGAAAAGTAGCCATTCAATTAGGACATACTTGAACCACTATTCATTCACTCATTCAATGAAAACTTTCTAGTGAGTCAGAGAACTGGCCTGTGGAGGATGGAAGGAAATAGGCAGGCAGGTAGCAGGATAGAGGAATTGATTTCTGCATTTATATGCCCAGCCCCATCCAGGTAGGAATTCACTTTTCCTTTGATTGTTCACATGCCCCTGCCCCACATACACACCACATGCATACCTGTGCTCAAAGTCTCAGGGACAGGAGTCCCAGCAGAACTTGTGGGCAAAGTACAAAAGGGACCCTCCTCACAGTCCCAGGGCAGAAAAGAGTGCTTGTGGTCACTCACAGGCCAGAGCACAGGCCAGGAGAGGAGTAAATATCTCTCCTTAGGTCAGACCACCTTGGAAGACCTTAAACCTTACAGGTCCCTAGAAGTATTTCTGAAAACAGCTGTCCATGAAGCTTGGGACAATGCATCCTCCACCCTGAAAGACGAGTCCTACTTAATCAAAGAGTTAAAAGTCAAGTAATAGGCTGTGAAAATGAGGAAATAATGGAAAATTTCTGACTATAAAACCTTACAATGATGACAAGGGAGGCCAAAACACACACTCAGAGGAAAATAACAAAGTCAAAGCTCCTAAATCCAAAGCCTCCAAGAAAAGTATGAATTGGTCTCAGGCCATAGAGGAGCTCAAAAAGGATTTTGAAAATCAAGTAAGAGAAGTAGAGAAAACATTAGGAAGAGAAATGAGAGTGAATGAAGGAAACCATGAAAAACAAGTTAACAGTTTGGTTAAGGAGATGCAAAAAAATACTGAAGAAAACAACACTGTAAAAAGCAAACTAGGTCAAATGGTTAAAGAGGTCTGGAAAACCCATGAGGAGAAGGATGCTTCAAAAAGCAGCATCAGGCAAATAGAAAAAGATACACAAAAATTCACTAAAGCAAATCTCCTCAAAAAATAGAATTGGAAATATGGAAAAGGAGGTCCAAAGGCTCCCTGAAGAAAGTAATTCCTTAAAAATTAGAATGGAGCAAATGGAAGCTAATGACTTTATGAGAAATCAAGAAATTATAAAACAGAACCAAAAGAATGGAAGAAAAGAGAAGACAATGTTAAATATCTCATTGGAAAAATAACTGACTTGTTAAATAGATCTAGGAGAGATAATTTTAAAATTATTGGACTACCTGAAAGCCATAATCAAAAAAAGAGCCTGGACTTAATTTTTCGAGAAATTGTCAAGAAAAACCACCCTGATATTCTAGTACCAGAGGGAAAAACAGAAATGGAAAGAATCAACCAATCACATCCTGAAAGAGATCCCCAAATGAAAACTCCTAGGAAGATTATAACCAAATGCCAGAGTTCCCAGGTCAAGGAAAAAACGTTGCAAGTAGCCAGAAAGAAACAATTCAAAGGGAAAAAGAAAACTGGGAAAGAATTTTTGCAACTAGTTTCTGAGATAAAGACCTCATTTCTAAAACATATAGAGAACTGAGTCAAATGTACAAGAACAAAAGTCATTCCCCAATTGATAAGTGGTCAAAGGATATGAACAGACAGTTTTCAGAGGAAGAAATTAAAGATATCTATAGTCATAGTAAAAAATGGTCTAAATCACTATTGATTAGAGAGATGCAAATCAAAACAACTCTGAGATACCACATCACACCTATCAGATTGGCTAACATGACACAACAGAAAGATGATAAATGTCGGAGAAGATGTGGGAGAGTTGGGACACTAATTCCTTGTTAGTGGAGCTGTGAGCTGATTCAAGCATCCTGGAGAGCAATTTGGAACTATGGCCAAAGGGCTACAAAAATGTGCATACCCTTTGACCCAGCAATACCACTTCTAGGACTGTATCCCCAAGAGATCATAAAAATGGGAAAAGGTCCCACATGTACAAAAATATTTCTAGTAGCACTCTTTGTGGTGCCCAAAAACTGGAAATCAAGGGAATGCCCATCAATTGTAGAATGACTGAATAAATTATGTTATATGGAGGTAATGGAATAATATTGTGCTATAAGAAATGATGAACAGGAAGACTTCTGAGAGACCTGGACTTATATGATCTGATGCTGAGTGAAAGGAGCAGAACCAGGAGAACTTTGTACACAGCAACAACCAGTGTGTGAGGATTTTTTCTGGTAAACTTAGAACTTCATTGCAATGCAAAGACTTTAAAAATTCCCGATGGTCTTTTCAGGCAAAATGCCTTCCACATTCAGAAAAAAAACTATGGAATTCGATCACAGAATGTAGCAGATCATTTTCTTTAGTATTATGCCTTGGTTTATTATATGATTTCTTCCATTCATTTTAATTCTTCTATACAACTTGACTATGGTGAAAATGTATTTAATAGGAATGTATGTATTGAACCTACATAAAATTATATGCCATCTCGGGGAAGGAGGGGGGAGGTATGGGGGAAAGAGCGGGAGGGAGGGAAAAAAATCTAAGTTAGATGGCAGTGATTGTAGAACACTGAAAACAAATAAATAAATAGGAAACAATTTAAGTATTATGGAAACACAATCAGGATAACACAAGATGTAGCACTGGTACATGAAAAGATTGGAGAGTTTAAAATATGATATTCCAGAGGACAAAGGAGCTAGGATTACAACCAAGAATCACATGCCCAGAAAAATTGAGTATAATCCTTCAGGGGGGAAAAATGGATATTTAATGAAATAGAGGACTTTCAAACATTCTTCATGAAAAGACCAGTGCTGAATAGAAAAACTGATTTTCTAATACCAGACTCAAGAGAAACATAAAAAGGTAAACAGGAAAAGAAAATCACAAGGGACCTAATAAACAAGTCGGGGAATAGGATGGAGAGAAATAAATTAAGTGATAGTAACTGAGAAAAAAATTTTGAAGCAAGTTACTCTGATAAAGGCCTCATTTCTCAAACATATAGAGAACTGAGTCAAATTTATAACAATAAGAGTCATTCCCCATTGATAAATGACCAAAATACATGAACAGTTTTCAAAGGAAGTAACTATCTACAGCCATACGAAAAACATGTTTTAACTCACTATTGTTTGGAGAAATGAAAATGAAAACAATTCAGGGGTACTACCTCATACCGACTAGACTGACTAATAGGACAGAAGAGGTAAATGACAAATGGTGTTTGTGGGGGAAAATGGGGTATTGATCCCATTGTGGAATTATGATATGATTCAACCATTCTGTAAAGCAATTCAGAACTATGCATAAAGGTCTATAAAACCATGCAAACCCTTTGACCTAACAATACCACCACTAGATCTGTTTCCCAAAAGAGATTAAAAGACAAAAAAAGGAAAGAGATCTATATGTACAAAATATTTATAGCAGATCTTTTCATGTGTCAAAGAATTGGAAATTGAGGGGATGCCCACCAATTGGGGAATGGCTAAACAGGTTGTGGAATACAATTGTGATGGAATACTTTTGTGCTATGGGAAATGATGAGTGGGATGCTCTTGGAAAAGCCTGGAGAGACTTGCATAAGCTGGTGCAATTTGCAATATATTGTGTACAAAATAAAGTAATGCAACGATCCAAGACAGCTCTGAAGGACTTAGGATGAAAAAATGCTATCCATCCCTAGAGAAAGAACTGATGATGTCTGAATACAGATTGAAGCATACTTTTTTAAACTTTATTTTTCCTGAGGAAGGGGTTTTTGGTCTATGTTTTCTTCTAAACATTATTATTATGGAAATATTTTGCATGACTACTCATGTATGACCTATATAGAATTGCTTGCTTTCTCAATGAGAAGTGGGGGTGGGGAGGGATGATGGAAGGAAGAGAATTTAGAACTCAAAATTTTTAAAGTGAATGCTAAAAACTGTTTTTATATGTAACTGGGGAAAAATAAAATACTAAATGAAAAGTTTTTAAAAAGAAAAAATAAAAATTTTGCAACAATATTCATTAGAGAGATTGGTCAACAGTTTTCTTCCTCTGTTTTGGCTCTTCCTGGTTTGCGCATCAGCACCATATTCATGTTGTAAGAGAAATCTGGTAGGACTCCTTCTTAGCCTATTTTTCCAAATAGTATATATAGTATTGGAATTAACTGTTCTTTAAATGTTTAGTAGAATTCACTTATTAATTCATCTGGTCCTGGAGAGTTTTCCTTAGGAAGTTCATTGAAGGTTTGTTTAATTCCTCTTTCTAAGACTGAGTTATTTCTTTTATTTCTTCTTTTGCTAATCTGGGTAATTTATTGTTTTGTAGAATTCATTCATTTCATTTAGATTGTTAAAATTATTGACATATAATTGGGCAAAATAGCTCATAACAATTGTCTTCATTTCCTATTCATTGGTGGCAATTTCACCCCTTTCATTTTTGATACTGGTAATTTGGTTTTCTTTGTTCCTTTTAAAACTCAAATTAAGCAATGATTTATTTATTTTATTAGTTTCTTTTTCATAAAACCAGCTTCTTGCTTCATTTATTAGTTCAATGGTTTTCTTCCTTTCAATTTCACTAATCTCACCTTTGATTTTCAGGATTTCTCAGTTGGTGCTTATTTGGGGATATATAATTTGTTCTTTTTCTGGGTTTTTTTAGCTGCATGCCTAATTCATTAATCTGATTTTTCTCTATTTTATGTATACAAGCAATTACAGATATAAATATTCCCCTAAATTACCACTTTGGCTACATCCCATAAATTTTACTATGTTGATTAATTGTTTTCATTTTCTTGAATGAAATTATCAATTGTTTCTATGATTTGTTCTTTGACCCACTTATTTTTAGGATTAGATTATTTAATATAAAAGTAATTCCTAATATCTCTTTCCATTGTCCATTACAGAATGTAATTTTTATTACATTATGGTCTGAAAAGGATGCATTTGCTATTTCCATTTTTCTGTATTTGGTTGTGAGGTTTTTATAACATAATACCTAGTCATTTTTTTGTGTAGGTGTCATTTACTGCTGATTAAAGTGTTCATTCCCTTCTACTCCCATTCAATTTTCTCCAGAGATCTACTATATCTAACTTTTCCAGGATTTTATTCACCTCCTTAACTTCTTTCTTCTTTATTTATTGGTTGGATTTATCTAGTTCTGAGAGTGGAAACTTAAGGTCCCTCACTAGTACAGTTTTATTATCCATTACCTCCTATATTACCTCCTAAAACTCATTCAATTTCTTCAAAAATTTAGATGCCATACTATTTGGTGCATTTATGTTTAGTATTAATATGATTTCATTGTCAGTGATACCGTTCAACAAGATATGGTTAACTTCTTTATCTCTTTAAATTAGACCTATTTTTGCTTTTGCTTTTTCTGAGATGATTGCTACTCCTGCTTTCTTTGCTTCAAATGAAGTATAATCAGTTCTGCTCCAGGCCCTTACCTTTATCCTGTGTGCATCGCTCTGCTACATTTCTGTTTCTTGTCAACAGCATATTAAGGGATTCTGGTTTTTAATTCATTCTGCTATCCACTTCCATTTTATGAGTAAAGTTCATACCACTCACATTTATAGGTATGATGTATATTATACTAACTGTATATTTCTCTCCAGCCAATTTGTGTTTGTTTATTCCCCCCTCTCTCTTTAACCACCTATTTTCCCTCCTCATAGGTATTTTACTTCTGAACACTGACTTCCCTATTATAACCTCCCTTTTATAAGTCCCCCTTTCACTTATATTATCCCTGTCCCTTTTTATTTCCTTAGGACACTGAGGTCCTTATTCAAAATAAACAACCAAGCATCCAAACTCTGCTTCACAGCACTTCGATGAGCTGGACACCTTGTTCAAATGCAAAACATATGCTGGTCAAAAAGACTTTTATGGACAATTCAGACAGGATAAGCATTCACATGGTGGTCAGAAGAATTGATACAAGGACACTCTGAAGGTCTCTCTCAAGAACTTTGGAATTGATTGTGTGACATGGGAGATATTGCACCAGGATCACTCAGCATGGCAAGCCCACATCAGAATGGGTGCTGTGCTGTATGAGCAAAGCAGAATTCAAACAGTTCAAAGGAATGTCAGGATGTGCAAATTTAGGATATCCACCCCCAGTGTTCACAGGGACTATTTTTGTCCAACCTGTGGTAGAGCATTCTGAGCTTGTATGGGTCTGATCAGCCACAGCTGGACACATTGAAACTTGACTTTATCATGGTGATGTCATTTTGATCCTCTTTGAGAAGGAAGGACCACAGTCAACCACCTTCCACTGGGAAAGCCTGGAGAGCTTCCCAGGTAAAGCAAAAGTCCACCAGGTATCATTTGGCCCTCACATGGAGAGGAGTGAGTGAAATGTTCACTGCTGGCCCAGGGTGGAGAGCAAGGAGTAGGGGTGCCCTGGCAAGGTAGCCATCTTTCTTATTTCATTGATTATTTCTGCTCTGGGCTGCTGGGCTTAGGAAAACCTCGCGTGTTTCTCCCTCTCAAGGTGGAGAAGGTCTTCAGTACTCTTGAGTTCTCTATGTCTCTTTTCCTCAGAAAGCTCTGCCCATATATCCTTGTCAGCCACTTAAGCTCCCACAGTCTCTCTCTTTTCGTTCTGAGATTCTTGTACCTCACAAGGTCATGGTGCACCAGTCCTTGTAACCCCTTTCTTAATTAGTCATAGACTTTGTCTTTTAAAAATTGAATTATATTTCAATTATCTTTTGAATTAAAAAGATTATCAAAATTATCACTTATCAAAAATTTGTTTTTTCTTCCTCCTACCTACACTCTCTCATCCCCCTCCCCCAATAAAAAAGAAACTAAAGCCCTATGAATAAATAGACACAAGTCAAGCAAACAAACTTCCCCTGTTGGAGATGTCCAAAGATATGTCTCATTCTGAAAATTTAGTCCATCCTCTGAAGTGGGCAGCATGCTCCAGCCTGGTCCTCTGGAATCAGGGTTGGTCACTGTGATTCTCAGCATTCGGGAGGTTTTCAAATATTTATTTGGCTGTCCTGGTACAAGTTGTTCTGCTGGTTTTGTTTATTTTGCTCTGCATTGATTCATAAAAGGCTTCCCTGGTTTGTCTGAAACCATCTCCTTCATCATCATTCACTCCAAAACATGTGCAGCCAGTCTGAAATGAGCGCATGCTGCTTTAGTTTCCAGTTCTTTGTCATTCCAAAAAGTATTATAATTAAAATGTGTGTGTATAGAAAAAGAGAGAGGAGAGGAGAGGGAGAGATCTCTCTCCCTCTCTCTCTCTAAATGCGCTGTAGACGGAGAGAGACAGACAGAGATAACAGATTCACACACACACACACACACACACACACACACACACACACACACACACACACACACACACACACACACACATATATATCTGTTAAACCTTCTCTTCTTTCTTTGCATTCTTTGGGGTGGAGACCTAGACATGGCGCTTTTGGATAAAAGGGTATCATGCATAATGAGATCATTTTGGAGGCACATTCCCAAACTGCTTTCCAGAAGGACTGGGCCAATTCCCAGCCTCCCCCAAAGGTCCCGTTTCCCTGCAGCTCCTCCACATGGGTCATTTTCCTTTCTGGACAGCCTAGAATTCTTAACACTTTAACTTGATCCTTCACTCCCCTAAACCCTGTAGGTGGAGCCAGAGAGCAGCCTCTCCTGCTAATCCTCAGCTGCTGGAAGTTGTCAGAGAAGATGCCTCTTTCAGGTTCCTCTTTGACTCTTGCCCTGCCCTCCTTTACTTTAATGCCAAGCAATTAATATTCCAGGCTTCCTTCCTTAGGCATTTGTTTTCCAGATATTGCACTACCTGTCAGAAGGCTTTGGCTCTCTCTCTCCTCTCTCCCTCCCTCTCATATCTTTCCCTCTCCCTCTGTTTTTCTTCCCATCTACATATATCTCTTTCATCTGTCTCTCTCTCTTTCTGTCCCTCACCCTGCCTCTGTGTCTCTCTGTCCTTCCCTCCTCTCCCTCTCTCTTTTTCTCTCTCCCTCTTTGTGTGTGTGTGTGCCTCTCTGGATCTGTCTCTGTGTCTGTGTCCTCTTTCTCTCCTCCCTCTGTCTCTGTCTTTCTCTCTCTCCTCTCTATCTCTGTACCCTTCCCTCTATCTCTCAGCACTTACTGGACTCTGCTTCTTAATACTCTCTTTTCAGCAGCATCATCTCTAGGGCCCTGGGTGTACAATGCCTACAATGGCTCCATGCATCCCTTCAGTGCAGGTATATATGCTAATGGCTGGAGCTGATAACTCAGAAGCAGAGACTAAGAGCTTCCAGGTACCTTAGGTATCTTCGCCAGCTCCCAGCTGAACAACAGTCCTGTCTGCATCTTCACCACGTGGTCATTGAGTGTCTGCCTATGGACTTCCAAGGTAGGGGAAGTCATGACTTTCAGGGGAGTCCCTTTGCAGGTCTAGACAGACCTAATCCTCAAGAGAAATCAACCTCTCTGAAATCTTCACTCAGGTCCCAGCTGTGCCCTCTTGGACTCATCTGAGTCTCTTTCCAAACAATCCTTCACACACCTGAAGACAACCATGTTCTCCCCTCAGTATCTTCTCTTTTCCTAGGGAAATACCCTCAATTCTTCCCCCAGTCCTCCATAGCAAGTTCTCTGGTCCTCTCACCATTCAGGTCCTTGTCTTCTGGACACATACCTCTGCACACACTCTTCACACCTTTTATAAAATGTAGTGGCCCAGACTGAACATAATTCTCCAGATGGGGCCTGATCAAGGTAGAGTCTTACAGAACTACTGCTCAGAGGAGTCTGTTGGGGGGCGGGGAGAGAACAGAGAACGTTCTGAGGGAGGACAGTGTTAGCAGCTGGGGAGAGAAGTGTTGAGGAGACTGCATTCTAGTCTTTTAAATGGGAGATGTCATTGAAAGGATGGAAAAATCTCAGGACTTGTTTATATATTCCCTAGAGGCACACCAGACAGCCATACTATGGAGAAGGGCTCACAATGGAAAAGGACAAGAATTGGAGTTTCAAGGAGAAATTTTTTTAAGCTCCATTGGGATCAAAAGAAGAAAGATGGGAGAGGACTTGTTCTGAAGGGCCTGGTACCAGGAAATGATAAGGAATGGAATTATCCAGCTCTTTCCTTGCCTCTCCCTATAGTGTTGACTCCAGCATGCTGTGAAGGGTTCAGGTGTCCTTCCCAGAGGAGGCTCATTCAGGACTGTCTCCAGCTCAGCCTGGGCTTGGGGAAAGAGGAATGAATCTGCACTGAGAGGACGGAGGGGTACCTCTCATCTTAATGACCTTGGGAAAATCTCTCAAAGTCACTGGTCTTCAGTTTCCCAATCTGTAAAATGAAGGAAATTATCTCCAAGATCCTTTCCAGGGGCAACTTTATGCTGTTCATAAAATATGAAGTTTCATGGTTTACTACGTGGGGAATGAGACAAGAAAGAGGAAAAATCTTACCAAATGTGCCCAGGTTCTTTGTTTCCAAAAAAAAAAAAAATGTCACTAGGAATTCACACCTTCATATTTCGCGCAGTTCAGAACCAACCTTATGCTGAAACAATACTCCTCCCCATCTCAATAATTAAGCTCTTTAGTTTTGTCACTACTGTGTCTGACTCTTTGTGATGCCATTTGGGGTTTTCTTGGCAGAAATACTGGGGTGGTTTGCCATTGCCTTCTCCAGCTCATTTTTCAGATGAGGAAACTGAGGCAAACAGGGTTCAATGACTTGCCCACTCTTACCCAGCTAGTAAATGTCTGAGGCCTGGATTGGAACTCAGGTCTTGCTGACTCCAGGCCCATCCACTGGGGCACGTCACTGCCCCTTTTTCAGTGAGACAACTCTTGTCTCTGACTCCCAATTTCATTTACTGGACTCTGATTTCCTCTGTCTTCTTGGGTCCCTTGCTTGCTTATCTTCACGGCCTGGGGAGGTTAGCAGGCTTGCCCGAGTCCCAGCTGGGATGGAGGTCATTAAAGCTGAGGTGGCAATGCACCCCTCCACAAACCAGTCTGCAGATTTCTTCAGTCCTGGGACTCCCGCAACTTTGGGTGGGGACAGTTTTTTCCTAACTTCTAAGGAGAGGAAAGGGTCACACTGAGGAAGGCTGGGGGCTGGAAGGTCAGCGGGGGAGGGCTGAGGGCTGAGACCTTCTTTTTCTCCAGTGCAAGCTTCGAGTACAAGAGCCGTTCGCTCCCAGGATGATGACGGGAGGGAGAGAGACAAGGGCCTTCATAGAATCAGATTTCAAACTTGGGCGTGCTGATTCTGCCCAGTTACCAATGACGATGTTGGCCTTCTATTCGCTATTGGCTGTCACAGCCTCTGCGAAGTTAGGGATGCCTCCCTGTGCAAACCCAGGGCAAACCAGCCCCAGGGTTCTTGTGCTTCTCCACCTGCAGATCAGTAAAGGCTGTGTGCTCTCTCTCCTATGTGGAGGCCCTTGGCCCTGCTGGAGACATGGGCAGGGAAGGAGAGAATAGTTTGAAGCGGCCGCCTTTGCGACAGAAAGCTCCTCCGCCCCAGCCTGTGGGGGGAGGGGGGGCCCAGGGAACCAGCTTCTCAAGGTGGTGCTGAAAGAATGGAGCCTTGAATGTGCGTGTGTGCCCCGGGACCAGAAGCCGGCCACCCCTCAGCTGGCTTGGCAGGAAGGGGCAGGGGGCTTGGTGTGTCAGTCTCTTAGTTTGGGAGGGTGAGGTGGGGCATTGAGGCCGAGATGTCAGGAGGGAGAATGGGAGCGACAGTCCTGGGGCCTTAAGAAGGGGCAGAGCTGTCCGAGAGCCCCCACATCCAAGAGCGAGGACGGAGAACCAGCAGCAGCTTTGTTTAAGAGCTTCACGGAGGATCGTAAGATCGGGGGGGACTGTGGGGGAGGGAAGAGGGTGGTGGCAGGTGAGGACACAAGGTGGGGGCCTGAGGGTGCGGAGTGAGAGAGACCCTGGCCGCGGACTAGAGGTGAGGGCCGGGAGAGGGGGCAAGGTTTAGACGAAGGGGCACCTAGGACCTGCCTGGGTTGTTAATGAAAGCGTTTTGCTGATCTCAAAGCGCTATAATCTCGAGAATCACTACATCCCCGCGCAGCGTGCTAGCAGCCTTGGGGGCCGAGGGGCTGGGATGCTGATCGTAGGGAGGCATCTCCTGAAAGCGGGTGTGATGGGGTCATGGATCACGCACTGGGTTTGGTGGCAGACTAGTGGCCGTGGGGGTCGGGTCTATGCGGTCACTGCCCTGATCCCGGGCCGGGTCCCCAGGTCTCAGTCTCTCACTCCCTGAGGTATTTCGACACCGCCACTGCCAGGTCCGAGCTCGAGGAGTCGCGGTTCCCCTCCATGCGCTGCGTGGACGATCAGCACTTCGTGCGCTTGGACAGCGACAGCGGGAATGAAAAGATGGAACTGTGGGCGCAGTGGATGGTGCACGTGGGAAAGGTGGAACCAGGCTACTGGGAACTGAACACCCCGACCTCCAGGGCGAAGGCCCAGGCTTACCAAGTGAACCTGCAGACCCTGTGCAGCTACCAGAGCTCGGGCGGTCCGTGACGTGGGGGCATGGACCTCAGTGGGGGAAGCCAGGTCCGAGCCGTCCCACGGTCACCTGCGGCTCCTACTGGGGACGGAGGAGCTGAAGGAGTCGCTTTGGGGCCGTCCCGGTTGTAGAATCAGCGAAAATATGACTGCGCTGCTCCAGGGCGGCGACGGGGCAGAGGTTCACACGATCCAGGACAGGTGTGGCTGCGAGGTGTTCCCCCAGCTCATCGTCAAGCGTGGGTTTGACCGATACTCCTATGCCGGGCCGGACTACTTGGCCCTGGACACGGAGACCTCCATGTGAAGAAGCACCTGGAGGTGGGGAAGGACACGCTGGAGAGAACAGGTACCATCTGGCTGCCCCCGAGTGTGCTCGGCACTCAAGGCCCCCCGTGGCCCTTCTCTTCCTTCCCTGCAGCCTCAACCCCGGGCTCCCGACCCCCAGGGACTCCTTGTACGCCAGGGCCTGAATTGCGGGCTTTTCCCCTCCCCATCCTTGTCCAGGCGAGGTCAGTCATGGGCGTTCAGAAAAGCTAGTCTGGGATCACTGAGGGAAGGCTTCCCAGGGAGAAGGGGATTTCAGCCTCAAAGTCGAAGTTATATTTGTTTATCTGTGTCTAGGGTTCTTGACCTGAGGTGCACTGACCCCTGAGGAATTTGATGAGAATTGTCAGGGGGTCTGGGAACTTGGATGGGAAAAAATACGTCTTTATTTTGACTCAATCCTAATGGAAATGTAATCATTCCTTTGACTTAAATTTTCAACAACCAGAGTAGCATTCAGAGTAGCTTCGCCAACTAGCACACAAACAAGTTAAGATTTCCTGATCTAGGTGGTAGATGAAACAGCAATAGAAGTGGTCAGGGAACATATCATTAGGTAAAGGAGGGTGCATTAATTTGTGGCCAAGTTAACCAAGTCACTGGGCACCATACTGTCCAAATGTTTTCAGATAAGCTGTCTCAGCATTTAACTGATAAGTAAGAATCCTGTAGGCTCTAACAATGTTGAGAACTAGACTTGTTTCCTAGTAACAGAATGATGAGGAAAACACACCTGTATGTTAGGTGCCCTTAGGCACTTTCTTATATATGAGTGTGTGTGTATGTATATACACTGATACCTATGTGTGCATATATATGTATGAGAGACAATAACTACTAACCAATCAATTCATCGATAAGTTATGACCCAGAAATACCAGGACTTTTTCCAAAGATGGTTGTGGAAAAGGAAAAGACCCTCCATGTTCTCAAATATTTGTAGCAACTCTCTTTGTGGTGGCCAAGAACTGGAAGTCATGGGGATGCCCATCCATGGGGGAATGGCTGAACAAGTTGTGATATATGATTATTATGAAATCCTACTGTGCTATAAGAAATAATGGAAACATGCAAAGACCTGCAGGCAATAATGAAGAGGGAACTGAGCAGAACCGTTGTATACACCAACAACAATGTTGTTTGAAGAACAACTCTGAATGACTAAGTCTTTCTGACTATTATAAATACCTAAGTTAACTCCAAGGTACTGATCAAGGAAGAAGCTATCTGCATCCAGAGAAAGACCTGATAAATAGAAGTATGTATAGAATGATCTTACACACACACACACTCACACACACACACACACACACACACACACACACATTTGTGTCTAATGGTATCTATCTCTAGGGTGGGGGAGGGGAAGAAAAAAGGGAAACAATTATATGGTAACTTTATTAAATATGTACTAGGAATAGCAATTTGTACATAATAGACTTGCACTTTCATGTCCAAGTATCTTTTTTCATTCAACTATTTTGTGTAAAAGTTTGTTTTATTTCACAAGTTCAAAATAAGATACTTGAACATTACCAAAAAATCAAAGCTACCACTGGTTCCTGTGGGCTGCAGGCTGGGAATCAGTGACTAAGCCAGATTCAAGGCCACAGCTTTGTTGGTGTTGGGTTGCTCAGTCTGTCAGGAGCCCAGTTCACTAGGACCACTCTGAGCAAGGACAAAGGGAGGAGATAATAGGATAAAGAGGTCATCAGGGAAAGAAATAAGACAAAAGGCCTGGCTTTGATCTTTTCCTCCTTTTCAGTGATTCCCTGCACTTTCCTGGCATCCTTATGCTTCCCCAACTATTCAGGATCTGGTCCCCTCTTTCTGGTAGGGGTGTGCTTAACAACAGCTAGCTGATTCAGGTTCAATGTTGGGATGGAATGAAACCCTCACAAATCACTCAACATTAAAGAAAGGTTGACTTTGCCCTAACACAGCAGGGAGATGCCCCAAGGACACAGTGACACTTTTCTGGCGTCCATCTATAAGTTTGGTTAAAAGAGACCAACAGGCAAGGGGATCTATAAATTCATGTTGTTCATTTCCTTAAGCTAGGGAACGTATAGATGGAGTCAGAGCTTTAATTCTGACTGACTGATAAAAGGATGAGAAGGCTTTTATATGTTTTAGAACAATCCCAACTCAGGATGTCTGTGTCACTCAAAAAGTATAGGCTCCATATATTTTTACCTATAGCATGAGAAAGGAAATTTCTTAGTAGAATAGGTTGTCAATACAATAAGACAGGAAAATCGACCAAGTGTCCCTTGAAATTACAATCCCAGCACATCTGTGTTTCCCCTGTAGAGCATATGTCCATAGGATACCAAGATAAAAGTTGCACTATTCAATCCAGGGTCCTGTCCCCAGACTTCCTGTCCTTCAGTGCTTACAAGCAGGAAGAATGCACTTGCTCAGCCTCATCTGGTCCTCTAATTGCTGACACAGGAAAGTGGGGTTTTAGTTCACTCAGAGAGCACAGCATGTCTGGATGATTAGTTCAGGCTTTGGTCCTTAGTGGGGTTTAAATCAGTGGATAGGACTCCTCTCCTATCCAGGTGGAAACTTGTCTGGTCAACAGCACAGGGCATGGCGATTCCAAAGGGGCCACCATGTGAAAGGAGCCACAACTCCCTGTGGAAGGGACTTTAGGAGCCCTCAGGTCACCAGGAAGCCACTTCAAGGGAGACAAAGATCAATGAATCCTAGAGACAGCTTTGTGGCCTTTTAGGGAAAACTAATCCTTGTTATGGGGAAACCAGAATCCCTGGTCCCATTGCATCCCACCCCCAAAGACCCAGGGGTCCTCTAAAAGACCTGCCACCATTTCCTAATTTTCCAGATTTGTTTGGACTATTGTCCTGGCCCAGGAAATACAAGAAGAAACTTTGCCTCAACAAAGAGTAACCAAAAGAAAAAGGGGGAAAAATGAGGAAGATGAAAAAAGTCAGGAATTCT
Source organism: Notamacropus eugenii (assembly GCF_028372415.1). Taxonomy (NCBI): domain Eukaryota; kingdom Metazoa; phylum Chordata; class Mammalia; order Diprotodontia; family Macropodidae; genus Notamacropus; species Notamacropus eugenii. The sequence goes on along the minus strand of NC_092876.1, from coordinate 5,674,667 downwards.
AGACTTCCTCTTTCTCCTTTGGATGAACTGAGCCTTGGAACTTAATCATCTAGACCTGGTGTCAAATACAGCACATTAAAATGGAATTGGGAACTATTTTACAAAATAAAGATGCAATAAAGTATAAATAATGTTCATATGTGGTTTTCTAAGCCAATGTGCAGCCCAGGGATCCTTACCTACACAGCTGGGCAGGCAGCAAGAGCTTGTTCATTAACTACATGACTGGTCAGGGAGCTGACAGTGAATATGATAAATAGGAAATGTTTCCTGACTCCCCCCACCCCGAGAGACTAAATGGCACCCTGCGCTCACTTCTGGATGGGAGAGGGGAATGAAAGTTAGGAGCCAGCATTCAGAGGCTGGGCCTCAAGGCAAAGAGGAGGGAAGTGAGGAGAGCAGTTTAAAAAGAGTGAAGATCTTTAGGTAAGAAAGTTGTGAGCAGGAAGGGAGACAAAGGCAGACCAAGAGACGCTGTGTCCACTCCCCTAGCTCTCTCCACTGTATGAGCTGTCCCTATTACGATTCCAGCTAATTGTGCTGAAGGCTTGCCTGCTGAGCTGGGGGACCAGCTCACAGCGTGTGGCCCCAGTGACTTACTGGGCACTTTGTCCCCCTGAGGACTCATTGTCCATGATAGGGCAGCAACCTGCCCTCCCAGCTTTATGTCCCACCAGTGCCCCTCAAGTCCTCTTGATTGTAGCCAAACTGTCTCATTCACCATTCCTCCATCAAGAAGCAGAAGACCTTAGGTCTAATTTCCTTCTGCTACTCCACTAATAAGCATGTCAGAGACACCCATAATGGGGACTGGAGCCCTGTGAAGGTCTTCTTGGGTGTGGAGGCAGAGAGAAGGAAAGCATCCTGCTAAGGGAGTGGTACTTCCTCCCTCACCACTGGAAAGGGTGAGGGCCACTTTGATGGGTCTTGTGAACTGGGAGAATTCTTCCATGGGCTGGAGATGTTCTTTTTTGACAGACTGAGCCGGAAACAAAGGAGATAGCCCTTCTCTAGGAACAGCTTGTTCCTCTTTCCATGGTCTGTAAGTGAAAGAGGGAGATAGTCACTCATCAGGTCTGGGGCAATGGGCACTCACTTGACCTGAAGGACAAGATCTGAATTCATGAGAGAGGCAGCCAGGGTGAATGGCACCTTCACCAGAGGCTGCAGCACCCGGGATTGACCCACTGGGCACTGAATTGGTACTACTTATGAGTTGACCCTTGGGAGTAGCAGCTTCATCTTCTGTCGTGCAGTCAAGGGGAGTTCAGCTTTGAGGCCCAGGTTGCTGTGGAGGTCAGGGATGGGCCTTTTGTGTTGTGATTCCCAGTGCTCAGACAATGGTGGACACCTCGGCTCCAGGGGCTTCCAGCCCAGTTTGGCCATTTGCTGAAAGTGGGGAACATCATCCTCCATCCAGGTGTGGGTGCCCTACATCATGAGTTTCTGTTTAGTGCTGTTGATGGCCAACTGCATCATCCCGTATAGGAACAAGATGGTTTTCTGCCAGGATCCTGCCAGGAGGTCAATGCAGCTGGGGCTTCTTTCAACCTGACTTGACTTTGCATTTGATGTGAATTCTCCTCCTCTATCTCTTGCTTGATCCTGCAGGAATGCAGTCCATGAGAACTCATCTTTCTGAACGCTGAATATTGGCCAGGCTCTCATCTGCTTCCCTTTCAGCTCTGATTCTGAACTGCCATGGGCCCCTAGTGGTCTGGGGAGGGTCACATCTCTAGTTGCAGGTTTTGGTGCCATGCTCTCAGCTGCCACTTCTGTCCTCTTGGTCACTTAATGTCTTTGGTTTGGGGCTTGGGATCCAGGAGGCTGGATGGTCCTGCTGCTACCACTGTCTTCCCCTTTGGCACTGAGGGCTGCAATGGTGATCTGGATATCTGTGTTGGTGGAAACTGCCCCCACTTGGGTATTCAGCACAGTGAGGTGGGAGATGATCTTGCTACCTGTTGGAACGTTTGGAAGACCAGGTTCTGTCACCTCCTTGGAAGGCTGCATTTGGCTAGACTCTGTTGGGCAGCAGTCCCTTCAGGCTCCTCCTTTGCTCTTTCACCTGGGGGTATCATGGATAGGAAGAGGCAGTTTCTGTCTCTTGAGAATCAATGTTTGAAGAGAGGTGGGGGACACTGGACTGCTGCCTCTACCACTGCCCCAGGGCAGGTCTCCTGGGGCCAAGCCTCCTGTTATCCTCAGCTTCAGGTGCTGAGACAGGGTCCGGTAGGGGGTATCTTAGGCCGGGAGGGAGAAAGAGAGGGATAAGGAACTTTCACTCTGTTCTTCTGTTTGAAATTGGTGGAATTTTCTTTATGTTATATCATTTATGCCTGTTCTGATGAGGGAGAATTTTCACTTTACCTTCTCTCTTTCTCCTCCAGAGATCTCCATGTATCTCTGACAGATCAAATAACTTCTCCGTTTCCATAGGGAGAAACAATTCTTAGTAGCCCATTTCTCAACTTTATTCCAGCTGCAAATATAAAAAGCAGTTCTCCATGTTTCATTGGACTTTTCATGACTGTGGTTCTAAGCATTGGCTCTGACTCTCATTAAGGGTGTGACCTTTGGGCAAATCTCTTCTCTGTGCTTCACTTTCCTCAAGTAAATTGATGAGGGTCAGACTAGATGAATTCTGGAGTCTCTTTCAGCTCTAATCCTATAACTTTTGATGGTTTAGGAGCTGGTGACATTCTAGGATGTGGCTGTGGACTTCACCCCAGAGGAGTGGGGCCTTTTGGACCATCCTCAGGAACAACTGTACAAGGAGGTCATGCTGGAGAATGCCCAGAACCTGCTCTCCCTAGGTAAGGACACTTCCTCTAGATCTATGAATCTACCATCAAAAAAACTTCCTTCATTCCCTTCCTAGTATTCAGGATTTGGAGAATTTATCAGTGATTGGAAAGGCCAAAATGCAGATCTCTTACATCTGGGACAATCCTCTTCCTGCCTGATTTTCCCATTAAAGGCCTTTGCCATGTGCGATAGAAAATGAGAAGTTTCCTTTGTTGCCCCTGAAGTTGTCCCTTACTAGTTTTAGGGAAACTGAGGTCAAAGATCAAACCAATGTTGAGAATCTCAGATTAATCTCAGAGAATCTCCTTGAACATGAATTTTGTCTCTCAAAATGCTCGGGCAGCTTTTCCTTGGAGTTGGGCCATGCAGGAAAGCCCTTACCTCCCAAAGCAGCCTCTTCCCCTTCAGGTTGAGTCCGGTCTTTGGAAGGTTCTTCTGGTTGACAAGCATCCATTTGTGCCTCACAGCTCCTGGTCTTATTCTCAAATGCCTGGAGTAACAAAAGGGTTCTTGGTTTTCCTTCTTAAATCCCAACAATTCCACCAGAAATGGTGGGAAAGGAAGGAAATATAAACATTTACGTATACGTACCATGGGCCCGCAATGTGCCAAAAAAAGTTATTTAATTTCATCCTCCTAACAAGCCTGTGAGTTAGATGATATTACTATCCCTAGTTTACATTTGAGGAAACTGAGGCAAGCAGAGGTTAAGTGGCTTGCTTTGGGAACTTTGCTAGTAAGTGTTTGAGGCCAGATTTGAACTCAGGGCGTCCTGAATCGAGGCCAAACTTCTCTCTCCACTGTACTACCAGCTATCTCTTACTTTCTAGATAACAGAATCTGTGAATTTAGCCCTTGCTTCTATGACAAACATGGAGAAAACAGAATTTTCTGCTTCCAAATTGGCTTCCACATGATCTCCTTCCCATTCCTCACCAAAGTTTCCAACAGTAAATATCATGGACAAGGATCCTGAGGCATGCTGGGAATCCTCTGTGACCCTCCTTTCATGCCCCCTTTCCCTAAACAGAGCTACCTTACCAATCTTCTCCATTTTCTTCCCTTCCTTATTCCTGTGCCCAGGACTTCCAGCGAAGATGTGATCTCCCATTTTGCAGGAGGGGAAGCACCTTGGATGCTGGAGCAAGAAGACCCCAGAACCTCCTGTCCAGGTGAGTGAGGGGAAAGCAGGTTTGTGAGGGCTGTTAGTACAAGGGTAGCTACATGTCACAGTGAAGGGAATGTTAGACTTGTGGGCAGGAAGACCTGCCTTGTCTTTCTTTTTCAGAAATTTTTTCACAGTAAAATCATGGGAAAGTCTTTAAAGCTGTTTCCCCATCTGTTAAATTATCTGTGCCTTCAGCTGTGTTCCTGGAATAAAACTGTGATCCCATAAGATCTATTGTTTGAACTTTGGTTCATGGAGCTCTCCTTAAGGAATCCAGAAAGGGCCTGGGCTGTCTGAGATGGGCCTTTTCTTAGGCCTTCTTCAAGTGTGCAAGCATTTATTAAGTGCCTGCTGTGTGCTAAGTGCTGGAGATTGAAAGAATTGTGAGGTACATCACCTGCTCTCATGGAGCTCACAGACCAGTGAGGAAGGGAACCTGGACAGAGCCATGTACAGTATGCAATGTACAGGTGAAACTGGAGCTAGTCAAGGGAGGGAAGGCACTTAGATCAAGGAAGGTTGGAAAATCCTTATTGTGGAGGGTGGGCTTGAGCTGGGGCTTCAGAGAAGCCAGGGGGAGCATTGCAGGCATGAGGACCAGCCAGGGAAAGCCCATGGAGACTGGAGATGGTTTATCCTGTTCAAGGCATAGGAAGGAGGCCTTTGCTACTGGGTTATAGTATATGTGAAGGGGAAGTAAGATGAAAGAAGACTGGAAAGGGAGAAGAGGGGCAGATGAAGGTCCCTAACAGACCTACAGAGGACTGTATGTGTCATCCTGGTGCTAGGGAGTCATTGCAGTTTATTGAGGAGGCAGTGACATGGTCAGATGTGAGCTTTAGGAAGATGAATTTGACAGCTGGATAGAGCATTAGCTGGTCTAGGGAGAGACTCAAGACAGTGAGACCAAGCAGCAGGCTTTTTCAACACTTCAGGTGTGAGGTAATTGGGGTGTGAACCTAGAAGTTGGCAGTGTTGGGAGAGGAAGGGGGACGGATGTGAGAGATGTTACCAAGGTGGAAGCAACACCACTTTCCAAAAGATTAAAAATGGAGGGACGGTGATGGTACATGAGCTTGAGAGATGGTTAGCAGTGGATGACATCTCTGCTATGAGCCTGGACAGTCAGGAGGTAGACCTGCATAGTGCTAGGAAAGTAAGAAGATGGGAGGGTTGGGAGAAAGATAATGAGGTTAGTTTGGGACATAATACGACGCGAACCCAAAGAGAGGAGTGTCCCTGAAACCTGGAGGAAAGAGAGTATTAAGGAAGAGATGGTGAATGATGGTAAGAAAAGCTCCAGAGAGGTCAGGAAGGATGAGGACTGATTAAAAGGACCTTTGGTTTAGCAATTAGGAGATCACCAGTCACTTTGGAAGAAGGTGCTTCGAGTGACCAGTGAATTGGGAGCCAGAATGCATAGTTTTGTAGGAAGTAAGAGTGAAGGAGTTGGAGACTCCAAGTGTAAATGGCCAGCTCTAGGTGTTTAGCCATGAAAGGGAAGAGAGATGTAGGACAGTATCTGCTAGGAACGGATAAAGTGAAGGTTTGTTTTAAGTTATTTATTTTTAATTTTCAACATTCACTTTCATAAGATTGTGAGTTTTAAATTTTCCCTGCCACCTTTTCGCTCCCTACCCAAGATACCATGTAATCTGATTATAGGCTATACACATATACATCCATATTGAACATTTCCCATTAGTCATGTTGTAAAGAAGAGTGAGAACCAATGGGAGGAATCAGGAGAAAGAAGAAAGAAAACAAAAAGAGAGCAAATAGTCTGGGGCAATCTGCACTCAGACTCCATAGTTCTTTTTCTGGATGTGGACAGCATTTTCCATCATGAGTCTTTGGAGTTGTCTAAAATCCTTGCATTGCTGAGAAGAGTTAAGTCTGTCAAAGGCAGTCATCACACAATGTGGCTGTTAGTGTGTACAATGTTCTCCAGGTTCTGCTCACTTCAGTCAGTATCATTTCATTTAGGTCTTCCCAGATTTTTCTAAAATTCACCTACTTATCACTTCTTATGGAACAGTAGCATTCCATTATGTTCCTATACCACAACTCCTTCAGCCATTTCCCACTTGATGGTTGGAAATCAAGTGATTTCCTGTTCTTGGCCTCCAAAAAGAGAGTTGCTCCAAATATTTTTGTACATGTGGATCCTGTTCCCATTTTTATGATCTCTTTGTGATACACACCTAGAAGTGGTATTTCTAGGTCAACGGGCATGCATAGTTTTATAGCCCTTATGCATAGTTCCAAATTGCTTTCCAAAATGGTTGGATCAGTTCACAACTCCACCAATAATGCATTAGTGTTCCAATTTTCCCACATCTTCTCCAATATTTATCATTTTCCTGCTTTGTCATGTTAGCCAGTCTGATTGGTGGAATATGGTACCTTGGAGTTGTTTGGATTTGCATTTCTCTAATCAATAGTGATTTCAAGCATTTTTTCATATAATTGTAGATAGTTTCAATTTCTTCCCTGCCAACTGCCCATTCATATCTTTTGACCATTTATCATTTGGGAAATGACTTGTATCCTTAAAAATTTGACTCAATTCTCTCTGTCTGTATATATCTATACATCTATATCTATATATATTTTAGGAATGAGGCCTTTAACAAAGACACCGGCTTTAAAATTTTTCCCCCAGCTTTCTGCTTCCCATCTAATCTTGGTTGAATTGGTTTTGTTTGTAGAAAACTTTTTCAATTTGATGTAATCAAAGTCATCCATTTTGTGTTTCATATTGTTCTCTGTCTCTTATTTGGTCATAAGTTCTTCCCTTCTCCATTGATCTGATTGGTAAACTATTCCTTGCCTTCCTAGTTTGCTTATAGCATCAGTCTTGATATCTAAATCCTGCACCCATTTTGATTTTATATATGATGGGGTATAAGACCTTGTTTTATGCCTTGTTTCTGTCATACTCTTTTTTAATTTTCCCACTAGTTTTTGTTGGTGAGTTCTCATCCCAGGAGCTGAGTCTTTGGGATTATCAAGCAGTAGATTCCTATAGTCACTGATTACTATGGTCATTGACATTGTGTACCTCACCTATTACACTGATCCATCACTCTGTTTGTCAGCCAGTACCAAGTAGTTTTGATGATTGCTGCTTTATGATTTTAAGATCTGGTATTGCTAGGCTGTCTTCCTTTGCATTTTTATGAATTTTCATTAATTCCCTTAAATGTTCTTGACCATTTGTTCTTCCAAATTAATTTTGGTATGATTTTTTTCTAGCTATATAAATTCATTTTTTGTTAATGTGATTGGCATGACGCTGAATAAGCAAATTAATTTAGGTAGAATTGTCATTCTTATTATATTAGCTCAGTCTACCCATGAGCAACTGGTATGTTTCCAATTATTTAGATTTGTGTGAAAAGTGTTTTGTAATTATGTTCTTATAGTTCCTGGGTTTGTTTCGCCAGGTAGACTCCCAAATATTTTATATTGTCTACAGTAACTTCAAATGGAATTTCTCTTTCTCTCTCTTGCTATTGGGCTGTTAGTAATATGTAGAAATATGGATGATTTGTGTCAGTTTTTTTTACATCTTGCAACTTTACTAAATTTGTTTATTATTTCAAATAGTTTTTTACTTGATGCTCTAGGATTCTCTAAGTACACCATGACAACATCTGCAAAGAGTGATAGCTTTGTTTCTTCTTTGCCTATTCTAATTCCTTCAATTTCTTTTTCTTCTCTTATTGCTCAAGCTAATGTTTCTGGTACCCTATTCAATAACTGTGGTGATAATGTAGATCCTTTTTTCACTCCCGGTCTTATTGGAAATGCTTGTATCTTATCCCAAGTACAAATAATATTTGCTGGTGATTTTAGGTAGATGCAAAGAAGACTCTATTTATTCCAGTGCTTTACAGTATTTGTAATAGGAATGAGGGTTGTATTTTGTCAAAACCTTTTTCTGCATTTATTGAGATAATCATATGATTTCTGTTAGTTTTGTTGTTGATATGGTCAATTATGTTGATAGTTTTCCTATTATTGAAACAGCCTTGCATTCCCAGTATAAATCTTACCTGGTCATAGTGTGTTATCCTAGTGATCAATTGTTGTAATCTCTTTTCCAATATTTAATTTAGAAATCTTTGCATCTATATTCATTAGAGAAATTGATCTATAGTTTTCTTTGTTTTGGCTCTTCCCAGGTTAAGTATCAGCACCATATTTGTATCATAAAAAATTGATCTATAGTTTTCTTTGTTTTGGCTCTTCCCAGGTTAAGTATCAGCACCATATTTGTATCATAAAAAGAGTTAGATAAGACTCCTTCATTGCCTGTTTACCCAAATAGTTTGTATAATACTGAAATTAATTGTTCCTTAAATGTTTGATAGAATTTGCTTGTAAATCCATCTGACCCTGTAGATTTTTCTTAGGGAGTTTGTTGATAGCTAGTTCCATTCCATTTTCTGCAATGAGGTTAAGTATTTTATTTCCTATTCTGTTAATCTAGGACATTTACGTTTTTGTACATATTCATCCATTTCACTAAGATTGTCAAATTTATTGGCATACAGTTTTGCAAAGTAACTCCTAATTATAGTTTTGATTTCTTCTTCATTGGTGGTAAATCCACCTTTTTCATATTTCATGCTGGACATTTGGTTTTCTTTCTTCTTCTTAAATAAAATTGACCGAAGCTTTACATATTTTAGTATTTTTTCATGTAAGCAGCTCTTAGTTTTTTATTTATTAGTTCAATAATTTTTTTTAATTTCAATTTTATTAATCTCTTCTTTGGTTCACAGAATTTCTAATTTTGTATTTAATTGGGAATTGTTTATTTGTTCCTTTTCTAGTTTTTTCAGTTGTATGCCCAATTCATTGATCTCTTCTTTCTCTATTTTATTCATGTAAGCATTTGGAGATATAAGACGGCCCCTGAGAACCACTTTCATTGCATCCCATAGGTTTTGGTCTGTTGTCTCTTTCTTGTCATTCTCTCAGATGATGTTGTTGATTGTTTTTATGGTTTTGTTTTGCTTGACCCACTCATTATTTATGATTAAGTTATTTTGTTTCCAATTAATTTTAATCTATATTTCCATGACGCTTTATTACCTGTACTTTTTATTGCATCATGATCTACAAAGGATGCCTTTAATATGTCTGCCTTTCTGCACTGGATTGTGAGGGTTTTATAACCTAATACATTGTCAGTATTTGTGTAGGTGCCATGTAACGCTGAGAAAAGGTATATTCCTTTCTGTCTCCATTCACTTTTCTCCAGAGGTCTACCATATCTAACTTTTCTAAAATTCTATTCACATCCTTAACTTCTTTCTTGTTGATTTTGTGCTTAGATTTATCTAGTTCTGAGAGGGGGAGATTGAGGTCCCCCACTAGTATAGTTTTGCTTTCCCTGTAAGTCCCTTAACTTCTCTAAGAATTTGGATGCTCTACCAATTGGTAAATATATGTTTAGTTATGATATTACTTCATCATCCATGGTATCTTTTAGCAGGATGTAGGTTTCTTCCTCATTTCTTTTAACAAGATCCATTTTTGCTTCTGATATCAGTATTGCTACCTTTGCTTTTTTTTCCTTCAGGTGAAGTATAATATATTTAACTCCAACCTTTTATTTTTACTGTGTATGTGTTCCTCTGCTTCAGATGTGTTTCTTGTAAACAACATATATAGGATTATGGATTTTCACACACTCTGCTATCTGCTTCTACTTTGTGGGAGACTTCATACCATTCACATTCACAGTTATGATTACTCTGTATTTTTCTCTCCATCCTATTTTCCCCTGTTCTTGCTTTTTTTCCTTCTTTCTCCCTCCTCACTAGAATTTTGCTTTTGACCACTGCCTCCCTCAATCTACCCTCCCTTCTATCAGTCCCCTCCCTTTTCTGTTACCACTTTCCCCTCCTTTTTATCCACTCCTCATTTTTCTTTCCCCTTTCACCTCTAAACTTCCTGTAGGGTAAGTTAGATTTCTGTACCTGAGTGTGTTATTCCCTCTTTGAGCCATATCTGATAAGAGTAAAGTTCTAACACAGCTCATCTCAAACTGAGGGCTTTTTGAATCCTGAGGAGAAATGCTTTGATTTGTGGTAGCATAGAGGAAGCCAGTCAAAAGGGAGAGATTGAAAACTAGTAAGAAAATGGATATGATAAAATAGGGCATATGTTGGAGGAGCAGTGAGCCCCTTCTTCATCAGACACTGGGGTAAAGGAGGAAAATAAGGCTGTTCTATTAGGTGAGATTAGGATGAGAGCTCAGGTAAAGGTTCAATTATTTCAGTGAAATACGAGGTCAAGTTGACAGATGAGAGGGTTGGTGGGAGCAAGCTATATGGGAGGGCTTGGGAGGAATAAAAAGATCTGCAAAAGCTGATATAGGGAATTAGCAAAGTGTCAGAGGATTGCCTTGCAAGAGTCGGGGACCAGGTGAGATCAATCATATTACTGAAATTTGTAGTGGACTCAAGCAACCTGGTTTCGTGATTTTCTCTCCTCATTAATCAGCATGTGAGTAGGCAGGAATGCCAATCTTGAAATAATCCAGTGCTGAGGCTTGCAGAAGTCACCAAGCCAAGTTCCTTTATGATTTTTATGGTCCAGTCTTTGTTTCCATTCTTGAGGAATCATTTGCCAGATCCATATAGATGACTGCCATTGTCAGTTTAGGGAGATAGGTGGTTGATTCCCAGGTGTCCCATAGCAGGACACTCTCCAGCAACCCTTGGAATCTCCCGTGTTGGGTCTGTTGAGGTCCCATCCAATTAGAACTGAACAAAGGTAATTCCTTGTAGGTTATAAGGTGGAAGAAGGAGACAGAAGGTAGGTCTGAGGCCAGAACCTGCATGTGACCAAAGAATAGATTCCAAGGATTGAAGTAGAGGTAGGTTAGGACATTGTAGCAGAATGGCAGTTCGAGAAGGAGAGCAGAGTTGAAAAGTAAGTAGTAAAAATAATAATAATAGCTCACAATTATACAGTGCCTCATCTGTGCCAATATTTTCCAAATATTAACTCATTTGTTTCTCATGAGACTCCTAGGAAGTAGGTGCTATTATTATTCTGATTTTAGAGATAAGGAAGCCATAAGGAAACTAAAGCAAACAGAAGTACTGGGACTCGCCCAGGGTCACATTGCTAGTAAGTTACTGAGTTGGCTCAGGAACTCAGGTCTTCTTGACTTCAGGCCCAGCTCTCTGTTATGCCATATTATGGACTTTGATTTATTACCAGGATGCAGGGAGAGTGTCTCCTCATATATGGATGAGCTAGGAAACAGGAAGAGAATTTGCAAGTTATCCTACTGAGACTGGGGTGTTTTTCATTTTTAGTTCCTTATCTAGTCACAAGAATGAACAATATAAAAATTGGTAGGAATTATAGAAAAACTTTATTTTCTATTGGATAGTGAGAAATGGTGTATTAAATGATAAATATATTTGATGATCAATTGCACTATTACTTTGGGTTTTTTTTTAAACAATGTTTATAAATAAAACTTTTTTTTTGAAAAATTAATCTTATTTTTCCCCAATTAAATGTAAAAATAATTTTTTAACATTCCTTCTTTAAAATTTTTGAGTTTCAAATTCTCTTATTCACCCCAACCCCTATTCACTCATTGAGAAGGCAAGTAAATTCATACAGGTTATAAATGTAAAACATATTTTCATGTTAGTCAGGTTGTGAAAGAAAACAAACAAAAAATCAGAAGAAAAATAAGGAAACAAAGAAAAAGTATGTTTCTATCTGCCCTCATACTTCCATTAGTTCTTTCTCAGGAGATGGATTGAATTTTTCTTCAGAATTGCCTTGGATCATTGTACTGCTGAGAATAACTACTTTATTTACATCTGATCATCGTAGTATTGCTGGTACTGTATACAACGTCCTCCTGGCTCTGTTCATTTGACTTTGTATCAGTTCATATGCATCTTTTCAGGTTTTTCTGAAAACATTCTGCTCATCAATTCTTAAAGCTCAACAGTATTTTATCACAACCACCTACAACAATTTGTTCAGCCATTCACTAATTGATGGACAACCCCTGAATTCTCAATTCTTTGCTGCCACTAAAAGAGCTGCTTTAAATATTTTTGTAACATATAGGTATGTGTCAATTTTTGGTTTTTAATCTCCTTGAGGTACAGACCTAGCAGTGGTATTGCTTGGTCAAAGCTTAAGTAGACTTTTATAGTACCTTGGGATTAAGTCAAAATGCTTTTTACAATGGTTGAGTCAGTATGCCACTTTACCAACAGTGCCTCAGTGTCTCGGTTTCCCACATTCACTCCAACATTTATCATTTTCCTTTTCTGTCATGTTACCCAACCTGATAGGTGTGGAGTAATCCCTCAGAGTGGTTTTAATTTGCATTTCCCTAATCAATAGTGATTTAGAGCATTTATTCCTCTGACTACAGATAACTTTGATTACTTTACCTGAAAACTGCCTTTTTACATCCCTTGACCACTTATTGTAGAATGGCTCTTATTTTAATAAATTTGACTCAGTTCTGTATATGTTTGAGAAATGAGGTCGTGATCAGAGAAACCTGCTGTAATTTTTTAAAAGATTATGACCATGAACTGTATTTCCCTCCATTCTCTCTTCCTACCCTATTTTTCTCATTCTCTCTCTCCTCTCACCCTACCCATCTTCCCCAATCTGCTCCACTTCTTTCATCTCCCTCCCCTCTGCTTCTCTTATCCCTTTCCACTCCTACTCTGTGTGTGTGTGTGTGTGTGTGTGTGTGTGTGTCTGTCTGTCTGTCTGTCTCTCTCTGTCTCTCCATTTCTCTCTTGATCTTGGTCTGGACCTCCCCCTTGCTCTCTGTCCAATGGAAGTGCAACTTTAACTGGGCCAGCATTGTTTATGACTCCTTTCTCTCATGGATCTTTCCATTGATCTTAGGAGCCAAGGTTTCCACAGTTGATGTACTTCATCATATGGCTGTTGATTCATGGGTTAAAAACAAGTGTCTTATCACAACTAATTAAGGAGCCCATCAGGATACTCTCTATACATGTGGGATCTATCCTGTGGCAGCCATGGTTATGGGCACTCTATATTCATTTAAATAAATTCACACAACTGGTTGAAGGTGTCCCCGTTATCAAATTTCAGATTGGTGCATTTGCCCAGATTCTCTCAATGCCCAAGAATATAATCCACCAGGACTTATCTTGAGAATGGGATTAGGAGGGAACATTTCTCTGAAATGATGAGCAGGAGGAATTCCATGCCACTTGAATCCACATTCTAAATGATATCACACAGAATGTGGGGTTATGATTTCAACAATGTGGTTTCTATTTGACATGAATTCTTTTTATTGGCAACATTTTGTAGCATGGGGTACTCTACTTAATGGGCTTCTACTAGCAGAGGTTGTAAAAGTGGTCATTTGATGGTAGGATTTCATGGACCACAATTGTCACACTGTGAAGCATGGTTGAATGTAGTTCCAATCTGGGTTCCACATGCTCAAAAGTAACACTTAGTGATGTATTTATTCCTAACTTTGTATGATTTCTTACAACGAATTGCACTCTTATGATATTGATAGTCAAGTTTAGAGGAATGCTTCATTCTTTAGAGACTTGGTCCTTGATCAGTCCTTAGGAGACTGAGACTCGTGAAAGTAAGAAATCAAGAGTAATTGCTTCTGAGGCAGGACCTGTTGGATACCTTTGGAAAGTGTCTCAGGGCTAAAGGTCATCCAGGAGATAAGCGCTGAAGGTGGGGGTAGGTTGATAGAGAAGAGAGCACTGAGGTGTGAATCTTGGAGCAAGGGGTGGAGGACACAGAAGGGTACTTTCTCCTGTGCCCCTCATTTGGTGAATGGGAGTTCACAACTTCTTGGTGTCAAGTGGAAATAGGAAGAGATCCCTGGGGGAAATCATATAAAAGAGCTGCAGCAGCTCATTTTCAGTGGTTCCTGCTGAGAGGAGAGATTGGAATTGGAACTCTACTTCCCCCTGAGTAGGCTCCCAGGAAGGCCATGCAAGGTAAGTTTGCCTCTGAGGAGATGCCTTTTTCCTTGAACTCTCTCAAAAGTGAGAGGAAATGTGTTTGAGTGACTGAGGAGAGAGAGCCAGCTTAGGGGAGTTACTAGGTTTGACTCCATGCTTGGAACAGGATTCTAGGTGCCAGAACCCGGGACAGTCTGTTGCCTACCTACACATCAGCTCTTTCCTCTGCCCAAAAGGGGGCACTTCCTGCCTGGCGTATTCTCTCTTACTCCCAGCCTTTAAGCTTCCAAAACCTACAGCCTGGCAGTTTGTAGGGCAAGATCAGGATGATGACTGGAGATCAGGCCCATTCAAGGGCACCAGTGTCACTCTGCGGATACCCTCTCCATGAGGTGTGGAGTTTCTGGGCTAGCTAGAAAGGCTCTTTCCATAGAATGGATGGGGAAGTTGGTGAGCTAGCTTCCATGAAAATGGATGAAGAATGAGGAAAGTGGTGAGCCAGTTTGTAGAAGAAAGCCTAGGAGGCAGGAAGTTGGGAGAGGATGACGATTCAGAGTGGTGGGAACAATTGAAGGCACAATCTGCCAAGGAAAGGGGGACAGCTTGGGACCCAAGATAACCCTGGAGGCTTTGTCTTGGCAAGGACAATGATTACTCCTCAGAAAAGAGAGGAGGGGCAGTCCAAGTAATTGTTTTTACAGCAAGATGACAGTCTTCCAAGGGCTTCAGTGTCATGTGGGGCCAATGCTTTAGCATGGGCTTGATTGGATGAAATAGGGTGAAGGCATGCTAAGAAAGGTTGGAAGGCAGTGATGGAAATATTTCAGAGAGCTGCTGTGGGGAGTGAGATTATGAATGAAGCAGAGTTGTCAAGGAGGAGAGAGTGCTAGAAAGCCTGTTCAGTGCTTAGAAGATGGGCAGCAGTTGAATGTGAATAAGAGCTTTCTTTCCACTGACTCCCTTTCCATCATATTTTCCATGCCATCTCCTTCACAGGGGCCATCATGTCAGTTTCAAGTCATCCAGAGGAGAGTGGAAGTGGATTGAATTCAGAGGAAGAATTCCTTTTGCTTCCTTCACTCACTTTGCCACCTCAGTTTGTCCCTGGACATTTGCAAGACTTGGAAGAGGCCCTCCTGTGTGCTGACCTCCCAACTGCCTACCAGACTGAGGACAGTAAAGGAAACAGCAGCAATGACAGAGGTGGTGCCAATTCTGTTGACAGCAGACATGATGCCAGTGACGATGGCAGGCAGGATGTTCGTGCCAGTGAAGACTCCAGCAGTGGCTATGGTGAGTATGGAGCATGGACTTCAAGGGGAGCCTTGAGGAGGTCTCAACTTGTTGGGAATATCTTTTCTATGGAGGGGGAGAGGGCCCATTTTGGGAAAGGTTAAAAGTTGGCAAAGGTGAAATGTTTGCCGTATTTCAAAACTGCTTAAAGGAGGTATTCCTTCACTTGAAAACTAGGCACTTTTTGCCACACGATTGTGTTCCCTTCTGGAGATTGCTCCAGTGTCCTCTCCTTCCCAACGATCCATCTTCCACTTTTTCTCCTTCCCAGGTCAACCGCAAGAACAAGACATGTCCAGCGCTTGCTGCCCCTTTCACAGCATGCATGCTCACTTGGAAGTCAGCTGCAGAAAAGCTGCCGAGAGAAGTGGGACAATGAACCAAGTGAAAGCAAAGGCAGATGAAGTGCACACAGAGTGCGAAGCCAGATGTCAATGGAACGATCCTGAAGCACTATGTTCCCGCTCCATTTTCGAGGAAGATGTCCCCATGTGGGCAGCAGGTCACCTAGAGATCAGTGGAGGTGAAGGGAGTTCTGATAAAGGACTCCTCCTGGAACCTGTGTTTGTCCTTGGAAAACTGGAAGATTTGGAAGGTGCCCTTTTCTGTCCCAACCTCCAATTTGACTCTGAGGTATGCAAGAGGGATTCAGGCTTGGCAGGTTGGCTGCTGCCAGAACAGCATCGCAGCTGCAGCTCCTTGGCTGCCCTTTGCCATTGTGTGGTCAGCTGGGGCTCCCCTGCTGCCACTTTCCAAAGTCTGGAGGAAGCCCCAGGCAGCCCATGTGCACTCAGACTCAAGAAACTGCCAGTGACCAGCGCAGGTGATGGTGAGGTCCCTTTGGACATTTGCATGGAGAGCTTTCCCTTGGATTCGCTTCCCCTGTCTCTGCACCTGCTCTTTTTCCCTAGTTGGGAGCAGGACGCAAGGGGCAGACAACAGACTGGGGAACCAAGAATCAGGGCAACTCTCTGGCGTGTGCCTTCTTCAGGCACTTTGGAAGGCCATGAAAAATTCAAGGAAAGGTCAAGAACCTCTGTCTTCCAAACCCAAATGTAAAAGAAGCACACGCGGCCCATCGACACAGAAAAGTCCTTTGCCCAAGGAAGAGATAAGAGGTTCCGACGCTATGATGTTGCAGAGGAGGAAGATTCTTTGCAAAGCTACTTGGCAGATTGTGATGATAAGCCCAACAGGTTGACTGACTTATCTCCCTCCATCATGCTTTCGACAACGATTGTTGGTTATTTCAGATGATAGTTTGGGAGAGAAGGGGAGTGGGGGGAATATTGGCAAATATTCTGGAGATGGAGAAAAACAACACTTCAATCAAAGCGATTTCCAAGAACGGTACGATCTCTGTACGGAACATTGTTTCACCATTTTCTGTGTATGTTTCTAACACCAACCTAAAGCATATGAATTTATCCTTCAATAAATATTAATAAAGAATATCGATAAATGCTATTGCCCTGCGTATTGCTCTCCTACTCTCTCAAAGTGATTTCCAAGGATGTCCTGTAGAGTAAGATTTATTTCTATACCCAACTGAGTGTCGATATTATTCCCTCTTTGAGTCAATTCTGATTAGAGTATGATTCCCCCTCTCTTCTCACCTCTGCCATCTTTTCCTCTAATATAAAAGCTCTTTCCCATCTTCATTTATGACAGATAATTTACCGTATTCTGCCTCCACCTTTCCACTTCTCCCAATGCATTCCTCCTTCTCATCCCTTAATTTTATTTAAAGTGAAATTTTTAAGGTGCATAGCTGTCTTCTTTCTACCCCTGGCACACTGGCTACACTCTCTCAAAAACCAATGTTGCCAACTGATTCTTTTTGAAATCTACCCAGTTAGCTAAACAAGTTGTGATAGATGATTATGAAGGAAATTATGACGTTCTGTGCTATAAGAAATGATGAGCTCAAAGATCTGAGAAAATCGTGCAAAATATTCCATGAAATAATGAAGAGTGAAATGAGCAAAAGCAACAGAACCGCATATGTAGAAACAGTGTTGTTGTTCTAAGAATGACTTGGAGGGGTAACTAGGTCATGCAGTGGATAGAGCACTGGCCCTGGAAGGATGAGGACCTGAGATCAAATCTGGCCTTAAACATTTGTCACTCACTGTGTGACCCTGGGCAGATCCCTTTATCCCAATTGCCTCACTCCTCCCCCTCCCCCAAAATAGAATGACTTTGAGTGAATAATTTATATTCACCTTCTGAATACCCAATTTAACTATTAAGGCCATGTGAAGAAAGGCCATCTGCATCCAGAGTAAGACCTGATAAATAGAGGTATGTATAGAATAATTTTCCACATATATATTTATATATGTATGTTCATAAATATATTATATTCATATATTACATATATACATACATACATATATGCACCTGTTTGTGTCTAATGGTAGTCATATTTAGTGTGAGGAGGAAAGAAAAAAGGAGAAAATATTTGCTTGATAATTTTATTGTATATTTGAAAGAAATAGCAAGTTGTGCATAGCAGATTTACAGTTTTATGTGCAATCATGTGGCTTTGAGAACCCAGATGTCATACCTCCCTCTCCGATAATGATGGTCAGACAACTGTACCTGCCTGTTGAATTATGGTCAGGCAGAGGAAACCATGTCTATTGATTATCTGGGGGCTTACTGACTATAAATATTTGTTTGGCTAGATGAGGACTCTGGGAAGCAGCTAAGGAGCCGTCAGGCTTTGAGAACCCAGATGTCTTACTTCCCTCTCTGGTAATGTGGTCAGACAGCTGAGGTCCAATTGTTTGTTAGATTAAGGCAGAGGAAGTCATGTCTGTTGATTTTTTGATTTCTCTGTATTTTCTTTGAAATTCACGGTGCTGACTCCCTGAACTAACTGAATGATATATGTGCTTGGTTAAAGTGATTGTTAACCCCTCAAAAATTAGCTTCCCTTTTATGAATGCAGATCTAAGAATCTATGGTAGGCTATGTTGGGGTTCTTACTGATACGGGAGGGAAGAGGATATATTTATGTATACGTGTATGTGTCCATAAATAAATATGTTTCTTTTTTTGTTTCCTTCAGAGGGAGAGACCAGGCTTGAAATCAGGGAGAGCGCTTCAGAGCTAAACATTTTTGTGGATCACAACAGCCAAGATTCTTGAATGATGGCCGATCTGACTTCAATTTCAGAGAAATCTGTGAATCTCATATAAAGACAGAGAAAAAAAGAAAAGAGTCATGGTGAATCTGATAAAGATGGAAAGAGTTTCAGACAAAGTTCAGTATTAATTCACTGTAAGAAAGGGGTATCAGGGAATGGCTGTTCACAGGATCAAAAATATACTGAAAGCTGTACTGTAGAGGGAGGGCTTATTGAGTTTCATGAGAAGCCTGTAGAAGTGCAAAATTATCAATGTAACGAATGTGAGATAACCTTCAGCTTGAAACCAGAGCTAATTAGACATCAGAAAAGTCATCCTAGAGAAATGTTTTATGCATGTAATGAAGGTAAGAAGGCCTTCACTGATAATTCAAAGCTCATTGACCACCCAAAAAATTCAAAATGGAGAGAAACATTATGAATGCATTGAATGTGATAGATCCTTTAAGCAACAGTTATCACTTATTCATCATCAAAAATTTCATTCTAGCCAAAATCGACATAAAAGCATGAAATGTGGACAGACCTTCAGGTGACATTGGTCCCTTATTTCCCATAAGAGAATTCATGTTAGAAACAAATCTCATGAGTGTCATGAAGGTGTTAAAACCTTCCTTGAAAACTCCTCTTGTATTCTACATCAGAGATGCTGTACTGTAGAGAAATCTTATCTTTGCAATCAATGTGGTAAGACATTCCGACACAGGAACCATCTTACTTCACATCAGAGAATCCACACTAGAGAGAGAGCTTATGAATTTAATCAATGTAGAAAGAATTTTAAATGTAGTTCTTCTCTTGATAAACATCAAAGAATCCACAGTAGAGAGAAACCTTATAAATGTAATCAGTGTGGAAAGTCTTTCACACAGAGTTCTAGTCTTTCTGTGCATCAGAGAATCCACACTGGAGAAAAACCTTCTACATGTAATCAATGTGGAAAGACTTTGAGATACAGTTTTGGACTTGCTGGACATCAGATAACACACCCTGGAAAACCTTATAAATGTATTCCGAATGGAAAGACTTTCACATAGAGTTCCAGTTTTTCTCTATGTCAGAGAATCCACACTGGTGAGAAAACTTAAAAATGTAGTCAATGTGAAAAGACTTTCCCACAGAGTTCCATTCTTTCTCTACATCAGAGAATCCACACTGGAGAGAAAATTTACAAATGTAATCAGTGTAGAAAAAATTCATAAACATATCTAATCTTGCTGAGCATCAGAGAATCCACACTGGGGAGCAAACTTCTGCATGCAGTCATTGTGGAAAGACTTTCAGGTGCAGTTCTGGCTTCATCACAGTGTTAGACATCCCAGTTTTCATACTGTACTTACACACCTTTAAACATAATGATTTTTTTCTCTGACATACTAGTGTTTTTCAGTTCTTAATAATATTCCATAATATTCACATTGCCTAACCACATCAGCCATTCCCCAGTTGGTTAACATTTGTTTCCTGTTTTTTTGTGTTAACACAAAAAAATCAGTATAGATATTTTGGGAACTGTTAGACATTTGTTTATGGAATGATTTCTTTAGTATGTGGCACAATGAGTAGAAGGCTCCCTCTGGAACCATAAGGCCTCAGTTCACATTAAGTCTCTGACACTTTCTAGCTGTGTGACCCAGGGCAAATCACTTAACTGCTCTCTGCCTCAGTTTTCTCCATCTGTTGTACGACGTATATACCAGTAATACCTATCTCTGAAGATTGATGTGAGGATCAATTTTGATAATATCTGTAAGTTGTTTTGTAAGAATTAAATCACTCTTTAAGTGCTAGCTATTCTTTTCACTTCTTGAGTCTAAAGTCTCATAGTAGAATCTTTGGCTAAAAGGTTTGGACAAGTTAGTCACTTTTTTAATAACTGAAATTGCTATTCAGAAAATGTAGAGTGAGCCAGCATGTTGTAATTATAGGGCACTGGGTTTAGAATCAGGAAGACTTGGGCCCAAATCCTGCCTGAAATGCTGTCTTGTTGTGTAACTCTGGACAAAGAACAACCTCTACTTGCCTCATTTAAATTGTGACAAATAGAATTGAAGCAAATGAGTGAGGAGGGAAAAGGCAAACAAGGGTGAATATAGTCAGGAAAACTAGGAAGGAGGAAAATTCACAAGTTACTATAGCTTAGAATATGAAGGGGATGAATTTACTCATAAAACGGGAGTGGATGGGAGATTAAAAATTTTAATTCAATAGCATATTGCTTCGAGGAAAATGAGAGAAATACACAAACATAAAATAAAAGGCAAGAGTAGAATTTAGTATGTAACAAAAAGCTGGGATAGTAATCATGACCTTGGACAAAGTTAAAGTTAAAATGGATTTAATCAAGAGTGAAAAAGAGAAACTAGAATGTGTCAGCAATATTATTCAACATTGCAGACCATTTTAAAATGCCTAGACAGCACAAAACACTTGAGTGTACACCTGTCAAAATGGACACAGTCCCTTTATGAACATAAACATAAAAACACTTAAAAAATAAGCTCATGTACAAATAACTGAAGTAAATTTATTGTTCATGGGTAGGAAAAGCCAACGTAATTTTTTTAAATGGCAGTTTTACCTAACTGATCTATTTATTCAATGTCATCACAATTAACTTACTAAAACATTATTTTACTGAGCTAGAAAAACCACAAAGTTCACTTGGAAGAACAAAAAGTCAGGAACTTTAAGGAAATCAGGGGGAAAAGATCAGGGGGAAGGAGACTCAGCAGTACCAGACCTGAAACTGTCTTCCAGGGTGAGAGCATTATTGAAGTCTAAAACGGGTAATTTTGATTGTTAAATTAAAATTTTCTTACGGAAACAAAACCTATGTAGCAAACAATAGGAGGAATGCAGAGAATTGGGGGGGAAACTTTCATAGACAATCTTTCAGACAGGATTTGATTGGTTTGGAATATTGCTGGGGTGCAGGAAATGAGGCAACTGATTTAAAAAAGCACAGAAATGCTTGGCCTTATGTAGGAAGATCTTATCCACTTTCAGACAAGCAGATGATAGGAAATAAGCAGAGGATGATATCACATACATGTGTATGTGTTTTTTTATAAGCATGTTTATGTACATATCCATGTTTAATAGTAGCCTTTTTTAGGATTTGGGTAAGGGAGGAAAACAGTAAAGTAAAAATGCACAGCAGAGAACAAAATCTGTAAGGAAGCAAAGCTGAATAGTTGTGAAAACAATGGGTAATATTTACCATACAGGTTTTCTTCAAATGGAAATTCGTTGTTTTATACTGAATCCTCTCTTATGGTCTTTTGTGCACATGGAATCTGGTTTCTCTTCTGATTTTGTATTTTAGTTGAAATAAAAAAAGATCACCCAAAAGTGGATGTCTGTACTTTGTCATTTGGTCCATACATGTTCAGTTTTGTTATTAATTCACTTAATATGGTGCTTTGTAACAAAGTGGACTTTACTTATCTTGTTGTTGAGTTCTTTCAGTCATATCTGACTCTTCCTGACCCTGTTTGGGGTTTTCTTTGCAAAAATACTGAAGTGGTCTGCCATTTACTTTTCCAGTTCATTTTACAGAAGAAGAACTGAAGCAAACCAGGTCAAGTGACTTGACCAAGGTCACACAGCTAGTACTAGTAGTATCTTAGGTAGATTTGAACTCAGGAAGAAGACTATTTCTGACTTCAGGCCCAGCACTCTATCCATTATGCCACCCAATCTACCTCTTTCAATTAGGGGTATTTTTCTTTGTCTTTGTCTGAGATCAGGATTGTTGCCCATTCTCTTTTTACATTAGCTGAAGCATTACGAATTCTGCTCCAACCCACTCTTTGAAGTATACATGTCTTTCTGTTTGACATGCCTCTCTTAGAAACAACATATTGTTGGATTTTGGTTTTTAATCTATCCTGGTCTCCCTTTCTATATTCTGGGTGAGTATCATCACAACTATAACTGCTGTGCAGTTCCCTCCATCTTATTCTCTTGTATTTATCCTTCACTTTTTTACCCTGTCCCCTCTTCATTCCCCCTGCTTTGCTTGTGATCATTAACCCTAACTTCCCTGAATATACTCTCCCTCTTACCCCTAGCCATTCTCTTAGCTCTTTCCCCTTCAACTTGCCTGTGGACATATGTGCATACAAATTTAGACATACACTTCCTACCATGAAGCAGTTGTTTTTCTTCCATTGTAAAGTCTTCTTTGAAATTTTTTACATGTTTAATTTCACCAATTTTTCCTCTCCCTTCCCTCTCTCCCAGTGCATCCCTTTTTCACTCCTCTACTCTTAAGACCATCCCAACACAATGGACTCATAACCATTCCCTGTGACTCATCTCCTTCTAAACAACCTAATGATCATAAAATTCTAAGTTTTTCCCCACATAGGAATGTAAAAAGTTTAATCTTTTCAAGTCCCTTATGATGTCTCACTCATATTGACTTATTTTTGCTTCTCATGATTTTGTTTGTGTCAAGTTTCCTACTCAGTTCTAGACTCTTTAGGAGTCCTTAAAAATTGTTTCATTAAATATCCATTTTTCACATGTAGAATTATACTAAGTTCTGCTGAATTGATTATTCTTAATTTTAATCCTACCTCCTTTAACTTCTGGAATATCATATTCCAAATTCTGCAGTCCATAAAAGTAGTGTCTACTGAATTTTGTAGACCCAGATTGGAGCTCCATGGTATTTGAATGATTTTTTTTTTCAGGCATTAACTTCTTCTTGACCTACAAATTCTAGATTTTGTTTACAATATTCCTGGGACTTTTCATTTTGGAATTCCTTTCTGGAGATGACCAATAGGTTCTTTGAATTTCTGCTTCACTCTCTAGTTTTAAGAGAAGAGACTTCTTTGTATTTTTTTTTGATGTTTAACATCTAGGCTCTTTTGTTTTTTACCATGGCTTTTAGGGAATCTAATAATTCCTCATATCTCCTTGATCTCTTTTCTAGGCCACTAGTTTTCCTATGAGAGATTTCACATTTTCTTCTCTTTTAAATTTTTATTTCGTGCTGTTTCTAGATTACACATGGTGTGATTACCTTCCACTTAATCAATTCTAATTTTGAAGGGATCATTTTCTTCAGGGAAATTTTGAACCTCTTTTGACCAATTGGACAAATCTGATTTTTAAGGAAGTTTTTTCAGTATTTTTTGTGCCTCTTTTATTAAGTCACAATTTAATTCAATTGCTTTTATTTATTTTCCCAATTTTCCTCTAACATTCTGGTTTGATTTTTAAAATCTTCTTTTCCTCTTTATTATTTCCTTTTGAGTTCTTCTAGGAATTCTTGTAGGGCTTGGGTCCAATTTGCCTTTCTCTTGGTTGCTTTGCTTACAGTCCCTGGAATCAACCTCTCCATTTTAGAGAAGATCAAACTGAGGCAAATAGAGGTTGTTCTTTGCCCAGAGTTACAAAATAAGAGAGCATCTCAGGCAGGAGTAGAACTCAAGCATTCCTGATTCTAAACCCAGTGCCCTATAATTACAACATACTGCCTTACTCTACACTGTTTTGAAAAGCAATAACATTTCTTAAAAAATGACTGAATTGTCCAAACCTTTTAACCAAATACTGACACTTATGACCCAAGGATGATCAGAATACCTAGCACTCAAAGATTGTTTTAAGACTTGCAAAGTAATTGATATGTATTCTCCCATTTGATCCACACACCAACCCTCAGAGATAGGTGTTATTAGTATACACGTCTTACAAGAGATAGGAAAAACTAAGGCACTGAGAGGATAAGTGATTTCTCCTGGGTCACACAACTAGGATATATCAGAGACTGATTTTGAACTAAGGTCTTTTGATTTCAGAGGGAGTGTTGTGTCCACTGTGCCACATACTAAGGAAATCATTCCATAAATAAATGTCTAACAGTTACCAAAATATTTACACAGAAGTTTTCATGTCAACTGAAAAAAAAAACACAACAGGAAACAAGTGATAATGAACTGGGGGAATGCCTGATGGGATTATGGGATGTGAATGCTACAGAATGCTATTGAGAAATGGAAAACAATAGCATGTTAGAGAAAAAAGGGGTACATGAACACTATGAAAGCTGGGATCTCTAAAACTGTGCTGAAGCCAGAACTGCATCTGAGAGTCTTTCCACAGTGATTACATACATAAAGTTTCTCTCCAGTGCAGAGTTTCTGTTATTCAGCAAGACTGGAGTATTGTCTGAAATATTTTCCACGTTGAATAAATTAATAAAGTCTCATGCCAGTGTGAATGCTCTGATGCACAGCAAGAGCCAAACTACATCTGAAATTCTTTCCACATTGACTACAGTAATAAGGTTTCTCTCCAGTGTTGATTCTCTGATGTAGAGTAAGACTGGAACACTGTCTGAAAGACTTTCCACAGTGATTACATTTATAAGGCTTTTCTCCAGTGTAGATTCTCCGATGTTTATCAAGAGAATAACTACATGTAAAATGCACACACAATGGTTACATTCATAAGGTTCTCTCCAGGGTGGGATTCTCTGATATACAGTAAGCCAGGAGCTAAAACTGAAAGTTTTCCCACATTGATTACATTCATAAGGTTTCTTTCAAGTATGGATTCTCTGATGTGCAGCAAAACTGCTCCTGTCTTTGTAAGTCTTTCCACAGTGACTACATCCATAAGGTTTCTCTCCAGTGTGGATTCTCTGATGTCAATAAAGACTGGATTTCTGTCTGAAAGTCTTTTCACAGTGAATAAATTCATAAGGTTTTTCTCCAGTGTGGATTCTCTGATGTATATCAAGAGAAGAACTATGTCTAAAATTCTTTCCACATTGATTACATTCATAAGGTTTCTCTCCATTGTGGCTTATCTGATGTACAGTGAGACTGGAGCTGGATCTGAAAGCCTTTCCACATTGATTACATTCATAAGGTTTCTTTGCAGTATGGATGCTCTGATGACAAGTAAGCCTGTAGTTGGAACTCAAAGATTTTCCACACTGATTACATTCATAAGGTTTCTTTCTAGTGTGGACTCTCTGATGTACAGCAAGGTTGGAGTTGCATCTGAAAGTCTTTCCACAATGATTACATTCATAAGATTTCTCTGCAGTGTGGGCTTTCTGATGTCAAACAAAGTGAGCATTCTGTTTAAATGCCCTTCTGCACTGATAACGTTTCTCTCCAGTGTGAATTCTCTCATGAGCAGCAAGGGTAGAGTTCTGTCTGAAAGCTTTTCCACATTGATTACATTCATAAAGTTTCTTTCCAGTGTGGATTCTGATGTACAGTGAGATTGGAGCTGCATCTGAAAGCCTTTCTACATTGATTACACTCATAAGGTTTCTCTCCAGTGTGAATTCTGTGATGTATAATCAGATGGCTCCTCTCAGTGAAGGTCTTACCACACTGATTGCAAGGATAAGATTTCATTACACCATGGCTTCTCCGATGTACACTACAAGAGGAATATTCTCTGAAAATTTTACCACCTTTATGACACTCATGAGATTTGTTTCTAGTATGAATTCTCTGATGGGAAATAAGGGATGAATGTTGCCTGAAGGTCCGTCCACATTGGATGCATTTATGTTGATTTTGGCTAGAATGAAGTTCTTGATGGTGAGTAAGTGATAACTGTTGCTTACAGGATTTATCACATTCAACGCATTCATAATGTTTCCCTCCACTATGAATTGTTAGGTGGTCAATAACCTTTGAAGTATCAGTGAAGGCCTTCTCATCTTCATTACATGTATAAAGCATTTCTCTGGGATGACCTTTCTGGTGTCCAATTAGCTCTGAATTCAACCTGAAGGTCATCTCACATTCATTACATTGATAATTTTGCACTTCCAGAGGCTTTCCAAGAGACTCAATAGGCCTTCCCTGTCCAGTAGAGCTTTCAGTATATTTCTGATCCTGTGAACAGCCATTCCCTGATACCTTTCTCTTGCAGTGAATTAGGACTGAACTTTGTCTGAAACTCTTTCCATCTTCATCAGATTCACAGTGACTCTTTTGTTTTTTCTTGATCTTGATATGAGAGTCACAGATTTCTCTCCAACTGAAGTCAGAGTGGCCATCACACATGAATCTTGGCTGCTGTGATGCTTCCACAGTAATGCTCAGCCTTGAAGCAGTTTCCCTGATTTCAAGCCTGGTCTCTCCAATTGAAGGGAAAAAAACATATATATTCATTTATTTATGGACACATACTCATATACATAACTATATACTCTACCTCCATTGAAAGAAAGTAACAGATTAGTAATCAATTTCCTATTTAATTATGACATGTTTATTTGTCTGTATCTGTATAGAGATCTTTATGTAGGCAGTCAATTAAACAAGTACCCAGTGGAAGTAGAACACTTGGCATGTCTATAATATCATTTTAAATGCATTTCCACAGAAGCATGAGTTCAAGTCCAATGAATAGTATGAGAAATACACTATAAAATGTAATTTAAGTTCAGACATTTTAAAAATACAAATGTGGTGAACTTTTTAAAAACTATAATGTTTTTCACATCCAGTAGTTAAATTCATTGTGCTTATTAAAAGCGATGACTATTATTTTGTATTCAGCTGTTTGAAAAATAGTTTGTTTGAGAAGGTATTGCTCAGGTCCCTGATTATAGGCAGAGGACCAGTATCTCACCCTGGAACAGAAGGCAACTATTGCCAAATAGCAGGACTCGACAATGATCCCTGACCCAGGCTTCCCCCTGTCTTCCTCTCCCTCATTGCATTTCTCAAATGCCAGTTTTTTGTACTTTTTATGGCCTTGGGGATCTTCCTGCTCCTCTTTATTGATCAGTTTTGATGGCTTATCACAGTCCTTCTTTGTAAATCATAAACTAAGCTTCATAGCTGTTCCTTAGTAATTTCCAACTTTGTGTCCAACTTTGGTTATATTATCTTTGATCCACAGATAAGCCATTTGTGGCTCATATACTAAATAGTTACACTATTTCATTTCCCATTACACTGATAAGCAGAGTAAAGTTCCCTGCTGATCGCTTTTATTTTCTCTTTTCTGTTCTCATGTCTAAGACCACATAACTACCCACCTTGTTTTTGTATTCACCTTAGGCCTGCTTTATTCTGGTCTAATTCATTACTTTTTTAGGTCAGCCATGATCTATTTCCTTTTAAAAATTTTAAAGGACAAAGAAGAAAAGCATAAGCAGGGGGAAAATGGGATGGAGAGAAAGACACAAATAGAAATCATAACGGTGAATGTGAATGGCATGAACTCTCCTATAAAACCAAGGGAGATAGCAGTGTGAGATAAAATCCATACTCCTACAATATGTTGTTTAGAAGAAAAACATTTGAAGCAGAGGGATACACACAGAGTAAAGATAAAACACTGGAGTAGAATATATTATGCTTCAGCTGAAGGAAAAATGCAGAGGTAGCAATCCTATTCTCAGAGTAAGCAAAAGCAAAAATGGATCTAATTAAAAGAAGTAAGAAAGGAACCTACACCCTGTTAAAAGATACTATAGTCAAGGAAGTTAAATCACTCCTAAACACACATGCATGAAGTAGTATAGCATCCAAATTCTGAGAAGTTATGGAAGGTAAAGGAAGAAACAGAGAATAAAACTATACTAGAAAGGGACCTCAGACTACCCCTCTCAGAACTAGAAAAATCTAAGCACAAAATCAACAAGAAAGAAGCTAAGGATGTGAATAGAATTTTAGAAAACTTAGATAAGGTAGACTGCTTTAGAACACTGAATGAAGATAGAATGGAATATGCTTTTTCCTCAGTGGTACATGACACCTACACAAAAACTGACCATGAATTATGGCACAAGAGCCTCACAATCCAGTACACAAAGTTCAGCAAAGGTAAAGGCATTGTTTTCACATCATGATGCAATAAAAACTACATGTAATAATGAGCCATGGAAAGATAGACTAAAAGTGAATTGGAAACAAAATAATGTAACCATAAAAAATGATTTGGTCAAGGAAAAAAGTCACAAAAACAATCAATGTTATCATCCAAGAGAATGACAATAATGAGACAACATACCAAAATGTATGGGATGCAGCAAAAGCTGTTCTTAAGGTAAGTTGTATATCTCTAAATGCTTCCAAGAACAAGATACAGAAAGAAGAAATGAAAGAATTGGGCATACAACTAAGAAAGATAGAAAAAGAATGAATTAAAAATCCCCAATTAAATACCAAATTAGAAATTCTGAAAACCAAAGGAGAGATTAATAAAACTGAAATTAAGAAAACTATTGAAATAATAAATTAAATGAAAGCTAGCTTTAGAGGGAAAAGCAATAAAATAACAAAACCTTTATTTAATTTCATTTTTAAAAAAGCAAGAAGAAAGCCAAATGACCAGCATCAAATATGAAAAAGGAGGATTCACCACCAATGAAGAAGAAATTAAAACATTAATTAGGAGCTATGTTGCCCAATTGTATGCTAATAAACTTGTGAATCTTAGTGAAATGGATGAATATTTACAAAAATATAAACTTCCCAGATTAACGGAAGAGGAAATGAAATACTTAAGGAACCCTAATTCAGAAAAAAAAATTGAATCAGCCATCAGTGAACTCCCTAAGAAAACTCTCTAGGGCCAGATGGATTTACAGATGAATTCTATCAAACATGTAAAGAACAATTAATTCCAATATTATGTAACCTATTTGGAAAAATAGGCAAAGAAGGTGTGCTACGAAATTCTTTTTATGGTACAAATATAGTGCTGATACTTAAACTGGGAAGAGCTAAAACAGAAAAAGAAAAGTAGAGACCAATTTCTCTAATGAATGTAGTTGCAAAAATTGTAAATATAATATTAGAAAAGAGATTACAGCAGACAATCACTAGAATAATACACTATGAGCAGGTAGCATTTATACCAGGAATGCAGGGCTGTTTCAATAACAGGAAAACTATCAGCATAACTGACCATATCAACAACAAAACTAAGAGAAATCATATGATTATCCCAATGGATACAGAAAAAACTTTTGTCAAAATCAAGCACCCATTCTTATTAAAAACACTAGAGAGCAGAGGAATAGTTTTCCTTAAAATGATAAGTAACATCTACTTAAAATCATCAGCAAATATTAGCAATAGGGATAAACGGGATGCATTTCCAATAAGATTGGGAATGACAAAACAACGTCCATTATCACCACAGTTATTCAATAGGTAGGGTCCCAGAAGCTCTAAGTTCAGCAATAAGAGAATAAAAAGGAAAGAAGTAGAATAGGCAAAGAAGAAAGAAAGTTATCTGCACGTGTTGTGATGGTACACCTATAGAATCAAGTAAAAAACTTTGAAACAATAAATTTAACAGTGTTGCAAGATATAAAATAAATTCACAAAAAGCATTCACATTTCTATATATTACTAACAAAGCCCAATAGCAAGAAATAGGAAGAGAAATTCCACTTAAAGTTACTGCAGACAATACAGACTATCTGGCAGTCCACCTACCAAGGCAAACTCAGGAACCATATGAACATAATTACAAAACACTTTTCACACAAATAAAGTCAGATGTAAATAACTAGAAAAATATCAGTTACAAATGGGTAAGGCTGAGCTAATATAATAAAAATGATGATTTTACATATAATAATTTACTTATTCAGTGCCATACCACTGAATATCACATATCACATTAACAAAAAATTATTTTATGATTTATAAAAAAATCATACCAAAATTCATCTGTAAGAAAAATGATCAAGAATATTCAAGGGAATTAATGAAAAGAAATGCTGGGGAAGGAGGCCTAACCAACCTAGATCTTAAAATGTATTATAAAAAACCAATTATCAAAAGTACTTGGTACTGGCTACAAAATGGAGGGGTAGATCAGTGGAATACATGACACAGTAGTCAATGACTAGAGCAGTCTACTGTTGGATAAAACCAAGGTTCCCATACTTGTCCTCCTTATTCTTATCGTTCTGGGATAAGACATCACTGTTTGACAAAAATTGCTGGGAATACTGGAAAATAATGTGGCATAAATCAGTGCCTGAAACCGTATATCAGAATAAACTGCAAATCCACACAGGATTTACATATCAAGGCTGATACCATGAGCAAACTAAGAAGAAGGAATACTTTACCTGTTAGATCAATGGAGAAAGGAGGAACTTATGACCAACTAAGAGATAAAGAATACTACAAAATTCAAAATAGATGATTTTCATTCCATTAAATTGAAAAGGCTATGCAGAAACAAAGCCAGTTCAACCAAGATTAGAAGAAAAGGAAAAGGCTGGGAAACAAATTTCAAAGTCAGTGTCTCTAGTAAAGGCCTCATTCCTAAAATATGTAGAGAACTGAGTCAAATTCATAAAGATACAAGTCATTTCCCAATTGATAAATGGGCAAAGGGTATGAACAGGCAGTTTGGGGAGGAATAAATCCAAGTTACCTATGGTTATATGAAGAAAAAGCTACAAATCACTCTTCATTAGAGAAATGCAAATCCAAACAACTCTAAGGGATCGCATCCCACCAATCAGATTGGCTAACATGACAAAACAGGAAAATGATATATATTGGAGAAAATATGAGAAAATTGAAACCCTAATGGGTTGTTGGTGGACTTGTAACCTGATCCAAACATTCTGGAGACCAATTAGGAACTATGCAAAAAGGGCATATAAAGCTACACATACCCTTTGACCTAGAAAGAGCACATCTAGGTCTGTATCCCAAAGAGATCATAAAAATGGGAAAAGGTCCTACATGTACAAAAATATTTCCAGCAACCTTCTTTGCAGTGGTCAAGAATGGGAAATCAATTGATTTCCAGTCATCAAGTGAGGAATGGTTGAAAGAGTTGTGGTACAGGAATGGAATGGAATACTACTGTTCCAAAAGAACTGAGGAGCAGGCAGACTTTAGAAAAACCTGGAAAGACTTAAAAGAACCGATGCTGTCTAAAATGAGCAGAACCAGGAGAACACTGTACACACTAACAGCCACACTGGGTGCTGACTGACTTTGACAGACTTAGCTCTTCCCAGCAATACAGGGATATTAGACAACTCCAAAGACTCATGATGGAAAATGCTGCCCGCATCGAGAAAAAGAACTCTGGAGCCTGAGCGCAGATTGAGTCAGACTATTTGCTTTCTTTTCTTTTCTTTCTTCTTTCTCCTGATTCCTCCCATTGGTTCTCACTCTTCTTTACAACATGACTAATGGGAAAATATTTTTAATATGGATGTATATGTGTATAGCCTATAATCAGATTGCATGCCCTCTTAGGCTAGGGGTAGAGAAAATAGGGGAGAAATTTTAAAACTCAAAATCTCATGAAAGTGAATGTTGATAATTAAAAATAAATAAATATTTTTTAAAAAACTCTAACTTTATCCATTCTTAACAAACACTGGCCTACATCTCTCTTCCTTTTCATGGCTATATGCTTACAGATGGCCATCTACACTTGGGCATTACTCTTTACACTCCTTTCCTCTTACTTCCTCCAAAACTCTGCATCCTGTCTCCAATTCACTGGTAACTTGAAGCACCTCCCTCCAAAGTGACCAGTGACTTCCTAATTGCTAAACCAAAGGTCCTTTTATCAGTACTCATCTTTCCTGACCTCTCTGGAGCTTTTCTTACCATTACTCACCCCCTTTTCCTTGATACTCTCATTCCTCCAGGTTTCAGTGGCACTCCTCTCTCATTGGGTTCTCCTCCTATCATGTCCCAAACTAACCTCATTATCTTTCCCCCAACCCTCCCATCTTGCTACTTTCCTAACACTATCCCTGTCACCCTCCTGATTGTCCAGGCTCATAATAGAGATGTCATCCACTGTTCACCATCTCTCAAGCTCATATACTATCACCCTCCCTCCATTTTTAATCTTTTGGAATGTGCTGTTGCTTCCACCTTGGTAACATCTCTCACATTCAGCCCCCTTGTCTCCCAACACTGCCAACTTCTAGGTTCAGAAGTCAATTACATTATGCCTGCAGTGGTGAAAAAGCATGCTTTTGGGTCTCACTGCCTTGAGTCTCTCCCTAGACCACTCAGCTCTCTGCCCAGATGTCAAATTCACCTTCCTAAAGCTCACATCTGACTATGTCATTGACTCCTCAAAAAAGTACAATGACTCCCTAGCACCAGGATGACATAGACAGTCTTCTGGGCTGTTAGGGGCCTTTACAATCTGCCCCTCTCCTCCATTGCCAGTCTTGCCTCATCTCATGCCAACTCCACATATGTTATAATCCAATAGCAAAGACCTCCTTTGCATGTCTTGAACAAAACAAACCATCTCCAGTCTCCATGGGCTTTCCCTGGCTGGCCCTCATTCCTGGAATGCTCCCTCTGCCTTCTCTGAAGCCCCAGCTCAAGCCCACCCTCCACAATAAGGATTTTCCAACCCTCCTTAATCCAAGAGCCTTCCCCCACTTGACTAGCTCCAGGTTCACCTGTACATAGCATGCTTTACATGGCTCTGTACAGGTTCCCTTCCTCACTGGTCTGTGAGCTCCATGAGAGCAGGTGATGTCCCTCACAATTCTTTGAATCTCCAGCACTTAGCACACAGCAGGCACTTAATAAATGCTTGCACACTTGAAGAAGGCCTAAGAAAAGGCCCATCTCAGACAACCTAGGCCCTTTCTCGATTCCTTAAGGAGAGCTCCATGAACCAAGTTCAAACAATTGATCTTATGGGATCACCGTTTTATTCCTGGAACAGAGCTGAAAGGTCAAGGCATCCAACCCCTTCATTTCACAGATGGGGAAACTGAGCTTTAACGACTTTCCCATGATCTTACTGTGAAAAAATGCCTGAAAAAGAAAGGTATGGCAGGTCTTCCTCCCCACAAGTCTAACATTCCCTTTACTGTGACATGTAGCTGCCCTTGTGCTAACAGCCCTCACAGATCTGCTTTCTCCTCACTCACCTGGACAGGAGATTCTGGGATCTTCTTGCTCCAACATGCAAGGTGCTTCCCCTCCTGCAGAATGGGAGATTACATCTTCTCTGGGAGGTGGAAATCCTGGGCATGGGTATAAGGAAAGGAGGAAAATGGAGAAAGATTGGTAAGGTAGCTCTCTTTAGGAAAAGGGGGCATGAAAGGAGGGTGCCAGCATGCCTCAAGATCCTTGTCCATGATATTTACTATTGGAAACTTTGCTGGGGATGAGAAGAAGATCATGTGGAAGCCAATTTGGAAGCAGAAAATTCTGTTTTCTGTTTTGGTAGTGGACTGGAGAGGGAACTTTGGCCTGGGTTCAGGAAGCTGTGAGTTCAAATCTGATCTCAAACACTTAGTAGCAAAGTTCCCAAAGCAAGTCACTTAACCTCTGCTTGCCTCAGTTTCCTCAACTGTGTAAAATCATCTAAATCCCAGCCTTGTTAGGAGGATGAAATTAAATAACATTTTTTGGCACCGTGCTGGCACACAGTAGGTATACATATATGCTTATATTCCCTTCCTTCCTTTCCCACCATTTGTTTTGGGCTTTGGGGAATTTAGGAAGGAAGGTCAAGGACAGTTCTGCAATTCCAAGGATCTGAGAGTTAGACCAGGAGCTGGTGAGGGCAAATTGATACTTGTCAACAAGAAGAAACCTCCAAAGACCAGACCCAACCTAAAGGGGAAGGCGCTGCTTTGGGAGGTGAGGGCTTCCCTGCACAGCCCAACTCTAAGGAAAAGCTGCCTGAGCTTTTTCAGAGACAAAGTTCATGTTCAAGGAGAGGTCAGACTAGGCACATCCTCTGAGATTAGTCTGAGATTCTTCAACACCAGTTTGATCTTTGACCTCAGGCTCCCTAAAACTAGTAAGGGACAGCTTCAGGGGCAGCAAAGAAAACTCCTTGTTTTCTATCACACATTGCAAACACCTTTCATGGGAAATCAGACAAGAAGAGAACTGTGTCAGATACAAGAGATCTCCATTTTGGCCTTTCCAGTCATGAATAAATGCTCCATATCCTGAACACTAGGAAGGGAATGAAGGAAGTTCTTTTGATGATAGATTCATAGATTTAGAGGAACTGTTCTTCCCTAGGGAGAGCAGGTTCTGGGCATTCTCCAGCATGACCTCCGTGTATAGTTCTTTCTGAGGATGGTTCAAGAGGCCCCACTCCTCTGGGGTGAAGTCTAGTCACCAACCCCGAAGCCATCAAAGTCATAGGATTAGAGGTGAAAGAGACTCCAGAATTCATCTGGTCTAATCCTTATCATTTTACTTGAGGAAAGTGAAGCACAAAGAAGAAATCTGCCCAAAGGGCACACCCTTAATGAGCTTCAGAGTGAATATTTAGAACCACAATCATGAAAGGCCCGATGGAATAGGGAGAACAGCTTTTTATATTTGCAGTTAGATTAAAGTTGAGAAATGGGCTACTAAGAATTGT
Source organism: Notamacropus eugenii (assembly GCF_028372415.1). Lineage (NCBI taxonomy): Eukaryota > Metazoa > Chordata > Mammalia > Diprotodontia > Macropodidae > Notamacropus > Notamacropus eugenii. The sequence continues at coordinate 5,639,889 of NC_092876.1, read as the reverse complement.
TTCTCCCTATGGAAAAACAGAGCTATTTGATCCATCAGAGATACATGGAAATCTCTGGAGGAGAAAGAGAGAAGGTGAAGTGAAAATCCTCCCTCTTCACAACAGGCATAAATGATACATCACAAAGAAAATTCCACCAATGGCAACCAGCAAAACAGAGTGACAGCCCCTTTTCCTCCTCTTTCTCCCCTTCATACCTAAGACTGCCCCTCCCCTCCAGAGAATGGGAAAATGGGTGACCCAGCCCAAGCAGCCTGAGGCTTCATACTGGACCCTGTCCCAGCATCAGAAGCTGAAGAGAATAGGAGGTCTGGCCCCAGGAGACCTGCCCTGGGGCAGTGTGAAAGGCAGCAGCCTTGGTGTCCCCTACCCCTCTTCAGCCCTTGATTCTCAAGTGACAAAAAGTGCTCCTTCCTATTCATGATACCCCAAGGTGAAGGAGCAAAGGAGAAGACTGAAGGGACTGCTGCTCAACAGGGTTCTAGCCAAATGCTGCCTTGCAAAGAGGTTGCAGAGCCTGGTCTTCAGAAGGTTCCAACAGGTAGCAAGACTGTCACCCATCCCACTGTGCTAAACACCCAAGTGGGGGCAGTTCTCACCAACACAGATACCCAGAGGACCTTTGCAGCCCTCAGTGCCAAAGGGGAAGACAGTGGTAGCAGCAGAATCATCCAGCAGTGGATGGGCCCCTGCCTAGCCTCCTGGATTCCTGGCCCCAAACCAAGGACATGAAGGGACCAAGAGGGCAGAAGTGGTAGCTGAGAGCATGTGACCCTCCCCAGACCACTAGGGGCCCACTGCAGTTCAGGATCAGAGCTGTAAGTGAGGCAGCAGGTGAGAGCCTGGCCAATATTCAGTGTTCAGGAAGGTGGGTTCTCATGGACTGCATTCCTGCAGGATCAAGCAAGAGATAGAGGAGAATCCACATCCAGTGCAAAATCAAGTCAGGGTGGAAGAACCCCCAGCCTCACTGGGCTCCTCACAGGAGCCTTGAACAGAAAACCACCTTGTTCCTACATGGAATGATGCAGTTTGCCAGCAGCAACACTGAGCAGAAACCCATGACCTAGAAGGGCATCCACCCCTGGAATGAGGAAGATGTTCCCTCCTTTCAGCACATCACCAAACAAGACTGGACACCACCTGAGGCAGGTTGTCCACCACCATCTGAACACTAGGAATCACAACCAAAGTGGCCCATCCCTGGCCTCCACAGAAACCTGGGCCTCAAAAATGATCTCCACTCGACTGCATGAAGGTGACGCTGCTTCTCCCAAGGGTCAACTCATAATCACACTCAGGACTAAATTGAGCAGTATGAGACTATTGCCAGTCCAGGGAAAAAGAGACCTCAATTTCTCTGTGGAGGGCTTGAGTGTCTCCAGGTATGAGGAGTTATGGCCAAAACATCTCCTGCCTTTGCCTTATGGTTGCTTTCATTTGGCAATGGCAAATATTCATTCATCATGATTATTTAGTTAGAATGAGTAACCAGGAAGAGGAAAGGAGGTTTCCTTCACTTACTACAAAGATAATACTTTATTAACCAATGCTTGGATTTGAGCAAATTCAGGAGAAAGACATTGCCAGTCTTCTTAAGAGAATAAAGGGTCTATGGAGACACCTAGAATTCTGGAATTTGAGAGAAAAAGAGAAGGGATTCTAGCCAACTGAAGAACAACCCAGAGGACAGTTTGACCAGATCTGAAAATATGCTGATCCATGGCCCAGTTCATTCATTTTTCCAACCTCTTAAATGTGGGACACGTTTTTGGTCAATGTGCCAGAAATCTTAGGCTCCTCCTTCACGCTTTGTTCCACTTCCATTATGTAGTGACATGACTCACCTTCTATTATTTTGACTCACTCTCTATCATGCAGTTAAAATTCTTTTCTACCTTTTCATCACTGTGGTTTTTTCCTTAAAACAATAGATCTAGGCTTTATTGGGAATCCATATTTCAGTTTTAACATCCTTTACTTCTATTATTTATCTGCTGAACAGTTATGGAATTTATCCATCGTTTCGCTGTTTTGGAGATTCCCAAGAATTTGTCTGTGTCTCCTCTTCACTGGAGCCCCTTCAGTCCCTGCTCTCCCCTTCACAGCACTTACTCACAGTGTGGGCTCTCACTGGAGGAAGGCAGGCTTTTATTGACTGATAATTGGGTATCTAACTCACTCCTGACAGAACCTTCTAAGCCTCTTTTCCTTCTATTCTGACCTTCCTTCTCCATCCTCCCACATTCATCCTTTACCACCGAGGGGCAGGGCCATGAACTTTCATGTAAGGAGAGAGCCCAACGGGCCCATCCCATTTGTGACATGCCTGCACCACTTTGGGATTTGATCTGACTGGCTTCTTCACCGTGCCCAGGGTCTGGGACCCATCCATGAGATGTTTTAGCTTCCTTTTACATGTTGGCTTCCCTCACTAGATTATAAGCTCCTTGAGGGCAGGGACTGCCTTTACTTGGGATATTTCATTTCCCAGCCCTTAGTACTGGGCATGGCACACAGTAGGAGCTTAATACTGATTTACTATTCCCCACCCAATCACCTATTTCAGCACCTCACCCCTGACTGTCCTTCTACAACCAAAGCCATTCAAGCTGAGCTAGCTATGCTCCCAGCCTCCTTTCAGACATCTCCAACATGATGTCCAGTATCCTAAGCTCACACTGTACACAAGAGAACTTCTTACCTTCTCTCCCTGTCAAAGCAGCCTCATGCTCCACCAACCTATGCCTCATTCTCAACCCCCACTTCTCTCCCCTCTTATCCAATCTGCTGTCAAAGTCTGTGAATTGTACCTTGTAACATCTGTCAGACACACTCCCTTATCTCCCGTGATACTGCAGTTGCCCAGGTATGGGCTCTCATTGTCTCACCCTTGGCCAGTTGCTGAGGCCTGCTGCTGGGTGAGCTGGCCTCAAGACTCTCCCCACTTCAATGCCTCCTTCATTTGGTCCACAAAGGAATTTTCCTTAATAACAGGTCTGACCCCTTACTCAATAAACTCCAGTTTCCTGGACTCCCCCCACCTCCAGGACCAAGTACAAATTCTGCATTCAAAGCCCTTCATGACCTAGACATCACCAGTTACTCCAGTCTTCTTACACCTTGTTTCCTGCCACCTCCTCACTCACAGAATGACACTGGCCTCCTTGCTACTCCACAAGAAGACACCGCATCTCTCAGGTCAGAGCATTTTCCCTGGAGTTAGGAAGAACTGTGTTCAGATGCTGCCTCAGACACTGAGCTAGTGTAGATCCTTCCCTCTCAGAGCACCTCTCATCCATACAGCAGAGAGCTTGTTTGGACAAAGCTGCTGACCTGTCATCTTCTCCATTAGACTGGGAGCTCCTTGAGGCCAGGGACTGGTTTTTTCTTCCTTCGTATACAGAGTAGGTGAGCCCAGTGTCCCTACCCTTTCTAAATGCTTGTGGCCTTCATCTAAGAATTGGTAAATGGGAAGGATTCAGAGAGACCTGACAAGGCGTGTGACCTGATGCAGGAGGACAAAAGCAGGACCATGAGGACACTTTCTGCTCTGCTGACAGCTGTGGAAAGTACCAGAGCTGAGGCTCTGCTTTAGGCCTGGCCAGGTCAAGGGGCGTCCTGTCCCTTCAGTGGCTACAATACAGAGGTGGGTTAAAAGAAACAAAGAGTAGGGGAAGAAATTGTGTGTGTGTGTGTGTGTGTGTGTGTGTGTGTGTGTGTGTGTGTGTGCTAGCAAAAGTAAAGCAAAGCAAACACAGGAAGGCAGCGATTGGGGGATGGGGAGGAGGGGAGGTTAGTGCAGGAGATCCCAAAGTGCCAATGAACCACTTTATAACACAGAAGGAGAGAGCAGGGCAGTATGGTTACCATTGCTTTCAATTTCCTGCCTACTTTTGTATAGAAACAACCCATAGGTGAGGTACTACCAACCTCATAGACAATCCTGGGTCCATAGAAATGGTCTCTTTGGCTGATGTTCAGTAAGTCTAAAGAAGGACTGCACTCACCTGGGCTGAAGGGATGGGGCTCCCAGGGGCCATTTCCTCTGGCTCCAGGCTCCCTGCTTTGGACAGGCCTGGGTCCTCTGCAGACTGAGCTGGGCAGGTTGAAGGATTCCAAGGTAGAAGAGGGGGTTCCAGTCACTTTCTGGACAGCAAGCAGGCCTTCAGTGATTTAGAGAGGCTGGAGTCACACAGGAATTATAAAGGCCCTGTCCCTGCCCTCAGGGGAGACACACCCAGGTGTGGGGGAAGGAAGGTCAGCTTTGGGAATCAAGATGGTCTCAACAGGAAAACTATTCCCCTCCCCCATTCTCCTACAAAGAACCAGGAGGCAGAAGGGGCTTAGGGATTCCAAGTGGCATGAGAATAGTCAGAGCCCCCATGGCTGCTGAGCCAGAGCTCTCCCTCCAACCCACCCTCTGACCTCCCTACCTCCCCTCTCCCCAACAAACATAAACAGGATCTAAATTCTCCCTCATTACACCTGCCTCACCCAGATAACCACTTTACTCATTCAACTGTATGCTCCAGGGGTTATGCCTAGGCTTTCTTTATGCTTGTCCAGCACCAGGCCCCCTCCATATGCCCAACCCACCCACCCCCAACACACACCCCGTTTCCCCCTTGTCTTGGTCTAGGAGAGACGGTAGATAGAGAAGGTTGAAGATAGGGAGGCCTCTGAGATGGAGCTGCCAGGAGTGACCAGGGGAAGCCTGAGAGGGGAGACACAATCCTGGTTGGGACTCAGTTGTTTGGCAGTCAGACTGAGGGTTTAGAAAAAATGTGAGGGCAGGGCAGGAGGCCAGGGTAAGGAAGGCTCTGGGAGCCAGGACAGTATAACAAAGCTGGGGGGGAGGAGAGGGGACATCTGAGTGACAAAAGGTTCCCAGGAGGGCAGCTGAGCCTGAGCAGACAAAATAACTGTGTCCTGGGTCTCCCTAGGAGCCTGGGGTAGGAACCCTCTTTGGACCTTAGCCTTGGAGGCTGCTTATCTGAGTACCTGGAGGGAAATTGGAGACAGGAAAGGCCTGGGATCTAAGAGGGAGCCAGCAGGAGAGCCATAGCTGGTCGGCCCTGGGGGCAAGGAGGCAAGATTCCTGCTTCCCTACAGGGAGCCAAGGCTACTGGTGGGACAATGGAATCTCTGAACAGGAGCTGGGAGACAGTACTAGAGGGATAATTTCTGCCCTGCTGACAGCACTGAACACAAGGTCACATGGGAAGGAAAGGGCAGCCAGCAGGAGCTGAGGGCTACATGGCTTCCAGATTCAGACCTACCTGGGAGCTGCAGGCACAGAGATGACTTCTGGGAGGAACAGAGAAGTAGGAAGGATAATCACGGCTCCAAAGAAAGAAAGCAGCTGGATCTCAGCTCCATGGGCTTCCTCTTCCAGCCAGGACACTCTAGGTGGGCTCTCTCAGACCCAGAGCCCCGCCCTGCCTTCCCTTTCCTCCAGTGGCTCCCACAGTCAGGTCTCCTCTCTTCCCAAAGCCCTGCCCTTCATCCTGTGGAACGCCTTGGCCAATGAAATAACTCCTTTCCCCTCTAGATCCATCCCCTGGCCTCCACACTCCACCCCAGGGCTCAAATTCCACCTGGGCCCCCACCCACTCCACTGGTCACCTGGGAGAGTTCTCCTCCCACAACCTCTCTCACTCCCTCCTTCCCCTGCTCTGGGACTCAGACCGTCCTCCTTCTGAGCAGAATCTCCTGGTCTTCTTCCAGGTCTAGTCCCACAAGCACCTTCTTCCAAACTAGGACACCCAGACCCTCCCTCCCTCCTGTCTCTCCCAACCATCCCCTCCCCCACCAGGCAGGTGTCCCTGTCCTCCCTGCTGTTGGACCCCACACTTGCCCAACCCAATTTAACCCTCTCTTTCAGTCTTGAATCATTTGCATTTGGAGGCCTTTCCCTCTATCTTGTTATTTTTCCTTAAGGGACATTCTCTCACTGAAAGGCAGATGGATGCCCTGCGAGAACTGAGGGCAGGAAGCAGGACCCCCGGGTCCCAGGGAAGCAAATACAGGTCCCTCTTCATGTGATCAGAGAGACATTTTAAAGCAGGAAAGAAAATCATCATTTAAACTTTATTCACAATTTATTAAACCGATTTTATATGAAAAACCCTCAATCCAACTTTGAGTTTATTGACAATAATAAAAACATTAATAACATTATTAATAAAATTGAAACATAAAGACTGTACACCCTCTGGGGAAGAATGAAATCAACTTATAAAAACTCCATTCATCTCTGTGTATTCATTGGAGCTTCAGAAACTTCACTCCTTTGGTCTGCATTTTAGTCTTGTGCTTCATTACCTTTAGGATTGAAGGACAACGTAAACATCGATAACATTTAATATCATTTTTGGAGTTTTAGGAAGGGCTGGAGCCTGAACCAATCAATCTGACTGCTGTGCTTTGTTCTAAAAATGCCCTTTCCTGTGTCAGCAATTTCAAATACCTGTTTATGAAAGGATGCCTGCAACCAGAATGGTGGCATTCTTTATTTTGTCTCACTGAGACATATGCTACCTTGTTAACTGTCTGGTCTCATTGTGGTCACAACTTATTCAGCTAAGAAACTTCCTTTCTCATGGCATGGTTAAAAACATATAGAGACCATAAATCTCAGGGACACAGACATCCTGGGATTGTCCTAAGATCGATTTCAGCCTGGTCATCCTTGTGTCAGACAGTCAGAAGTTATCTTCTGGCTCCATGATCACGTATCTGCTAGCTTCATAAATGATATGAATTTAGCCTGTTTGCCTCTTTTAACCAAACTTTCAGGAGGACAGTATATAGTACTCAGGAACCTGATGTTTATTTGACCTTATCTCCCTATTTCCAATAGAAACATTTGGAAGACAATCTCATACATCCAATTCTCAGGAAAGCAGTATTGTTTATATATACATATATATATATATGTATGATATGTATGTATGTATGTATGTATATATGTGTGTGTATCCTCATTTATGTATCTCATCAGATGATCTAGAAAAAAAGTGACATTGTTCAGACCTGATATTCCACAATTCAACAAAGTGCAAAATGGCAAGCCTACTGACTCATTTTCCTAGATGCTGATAATATTTAATATAAATTTTAGACTTTAATAACGGCCAAAGTTTGCATTAAGAAGAGCCTGGACCTAATAGTCTCCTTTGTTTAGAGGATGCCTTTTGATGGGCAAATGGGACTTCCTTATCAGACCCTTCTTCTAGCATTCTAGTGTTAAGAGAAAAACACAAATACCTTGGGGTGTGACTTCAGCTTTGTCAAACTCAGTTAAGATAAACAACTTCAAAGGCCTGTTTAGGACAGGATGTCTGTAATCTGGGTGATGGGACTTTTCCTTATCTTGAATCGCAAAGGCACACTAGGCAAGGAAGATGCCCTTAGCCTGGGGTCATAAAACCCAATTGATGCCACTTTGTTTACAATGTGTTTACTGTGAGAACTCCTTTCTCATGGCAAAATGTACTAAGTTAGCCAGTTCTGATCCTGGCTCTGTAGTGCTCTGTAACTGTTTTCTTTATGGGGAATTGATTAATTAATTAAATTATAAAATGTATGCATTTAGCCTGTTGCCTTTTGTCTAACCAATGATAATGTTTAATATAAAATTTTGGAATAATCTCTTTGTTCTCTCTGAAGCAAACTCAGAGAATGCCTCTTCCTATGTCAACAAAAGCCAGCCAGGGCTGACTTAACATTCCTTAAGAGATCTTTAACCTAAGACACTATCTTGAATAATGGGACATTTTCCATATCTTAATATTTGTAGACAGATACTGTGTTATGGCATGTTAATGGTAAAGAAAACACAGACATCTTGGGTCGTAATTTCTATGTGAAACTTTGTCAAACTCTGTTATCTTATTGTATTTACAACCTATGCAATTAAGAAATTCCTTTCTAATGTCTAGTTAGTCACTTATGGAGATCATAAATCTGAAGGACACAGAACACTTCTTTGTCCTAAAACATATTTAAGGCTGTCCAATTCTTTGTATCAGTAGCCAGAATATTTCTGGCTCCATAATGCATTATGTTACCATTTTCTTTAATAGGGAATTGATTAATTAATTAAATCATAAAATGTATGCATTTAGCCTGTTGCCTTTTCTCTAATCAAGTTTTCAGGTCAACACCAAATTTTCAGGTCAACAATGCTTAGGCTGGGAAATTGAAAGAAATGTTGACTACCAATTCAGAATACTAAAATCAAAACTATAAGGTCTTACATCACTTTGCAGCAACTACATTTAAGTATTGCAACAATAAGACCCATTGTTCCAAAAAAAAAAAAAACACCTTTCCAATTCACTTGCCCTTGTTTTGGAAATTTACTATGAAAGGAAGAGGAAAGGACATAGTGGAAACAATTTCAAGACCATCCCTTCAAGGGCACAAACTGCCCTGAAGAGGGTAAAACTTCCTTAGCTCTGCTCAAACTGCAGGCAAATCCGAGTTAACTTTATGAAATAGCCAATCATGTAGAAAATTTCCACAGTATTCACAGGGCATCCTTGGGAGACACAGGATTTAGGAGATGGGAAACATTTCTATTCACAAAGCAAATAGCACAATGGGGAAACTGAGTCAAAACCATCCCTCCATGAGCTTTGTAAGGCTGTCTTCTCAACCTTCCCAGGTATAAGCAATAGCCTGTAGTAATTCTCAGATCACACTCACTTTGAGCAGCTCATGGCATTTCCCTTCAATAGTAATTTACTGGTGTAATGGTAATTCAGACAATTATACCTGAATTCAGAACTCAGAACAATACCATGTTGTACATCCATGCACACGTGCGCACACACACACACACACACACACACACACACACACACACACACACACGTACCCCTGAGAGATTTTCCTCAAATAATCAGTGTAGGGCAAGGTACGGTTTTTTTAAAACTTTTTTGCAGTGGCAATTAATGAGAAAAACATTACTCTTGAGTTCTTAGTAAGTACATCCTAGGACTTAACTTTGCTCTTTCTTTCTAGTTTACATGCAGTCTAGAACAAAAATCAATGAGTAGAATTAGAAAAACAATAACCACATTCTGTAGTGACACACATGCCCTGAATACATGATTGTTCAACTCAAAACCCAGAAAACCACAGGCCATTGAAGGTCTCCAGGAAACAGGCATGCATATCTCAAGGTATTGCATATTAACCGCTAAAACAAAAATCTGGGGGATGCTGGAACTAAGATGGCTCAAAAGTATAAATTCAATGTATATTTATGGCAGCTTGAGTTTGATAATATGCATAATCAGTGGCCAGAGAAATCACCATCAAAAACACTTCTTTATTCTGAACAAAATTCTTAGCCACTCCCAGCCTGATCCCCTCCATCCCCTGCCAGAAATGGTTTCTCCTTGTAATGAAGGTACAAAGACTTCAGCCCAGACTCAAGCTCATTGGATATCAGAAAATTAGCACTGCAATGAAACTTTACGGATGTAATCAGTGTAATAGTCTTTAGACAACAGTCATCCCTCGTTGGCCATCAGAGAAGTCATAGCAGACTGAACTCTTCACTGCAAGAAATGAAGACAGGCATTGAAATGGAGCACAGAGCTGCTTGTTGTGATGTGAGGGTTCTACCCAAATGAATTTGACCAAAGCCTTCCAGGCAAAGGAAAACAAGAATCTGCTATGTTGGCCAGACTCTTAAAAAATCTGAGCCATAGGATGCAACTGGAGACAAGATGGATCTTTTATACAGAAGACTGTGAGAGCAGAGAGAGGTCTAGATGGAATTAAGGGAGTGATTGCCTAAGGTGAGGCCAGACAACGAAAAGGGCAGTGAATTTACACAGTAAATAACACAGTTTTGAAAGCCTTAAGTCATTATCAATTTGATTTAATTTCTTTTGGTCCTGAGGCCCTGCTTCAGGTATTTCTCCTCTTCAAGAAAGCTTTGTTACTGACCCAATTAACCCATAGGTTTTGTCAAAGTTTAGACATCATCAACCTTTCAGTCCCTCTGACCTCTTACACAGGGAGAGGAAATACTCGCAAATTGGATGAGGATCCTGTGGCTGCTAAATCCCAATCTCAAGGCATATTATAGTTTCTATTTCAAGTTGGGGAGATATTACAGATTTCATGGAAACGCTACTTGTATCATCAAGGCAATATCCACAGTGCTACTGGTGACTTTGAATATATGCCAGTGCAGTTCTCAATTAGCTGAAGGATCAACCTATTAAGGAGGATTCTGGCAAGAATTTTGCCAGCAATGAGTAAGAGAGAGATCCCCCTGTGATTGTCCCAGGACAACCTATCCCTTTTACCCTTACAGAGGTGGACAATGGTTTAGCAGGGTGTGCCTGCTGGGCACAGGATGCAGCTTCTTGGAGCCACAGGTGAGAGTTAGGTAGAACAGGTGGACACCAAAGGTGGAAGAGTCCTGAAAAGGGCTTGGGAGCCATCACACCAAAGGCACTGGTACTGATACTGGTCTTTCCTGAAAACACCTTACAAACCAAGATGTAGGTCTTTGGCAAGAGGATGTGTGGGATGGATGGGGACAATGGTTTCAGCTCAGGATCCTTTGGTTGTGTTCGAGCCTGATGTTCTAGTTGCAACTATCCCTCCCCATACTAGTGAATCCCATGTGACCCTTAGGGTGGGTTATTGTTCCACCACTGGACCCTGAAATATAGGTGGGGTCTTGGGAAAGCTTTTCACTGGCCAGGCTGTTCCCCAGAATTGTTTCTGTTGGCTCTTTGGTCTGTGAGCATTCCTTTCTCCTTCTGCCTGAGTCCCCCAGTAACCTATGAGGTCACTATATTCTCTGTGAGCTCAGAGATATGATGTCCTGCTCCCTGAATGCATCTCTGGGTTTGCAACCCCCTGAGGAGCCACTCTCCCTCTTCCCTATGTTTTTTGAGAATGTCCAAGGGAGACCAATGGATAGATAGTCCAGAAATATCATTAGACATCCCAGATTCTCTGTGGGAAAATTGGTCCTCAGATGTGAGATTATAAAAATCTGCTATTCCCTTTCCCATCAAGGTTAAGAGAGGGCCCTAGTCATGCACTCCTCTGTATTCTTTGTGAGGGGAGGCCACTGAAGGTTTTACACATTACTGACTCTTTGAAGGATCAAGGTGTCATTATTCTGCATAGATTTCCTTGTAACTGTTCTTTCTTCTGTATGAAGAGACCCAAATTGGACTTGGTAAGCCCATTTACTTTTTGTTTTGTGCCTGCTATTAATACTTATATAATTCCCAGACCCCAGTCATCACAGATTCTATGACCATCATCTTCTCACTTCCTTGTGAGGTGACCTATGTTACTGTGATAGATCTTTGCTCCATCTTCTTTGGTATTCCCATTTACCCAGAAATTCAATACTTCTTTGTGTTCCCCTGGGAGAATACACAGTGGAAATGACCCCATTGGCCTCGAGGTACACAGAAAGTCCTTCCCTGTTGTCTGCTTTTATAACAAGTCTTAGCTTCCATCACTTTCAGGGGCTCATCTCCCGTGCAGTACATGAATGATCTTCTGCTAGCTGTAGGCAGTCTTGAGATCTGCCAAGCTGACAGTCACCATGTTCTTCTTCAGCTTCATCTGAGAGGCTGCAAGCTTTCCACATCAAAGAGCCAATGCTGCCTCCCCCAAGGTGAGTGCCTTGGTTTCTATTTTGTCTGCTGGCCCTCATTGTTTCTCCTGAATTGCATACAGGCCCTTCAATACTTCTTGAAAATGACATCCAACAATTGTGTGCTGTGCTAGGAACAGCTGCATACTGCTTCCAGTGGATCCTATCTAACAGTGAGATCACTAACCTCTGGCTATTTCTCTTAACCAGAGATACTTTCTGAAGCATTAATTCTAGGATCTAAACACCATAATTTTAATTGTGGCAAATAGAACTAAGCAGAGTAGTGAGGAGGGATAGGGTAAATAAGGATGAGTGTAATAAGGAATACTAGGAGGAAGGGAAGTTCAGAAGTAATTGTAGCTTAGAATATCAATGGAATGAATTTACTCATGAAATGGAAATGGATAGAATATTTAAAATTTTAATTGAACAGCATATCACTTCCAAGAAACATTATTAAAATGAAAAAAAAACCACTAAAATAAAGGAAAGGAGTAGAATTTAGTATGGAAAAAAAAGCAGGGATAATAACGATGATCTCAGACAAAGTTAAAGTTAAAATGGATTTAACGAAAAGTGAAAAATAGAGAAACTGCACTATATTTCAGCAATGTTATTCAATACTGTCTCCCATTGCATGCTGGGCCATCTCCAGTCATCCTGATGGCTCCAGAGGAGAATCGAGGCTGGCGACCTTGTACAGCACTCCCTGACTCAAAACAAAGTCAACTGCAAGTCATGTCATCATTTCTCTGGTGGTATGGTCTTCTTCAGCAACGAAGGAGAAACACAACAGACCATTTACAGTACCTAGACGGTACAAAATACTTGAGTGTATACCTGCCAGGACAGACACATATGAACATAAACATAAAAGTACTTTTTATAAAAATGAACTCCTGTCTAAATAGCTGAAGTAAAATTTATTGTTCATGTGTAGGTAAAGCCAAGGTAATTTTTAAATGACAATTTTTACCTAACTAATCTATTTATTCAATGTCATCCCAGTTAAATTACTTAAAAAATTATTTTACTGAGTTAGAAGAAATAACAACAAAGTAAATTTGGAAGAGCAAAAAGTCAAGAACTTTTAAAAAATCAGGAGGAAAAGATGTATAGGAAGTAGATTCAGCAGTATCAGACCTTAAACTATCTTCCAAGGTGGGAGCATTCTTGAAGTATAAAATGGATAATTTTGATTATCTTAAATTAAAATTTTCCTATATCCATAAAATCTATGCAGCCAAAAACAGAAGGAATGCAGAAAATTTGGGGGAAACTTTCACTGACAATCTTTCAGACAGGATGTGATTGGGTTGGAACATTGCTGTGGTATAGGAAATGATGAGATGGTTGACTCAAAAAACCATAGGAGGATTTGGACTTATGAAAGAAGACACTATCTAGAGAAACAGGTGATAGGAAAGCAGCATAGTATCTTACATGCATGACTATATGTTTGTTTATAGATCCATTTGTGTGTGTGTGTGTGTGTGTGTGTGTGTATCTCCATACTTAATTGCAGCCTTTTTTAGTGAGGGGGAAGGGGAGAAAACAATAAAGTAAAAGGCACACGGCAGAGAAAAAAGGAAAACCTCTAAGAAAGCAAAGAAAAGCTGAATTAACTTTGAAAACAACATGTCGTATTTGTTACATAGGTTTTCTTTAAATGGAAATCTGTTGTTTTATATTGAATCCCCTCTTATGGCCCGCTGTGTAAGTGGAAATGTTTTCCTTTTATTATTTTCTATTTTAGTTCAAAAGTTACAAAAAAATTGCCAAAAAAGTGAATCTCTATGCTTTGTCATTTGGCACATGCAGGTCCTCTTTTGTCATTAATTCATTTCATACGGTACCTTTTAACAAAAGAGACTTTGATCTGTTATCTCTTTTTGTTGTTAGCAAAATGTGCTTTTATTCATTTTCTTCATTTTGTTGCCCAGTCAATTTAGTCGTTTCTCTTTGTGACCCCACCTAGGGTTTTCTGGGCAAAGATGCGTCTTTTTCCAACTCAGTTTACAGATGAAGAAATGAGGCAAAGAGGGTTACAGGACTTCATCAGAGTCACATCGTATCTGAGACTAGGTCTATACTCAGGAAGATAAGTCTTTCCTAACTTCCCTGAATATATTCTCCCTCTTACCCGCAGCCAGTCTCTTACTCTTTCCCCTCCTACTTGCCTGTGTACATATATACACATAGATTTAGATATACACTTCCTACCTTGAAGGATTTGTTGTCCTTCCATTGTAAAGTCTTCCTTGAATTTTTTTACATGTTTAATTTCACCAATTTTTCCTGTTTCTTCCTGCTCTCAGTGTATCCCTTTTTCACTCCACTCTTAAGACCATCCCAATACAATGGATGCATAACCATTTCTTCTGAGTAATCTTCTAAATAACCTAATGATCATAAAGTTCCTAGTTTTTCCCCACATAGAAATGTTAACAGTTTAAACTTTACAAGTAAATTATGTCTCACTCATATTCACCTTTTTTTGCTTCCCTTGAATTTTGTTTGTGTTAAATTTCCTACTCAGCTCTAGACTCTTTAAGAATCCTTAAAAATTCTGTTTCATTAAATATCCATTTGTCACATGTAGAATTACACTAAGCTCTGCTGAATTATTTTTCATCTTAATCCTACCTCCTTTAACTTCTGGAACATCATATTCCAAATTCTCCAGTCCTTAAAAGTAGTGTCTAGTCAATTTTATTAATCCAGATTTTGGCTCCATGGTATTTGAATGATTTTTTTTCTGGAATTACTTTCTTCTTGACCTACAAGTTCTAGATTTTTAAAAAAATATTCCTAGGACTTTTCATTTTTGGCTTCCTTCCAGGACATGACCAAAAGGTTCTTTGAATTTCTGCTTCACCTTCTAGTTATAATAGAAGAGATATCCTTTCTATTTTCTTGATATCTGACATCTAGGCTCTTTTGTTTTTTTTCATGGTTTTTAGGGAATCTAATAATTCCTAATGTCTTCCTGACCTCTTTTTCTAGGCCACTAGTTTTCCTATGAGATATTTCACATTTTCTTCTCTTTCAGATTTTTATTGTATTGTTTCTAGATCACTCATGGTGTGATTACATTGCACTTAACCAATTCCAATTTTGAAGGGATCATTTTCTTCAGGGAAATGTTGAACCTCTTTTGACCATTTGGACAATTCTGATTTTTAAGGAAGAGTTTTTCAGTATTTCTTGGGACTCTTTTACTAAGCTACTTTTCCTTCTGTCATAATTTTCTTCAATTGCTTTTATTGATTTTCCTAATTTTCCTCTAACCTTCTCATTTGATTTTTAAAATCTTCTTTTGTTCTGTATTATTCTTTTTGCGTTCTTCTTGGAATTCTGGTTGGGCCTGTGTCCAATTTGCCTGTTTCTTCGTGGCTTTGCTTATAGTCACTGGGATCAACCTCCTCATTTCAGAGATGACCAACCTGAGGAAAGAGAGGCTGTTCTTTGCCCAGAGTTACAAAGTCAGAGAGCATCTCACACAGGATGTGAACTCAAGGCTTCCAGATAGTAAACTCAGTGCCCTATAATTATAACATACTGCCTTACTCTACACTATTTTGAATAGCAATCTCAATTATTCAAAAATGACTTCATTGTCCAAACCTTTTAACCAAATGCTCTAGCATGACGCTTGTGACCCAAGCAGTGATAAGAATAAAGACTCAAAGAGTGGTTTAAAGCTTTCAAAGCAATGGACAGATATTCTCAAATTTGATCCACACACCAACACAGAGATGTGTTACTAGCATGCACATCCTACAAGAGATGGGGAATGTTAAGGCACAAGCTCAGTTTTCACGAGAATGGTTTCGGGTCAGGAAATGGTGAGGGCTTCTTGAAACCACCAAGCTCTCACGAGGCCCCCCAGACAACAGCTGGGAATTGAGGGAGTGAGACACGAGTTATCTTGTTTTCCACCTCTTCTCAGTGGAAACTTGCTGGGGAGAGCATTCCCCCCTTGAGACTGGTCCATGGTCTGAGAACACCTTTCGTTAATTCACTAAGGGGCTGAGAGCATGCACAGTCCACGAGTGAACTATGTAGCTGGGAGAGCTTAAATGGGGACAGGAAAGCCTGAGGGGGGTGTTGTTTTTTTTCTTTCTCCTCAGGAAGGAGGATGCTCCCGCAGAGAGAACTCACCCTGCATGCTGACATGTAGCTTGTATCCGGACTAAAGCCTACACCTCTGCTTCACTCTGGCAGTCTCTTCTCTTATGTTTATCTGGCTGATCCCCAAAGACCTGAGAGAGGGAAGAGGACCCAGCAGCCCACGGCATTAGGCAGGAAAGGGGAAAACTGAGGCACTGAGAGGCTAAGTGATTTTTCCTCGGTCACACAGCTAGGAAGTGTCACAGACTGAATTTGAACTGAGGTCTTTTTTTTCAGATAGAGTATTGTGTCCACTGTGCCACATACTAAGGAAATCATTCCATAGATAAATTTCCAACAGTTCCCATAATATTTCCACAGAATTTTTTGTCAACAAAAAACAAAACAGGAAACCAGTGGGAATGACTGATGGTTTTATGGCATGTGAATGTTATGGAATATTATTGAGAAATGAAAATCAATAGTATGTCAGAGAAAAAATTATCACATTTAAAGGGGTACATGCACAGTAGGAAATCTGGGATGTATAACACTGTGCTGAAGCCAGAACTGCATCTGAAAGTCTTTCCAGAGTGATTATATTCATAAGGTTTCTTTCCAGTGTGGATTCTCTCATGAGCAGCAAGGGTAGAGTTCTTTCCGAAAACCTTTCCACACACATTACATTCATAAGGTTTCTCTCCAGTGTGGATTCTCTGATGTCCAGTGAGACTGGAGCTACATATGAAAGCCTTTCCACAGTGATTACATTCATAAGGTTTCTTTCCAGTATGGATGCTCTGATGATAATTAAGGCTGTAGCTGTATCTGAAAGCCTTTTCACATTGATTACATTCATATGGTTTCTCTCCAGTGTGGATTCTCTGATGTACACTGAGACTGGAGTTGGATCAGAAAGCCTTTCCACATTAATTACATTCATAAGGTTTCTCTCCAGTGTGGATTCTCTGATGTACACTGAGACTGGATCTACATATGAAAGCCTTTCCACAGTGATTACATTCATAAGGTTTCTTTCCAGTATGGGTGCTCTGATGATAATTAAGGCTGCAGCTGGATCTGAAAGCCTTTCCACATTGATTACATTCATATGGTTTCTCTCCAGTGTGGATTCTCTGATGTACACTGAGACTGGAGCTGCATCTGAAAGCCTTTCCACATTGATTACATTCATAAGGCTTCTCTCCAGTGTGGATTCTCTGATGTACACTGAGACTGGATTTACATATGAAAGCCTTTCCACAGTGATTACATTCATAAGGTTTCTCTCCAGTGTGGATTCTCTGATGTACACTGAGACTGGAGCTACATTTGAAAGCCTTTCCACAGCGATTACATTCATAAGGTTTCTTTCCAGTATGGATGCTCTGATGACAATTAAGGCTGGAGCTGGATCTGAAAGCCTTTCCACAATGATTACATTCATAAGGTTTCTCTCCAGTGTGGATTCTCTGATGTACACTGAGACTGGATCTACATATGAAAGCCTTTCCACAGTGATTACATTCATAAGGTTTCTTTCCAGTATGGGTGCTCCGATGATAATTAAGGGTGCAGCTGGATCTGAAAGCCTTTCCACAGTGATTACATTCATAAGGTTTCTTTCCAGTATGGAAGCTCTGATGATAATAAAGGCTGTAGCTTGATCTGAAAGCCTTTCCACATTGATTACACTCATAAGGCTTCTCTCCAGTGTGGATTCTCTGATGTACACTGAGACTGGATTTACATATGAAAGCCTTTCCACAGTGATTACATTCATAAGGTTTCTCTCCAGTGTGGATTCTCTGATGTACACTGAGACTGGAGCTACATTTGAAAGCCTTTCCACATTGATTACATTCATAAGGTTTCTTTCCAGTATGGATGCTCTGATGACAATTAAGGCTGGAGCTGGATCTGAAAGCCTTTCCACACTGATTACATTCATATGGTTTCTCTCCAGTGTGGATTCTCTGATGTACACTGAGACTGGATTTACATATGAAAGCCTTTCCACAGTGATTACATTCATAAGGTTTCTTTCCAGTATGGATGCTCTGATGATAATTAAGGCTGCAGGTGGATCTGAAAGCCTTTCCACAGTGATTACATTCATAAGGTTTCTTTCCAGTATGGATGCTCTGATGATAATTAAGGCTGTAGCTTGATCTGAAAGCCTTTCCACATTGATTACATTCATATGGTTTCTCTCCAGTGTGGATTCTCTGATGTACACTGAGGGTGGAGTTGGATCTGAAAGCCTTCCCACAGTGATTACATTCATAAGGTTTCTCTCCAGTGTGGATTCTCTGATGTACACTGAGACTGGAGCTACATCTGAAAGCCTTTCCACAGTGATTACATTCATAAGGTTTCCTTCCAATATGGGTGCTCCGATGATAATTAAGGCTGTAGCTGGATCTGAAAGCCTTTCCACATTGATTACATTCATATGGTTTCTCTCCAGTGTGAATTCTCTGATGTACACTGAGACTGGAGCTACATATGAAAGCCTTTCCACAGTGATTACATTCATAAGGTTTCTTTCCAATATGGGTGCTCCGATGATAATTAAGGCTGTAGCTGGATCTGAAAGCCTTTCCACAATGATTACATTCATAAGGTTTCTCTTCAGTGTGGATTCTCTGATGTTCAGCAAGATTATAGCTTCTTCTAAAACCCTTTCCACATTGATTACATGCATAAGGTTTCTCTCCAGTGTGGATTCTCTGATGTAGAGTGAGACCATATCTTCTTCTGAAAGACTTTCCACATTGATTACATTCATAAATCTTTTCCTCAACATGAATTTTCTCATGTCTAGTAAGATGACTCCTCTCAGTGAAGGTTCTACTACACTGACTACAAGAATAAGATTTCTTGACAGGTTGGCTTTTCTGATGTACAACAGAAAAGGAGTATCCTCTGAATGTTTTATCACTTTTATGACACTCATGAGATTTATTTCTACTATGAATTCTCTGATGGGAAATGAGGGACAAATGTGGCCTGAAGGCCTGTTCACATTGCATGCATTTATGTCGATTGTGGCTAGAATGAAATTTTGCATGGTGAGTGAGTGATAACTGTTGCTTAAAGGATTGACCACATTCAATGCATTCATAATGTTTCTCTTCACTTTGAATTTGTTGATGGTCAATGAGGTTTGAATTATCAGTGCAGGCCTTCTTCCCTTCATTAGGTGTAATTCCCATTTCCCTGGGATGACTTTTCTGGTATCTAATTAGCTCTGAATTCAACCTGAAGGTCATCTCACATCCATTACATTGATAATTTTGCACTTCCAGAGGCTTCCCAAGAGACTCAATAGGCCTTGCCTGTCCAGTAGAGCTTTCAGTATATTTCTGATCCTGTGAACAGCCATTCCCTGATACCTTTCTCTTGCAGTGAATTAGGACTGAACTTTGTCTGAAACTCTTTCCATCTTCATCAGATTCACAGTGACCCTTTTGTTTTTTCTTGATCTTGATATGAGATTCACAGATTTCTCTCCAACTGAAGTCAGAGTGGCCATTACTCATGAATCTTGGCTGCTGTGATGCTTCCACAGAAATACTCAGCTTTGAAGCAGTTTTCCTGATTTCAAGCTTGGTCTCTCCATCTGAAGGAAACAAAGAAACGTATTTACTCCTGATTTATGAACACAAACAGATATAAACAAATATATGCTCTACCTCCATTGATAAAAAGTAACAAATTACTAATGTATTTCCTACTTTTTTTATTACGTGTTTAGTTATCTGTCTCTATGTAGAGACTATTACATGAGCAATCTTTCAAACAAGTACCCAGTGGAAGTAGGATACTTGGCATGCCTGTAATATCATTTTCAATGCATTGCTACAGAACTATGAGTTCAAGCCCAATGAACAGTATGAGAAATACACTACAAAATGCAATTTGAGTTCAGACATTTTAAAAATACAAATGTGGTGGAATTTTTTTAGAGCTATACTGCTTTTCACATCCACTATAAATTCACTGTGCTTATGAAAAGTGATGATTATTATTTTGTACTTAGCTGTTTGAAAAACAGTTTCTTTGAGAAGGTATTGCTCAGGTCCCTGATTATAGGCAGAGGACCAGTATCTCACCCTGGAATAGAAGGCAACTATTGTCAAGTAGCAGGACTTGACAATGATCCCTGACCCAGACTTCCCCCATCTCTCCCTCACTGCATTTCTCAAGGCCAGTTTTTTGTACTTTCTATGGGCTTAGGGATCTTCCTGCTCCTCTTTATTGATCAGCTTTGATGGCTTATCACAGTCCTTCTTTGTAATCATTCCTTAGTAATTTCCAACTTTGTGTGCAACTTTGCTTATATTATCTTTTGATCCACAGAGAAGGCATTTGTGGCTCACATCCTAAATATTCCCACTATTTCATTCCCTAGGACATCAACAGGCAGAGTGAAGTTCCCTGCTGATAGGTTTTATTTCCTCTTTTCTGTTCTCATGTCTAAGAGCACAGAACTGCCAGTCTTGTTTTTGTACTCAACTGAGGCATGCTCTATTCTGGTCTAAGCCATCATTCTTTTAGGACAGCCATTATCTCTTTCCTTGGGAAAATTTTACATTTGATTCCTTCTGCTTCCCATTGGAAAAAAAATAGGAAAAACACAATCCTTCCAATGAACATGATTTTAAAAATCCATTTCCATCCCATATGCAAAAATAGTATTTCTTTAAGTATGTCATCCTTCTCCCTGTAGCACTACTGTTCCTATTGTAGCCCCAGCCATTTGATGTCTAATCAACCCTTTGAGTCTCCACATTAATGGCCCAAGGGGTTTGGCCTGAAAATTCTCTCATAGGACTTGCAGAAGAAAACAGTTGCCCGGTTAATTATGGGTATGTTTAACTAAGTAAAATGAATGTAAACATACAATTTTATTTAATTGCATAAATTTAGTACGGGAATATAAAATATGATATTACCTTACATAAACATAAAATAATTTATAAGTCTATCAATTCAATACTGCAAGTGCACCACTCTTTTCCTCCAGAACAATGAACATGTACTTCTCTCAAGCACAATAGTTCTTCTGCAATAATTCCAAACTCATGATCAGGTACATAATACTTTGCAAATCCATGCAGTGATTACATCAGATGTGGACCACTTCTAATTAGGTGCAGTATGTTCCTTCAGCTTCTCAACCTGACATCAAATTGTTTCCCAGTCCCTCAGAAAAGTTGGAAATTGAACTGTAAATTGATTCCCATGGATGGTCCCAGTCACGCAGCTGGACTCATTTTCTTTCTGACACTATACCAGAGTACTCCTCTCATTCTCAGGTCATCTTGTAAGCATGGCTCATCAACAGGTAATCACCAGATCGAGATCTTACAAATACTGACATGGATGGCAGGCTTTTTGGCAACCATGAACACCTTCCAAGTGATGGTGGAATCATCATGGACTATCTCAACCATTCCACGGACAGTCCTTATATTAGCCCTCATTGGACTCTTCAGGCTTTTTTCTGAGCTGAACTTCTCTGTTATATATGTTGCTAACCTTCAGTTGAGCAAATTCTCCTTCCCCCTTTTTTAAACACCAGTACATAGTTATGGAATAAAGCAAGCATTTTTATAACAAAGTACAAGAAAAAAGATGACTGTGTGTGAAACCATAAATCTCCCATGCACAACTTGCTATTCCTTTCAAATATATGAGAAAATTGTCAAGTAAATTATTTTTTTTCTTCCCTCCCCTACCTTAAATATGGCTACCATTAGACACAAATATATATAGAAACGTATATAATTCTATGTACATATATATATATGTAAAATTATTCAACATTCTTATATTTCTCAGTTATATCTCTGGATGCAGAAAGTGCCTATCTTCCGATGGCCTTTATGGTTAATTTGGGTATTTATAAGAGTAGTATAACTTATTCACTGAAAGTCATTCTATATTTTTTGGGGGGGGAGGTGGTGAGTGTAGAGGGCATGAGACAATAGAGGTTAAGAGATCTGCCCAGGGTCTCTGATACAGTTAGTAAGTGTCAAATATTTAAGGCCCGATGAAAACTTGGGCCCTCCTCACTTCAGATCCAGTGCTGTATCCAATGTACCACCCACCTATCCCTCAAACTCATTCTGAAAACAAAAATGCTGTTCCTCTATATCATATTTTCTTGGTTTTGCTCATTTCCCTCTTCATTATTTCATGCAGGATTTTCCTTGATATTCTCCAGTCACTGAACTCATCATTTCTTATAGCAAAGTACTTTATAATTTCCATCATGACCATAGACCACAACATGTTTAGCTAAATGGGCAGATTTCCAAAGCAATTGGTTGGCCACAAAGGTCAGTCATTCAGAAAAGTTTTTGTGAGGCTATAGCTGGTGTGCCCATGGTACAAAGAAGAACTCCCTTTCAAAGTTCATTTTAAATAAAATTAAGGGACAAGAAGGAGGAATGCACTGGGAAAGGGGGAGGTAGAATAGGGTAAATTATCTGACAGTAAAAAAGATGTGAAAGCCCTTTCACAGTAGAGGAAAAGATGGTGAACATGGGGGAAGGCGGGAAATATTGCTCTCACCAGATCTGGCACAAAGAGGGAATGACATCCACACTCAGTGGGGCATTATCTTGTCCAACAGGAAAGAAGGAGAGGTAGGGCAGAAGAGAAGCAGGGGAGGGCTGATGGAAGTGGGAGCAGAATGGGGAAGATAAAAGGCAGAAGCAAACCACTTGTGAGGATGAGGAGGGTGAGACAAGAGAGAATGAGAAAAATGTAGGAAAGAGGATGGAGGGCAATAGGAATAATAAATTTTGAAAAAAATGTGACAGTAGGTTTCTCTGATCAACACCCCCTTTCTCAAATATAAAGAGAACTGAGTCAAATTTATAGGAAGTATTCAAAATTATCTATAGTCATATGAACAAATGCTCTAAATCACTATTTATTAGAGAAATGCAAATTAAAAACACTGAGGGATCACTCCAAAACTATCAGAATGGCTACCATGACAGAAAAGGAAAATGATACATGTTGGAGTCAATGTGGAAAACTGAGACACTGAGGCACTGTTGGTAAAGTGGTAGTGATTCTACTGTTGTCAAGCACAATTTGGAATTATGTCAAAAGGATTATAAAAGCCTCTCTGCCCTTTGACTAAGCAATACCACTACTAGGTCAGTTTGTCAAAGAGATTGAAAAAGCAAAAAAGAAATACTGTAGCTATACATACAAACATTTATAGCAGCTCTTTTAGTGGTAGCAAAGAATTGAAAATTGAGGGGGTGTCCATCAATTGGAGAATGACCGAACAAATTGTTGCATGTGATTGTGATCAGATACTGTTGTGTCATAAGAAATAAAAGAGCATGATGTTTTCAGAAAACCCTGAAAACGTGCATATGAACTGATACAAAGACAAATGAGTAGAACCAGAAGAACACCGTATACAAGGGAGAAAGAACAAAAGCACATAAATGGGGGAAATAGGATGGAGAGAAAGACACAGATAGTAATCATAACAGTGAATGTGAATGGCATGAACTCTGCCATAAAACTGAGGGAGATAGCAGCGTGGGTTAAAATCCACACTCCGACAATGTGTTGTGTACAAGGAAAACATTTGAAGCAGAAGGATACACACAGAGTAAAGATAAAAGGCTGGAGTAGAACATATTATGCTTCAGTTGAAGGAAAGAAGCAGGGCTAGCAAAAGCAAGAATAAATCTAACCAAAAGAGACAAGGAAGGAACCTACTTCCTGCTAAAAGATACTACAGGCAATGAAGTTATATCATTCTTAAATACATGCACAAAGTAGTATAGCATCAAAATTCTTACAACAGAATTAATGGAAGTTCATGGAAAAAATAGAGAGTGAACTACACTAGTGGGGGACTTCAGCCTACCCCTCGCAGAACTAGATAAATCTAAGCACAAAATCAACAAGAAAGAAGCTAAGGATGAAGAGACAGATGTGGTACACTTCTGGAGAAAACTGAATGGAGATGGAATGGAATATGCCTTTTTCACAGTGCTACAAGGCACCTACACAAAAACTGACCATGTATTAGGGCATAAAAGCCTCATAATACAGTGCAGAAAGGCAGCAATATTAAAGGCATGCTTTTCACACCATGATTCAATAACAACTACGTGTAATAATGGGACATGGCAACATAGACTAAAAGTGAATGGGAAACAAAGTAATGTAATCTTAAAGAATGACTTGGTCAAGGAAAAAATCATAGAAACAATCAATAATGTCATCCAAGAGAATAACACTAAGGAAACAACACACCAAAACTTATGGGAGGCAGCAAAAGCAGTTCTTAGGTTAAGTTCTATATCTCCAAATGCTTACATGCAAACAATACAGAGAAAAGAATGAATGAACAAAAGATAGGAAAAGAATGAATTGAAAATCCCCAATTCAATGCCAAATTAGAAATTCTGAAAACCAAAGGTGAGATTGATAAAATAGAAATTAAGAAAACTATTGAAGTAACAAATAAAACTAAGAGCTGGTTTCATGGGAAAAAAACAATAAAATAAGTAAACCTTTGTTAATTTTATTTTTAAAAGAGAGAAGAAAACCCAATGACCAGCATCTAATAGGCAAAGGCTGGATTCACCACCAAGAAAGAAGAAATGAAAACAATAATTAGGAGCTATTGGGCCCAATTATATGCCAATACATTTGTCAGTCTTAGTGAAATGGGTGAACATGTACAAAAATATAAACTTCCCAGATTAACAGAAGAGGAAATAAAATACTTCAATAACCCCATTTCAGAAAATGAAACTGAATTGGCCATCAGTGAACTCCCCAAGAACAATGGCTAGGGCCAGATGGATTTACAAACTAATTCTATCAAACATGTAAAGAAGAATTAATTCCAGTATTATGTAAACTATTTGGGAAAACAGGCAAAGAAGGTGTGCTACAAAATTCTTTTTATGGTACAAACATAGTGCTGATACTTAAACTGGGAAGAGCCAAAACAGAGAAAGAAAAGTAGAGACCAATTTCCCTAATGAATGCAGTTGCAAAAATTGTAAATAAACTATTAGAAAAGAGGTTACAGCAGCTGATCACTAGGATGATATATAATGACCACGTAGGATTTATTCCAGGAATGCAGGGCTATTTCCATAACAGGAAAACTATCAGCATAATTGACCATATCGACAACAAAACTAAGAGAAATCATATGATTATCCCAATGGATACAGAAAAAGCTTTTGACAAAAGCAAGCACCCTTTCCTATTAAAAACCACAGAGAGCAGAGGAATAGTCTTCCTTAAAATGAGAAGTAGAATCTACTTAAAACCATCAGCAAATATTTGTAATGGGGATAAGGTAGATGCATTTCCAATAAGATCAGGAATGACAAAACAACGTCCATTATCACCACAGTTATTCAAGAGGTAAAGGACCAGAAACACTAGTTTGAGCAAGAAGAGAAATAAAAGGAACTGAAGGAATTAGAATGGCAAAGAAGAACGGTATTTGTCTGCACGTGTTGTGATGGTACACCTTTAGAATCAAGTAAAAAATTTTGAAATGATAAATTTAACAGTGCTGCAAGATATAAAAGAAACCCACATAGAATATTCAATTTCTATATGTTACAAACAAAGCCCAACAGCAACAAATAAGAAGAGATATTCCATTTAAAGTTACTGTAGACAATATAAAATATCTGGGAGTGTACTTACCAAGACAAAGTCAGGAACTCTAATAACATAAATACAAAACACTTTTCATGTACATAAAGTCAGGTGTAAATAATTAGAAAAATATCAGTTGCAGCTAGGTAAGGCAGAGCTAATATAATAAAAATGACAATTTTACCTATATTAATTTACATCTTCAGTGCTATACCAATCACATTAACAACAAATTATTTTATAGAGGTAGAAAAAAGTCATACCAAAATTCATGTGGAAAAACGGTCAAGAATATTTAAGTGAATTTATGAAAAGAAATGCTAGGGAAGGAGGCCTAACCAACCTAGATCTTAAAATGTATTATAAAGCAACAATTATTAAAACTTCTTGGTACTGGCTACAAAATGGAGGGGTAGATCAGTGGAATACAGGACACAGTTGTCAATGACTAGAGCAGTCTACTATTGGATAAAACCAAGGACCCCATGCTTACCCTTCTTATACTTATCCTTCTGGGATAAGACCTCACCGTTTGACAAAAATTGCTGGGAACACTGGAAAACAGTGTGGCACAAAATGAGCATAAATCAGCACGTGACACCATATATCACCATACACTGCAAACAGTTACAGGATTCAGATATCAAGGCTGATACCATCAGCAAACGAGGAGAACAAGCAATAGTGTACCTGTTAGATCCATGGAGAAAGGAAGAACTTATGACCAACTAAGAGGGAAAGAACATCAGGAAATGCAAAATGGATGATTTTGATTCCATTAAACTGAAAAGGTTTTGCAGGAACAAAGCTAGTTCAACCAAGATTAGAAGTGAGGCAGAAAGCTGGGAAATAAACTTCAAAGCCAATGTCTCTGGGAAAGCCCTCATTCCTCAAATATGTAGAGGACTGAGTCAAATTCATCATGATACAAGTCATTTCCCAATTGATAACTGGGGAAAGGACATGAACAGGCAGTTTGGGGAGGAAGGAATCAAAGCTATGTATAGTTATATGAAAAAAACTCTCAATCACTATTGATTAGAGAAATGCAAACACAAACAACTCTAAGGTTATGGCATCCCACCAATCACATTGGCTAACATGACAACACAGGAAAATGATAAATGCTGGAGAAGATGTGAGAAAATTGGAACACTACTGCATTGTTGGTGAAGTTGTAAACTGATTCAACCATTCTGGAAAGCAATTTGGAAGTATGCACAAACGGCTTATAAAACTACACACACCCTTCAACCTAGAAATATTACTTTTAGGTCTATATCCTCAAGAGATCACAATAGGAGAAAGACCTACATGTACAAAAATATTTCTAGTAACCTTCTTTGCAGTGGTCAAGAATGGGAAATCAGTTGATTTCCAACGATCAAATGGGGAATGACTGAGAGAGTTGTGGTATAGGAATGGAATGGAATACTACTGTTCCATAAGAACTGAGGAGCAGGCAGACTTTAGAAAAACCTGGAAAGACTTAAATGAACTGATGCTGTCTAAAATGAGGAGAACCAGGAGAATACTGTACACACTAACAGCCACACGGTGTGCTGACTGACTTGACAGACTTAGCTCTGCTCAGCAATGCAGGGATCTTAGACAACTCCAAAGACTCATGATGGAAAATGCTGCCCACATCCAGAAAAAGAACTCTGGAGTCTGAATGCAGATTGCAGTGTACTATTTGCTCTCTTTTGTCTTCTTTCCTCTTTCTCCTGATTCCTCCCATTGGTTCTCACTCTTCTTTACAACATGACTCATGGGAAAATATGTTAAAATGGATGTATATGGGTATAGACTATAATCAGATTGCATGCCCTCTTAGGCTGGGGGAAGAGAAAATGGGGGAGAAATTTTACATCTCACAATCTTAGGAAAGTGAATGTTGATAATTAAAAATAAATAAATATATTTTTAAAAACTCTCACTTTATCCATTCCTAGCAGATACTGGCCTGTATCTGTCTTTCCTTTCATGGCTAAACACTTAGAGATACCATCTACACCTGGGCTTTATTCTTTACATTCCTTTACTCTTACTTCCTACAAAACTGCATTCTGGCTCCCAATTCACTGGTCACTTGAAGCACCTCCCTCCAAAGTGACCAGTGACCTCCTAATTGCTAAACCAAAGGTCCTCTTATCAGTCCTCATCCTTCCTGACCTCTCTGGAGATTTTCTCACCATCACTCACCACCTATTCTTTGATACTCTCTTTCCTCCAGGTTTCAGTGACACTCCTCTCTCTTTGGGTTCTCCTCCTATCATGTCCCAAACTAACCTCATTATCTTTCTCCCAACCCTCCCATCTTGCTACTTTCCTAACACTACCCATTCACTCTCCTGATTGTCCAGGCTCATAATAGAGATGTCATCCACTGCTCACCATCTCTCAAGCTCATATACCATCACCTTCCCTCCATTGTTAATCTTTTGGAAAATGCTGTTTTTCCATTTTGGTAAAATCTCTCACAGCCATCCCCACTTGTTTCTCAACACTACCAGCTTCTAAGTTCAGATTCCAAATACCTTACACATGCAATGTTAAAAAAGCCTGCTGTTTGGTCTCACTGTCTTAAGTCTCCCTGGATAAGTCAATGTTCTCCCCAGCTGTCAAATTCAACTTGCTAAAGCTCACATCTGACCTTATCACTGCCTCCTCAATAAACTGCAATGGCTCCCTAGCACCAGGATAACATAGAAAGTCCTATGCTGGACTGTTAGGGAACTTCATCATCTGCCCCTCTCCCACCTTTCCAGTACTGCATCATCTCATGCCAACTCCACATATGTCATGATCCAATAGCAAAGACTCCTTTGTATGCCTTCAACAGAACAAATTATCTCCAGTCTCCATGGGCTTACCCTGGCTGGCCCTCATGCCTGGAATGCTCCTCCTGCCTTCTCTGAAGCCCCAGCTCAAGCCCACCCTCCACAATAAGGCTTTTCCAACCCTCCTTACTCCAAGAGCCTTCCCTCCCTTGACTAGCTACAGTTTCACCTGTACATAGGATGCTTTACAAGCCTGTGTCCAGGTTCCCTTCCTCACTGGTCTGTGAGCTCCATGAGAGCAGTTGATGTCCCTCACAATTCTTTCAATCTGCAGCACTTAGCACACAGCAGGCACTTAATAAATGCTTGCACACTTGAAGAAGGCCTAAGAAAAGGCCCACCTCAGACAACCTAGGCCTTTTCTCGATTCCTTGAGGAGAGCTCCATGAACCAAAGTTCAAACAATAGATCTTATGGGATCCCAGTTTTATTCCTGGAACAGAGCTGAAAGGTCAAGGCATCCAACCCCTTCATTTCACAGATGGGGAAATTGAGCTTAGGGAATTTCCCAGGATATTACTGTGAAAAAATGTCTGAAAAAGAAAGGTAAGGCAGGTCTTCCTGCCCACAAGTCTAACATTTCCTTTACTGTGACATGTAGCTACCCTTGTGCTAACAGCCCTCACAGACCTGCTTTTCCCTCACTCACCTGCACAGGAGGTTCTGGGGTCTTCTTGCTCCAGCATCCATGGTGAATCCCCTCCCACAAAATGGGAGATTACATCTTCTCTGGGAGCTGGAAGTCCTGGGCATGGGAATAAGGAAGGGAGGAAAATGGACAAAGATTGGTAAGGCAACTCTCTTTAGGGAAAGGGGGCATGAAAGGAGGGTGCCAGCATGCCTCAAGATCCTTGTCCATGACATTTACTATTGGAAAGTTTGCTGGGGGATGGGAAGGAGATCATGTGGAAGCCAATTTGGAAGCAGAAAATTCTGCTTTCTCCACTTCCTTCCTACAAGCATGGGCTGAATCCACAGATTCTGCCATCTACAAAGTAATAAGCAATTGCTAGTGGAGTGGAGAGGCAACTTTGGCCTGGGTTTAGGAAGCTGTGAGTTCAAATCTGGTCTCAAACAATTACTGGCAAAGCTCCCAAAGCAAGTCACTTAACCTCTCCTTGCCTCAGTTTCCTCAATTGTGTAATATCATCTGACTCACAGGCTTGTTAGGAGGATGAAATGAAATAACATTTTTTGGCACTGTGCTGGCACACAGTAGGTATACATGAATGCTTATATTCCCTTCCTTCCTTTCCCACCATTTCTTTTGGGCTGTGGGGAATTTAGGAAGGAAGATCCAGGTATCTGAGAGTCAGACCAGGAGCTGGGGAGGGCAAATTGATACTTTTCAACAAGAAGAAACTTCCAAAGATCAAACAAAACCTAAAGGAGAAGAGGCTACATTGAGAGGTGAAGGCTTCCCTGCACAGCCCAACTCTAAGGAAAAGCTAGCTGAGCATTTTCAGAGACAAAATTCATGTTCAAGAAGAGGTCAGACTAGGTATATTCTGAGATTCTCAACAGTGGTTTGTTCTTTGACCTCAGGCTCCCTCAAACTAGAAAGGGACAGCTTCAGGGGGAACAAAGAAAACTCCTTGTTTTCTATCACACATTGCAAAAATGTTTCATGGAAAATCAGGCAGGAAGAGGACTGTCTCAGATACAAGAGATCTGCATTTTGGCTTTTCCAATCATGTATAAATGCTCCATATCCTGAACACTAGGAAGGGAATGAAGGAAGTTCTTTGGATGGTAGATTCATAGATCTAGAGGAAGTGTCCTTACCCAGGGAGAGCAGGTTCTGGGCATTCTCCAGCATGACCTCCTTGTACAGCTCTTTCTGAGGATTGTCCAAGAGGCCCCACTCCTCTGGGGTGAAGTCCACAGCCACATCCTTGAATGTCACCAGCCTCTAAGCCATCAAAAGTCATAGGATGAGCTGAAAGAGACTCCAGAATTCATCTAGTCTCACCCTCATCAATTTAGTGGAGGAAAGTGAAGCACAAAGAGATCTACCCAAAGATCACACCCTTCATGAGCTTCAGAGCCAATACTTAGAACCACAATCATGAAAACCCCAATTGAATATAGAGAACAGCTTTTTGTATTTGCAGCATGAATAAAGTTGAGAAATGGGTTACTAAAAGTTGTTTCTCCCTATGGAGACAGAGAACTTATTTGATCTATCAGAGATACATGGAGATCTGTCAAGGAGAAAGGGAGAAGGTGAAGTGAAAATCCTCCCTTGTCAGAAAAGGCATAAATCATGTGTGAGAAAGAAAATTCCACTCACTTCAAACAGAAGAACAGAGTGAAAGCCCCTTATCCCTCTCTTCCTCTCCCCCTGACCTAAGACTACCCCTCACCCCCAAAGATGGGGACTTGGCTGACCCAGACCATGCAGCCTGAGGCTTTGTACTGGACCTTGTCCCAGCACCTGAAGCTGAGGATAGCCGGAGGCCTGGTCCCAGGAGACCTGCTCTGGGGCAGTGGTAGAGGCAGCAGCCTTGGTGTCCCCTAACCTCTTCAGCCCTTGATTCTCAAGAGACAGAAACTGCCCCTTGCTATGCCTGATGCCCCTAGATGAAGGAGCAAAGGAGAAGCGTGAAGGGACTGCTGCCCAACAGGAGTCTAGCCAAATGCAGCCTTGCAAGAAGGTTGCACAGCCTGGTTTTCAGAAGATTCCAACAGGTAGAAAGATCATCATCCATCCCACCATGTTGAACACCAAAGTGAGGGCACTTGACAGCCACGCAGACATTTAGAGCACCGTTGCAGCCCTAAGTGTCAAAGAGGAAGAAAGCAGCCCTAAACCAAGGACATGAAGTGACCAGGAGGGCAGAAGTGGTAGCTGAGTGCAAGGCACCAAAATCAGCAACTAGAGATGTGAGCTTCCCCAGACCACTGGGGGTCCATTGCAGTCCAGGATAAGAGTTGCAAGGGAGGCAGCAAGTGAGAGCCTGGCCAATATTCAGTGTTCAGAAAGGTGGGTTCTCATGGACTGCATTCCTGCAGGATCAAGCAAGAGATAGAGGAGAATCCATATCCAGTGCAAAATTAAAACAGGGTGGAAGAACCCTCAGCCTCACTAACCTCCTGACAGGAATCTTTAGCACAAAACCACCTTGTTCCTACATGGAATGATGTAGTTTGCCATCGGCAACACTGAGCAGAAACTCACAACCTAGAAGGGCATCTACACCTAGACTGAGGATGATGTTCCCTCCTTTCAGCACATCACCAAACTGGACTGGACACCACTTTAGGTAGGTTGTCCACCATCATCTGAACACTAGGAATCACAACCAAAGTGGCCCATCCCTGGCCTCCATAGAAACCTGGGCCTCAAAAATGATCTCCACTCGACTGCGTGAAGGTGACGCTGCTTCTCCCAAGGGTCAACTCAGAATCACACTCAGGACTAAACTGAGCAGTATGAGACTATTTCCAGTGCAGGGAAAGAGACCTCTGTTTCTCTATGGAGGGCATGATTGGCTCCAGGTATGAGGAGTTATGGCCAATATATGCCTTTGCCTTATGGTTGCTTTCATTCATCAATGGCAAAACATTCAATCACCATGATTATTTAGTGAGAATGAATAACCAAGAAGAGGAAAGGAGGTTTCCTTCACTTACTACAAAGGTAATACTTTATTAACCAATGCTTAGATTTGAGCAAATTCAGGAGAAAGACATTGCCAGTCTTCTTAAGAGAATAAAGGGTCCATGCAGACACCTAGAACTCTGGAATTTGGGAGAGCAAGAGTCAAGACAAGGGACTGTAGCTGAGTGAATAACAACACACAAGACTGCTTGACCAGATCTGAAAATACTCTGATACCTGGCACAGCTCATTCATTTTTCCAACCTCTTAAATGGGGTCACATGGTTGGCCAATATGCCAGGAATCTCAAGCTCTCCCATCTCCCTTGGTTCCACTTCCATTATGTAGTGACATGACTCACCTTCTGTTATTTTGGCTTATTCTCTATCATGCAGTTAAAATTCTTTTTACCTTTTCATCACTGTGATTCTTTCCTTCAAATAACAGATTGAGGCTTTATTGGGAATCCATATTTCAGTTTTCACTTCCTTTATTTCTATTAATTCTGTGCTACACAGTTATGGAATTTATCCATCTTTCCTTCCTTTGAAGATTCCCAGGAATTTGTCTCTGTCCCCTTTTCACTAGGGTCTCTTCAGTCCCTGCTCTCCCCTTCACTGCATGTACTCTCAGTGTGGGCTCTCACTGGAGAAAGGCATGCTTTTGTTGATTGATAATTGAGTACCTAACTTGCTCCCAACCAAACCTTTCAAGCTTCTTTCCTTCTATTCTGGCCTCTTTCCTCCTCCATCCTCCCAGATCCATCCTTTCCCACTGAGAGGTGGGATCATGAACTTTCATTTATGGAGAGAGCCCAGCTGGCTCATTCCATTTCTGACATACCTGCACCACTTTGGGACTTAATCTGACTGATATTTCCAATGTGCCCAGGAGGCCATGCATACTGCAGAGTGTCGTGGACTGGCCGTGTCCCTACAGGCTCAGTGATGTGGTTGAAGGAAAGAGACACGGAAGGTGGGAAAAGATAGACTAGTTCCCTTTATTGATCTGAGGGTCAAGGTATTTATAGACAGAAACTGCAAGCCTATGTGAGATTCTGCTCATCTCCAGTCCCAGAGATTTGGCCAGTCTTATTGTCTTTAAAGACTGTTAGCAGAGAGAACATCTATTTGACATATCCCTTGTTTTCTGTACTTCTCATGTTTGTCTCATGGAGACAGCAACATCTGGGGGGCATGGAGAGCCATTCCTGATGATAATGAGCACAGTCTCAAAGAACAGTTTCCCTGAAGGTCTTTCCTGATCTTGTCAACAGCACTCCACCCTGGCCCTCAAGAGCAGAGAACTCCTTTGGATAAAGCTGCTGACTTGTCATCTCTGTCACCTTCACCAGTTGACTGGGAGCCCTTGAGGCCGGGGACTGGTTTTTCCTTCCTGTGTATAAACAGCAGGTGAGCCCAGTGTCCCTACCCTTTCTAAATGCTTGTGGCCTTCACCTAAGAACTGGTAAATGGGGAGGATTCAGAGAGACCTGGGAAGGCAAGTGACCAGAGGCATGAGAACTGGAGCAATAGCAGGAGGAGAATTTCTGTTCTGCTGACAGCCCTGCAGAGGACCAGAGGTGGGGGAGCCTCAGGGCTCTGCTCCAGGCCTGGTCAGACAAGACTCAGGGTCAGGGTTCCCTGGACCTTCAGTGGCTACAAGGGAGAGGTGGGTTAAAAGAAACAAAGAGTAAGGTGAGAAGGTGTGTGTGTGTGTGTGTGTGTGTATGTGTGTGTGTGTGTGTGTGTGTGTGTGTGTGTGTGTGTGTGTGTGTCTGTATGTGTCTGTGTGTGTCTGTGTGTGTGTGTGTGTGTGTGGTAGGAATGCAAAAGGATTGCAAGAGAGACCCAAAAAGGCAGCAACTGGGGGATGGGCAGGAGTGGAGATTAGTGCTGGAGATCCCAAAGTGCCTATACATCACTTTATTACACAGAAAGACAGAGCAAGGCAGAATGGTTACCATTTTTTTCACTTTTTGTAAAGAAACAACTCATACGTGAGGTATTACCAACCTCTTAGACAATCCGGGGTCCACAGAAATGGCCTCTATCCCTGACGTTGGGCAAGTCTGAGGAAGGACTGCACTCACCTGGGCTGGGGGCCTGGGTCTCCAAGGGGCCATTCCCTCTGGCTCCAGGATACCTGCCTGGGCCAGGTCTGGGTCCTCTGCAGACTCAGCTGGGCAGGTTGAAGGATTCCCAGTCAGGAAGAGGTCTTTCCAGTCACTTTCAGGACCTACAGTAATTTAGAGAGGGTGGAGTCACACAGGAATTACAAAGGCCCTGCCCCTGCCCTCAGGGCAAAGACACCCAGGTGTGGGGGAAGGAAAGTCAGCTTTGGGAATCAAGATGGTCTGAACAAGAAAACTATTCCTCTCCCCCATTCTCCTACAAAGAACCAGGAGGCAGAAGGGGCTTAGGGATTCCAAGTGGCATGAGAATAGTCAGAGTCTCCAAGACTCCTGAGCCAGAGCTCTCCCTCCAACCTGCCCTCTGCCCTCCCTACCTCCCCTCTACCTCAACAAACACATAAACAGGATCTAAATTCTCCCTCATTACACCTGCCTCACCCAGATAACCACTTTGCTCATTCAACTGTATGCTCCAGGGGTTAAGTCTTGGGCTTTCTTCATGCTTGTCCAGCACCAGGCCCCCTCCATATGCCCAACCACCCACCCCCAACACACACCCCATCTCCCCCTCGTCTAGATCTAGGAAAGAGGGTAGAGAGAGAAGGTTGAAGACAGGGAGGGCTCTGGGATGGAGCTGCCAGGAGTGATCAGGGCAAGCCTGAGAGGAAGAGACACAATCCTGGCTGGGACTCAGTTATCTGGCAGTCAGACTGAGGGTTTAGAAGAAATGTGGGGGCAGGAGGAGAGGGGACATCTGAGTGACAGAAGGGTTCCAGGAAGACAGCTGAGCCTGAGGGACAAAGGAACTGTGTCCTGGGTCTCGCCAGGGGCCAGGGGTGGGGGTGTGTGACCCCTGGGACATTCTTTGGAGCTTAGCCTTGGAGGCTGCTTATCTGAGTCCCAGGAGGGAAAGTGGAGGCAGGGAAGCAAAGGCCTAGGACCTGAGAGGGAGCCAGCAGGAGAGCCACAGGTTCAGGTAAGGGAAGCCAGGCAGGAGCCTTACTGCTGTTAACCTGAAAACTTGGTTAAAGAAAAGCTAACAGGCTAAATGCATACGTTTTAAAATTTAATTAATTAATTGATCAATTCCCCATTAAAGAAAACGGTAACATAATGCATTATGGAGCCAGAAATGTTCTGGCTGCCAATACAAAGAATTGGGCAGCCTTAAATATGTTTTAGAACAAAGACGTGTTCTGTGTCCTTCAGATCTACGGTCTCCATAAGTCATTCACTAGACCATTAGAAAGGAATTTCTCAATTGCATAGGTTGTAAATACAATAAGATAACGGAGTTTGACAAAGTTTCACATAGAAATTACGACCCAAGATATCTGTGTTTTCTTTACCATTAACATGCCAGAACATAGTATATGTCCAGAAAATATGAAGATATGGAAAACGTCCCGTTATTCAAGATAGCGTCTTAGGTTAAAGGTCTCTTAAGGAATGTTAAGTCAGCCCTGGCTGGCTTTTGCTGACATAGGAAGAGGCATTCTCTGAGTTTGCTTCAGAGAGAACAAAGAGATTATTCCAAAATTTTATATTAAACATTTATCAGGGCCTGGGTCCTTACAGGGAGCCAGGGCTGCTGTTGGGACACTGGAACAGGAGACAGGACATTGGAGTCCTGAGGGGGAGGCTGAAGGGAGTCCTGCTGGGTCCCTATGGGGGAGGTCTGAAAGGTGGCAAGTGTGACTCAGTGGTGAAGCTGGGGAAGGCGTCCCAGGGCATTTGGGAAGGGAGACTGAGCCCTGAAGAGAGGCAGGGACTGGGATCCTGCCAGGGAGCCAGCAATGGAGAAAGGAGGGCTCCTAGCAGCCCTGAAGGACACTGAGCACATGGTCCCATGGGAAAGAAACCCAAGCCAGCAGGAGCTGAGGGCTGCATGGCTTACTGACTCAAACCTACCTGGGAGATGCGGGCACAGAGCTGGCTTCTGCGAGGAACAGGGAGCTCAGCTCCAAAGGCAGTAGGAAGCATAATCACAGCTCCAAAGGAAGAAAGCAGCTGGATCTCAGCTCCATGGGCTTCCTCTTCCAGCCAGGACACTATGGGGGGGCTCTCTCAGTTTCAGAGCCCCGCCCTATCCATTCCCACTGAGACCTCAGGATCTTCCCTTTCCTCCAATGGCTCCCACAGTCAGCTTCCCAGACCCGACAGGACTCTCCTCCTCCAGCCCTGCCCTCCATCCTGTGCAATGCCTTGACCAATGTAATAACTGTTTTCCCCTCTAGGTCCCTCCCCTGGCCTCCACACTCCACCCCAGGGCTCAAATTCCACCTGGGCCCCCACCCACTCCACTAGTCACCTGGGAGAGTTCTCCTCCCACAACCTCTCTCACTCCCTCCTTCCCCTGCTCTGGGACTCAGACCCTCCTCCTTCTGAGCAGAATCTCCTGGTCTTCTTCCAGCTCTAGTCCCACATGCACCTTCTTCCAAACTAGGACACCAGACCCTCCCTCCCTCCTGTCTCTCCCAACCATCCCCTCCCCCACCAGGCAGGTGTCCCTGTCCTCCCTGCTGCTGGACCCCACACTTGCCCAACCCAATTTAACCCTCTCCTTCAGTCTTGAAACATTTGCATTTCCCTCTCTCTTGTTATTTCTTTTCCTAAAGGACATTCTCTCACTGAAAGGCAGAGGCAGCAGGGAGAGCTGAGGGCAGGAAGCTCGACCCCCGGGTCTGAAGTAAGCAAATACAGGTGCCTCTTCACATTATCAGAGAGACATTTTAAAGCAGGAAAGAAAATCACCATTTAAACTTTATTCACAACTAATTAAAGCCATTTTATATTAAGAAAAACCTGAGTCCAATTCTGAGTATTGATTATAATGAAAACAACATTATTAATAATATTTGAACATAAAGCCTGTACACCCTCTGGAAAAACATGAAATCAATTTACAAAAACTTCAGTCATCTCATCTTATTCACTGGAGCTTCAGAGAGTTCAGTCCTTTGGTTGGCATTTTAGTCTTGTGCTTCATTACCTTTAGGATGAAAGGACAACGTAAACATCGATAACATTTAATATCATTTTTGGAGTTTTAGGAAGGGCTGAAGCTGAACTGATCAATCTGACTGCTGTGCTTTGCTCTAAAAATGCCTTTTCCTGTGTCAGCAATATCAAATACCTGTTTATGACAGGACACCTGCAACCAGAATGGTGGTGATGGGGTTCAGAGTCTGGGAACTTCCTTGAGCTCCCCTGGAATCTCTTCACTTAACCTGGCTTTTCATACTCAAATCTGTGAGCATTGTCTGTGATCTCTTGATTGCCCCACCTGGTTCCCACCCAAACCCTCCATTGTCTGATATCTCTGGATAGCCTCCAGCTGTTTCCAGCCTTTGACCCTCCTTCCATTCCCTCCTTGGACTTCTCCTCAAGACCCTTCCTAAACCCCTCCTCCCATCACCCTGAACTACCAGACCACCCCCCCATCCCTCCTATAGTCTTTCCTGTATTTAAGTCCCATCTTGCCTCTGATAATGTTTAATATAAAATTTTGGAATAATCTCTTTGTTCTCTCTGAAGCAAACTCAGAGAGTTTCTTCCTATGTCAGCAAAAGCCAGCCAAAGCTGACTCTGCATTCCTTGGAGACCTTTAACCTATGACATATCTTGAATAATGGGTCTTTCCTTTGTATCTTATTATCTATAGACACATACTATGTTATGACATATCTTGAATAATGGTAAAGAAAATATAGACATCTTAGGTCATAATTTCTATTGAACATTGTTTGCCCCTTCCTGTGTCAGTTATCTGTTTAGGGCAGGAAGCCTGCCACTCACTAGTGGTGGGATTTCCTTCCTTGTCACCGAGACATATGTTTACCCAGCTTGGAATCCCAACATTTGATTGACATTGCTTTGTTAATTGTCTCGTCTTACTAAATTTATGATTTGTTCAACTAGGAGAGTTCCTTTCTCACGGCAAAATGTATATAAGCCAGAAGATTTCTGCACTGGGTAGCCAGAACATTTCTGGCTCCATAATGCATTATGTAACTGTTTTTTTTATGGGGAACTGATCAATTAATTAATTAAATCATAAAATGTATGCATTTAGCCATGTTGCCTTTTCTTAACAAAGTTTTCAGGTCAACAGTTATGGCGCCCAAACGTGGATTGGAACTGTGGAACCGAATGGACATTTCCTCATCTCGCCAACGCCAGGACTCCGGCGCCAATAGGAACTATTTTTCCTAGAGTCCTGGACCTTGACGGGGTCGGGGTAAGTCCTTCCATTCCCAGCTTCCAAAGAACTCTCACTTTAAATTCCCTATTAAAGGAAACTCTGGGGACCGGAGACCAAGTCGCGTTAAATCGCTCTGTATTACTTAGGTCTCCTCTGGCGATCGATCTCAGGAAACTTAGTACAGGTGTTGCTAGCACTAGTGTCAATCAACTAAAGATAGCCCTAAATTACGTTGGCCACCACAGGGCTCTTTTGGACCGGTCAAAGTCACTTTATCTTACAACCAAATTAAGTTTAAAGGCCAACAAAACAACTAGCCAGTAGCGAGAATGTTTCATCTTGGGCTTGTTGACTTGGCTGAGAGAGAACAAAAGACAGGAAGCATCTTCCCTGTAAGGCTGGGAGCTGCTTCAGCACCTAGCCGTATCCTGGCAAAAATCCTTTCTTCCTCAAGGGCTCCAGTCTGTCCTTCCCTTCACTCCCTCCGTCCTATTCCTCACCCCTTTCCTTCCTCCCCTTCCCCTAGAAGGCCTCTGATCTGGGGAAACCGACGGCACCTAGATGCAATCTTTCCCCCTCGCCTTCCCCTACCTTAGACCTGAGGAAGGCAGCCTCTGTTCAAGCCTCTGTTGCCTCCCTCCTCCCCATTCCCCCTCCCCGCTTTCCCGTAAGGGCTCTGGTCCTGGAGAGGACAGTTACAATCCACCTAAGAACTAGAGGCCTGAACCTATTCCCATGGGGCCTGTTCCTTTAAGACAGTCAGAAACTTTGGGACACCAAGGCTCCCCACCCCTCCAAAGACCGCAGGGGTGCTCTGAGCAAAGGCGGCAGGATTCCCCTTTATTATCAGACCTTGGATTCTTGCAACCCCCTTTCCTCAGAATGATAATAGCCAATTCATGTGATAATGTTTAATATAAAATTTTGGAATA
The DNA here is from genome assembly GCF_028372415.1 of Notamacropus eugenii. Taxonomy (NCBI): domain Eukaryota; kingdom Metazoa; phylum Chordata; class Mammalia; order Diprotodontia; family Macropodidae; genus Notamacropus; species Notamacropus eugenii. Next base: position 5,600,725 of record NC_092876.1, on the reverse strand, counting down.
ATCTCTTTGTTCTCTCTGAAGCAAACTCAGAGAATGCCTCTTCCTATGTCAGCAAAAGCCAGACAAAGCTGACTCTGCACTCCTTGGGAGACCTTTAACCTATGACATATCTTGAATAATGGGACTTTCCTTTGTATCTTATTATCTATAGACACATACTATGTTATGGCATATTAATGGTAAAGAAAAAATAGGCATCCTGGGTTTCTATTGAACATTGTTTGCCCTTTCCTGCATCAGTTACCTGTTTGGGGCAGGAAGCCTGCCACTTACTAGTGGTGGGATTTCCTTACCACCTGGGACATATGTTTACCCAGCTTGGAATCTCAAGACTTGACTGACATTGCTTTGTTAATTGTCTTGTCTTACTAAATTTATGATTTGTTCAACTAGGAGAGTTCCTTTCTCACGGCTAAATGTATATAAGCCAGAAGATTTCTGCACTGGGTAGCCAGAACATTTCTGGCTCCATAATGCATTATGTTACCGTTTTCTTTAATAGGGAATTGATCAATTAATTAATTAAATCATAAAATGTATGCATTAGCCTGTTGCCTTTTCTTGGTAAGTTTTCAGGTCAACACATGATAGGGATTTCTAGCAAGCTTCTAATTGCCTTCTCTCCGGGTTGTTTTTTTTGTGAGCTACGTTTGTATTTGTCCTGTTGTCAGTTTGTCTGTTGGTGTATGTCCCTGTCTGTATCATGCGTGCTGTGAATGAGTGTGTTATCTTGTAAGATTTAAATGCAAGCAGCCAGACTTTAGGGGCTGCAGCTAGGGAAATAGACAAAATTTTAACACTTTTCCTTGTCATTCTGGTCTGGCCAACCTGGAAGTACAATGGAAAGGTAGATAATCTTAGGTAAAATCATTTTAGCAGATTTGTATGTTGTGAAATTAATCAGAAATAGTTTGGGAACTGATCATTTGAAATTACTCCTAAGATTGTGGGTAGCCCACCTTTCTAGGTAAAACTTGGAAATGCCACCTAGGTCCTAGACATTCCGCCCAGCCTGTCCCAACACCTGCATATCGCCTTAGGGGCTCAGTAAATTCTGCTGCTGTGGGAGGTTGGGGGAAACATGGAAGAATCAAGCCTGTAGTGAGCATTCTCTAAACTCTGCCTGCAAAAGTCACCACTGGGACATCAGTTTATCTGCTCTTGGTAAGCTTCACTTCTCTGTTCAGTTGCAAAAAGTATTTTATCTCTGTTTGACCCATTTTTCTGATTTGTAAAAATAATTGTGCTTGTTGTTATGGGATCAAAATGATAAAATGATTGTAAAATGCTTAACATAATGACTGGTATATGTTACATTATTATCTCTCCAAGGTAATTGTTATCTTCAAAGTGGTTTTAATTGCTAAAAGTAATAAGATCAATAATTTCTGGAAATGCAAATTATACCATCTGTAGTTATTGTTGTGTTAAAACTGTATTTCTAGGATTGTATTTCTGAATTTCTCTTAGATTGTGAAAATTGAGTGACCACTGTAATCTAGAAATAGTGTTAGAACAATTTTTAATATGAATTTTGTTGAAATTAAAAGATGTTGGGAAAATTGTGTAACATCAGTTATGTTACTTTATCACTCCTGCTAACTTTCTCTTATAATGTTTTGTAACTGTCATTTAGAAAACCAGGTATTTTCACCCTTGTCTGTTAAAAAAAAAAAAGTTAAAGCTAAAGAATTTGGCTATCTTCTATGAAGTTGTAGGATTGTTAACTAAGCTATTTGGGATTATTGTTTTAATGCTGAAACCTAAAATTGTTAAATGATTCCTATGTATGGAAAGGAGGGAATGGAGTGAAAGCTTTATTTAAATTCCTTCTATTCATTCAGAACAGTCCTCCCATTCCTGTGGGTAAGATCATCAGTTTTAGTAAAGGAATTTGGTTGGTAAATGCAAATTCTAAACAATGAATATTACTTGCTCAGAAGTTGTAATAGATAGAGAGAATTTTTAATAATTGGCTTTTACATCAGTAAAGTTTTAAATCTGAGAAGCAAAGATATTAAATGGAATCCCTTACGTGTGTGTGTGTTCTGGTAAATCTTTATTGTTTATTGTAACTCCAAGAGAGTGGAAATAACTGTTATCTGATTCTAAGTTGTGATTAGTGAGACTTGCTGTTTAAGGTAAAAGGCATTTGGGACCGTAACTATTTTTGGTTTTGAGTTTGAATTTGGGTATAGTTGTCTGCATTAAATCAGTGTCTGAGACAAATGCCACAAGCTACTCAGAGGGAATGTGATCCTGTACTGTTAACAGGTAAAGTTTGTATCTGGAAAGGAAACACCAAGGGGACAGTTCTAGACTCACTCTAGGATGGCATCCCCCTGGCTCATTTTCCCTATTGTGTTCCTTTAAAAAGGAATGTTTTTCACCTGACTATTCCTGAGCCTGGCTATGAAACAGATACTGCATGATTGGAGAATTTCACTCTTATCTGAATTCAAACAGAGTAAAGGATGTTTTATCCTGTCATATTTTGTATGTCATATGTCCCTGCTTTTTCCTTCTATAGCAATTTCTGTGGTCAATAACAAGTGACCAGCAAAACATGTGAGCCTTTTGTGTAATCTTACTGGGAAATCTAATATTATTTTTATCTGAAATTAGAATATATCCAGAAGTTTATGTAAACTACTTAAGACTCATCTTAAGATGTTCTCATTGTTTAAAAGGATTTTAAAAGCAACAGCGTTTTTCTGTGAGTCGGTCTCATATCTAAGAATACTGTAATAATTAAGAATTCAGTTTGTTATAATACTTTGGAAATTCATATTACTTAAGAACATTTTTGTAACAACTCAGCTTTAATGAATTTCAGTTTTAAAGGTTTATTTTTGCTTAAAAAAAAAAAAGAGATATCAAGCATTGTAAAAGTTTCCAACTAGTTTTCTTCATAAGAGTTTAGTGAACATTAGAGTAAATTTTAAACTGTTTTTAAAGAAGGGAAATACTTTTAGAAGAAATGTTTTGAAAAATCATGTGTGATTCTTAGAAGGCCTACTAAAGCTTCAAAATAATATACTGTTAAATTAAGCTATTTTGATCTGAACATGTAGTCATTCTATGGCCTAAGTTAGAGTTAAAGTTTGCGTTTGAATTTATTATATGCAAAAGATTTAATTCCTGAAGTATCTCATTCTTCCAGAGTGAGTATAATTAGGGAAGAATAACAACTTGTGAAACAAAGACATAATTCCATCAAACTATAAATTTAGTCATTAACCTCTTTGTTTTGTTTAAGCTGGAATGAGATTCCAGTACAGTTATGCTAGCAAAAAGTAATAACTTGTGAGCTATCTTGTCTTATGGTTAAAATGTAAAAGCAAGTGGAAGAATAGGATTGAGAGATTTGGAAAGATAAATTAAGTTCTGATTGAAACTATGAAAGGTAGATAAGATTTGGGAATAAATATGGGTTATCCAAACCCCTCTTGGTCCTAGATAGTTGTTCTGGATACTTTTGTGTCAGTTTCAGATGGTTTAAAGAGTGAGGAAGTATTTTATCTGAGGGATACCAGCCAATATTGATTTGCTATATAAGACTGGGACTGCAATTTACTATTGTTTGAAGCTCTGATTACAGGAACACTTGTCTAAGTTATCATAAAGCCAATTGACATGTGCTGCAGGCTAATGGTGGATGCTTGGAAAGGTTTTGAAGACGACCTTGGACACGGCCTAGGTAGGATCTTCCTAACTTTATTTCCCAAATGTTCTATTTCCTTTCTGATAAAGGAAATTCCCCACCTGATTACCTCTAAGCCCTGCTTTCAGCACCTGGTAACCTCATGATTACATGTCAGATAATGGCTTATTCCTGGAATCAACCAGAACTAAGGAGATCCTTTCCTTCTGTTAACACTGTCCCTCTTTTTCTTTTATAGCAAATCTTTATCATCAAGAAGTTCTGAAAGTACAATACTAAGTCTATCAAATAATAAATGGAAATTGGAGCATCTCTGAGTTCTCATAATGGGGTGCAGAAATGAATAGCTTACAACTTTAACCTATATTCCTGACCAAATAAATAGATATAATATAGAGATAACATCGAGGAAATGATTAGATCAGGTAATAAGACAAAGATGTAATGTGATAAATGTCTAATTAAATAGAGTAACAAATTTTGAGGAGAAACAACAGGATCAGCCTGATTCCTCTAAGAATTATATGCAAATGGATATCATTGACTTCTAAAATTTGTCATGCTTTGGATAATAAGATCTCAAATTTGGATTTTTGCATAAAATTTGTATAGGATAGTAGTAAAAGTAAGTGAAATTATTTCTTCTCCATTAAAATATCTGTCCAACAATTTAACAGGCAGATGAGTTCATTTTATAGTTGAACCCTCACATTTTGAAAGATTCTTATTCTAGGTACAAGAGTTAGGTAAAGATAGAAACAGCAAATAATGTGAACCAAAATTTTCTGAAATTTCATAAGTGGAGAACAAATTTTAAGTAATTGTACTAATTTATGTTGTCAGAAGTATCTGGGAACTTCTAGATTTGAACCAGAAAGGCAGAATTCTCTTTTTGAGCTGTCCCAAGAATAAAACCTATTGTCAAAGAAAAGATATCTAGGTATCAGATAACTACATGAGAAATCTGGGATTCAAAAAGTTTTGTTTAAATGAAAATTAAGAATGCATTACTGGGATACAAGGAACTTAATGTTAATTAACTTTGAAATAATAATTGCATTGATTTGTATGGTTCATGTTTAATTTTCTTGTTTATATTGGTGACATGTAAATCTCCCTTTCAAAACTAGTCTATTGTGAGCCTTCTAAGTTTTAATCTGTACCTGACTTAATGTAAAAATGCAATTTGTGAACTGTAAAAAAAAAACTTCATTGTGTTGTTTGAACCTAGCCCTGCATGGCTGGGAAACTGAACTATTGCTAAGTGTCTTTAGCCATGTTAACTATGTTGTATTGTTTCATTTCAATTATCAAATCATGTTTTCTGGGAGACCTTGTCAAATTTTCTGTATAGACTCTTGGATCCATCTGTCACCTCCATTGCTCCTGCTCCTGAGGGGATCATGCCCTCCAATTTTGAAAAGGCCTGAAGAAGATGCCATCAGACATAGACAACTTTCCCAAGAGCCTGGACCACACTTGCATGAAGAGTAAACTCTCACACTACTGGTTATTTAGAGGTTTTTATCATATCTTTGTTGGTCTACAGGTGAAGCCTTCGGCTTGCCTTTGACCAAAAGGAGGGAATGATAATGTTTAATATAAAATTTTGGAATAATCTCTTTGTTCTCTCTGAAGCAAACTCAGAGAGTTTCTTCCTATGTCAGCAAAAGCCAGCCAAAGCTGACTCTGCATTCCTTGGAGACCTTTAACCTATGACATATCTTGAATAATGGGTCTTTCCTTTGTATCTTATTATCTATAGACACATACTATGTTATGACATATCTTGAATAATGGTAAAGAAAATATAGACATCTTAGGTCATAATTTCTATTGAACATTGTTTGCCCCTTCCTGTGTCAGTTATCTGTTTAGGGCAGGAAGCCTGCCACTCACTAGTGGTGGGATTTCCTTCCTTGTCACCGAGACATATGTTTACCCAGCTTGGAATCCCAACATTTGATTGACATTGCTTTGTTAATTGTCTTGTCTTACTAAATTTATGATTTGTTCAACTAGGAGAGCTCCTTTCTCACGGCAAAATGTATATAAGCCAGAAGATTTCTGCACTGGGTAGCCAGAACATTTCTGGCTCCATAATGCATTATGTAACTGTTTTCTTTATGGGGAATTGATCAATTAATTAATTAAATCATAAAATGTATGCATTTAGCCATGTTGCCTTTTCTTAACAAAGTTTTCAGGTCAACACCTCCATGAAGGCGCTCAGGTTCAATCCAGCTCAGTCTCTGTCTAGCTGGGATTCTATCTGGCCCTCTTGTGAATACAAGCGTTACAAAAGCTTAGGCTCCTTAAGAGGCAACCCAATTAGGCCAATCCTTAATAAACTTTGTTTTCTTTGGCTTTCAGAAGGCTTGAGTGGAATTCATTCGAGCACGACCCTGACCGTCGCTATTTTGGGGTCCCCCATCAACACTCAGCCTCTTCAGTGGTATTCTTTATTTTGTTTCACTGAGACATATGCTACTTTGTTAATTGTCTGGTCTCATTGTGTTCACAGCTTATTCAGCTAAGAAACTTCCTTTCTCATGGCATGGTTAAAGACATATAGAGACCATAAATCTCAGGGACACAGACATCCTGGGATTGTCCTAAGATCGATTTCAGCCTGGTCATCCTTGTGTCAGACAGTCAGAAGTTTTCTTCTGGCTCGATGGTCACACATCTGCTAGCTTCATAAATACTATGAATTTAGCCTATTTGCCTCTTTTAACCAAAGTTTCAGGTGGACAGTAAATATCATTCAGGAACTTGATGTTTATTTGACCTTATGTTCCTAGGCCCAATAGAAACATCTGGAAGACAATCTCATAAATCCAATTCTCAGGAAAACAGTATAGTAATGTGTATTGATAATGTTTAATATAAAATTTTGGAATAATCTCTTTGTTCCCTCTGAAGCAAACTCAGAGAATGCCTCTTCCTATGTCAGCAAAAGCCAGCCAGGGCTGACTCTGCATTCCCTGGGAGACCTTTAACCGAAGACACTATCTTGAATAATGGGACTTTCCTTTGTATATGGTATATTAATGGTAAAGAAAATATAGGCATCCTGGGTTTCTATTGAACGTTGTTTGCCCTTTCCTGCGTCAGTTACCTGTTTGGGGCAGGAAGCCTGCCACTCACTAGTGGTGGGATTTCCTTCCTTCCTTACCACCTGGGACATATGTTTACCCAGCTTGGAATCTCAACATTTGACTGATATTGCTTTGTAAATTGTCCTGTCTTGCTAAATTTGTGATTTGCTAAATTTGGAGTTTCTTTCTCATGGCAAAATGTACTTGAGACAGATGATTTCTGTACTGGGTAGTCAGAGTCACCTCTGACTCCATAGCGCTATGTAACTGTTTTCTTTGTGGGGAATTGCTTAATTAATTAAATCATAAAATGTATGCACTTAGTCTGTTGCCTTTTCTTTAATAAAGTTTTCAGGTCAACAGTATATATATATATATATATATATATATATATATATATATATATACATCTCATCAGATCATCGAGAAAAGAAGTGATATTGTTCAGACTTCATAGTACACATAATGACATATATTTCAACAAAGTCCCAAGCCTACTCACTCATTTTCCCAGTTGCTTAGGCTGGGAAATTAAAAGAAATGTTCACTAACAATTCAGAATAGTAAAATCAAAACAATAAGGTCTTACATCACTTTGCAGCAACTCAGAGATATTTAAGTATTGCAACAATAAGACTTATTATAAAAAAAAAAACACCTTTCCAATTCACTTGCCCTTGTTTTGGAAATTTACTATGAAAGGAAGAGGAAAGGACATAGTGGAAACAATTCCAAGACTGTCCCTTCAAGGGCACAAACTGCCCTGAAGAAGGTAAAACTTCTGTAGCTCTGCTCAAATGGCAGGCAAATCCAAGTTAACTTTATGAAATAGCCAATCATGTAGAAAAATTCCACATTATTCACAGGGCATCCTTGGGAGACACAGGATTTAGGAGATGGGAAACATTTCTATTCACAAAGGAAATAGCACAATGGGGAAACTGAGTCAAAACCATCCCTCCCTTATCTTTGTAAGGCTGTCTTCTCAACCTTCCCAGGTATAAGCAGCAGCCTGTAGCAATTCTAAGATCATACTCACTTTGAACAGCTCATGGCATTTCCCTTCAATAGTACTTCACTGGTGTAATGGTAATTCAGACAATTACACCTGAAATCAGAACTCAGAACAATACCATGTTGCGCACACACACACACGCACATGCACATGTACACACACACACATGTACTCCTGAGAGATTTTCCTCAAATAATCAGTGTAGGGCAAGGTACGGCTTTTTTTAAAATTTTTTTGCAGTGGCAATTAATGAGAAAAACATTACTCTTGAATTCTTAGTAAGTCCAAGGACTTAACCTTGCTCTTTCTTTCTACTTTACATCCAGTCTGGAAGAAAAATCAATGAGTAGAATTAGAAAAACAATAACCACATTCTGTAGTGACACACATGCCCTGAATACATGATTATTCAACTCAAAACCCAGAAAACCACAGGCCATTCAAAGTCTCTAGGAAACAGGCATGCATATCTCAAGGTATTGCATATTAACCACTAAAACAAAAATCTGGGGGATGCTGGAACTAAGATGGCTCAAAAGTATAAACTCAATATATATTGATGGCAGCTTGAGTTTGATAATATGTATAATCAGTGGCCAGAGAAATCATCATCAAAAACACTTCTTTATTCTGAACAAAATTCTTAGCCACTCCCAGCCTAATCCCCTCCATCCCCTGCCAGAAATGGTTTCTCCTTGTAATGAAGGTACAAAGACTTCAGCCCAGACTCAAGCTCATTGGATATCAGAAAATTAGCACTGCAATGAAACTTTACGGATGTAACAGTCTTTAGACAACAGTCATCCCTCATTGGCCATCAGAGAAGTCATAGCAGACTGAACTCTTCACTGCAAGAAATGAAGACAGGCATTGAAATGGAGCACAGAGCTGCTTGTTGTGACATGCGGGTTCTGCCCAAATGAATTTGACCACAGCCTTCCTCCAGCCAAAGGAAAACAAGAATCTGCTATATTGGCCAGACTCTTAAAAAATCTGAGCCATTGGAGGCAACTGGAGACAAGATGGATCTTTTATACAGAAGACTGTGAGAGCAGAGAGAGGTCTAGATGGAATTAAGGGAGTGATTGCCTAAGGTGAGGTCAGACAATGAAAAGGGCAGTGAATTTACACAGTATATAACACAGTTTTGAAAGCCATAAGTCATTATCAATTTGATTTGATTTCTTTTGGTCCTGAGGCCCTGCTTCAGGTATTTCTCCTCTTCAAGAAAGCTTGGTTACTGACCCAATTAACCCATAGGTTTGGTCAAGGTTTAGACATCATCAACCTTTCAGTCCCTCTGACCTCTTACACAGGGAGAGGAAATACTCGCAAACTGGATGAGGACCCTGTGGCTGCTAAATCCCAATCTCAAGGCATATTATAGTTTCTATTTCAACTTGGGGAGATATTACAGATTTCATGGAAACGCTACTTCTATCATCAAGGCAATATTCACAGTGCTGCTGGTGACTTTGAATATATGCCAGTGCAGTTCTCAGTTACAAAGTATAACAGACTATCCATACAGAAGGCAGAAGACAAGCATTTACTTAGACACCAGAGAGCCAAATCCTGGAACCAGAAAGTTTCATTTGTCATGGTAGCCAAGAAACATGATCACGGCAAGGAGCAAAGCCATTCCAAGCCACCCCACCTCTGCAGGGGCCTTCTCACAAGCACACACTCAGGAACCTAACCCTACTCATGCCTACCTGCCCACCTGCCTGCCAGCCTGCTCTCTCCTCTGCCCCAACCAGTGCTCACTACTTTCCTCCCAGTTCTGCTCCACCCTCCCTGTTCTGCCTGGCCAGAAAGCTCCTCCCACCACATGGGACTTAGGCTTCCTGGTGATTTAAGCAGATCATATGAGCTTATTAATGAATGAGAAAGATCTTTCCATTTAAATTGCTACTGCACTACTCTCTCCAGGGGAAAGAACCGCCATTATAGAGGCTGCAAAAAGACAAGGCCCAGCAGTGGGATCTCCTCTTGGCCCTTTGGGGTCCTAAATGGCTGTTGCAAGACTCTGACAGGGACCCCAATGTCCCAGCTGACTTCTTCAGGCCACAGAATGCTAGGGAATCTTTCATCAGGGCTATGTAGGTGTGCTCATGTTCCAATAATCTGTCCAACAGAACAAGGAAGTCCATTTCATTTTTATGATGGACTGCATAAAAGTGCCAAGTGATCACTAGATTCACCCAATCTAAGAGATACTAGAATTCTTAATTTAGATTTTGTAAATCAACCTCTATCTGAAATATGAAATTATTTTCTGAAAAATTGTCCAGATTGGCATGACAATTGGGGGATTCAAAAGTATCACTCTTTATGCATATGAGGGGACAGATAAAATAAAAGCCTCAATTGACTCCTCAGACCATCTTAGCTCCAAGCTCAGGTTTGCATCCTTCCCAAGGCTGCCTTCCTGCCCAGCTAGCCTTGACTTCCCCTCAAGCCCTTGCCCAAATATCCCATCCTCCTACCCAGACTTGGCCTTCTCTCGAGGCAGCTCCAACTCCCTTACAATTGAGGCTCCAAGCCAAGCTGGAGCTATTCCCTTCAAATCTTGGACCTCTGACCAGGATAATTCCGTTCCCTTCTAAAATCCATTTCCTAATGCCTTTTGCTTTTAGCATCATCAAACAAGTCATGCAGCCAAGTTTGACAATGTGAAACAGTGGGACTTAAGACTCAGAAACACACAGAGGTGCCCCTGGAATAAACCAAGAGGTGATGGTTGGGGGTGGTGGTGGTTGTCCTTCGTTTTCCAAGAGGACCAAAAGGACATCACCACTGTGTCCACCTGTGGCCCATCAGATCATTACAAGCTTGGAATGCTCTACCATAGGTTGGCCACAGATAGTCCGTGTGAATATTTGGGGTGAATATCCCAAATGTGCACATCCTGCATTTACTTTGTGCTGTCTCATTTCTGCTTTGCTCAAAGAGCACAGCACCCTTTCTGATGTGGGCACTCCATGCTGAGCAGTCCTGTGCCAGTATCTCCCATGTTGCACAGTCAAATCCAAAGTTCTTCAGAGAGACCCTGAGAGTGTGCTTGTATTGTTTCTTCTGGCCACCAGGTGCTCCCCTGCCCCATGCAAGTTCTCCATAAAATAATCTTTTTGTCAAGCATACATTTTGCATTCAAACAATGTGGATAGCCCATGGGAGTTGCCTCTCTGAAGCATAGTTTGAATGCTTGGCAGTTCAGCTCAAGCAAGGACTTCAGCGTCTAGTACCTTCTCCTGCCTGGTGATCCTCAGAAGCTTCCTAAGACAGTTCAAATGGAAGTGATTCAGTGTCCTGGAATGGCGCTGGTAGACTGTCCATGTTTCACAGGCATACAACAATGAGGTCAGTACAACTGCTGTGTAGACCATAGTCAGTCTAATACCTCTTCTCTCCCAAACGTTTCTTTGGAGCCTCCCAAACACTGAGCTAGGTCTGGCAATGCACACATCAACCTCATTGAAAATGTATAAATCCCTGGAAAGTACACTACCAAGGTAAGTGAACTTATCCACAGCATTCAAAACTTCTCCATTTGTTGTAATTGATGGTTCCATGTCTGGATGGTTTGGTGGTGGCTGATGGAGCACCTGTGGGTTTTTTTGGTGTTAATTATTAGGCCAAAATTAGCACATGCAGCAGAGAATTGAGCCATACTTTGTTGCATCTCAGCTTCAGAGGCTGCATTGAGTGCACAATCATCTGCAAACAGGAAATCATGCACCAGCACTCTCTTCACTTTGGTCTTGGATTATAGCCTTTTGAAACTGAAGGACTTGCTATCAGTATGGTAGTCCACCTTGATGCCATGTTCATCCTCATTGAAAGCATTTGTCAACATGGCTGAAAACATCATGCTAAAAAGCATGGGAGCAAGCACATGGCACTGCTTCACTCCACTGGTTGCTGGGAAGGCACAAGAGCTTTGTCCATTATCCAGAACCTGGGCAAATGTGCCATCATGAAATTGACATACAACACTGATGAACTTCTCTGGGCAACCAAATTTTGACGTAATTTTCCACACGCCCTCACAACTAACAGTGTCAAAGGCCTTGGTCTGATCCACAAATGTTGTATACAGACATCTCTTCTGCTCCTGGCATTTCTCCTGGAGTTGCCAGGCAGCGAACACCATATCAACTGTTCCTCGGCTCTTTCTGAAGCCATACTACTTCTCTGGTATATGACCATCTTCCAGGTGAAGGATCAGCCTATTAAGGAGGATTCTGGCAAGAATTTTGCCAGCAATGAGTAAGAGAGAGATCCCCCTGTGATTGTCCCAGGACAACCTATTCCCTTTACCCTTACAGAGATGGATAATGGAGGCATCTATGACCTCTTGGGGGATAATCTCCCCTTGCCATGTAACCTGGAAAATTTCAGTCAGCTTTTGTATGAGCAATGGTCCCCCTACCTTGTAAATCTCAGCTGGAATAGAATCAGCACCAGGTCCTTTGTCACATGAAAGGTGCCTAATGGCCCTCAAAACCTCTTCTTCAGTTGGAAGTTCAGCCAAGGAGGGATTGACTTCAACCTAAGGTAAATGGTCAATGGCCTCAGCACTGATGGATGATGGTCTGTTGAGAACACTGTGGAAGTGTTCAGCCCATCTCTGTAGGATCATGTACTTATCACTAATCAATGAGGCTCCATCAGCCCTGGGTAGCTGTGATGCACCACAGGTGTTCGGTCCATAAAGAGCTTGCAGGGAATCATAAAAGTGTTTTGGATTCTTACTATTAGCATAAAGCTCAATTTGAGCCAGGAATCCTCCATCTCTCTAAGCTTTGCTTGTACTTTGCTTTTGATGGAATTAAAGGCTGCCCTCTTAGAGGTGGATGAACTATTCTGCTGGTAAATCCTGTGGAGTTCTTGTTTTTCATTTAGCAGTTTCTAATTTATCCATCATTTTCATCAAAGCAGACTTGGTGGTTGTGAGTTTTCTGACCCAGATGAGTAAAAGCAGAGCTAAACACCAATCTCTGAAAGCTGCCCACTCCTTTTCTACTCCACTGTTGCCAACTGTGTGTTGGCTCAACTTTTCCTCCAAATCAGCAGCAAACTGTTCACACTCAGAGAAGAGCTCTAATTTGTTGACATTAATTCTTCTGGTAGTCATTTTGCCTTGGGGTCAGCGCTTTTGATGAATGGGAATATTTAGCTTGGAAAGGATAAGTCTATGATCAGTCCAGCCCTCTGCACCACACATTGCCTTTGTCACTCTCACATCTTGTCTGTCTCTTCTCCTTACAATCACATAGTCTTTTGGATGCCAGTGTTTGCTGCAAGGGTGCATTCCATGAAGTTTTATTCGTGGGAGCAAAGGCACTGATGATGGTGGCATGGTGTTTTCTTGAGAGTAGCAACCACATCGTCCTGAGCCTGTCATTCACTCCTTTTGGCAGGCATGCCAGCTTGCTGATTACATTGGTTTTGATTGCAAAGCCCATGTCAGCTTCAGGGTGCTCTCCTTCACTGTGACCACTCCAGAAAAAGGTGTATCCAGCTCCAATGTCAGTAAGCTGGCCTTCATTTGCCAACCTTTTTTCACTCAGGGCTCCTATTTGGATGTGATACCTGTTGAGTTCTCTTGCAATAAGAGGAGTTCTTCTTTCAGGTCTCCTGGATTTTGTGTTGTCTATTAGTGTGCAATGGTGAGTGGAATCATCTTTGCAGATGTTTTTGGACATTTTTTTGTGTTTCAACGACATAGAGAGATTCCCTGCCTGCTATGACAATCAGGCCAGAGTTGGGTAAGCAGGCAATGTTTAGGGCACCTTTTCTAGCCCCCTTCCTCACACCAGGAGATGAGAAGTGTGATCCTTAAAAGGCTGCTCAGCCAGCAAGGGGGCTGCCAAGTCCCACTGCTGCTTCCAGTAAACAACCACCCAATGGCTTAGACCACCTGAGTGCAGGGTTGTGACTACAGCTCTCTGTATATCCACACTGGCTGCTTCATCACTTGCCTATAGCCACAGGACTTAGAGGCATAATGGTGAAATGGTGTGGGTGATGTATTTTGATTCATGTGTAATTTGAATTTAAGTCAGGCAGAGCTGCACGAAGTCTTCAGCCTCACTCTCCTCCAGAGCCATCATAGTCCAGTAGGAGGACAGAGTCAAGATAGCTGGTGATGGCTCAGGATGCAGTGGATGACCTTGGCATCTTCTGTGTCTCACCAAGCTCTAAGCACTCCATATCACTTGCTTCATCTGCCTTTGTGGCCACTGTAACAAATTGTTCCACCCACTCCACCAGATGAAGTCTTCACATGCTTGAGGTACACACCCCTATAACTCACCAATGGATTTGAGACCCCTTGGTTTCCCTCAGCCTGGTTTGACCCGTCTGCCGAAATGGTTTACCAGAGTGTGGCTGCTGCACAGGCTGCAGCTTTTGGGACCCATAGGTGAGAGTTAGGGGGAACAGGTGGACACCAAAGGTGGAAGAGTCCTGAAAAGGGCTTGGGAGCCATCACACCAAAGGTACTGGTACTGATACTGGTCCTTCCTGAAAACACCTTACAAACCAAGATGTAGGTCTTTGGCAAGAGGATGTGTGGGATGGATGGGGACAATGGTTTCAGCTGAGGATCCTTTGGTTGTGTTGGAGCCTGATGTTCTAGTTGCAACTATCCCTGCCTATCTACCCCTTGCCACACTAGTGAACCCCATGTGACCCTTAGGGTGGATTATTGTTCCACTACTGGACCCTGAAATGGAGGTGGGGTCTTGGGAAAGCTTTTCACTGGCCAGCCTGTCTCCCAGAATTGTTTCTGTTGGCTCTTTGGTCTGTGAGCATTCCTTTCTCCTTCTGCCTGAGTCCCCCAGTAACCTATGAGGTCACTATATTCTCTGTGAGCTCATAGATATGATGTCCTGCTCCCTGGATGCATCTCTGCTTTGCAACCCCCTGAGGACCCAGTCTCCCTGTTCCCTATGTTTTTTGAGAATGTCCAAGGGAGACCAATGGATAGATAGTCCAGAAATATCATTAGACATCCCAGATTCTCTGAGGGAAATTTGGTCCTCAGATGTGGGATTATTAAAATCTGCTATTCCCTTTCCCATCAAGGTTAAGAGAGGGCCCTAGTCATGCACTCCTCTGTATTCTTTGTGAGGGGAGGCCACTGAAGGTTTTACACATTACTGACTCTTTGAAGGATCAAGGCATCATCATTCTGCATAGATTTCCTTGTAACTGTTCTTTCTTCTGTATGAAGAGACCCAAATTGGACTTGGTAAGCCCATTTACTTTTTGTTTTGTGCCTGCTATTAATACTTATATAATTCCCAGACCCCAGTCATCACAGATTCTATGACCATCATCTTCTCACTTCCTTGTGAGGTGACCTACGTTACTGTGATAGATCTTTGCTCCACCTTCTTTGGTATTCCCATTTACCCAGAAATTCAATACTTCTTTGTGTTCCCCTGTAAGAATACATTGTGGGAGTGGACCCACTGGCCTCAAGAGTACACAGAAAGTCCTTCCCTGTGTTCTGCTTTTGTAACAATACTTAGCTTCCATCACTTTCAGGGGTTCATCTCCTATTCAGTACATTAATGATCTTCTGCTAGCTGTAGGCAGTCTTGAGACCTGCCAAGCTGACAGTCACCATGTTCTTCTTCAGCTTCATCTGAGAGGCTGCAAGCTTTCCACATCAAAGAGCCAATGCTGCCTCCCCCAAGGTGAGTGCCTTGGTTTCTATTTTGTCTGCTGGCCCTCATTGTTTCTCCTGAATTGCATACAGGCCCTTCAATACTTCTTGAAAATGACATCCAACAATTGTGTGCTGTGCTAGGAACAGCTTAGTACTGCTTCCAGTGGATCCTATCTAACAGTGAGATCACTAACCGCTGGCTATTTTTTTTAACCAGAGACACTTTCTGAACCATTAATTCTAGAATCTAAACACCATAATTTTAATTGTGGCAAATAGAACTAAGCAGAGTAGTGAGGAGGGATAGGGTAAATAAGGATGAGTATAAAAAGGAATACTAGGAATAAGGAAAGAACACAAGTAGTTGTAGCTTAGAATATCAATGGAATGAATTTACTCAAGAAATGGAAATCGAGAGAATATTAAAAATTTTAACTGAACAGCATGTCACTTCCAAGAAACCTTATTAAAATGAAAGAAACACACTAAAACAAAGAGCAAGAGTAGAATTTAGTATGTAAAAAAAAAGCAGGGATAATAACGATGATCTCAGACAAAGTTAAAGTTAAAATGGATTTAACGAAAAGTGAAAAATAGAGAACCTGCACTATGTTTCAGCAATGTTATTCAATATTGTCTCCCATTGCATGCTGGGCCATCTCCAGTCATCCTGATGGCTCCAGAGGAGAATCGAGGCTGGCGACCTTGTACAGCACTCCCAGACTCAAAACAAAGTCAACTGCAAGTCATGTCATCATTTCTCTGGTGGTATGGTCTTCTTCAGCAACAAAAGAGAAACACAACAGGCCATTTACAGTACCTAGACAGTACAAAATACTTGAGCTTATACCTGCCAGAGCAGACACATATGAACATAAACATAAAAATACTTTTTATAAAAATGAACTCCTGTCTAAATAGCTGAAGTAAAATTTGTTGTTCATGTGTAGGTAAGGCCAAGGTAATTTGTAAATGACAATTTTACCTAACTCATCATTTATTCAATGTCATCCCAATTAAATTACTAAAAAAATTATTTTACTGAGTTAGAAGAAATAACAACAAAGTAAATTTGGAAGAACAAAAAGTCAAGACTTTTAAAAAAATCAGGAGGAAAAGATGTATAGGAAGTAGATTCAGCAGTATCAGACCTTAAACTATCTTCCAAGGTGGGAGCATTCTTGAAATGTAAAATGGGTAAGTTTGATTATCTTAAATTAAAATTTTCCTATATCCATAAAATCTATGCAGCCAAAAACAGAAGGAATGCAGAAAATTTGGGGGAAACCTTTCACTGACAATCTTTCAGATAGGATATGATTGGGTTGGAACATTGCTGTGGTATAGGAAATGATGAGATGGTTGACTCAAAAGAACATAGGAGGATTTGGACTTATGAAAGAAGACACTATCTAGAGAAACAGATGATAGGAAAGCAGCATAGTATCTTACATGCATGACTATATGTTTGTTTATAGATACATTTGTGTGTGTGTGTGTATCTCCATACTTAATTGCAACCTTTTTTAGTGAGGGGGAAGGGAAGAAAACAATAAAGTAAAAAGCACACAGCCGAGAAAAAAGGAAAACCACTAAGAAAGCAAAGAAAAGCTGAATAACTTTGAAAACAACATGTCGTATTTGTTACATAGGTTTTCTTTCAATGGAAATCTGTTGTTTTATATTGAATCCTCAATTATGGCCTGCTGTGTATATGGAAATGTTTTCCTTTTATTATTTTCTATTTTAGTTCAAAAGTTAAAAAAAATTGCCGAAAAAGTGAATCTCTATGCTTTGTCATTTGGCACATGCATGTCCTCTTCTGTCATTAATTCATTTAATACGGTACCTTTTAACAAAATAGACTTTGACTTATTACCTCTTTTTGTTGTTGTTGTTCAGTTGGTTCAGTGATGTCTCACTCTTCCTGACCTTATTTGGGGCTTTCTTGGCAAAGATCCTGGAGTGGTCTCCAATTCCTTCTCCAGTTCATTTCACAGATGAGGAATTGAAGCAAACAGGGTTAAGTGACTTGACCAGGGCACATAACTAGTAGTGTCTGAGGATAGATTTGAACTCAGGAAGAGGAGTCTTTCTGACTTCAGGTCCAGGACTCTATCCATTGTGCCCCCAATCTGGCTCCTTTAGTTTGGGGTATTTTCCTTTGTCTTTGTCTGAGATCAAGATTGCTACCCATGCACTTTTTCCTTTAGGTAAAGCATTATAAATTCTGCTCAAGCTTCCTATTTGAAGTCTGCATGTCTTTCTGTTTGATGTACCTCTCTTAGAAACAACATATTTTTGGATTCTAGTTTGTAATCTATCCTGCTATCCCTTTCTATTTTCTCACTGATTTCATCACTATCACCATTACAATTCCTAACGGTGTAGTTCCCTCCATCTTATCCTCTTCTATTTATCCTTCACTTTTATACCCTATTCCCTATTCAAAAGTCTGCTTTGCTTCTGCTCATTAACCTTAACCTCTCTGAATATACTCTTTCCCTTACCCCCACCCTTTCTCTTAATTCTTCCCCCTCCTACTTACCTGTGTGTATGTATACTTACATATTGATACACATTTCCCATCTTGAACTAGTTCAGTTTTCCTTCCATCATAAACTCTTTCTTGAACATTTTTTTTACATGTTTAAGTTTCCCAATTATTCCTCTCCTTTCCCTCTTGGTCACTCTTCCATTCTTTTAAGATCAGCCCAACACAACAGACTCATAACCATGCCCTCTGTCTGAGTAATCTCCTTCTAAACGTCCTAGTGATCATAAGGTTCTTAGATTTCCCCATACAGGAATGTAAACAGTTGAACCTTTTCCAGTCTCACTCATGTTCATCTTTTTTTGATTCTCTAGAATTTTGTGTTTGAATGTCAAATTTTCTACTCAGCTAGAAACTCTTTAGCACTGTTTAACAATCCTCTGTTTCATTAAATACACATTGTTCACCTATAGAATTGATTATTCTTACTTAAATTATTATTTCCTTTACCTTCTGGAATATCATATTCCAAATTCTCCAGTCCTAATAAATAATGTCTACAAAATTTTGTTGATCTTGATTTTAGCTCCATGTATAGGAATTTTTTTTGTGGCTAATTACAATAGTTTCTTCTTGACCTACAAGTTCTGGATTTTGTTTAAAATATTCTTGGAATTTCTCATTTTGAGATTCCTTTCAGGAGGTTACCAGTAGGTTCTTTCAATTTCTGGTTGGCCCCCTACTTACGATACAGCAGATTTCCTTTGTACTTTGTTGATATCTGACATATAGGCTCTTTTCCTTTTTATCATGTCTTTTAGGGAGTCTAATAATTCTTGAATTCTCCTTGATTTCTTCTCAAGGCCACTTATTTTGCCTCTAACATATTTCATGTATTCTTCCCTTTTTAATTTTTCTTTTGTGTTATTTTATCGAGATTGCTTGTGGTGTTATTACCTTCCACTTAACCTCTTCTAATTTTGCAGGGGTTGTCTTCTTCAGTGATTAAGATACCAACACCAGCTGATCAATTCTGAATTTTCATGGCATTTTTTTCAGTCTTTTTTATGCATCTTTTACTAAGATGTTTTTGATTCTGTCATAATTTTTTCAATTGTTTTTATTTATTTTCCCAGTTTTCTTCAAACATTCATGTTTGAGTTTTAAAACCTCCTTTTGATTTTTATTATTTCTTTGTTGAGCTCTCCAGGAATTCTTATTGGGCTTGTGTCTAATTTGGCTTTCTCTTGGAGGCTTTGCTTATAGTCACTGGGACCCATCTCCTCATTTTATTTTTTATTTATTTATTTTCAGCGTTCCACAATCACTACCATACACCCTAGATTTTTTCTTTCCCTCCCTCCACCTCCCTCCCCCAGATGGCATACAATTTTATGTAAGTTCTACACATACAATCCTATTAAATACATTTTCACCCTCGTCACGTTGTATAGAAGAATTAAAATGAATGGGAGAAATCATATAACAAACCAAAATGTAATACAAAAGGGAATGGTCTGCTGCAATCTGCAATGGAATTCCATAGTTCTTTCTCTGGATGTGGAAGGCATTTTACCTTAAAAGACCATTGGGAATTTCTTAAGTCCTTGCATTGCAATGGATTTCTAAGTCTACCAGAAAAAGTCGTTGCACACTGTGGTTGTTGTTGTGTACAAAGTTCTGAGTTCTGCACCTTTTGCTCAGCATCAGATCATATAATTCTTTCCAGGCGTCTCTGAAGTCTTCCTGTTCATCATTTCTTATAGCACAGTAGTACTCCATTACATTCATACACCATAATTTATTTAGCCATTCCCCAATTGATGGGCATCCCTTTGATTTACAGTTTTTGACCCCCACAAAGAGAGCTGCTATATTTTTGTACACGTGGGAGCTTTTTCCATTTTTATGATCTCTTTGGGATACAGTCCCAGAAACAATATTGCTTGGTCAAAGAGTAAGCATATTTTTGTAGCCCTTTGGGTATAGTTCCAAATTGCTCTTCAGAATGGTTGGATCAGCTCACAGCTTCATCAGCAATGAATTAGAGTTCCAACTCTCCCACATCTTCTCTAACATTTATCATCTTCCTGTTGTGTCACGTTAGCCAATCTGATAGGTGTGATGTGATACCTCAGAGTTGTTTTTATTTGCATCTCTCTAATCAGTAATGATTTAGAGCATTTTTTCATGTGACTGTAGATAGCTTTAATTTCTTCCTCTAATACTACCTGTTCATATCTTTGACCAACTATCAATTGGGGAGTGACTTGATTTCTTGTAAATTTGACTCAGTTCTCTATATATTTTAGAAATGAGACCTTTATCTCAGACACTAGTTGCAAAAATTCTTTCCCAGTTTTCTACTTTCCTCCTAATCTTGGCTGTATTGGGTTTGTTTGTGCAAAACCTTTTCAATTTAATGTAATCAAAACTATCCATTTTGCATTTCCTAATATTTTCTATCCTCTCTTTGGTCACCAATTCCTCCATTCTCCATAAATCTGAAGATAATCTATTCCTTGCTCCCCTAATTTGTTCATGGTATCACCTATGCGTTCATGTACCCTAAATCATGTACCAATTTGGACTTTATTTGGCTATACAGTGTCAGACATTGGTCTACGCCCAGTTTCCTCCACACTATTTTACAGTTTTCCCAGCACTTTTTGTCAAACAATGAGTTGTTATTCCAGAAGCTGGGGACTTTGGGTTTATCAAACAGTAGATTGCTGTAATCATTGATTACTGCGTCTGTTGTACTTAACCTCCTCTACCGATCTACTGCTCTGTTTCTTAGCTAGTGTCAAGTAGTTTTGATGATTGCTACTTTATAATACAATTTAAAATCTGATATGACTAGGCCAATTTCCTCAGCATTTCTTTTCATTAATTCCCTTTTCTGGACATTCCAGTACTGTTGTTCTTCCAAATCAATTTTGATATGATTTTTTTCTAGCTCTATAAATAAATTTTGGTAGTTTAATTGGTACAGCACTGAGTAAGTAAATTAATTTAAGTAGAATTTTCATTTTTCTTTATATTAACTCAGCCTACTCATGAGCAAATGATGTTTTTCCAGTTATTTAGATCTGATTTTATTTGTGGGAGAAGTGTTTTGTAATTATGTATCTGGGTTTGTTTTGGTAGGTAGACTCCCAAATATTTATCATGTCTATGGTAATCTTCAATGGAATTTCTCTTTCTATCTCATGCTGTGGGGCTTTATGAGTAATATCTAGAAATGCCAATGATTTCTGTGGCTTTATTTTGTATCCTACAACTTTGCTAAAGTTCTTTATTATTTCAAGGAATTTTTTACTTGATTCCCTAAGTATATCACCATATCATCTGCAAAGAATGAAAGCTTCATATTTTCTTTGCCTATTCTAATTGCTTCAATTTCCTTTTCTCCTCTTATTGCTAACGTTGACATTTCTAGTACCACTTAAATAACAGTGGTGATAATGGATATCCTTGTTATTGAAAATACATCTAGCTTATCCTCTTTACAGATAATGCTCGCTGATGGTTTGAAGTAGATACTCCTTATCTTTTTAAGCAAGGCTCCATTTATTTGCTTGCTCTCTAGGATTTTTAATCAGAATACATGTTGTATTTTGTCCAAAGCTTTTTCTGCATCCATTGAAATAACCATGTGGTTTCTGTTAGTTATGTTGTTGATATGATCAATTATGCTAATAATTTTCCTAATATTGAACCGGTCCTGTATTCCTGGTATAATCTTACATGATCACAATGTATGATGCTCATGATGAAGGACTGTACTCTTTTTGTTAATATTTTCTTTTTCTAACATGGAGTTATTTAAGCATTTTACTTCCTCTTCTCTTACTCTGAGGACTATATATTTTTGTGAATATTCATCCATTTCATTTAGATTGTCAGATATATGGGCATAAAATTCGGCAAAATAATTCTTAATTATTATTTTAATGGCTTCTTCATTGGTGGGGAATTCAGTCTTCATTTTTGATGCTGGCTGTTTGCATTTTTTCTTTCTTTTTTAAATCAAATTAACCAAAGTTTATTAATTTTATTGGTTTTTGCATAAAGTCAGCTCTTAGTTTTATTTAATTCAATAATTTTCTTTATTTCAATTTTATTAATCTCTCCTTTGGTTCTTAGAATTTCTAACTTGGTATTTAATTGAGGGTTTTTAACTAGTTCTTTTTGTAGTTTTTCAGTTGTATGCCCAATTCCATCATCTTCTCTTTCTCTATTTTATTCGTGTAAGCAATCAAAGATATTAAACCTTCCCTCAGAAGCACTTCTGCTGCATCCCATAAATTTTGGCATGTTGTCTCATTACTGACATTCTCTCAAACAAAGTTATTGATTGTTTCTATGATTTGCTTTTTGATCCACTCATTCTTAGTCTCCAATTCATTTTTGATCTATCTTTCCATGGCTCATTATTGCATGTATTTTTATTGCATCATGATCTGTAAAGGATACATTTGATATTTCTGCCTTTCTGCATTGGACTGGAGGTTTTTATACCCTAGAATGTGACCAGTTTTTGAGTATGTGTCATGTACCAAGAAAAAGGTATATTCCTTTCTGGCCCCATTCAGTGTTCTCCAGAGTTATACCATATCTACCTTTTCTAAAATTCTATTAACTTCCTTAACTTCTTTCTTATTTATTTTGAGGTTAACTATATCAAGCTCAGACAGGGGTAGGCTGAAGTCCCCAACTATTATAGTTTTGCTGTGTATTTCTTTCTGTGACTCCCTTAACCTCTCCTCTAGGAATTTGGATGCTATATCACTCTATAAATATGTGTTTAGCAATGAGATTACTTCATTGTCTATGGTGCCTTTTAGCAGGATATAGTTTCCTTCCTGGTATCTTTTCATTAGATCCATTTATTGCTTTTGCTTTGTCTGAGATTAGGCATGCTACCCCTACATTTGTTTTACATCAGGTGAACCATAATATTTACTGCTCCACCCTTTCATTTTTACCCTGTATGTATCCCCATGTTTCAAATGTGTTTCTTGAAAACAACGTATCATAGGATTTTGGTTTTGAATCCATTCGACTATTCACTTCTGTTTTATGGGAGAATTCATCCCATTCTCATTCACAGTTATGGTTACTATCTGTGTCTTTCTCTCCATCTCATTCTGCCCCCCGCCCCATTTATATTTTTATTTCTCCTTTTCCCTCCTCAAAAGAATTTTACTTTTGCCCACTGTCTCCCTCAATCTTCCTTCCCTTCTATCAGCTCCCTTCCCTTTTCTTTTGCTTTTCCCTTACTATTTCTTCCCTCCCTTCTAGCCACCACCACCCTTTCCTTTCCCCTTTCCCCTCCTACTGCCTGTAAGGCAAGTTCGATTTCTGTACTTAACTCTTATGTTATTCCCTCCTGGAATCAAAACTGATGGGAGTGAAGTTCAAACTAGGCTCATCTCCCACTTCTTTCCCTCAACTGTATTGTTGTGCTTGTTCATGTGATGTAATTTACCCTTTTCTGACTCTTCCTTTCTCCTCCCATTACAATCCTTTTGCAGCCCTTAATTAGCTTTTTTATCATCACATCATTTAATTTATTCCCACAATCACTGTCTATGTATATCCCTTTTACATATCATAATAAAGATACTGTTCTCAAGATTTACAAGTGTCATCCTCCCATGCAGGGATGTAAAAAGTTTACCCTTGTTGAATAACATGTTTTCCCCCCTTTTACCTTTTCATGCCTCTCTTGAGTCTTAAATATGAAGATCAAATTTTCCACTGGGTTCTGGTCTTTTTGGCAGGAACCCATGGAAGTCCCTTATTTCCTTGACTGTCAATCTCCTTCCCTGAAAAATAAAAAAAAAAGAAAAAAAAGAAAAATAATGCTCAGTTTTGCTGTATTGTTGATCCTTGGTTTTATTCCAAGCTCCTTTGCCTTATGGAATATCATATTCTAAGCCCTCTGAGTTTTTAATGTAGAAGCTGCAAGTTTCTGTGCGATCCAGACTGTAGTTGAATTGTTTCATGCTGGATGCTTGCAGTATTTTCTCCCTGACCTGATAGTTCTGGAATTTGGCTACAATATTTCTTGTCATTTTCCATTTGGGATCTCTTTCAGAAGGTGATCAGTGGATTCTTTTGATGACTATTTTACCCTCTGAATCTACAAATTCAGTGCAGTTTTCTTTGATGATTTCTTAGAAGATGCTATCCACACTCTTTTTCTCATCATGGCTCTCTGGTAGACCAATAATCCTTAAAGTGTGGCTCCTGGATATATGTTTCCAGGTCACTAGTTTTTCCAATGAGATGTTTTGGATTTTCTTCTCTTTTTTCATTCTTTTGATTTTGTTTGACTGATTCTTGATGCCTCATAGAGTCATTATGTTCTGCCTGCTGAATTCTAATTTTTAATGAATTGTTCTCTTCAAGTAGCTTTGGTACCTCCTTCTGGACAATTTTGCTTTTTCAGCAGTTATTTTCTTCAGTGATTCTTTTTTCCATTTTGTCTACTGTATTTTTAAAATAATTCATTATTTTTTTCTACCTGTCTGATTTGACTTTTTAAATCCTTCTTGAGCTGCTCCAAGAATGCTTATTGGGCCTGAGTCTAATTCACATTCCCTTTTGAAGTTTCAGATGTGGGCATAGTGTCAATGCTGTCCTCTTCTGAATTTATATTTTCATCACCTCTGCCCCATAGTAAGAATCTATGGTCTTTACTTTTCTAATTTACTTTTTCCTCATTGCGATTGCCTTTCTCCTGGCTTTTCAAGTGGATCTCTGCTTCTGGGGCACAGAGTGCTCTGTACCATGCTTCTTTTGCTGGGGATTAGGGGCTTGGTTACTGGCTTTGTGTGCTGAGACCTCTGGTTCTGGCAGCTGAAAGCTATATAATGTCATTTACCTGTTGCTGAGCTGGAGCTGCCTGCTGTGTGCTGAGGTCAGGTGAGGTCCTTCTGCGTTTCACCAGGATTACTCTCAAGCTCATGGTGTGAGGTGTGCGAGAGGGGTAGTCAGGCTGCTGGAGGTCTACCCCTCTCCTTGGGCTATGCTAAAACACTGTTAGATTCAGATGCTGATGTGTGCAGATTGCTCTGGCTCTGTGAAGGCGTGCCTAGGGTTCTGATGTTGGCACTTGCCTTCCATTACCCTGGGACTCTGGATTTTCCACTGGTCTGCTATGGAGTGGGATGGTGCTGGCTTTGTGGCACACTTCCTGTCATATAGTGGTCCCCTTCAGCTACAGCAAGAGAGACCTTTCCCATTAATCACAGTAGACTCCTGAGTTAAAAGACTGCCATGCCCTATTTCTATTCTGCTCCCATTATTCCAGAATTTGTCCCAAAGATTTAATTCTAACAATTATAATTGATCAACTGAAGTTCCTTGAGACAGTTTCAGAAACACTTCCTATAAATTTTCATTCTAAATAATTAAGTTGAGTTCATAAACTGCACTCCATTGAAATAAAAAATAATCAGTTATCTGCCATTAAAAACTTCACGAAGAATTTGGAGAGTTATCAAGTGACACTGGTTTAAAACTTGAGTTTCCTAAAAAATCATGAAAGGAAACATGACTTGGGATTAGGACAGAATTTCCAACTATTTCTGAAATGGCCCTAAACAAACTTTTGCAGTTTGGTACAATGGATTTATGCAAAGTGCCATTCTCAGAGCTGAAGATAATGAAGTCAAAATATCAATCAACTGTAAAAAAATGAAGAGCTCTACATCTTGCAGTATCAAATATTTCACCAAGACTGAATTCTTTCTGTAAATAAAAAAGCACACCCATCTCATTATTATACAAATTTGCTTTGATTTTTAATAAATGGTAAAATTATATGGATACCAAAGGAGTGCTTTGAAATAAATTTCTTTATGACGTATTATCAGGAAATATTTTGCGTACCTAATGATGTCTACCTATACATCTGAAATCATATAAAAATATCAACAGCAAAAACAGGTGATTGGTGGAAAAAGTTTAATAAAACCTGCCTGTCAGCAAAATGTGCTTTCATTCATTTTCTTCATTTTGTTGCCAGTCATTTCAGTCATGTCTCTTTGTGACCCCACCTAGGGTTTTCTGGGCAAAGATGCGTGTCTTTCCAACTCATTTTACAGATGAAGAAATGAGGCAAAGAGGGTTACAGGACTTGATCAGTGTCACATCGTATCTGAGACTAGATCTATACTCAGGAAGATAAGTCTTTCTGACTTCAAGCCCAGCACTCTATCTATTGTGCCACACAATAGAGCTTTCAATTATGGGTATTTTTTGCTTTTTCTTTATTTGAGACCAGGTTGGCTACCCATACTCTTTTTCACTTTAGCTGAAGCATAATAAATTCTGCTCTTAGTATTTGAAGTCTGTATGTCATTCTGTTTGAAGTGTTTCTTTTATAAACAACATAAGCACATATTGTGGGACTCTGGTTTCTAATGAATTCTTGGTATCCTATTTTCTGGGTGAGTTCCTCACCTTCACAATGATAATTGCTAATTGTGCATTTCCCTCCATTTTATTCTTGTCCACTTATCCCTCTTTTTTTTACCTCATTCCTTCTTCAAAAGTCAGCTTTACTTCTGATCATTAACCCTAAATTCCATGAATATACACTTCTGCTTAATCTGATTTCTCTTACCTTTTCCCCTCCTACTTGCCCGAGTACAGATATTTACAGGAATATAGAGATACAGTTTTAGGTATACACTTTCTACCCTGAACCACCAGTTTTCCTTCCATTGTGCAGTCTTCCTTGAACATTTCTTTTACATGATTTAATTTGCCCAATTTTTCCTTTCTCTTCCCCGCTCTCAGTGCATCCTCTCTTCTCACTTTTCCCTTCCTTTTTTGAGATCATCCCAACACAATGGACACTAAGTAATCTCTTTTTAAATGCCCTAATGATCATAAAGTTCTTAGGTGTCCCCATAGAGTAATGTAAACACTTTCACCGTTGCAAGTGCCTTATGATGTCTTACTCATAATTATCTTTTCCTGCTTCTCTTGATTTTTATTTCAATGTCAAATTTCCTATTCAGTTCTAGACTCTTTAGGAGTGCTTCGAAGTCCTTGGTTTCATTAACTATCCATTCTCACCCACAGAACTGTCCTGAGTTTCACTAAATTGCTTATTCTTAATTTTAATCCTACTTCCTTTGCCTTCTGGAATATTACATTTCAAACTCTCCAAACCTTAAAATTAGTGTCTGCTAAATCTTAGCTATTCTGATTGTGTCTCCATGGTATTTTAAGGAGTTTTCTGGCTAGTTATAATGCTTTCTTCTTGACCTACAAGTGCTGGATTCTGTTTAAAATATATATTTTTTAAAGCAAAAAAAAAAAAAAAAAAAACAAAGTTTATTAAAGATTCTCCATACTGGATTGACTCTTTTATTTAAATTTTTGTTTTTCACTTTTAACACAGTTTATAACAGATAAAACAATTCTAACTTTTCATTAGGTGATACTTCTTTTTTAAAGCATTTAGAAAATGGACCACAAAAGAATTTTTTTTAAAGCATTAACCGAGACACAAATAATATTTATGTTGCCAACTTCTCAAGCTCTTGACCTGTCTCCACAGTATTACTAAGAATTAAAGGACCTTGACTTATTGTTGTTTAAGTCGCCTGCCTAACAGCTCAATTTTAGACTTAACCTCGGATGTTCCCCTACTCATAATCTATAATTGAACAGATCTGGTATTAAGCTTGCAAACCTTTTGACTACAGGAAATTGCCACCAAGAGTAGGGACATTGCAGGGATACAATATCTCCCCAACTTCATGTCAATTCCAGACAGGATTAGATTGTCCACTTGCATTCAGTCGGGCTTCAAGTCTGCCACGTGTCAGTGGGGAAATTGAATAAGGAGAATCCTACCTCAGTCCAGGCTGAACAGTTGCTCTCTCACCCTTCCCATGAGATCACCTTTTGCAGTTCATACCAGCATCTCACCAGCTTACTGGCATCATGGATTGGAGGCTCAGACCACCTTTCTTGCTATCCATACAGTCACTTAATAGCCACATAGCATCTAAAAATGGCAACTTCCAATTACCAGATGTGTGCACACATTCTCCATCTACCCAAATACTGAAAAAAGATTCAAGAGCTAACGATATTTCCTTTCCAGGTAGTAATGTAAATAGTTCAGCTTTAGAGAGTCTTTTATGGTTTTTCTTTCCTGTTTACCTTTTCATGCTTCCCTTGATTTCTGTCTTGGGAAATCAAATGTTTCTATACGGATCTGGCCTTTTCCTCAACATGAATGATTGAAAGTCATCTATATCACTGAATGAGCATTTATTCCCTTGAAGTATTATACTCAGATTTGCTGGGTAGGTGATTCTTGCTTTCAATCCCAGTTCCTTTGACCTCTGAAATATCCCATTGCAAGCCCTTCGATCCCTGAATGTTGAAGTTCCCAGATCCTGTGTTGTCCTGACTGTATTTCCACAGTACTCAAATTGTTTCTTTCTAGCTGCTTGCAGTATTTTCTCCTCGATCTGAGAACTCTGAAATTTGGCCACCATATTCCTAAGGAGTTTCTCTGTTCGTGTCTCTTTCAGGAGGTGATTGGGAATTCTTTCAATATTTATTTGACCCTCTGATTCTACAACATCAGGGCAGTTTTCCTTGATAATTTCATGGAAGATAATATGACTATTTTCGACTTTAGGCACAGCACTCTATCCATTATGCCACCCAATCTACCTCTTTCAATTAGGGGTATTTTTCTTTCTCTTTGCCTGAGATCAGGATTGTTGTCCATTCCCTTTTTACTTTAGCAAAGCATTATAAAATCTGCTCTAACCCACTGTTGGAAACATGCATGTCTTTCAGTTGGAAGTGTCTCTCTTAGAAACATATTGTTGGATTCTGGTTTTTAATCTATCCTGCTATCCCTTACTATTTTCTGGGTGAGTTCATCACTATCACAATTATAATTGCTAACTCTGTAGTTCCCTTCATCCTATTCTCTTCTATTTATCCTTCACTTTTTTACCCTGTTCCCTCTTCATTTCCCCTGCTTTGCTTCTGATCATTAACCCTAACTTCCCTGAATATACTCGCCCTCTTACCCCTAGCCGTTCTCTTACTCTTTCTCCTCCTACTTGCCCATGTACATATATGCACACATAGATTTAGATATACACTCCCTACCTTGCAGCATTTGTTGACCTTCAATTGGAAAGTCTTCCTTGAAATTTTTTACGTTTAATTTCACCAATTTTTTCCTCTTTCTTCCCTCTCTCTCAGTGTATCCCTTTTTCACTCCTCCACTCTTAAGACCACCCCAACACAATGAATGCATAACCATTTCGTCTGAGTAATCTTCTAAATAACCCAATGATCATCAAGTTCTTAGTTTTTCCCCACATAGGAATGTTAACAGTTTAAACTTTGCAAGTCTGTTATGATGTCTCACTCATATTCACCTTTTTTTTGCTTCTCTTGAATTTTGTTTGTGTTAAATATCCTACTCAGCTCTAGACTCTTTAAGAGTCCTTAAAAATTCCGTTTCATTAAATATCCATTTGTCACATGTAGAATTACACTAAGCTCTGCTGAATTATTTTTCATCTTAATCCTACCTCCTTTAACTTCTGGAATATCATATTCCAAATTCTCCAGTCCTTAAAAGTAGTGTCTAGTCAATTTTATTAATCCAGATTTTGGCTCCATGGTATTTGAATGATTTTTTTTCTGGCACTACTTTCTTCTTGACCTACAAGTTCTAGATTTTTAAAAAAATATTCCTAGGACTTTTCATTTTTGGCTTCCTTCCAGGATATGAATAAAAGGTTCTTTGAATTTCTGCTTCACCTTCTAGTTATAATAGAACAGATATGCTTTCTATTTTCTTGATATGGGACATCTAAGCTCTTTTGGTTTTTTATGATTGTTTTTAGGGAATCTGATAATTCCTAATGTCTTCTTGATCTTTTTTTCTAGGCCACTAGTTTTCCTATGAGATATTTCACACTTTCTTCAAAGATTTTCATTTTGTGTTGTTTCTAGATCACTCATGGTGTGATTACATTGCACTTAACCAATTCCAATTTTGAAGGGATCATTTTCTTCAGGGAAATTTTGAACCTCTTTTGACCATTTGGACAATTCTGATTTTTAAGGAAGAGTTTTTCAGTATTTCTTTTGACTCTTTTACTAAGCTGCTTTTCCTTCTGTCATAATTTTCTTCAATTACTTTTATTGATATTCCTAATTTTCCTCTAACATTCTGATTTGATTTTTAAAATCTTCTTTTGTTCTGTGTTATACTTTTTGCGTTCTTCTTGGAATTCTTGTTGGGCCTGTGTCCAATTTGCCTGTTTCTTCGTGGCTTTGCTTATAATCACTGGGATCAACCTCCTCATTTCAGAGATGACCAACCTGAGGAAAGAGAGGTTGTTCTTTGCCCAGAGTTACAAAGTCAGAGAGCATCTCACACAGGATGTGAACTCAAGGCTTCCAGATAGTAAACTCAGTGCCCTATAACTATAACATACTGCCTTACTCTACACTATTTTGAATAGCAATCTCAATTATTCAAAAATGACTTCATTGTCCAAACCTTTTCTAGTATGACGCTTGTGACCCAAGCAGTGATAAGAATAAAGACTCAAAGAGTGGTTTAAAGCTTTCAAAGCAATGGACAGATATTCTCCAATTTGATCCACACACCAACACAGAGGTGTGTTACTAGTACGCACATCCTACAAAAGATGGGGAATGTTAAGGCACAAGCTCAGTTTTCACGAGAATGGTCTCCGGTCAGGTAAAGGTGAGGGCTTCTTGAAACCACCAAGCTCTCACGAGGACCCCCAGAGAACAGCTGAGAATTGAGGGAGACACGAGTTATCTTGTTTTCCACCTCTTCTCAGTGGAAACTTGCTGGGGAGAGCATTCCCCCCTTGAGACTGGTCCATGGTCTGAGCACACCTTTCGTTAATTCACTAAGGGGCTGAGAGCATGCACAGTCTACGAGTGAACTATGCAGCTGGGAGAGCTTAAATGGGGACAGGAAAGCCTGAGGGGGGTGTTGTTTTTTTTCTTTCTCCTCAGGAAGGAGGACGCTCCCGCAGAGAGAACTCACCCTGCATGCTGACATGTAGCTTGTATCCGGAGTAAAGCCTACACCTCTGCTTCACTCTGGAAGCCTCTTGTCTTACGTTTATCTGGCTGATCCCCAAAGACCTGAGATAGGGAAGAGAACCCGGCAGCCCATGCCATTAGGCAGGATAGGGGAAAACTGAGGCACTGAGAGGCTAAGTGATTTTTCTTCGGTCACACAGCTAGGAAGTGTCACGGACTGAATTTGAACTGAGGTCTTTTTTTTTCAGAGAGAGAGCATTGTGCCCACTGTGCCACATACTAAGAAAATCATTCCATAGATAAATTTCCAACAGTTCCCATAATATTTCCACAGAATTTTTTGTGTCAACAAAAAACAAAACAGGAAACCAGTGGGAATGACTGATGGTTTTATGGCATGTGAATGTTATGGAATATTATTGAGAAATGAAAATCAATAGTATGTCAGAGAAAAAATTATCACATTTAAAGGGGTACATGCACAGTAGGAAATCTGGGATGTCTAACACTGTGCTGAAGCCAGAACTGCATCTGAAAGTCTTTCCAGAGTGATTATATTCATAAGGTTTCTTTCCAGGGTGGATTCTCTCTTATTCAGCAAGACTGGAGCATTGTCTCAAATATTTTCCACATTGATTAACTTAATAAAGTCTCATTCCACTGTGAATGCTCTGATGTACAGCAAGAGCCAAACTACATCTGAAACTCTTTCCACACTGACTACAGTAATAAAGGTTCTGTCCAGTGTGCATTCTCTGATGTAGAGGAAGAATGGAGCTCTGTATCAAAGTCTTTCCACAATGATTCCATTTATAAGGTTTTTTTCCAATGTAGATTCTCTGTCTGTCAAGAGAATAACTACATATAAAATTCACACACAATGATCACATTCATAAGATTTCTTTCAAGTATGGATTCTCTGATGTGCAGCAAGACTGCTCCTGCCTCTGAAAGCCTTTCCACATTGATTACATTCATAAGGTTTCTTTCTAGTGTGGACTCTCTGATGCACAGCAAGATAGGAGCTGCATCTGAAAGCCTTCCCACCTTGATTACATTCATAAGGTTTCTCTGCAGTATGGCTTCTCTGATGTTGAACCAAGTGGTGCTGCTGTTTAAATGCTGTTCCGCACTGATTACATTCATAGGGTGTCTCTGCAGTGTGGATTCTCTGATGTACAGTAAGACTGGAGCTGCATGTGAAACGCTTTCCACGTTGATTACATTAATTAGGTTTTCCACTATGGATGCTCTGATGACAACTTGGAACTAAAATGCTTTCCATGTTAATTATATTCATAAGGGTTCTTTCCACTGTGGGTTCTCTGATGTGCAGTGAGTCTGGAGCCAGATCTGAAAGCCTTTCCACACACTTTACATTCATAAGGTTTCTCTCCAGTGTGGCTTCTCTGATGTCTAGTGAGACTGGAGCTACATATGAAAGCCTTTCCACAGTGATTACATTCATAAGGTTTCTTTCCAGTATGGATGCTCTGATGATAATTAAGGCTGTAGCTGGATCTGAAAGCCTTTCCACATTGATTACATTCATATGGTTTCTCTCCAGTGTGGCTTCTCTGGTGTCGAACAACGTGGGGCTTCTGTTTAAATGTCTTTCCGCATTGATTACATTCATAGGGTGTCTCTCCAGTATGGATTCTCTGATGTACATTGAGACTGGAGCTACATCTGAAAGCCTTTCCACAGTGATTACATTCATAAGGTTTCTTTCCAGTATGGATGCTCTGATGGACACTGAGACTGGAGCTGCATCTGAAAGCCTTTCCACATTGATTACATTCATATGGTTTCTCTCCAGTGTGGATTCTCTGATGTACATTAAGACTGGAGTTAAATATGAAAGCCTTTCCACAGTGATTACATTCATAAGGTTTCTTTCCAGTATGGATACTCTGATGATAAATAAGGCTGCAGCTGGATCTGAAAGCCTTTCCACATTGATTACATTCATAAGATTTCTCTCCAGTGTGGATTCTCTCATGAGCAGCAAGGGTAGAGTTCTTTCCGAAAACCTTTCCACAAACATTACATTCATAAGGTTTCTCTCCTGTGTGGCTTCTCTGGTGTAAAGTAAGACTGGATTTGCATACGAAAGTCTTTCCACATTGATTACATTCATAAGGTTTCTCTCCAGCGTGGATTCTCTCATGAGCAGCAAGGGTAGAGCTCTTTCTGAAAACCTTTCCACAAACATTACATTCATAAGGTTTCTCTCCAGTGTGGATGCTCTGATGATAACTAAGGCTGCAGCTGGATCTGAAAGCCTTTCCACATTGATTACATTCATAAGGTTTCTCTCCAGTGTGGATTCTCTGATGATCAGCAAGATTACAGCTCCTTCTAAAACCCTTTCCACATTGATTACATGCATAAGGTTTCTCTCCAGTGTGGATTCTCTGATGTACATTGAGACTGGAGCGACATATGAAAGCCTTTCCACAGTGATTACATTCATAAGGTTTCTTTCCAGTATGGATGCTCTGATGATAACTAAGGCTGCAGCTGGATCTGAAAGCCTTTCCACATTGATTACATGCATAAGGTTTCTCTCCAGTGTGGATTCTCTGATGTAGAGTGAGACCATATCTTCTTCTGAAAGACTTTCCACATTGATTACATTCATAAATCTTTTCCCCAACATGAATTTTCTCATGTCTAGTAAGATGACTCCTCTCAGTGAAGGTCCTACTACACTGACTACAAGAATAAGATTTCTTGACAGGTTGGCTTTTCTGATGTACAACAGAAGAGGAGTATTCTCTGAACGTTTTATCACTTTTATGACACTCATGAGATTTATTTCTACTAAGAAGTCTCTGATGGGAAATGAGGGACAAATGTGGCCTGAAGGCCTGCTCACATTGCATGCATTTATGTCGATTGTGGCTAGAATGAAATTTTGGATGGTGAGTGACTGATAACTGCTGCTTAAAGGATTGACCACATTCAATGCATTCATAATGTTTCTCTCCACTTTGAATTTGTTGATGGTCAATGAGGTTTGAATTATCAGTGCAGGCCTTCTTCCTTTCATTAGGTGTAATTCCCATTTCTCTGGGATGACCTTTCTGGTGTCTAATTAGCTCTGAATTCAACCTGAAGGTCATCTCACATCCATTACATTGATAATTTTGCACTTCCAGAGGATTCCCAAGAGACTCAATAGGCCTTGCCTGTCCAGTAGAGCTTTCAGTATATTTCTGATCCTGTGAACAGCCATTCCCTGATACCTTTCTCTTGCAGTGAATTAGGACTGAACTTTGTCTGAAACTCTTTCCATCTTCATCAGATTCACAGTGACCCTTTTGTTTTTTCTTGATCTTGATATGAGATTCACAGATTTCTCTCCAACTGAAGTCAGAGTGGCCATTACTCATGAATCTTGGCTGCTGTGATGCTTCCACAGAAATACTCAGCTTTGAAGCAGATTTCCTGATTTCAAGCTTGGTCTCTCCATCTGAAGGAAACAAAGAAACGTATTTACTCCTGATTTATGAACACAAACAGATATAAACAAACATATGCTCTACCTCCATTGATAAAAAGTAACAAATTAGTAATGTATTTCCTACTTTTTTTATTACGTGTTTAGTTATCTGTCTCTGTGTAGAGACTATTACATGAGCAATCTTTCAAACAAGTACCCAGTGGAAGTAGGATACTTGGCATGCCTGTAATATCATTTTCAATGCATTGCTACAGAACTATGAGTTCAAGCCCAATGAACAGTATGAGAAATACACTACAAAATGCAATTTGAGTTCAGACATTTTAAAAATACAAATGTGGTGGAATTTTTTTAGAGCTATACTGCTTTCCACATCCACTATAAATTCACTGTGCTTATGAAAAGTGATGATTATTATTTTGTACTTAGCTGTTTGAAAAACAGTTTCTTTGAGAAGGTATTGCTCAGGTCCCTGATTATAGGCAGAGGACCAGTATCTCACCCTGGAATAGAAGGCAACTACTGTCAAGTAGCAGGACTTGACAATGATCCCTGACCCAGACTTCCCCCATCTCTCCCTCACTGCATTTCTCAATGCCAGTTTTTTGTACTTTCTATGGGCTTAGGGATCTTCCTGCTCCTCTTTATTGATCAGCTTTGATGGCTTATCACAGTCCTTCTTTGTAATCATTCCTTAGTAATTTCCAACTTTGTGTGCAACTTTGCTTACATTATCTTTTGATCCACAGAGAAGGCATTTGTGGCTCACATCCTAAATATTCCCACTATTTCATTCCCTAGGACATCAACAGGCAGAGTGAAGTTCCCTGCTGATAGGTTTTATTTCCTCTTTTCTGTTCTCATGTCTAAGAGCACAGAACTGCCAGTCTTGTTTTTTGACTCAGCTGAGGCATGCTCTGTTCTGGTCTAAGCCATCATTCTTTTAGGACAGGCATTATCTCTTTCCTTGGGAAAATTTTGCATTTGATTCCTTCTGCTTCCCATTGGAAAAAAAATAGGAAAACCACAATCCTTCCAATGAACATGATTTTAAAAATCCATTTCCATCCCATACGCAAAAATGATATTTCTTTAGGTATGTCATCCTTCTCCCTGTAGGACTACTGTTCCTATTGTAGCCCCAGCCATTTGATGGCTGATCAACCCTTTGAGTCTCCACATTAATGGCCCAAGGGGTTTGGCTGGAAAATTCTCTCATAGGACTTGCAGAAGAAAACAGTTGCCCGGTTAATTATGGGTATGTTTAACCAAGTAAAATAAATGTAAATATACAATTTTATTTAATTGTACATATTTAGTACAGGAACATAAAATATGATATTACATTATATGAACATAGAATAAATTTATAAGTCTATCAGTTCAATAATGCAAGTGCACCACTCTTTTCCTCCAGAACAATGAACATGTACTTATCTCAAGCACAATAGTTCTTCTGCAATAATTCCAAACTCATGATCAGGTACACAATACTTTGCAAATCCATGCAGTGATTACATCAAATGTGGACCACTTCTGATTAGGTGCAGTATGTTCCTTCAGCTTCTCAACCTGACATCAAATTGTTTCCCAGTCCCTCAGAAAAGTTGGAAATTCAACTGTAAATTGATTCCCATGGATGGTCCCAGTCACGCAGCTGGACTCATTTTCTTTCTGACGCTACACCAGAGTACTCCTCTCATTCTCAGGTCATCTTGTAAGCATGGCTCATCACCAGGTAATCACCAGATCGAGATCTTACAAATACTGACATGGATGGCAGGCTTTTTGGCAACCATGAACACCTTCCAAGTGATGGTGGAATCATCATGGACTATCTCAACCATTCCACAGACAGTCCTTATATTGGCCCTCATTGCACTCTTCAGGCTTTTTTCTGAGCTGAACTTCTCTGTTATATATGTTGCTAACCTTCAGTTGAGCAAATTCTCCTTCCCCCTTTTTTAAACACCAGTACATAGTTATGGAATAAAGCAAGCATTTTTATAACAAAGTACAAGAAAAAAGATGACTGTGTGTGAAACCATAAATCTCCCATGCACAACTTGCTATTCCTTTCAAATATATGAGAAAATTGTCAAGTAAATTATTTTTTTTCTTCCCTCCCCTACCTTAAATATGGCTACCATTAGACACAAATATATATAGAAACGTATATAATTATATGTACATATATATATATATGTAAAATTATTCAACATTCTTATATTTCTCAGTTATATCTCTGGATGCAGAAAGTGCCTATCTTCCGATGGCCTTTATGGTTAATTTGGGTATTTATAAGAGTAGTATAACTTATTCACTGAAAGTCATTCTATATTTTTTGGGGGGGGGGGAGGTGGTGAGTGTAGAGGGCATGAGACAATAGAGGTTAAGAGATCTGCCCAGGGTCTCTGATACAGTTAGTAAGTGTCAAATATTTAAGGCCCGATGAAAACTTGGGCCCTCCTCACTTCAGATCCAGTGCTGTATCCAATGTACCACCCACCTATCCCTCAAACTCATTCTGAAAACAAAAATGCTGTTCCTCTATATCATATTTTCTTGGTTTTGCTCATTTCCCTCTTCATTATTTCATGCAGGATTTTCCTTGATATTCTCCAGTCACTGAACTCATCATTTCTTATAGCAAAGTACTTTATAATTTCCATCATGACCATAGACCACAACATGTTTAGCTAAATGGGCAGATTTCCAAAGCAATTGGTTGGCCACAAAGGTCAGTCATTCAGAAAAGTTTTTGTGAGGCTATAGCTGGTGTGCCCATGGTACAAAGAAGAACTCCCTTTCAAAGTTCATTTTAAATAAAATTAAGGGACAAGAAGGAGGAATGCACTGGGAAAGGGGGAGGTAGAATAGGGTAAATTATCTGACAGTAAAAAAGATGTGAAAGCCCTTTTACAGTAGAGGAAAAGATGGTGAACATGGGGGAAGGAGGGAAATATTGCTCTCACCAGATCTGGCACAAAGAGGGAATGACATCCACACTCAGTGGGGCATTATCTTGTCCAACAGGAAAGAAGGAGAGGTAGGGCAGAAGAGAAGCAGGGGAGGGCTGATGGAAGTGGGAGCAGAATGGGGAAGATAAAAGGCAGAAGCAAACCACTTGTGAGGATGAGGAGGGTGAGACAAGAGAGAATGAGAAAAATGTAGGAAAGAGGATGGAGGGCAATAGGAATGATAAACTTTGAAAAAAATGTGGCAGTAGGTTTCTCTGATCAACACCCCCTTTCTCAAATATAAAGAGAACTGAGTCAAATTTATAGGAAGTATTCAAAATTATCTATAGTCATATGAACAAATGCTCTAAATCACTATTTATTAGAGAAATGCAAATTAAAAACACTGAGGGATCACTCCAAAACTATCAGAATGGCTACCATGACAGAAAAGGAAAATGATACATGTTGGAGTCAATGTGGAAAACTGAGACACTGAGGCACTGTTGGTAAAGTGGTAGTGATTCTACTGTTGTCAAGCACAATTTGGAATTATGTCAAAAGGATTATAAAAGCCTCTCTGCCCTTTGACTAAGCAATACCACTACTAGGTCAGTTTGTCAAAGAGATTGAAAAAGCAAAAAAGAAATACTGTAGCTATACATACAAACATTTATAGCAGCTCTTTTAGTGGTAGCAAAGAATTGGAAACTGAGGGGCTGTCCATCCATTGGAGAATGACAACCAATTGTTGCACGTAATTGTGATCAAATACTGTTGTGTCATAAGAAATAAAAGAGCATGATGTTTTCAGAAAACCCTGAAAAGGTTCATATGACCTGATACAAAGTCAAATGAGTAGAACCAGAAGAACACCGTATACAGGACC
Organism: Notamacropus eugenii; assembly: GCF_028372415.1. Taxonomy (NCBI): domain Eukaryota; kingdom Metazoa; phylum Chordata; class Mammalia; order Diprotodontia; family Macropodidae; genus Notamacropus; species Notamacropus eugenii. The sequence goes on along the minus strand of NC_092876.1, from coordinate 5,562,348 downwards.
AGCAATATTGTAGGATGATCAGCTGTAAATTGGAGCCAACTGCTTTGCTCAAAGAGCACAAAAAATTGTTCTCAGCAAATCATCCAAGGAAATTTTGAAGGGAAAGCCTGTCTCTTGGGAAAGAACTGACTGAGTCTGGTGGAAGAAGGAAACATACTTTTTCTTTTCCTTTTTTATCTGTTTTCTTTCACAACGTAATGTGGAAATACGTTTTGCATGATTGAACATCTGTAGTCTGTATCAAATTGCTTGCCTTCTCAGTGAGTGAGTGGAGGTTGGGGTTAATAAGAGAATTTGAAACTCAAAAAAATTTTAAAAGGAATGTTAAAAATGGTTTTTACATTTAATTGAGGGAAAATAAGATAGTACTTTTGCTAAAAGAAAAGAAAAGTTGTATATATAAAGATTGTTTCAAAGAACCCAAAGTAATAGTGCAATTGACCTTCAAATACTTTTATCATTTCATACAACCCCTCTCATTACCCAAAAGAAAATAAGTCTTTTTCTATAATGACTAGCAATTCATATTATTCATCCCATTGACTAGATAGGGAACTAAAAATGAAAAATAGACAAGTCTCAGCAAGAGAACTTGCAAATTGTCTTCCTAGTTCCCAGCTCCTCCATATACAAGGCAATACTCTCCTTGCATCCTGATCATCAAGCCAAATACACAACATTCACAATAGAGATTTGGGCCTGAAGTCCAGAATGCCTGAGAGTTCCAGAGGCAGCTCAGAACCTTCCTGCCAATGTGACGCTGGGCAAGTCACAGTACTTTTGCATGCCTTGGTTTCCTTATCTGTAAAATGAGGATCATAATAGCACCTACTTCCTACTATTCTTATGAGAAGCAAATGAGGTAATACTTGGAACACCTTGGTACAGATGAGGCACTACTTCATTGTGAGCTCTTCTTATTATTTTTTACTATTTACTCCTTTCAACTCAGTTCTCCTTCTTGAACAGCCATTCTCCTACAAGGCCCTAACTGTTACTTCAGTCCCTGGAATCTGGTTGTTGTCCTTCATCTTCAAAGATGACCAAAATGGCATCACCATTGTAAAGTGAAATTTCAGTGTGTCTTACTGTGGCTGATCAGACCAACATGACCTAGGAATGCTCTACCACAGGTTAGGCACAGATAGTCTATGTGAATATCCCAAATTTGTGCATCCTGCCTTTACTTTGTGCTGTCTGAAATCTTCTTTGGTCAAAAACCACAGCACCCTTTCTGATGTGGGCACACCATGCTGAGTGGGCCTGTGTCAGTGACTCCCATGTTACAGAGTCAAATCCAAAGTTCTTGAGAGAGACTTTGAGAGTGTCCTTGTACTGTTTCTTCTGGCCACCATGTGATCACCTGCCCCATGCAAGTTCTGCATAAAATAGTCTTTTGGCAAGCATACATTTTGCATCTGAACAACGTGGCCAGTCCATGGGAGTTGCACTCTCTGAAGCATAGTTTGAATGCTTGGCAGTTCAGCTTTAGCAAGGACTTTAGTGTCTGGTATCTTATCCTGCCAGGTGAACCTCAGAATCTTCCTAAGACAGTTCAAATGGAAGTGATTCAGTTTCCTGGCATGACACTGGGAGAATATCCATGTTTCACAAGCATATAACAATGAGGTCAGCACCACAGCTCTGTAGACCTTCAAGTTTTCTAGTCAGTCTAATACCTCTTCTCTCCCAAAACTTTCTTTGGAGCCTCCCAAAGACTGAGCGAGCTCTGGCAACACATGTATCAACCTCATTGTCAATGTGTACATCCCTGGAAAGTACACTACCAAGGTAAGTGAACTTATTCACAGCATTCATAACTTTTCCATTTGTTGTCACGATCCATGTATGGATGGTGCAGTTGTGGCTGATGGGGCACCTGGAATCTAGTCTTTCTGTGGTCACATGGAGGTTCTGCCTCAACCCTGCTTTCTGTCTCCTTTTTTTACCTCATACCTACAAGGAGTTACCTTTGTCCAGTTCTAATGTGGATGGCACCTGAGCAGAGCCAATACTGGAGATTCCAAAGGTTGCTGGAGGGTGTCCTGCTATGGGACACCTGGCAATCAACCACCCATCTCCATAAACTGATGGTGGCAGCCATCTATATGGATCTGGGGAATGATTCTCCAAAAATGGAGACAAAGACTGGATCATACAAACCATAAAGGAACTTGGCTTGGTGACGTAAGCAAGCCTCAGCATTGGATTACTTCAAGTTAAGACACTGGCACTCCTGTCTCCTCACATGCTGAATAATGAAGAGAGAAAATCAGGAACCCAAGTTGCTAGGGTCCACTGCCAATTTTGGTAACACCATCTCAGCTGGGCAAAGACTGTGGCAAAGCAATCCTCTGACACCTCCCTGATTCCTTATCTCAGCTTTTCCAGATCTTTTCATTCCTCTCAGGCCCTCCCATAGGGCTCACTCCCACCAACCCTCTCAGTTGAGAACCTGGCCTCATATTTCACTAAAACAATTGGACATTTCCTCTGAGCTCTCTTATCTCATGCTAATCTCATGCAAATTCTTTTCCTCCTTTACCCCAGTCTCTGATGAAGAGGGGGCCAGATGTTCCTCCAGCATATTACCTACTTATCATCACTATTTTCAATTTCTTTCTTTCCACTGGCTCCTTCTCAACTGCCACAAATGAAATCATATCTTCTTGGACCTCAAAAAAGTCCTCCCTTTGAGATGAGCACTGTTAGAATTTTACTCTCATCAGATTTGACTCAAAGAGAGAATAACATACTCAGTATAGAAATATAACTTACCCTACAGAAATTTTGGAGGGGCAAGGGGAAAGAGGAAAGAAAAAGGAGGGGGTAGTAGAAAGGAGGGAAAAAGGAGTAAAGGAAGAAAGGGAGGGTCTGATAGGAGGGAGGACAGATTGAGGGAGGCAGTGCTCAAAAGCAAAATTCTAGTGAGGAGGGAAAGGGAGAAAGAACAAAAGCATATAAATAGGGGGAAATAGGATGGAGAGAAAGACACGGATAGTAATCATAACAGTAAATGTGAATGGCATGAACTCTCCCCCATAAAACCGAGGGAGATAGCAGCGTGGGTTAAAATCCACACTCCGACAATGTGTTGTGTACAAGGAAAACATTTGAAGCAGAAGGATACACACAGAGTAAAGATAAAAGGCTGGAGTAGAATATATTATGCTTCAGTTGAAGGAAAGAAGCAGGGCTAGCAAAAGCAAGAATAAATCTAACTAAAAGAGGTAAGGAAGGAACCTACTTCCTGCTAAAAGATACTACAGGCAATGAAGTTATATCATTCCTAAACACATGCACGAAGTAGTATAGCATCAAAATTCTTACAACAGAATTCATGGAAGTTCATGGAAGAAATAGAGAGTAAAACTATACTGGTGGGGGACTTCAGCCTACTCCTCTCAGAACTAGATAAATCTAAGCACAAAATCAACAAGAAAGAAGCTAAGGATGAAAAGAGAGATGTGGAACACTTCTGGAGAAAACTGAATGAAGATAGAATGCAATATGCCTTTTTCACAGTGCTACAAGGCACCTACACAAAAACTGACCATGTATTAGGGCATAAAAGCCTCACAATACAGTGCAGAAAGGCAGCAATATTAAAGGCATGATTTTCACACCATGATTCAAGAACAACTACATGTAATAATGGGACATGGCAACATAGACTAAAAGTGAATGGGAAACAAAGTAGTGTAATCTTCAAGAACGATTTGGTCAAGGAAAAAATCATAGAAACAATCAATAATGACATCCAAGACAATATCACTAAGGAGACAACACACCAAAACTTATGGGAGGCAGCAAAAGCAGTTCTTAGGTTAAGTTCTGTATCTCCAAATGCTTACAGGAAAACAATACAGAGAGAAGAACTAATGAACAAAACATAGGAAAAGAATGAATAAAAATCCCCAATTCAATGCCAAATTAGAAATTCTGAAAACCAAAGGTGAGATTAATAAAATAGAAATTAAGAAAACTATTGAAGTAACAAATAAAACTTAGAGCTGGTTTCTTAGGGAAAAAAACAATAAAATAAGTAAACCTTTGTTAATTTTATTTTTAAAAGAGAGAAGAAAACCCAATGACCAGCATCAAATAGGAAAAGGCTGGATTCACCACCAAGGAAGAAGAAATGAAAACAATAATTAGGAGCTATTGGGCCCAATTATATGCCAATACATTTGTCAATCTTAGTGAAATGGATGAACATGTACAAAAATATAAACTTCCAAGGTTAAAAGAAGAGGAAATAAAATACTGAAATAACCCCATTTCAGAAAATGAAACTGAATTAGCCATCAGTGAACTCCCCAAGAACAATGGCTAGGGCAAGATGGATTTACAAACTAATTCTATCAAACATGTAAAGAAGAATTAATTCCAGAATTTTGTAAATTATTTGGGGAAATAGGCAAAGAAGGTGTGCTACCAAATTCTTTCTATGGTACAAATATAGTGCTGATACTTGAACTGGGAAGAGCCAAAACAGAGAAAGAAAAGTAGAGACCAATTTCCCTAATGAATGCAGTTGCAAACATTGTAAATAAACTATTAGAAAAGAGGTTACAGCAGCTGATCACTAGGATGATATATAATGACCACGTAGGATTTATTCCAGGAATGCAGGGCTATTTCAATCACAGGAAAATTATCAGCATAATTGACCATATCAACAACAAAACTAAGAGACATCATATGATTATCCCAATGGATACAGAAAAAGCTTTTGACAAAAGCAAGCACCCTTTCCTATTAAAAACAGTAGAGAGCAGAGGAATAGTCTTCCTTAAAATGAGAAGTAGAATCTACTTAAAACCATCAGCAAATATTTGTAATGGGGATAAGGTAGATGCATTTCCAATAAGATCAGGAATGACAAAACAACGTCCATTATCACCACAGTTATTCAAGAGGTAAAGGACCAGAAACACTAGTTTGAGCAAGAAGAGAAATAAAAGGAACTGAAGGAATTAGAATGGCAAAGAAGAACGGTATTTGTCTGCACGTGTTGTGATGGTACACCTTTAGAATCAAGTAAAAAATTTTGAAATGATAAATTTAACAGTGCTGCAAGATATAAAAGAAACCCACATAGAATATTCAATTTCTATATGTTACAAACAAAGCCCAACAACAACAAATAAGAAGAGATATTCCATTTAAAATTACTGTAGACAATATAAAATATCTGGGAGTGTACTTACCAAGACAAAGTCAGGAACTCTAATAACATAAATACAAAACACTTTTCATGTACATAAAGTCAGGTGTAAATAATTAGAAAAATATCAGTTGCAGCTAGGTAAGGCAGAGCTAATATAATAAAAATGACAATTTTACCTATATTAATTTACATCTTCAGTGCTATACCAATCACATTAACAACAAATTATTTTATAGAGGTAGAAAAAAGTCATACCAAAATTCATCTGGAAGAACGGTCAAGAATATTTAAGTGAATTTATGAAAAGAAATGCTAGGGAAGGAGGCCTAACCAACCTAGATCTTAGAATGTATTATAAAGCAACAATTATTAAAACTTCTTGGTACTGGCTACAAAATGGAGGGGTAGATCAGTGGAATACATGACACAGTAGTCAATGACTAGAGCAGTCTACTGTTGGATAAAACCAAGGACCCCATGCTTACCCTTCTTATACTTATCCTTCTGGGATAAGACCTCACCGTTTGACAAAAATTGCTGGGAACACTGGAAAACAGTGTGGCACAAAATGAGCACAAATCAGCATGTGACACCATATATCACCATACACTGCAAACAGTTACAGGATTCAGATATCAAGGCTGATACCACCAGCAAACTAGGAGAACAAGCAATAGTGTACCTGTTAGATCCATGGAGAAAGGAAGAACTTATGACCAACTAAGAGGGAAAGAACATCAGGAAATGCAAAATGGATGATTTTGATTCCATTAAACTGAAAAGGTTTTGCAGGAACAAAGCTAGTTCAACCAAGATTAGAAGTGAGGCAGAAAGCTGGGAAATAAACTTCAAAGCCAATGTCTCTGGGAAAGCCCTCATTCCTCAAATATGTAGAGGACTGAGTCAAATTCATCATGATACAAGTCATTTCCCAATTGATAAATGGGGAAAGGACATGAACAGGCAGTTTGGGGAGGAAGGAATCAAAGCTCTGTATAGTTATATGAAAAAAACTCTCAATCACTATTGATTAGAGAAATGCAAACACAAACAACTCTAAGGTTATGGCATCCCACCAATCACATTGGCTAACATGACAACGCAGGAAAATGATAAATGCTGGAGAAGATGTGAGAAAATTGGAACACTACTGCATTGTTGGTGAAGTTGTAAACTGATTCAACCATTCTGGAAAGCAATTTGGAAGCATGCACAAATGGCTTATAAAACTGCACACACCCTTCGACCTAGAAATATTACTTTTAGGTCTATATCCTCAAGAGATCACAACAATAGGATAAAGACCTACATGTGCAAAAATATTTCTAGTCACCTTCTTTGCAGTGGTCAAGAATGGGAAATCAGTTGATTTCCAACGATCAAATGGGGAATGACTGAGAGAGTTGTGGTATAGGAATGGAATGGAATACTACTGTTCCATAAGAACTGAGGAGCAGGCAGACTTTAGAAAAACCTGGAAAGACTTAAATGAACTGATGCTGTCTAAAATGAGGAGAACCAGGAGAATGCTGTACACACTAACAGCCACACGGTGTGCTGACTGACTTGACAGACTTAGCTCTGCTCAGCAATGCAGGGATCTTAGACAACTCCAAAGACTCATGATGGAAAATGCTGCCCACATCCAGAAAAAGAACTCTGGAGTCTGAACGCAGATTGCAGTATACTATTTGCTCTCTTGTCTTCTTTCCTCTTTCTCCTGATTCCTCCCATTGGTTCTCACTCTTCTTTACAACATGACTCATGGGAAAATATGTTAAAATGGATGTATATGGGTATAGACTATAATCAGATTGCATGCCCTCTTAGGCTGGGGGAAGAGAAAATGGGGGAGAAATTTTACATCTCTCAATCTTAGGAAAGTGAATGTTGATAATTAAAAATAAATAAATATATTTTTAAAAACTCTCACTTTATCCATTCCTAGCAGATACTGGCCTGTATCTGTCTTTCCTTTCATGGCTAAACACTTAGAGATACCATCTACACCTGGGCTTTATTCTTTACATTCCTTTACTCTTACTTCCTACAAAACTGCATTCTGGCTCCCAATTCACTGGTCACTTGAAGCACCTCCCTCCAAAGTGACCAGTGACCTCCTAATTGCTAAACCAAAGGTCCTCTTATCAGTCCTCATCCTTCCTGACCTCTCTGGAGCTTTTCTCACCATCACTCACCACCTATTCTTTGATACTCTCTTTCCTCCAGGTTTCAGTGACACTCCTCTCTCTTTGGGTTCTCCTCCTATCATGTCCCAAACTAACCTCATTATCTTTCTCCCAACCCTCCCATCTTGCTACTTTCCTAACACTACCCACTTCACTCTCCTGATTGTCCAGGCTCATAATAGAGATGTCACCCACTGCTCACCATCTCTCAAGCTCATATACCATCACCTTCCCTCCATTGTTAATCTTTTGGAATACGCTGTTTTTCCATTTTGGTAAAATCTCTCACAGCCATCCCCACTTGTTTCTCAACACTACCAGCTTCTAAGTTCAGATTCCAAATACCTTACACCTGCAATGTTAAAAAAGCCTGCTGTTTGGTCTGTCTTAACTCTCCCTGGATAAGTCAATGTTCTCCCCAGCTGTCAAATTCAACTTCCTAAAGCTCACATCTGACCTTATCACTGCCTCCTCAATAAACTGCAATGGCTCCCTAGCACCAGGATGACATAGAAAGTCCTATGCTGGACTGTTAGGGAACTTCATCATCTGCCCCTCTCCTACCTTTCCAGTCCTGCTTCATCTCATGCCAACTCCACATATGTCATGATCCAATAGCAAAGACTCCTTTGTATGCCTTCAACAGAACAAATTATCTCCAGTCTCCATGGGCTTACCCTGGCTGGCCCTCATGCCTCGAATGCTCCTCCTGCCTTCTCTGAAGCCCCAGCTCAAGCCCACCCTCCACAATAAGGCTTTTCCAACCCTCCTTACTCCAAGAGCCTTCCTTCCCTTGACTAGCTACAGTTTCACCTGTGCATAGGATGCTTTACAAGCCTGTGTCCAGGTGCCCTTCCTCACTGGTCTGTGAGCTCCATGAGAGCAGTTGATGTCCCTCACAATTCTTTGAATCTCCAGCACTTAGCACACAGCAGGCACTTAATAAATGCTTGCACACTTGAAGAAGGCCTAAGAAAAGGCCCATCTCAGACAACCTAGGCCTTTTCTCGATTCCTTGAGGAGAGCTCCATGAACCAAAGTTCAAACAATAGATCTTATGGGATCCCAGTTTTATTCCTGGAACAGAGCTGAAAGGTCAAGGCATCCAACCCCTTCATTTCACACATGGGGAAATTGAGCTTAGGGAATTTCCCAGGATATTACTGTGAAAAAATGTCTGAAAAAGAAAGGTAAGGCAGGTCTTCCTGCCCACAAGTCTAACATTTCCTTTACTGTGACATGTAGCTACCCTTGTGCTAACAGCCCTCACAGACCTGCTTTTCCCTCACTCACCTGCACAGGAGGTTCTGGGGTCTTCTTGCTCCAGCATCCATGGTGAATCCCCTCCCACAATATGGGAGATCACATCTTCTCTGGGAGCTGGAAGTCCTGGGCATGGGAATAAGGAAGGGAGGAAAATGGACAAAGATTGGTAAGGCAACTCTCTTTAGGGAAAGGGGGCATGAAAGGAGGGTGCCAGCATGCCTCAAGATCCCTGTCCATGACATTTACTATTGGAAAGTTTGCTGGGGGATGGGAAGGAGATCATGTGGAAGCCAATTTGGAAGCAGAAAATTCTGCTTTCTCCACTTCCTTCCTACAAGCATGGGCTGAATCCACAGATTCTTCCATCTACAAAGTAACAAGCAATCGCTAGTGGAGTGGAGAGGCAACTTTGGCCTGGGTTTAGGAAGCTGTGAGTTCAAATCTGCTCTCAAACAATTACTGGCAAAGCTCCCAAAGCAAGTCACTTAACCTCTCCTTGCCTCAGTTTCCTCAATTGTGTAATATCATCTGACTCACAGGCTTGTTAGGAGGATGAAATTAAATAACATTTTTTGGCACCATGCTGGCACACAGTAGGTATACATGAATGCTTATATTCCCTTCCTTCCTTTCCCACCATTTCTTTTGGGCTGTGGGGAATTTAGGAAGGAAGATCCAGGTATCTGAGAGTCAGACCAGGAGCTGGGGAGGGCAAATTGATACTTTTCAACAAGAAGAAACTTCCAAAGATCAAACAAAACCTAAAGGAGAAGAGGCTACATTGAGAGGTGAAGGCTTCCCTGCACAGCCCAACTCTAAGGAAAAGCTAGCTGAGCATTTTCAGAGACAAAATTCATGTTCAAGAAGAGGTCAGACTAGGTATATTCTGAGATTCTCAACAGTGGTTTGTTCTTTGACCTCAGGCTCCCTAAAACTAGAAAGGGACAGCTTCAGGGGGAACAAAGAAAACTCCTTGTTTTCTATCACACATTGCAAAAATGTTTCATGGAAAATCAGGCAGGAAGAGGACTGTCTCAGATACAAGAGATCTGCATTTTGGCTTTTCCAATCATGTATAAATGCTCCATATCCTGAACACTAGGAAGGGAATGAAGGAAGTTCTTTGGATGGTAGATTCATAGATCTAGAGGAAGTGTCCTTACCCAGGGAGAGCAGGTTCTGGGCATTCTCCAGCATGACCTCCTTGTACAGCTCTTTCTGAGGATTGTCCAAGAGGCCCCACTCCTCTGGGGTGAAGTCCACAGCCACATCCTTGAATGTCACCAGCCTCTAAGCCATCAAAAGTCATAGGATGAGCTGAAAGAGACTCCAGAATTCATCTAGTCTCACCCTCATCAATTTAGTGGAGGAAAGTGAAGCACAAAGAGATCTACCCAAAGATCACACCCTTCATGAGCTTCAGAGCCAATACTTAGAACCACAATCATGAAAACCCCAATTGAATATGGAGAACAGCTTTTTGTATTTGCAGCATGAATAAAGTTGAGAAATGGGTTACTAAAAGTTGTTTCTCCCTATGGAGACAGAGAACTTATTTGATCTATCAGAGATACATGGAGATCTGTCAAGGAGAAAGGGAGAAGGTGAAGTGAAAATCCTCCCTTGTCAGAAAAGGCATAAATCATGTGTGAGAAAGAAAATTCCACTCACTTCAAACAGAAGAACAGAGTGAAAGCCCCTTATCCCTCTCTTCCTCTCCCCCTGACCTAAGACTACCCCTCACCCCCAAAGATGGGGACTTGGCTGACCCAGACCATGCAGCCTGAGGCTTTGTACTGGACCTTGTCCCAGCACCTGAAGCTGAGGATAGCCGGAGGCCTGGTCGCAGGAGACCTGCTCTGGGGCAGTGGTAGAGGCAGCAGCCTTGGTGTCCCCTAACCTCTTCAGACCTTGATTCTCAAGAGACAGAAACTGCCCCTTGCTATGCCTGATGCCCCTAGATGAAGGAGCAAAGGAGAAGCGTGAAGGGACTGCTGCCCAACAGGAGTCTAGCCAAATGCAGCCTTGCAAGAAGGTTGCACAGCCTGGTTTTCAGAAGATTCCAACAGGTAGAAAGATCATCATCCATCCCACCATGTTGAACACCAAAGTGAGGGCACTTGACAGCCACGCAGACATTTAGAGCACCGTTGCAGCCCTAAGTGTCAAAGAGGAAGAAAGCAGTAGCAGAAGGACCATTCAGCAGTGGATGGGACCCTGCCCAGCCCCCTGCATCCCTGGCCCTAAACCAAGGACATGAAGTGACCAGGAGGGCAGAAGTGGTAGCTGAGTGCAAGGCACCAAAATCAGCAACTAGAGATGTGAGCTTCCCCAGACCACTGGGGGTCCATTGCAGTCCAGGATAAGAGTTGCAAGGGAGGCAGCAAGTGAGAGCCTGGCCAATATTCAGTGTTCAGAAAGGTGGGTTCTCATGGACTGCATTCCTGCAGGATCAAGCAAGAGATAGAGGAGAATCCATATCCAGTGCAAAATTAAAACAGGGTGGAAGAACCCTCAGCCTCACTAACCTCCTGACAGGAATCTTTAGCACAAAACCACCTTGTTCCTACATGGAATGATGTAGTTTGCCATCGGCAACACTGAGCAGAAACTCACAACCTAGAAGGGCATCTACACCTAGACTGAGGATGATGTTCCCTCCTTTCAGCACATCACCAAACTGGACTGGACACCACTTTAGGTAGGTTGTCCACCATCATCTGAACACTAGGAATCACAACCAAAGTGGCCCATCCCTGGCCTCCATAGAAACCTGGGCCTCAAAAATGATCTCCACTCGACTGCGTGAAGGTGACGCTGCTTCTCCCAAGGGTCAACTCAGAATCACACTCAGGACTAAACTGAGCAGTATGAGACTATTTCCAGTGCAGGGAAAGAGACCTCTGTTTCTCTATGGAGGGCATGATTGGCTCCAGGTATGAGGAGTTATGGCCAATATATGCCTTTGCCTTATGGTTGCTTTCATTCATCAATGGCAAAACATTCAATCACCATGATTATTTAGTGAGAATGAATAACCAAGAAGAGGAAAGGAGGTTTCCTTCACTTACTACAAAGGTAATACTTTATTAACCAATGCTTAGATTTGAGCAAATTCAGGAGAAAGACATTGCCAGTCTTCTTAAGAGAATAAAGGGTCCATGCAGACACCTAGAACTCTGGAATTTGGGAGAGCAAGAGTCAAGACAAGGGACTGTAGCTGAGTGAATAACAACACACAAGACTGCTTGACCAGATCTGAAAATACTCTGATACCTGGCACAGCTCACTCATTTTTCCAACCTCTTAAATGGGGGACACATGGTTGGCCAATATGCCAGGAATCTCAAGCTCTCCCATCTCCCTTGGTTCCACTTCCATTATGTAGTGACATGACTCACCTTCTGTTATTTTGGCTTATTCTCTATCATGCAGTTAAAATTCTTTTTACCTTTTCATCACTGTGATTCTTTCCTTCAAATAACAGATTGAGGCTTTATTGGGAATCCATATTTCAGTTTTCACTTCCTTTATTTCTATTAATTCTGTGCTACACAGTTATGGAATTTATCCATCTTTCCTTCTTTTGAAGATTCCCAGGAATTTGTCTCTGTCCCCTTTTCACTAGGGTCTCTTCAGTCCCTGCTCTCCCCTTCACTGCATGTACTCTCAGTGTGGGCTCTCACTGGAGAAAGGCATGCTTTTGTTGATTGATAATTGAGTACCTAACTTGCTCCCAACCAAACCTTTCAAGCTTCTTTCCTTCTATTCTGGCCTCTTTCCTCCTCCATCCTCCCAGATCCATCCTTTCCCACTGAGAGGTGGGATCATGAACTTTCATTTATGGAGAGAGCCCAGCTGGCTCATTCCATTTCTGACATACCTGCACCACTTTGGGACTTAATCTGACTGATATTTCCAATGTGCCCAGGAGGCCATGCATACTGCAGAGTGTCGTGGACTGGCCGTGTCCCTACAGGCTCAGTGATGTGGTTGAAGGAAAGAGACACGGAAGGTGGGAAAAGATAGACTAGTTCCCTTTATTGATCTGAGGGTCAAGGTATTTATAGACAGAAACTGCAAGCCTATGTGAGATTCTGCTCATCTCCAGTCCCAGAGATTTGGCCAGTCTTATTGTCTTTAAAGACTGTTAGCAGAGAGAACATCTATTTGACATATCCCTTGTTTTCTGTACTTCTCATGTTTGTCTCATGGAGACAGCAACATCTGGGGGGCATGGAGAGCCATTCCTGATGATAATGAGCACAGTCTCAAAGAACAGTTTCCCTGAAGGTCTTTCCTGATCTTGTCAACAGCACTCCACCCTGGCCCTCAAGAGCAGAGAACTCCTTTGGATAAAGCTGCTGACTTGTCATCTCTGTCACCTTCACCAGTTGACTGGGAGCCCTTGAGGCCAGGGACTGGTTTTTCCTTCCTGTGTATAAACAGCAGGTGAGCCCAGTGTCCCTACCCTTTCTAAATGCTTGTGGCCTTCACCTAAGAACTGGTAAATGGGGAGGATTCAGAGAGACCTGGGAAGGCAAGTGACCAGAGGCATGAGAACTGGAGCAATAGCAGGAGGAGAATTTCTGTTCTGCTGACAGCCCTGCAGAGGACCAGAGGTGGGGGAGCCTCAGGGCTCTGCTCCAGGCCTGGTCAGACAAGACTCAGGGTCAGGGTTCCCTGGACCTTCAGTGGCTACAAGGGAGAGGTGGGTTAAAAGAAACAAAGAGTAAGGTGAGAAGGTGTGGGGGTGTGTGTGTGTTTGTGTGTGTGTGTGTGTTTGTGTGTGTGTGTGTGTGTGTGTGTGTGTGTGTGAGTGTGTGTGTGTGTGTGTGAGTGTGTGTGAGTGTGTGTGTGTGTGTGTGTGTGTGTGTGTGTGTGTGTGTGTGGTAGGAATGCAAAAGGATTGCAAGAGAGACCCAAAAAGGCAGCAACTGGGGGATGGGCAGGAGTGGAGATTAGTGCTGGAGATCCCAAAGTGCCTATACATCACTTTATTACACAGAAAGACAGAGCAAGGCAGAATGGTTACCATTTTTTTCACTTTTTGTAAAGAAACAACTCATATGTGAGGTATTACCAACCTCTTAGACAATCTGGGGTCCACAGAAATGGCCTCTATCCCTGACATTGGGCAAGTCTGAGGAAGGACTGCACTCACCTGGGCTGGGGGCCTGGGTCTCCCAGGGGCCATTCCCTCTGGTTCCAGGATACCTGCCTGGCCCAGGTCTGGTCCTCTGCAGACTCAGCTGGGCAGGTTGAAGGATTCCCACTCAGGAAGAGCTCTTTCCAGTCACTTTCAGGACCTACGGTAATTTAGAGAGGGTGGAGTCACACAGGAATTACAAAGGCCCTGCCCCTGCCCTCAGGGCAAAGACACCCAGGTGTGGGGGAAGGAAAGTCAGCTTTGGGAATCAGGATGGTCTGAACAAGAAAACTATTCCTCTCCCCCATTCTCCTACAAAGAACCAGGAGGCAGAAGGGGCTTAGGGATTCCAAGTGGCATGAGAATAGTCAGAGTCTCCAAGACTCCTGAGCCAGAGCTCTCCCTCCAACCCGCCCTCTGCCCTCCCTACCTCCCCTCTCCTCAACAAACACATAAACAGGATCTAAATTCTCCCTCATTACACCTGCCTCACCCAGATAACCACTTTGCTCATTCAACTGTATGCTCCAGGGGTTAAGTCTTGGGCTTTCTTCATGCTTGTCCAGCACCAGGCCCCCTCCATATGCCCAACCACCCACCCCCAACACACACCCCATCTCCCCCTCGTCTAGATCTAGGAGAGAGGGTAGATAGAGAAGGTTGAAGACAGGGAGGGCTCTGGGATGGAGCTGCCAGGAGTGATCAGGGCAAGCCTGAGAGGAAGAGACACAATCCTGGCTGGGACTCAGTTATCTGGCAGTCAGACTGAGGGTTTAGAAGAAATGTGGGGGCAGGAGGAGAGGGGACATCTGAGTGACAGAAGGGTTCCAGGAAGACAGCTGAGCCTGAGGGACAAAGGAACTGTGTCCTGGGTCTCGCCAGGGGCCAGGGGTGGGGGTGTGTGACCCCTGGGACATTCTTTGGAGCTTAGCCTTGGAGGCTGCTTATCTGAGTCCCAGGAGGGAAAGTGGAGGCAGGGAAGCAAAGGCCTAGGACCTGAGAGGGAGCCAGCAGGAGAGCCACAGGTTCAGGTAAGGGAGGCCAGGCAGGAGCCTTACTGCTGTTGACCTAAAAACTTGGTTAAAGAAAAGGTAACAGGCTAAATGCATACGTTTTAAAATTTAATTAATTAATTGATCAATTCCCCATTAAAGAAAACGGTAACATAATGCATTATGGAGCCAGAAATGTTCTGGCTGCCGATACAAAGAATTGGGCAGCCTTAAGTATGTTTTAGAACAAAGACGTGTTCTGTGTCCTTCAGATCTACGGTCTCCATAAGTCATTCACTAGACCATTAGAAAGGAATTTCTCAATTGCATAGGTTGTAAATACAATAAGATAACGGAGTTTGACAAAGTTTCACATAGAAATTACGACCCAAGATATCTGTGTTTTCTTTACCATTAACATGCCATAACATAGTATATGTCCAGAAAATATGAAGATCTGGAAAACGTCCCGTTATTCAAGATAGCGTCTTAGGTTAAAGGTCTCTTAAGGAATGTTAAGTCAGCCCTGGCTGGCTTTTGCTGACATAGGAAGAGGCATTCTCTGAGTTTGCTTCAGAGAGAACAAAGAGATTATTCCAAAATTTTATATTAAACATTTATCAGGGCCTGGGTCCTTACAGGGAGCCAGGGCTGCTGTTGGGACACTGGAACAGGAGACAGGACATTGGAGTCCTGAGGGGGAGGCTGAAGGGAGTCCTGCTGGGTCCCTATGGGGGAGGTCTGAAAGGTGGCAAGTGTGACTCAGTGGTGAAGCTGGGGAAGGCATCCCAGGGCATTTGGGAAGGGAGACTGAGCCCTGAAGAGAGGCAGGGACTGGGATCCTGCCAGGGAGCCAGCAATGGAGAAAGGAGGGCTCCTAGCAGCCCTGAAGGACACTGAGCACATGGTCCCATGGGAAAGAAACCCAAGCCAGCAGGAGCTGAGGGCTGCATGGATTACTGACTCAGACCTACCTGGGAGGTGCGGGCACAGAGCTGGCTTCTGCGAGGAACAGGGAGCTCAGCTCCAAAGGAAGTAGGAAGCATAATCACAGCTCCAAAGGAAGAAAGCAGCTGGATCTCAGCTCCATGGGCTTCCTCTTCCAGCCAGGACACTATGGGGGGGCTCTCTCAGTTTCAGAGCCCCGCCCTATCCATTCCCACTGAGACCTCAGGATCTTCCCTTTCCTCCAATGGCTCCCACAGTCAGCTTCCCAGACCCGACAGGACTCTCCTCCCCCAGCCCTGCCCTCCATCCTGTGCAATGCCTTGGCCAATGTAATAACTGTTTTCCCCTCTAGATCCCTCCCCTGGCCTCCACACTCCACCCCAGGGCTCAAATTCCACCTGGGCCCCCACCCACTCCACTAGTCACCTGGGAGAGTTCTCCTCCCACAACCTCTCTCACTCCCTCCTTCCCCTGCTCTGGGACTCAGACCCTCCGCCTTCTGAGTAGGATCTCCTGGTCTTCTTCCAGCTCTAGTCCCACATGCACCTTCTTCCAAACTAGGACACCCAGACCCTCCCTCCCTCCTGTCTCTCCCAACCATCCCCTCCCCCACCAGGCAGGTGTCCCTGTCCTCCCTGCTGTTGGACCCCACACTTGCCCAACCCAATTTAACCCTCTCCTTCAGTCTTGAATCATTTGCATTTGGAGGCCTTTCCCTCTATCTTGTTATTTCTTTTCCTAAAGGACATTCTCTCACTGAAAGGCAAAGGCAGCAGGGAGAGCTGAGGGCAGGAAGCATGACCCCCGAGTCTGAAGTAAGCAAATACAGGTGCCTCTTCAAATTGTCAGAGAGACATTTTAAAGCAGGAAAGAAAATCACCATTTAAACTTTATTCACAACTAATTAAAGCCATTTTATATTAAAAAAAAAACCTTAGTCCAATTCCAAGTTTATTGATTATAATGAAAACAACATTATTAATAATATTTGAACATAAAGCCTGTACACCCTCTGGAAAAACATGAAATCAATTTACAAAAAGTTCATTCATCTCATCTTATTCACTGGAGCTTCAGAGAGTTCAGTCCTTTGGTTGGCATTTTAGTCTTGTGCTTCATTACCTTTAGGATGAAAGGACAACGTAAACATCGATAACATTTAATATCATTTTTGGAGTTTTAGGAAGGGCTGAAGCTGAACTGATCAATCTGACTGCTGTGCTTTGCTCTAAAAATGCCTTTTCCTGTGTCAGCAATTTCAAATACCTGTTTATGACAGGACACCTGCAACCAGAATGGTGGTGATGGGGTTCAGAGTCTGAGAACTAACTTCCTTGAGCTCCCCTGGAATCTCTTCACTTAACCTGGCTTTTCATACTCAAATCTGTGAGCATTGTCTGTGATCTCTTGATTGCCCCACCTGCTTCCCACCCAAACCCTCCATTGTCTGATATCTCTGGATAGCCTCCAGCTGTTTCCAGCCTTTGACCCTCCTTCCATTCCCTCCTAGGACTTCTCCTCGAGACCCTTCCTAAACCCCTCCTCCCATCACCCTGAACTACCAGACCACCCCCCATCCCTCCTATAGTCTTTTCTGTATTTAAGTCCCATCTTGCCTCCATGAAGGTGCTCAGGTTCAATCCAGCTCAGACTCTGTCTAGCTGGGATTCTATCTGGCCCTCTTGTGAATACAAGCGTTACAAATGCTTAGTCTCCTTAAGAGGCAACCCAATTAGGCGAATCCTTAATAAACTTTGTTTTCTTTGGCTTTCAGAAGGCTTGAGTGGAATTCATTCGAGCACGACCCTGACCGTCGCTATTTTGGGGTCCCCCATCAACCCTCAACCTCTTCAGTGGTATTCTTTATTTTGTCTCACTGAGACATATGCTACTTTGTTAATTGTCTCGTCTCATTGTGTTCACAGCTTATTCAGCTAAGAAACTTCCTTTCTCATGGCATGGTTAAAGACATATAGAGACCATAAATCTCAGGGACACAGACATCCTGGGATTGTCCTAAAATCGATTTCAGCCTGGTCATCCTTGTGTCAGACAGTCAGAAGTTTTCTTCTGGCTCGATGGTGTTGACCTGAAAACTTACCAAGAAAAGGCAACATGGCTAAATGCATACATTTTATGATTTAATTAATTAATCAATTCCCTATTAAAGAAAACAGTAACATAATGCATTATGGAGCCAGAAATGTTCTGGCTACCCATTGCAGAAATCTTCTGGCTTATATACATTTTGCCGTGAGAAAGGAACTCTCCTAGTTGAACAAATCATAAATTTAGTAAGACAAGACAATTAACAAAGTAATGTTGGTCAGGCCTTGGGATTCCAGCTGGGTAAACATATGTCTAGATGATAAAGAAGGAAATCCCACCACTAGTAAGTGGCAGGCTTCCTGCCCTAAACAGATAACTGACATAGGAAAGGGTAAACAAAGTTCAATAGAAATTATGACCTAAGATGTCTGTGTTTTCTTTACCATTAACATGCCATAACATAGTATATGTCTGCAAATATTAAGATATGGAAAACGTCCCATTATTCAAGATAGCGTCTTAGGTTAAAGGTCACTTAAGGAATGTAGAGTCAGCCTTGGCTGGCTTTTGCTGACATAGGAAGAGGCACTCTCTGAGTTTGCTTCAGAGAGAACAAAGAGATTATTCCAAAATTTTATATTAAACATTATCATTGGTCACACATCTGCTAGCTTCATAAATACTATGAATTTAGCCTATTTGCCTCTTTTAACCAGTAAATATCATTCAGGAACTTGATGTTTATTTGACCTTATGTTCCTAGGCCCAATAGAAACATCTGGAAGACAATCTCATAAATCCAATTCTCATGAAAACAGTATAGTAATGTGTATATATCTATCTCTATCTATATCTATATAGATATAGATAGATAGATGCACATTTATGTATCTCATCAGATTATCAAGAAAAGAAGTGACATTGTTCAGACTTCATAGTACACATAATGACATATATTTCAAAAAAGTGCCAAGCCTACTCACTCATTTTCCCAGTTGCTTAGGCTGGGAAATTAAAAGAAATGTTCACTAACAATTCAGAATAGTAAAATCAAAACAATAAGGTCTTACATCACTTTGCAGCAACTCAGAGATATTTAAGTATTGCAACAATAAGACTTATTATTAAAAAAAAACAAACACCTTTCCAATTCACTTGCCCTTGTTTTGGAAATTTACTATGAAAGGAAGAGGAAAGGACATAGTGGAAACAATTTCAAGACTGTCCCTTCAAGGGCACAGACTGCTGTGAAGAGGGTAAAACTTCCTTAGCTCTGCTCAAATGGCAGGCAAATCTGAGTTAACTTTATGAAATAGCCAATCATGTAGAAAAATTCCACAGTTGTCAGGGGCCGATACCCTGAGACCTGCCTTTCCCTGATCCGTTTGCCTTCACCCCCCATGAGAAAACCATGCCCTCATGATCCTGTGACAAGATAAAGAAAGAATCACCCGAGGTTGTGCAAACACACCAATGCGGGAGATAGCAGAGCAGGAGACATTGTGCAAACACAGATGGCCAAAGTACGAAATGTTCTGGGGTAAACAGCCCACCGCAAACTTGTCTTGAGCTTCCTTGTTCTTCCATATATAAGCTTGCAGATCTACCAATAAAATCAGACCTTGCTTGCCACCCTTTTGGTCTCACTCCTCTTTTCACCCATCCCCTTCAGGTAGGCGTTCTCCTCGATCTCCCCACTCATACTGGCCCTGCAGGTCGGGGCACACAGTATTCACAGGGCATCCTTGGGAGACACAGGATTTAGGAGATGGGAAACATTTCTATTCACAAAGGAAATAGCACAATGGGGAAACTGAGTCAAAATCATCCCTCCATTATCTTTGTAAGTCTGTCTTCTCAACCTTCCCAGGTATAAGCAGCAGCCTGTAGCAATTCTCAGATCACACTCACTTTGAGCAGCTCATGGCATTTCCCTTCAATAGTAGTTCACTGGTGTAATGGTAATTCAGAGAATTACACCTGAAATCAGAACTCAGAACAATACCATGTTGTAGACACATGCACACACACACACACACACACACACACACACACACACATATGTGTACTCCTGAGAGATTTTTCCTCAACTAATCATCTTAGGGCAAGGCACAGTTATTTTTTTTTATTTTCCTGCAGTGGCACTTAATGACAAAAATATTACTCTTGAGTCCTTAGTGTTGACCTGAAAACTTGGTTAAAGAAAAAGCAACAGGCTAAATGCATACATTTTGTGATTTAATTAATCAATTAATCAATTCCCTATTAAAGACAATGTTAATATAATGCATTATGGAGCCAAAAATGTTCTGGCTACAATACAAAGAATTGGGCAGCCTTAAATCTGTTTTTAGGACAAAGAAGTGTTCTGTGTCCTTCAGATTTATGGTCTCCATGAGTGATTAACTAGACTATTAGAAAGGAATTTCATAACTGCGTAGGTTGTAAATACAATAAGATAACAGTTTCACAAAGTTTCACATAGAAATTACGACCCAAGATGTCTGTGTTTTCTTTACCATTAACATAGTATGCCATAACATAGTATATGTCTACAAATATTAAGATATGGAAAACGTCCCATTATTCAAGATAGTGTCTTAGGTTAAAGGTCTCTTAAGGAATGTTAAGTCAGCCCTGGCTGGCTTTTGTTGACATAGGAAGAGGCATTCTCTGAGTTTACTTCAGAGAGAACAAAGAGATTATTCCAAAATTTTATATTAAACATTATCATTCCCTCCTTTTGGTCAAAGGCAAGCTGAAGGCTTCTCCTGTAGACCAGCAAAGATATGAAAAAACCTCTAAATAACCAGTAGTGTGAGAGTTTACTCTTCATGCATGTCTGGTCCAGGCTCTTGGGAAAGCTGTCTATGTCTGATGGCATCTTCTTCAGGCCTCTTCAAAATTGGAGGGCATGGTTCACGCAGGGTCAGGAGCCATGGAGGTGACAGATGGATCCAAGAGTCTATACAGAAAACTTGACAGGGTCTCCCAGGAAACATGATTTGATAATGGAAATGAAACAATACAACATAGTTAACATGGCTAAAGGCACTTAGCAATAGTTCAGTTTCCCAGCCACGCAGGGCTGGGTTCAAACAACACAGTGAAGTTTTTTTACAGTTCACAAATTGTATTTTTACATTACGTCAGGTACAGATTAAAACTTAGATGGCTCACGATAGACTAGTTTTGAAAGGGAGATTTACATGTCACCAACATAAACAAGAAAATTAAACATGAGCCATACAAATCAATGCAATTATTATTTCAATGTTAATTAACATCAAGTTCCTTGTATCCCAGTAATCCATTCTTAAATTTCATTTAAACAAAACTTTGAATCCCAGATTTCTCATGTAGTTATCTGATACCTTTTCTTTGACAATAGGTTTTATTCTTGGGCTAGTTCAAAAAGAGAATTCTGCCTTTCTGGCTCAAATCTAGAAGTTCCCAGATACTTCTGACCATATAAATTAGTACAATTACTTAAAATTTGTTCTCCATTTTTTTTGAAATTTCAGAAAATTTTGGCTCACATTATTTGCTGTTTCTATCTTTACCTAAATCTTGCATCTGGAGTAAGAATCTTTTAAAATGTGAGGGTTCAACCATAAAATGAACTCATCTGCCTTTTAAATTATTGGACAGATATTTTAACAGAGAACAAATAATTTCACTTACTTTTACTACTATCCTGTAAAAATTTTATGCAAAAATCCAAATTTGAGATCTTATTCTCAAAATATTGACAAATTTTAGAAGTCAATGATATCCATTTGCATATAATTCTTAGAGGAATCAGGCTGATCCTGTTGTTTTTCCTCAAAATTTGTTACTCTATTTAATTAGACATTTATCACATTACATCTTTGTCTCATTACCTGATCTAATCATTTCCTCGATGTTATCTCTATATTATATCTATTTATTTGGTCAGGAATACAGGTTAAAGTTGTAAGCTATTCATTTCTGCACCCCATTATAATAACTCAGAGATGTTCCAATTTCCATTTATTATTTGATAGACTTAGTATTATACTTACAGAACTTCTTAATTACAAAGACTTGCTATAAAAGAGAAAGAGGGACAATGTTAACAGAAGGAAGGGATCTCCTTAGTTCTAGATGATTCCAGCAATAAGCCATTACCTGACATGTAATTGTGAGGTTACAAGGTGCTGAAAGCAGGGCTTAGAGGTAATCAGGTGGGAGATTTCCTTTCTCAGAAAGGAAATAGCACATTTGGGAAATAAAGTTAGGAAGATACTACCTAGACCGTGTCGAAGGTCGTCTTCAAAACCTTTCCAAGCCTCCACCCTTAGCCTGCAGCACATGTCAGTTGGCTTTATGATAACTTAGACAAGTATTCCTGTAATCAGAACTTCAAACAATAGTAAATTGCAGGCCCAGTCTTATATAGCAAATAAATATTGTCTGGTATCCCTCAGATAAAATACTTCCTCACTCTTTACATCATCTGAAATTGACACAAAAGCATCCAGAACAACTATCTAGGAGCAACAGTGGTTTCGAAAACCCATATTTATACTTAAAATTTATCTAACTTTCATAGTTTCAAGCAGAACTTAATTTGTCTTTCCAAATCTCTCAATCCTATTCTTCCACTTGCTTTTACATTTTAACCATAAGACAAGATAGCTCATAAGTTATTACTTTTTACTAGCATAACTGTACTGGAATCTCATTCCAGCTTAAACAAAACAAAGAGGTTAATGACTAAATTTATAGTTTGATGGAATTATGTCTTTGTTTCACAAATTGTTATTCTTCCCTAATTATACTCACTCTGGAAGAATGAGATACTTCAGGAATTAAATCTTTTACATAATAAATTCAAACACAAACTTTAACTCTGACTTAGGCCATAGAATGACTACATATTCAGATCAAAACAGCTTAATTTAACAGGATATTATTTTGAAGTTTTAGTAGGCCTTCTAAGAATCACACATGATTTTTCAAAACATTTCTTCTAAAAGTATTTCCCTTCTTTAAAAACAGTTTAAAATTTACTCTAATGTTCACTAAACTCTTATGAAGAAAATTAGTTGGAAACTTTTAAAATGCTTGATATCTCTTTTTTTTTCTCAAGCAAAAATAAACCTTTAAAACTGGAATTCATTAAAGCTGAGTTGTTACCAAAATGTTCTTGAGTAATATGAATTTCCAAAGTATTATAACAAACTGAATTCTTAATTATTGTAGTATTCTTAGATGTAAGAGACTGACTCACAGAAAAACACTTGCTTTTAAAATCCTTTTAAACAATGGGAACACCTTAAGATAAGCTTAAGTAGTTTACATAAACTTCTGCCCATGTTCTAATTTCAGATAAAAATAATATTAGATTTCCCAGTAAGATTACA
This sequence comes from Notamacropus eugenii, assembly GCF_028372415.1. Lineage (NCBI taxonomy): Eukaryota > Metazoa > Chordata > Mammalia > Diprotodontia > Macropodidae > Notamacropus > Notamacropus eugenii. Next base: position 5,539,192 of record NC_092876.1, on the reverse strand, counting down.
CAAAAGGCTCACATGTTTTGCTGGTCACTTGTTATTGACCACAGAAATTTGCTATAGAAGGAAAAGGCAGGGACATATGACAAACAAAATATGCCAGGATAAAACATCTTTTACTCTGTTTGAATTCAGATAGGAGTGAAATTCTCCAATCACGCAGTATCTGTTTCATAGCCAGACTCAGGAATAGTCAGGTGAGAAACATTGCTTTTTAAAGGAACACAATAGGGAAACTGAGCCAGGGGGATGTCATCCTAGATTGAGTCTAGAATTGTCCTCTCACTGTTTAGTCAGGTGAGAAATATTCCTTTGTGGCATGTGTCTCAGATACTGATTTAATGCAGACAACTGTACCCAGATTCAAACTCAAAACCAAAAATAGTTATGGTCCCAAATGCCTTTTCCCTTAAACAGCAAGTCTCACTAATCACAACTTAGAGTCAGATAACAGTTATTTCCACTCTCTTTGAATTACAATAAACAATAAAGATTTACCAGGACACACACACGTAAGGGATTCCATTTAACATCTTTCCTTCTCAGATTTAAAACTTTACTGATGTGAAAGCCAATTATTAAAAATTTTCTCTATCTATTACAACTATTACAACCACGCAAGTAATATTCATTGTTTAGAATTTGCATTAACCAACCAAATTCCTTTATTAAGACTGATGATCTTACCCACAGGAATGGGAGGACTGTTCTGAATGAACAGAAGGAATTTAAAGAAAGTTTTCATTCCATTCCCTCCTTTCCATACATTGGAATCATTTAACAATTTTAGGTTTCAGCATTAAAACGATAATCCCAAATAACAGTTAACAATCCTACAACTTCATAGAAGATAGTCAAATTGTTTAGCTTTAACTTTTTTTTTTTAACAGATAAAGGTGAAAATACCTGATTTTCTAAATGGCAATTACAAAACATTATAAGACAAAGTTAGCAGGACTGATAAAGTAACATAACTGGTGTTACACAATTTTCCCAACATCTTTTAGATTCAACAAAATTCAAATTAAAAATTGCTTCGTCTAACACCATTTCTAGATTACAGTGGTCACTCAATTTTCACAATTTAAGAGAAATTCAGAAATATAATCCTAGAAATACAGTTTTAACACAACAATAACTACAGATGGTATAATTTGCATTTCCAGAAATTATTGATCTTATTACTTTAGCAATTAAAACAACTTCAAAGGTAACAATTACATTAGAGAGATAATAATGTTGTGTGTAACATACCAGTCATTATGTTAAGCATTTTACAATCATTTTATCATTTTGATCCCATAACAACAAGCATAATTATTTTTACAAATCAGAAAATGGGTGAAACAGAGATAAAATACTTTTTCCAACTGAACAGAAAAGTGAAGCTTACCAAGAGCAGAGAAACTGATGTCCCAGTGGTGACTTTCACAGGCAGAGTGTAGAGAATGCTCGCTACAGGCCTGATTCTTCCATCTCCCCCAACCTCCCACTGCAGCAGAATTTACTGAGCCCAAGGCGGTATGCAGGTGCTGGGACAGGGTGGGCAGAATGTCTAGGACCTAGGTGGCATTTCCAAGCTGTACCTAGAAAGGTGGGCTACTCACAATCTTAGGAGTAATTTCAAATGATCAGTTCCCGAAATATTTCTGATTAATTTCACAACATGCAAATCTGCTAAAATGATTTTCCCTAAGATGATCTAACTTTCCATTGTAATTCCAGGTTGGCCAGACCAGAATGACAAGGAAAAGTCTCAAAGTTTTGTTTGTTTTTTCCCTAGCTGCAGACACTGAAGTCCAGCTGCTTGCATTTAAATCTTACAAGATAACACACTCATTCACAGCACACATGATACAGACAGGGACATAAACCAACAGACAAACTGACAACAGGACAAATACAAATGTAGTTCACAAAAAACAACCCAGAGAAGGCAATTAGAAGCTTGCTAGAAATCCCCATCATGAATTGGCTATTATCATTCTGAGGAAAGGGCGTTGCAAGAATCCAGGGTCTGATAATAAAGGGGAATCCTGTAGCCTTTGCTCAGAGCACCCCTGAGGTCTTTGGAGGGTTGGGGAGACTTGGTGCCCAAAGTTTCTGACTGTCTTAAAGAAACAGGCCCCATGGGAATAGGTTCAGGCCTCTAGTTCTTAGGTGGATTGTAACTGTCCTCTTCAGGACCACAGCCCTTATGGGAAAGCAGGGAGGGGGAATGGGGAGGAGGGAGGCAACAGAGGCTTGAACAGAGGCTGCCTTCCTCAGGTCTAAGGTAGGGAAAGGCAAGGGGGAAAGATTGCATCTAGGTGCCGTCAGTTTCCCCAGATCAGAGGCCTTCAAGGGGAGGGGGAGGAAGGAAAGGGATGAGGAATAGGATGGAGGCAGTGAAGGGAAGGACATGCTGGAGCCCTTGAAGAAGAAAGGATTTTTGCCAGGATACGGCTAGGTGCTGAAGCAGCTCCCAGCCCTAGAGGGAAAAGGCTACCTGTCTTTTGTTCTCATCCAGCTAAGTCAGCAAGCCCAAGATGAAACATTCTTGCTGCTGGCTAGTTGTTTTGTTGGCCTTTAAACTTAATTTGGTTGTAAGATAAAGTAACTTTGACCAGTCCAAAAGAGCCCTGTGGTGGCCAACATAATTTAGGGCTACCCTTAGTTTGATTGACACTAGTGCTAGCAATTCCTGTACTGTTTCCAGAGATCAATCGCCAGAGGAGACCTAAGTAATACAGAGTGATTTAACGTGACTTGGTCTCCAGTCCCCAGAGTTTCCTTTAAAGGGAATTTAAAGTGAGAGTTCTTTGGAAGCTGGGAAATAGAAGGACTTACCCCGACCCCATCAAGGCCCAAGACTCTAGGAAAAATAGTTCCTATTGGCACCAGTGTCCGGGCGTTGGTGAGATGAGGCAATGTCCATCCTGTTCCTCAGTTCCAATCCACGTTTGGGTGCCATAACTGTTTACCTGAAAACTTGGTTAAAGAAAAGGCAACAGGCTAAATGCATACATTTTATGATTTAATTAATTAATTGATCAATTCCCTATTAAAGAAAACGGTAACATAATGCATCATGGAGCCAGAAATGTTCTGGCTACCAATACAAAGAATTGGGCAGCCTTAAATATGTTTTAGGACAAAGAAGTGTTCTGTGTCCTTCAGATTTATGATCTCCATGAGTGATTCACTAGACCATTAGAAAGGAATTTCTTAATTGCATAGGTTGTAAATACAATAAGATAACAGAGTTTGACAAAGTTTCACATAGAAATTACGACCCAAGATGTCTGTGTTTTCTTTACCATTAACATGCCATAACATAGTATATGTCTACAAATATTAAGATAAGGAAAATGTCCCGTTATTCAAGATAGTGTCTTAGGTTAAAGGTCTCCTAAGGAATGTTAAGTCAGCCCTGGCAGGCTTTTGTTGACATAGAAAGAGGCATTCTCTGAGTTTGCTTCAGAGAGAACAAAGAGATTATTCCAAAATTTTATATTAAACATTATCACTTTAAAGGGAATTTTTGAGTCCTTTGGAAGCTGGGAATGGAAGGACTTACCCCAACCCCGTCAAGGCCCAGGACTCTAGGAAAAACGGTTCCTACTGGCGCCGGAGTCCTGGCGTTGGCGAGATGAGGAAATGTCCATTCGGTTCCTCAGTTCCAATCCACGTTTGGGCGCCATAACTGTTGACCTGAAAACTTGGTTAGAGAAAAGTCAACAGGCTAAATGCATACATTTTATGATTTAATTAATTAGTCAGTTCCCCATAAAGATAAGTTACATAGCACTATGGAGTCAGGATCAGAACTGGCTGACTTAGTACAGAAATTGACTGTCTTAAGTACATTTTGCCATGAGAAAGGAGTTCTCACACTGTAAACACATTGTAATTAGGTTTTGTGATCCCAGGCTATGGGCATCTTCTTTCCGTAGCATATCTCTGTGATTTAAGATAAGGAAAAAGTCCCATCACCCAGATGACAGATATCCTGTCCTAAACAGGCCTTTGAAGTTGTGGTATCTTGACAGAGTTGACAAAGCTGAAGTTACAACTCAAAGTATCTGTGTTTTTGCTTATCACTAAGATGCCAGAAGAAGGGTCCGGTAAGGAGGTCCCATTTGTTTGCCTGACATCAAAAGGTGTTCTCTAAGTTAAACAAAGGGGACTATTAGGTCCAGGCTCTTCTTAATTCAAACTTTGGCCCTTATTAAAGTCTGAAATTTATATTAAATATCATCAATAAATACCCTGACCCTCAGATCAATCAACTGAGTTGATGTATCTTCTCCCCTTCCCATGTCTTTCTTGTTCACCACATCACCGAGCCTGTGTGGGGACACAGGCAGTCCACTACAGGAAAGCTTTTCACTGGCCTGGCTGTTCCCCAGAATTGTTTCTGTTGGCCCTTTGGTCTGTGAGCATTCCTTTTTCCTTCTGCCTGAGTCCTCCAGTAACCTATTAGGTCACTATATTCTCTGTGAGCTCAGAGATATGATGTCCTGCTCCCTGGATGTATCTCTGGCCTTGCAACCACCTGAGGACCCACTCTCCCTGTTCCCTATGTTGGTTGAGAATGTCAAAGGGAGACTAATGGATAGTCCAGAAAAATCATCAGACATCCCAGATTCTCTGTGGGAATCTTGGTCCTTAGATGTGGGATTACTAAAATCTGCTATTCCCATTATCATTAAGGTTAAGAGAGGGCCTCTGCCATGTATGCCTCTGTATTCTTTGTCAGGGGAGGCCACTGAAGGTTTTACACATTACTGGCTCTTTGAAGGATCAACATGTCATTATTCCATGTAAATTCCCTTGTAACCCTTCTGTCCTCCCTATGAAGAGATCCAAATGGGACTCTGTTGGTAAGCCCATTTACTTTCTGTTTTGTACCTGCTATTAATATTTATGTAATTCCTAGACCCCAGTTGTCCCAAATTCTGTGACCATCATCTTCTCACTTCCTTGTGAGGCTACTTATGTTATTGCGATAGATCTTGCTTCACCTTCTTTGGTTTTTCCATTCACCCAGATACTAAATACTTCTTTGTGTTCCCCTGGGAGAATACACAGTGGAAATGACCCCATTGGCCTCAAGGGTACACAGGGTATCCTTCCCTGTTGTCTGCTTTTATAACAAGACTTAGCTTCTATCACTTTCAGGGGCTCAACTCCCGTGCAGGATCTCAATGATCTTCTGCTAGCTGTAGCCAGTCTTGAGACCTGCCAAGCTGACAGTCACCATGTTCTTCTTCAGCTTCATCTGAGAGGCTGTAAGCTTTCTAGATCAAAGAGCCAATGCTGCCTCCCCCAAGGTGAGTGCCTTGGTTTCTATTTTGTCTGCTGGCACTCATTGTTTCTCCTGAATTGCATACAGGCTCTTCAATACTTCTTGAAAATGGCATCCAACAATTTTGTGCTATGCTAGGAACAGCTTTATACTGCTTCCAGTGGATCCTATCTATTGGTGAGATCACTAAGCCATAGTTATTTTTTTTTAACCAGAGACACTGTCTGAACTATTAATCCTAGAACCTAAACACCATACTTTTAATTGTGACAAATAGAACTGAAGCAGAGTAATGAGGAGGGATAGGGTAAATAAGGGTGAGGATAGTAAGGAATCCTAGGAAGAAGGAAAATACACAAGTAATTGTAGCTTAGTATGAATTTACCCATAAAATGGAAATGGATAGAAGAAGTTTTAACTGAACAGTATGTGACTTCCAAGAAACATTACAAAAATGAAAGCTACACACTAAAAGAAAGGACAGGACTAGAATTTAGTATGTAAAAAAAGCAGGGATAATAACCATGATCTTAGACAAAGTTAAAGTTAAAATGGATTTAACTAAAAGTGAAAAATAGAGAAGCTATACTATGTGTCAACAGTGTTATTCAAATTGTCTCTCATTGCATCCTGGGCCATCTCCAGTCATCCTGATGAATATCTGGTCACTGGATCCAGATATCTCCGGAGGAGAACTGAGGTGGGTGACCTTGCACAGCCCTCCCTTACTCAAAAGAAAGTCAAGTGCAAGTCACATCATCATTTCTCTGATGGTATGGTCTTCTTCACCAACGAAGGATGACCACAACAGACCACTTACAGTACCTACACAATACAAAATACTTGAGCCTATACCTGCCAGAAGAGACACGTATGAACATAACATAAAAACACTTTTTATAAAAATAAATTCATAGCTAAATAACTGAAGTAAAATTTATTGTTCATGGGTAGGTAAAGCCAAGGTAATTTTTAAACGACAATTTTACCTAACTAATCTATTTATTCAATGTTATTCCAATTAAATTAGTAAAAAATTATTTTTACTAAATTAGAAGAAAAAACAACAAAGTTAATTTGGAAGAACAAAAAGTCAGGAACTTTAAAAAAATCATGGGGAAAAGATTTATAGGAAGTAGATTCCAAAGTTCTTCAGAGAGACATTGAAAGTGTCCTTGTATCACTTCTTCTGACTTTCATGTGAGTGCTAGCCTTGTGTAAATTCTCCTTAAAACAGTCTCTTGGCCAAACATGTATTTGGCATGTGAACAATATGACCAGACCATCACAGTTGCTCTTTCTTTGGGAGAGTTTGAATATTGGCAGTTCAGCTCAAGAAAGGACCTCAGTGTCCAATAGGTTATCCTGCCGGGTGACCTTCAGAAGATTCCTAAGACAATTCCAGTGGAAGCAGTTCAATTTTCTGCAATGTTCTGGTAAACTGTCCAGGTTTCACAGGCACTATTCACAGGCACAAAACAATGACATTAGCACAACGGCTTTTCAGAGCCTAAATGTGATAGGCAGTCTACTACTTCTTCTTTGAGAGCCTCCCAAACACTCAGCTAGCTCTGGCAACGTATGTGTCAGCCTCACCATCTACATGGATATCCCATAAAGTGTACTACCAAGGTAAGTGAATTTATCTACAGCATTCAGAATTTCTCCACTTACTCTAAATGACTTTTTCATATATGGATGGTGTGATGCTGGCTGGTAGAGCATCTGTGTTTTCTTGGGGTTGTCAAGTCAAAATTAGCCCAAGCACAGAGAATCAATCCATGCTCTGTTGTACCCCAGCCTCTGAAGCTACATCGAGTGAGCAATCATTTGTGAACAAAAAAACATGTACCAACTCTCCCTTCACTTTAATCTTGGCTTGTAGCCCTTTCAAGTTAAATAATTTACTGCCAGTATGGTAGCTGACCTCGATGCCATTTTTGTCCTCCTTGAAGGCATCTGACACCAAGACTGAAAACATCATGTCAAATGGGATGGGAGCAAGCACATAGTCCTGCTTCACTCCATTGGTGGCTGGAAAAGCATGAGAGTATCATCTATTATTCAGGCCCTATGCAAACATGCCATCATGAAATACTGATGTACTTCTCTGGGAAACCAAATGTCATCAGGATCTTCCATATGTTACTGACCATATCAAAGGCTTTGATCAGATGGACAAACATTGTGTATAGACCTCTATTCTGCTCCTGTCCTTTCTCCTGGAATTGTTGGGCAGTAAACACCATGTTGACCATTTCTCAGCCCTTTCTGAAGCCAAACCAGCTCTCAGGTAGATTACCTTCACCCAGGTGAAGGATCAGCCTATCTGGCAAGAACCTTGTCAGAAATGACTAAGAGAAAGACTTCCCTGTGATTGTCACAGGACAACATATTTCCTTTTCTTCTAGAGATGGACAGTGGAGGTATCCTTGAACTCCTGGGGGGTAACTTCCTCTTGCCATAAAACTCAGAAGATTTCAGTCAACATTTGTACAAACTATGGACCCCCTGCCTTGTAAATGTCTGCTGGACTAGAATCAGCACTGTGTGCTTTGCCACACAAGAGGAGCCTAATGGCATTCAAAGTTTCTCCTTCAGTTGGAAGTTGGGCAAGATAAGAATTGAATTCCACTTGAGGTATATGGTATTAGGGTTAGTTGATGATGGTCTGTTAAGAACACCATGGAAGCATTCAGCCTATCCCTCCAGGGTCATGTCCTTCATCACTAATCAATGTGGCTCCATCAGCAGTGAGTAGCTGAGATGCAAAAAAGGTTTTGGGTTCATAAGTAGCCTTCAGAGGATTGAAGAAGCATAGATAGATAGAACTGTGAATAGAACCTGCATAGAACCATATTTCAGCTGCCTTCTTACAGAACAAAGAATCCTACATCACTCTAAACTTCACTCTCATTTTACTTTTGAAGCTGTTAAATGTCTTCTTAGAGATGGAAAAAAATTTATTACTGCTAAACTCTGTAGTGTTCTCATTTCTCTTTTTAGCAGCTTCTGGATTTTCCCATTATTTTTGTCAAACTAATCTTGATATTTGCAAGTGTTCTGGTCCAGATGAGTAAATGCAGTACTGTACAACAAATCTCTGAAAGCTGCTCACTCCTTTCCTGCTGCATTGTTGCCAACCATGTGTTGGCTCAGCTTTCCCTCCAAGCAAACTCTTTGTGCAGCCTCAACTCTCAGCCTCTATACACCTGTTGCTTCATCACCTACCTGTTACCACAAGACTTCAAAGTGGGTAAGAATTGGGGAAATTGTATGAGTGATGTCTTTTGACTCATGCATAAATTGGATTTAATTGAGGGAGAGTTGTGCAAAGTCATCAGCCTCACTGTTTCAGAGTTATCAAACTGCAGTGGCAAAGCAAAAGTCGAGATGACTTGGTGACCATCATCTCCTCAGTGCCTTGTAAGGCTACCTGTGTTACTGTGACAGACCTTTGCTCCACCTTCTTTGTATTCCCCTGGAAGAATTCATTGTGTAAGTGGCCCCATTGGACTCAAGGGCACACAGAAAATCCTACCCTGTTCTCTGCTTTTGCAAGACTTACCTTTCATCACTATCAGGGGCTCTTTCTGGTGCAGTACACTAATGACCTCCTGCTAGCTGCCACCAGTCTTGGGATCTGTCACCATCTTCTTCTCCAGCTTCATCTGAGAGGCTGTAGCCTTTCTAGATCAAAGGGCCACTGGTGCCTTGGTTTCAACATTGTTTGCTGGCACTCATTGTTTCTCCTGAATTTTATACAGGTTCTTCAACACTTGTTGACACCAAAGACCAACAAGTGTGTGCTAAGCCAGGAGCTACTGAACCTCTGGTTCAGCCTATTTTTGGTGACATCACTAAGCCCCCATTTGCACTTTTTTTTAACAAGAGACTCTGTTTCAGAACCTTTAATCCTATAGCCTGAACACCATCATGTAATTCCAATAAGTGGTATTGGTAATCTTTGTTGTGTTGTTTTTAATATATTTTCCTGTTGCTACTTCCTCTCCAGTCAATGACTCTTAGTAGGATTTGAGAATGAAGGTAATCTCTCTGCTTTTTGGCAACTGTTTTTTACATATATAGCAGATTAGATTCTTTTTGCCTGGTTACCATATGCTTTTCCAATTGCTTTATGCCTGAGGACTATTATTAAACCTATTGTATAAATCTAGCTTTTCTTGTTGTTTAGTTTTACTTTTATTACCTGTTGGGTTCTTCCCCTCCACTCATTCTTTCCTAGAAAACAAGAAAAGGTTGAATGCTGTTACTAAATTTCACAATGGGGGCAGCTAGGTGATGCAGTGCATAGAGCACCAGCCCTAGAGTCAAGAGAACCTGAGTTCAAATCCAGCTTAGACCTCTGACACTTACTAGCTGTGTGATCTTGGCTAAGTCACTTAACCCCAACTACCTTACCTTCCCCCATCTAAAAAAAATAAATTACACAATGAAGTTGGACAAACTTTATATCACTTGGAAGTTATTCCTTCTTACTCTGAGAGTCTATGAAGAAGTATCTTAGATGGTAGAGTAAAGGTAGATACTTATCTGACCTCCACAAAATTCCCCTCCAAACAACTTTACCATAATACCTCAAAATGAATTCTGGAGTGGCAGAACCAACAAAAGTACAAGACAACAGGGCTGTCAGGATAGGTCAGTTTCACTGGGGTGAGAGTGAGACACAGCGCAGCACAGGCCATACCTCAGCAGGGCAGCAGCAGGCCTTGGAGGTGACTGAATTAGCAGCAATGGCTTCCAGAGCACTTACCCTACAGGTAGTAAGGTGGTCAGACAACTGATCAGGAGGAGATTGCTGGGGGCCCTTATCTTGCACTGGGGGTCCCAGGGTGAGGAGGAACATTAGATCACTAGAGCATTTGGAGAATGGGAATAGGGACCCTGATCATATTTACAGGGCAGAAAAGTGCCTGTGGCCACTCACAGACCAGGGGTACAGTGACCACACCTCTTCTTAGATCATACCACTTTGGAAGAACTAAAACTTACAGACCCCCAGAACTAACTTTGAAAATAGCAGCAATAAAAACCTGAAGGTTGGGACAGTGTCCCCCACATCCCAGAATCTGGAAATTCATCTGCTGCCAGGGTATCTCTTACAGAGCTCAATTAATTAACTTTTCTAAAGTAGGAGTTTTTAAAATACTTTTTCCTCTTCTAATAATCCAGGCAACTTATATTTCTGTAAATGTTCACTGCCTTTGAATGGAAGTAAATTGTCAAATATTTGGGCAAAGTAGGTCCTCGTTATTGCTTTAATTTCATCTTCATTGGTTGCACATTCACTTTTTTCCTTTTTGAGTAATTTGATATTCTTTTTAAAATCAAAGTAGCCAATGATTTAAGTTTTATTCATGATTAAAATGCTTTTGGACACTTGATTTTATTAATCCCTCCTTTGATTTTCAGAATTTCTATTTTAGTGTTTAATTAGAGGTTTTTAATTTGTTGTTTTAATAGGATTTTACTTGCATGCCCAATTCATCGATGTTTTTTTCTCCTATTTATGTAAACATTCAGATACAAAATTTCCCCTAAGTACTGCTTCGCTGTGTCCTAGAAACTTTGATGTTATTGTCTTCCATGAAACTATGGTTTCTCTGATTTGAGTTTTAGTCAATTCATTCTTTATGATTAGATTATTTACTTTCCAATTAATTTTTAATTGATGCTTCCATGGCCCTTCATTGAATGTGATTTTTATTGTATTATGTTTCCCAAAAAGGTACATTTTATATTTTTGCTTCTCAGCACTTATGAAATTTTTAAGCCCTCTTGTCAATTATTCTGAAGATGCCACGTAGGGCTGAGGAATAGGCATAATCCATTCTCTTGTCTTTTACATTTATTCAGAATTCTATTGCCCAATAATTACAGCATACCACTTTACACCATTTCAAATAGCAATTTCAAGTGTAAGAAAAGTTACCTAAATTGTCCAAACCTTTTTACCAAAGATTCTACTGTGAGAATTATGACTGAAGGAATGGTAAGAATAACTAGCATTTAAATAGTGTCTTAATGCTTGCAAAGCAATTTATAAATATTAGCAAATTTGAACGTCATGTCCATCCTCAGAGACAGGTGTTATCAGTATACAGATAGGAAAAACGGAGGGAGTACCAGGGTAAGTGATTTGCCCAGAGTCACACAACTTGGAGGTGTTAGAGACTAAATTTGAATTGAGGTCTTTTGGTTCCAAAGACAATACTCTATCTATTCTGCCACATACTAAAGAAATTATTACATAAATCTCTAACAGTTACCAGAATATTTGTCAGAATTTTTTTTGTGTCAACAAGAAACAAGGAACAAGTGAGTATTAATCAACTGGTGAATGACTGCTGGGATTATGCCATAACTGTTACGGAGGTATTAATGTTATTGGATACTATTGAGAATTGAAAAACAATGGAATTTCAGAGAAAAATCATTACATTTAAAGGGCTTTATCTGTGCATTTAGGTTTATCAAGTCTGTATTTATAAAATCTTAATGAAATCTGGGAATTTAAGTCTGTGCTGCAGCCAAATATCTCCTCTTGTTAATTAGACTCAAAAGTTTTATCTCCAGCATACTTCCTCCAATGTATAGTTGAGTATGAGCTCCCCTTCAAGGCTCTCCCACAATTTTTGCTTTTATTATCCTTCTAGTGTGAATATTCTGATGTTTAGGGACCTTCTTCTTCCATGAAAAGCTATATCCCCATTGAGCTCAAGTATAAAGTTTCTCTCCACCATGAGTCCTCTGATGTAAGTGATGATCTCTGACTAAAGGTCTTCCCCACATTGAGTCCAAATTGAGTTTGTTCCCAGAATGAATTTTCTGATGTCTAACCAGCTCTATGCTCCATTTCAATGCTTTTCTTCCTTCAGGAGAGTAATGATTTCTATCTATTATGAATTCTTCTGTGAGAAATAAGGGATGATGGTTGCCGGAAGGTTTTACCACACTGATTACATTCATATGGTTTTTCTCCAGTGTGGATCGTCTGATGTACAATAAGAGATGAACGCTCCCTAAAAGCTCTGCCACATTCATGACACTCATGAGGTTTCTCTCCAGTGTGGATTCTTTGATGGAGAACAAGTTTGGAGTTGAATCTGAAAGCCTTTCCACATTGATTACATTCATAAGGTTTTTCTCCAGTGTGGATTCTGTTATGTTCAGCAAGATTGGAGCTCTGTCTGAAACTCTTTCCACACTGCTTACATTCATAAGGTTTCTCTCCAGTGTGGATTCTTTGATGTTTGGCAAGACCAGAACTGCATCTGAAAGTCTTTCCACATTGATTGCACTCATAAGGTTTCTCTCCAGTGTGGATTCTCTGATGTAGAGCAAGACTGGATCTGCATCTGAAAGTCTTTCCACATTGATTACAATCAAAAGGTTTCTCTCCAGTGTGGACTCTCTTATGTAGAGCAAGTTTGGATGTGTTTGTGAAAGTCTTTCCACACTCATTACATTCATAAAGTTTCTCTCCAGTGTGAATTTTTTGATGTAAAGCAAGATTGGAGCTCTGTGTGAAAGCCTTTCCACATTGATTACATTCATAAGGTTTCTCTCCAGTGTGGATTCTCTGATGATTAGCAAGACTGGAGCTGTGTCTGAAAGTCTTTCCACACTGACTACATTTATAAGGTTTTTCTCCTGTGTGGATTCTCTGATGTTCAACCAGACTAGAGCTCTGTCGGAAACTTTTCCCACATTGATTACATTTATAAGGTTTTTCTCCAGTATGAATTCTCTGATGTTCAACCAGACTAGAGCTCTGTCGGAAACTTTTCCCACATTGATTACATTCATAAGGTTTCTCTCCAGTGTGGATTCTCTGATGTTCAGAAAGATTGGATGTGTTTGTGAAAGTTTTCCCACACTGATTACATTTGTAAGGTTTCTCTCCAGTGTGGATTCTCTGATGTAGAGAAAGACTGGAACTCTGTGTGAAAGTCTTTTCACATTGATTACATTCATAAGGTTTCTCGCCAGTGTGGATTCTCTGATGTTCAACAAGACTAGAGCTCTGTCTGAAACTCTTTCCACATTGGCTACAGTAATAAGGTTTCTCTCCAGTGTGGATTCTCTGATGTAGAGCTAGCTTAGAGTTGCATCTGAAAGTCTTTCCACATTGACTACATTCACAAGGTTTCTCTCCAGTGTGGATTCTCTGATGTTGAACAAGACTAGAATTGCATCTAAAAGACTTTCCACATTGATTGCAAGTATAAGGTTTCTCCCCAGTGTGGATTCTCTTATGTTCAGCAAGACTGGACCTATGTCTGAAAGTCTTTCCACACTGATTGCAAGGATAAGGTTTCTCTCCAGTGTGGCTTCTCTGAGGTACAACACAAGAGGAGTTTTCACTGAAATTTTTACCACAGTCATTAAACTCATTAGCTTTCTTTCTAGTGTGAATTCTCCGATGGGAAATGAGGGATGAATGTTGCCTGAAGGCCTGTCTGCATTGCACACATTTATGTAGCTTTTCTCTAGCATGAACTTTTTGATGGTGAATAAGTGATAACTGCTGCTTAAAGGATCTCCCACTTTCACTGCATCCATGTTTCTCTCCACTTTGAATTTTCTGGTGGTCAATAAGCTTTGAATTATAAGTGAAGGTCTTCTTACCTTCAATACATGTATAAAGCATTTCTCTTGGATAACTTTTCTGATATCTAATTAGTTCTGAATTCAAGCTAAAGGTCATCTCATTCACCATATTGATAAGTTTGCACTTCCAGAGGCTTCTCATGAGACTCAACATGCCCTATCTGTTTAGCAAAGCTTTCTCTATATTTATGATCTTGTGAACAGCCATTCCCTGATGTGTTTTTCTTATGGTGAACTAGGACTGAACTTTGTCTGAAACACTTTCCATCTTTATCAAATTCACAGTGACTTCTCTGATTTTTCTTGCTCTTGATATGAGATTCACAGATTTCTCTCAAATTGAAGTCAGAGTGGTCATCATTCATGAATCTTGGCTTTTGTGATGTTTCCACAGAAATGCTTAGCTCTGAAGCAAGCTCCCTGGTCTCAAGCCTGGTCTGTCCATCTGAAGGAAACAAAGAACAAAACATATTTATTTGTGGACACATATATACATAAAAATATCTTCTTCCCTCCATTGACAGAAAGTATTTGATTTATAATCTATTTCCCTACAGAAATGGGCAGAATTAATCATTTGAAAATGCCTTTGGCTCATATCCCCAGGATGATTTCATTTACAAAGAGCTTCACATACAACAACGCATGATTCTCACAACAAACCTGAAACATAGGAAAAACTACTATTCTCAATACATGCTCAAGTCCAACCATGAGTTCAGAATGGCTGAGTAACCTAATTAAATTCCTGCAGCCGAGACTATTATTCAAGCCCTATTACTTACTAGGTATTCTCTGTGCACAGTACTAGATGGTCTTTCTCCATTGCACATTTTTTTTTTAAAGAAAAACCTTTATTAAAAAATGCCCAGTGGAAGTAGGACATTTGTCATGCCTGTAATATCATTTTCGAGGTAATGCTGCAAAAGTATGAGCTGAAAGCCCAATAAACAGTATGAAAAATATGCTACAAAATGTAATTTGAGTTCAGATATTTTTAAAATGCACATTTTGTTGGGTTTTTAAAAACTATAATGCTTTTTACATCCTACAGTTATATTCATTATGCTTATGAAAAATGATGATTAGCATTCTGTACTTAGCTGTCTAAAAAATAATTTCTTTGGGAAGGTATTACCAAGTACCATGATTATAAGGAGTGGATCAGTATCTTACTCTGGAAGAGCAGGCAAACATTGCCAAGCACCAGGACTGGACAATGATCCCTGACATAATGGGTGCCAGTCTCAGGCTCCTGGTGATTATTTTCCTTCTTAATGACTGTATATCCCTCTATGTCATGGCCCTTCAGTGACTGTGTCAGCATAGCTGGGGGATTCCCAGAGATTAGGATTCCAGTTCTCTGCATTGAGAGGAGGAGCCATACTTTTGGTGTATGGATGCCTTTAAATAGACAGGTTTTAGATCTCTGCCTGAGGCTCAGACAAAGTATGCAGCTCCCAGGAGCCAGTGGCAGGATTTGAAGGCATGTCTTCTTCCAATCAGGTCCAGTACTCTCAACAGTCAGACAAACAACCCAAGGTCAAGGTGTACAGTTCAGCCATGAATGAGGTGAGGGTCTCAAATGTTCTGTAGGATATTTTGGGGTGGGGGAAAGCTGGAAATCTTGACAAGGAGTTTCTGAGACCCTTGTCATCTCCCACAGCTAGCCTCTTACTTGCTAGTGTCATACCCAACCACTCAGGACTCTGGATCTCTGGAGACTTTCCTGAGGAAAGAACTCCACAGTCCCAGGGGGCACATGAACCCATGATCCAGCTTTCACCCTCCTCCCCTCTCCATTGCATTTCTCCAAATGCCAGTTGTTATTGGTACTTTTTATGGGTTGGGGATCTTCCTGTTCCTCTTTATTGATCAGTTCTGATAACTTAACACAGTCCTTTGTAATCATATGCTTCAAAGCTGTTCCTTAGTAATTTCCAACTTTGCTTATATTATCTTTAGATCCATAGATAAGCCCAAACTTATATTCACACTAAATATTCACACTGTTTCATTACCCATCACATCTATAAGGAGGGTTAATTTCCCTGCTGCTCTCTTTTATTTTCCCTTTTCTGCTCTCATGTCTAAGACCACATAACTGCCAGCCTTGTTTTTGTATTCACCTGAGGCAAGGTATGTTCTGGTCTGATCCATTGCTCATTTAGGAGGGCCATTATCTATTTCCTTTTAAAAATTTTATCTTTGAATGCTTCTGTTCCCTAAAAAAAAAAAAAAAAAGAAAATCCGGAATCTTTCAATGAACATGATTTTTAAAAATTCATTTTTTCCTATGTGCAAAAACAGAATGTGTTCTACTGGACTTTGAATTTGTCATTCTTCTATCAGGAAATGGACAGCAAATGATCATATTGTAGTCCCAGGCTTTTGGTGACTGATAAAACCCTTTGGGTCTCCACAGTAATGGCCTAAGAGGTTTGGGCTAAAAATTCTTTAGTGGAATAGAGAGCAGAAAATAATTCCCCAATTTAGTTATAAATATGTTTAATTTAATAAAATAAATGTAAACCCTATTTTAATTTCATAAATTTATTTAGTATAGAAATGTGTTCATATATTTCTATAATACATATGATAAATATGTAAATTTATTTAAATGAAATACATGTGAATATATATATCCCCCCAGAACAGCAAACATGTACATGTTTGAAGCACGATCGTTTTCTTTCTGCTGTGATTCCAAACTCCCACGATCAGGCATAAATGGTTTTCAGATTCATGCAGTGAGTCCATCAAACTCTGACCACTTCTGACTAAGTGCAGCCTTCCTTTTGGTTCACAAGCTGACATCAAGTTGTTTCCCAACAGTCAGTAAGGTTCGAAACTCAAGTGCAAATCGATTGCCATTGGATGGTCCCAGTCACACATGTGTACTCATTTGCTTTCTGCCACTACACAAGTACTTCTGCCTTTCCCACATTACCTTGTAAGCACAGCTCATCACCAGGGTAATGACCAGATCAAACTGTTACATCTTTGCACAGATGGCAGGCTCCTTGGAAACCATGAGCACATTAGAAGCCACCTTAAGACCACGCAGGACCATCACAACTGTTCTACAAAAACAGTCCTTATACTGGTCCTCATTACAGTCTTAAGGCTTTTTTTTCTGACTTGAACTTATTCTCCCCTTATTTTTATTTTCTTCTTTTCTCCCTTTTTCTTTTCTTTTTTTACCTTAATACATACTTATAGAATAAATTAAGCATTTCCACAACAAAATATAATTAAAAAAGATTACTGTGCATGAAATGGCAAATCTGATCTGCACTTGTTATTCCTTCTGAATACACAACAAAATTATCATGTAAATTTTTTTCTCTTTTTTTCTTCCTTCCCCCACTCTAAAGTTGGCTACTATTAGATACAAATATACATATATGTAAATTTATTCTATACATTCTTCTGCTTCTCAGTTCATACTCTGATGCAGATATCACCTTGCTTTATATGTCCTGTACAGTTATAATGAATATAATTTATTCACTCACTGTCATTTTTTTATGGTGAGGCTATTGGGATTCAGCGACCTGCCTAGGGTCACTCAGCTAGTAAATGTCAAATGTTTAAGGCTGCATTTGAGCTCTGGTCCTCCTCACTCCAGGGCCAGTGCTCTGCCCAATGCACCGCCCAGCTGCTCTTCAATGCCATTCTTACAACCACACAGCTGTAACGGTGTAATGATGTTCTCCTGGTTCTGCTCACTTTGCTCTTCATTATTTCATGCAATTTTGCATGATTTTCCCATCATTCCTTCTAACACAGGACTTCCTAATTCCCTCTATAATCATCTACCACAAGTTATTTGGTTAAACAAGCAGATCTTCAAAGGAATTGCTCGGCAACGTAGATGAGTCATTCAGAAGAGTATGTGTGAAGGTGCAGTTGGTGTGTCAACGCCAGAAAGATATTATGTTCCTTAGAAAGTTTGTTTTAAATAAAATTAAGGATGGAAAAGATAAGTGCATGGAGAGGAGAGGAAAAGGGGAGGCAGAATAGGGTAAATTATCTGAAATGAAAAAGGTGTGAAAGCGCTTTTACAATAGATGAAAAGATGGCAGAGGTGAGTGGGAGGGTGAATCTTACTCTCCTCAGAACTGACTCAAAGAGGAAATAACCACACTCAGTTAGGTATAGAAATCTACTTTACCCTACAAAAAAGTACGAGAGGTAGAAGTGAAGAGAAGGGGGGGGCTGATAGAAGGAGGGGCAGATTGGGGGAGATAAAAGTCAGAAGCAAAACACTTCTGAAGATGAGGAGGGTGAGAGGAGAGAGAGAATGAGAAAAATGGGAAGGGGGTGGAGGATGGAGGGAAATACATTGAGTAATCATAAACTTTGAAAACACTGCCAGCAGGTTTCTCTGATCAAGAGCCCATTTCTCTCAAACATACAGAGAACTGAGTGAACTTTATAAAAATAAGGACCATTCCACAATAAGTGGTCAAAGGATGTGTACAGGCAGTTTTCAGATGAAGTAATCAAAGCTATTTATAAGTCATATGAACAAATGATCTTAATCACTATTGATTAGAGAAATGCAAATTAAAACCACTCTGAAGGATCACTCTACACCTATGAGACTGGCTAACATAACAGAAAAGGAACATGGTAAATGGTGGAGTGAATGTGGAGAACTTAGACCCTGAGGCACTATTGGTAAAGTGCTACACTGACTCAACCACCGTAAAGAGGTATTGCAACTTATGCCCGAGGCACTATCAAACTCTGCATAAGCTTTGGCCAAGCAACACCACTGCTAAGCCTATACCTCAGAGAGATTAAAAACCAAAAATGGAAACATCCCCATGTGTTACAAAAAAATGGGGTTGGGGTGAATAAGAGTTTGACACTTGAAAATTTTTTTAAAATGTTAAAAATTGTTTTTACATTTAACTGGGAAAAATATTAATTTTTTTCAAAAAGGTTTTATACGCAAATGTTGCTTTAAAAAAACAAAGCAATAGTGCGATTGCCCTTCAAGTACTCTTCCCGTTTAATGCAGCCCTTCTCACCAGCCAACAGGAAAACAAATCTTTTCTATAATGCCTAACAATTCATGCTGTTCATTTTGTTGGCTAGACAGGGAGCTAAAACCTAAGAAGTTCCCAACTCTCAGCAAGGTCACTTTCCAATTCTCTTCCCATTTCCCAGCTCACTCATGTATCCTGGTTAGAAACACAGAGACAGCACAACAGAGCTGGGCCTGAAGTCAAGAACACCTGAGTTCCAGAGCCAGTTAAGACCCTGTTTGCCTCAGTTTCCTTGTCTGTAAAATGAGGATAAGCATATCATCTCCTTTCTAAGATTCTCACAATGATCAAACGAGACATTTGTAAAGTTTTGGCACAGATAAGGCACTACATAATTGTCGTGACTATTTTCTCCCCAATTATGCTATCCTTGAACTGCCATTCTCCTGCAAATCTCTCTCCTTTGGTCACATGCAGGTTTTGGCCTCAGCCTTACTTTCTGTCACCTTCTTTTACCTTCTGACCTTGGTCCAGTTCTAATGTGGATGGCCCCCGAGCACAGCTAATACTGGAGATCCTAACGGCTGCTGGAGGGTGTCCTGCTGTGGGACACCTGGGAATCTACCTCCCATCTCCCTAACCTGAGGATGGCAGTCACCTACCGGGATCTGGCCAATGATTCTCCAAGCATGGAGACAAAGACTGGACCATAAAGATCAGGAAAGGAATTTAGCTTGGGGACTTCTGCGGCCTCAACAGCGGATTCACTCAAGATAAGCCCTGGCCTTCACTCTGCTCACATGCTGATGGACCAAGTGAGACAATCATGAATCCAGGTTACTTGGGACCCCTATATTTCAGTAACTAGCTCAGCTAGACTCTGGCAATCTTTGACACCTCCCTAACTGGTTCCCTATCCTAGCTTTTCCAGATCATTTCATTCCTCCCCAATACATGGCTTGCTCCCACCAACCCTCTCAGCTGAGAACTTGGCCTCACATTTCACTGAAACAATTGGACACTTGCCCCAAGCTCCCCAGCTCATCACAATCTCACATAAAACAGAAAACTTATTTTCCTCCTTTACCTCAGTCTCTAATGAAGAGGGGGTCCTCCTGTTCCTATAGCATATGCCCAACTCAATCAACTCCATGTTCTCACTAATTTTCAATCTCTTCCTTTCTACTGGCTTATTTCCAGCTTCTACAAATCAAACCATTTCTCCTTGGACCTCAAAAAACCCATATGTGACCCATTTATCCCCAGTAGATTTTATCCTATATCCCTCCTCCTTTTCATGGTGAAACACCTAGAGATGGCCATCTACACTTGGGGTCTCCAACTCCTTTACTCTTACTTCCTACTAAACTCTGCAGTCCGGCTCCCAGTTTCACTGTTCAATGGAAACTCCTCCCTCCAAAGCGACCAGTGATCTCCTAATTGCTAAACCAAAGGCCCTTTTCTCAGTCCTCATCCTTCCTTTTCACACTGTCATTCACCCCCTTTTCTGTGATATTCTATTCTTTCTAGGTTTTGGTGACACTCAACTCTTTGGGTTCTCCTCCTACCATGTCCCAAACTAACCTCATTCTCTTTCCCCCAATCCTCCCGTCTTCCTACTTTCCTAACACTATCCAGGTCACCCTCCTATTGGGCTCATAAAAGAAATGTCATTCTCTGTTCACCATCTCTCACACTCATACCACGTGATATTGCAAAAGTCTGCTATTGGGTCTCACTGCCTCAAGTCTCTCCGTAGACCAGTCAATGCTCTAACCAGCTGTCAGTCACTGTCTCCTCAATAAACTAAAATGGATCCCTAGCACCAGGATGACATGTAAAATCCTCTGTTAGGCTGTTAGGGGCCTTCCTCATCTCCTGCTCTCCTCCCTTTCCAGGCTTCTTTCATCTTACTCCTCCTTCACATATACTATAATCCAGGAGCAAAGGCCTCCTTACTATGCCTTGAACAGGACAAACCATCTCCAGTATCCATGGGTTTTCCCTGGCTGCCCCTCATGCCTGGAATGCTCCCCCTACCTTCTAAAGTCCCAGCTAAACACACTACAGAATATGAGGTTCAGTGACTTTCCTGGGATTCCACTGTTAAAAAAGTGTCAGAAAAAGAATTTCAAGTCAGGTCTTCCTGCCCCCAAGTCTAGCACTCCCTTCACTGTGACATGTAACTAGTGATAACAGCCCTCACAGACTTGCTTTCCCCTCACTCACCTGGACAGGAGGCTCTGGGGTCTTCTCGATTCAGCGTCCATGGTGCTTCCCCTCCTGCATAATGGGAGATCAAACCTTCTCTGGGCACTGGAAGTCCTGGGCATGGGAATAAGGAAGGATGAGGATGGAGAAACACCAGCAACTTAGCTCTCTTTAGAGAAATGGGGCACAAAGGAGGCTCCCAGGATTCCTCAAGATTCTTTCCCATGATATTTACTGCTGGGATCCTTGGTGGAAGATGGGAAGATCATGTGGAAGCCAATTTGGAAGCAGAAAATTCTGTTTTCTCCACTTCCTTCACAGAAGGATGGTCTGAACCCATAGATTTCATTATCTAGAAATTAAGAGGCATCAGGTAGTGCAGTGCCGAGAGTGCAGAGTCCTGGATTCAGGAAGTTCTGAGTTCAAATATGGTCTCAAACACTCACTAGCCACATGCCCCAGGCAAGTCACTTAGCCTGTGTTTTCCTAAGTTTCCCGGATTATAAAATGAGGATAATAATACCATTTAACTCACGGGCTTGTTCCAAGCATTAAACTAGATAATATTTGTAAAGATAACTCCCAGCACACTAACTGGCATATAGTAAACACACATACATTTTTAATTTTCTCCCTTCCAACCATTTGTCCTGGAATTTTGGACATTTAGGAAGGAAGAGGAAGGACACACTTGCTATACCAAGCTTCTGAGAGTAAGAGTAGGAGCTTTAAGCTATAAATTTATTTTTCTTAGCTTTTATTTATGATTTCTCCCCATTTACATGTAAAAATTACTTTTAACATTCGTTTTTAAAACTTGAGTTCCAAATTCTCTCCCTTCCTTCTTCTTCACCCCACCTCCCTGAGAAGGTAAAAATCTGGTATAGGTTATACATGTGCAATCACGTAGGACATTTCCATTAGAGTCATGGTGTGAAAGAAAACACAGACACACAAGCACAAAAAAAAAAAAAAACCACAAAAAAATCTCCAGAAAAGAAAAGTTTAAAAAAAGTATGCTTCATTCCGTATTCAGACATCAGTTCTTTCTCTGAGGGTGGATAGCATTTCTCATCTTTCAGAACTGCCGCGGATCACTGCGTTGCTGAGAATAGCCATGTCATTCACAGCTGATCATCTCACAATTCTGCTGTTACTTTGTATCCAGTACATTTCACTTTGCATCCAAGTATACAAGTCTTTTCAGAGCCTCATAATCACACACCACAATTTGTTACCCAGTGGATGAGTTTCCCCTCATCTTCTAATTCTTTACCCCCGGAAAAGAGCTGCTATGAACATTTTTGTACATGTAGATAATTTTCCTCTTTGCTTTTTATCTCTTTTGGGATGCAGACCTAGTAGCGCAATTGCTAGGTCAAAGAATGTGCAAGGTTTAATAGCCCTTGGGCATCTTTCCAAATCTGGGAGCTACAAATTGATGCTTGTTAACCAGAAGAACCTTCCAAAGACCAGACCTAACGAAATGGGAAGAGCCTGCTTTGGGAGGTAAGGGCTTTGCTGCATGGCCCATCACCAAGGAAAAGCTGCCTGAGCATTTCTCAGAGATCTGGCAGACCAAGTTCATGTTCAAGGAGAGGTCAGACTAGGTACATCCTCTAAGATTAGTCTGAGATTCTTTAACCCTGGTTTGAACTTTGACCTCAGGCTCCCTAGAATCAGAAAGGGACTGCTTCACATGGGAAAAAAGAAGCAAACCAAAACCCCCAGCACCCAGGCACATGATGCAAAAAGCTTTTACAGGAAAGCAGGCGTCAGGAGGACCATCTCAGACACAAAAGATCTGCATTTTGGCCTTTCCAGTCATTGATAAATGCTCCCAATCCTGAACACTAGGAAGGGAATGAATACAGTTCCTTTGATGGTAGATTCATAGATCTAGAGGAAGTGTCCTTACCTAGGGAGAGCAGGTTCTGGGCATTCTCCAGCATGACCTCCTTGTACAGCTCTTTCTGAGGACGGTCCAAGAGGCTCCACTCTTCTGGAGTGAAGTCCACAGCCACATCCTGGAATGTCACCAACCCCTAAGCCATAAAAAGTCATAGGATTAGAGCTGAAAGAGACTCTAGAATTAGTCTAGTCCAATGCTCATCAATGTACATGAGGAAATGGAAGCACTGAAGGAGGATTTACCCAAAGGTCAGAACCTTATGAGTGTCAGTGCCAACACTTAGAACCACAGTCATGAAAAGCCCAATGGAAGGTGAAGAAAAGCTTTTCATATTTGCAGCTGGAATAAAGTTGAGAAATGTACTGCTAAGAATTGTTTCTCCCTATGGAAACAGAGAAGTTATTTGATCTGTCAGAGATACATGGAGATCTCTGGAGGACAAAGAGAGAAGAAGGGAAATTTCTACGTCATCAGAACAGATATAAATCATATGTCATTAAGAAAATCCCATGTCGATACCAGCAGGTACATGTGTGTATATATACACACACACTTAGGGACAGGGGGAAGATGGGAGGTGGAGGTTGGGGTCGGGGGTTCCCTGTGATTACTGAGAAGAGCATAAAGAAAAAGAAAAGATCCAGTTTAATTCCTGGGTGGTTAAAATAAAGTCTTATCCAGATGAAAACATAAAAAGGATTCTTAAGAGATTTTAATCACATTGAGGACTAAACTGAGCACTATGGGAGTATTTCCAGTAAAGGAAAAAAGATCCATCGTTGCTATACTGAGGGCTTGAGGTAGCTCTGGGTATGTGTCATGTCTAAAACATCTCATGCCTTTGCTTTATGGTTGCTTTCATTTGTGAACGGCACATATTCATTATTTGTGATTATTCAGGTATAAAGAAATAAGTAACCGGAAAGGAGTTTATTATAAAGGTAATACTTTTTTAACCAAGGTTTGGATTTGAGCTAATTCATGAGAAAGACATGAGAAATAAAGGGTCAATGCAGACACCTAGAACTCTGGAATTTGGGAGAACAAGAGTCAAGAGGAGTAGACTGTTGAACAACAACACAGATGACCACTGGACCAGATCTGAAAATCTGCTGATACATGGCACAGCTCATTCGTTTGTTCAACCTCTTAAATGTAGAGCATCTGTTTGGCCAATGTGCCAGGAATCTCATGGTCCCCCTCTCACTTGCTTCCACTTTCATTATGTAGTGACATGACTCACCTTCTATTATTTTGGCTCATTCTCTATCATGCAGTTAAAATTCTTTCTACCTTTTCATCACTGTGATTTTTTCCTTCAAATAACAGATCAAGGCTTTATTGGGAATCCACATTTCAGTTTTAATTTCCTTTACTTCTACCATTTATCTGCTGAACAGTTATGGAATTTATCCATCTTCTCCCTCTTTTGGAGATTCCCAAGAATTTGTCTGTGTCTCCTTTTTACTGGAGTCCCTTCAGTCCCTGCTCTCCCCTTCACAGCATTTACTCACAGTGAGGGCTCTCAATGGAGGAAGACATGCTTTTATTGATTGATAATTGGGTATCTAACTCACTGTCAACAGAACCTTCCAAGCTTTTTTCCCTTTTATTCTGACCTCCTTCCTTCTCCATCCTCCCACATCCGTCCTTTACCACTGAGGGGTGGGGTCATGAACTTTCACTTAAGGAGAGAGTCCAGCTGGCCCATTCCATGTCTGACATGCCTGCACCACTTTGGGACTTGATCTGACTGGCTTCTTCACCGTGCCCAGGGTCTGGGACCCATCCATGAGATGTTTTAGCTTCCTTTTACATGTTGGCTTCCCTCACCAGAGTATAAGCTCCTTGAGGGCAGGGACTGCCTTTACTTGGGATATTTCATGTCCCAGCCCTGAGTACTGGGCATGGCACACAGTATTCCCCACCCAATCACCCATTTCAGCACCTCACCCCTGACTGTCCTTCCACAACCAAAGCCATTCAAGCTGAGCTAGCTATGCTCCCAGCCTCCTTTCAGACATCTCCAACATGATATCCAGTATCCTAAACTTACACTGTCCACAAGAGAACTTCTTGCCTTCTCTACCTGTCAAAGGCAGCCTCATGCTCCACCAACCTATGCCTCATTCTCAACCCCTACTTCTCTCCCCTCTTATCCAACCTGCTGTCAAAGTCTGTGAATTGTACCTTGTAACATCTGTCAGACACACTCCCTTATCTCCCATGATACTGCAGTTGCCCAGGTATGGGCTCTCATTGTCTCACCCTTGGCCAGTTGCTGAGGCCTGCTGCTGGGTGAGCTGGCCTCAAGACTCTCCCCACTTCAATGCCTCCTTCATTTGGTCCACAAAGGAATTTTCCTTAACAACAGGTCTGATCCCTTACTCAATAAACTCCAGCTTCCTGGACTCCCCCCACCTCCAGGATCAAGTACAAATTCTGCATTCAAAGCCCTTCATGACCGAGACATCACCAGTTACTCCAGTCTTCTTACACCTCATTTCCTGCCACCTCCTCACTCACAGAATGACACTGGCCTCCTTGCTACTCCACAAGAAGACAATGCATCTCTCATTTCAGAGCATTTTCCCTGGAGTTAGGAAGAACTGTGTTCAGATGCTGCCTCAGACACTGAGCTAGTGTAGATCCTTCCCTCTCAGAGCACCTCTCATCCATACCGCAGAGAGATTGTTTGGACAAAGCTGCTGACCTGTCATCTTCTCCATTAGACTGGGAGCTCCTTGAGGCCAGGGACTGGTTTTTTCTTCCTTTGTACACAGAGTAGGTGAGCCCAGTGTCCCTATCCTTTCTAAATGCTTGTGGACTTCACCTAAGAATTGGTAAATGGAAAGGATTCAGAGACCTGGGAAAGTGTGTGTGAGCCAAGGCAGGAAGATAGGAGCTGCAGCAGGAGGACAATTTCTCCTCTGCTGACAGCCCTGCAAAGGACCAGTGCTGGGGAAACTTTCAGGGTTAAGGGATTCCCTGGAGCTTCAGTGGCTACAAGGGAGAGGTAGGTTAAAAGAAACAAAAGAAGGGAGAGATATAGTGTGTGTCTGTGTGTGTGTGTGTGTGTGTGTGTGTGTGTGTGCGCATGCATGCATGCATGAGTGCATGTGTGAGAGAGAGAGAGAGCATGTTAGGCATGTAAAAAACAGAGCAAAGGTATGGTGTCTAAGAAATAGAAACTCATGAGTGAAGTGGATGTCCCTAAGGTGACTCAGTTGTAATAAAGATGAATTTAAAAGGCAGCTACAAGGGTGAGGAGGTTAGTGCTGGAGATCCTAAAGTGCCAATAAATCATTTTACAACACAGAAGGAGAGAGCAGGGCAGTGTGGTTACCACTGTTTTCAATTTCTTGCCTATTTTTGTAAAGAAACGATCCATAGGGAGACAATCCTCTGCATCTGGAAATGGCCTCTTTGTTGGTCAAGTCTGAGGACAGAGTACACTCACCTGGGCTGTGGGTCTGCAGCTCTCAGGGGCCATTCCCTCAGGCTCCAGGTGCCCACCTTGGGCCAGGTCTTGGTGCTATGCAGGTTGAGCTGGGGAGGGAGGATCCCAGAGGAGCACAGGTCCTTCCCTTCTCTTCCTGGGCAGCAGGTGGGCTGACAGGGATTTACAGAGGGTGAAGTCCTACAGGAATTACAAAGACCCTGACCTTGCCATCAAGGGAGAGGCCCCAACCCATGGGGGGGAGGAGATAGGCAGCAAGGAGATTCAGGTTAGGAAATGAAGGTCTAAACAGGAAGACTATTCCCTTCCCCCATTCTCTTACAAAGACCAGGAGGCAGGAGGAGCTTTGGGATCCCAGGTGGGATGAGACCAGTCAGAGCCTCCATGGCTCCTGAGCCAGAGCTCTCCCTCCAACTGGTCCTCTGCCCTCCCTACCTCCCCTCTCCCCAACAAACACATAACAGAATCTAAATTCTCCCTCATTACACCTGCTTGACCCTGATAACCACTTTACTCATTCATCCATATTCTCCAGGGGTCATATCTTGGCTTTCTTTATGCTTGTTCAGCACCAGGCCCCCTCCCCCATACCCAAACCCTTTTCCCCTTCCTCTTGATCTAGGAGGGAGGGTAGATAGAGAAGGTTGAAGACAGGGAGGTCTCTGGGATGGAGATGCTAGGAGTGACCAGGTCAAGCTGAGCAGGGAGACATAATCCTGACTGGAATTCAGTTGTCTGGCAGGGGGACTGAGGGCTCAGAAGAATGTGGGAGAAGGGCAGGAGGCCAAGGTAAGAAAGGCTCTGGGAGGCAGAACAGGGTAACAAAGGAAGGGGGGAAGAAGAGGGGATACCTGAGTGACAGAAAGTTCCCAGGAGGGCAGCTGAGCCTGAGCAGACAAAGTAACTGTGTCCTGGGTCTCCCTATGAACCAAGAGTGGGGGATGCAACTCCTGGGACCCTCTTTGGAGCTTAGCCTTGGAGGCTGCTTATCTGAGTCCCTGGAGGGAAACTGGAGACAGGGAAGGAAAGACCTGGGATCTGAGAGGGAGGCAGCAGGAGAGCCGCAGGTCCAGGTAAGAGAGGCGTGGCATAAGCTTTGGTGTCTGGGTCTTAGGTAGGCCCTGGGGGCAAGGAGGCAGGACTCCTGGGTCCTTAAAGGGAGCTAGGGCTGCTGGTGGGACAATGGAATCTCTGAACAGGAGCTGGGGGTAGGGGACAGGACACTGGGGTCCTGAGAGGGCAGCTGAAGGAGGACTTCCTGGGTCCCTATGGGGGAAGTCTAAAGATTGGCAAGTGTGATTCAATGGTAAACCTGGGGAAGGTATCCCAGGACATTTGGGATGAGATGGGAACCCTGGAAGAGAGGCAGGGCCTGGGATCCTGCCAGGGAGCCAGCAATGGAGAAAGGAGGGCTCCTGGCAGCCCTGGAGGACACTAAGCATGAGGTCACAAGGGAAGGAAAGGGCAGCCAGGAGGAGCTGAGAGCTGTATGGCTCCCTGACTCAGACCTACCTGGGAGCTCCAGGCACAGAGCTGGCTTCTGGGAGGAACAGGAAGCTCAGATCCAAAGGAAGTAGGAAGCATAATCACAGTTCCAAAGAAAGAAAGCAGCTAGATCTCAGCTCCATGGGCTTCCTCTTCCAGCCAGAACACTCTGGGCAGGTCCTCCCAGTCCCAGAGCTCAGCTCGGCCCAGTCCTGCTAAAATGCCAAGATGTTCTCTTTCCTCCAATGGCTCCCCAGACCCTGCCTGCCTCTGTTCCCCAAGCCCTGCGCTTCATCACAGGGAATGTCTTAGCCACTAGAATAACTCCTTTCCCCTCTAGACCCCTCCCAGGCCTCCACACTCCACCCCAGGGCTCAATTCCACCTGCCCTCCCCCCCCCCACACCCCAACTGGTCATCTCATAGAGTCCCCCTCCCACAACCTCTCTTCCCCTCTCCTTCCCCTGCTCTGGGACTCAGACCCTCCTCCTTCTGAGCAGAATCTCCTGGTCTTCTTCCAGCTTTAGTCCCACATGCACCTTCTTCCAAACTAGGACACCCAGACCCTCCCTCCCTCCTGTCTCTCCCAACCATTCCCTCCCCCACCAGGCAGGTGTCCCTGTCCTCCCTGCTGTTCGACCCCAACTTGTCTATCCCAATTTAATCCTCTCTTACAGTCCTGAAACATTTGAATTTGGAGGCCTTTCTCTCTATCTTGTTATTCTTTCCTAAGGGAAATTCTCTCATTGAAAGGCAGTGAGAGCTGGGAGAGCTGAGGGCAGGAAGCAGGACCCCCAGGTCCCAGGGCAGCAATTACAGGTGCCTCTTCATGTGATCAGAGAGACATTTTAAAGCCGGAAAAGAAAATCATCATTTAAGTTTTATTCACAACTTATTAAAGCCATTTTACATGAAAATGCCTTAATCTAATTTTGAGATTTTACAGACAATTATTAAAACACAGTCAAAGCCTGTATATCCTAGGTAAAAGAAAAATAATAATTTCACAAAACCTTCATTCCATATCTCTATATTCATTGGACCCTAAGGAACTTTATAGTCTTATGCTTTATTAGTTTTTGGATGAAAAGAAAATACAAGTATATATCACTCAGGAACTTGATGTTTGTTGACCTTGTATCACTCATCCCAAGAGAAGCGCTGGAGAGCCAAGGTCATATGTCCAATTCTCAGGGAAAACAGTAAGAAAAGGAGCTATTCTTTTCTCAAAGTGAAGTTTACTTTTTCATTAAAGCTTGAAACTAAAATTTTTACCTAGAATTTAAAACTTGTACATTTTTATCCTGGGCCTCCTGCTCCACCCTCACCATCTTTGAGGGCAGATTTGGAGGGATGCATGTCCATATTTGTGTATCTTATCAGATCATCTAGAAAAGGAGTGAGATTGTTCAGATCTGATGCTACACATAATGACATATATTTTAACAAGGTGCCAGATGGTAAGCCTACTGACTCATCTTCCTAGTTGCTTAGTTGAGAAATTGAAAGAAATGGTGACCACCCATTCAGAATAGTAAAATCAAAACAATAAGGTCTTACACATTACAGCAACTCAGAGATATTCAAGTATTGCAACAAGAAGACTCACTATTTAAAAAAATACCTTTACAATTCACCTTCCCTGGTTTTAGAAGTTGGTTATGAAAGGAAAAGGGAGGGACACGGTGGTAACAACGTTAAGATTCCAAGGGCATAGAGTAACCTTCTTCAGCTCTGGTCAATTCCAGGAAAGTCAGTTAACTTTTTGGAACAGCCAATCATGTCGCCAAGTTCCACATTATTCACAGGGTATCACTGCTGAACTAAGGATTAATGAGGTGGGAAATATTCCCATTCACAAAGGAAATATCAAAATGGGAAAACTGAGTCAAAAGGCTTCTTCTATTACCTCTGTAAGGCTGTCTTCTCAATCTTCTCAGGTGTAGCCAGCAAACTGTAGCAATTCTCAGATCACACTCCTTTCCAGCAGCTCATGGCATTTTCCTTCAATGGGAGTTTACTGGTGTAATGGTAATTCAGACAATTATACCAGAATTCAGAACTCAGAACAATACCAAATTTTGTCTACCTATCCACAAACATGTAGATAGACAGATAGATAGATGATAGATAGAGATATATGTATAGTCATGAGAGATATTTCCTCAACTAGTCAGTTTTACTAATCAGCTAAGGGCAAGGTATAGTTATGATTTTTTTTTCCATTTTTTTGCAGTAATACTCAATGAGAAAACATTACTCTTGAGCTCTTAATAAGTACATTCAAGGTCTTGCCTTGCTCTTTGTTTGTAGTTTACATCCAGCTTGGAGCAAATATCAATCAGAAGAAGTGGAAAAAAATAACCACATTCTATAATTATACACAAGCCATGAAAACATGATTCTTCCCTCAAAACCAAGAAGATCATAGGCCATTGAAAGTCTTCAGATCACAGGTATGCGTAGCTTAAGGCTTTGCATTATATTGTAAATGTGTTTTTGTTTAATGGGAAGATCTTTCCCATCAATTAACAGGCCCATGAGACCTGCTTGAGTCACATGGAAGCCTGAGTTACATGATTCTGTGGTGGGAGGAGCTTGCCAAATGGGTGGAACAGGAAGGGGTAGAGTGAGAAGGGTAGAATGGAGGTTCAAAGAAGTTGGTCAGAGCAGTTAGATACTGTGGGAGAGAGTGGCAGCAGGCAGTGAGCTGTGAGTGTTCATTTGTGGGAAGGTCCTAGCAGGGGGAAGGCTTAGGGATGGTGTGCCCTCTGCATTGTTACTGTGTATAGATTGTTGCTATGATGGATTTGGCTTTCTGGTGGTGGGATTCGGTGTTATGGTATTTTGAATGCTTTGGTTCTGCCTTCCATGTGGAGAGTCTGCTATATTTCGCAATTCAGAATTATGCCAGCATATTCAAAGCCACCATAGCCACTGTGGGTGTCACCTTGGCAATATATGCATATTAACCCATAAAGCAAAAATCTGGGGAATGTTGGAACTAAGGTAGCTCAAAGGTATATGTTCAATATATATTACGCCAGTTTTATAATTTTCATAATTAGTAGCCAGAGAAATCATCATCAAAGACACTTCTTTACTCTTAACAAATTTCTTAGCCACTTCCAGCCCAATCCCCTCCATCTCTGCCAGAAATGGTTTCTATATGTAAAGACGGTGGCAAGGCCTTCAGCCAGGACTCGCAGCTCATTAGACATCAGAAAATTCACACTGGAATGAAACTTTATGGATGTAATGAATGTAATAAAGTCTTTAGATAAGAGTCATCCCTCACTGGCCATCAGAGAAGTCACATCAGACTGAACTCTTATCACTGCAATAAATGAAGGCATTCCAATCGAGCACAGAGCTTGTGGTTGTACAGTATGTCTCACTCTTTGTGTTCCCATTTAGAGTTTTCTAGGCAAAGAAACTGGAGTGGTCTGTCTTTTCCTTCTCCAGATCATTCCACCCATGAGGAAACTGAGGCAAATATGGTCACAGAGCTAGTAAGTGTTGAGGCTGGATTGGAACTCAGGTCCCCCTGACTCTAGGGCTGGTTCTCTATCCACTGTGTTACCTAACTATCCCACAGAGGTTGTTAAACAACATAAAATTCATCCTGGAGACAAGCCCTACATGGACTCAGTGGGGGTAGGTCTTTAGCCAGACAGCAAGTCTTATTTACATCAGAGGACTTACATTCATGAATGGGCTTATTGGGCACATGCCTTCTGCGGGAAGGAGGAGGTCACTGGACATTAGAATATTCCTACTGGCCAGCAATGACTACGGGAAGGCCTTCATCTAGAGCTCATACTTGAAACCTTGCTGGAGATAACACATATGGATCCATTCAATGAGGGAAGGCTGCAGCACAGACTTTATCAGATATCTGGAATTTCATACTGGGGATCAAACCCTATAAATGGAATCACTTATTTTCTGACATCGTAATGGTTGTCATTACTCTTTAATAATATAACTATAATAATACAAATTTCTCAAAACATTGTTTCTCTTCTTTTGAAGATTTTAAAAGTCCTTGAAAATATTCCTTTGATTTATTGCTTTGATTTATTGTTTTACTAATCAGCTAAGGGCAAGGTATAGTTAGGATTTTTTTTTCATTTTTTTGCAGTAATACTCAATGAGAAAACATTACTCTTGAGCTCTTAATAAGTACATTCAAGGTCTTGCCTTGCTCTTTGTTTGTAGTTTACATCCAGCTTGGAGCAAATATCAATCAGTAGAAGTGGAAAAAAATAACCACATTCTATAATTATACACAAGCCTTGAAAACATGATTGTTCCCTCAAAACCAAGAAGATCATAGGCCATTGAAAGTCTTCAGATCACAGGTACGCATAGCTTAAGGCTTTGCATTATATTGTAAATGTGTTTTTGTTTAATGGGAAGATTATTGCAGGGCACTGCAGGCTTGGTACTAAGAGGTCATTCTAGTTTGGCAAGTTTCATGCTCTCCACAGCCAAAACTTCATCATGAATTAAGCAAAGAGCTTTTTCCACATCATCCTCATTATTAGAAGTGAGTCCATATTGCACAAATGATTTGACATATTTTCTCTTTCTTGTCAATTTAGATGGACTATATGTAGCTTAGTAATGAAGACTCTGCCACTGTCAATAGTATTTTTATTTCTCTCTAAATTTAGGCCCTTATTCATAACTGAAAAATATTTTTGTGCTAAAATATAAGTAAATATTACTAATAATTTCTGAAACATATAGAAGCTTTAGTTTATGAATTACATTTTTGTACTCAGTTTAAAAAATTGATGTTCACACTTATATAGACATACAGTGATGATAGCTGAAAAATATTGTTAAAGGGCTTTTCCCTTTACTTGCTGCAGTTAAACATTTGTTTCAGTAAAAGAAGGAGATTAAGGCAATTTTTAAAATCAAATATAACAGAATACAATCCAAAGATACACTAATTTGATACTTACATGCTTAGGAATAATGGTAGGAAAATAATAAGTCTTTATTTTCTATAATTAATCTATTAAGCCTATGTAAGAGCAAAAAACATTGTACGTACAGTAAAAACACTCAATGCCTAACATATGACAGTCTCAAGTCTGAGCCCAGGTGTTTCTGGCTGCGTTTGTTGGCGCTGCATGGCATGCGCAGTACAAAGTGCACATATTGTGTGTTCGGAACCAAGGCTGCCGGGAAACGTGAATGACATAACAAGGCAGGGAATGCCATACCTCAAACTCACCGTGCATGTGACTTTGACTTCAGTTAGCTCACTGCGCATTCAGAAACCGTCTACTGTTGCCAAATGTTGCACAACCCCCATGTTCAGCTACACCCCGCCCCAGTCAGGACTCAGAGTTCAAGAAGTGCTGCTGTAGACCAAGGTCTCACATTGTAAGACCAAGATCAGCTCTGACTCCATGCCTTAGACTGAAAGGTTCACCTCAAACAGATGACAGGAACCATGAAGAAGAGACGTTGTGAACGATGGGGAAGCTAAGAGCTCATCAGCCAACAAAAAGAGAGACCATCTTGATCATACAAAAGTACCGATGCATCTGAAATTGAAAGGGAATCCACCGCGGAAAAGATTTCCAGGAAGTGTCTCTGATAAAAACCTCATACGAAAGGCACATGAAACACAGACGCGACTTTATTCCAATGACCCAGTCTCCCTTATTTTTCCTTAATTCTTATTTTGAGTTCCATGTTCTCTCCCTCCTTTCACCATCCCCCACCCATGGAGAAGGCAAGAAATACTTGCGCTATTATCATGCAAAGCCATGGGAAACACATGACAGGCTGCGTGGAGAAAACCATGGAGAACCCCTCCCTTGTCTGGCTAGGGGCGATCATCCCGCAGACGTCATTCACCCCGCACAGCCCGGCCCCGTCCTTCGCGGCGGCGCCAGCGCACGCGAGTCTTCCCAGGGCCACCCTCCTGCCCGCGCACGCGCACGGACGGGCATTCTAGGCCAGGCCTAGAGCTGGCAGGGGGTCCCCGGCCCCGCCCTGGCTAAGCCCCGGCCCGGATCGTCCCGCGCTGCGGCAGGGCGGCCCCTCGCACTCACCTCTGCCGGGGCCTCCCAGCACGTGCGCAGGCCACCCCCTGGGGGTGACGTCACCCGAAGCCCGGGAAGACTTCTCCCAGTCCCGGCGGCCCTGAAGGAGGCCGCGGCAGAGCGGCAGGGCCGGGTCACTCATCACACACCAAGGTTACACCCGGCATTCTAGACCGTGGTCGTCTGGACTTCCTCCCTAGTCTTCGCTCCTGGGCATGCGCGGTTCGGGACTACATTTCCCAGAAGGCGTCCACACCGGTTCCACTTCCGCTTCCTCTGTCTCTCCCTCCCCCGCTGCCTTTTTTTAAATTTAAACCAGTTCCGAGCCAATCAGCTGCGAGATCCTGGAGCCTTGACGCCCCCACCTCCCTCTCCCCGGGACGGGGAATCTTGAGCCCCTTTTTCAGGCCCTGAGACCCGGGCCCCGAGGCCTCTCCAGGACCCAGGAGCGCCCCCATCTCCTCCCCCCAGAGGACACGCCCTGCCTCTCCCCGCCCCCACCTCCGGACCCGGGCAGTGCTGCCCCCTCCAGAACGTGCGCCCCCACATGGTGCCTCCCCTCCCCTTCCCCCTGGCCCTGACGCAGCCCCCCAAAGCTGCTGGTTCTGCGTCCTCCCCCCATTCTCTTCCATCCCCTCCAGCCCCTGCTGCGAAACTTGAACATTCCCCTTCCCCGGGGGTCTCCACCGACCCCCACCCCCAGCATCTGGGGCTTCTGTCCCCCAGCCTTCCCGTCAGTTTGGAGCAGGCAGGGGTGGGGAGGGGATGAAAAGGGAGGAGTAGTCCCCCCACCCCCACCCCCACCCCCGGGAGCCTTCCCCCAGTTTGGGGCTTTTGGACCTGCCTTATCTGCTCTGACCCCCCAGCTGCTCATGTGCTCCGGCTGTAGGCAGCCAGAAGTCTGCAAAGGTGCGTGAAGTGCCTACTATGTGCATCTGCAAAAGTGAGTGAAGTGCGTGCTGTATGCCTCCACAAAGGTGCGTGAAGTGCCTGCTGTATACATCTGCAAAGGTGCGTGA
This sequence comes from Notamacropus eugenii, assembly GCF_028372415.1. NCBI lineage: Eukaryota > Metazoa > Chordata > Mammalia > Diprotodontia > Macropodidae > Notamacropus > Notamacropus eugenii. The sequence goes on along the minus strand of NC_092876.1, from coordinate 5,504,114 downwards.
AGTGCCTGCTGTATGCATCTGCAAAAGCACATGAAGCACCTACTGTGTGCATCCCCAAAAGCAGGTGAAGTGCCTGCTGTGTGTGTACACAAAATCGAGTAAAGTGCCTGCTGTGTGTACCTGCAAAGGTGCGTGAATTGCCTACTGTGTGCATGCGCAAAGGTGCCTGAAGTTCCTGCTGTGTGCATCAGCAAAGGTGCATGAAGTACCTGCTGTGTGCATCCTCAAAAGTGAGTGAAGTGCCTACTGTGTGCATCTGCAAAAAAACCGTGTGAAGTGCCTACTGTGTGTATCTGCAAAAGTGAGTGGAGTGCCTACTGTGTGCTGGTGCTGGGCTAAGTTATGGTGATGCCAAAAAGGCTAAAACATTACCTGGATTCAGGAGCTGCCATTCTAAAGAAGGACATCTAATGGAAATGGGCTGTGTGTGTCTAGACAGGGCAGGAGCTTATCTGGGCGGTGGGCATCAATAGCTGGGGTGACAGAGAAGGACCTTCAGGAGGGGAGGCTAAACTGAGTCCTACAGGGATTGGAAGGGTGGCAGGGAGGGGACAAAACATTCTTGGGGCTCTTCCAGGTCACTGAGGGCTCATCATTGCCAGGTCCTCAGTCTTCTTTCCCTCTCTGCAGCCTGTGACTGACTGTCCATCCCTCTCCTCTCTCCCCCATCTTCTCCCTCTCCAGGTCCTCTGCCCAATCTTCACCCAGTAGTGATCATCTCTTTGTGTGACAATTCTCAGACCTCCTTATCTAGCTCTTCTCCCCTTCCTCCCCCCCCCCCCCACCTCCCGTTTGGTGCCTCTTGGGCATCTCCAATGTATGTCCTGTAGCCATCTCAAACTCAACATGTCCAAGACTGAACTCATCATTTTTAGCCCCAACCCTCCCCCATTCTGAACACCGCCCCCCCCCCCCAGTCCCCAATGCTTATAACCTAGGTGCCCTGCTTATCTCCTCACTCATTTATCTTTGGCTTTTTCCTGCCCCCAATATTCAAGCTGTTGTCCCAGCCTGTTGACTCCACCTCAGCAGCATCTCTCTAATATCCCCTTCTCTCCTCTGACTCAGTCCCCATCCTGGAGCACACCCTCATCACCTCACATCTGGGCCATAGCAATAGCTGCTGGGAGATCTGTCTGCCTCTAGTTTCTTCCCAGTCCAACCCATCCTCAATCAAGCTGCTAAAATGATCTTCCTAAAACAAAGATCTAACAATGTCACCCCCAACTCAACAAACTGGGCTGGGAGCAGATACAAAATCTCTTTGGCATAGCCCCATGCACCTTTCCAGTCCTATTGTACTTTACACCACCCCATAATGTAGTTTTGGATCCAGTGACACTGGGCTCCTGGCTGTTTCTCACACAATATCCTCCATTTCCCACCTCCGGACATTCCCTCTGTCAGTGCCCCTTGCCTGACTGTCATCGGCCCCCATGTCATCCCCCTGCCTGGCTCTGCTCTTCAGCCTCGCACCTCCTGTCTTCCTTCACATCTCACTTTCCCCAGGAAGCCCTTCTCTATCCCCCTTAATTCTAGGGCATTTCTTCTGTTGGTTTTCCTCAATTATAGCAAATGTTACATCAGAAATGAACAATAAAATCATTATATCCAAGAGAGAGGATGCCTTCAACATTGGCAAAAATGAAAAAGAGGAAACTACCGATATTTTATTTTTTATTTTAAAACATACAACCATGAAATAAAATGAGCCCATTCTATTATATTTATTATTAAATATAATACATTTCTTACATTTTAACATATATACATACATATATATAATCAGAAAAGAAGATTGCATGTGAAATTATTTCTAGTTTTTATGACTTGATTTTCCTTTTGCGATAATAAAATTTAATGTTACAAAACTGCCCCAATTCCGTCTGGCCTTCCTGCTATTCTCTTGTGTGAGTAATACAAATATCCAACAATTTCTTTCTTGTTCTCCTTTAGAGGGGAAGAGGAGGGAAGGGCAGTCCTATTATTAGTGTCCCTCAAAATGCCAGATTTTGTCAAATTTACTTTTTGAATTAACATTCATTTTCTCCCTTTCTGAACTCATCTTCCCTCAGTGAAAAGGAAAACTCACATGCAACTTTTCCCCCCACTTAATAGGATTTTTTTCCAATTACATGGAAAGACAGTTTTCAATAATTACTCTTTTTAGATATTGAGTTCCAATTTTTTTCTCCTTCTTACTCTCTCTCCCTTCTTCCTCCCCCAGAGGGCATGCAATATGATATAGGATATATATGTATGCATATATGTGTATATGCATAAATATATAGTCATATTAAACACATTTCCACGTTACTTATGTGGTGAAAGAAGAATCAGAACAAAAGGGAAAAGCCATGAGAAAGAAAGAAAAAAATTTAATAGGTGAAAATACTATACTTTGCTCTCCATTCAGATGTGGATAGTATTTTCCATCATGAGTCTTTTGGAATTGTCTTAGTTAATTTCATTGGTGAGAAGAGCTGAGTGTATCAAAGTTGATTGTTGCACAATGTTGCTGTTACTGTTACAATGTTGCTGTTACTGTGTACAATGTTTCCCTGGTTCTGCTCACTTGACTCAGCATCCGTTCACGTAAGTCTTTCCAGGGCTTTCTGAAGTTGGCCTGCACATCATTTCTTATGGAACAATCATATTCCATTACGTTCATATACCACTACTTGTTCAGCCAGTCCCTAATTGATGGGCATTCCCTCAGTTTCAATTTTTTGCAGCCACAAAAAGAGCTGCTATAGATATGTTTGTATATATGGGTCTTTTTCCCCTTTTACTGATCTCTTTGGAATACAGACCTAATAGTGGTATTACTGGATCAAAGGGTATGCACGGTTTTATAGCCCTTTGGGCATAGTTCCAAATTGCTCTTCAGAATGGTTGGATCAGTTCACAACTCCACAAATAATACATTAGTGTCCCAATCTTCCCACAACTTCTCCAACACTCACCATTTTCCTTTTCTGTCATGTTATCCAATCTGATAGGTGCAAGGTGGTACCTGAGAGTTGTTTTAATTTGCATTTCTCTAATCAGTAGCGATTTAGAGCATTTTTTCACATGACAATAGATAACTTTAATTTTTTCAGCTGAAAACTGCCTGTTTCTATCCTTTGACCATTTATCAGTTGGGTAATGATGTGTATTCTTATAAATTTTAGTCAGTTCTTTATATATTTTAGAAATGAGGCCTTTATCAGAAACACAGCTCATAAAAATTGTTTCTCAGCTTTCTGCTTCCCCTCTAATCATGATTGCATTGGCTTTTGGCAGACCTTTTTAATTTAATATCATCAAAATTATCCATTTTCATTTCACAATGTTCTGTCTCTTTTTGGTCATAAATCCTTCCCTTCTCTATAGATCTTACAGGTAAACTATGCCTTGCTCATGTAATTTGCTTATGGTATCATCCTTTCTGTCTAAATCCTATACCCATTTTGACCTTACCCTTGGTATACACTGTAAGATGTTGGTCTCTGCCTAATTTCTGCCATACCATTTTCCAGTTTTCCCAGCAGTTTTTATCAAATAGTGAGTTTTTATCCCAGGAGGTGGAGTCTTTGGGTTTATCAAACAGGAGGGTACTATAGTCATTGACTACTGTGTCTTGTATACTGTAGTGGCAGAGTTAAAGATCTTCCCCATCCACTAATAGGCCTCACCTGAAGCCCAGTAAGGGAAGCTTTTGTTAATTTTGATGAAGCAATGGGTCAGGAGGGTCATGATGCCTTCTAGTTTTGAAAATTGTATATATACTCTGAGATGAGGTTTTACCTTGGGGCTTACCCTTTGGAAGAAAGTTCAGGTGCCAGATGAGACTCCCAGCTTTGAAAACACGTATGTTAAGGTGTCTCTGTCGGGTGACTACATATGTCTGTCATGGTAAGACAGCTGGATCTGTCTGTTGATCCGTGATGTATGTGTTGTTTATGGTCAGACAGTTAGAAGCCCTGTTGGTCTTTATTTCTCCACTTATATTTTCTCTGTTGGTGCATGTAATTAAAGTAGATTGTTGACCACTCAAAAGTTGCTTAACTTTGAGAAAAGCAGATCTAAGAACCTGTATAGCAGGGCCTCCTGTGTATGCCAGGGTCCTTACTGCTATACATACCTAGCTTATTCCACTGATCCACCACTCTATTTCTTAGCCGGTACCAAGTAATTTTGATGATTGCCACTTTATAATAAAATTTAAGATCTGGTATTGTTAAGCCACCTTTCTTTGCATTGTTTTCCATTAATTCCCTTGAATATTCTTGACCATTTGTTCTTCCAGATGAATTTTGTTATGACTTTTTCTAGCTCTTTAAAATATTTTGGTTATTGTCCTTAGTATGACACTGAATAAGTAAATCATTTTAGGTAGAGTTGTCATTTTAATTATATTAGCTCAGCCTACCCATGATCAGCTGAAATTTTTCCAGTTGTTTACATCTGACTTTACTTGTGTGAAAAGTGTTTTGTAATTATGTTCTTATAGTTCTTGAATTTATTTTAGCAGATAGACTGCCAAATATTTTATATTGTATACGCTTTCAACTGAAATTTCTCTTTCTGTCTCTTGCTATTGGGCTTTGTTAGTAATATATAGAAATGTGGATGATTTATGTGAGTTTATATTATATCCTGCAACTTTGAGAAATTTGTATATTATTTCAAAAATTTTTTTACTTGATTCTCTAGGATTCTCTAAGTATACTATCACATCATTGGCAAAGAGTGATAGCTTTGTTTTTGCTTTGCCTCTTCTAATCCCTTCAATTTATTTTTCTTCTCTTATTACTAAAGCTATTGTTTCTAGTATCCTACTGAATAACAAGGGTGATAATGGACGTCCTTGTTTTACCCCTGATCTTATTGGAAATGCTTCTAGCTTATCCCCATTACACATAATATTTACTGATGGTTTTAGGTATGTGTTACTATCATTTTAAGAAAGACTCTATTTATTCCTATGTTCTCCAGTGTGTTTAATAGGAATGGGTGTTGTATTCTGTCAGAAGTTTCTTCTGTATCTATTCAGATAATCACATGATTTCTGTAAGTTTTGTTGCTGATATGGTCAGTAATGCCGGTAGTTTTCTTATTACTGATCTAGCCCTGCGTTGCTGGTATAAATCCCACCCTGTCATAGTGTATTATGCTAGATAAATTTCTGTAAACTCTTTTCCAATATTTTATTTAAAATTTTTGCTTCTATATTCATTAGGGAAATTATTCTATACTTTTCTTTCTCCATTTTGACTCTTCCTGGTTTAGGTATTAGCACCACATTTGTATCATAAAAAGCATTTGGTAGAACTTTTTCTCTGCCTATTTTGCTAAATAATTCATATACTATTGGAATTAATTGTTCTTTAAATGTTTGATAGAATTCACTTGTAAATCCATCTGGCCTAGGAGATTTTTTCTTAGGGAGTTCACTGATGGCTAGTTCAATTTCTTTTTCTGAAATGGAGTTATTTAAGTGTTTTCTAGGTGAAGGATCAGCCTATTAAGGAGGACTCTAGCAAGAATCTTGCCAGCAGTAACTACGAGAGAGACCCCTCTGTGATCGTCACAGGACAGTCTATTCCCTTTACCTTTATAGAAATGGACAGTGGAGGCATCCTTGAACTCCTGGGGGCTAACCTCCTCTTGCCATATAACCTGGAATATTTGGGTCATCTTTTGTATGAGCAATGGTCCCCCTAACCTTGTAAATCTTAGCTGGAATAGAATCAGCACCAGGTGCTTTGCCACATGAAAGGAGCCTAATGGCCCTCAAAACCTCTTCTTCAGTTGGAAGTTCAGCTAAGAAGGGACTGACTTTAACCTGAGAAAAATGGTCAGTGGCCTCAGCATTGATTGATGATAGTCTGTTGAGAACACTATGGAAGTGTTCAGCCCATCTCTCTAGGATCATGTCCTTATCACTAATCAGTGTGACTCCATCAGCACTGAGTAGTTGTGATGCACCATAAGTTTTTGGTGCATAAATAGCTTTTAGGGAATCATAAAAGTGTTTTAGATTGTTACTCTCAGCATAAAACTGAATTTCATCTGCTTCTTCCTGAGCCAGGAATCCTGCATCTCTCTAAGCTTTGCTTGTACTTTATTTTTGATAGAGAGATGGCTCAGGAGGAGAAAGTGAGGCTGGTGACCTGCACAGCCCTCCCTCACTCAAAACCAAGTCAAGTGCTAGTCATGTCATCATTTCCCTGAGGTCATGGTCTTCGAAAACAAAGGATGAACACAGATAGATTTGAGTGCTTTATTTCCTCTTCTGTTAATTCGTACAGTTCATATTTTTATAAATATTCATCCATTTCATTAAGATTGTCAAATATGTTGACATTCAGTTGGCTAAAATAGCTCCTAATTATTGTTTTAATTTCCTCTCCATTGATGGTGAATCTACCCTTTTTGTATTTGATATTGGTCATTTGGTTTTCTTCTTTTTTTAAGTCAGATTAACCAATGGTTTACTTATTTGATTGGTTTCTTCATAAAATCAGCTCTTAGTTTTATTTATTAGTTCAATAGTTTTTTTAATTTCAATTTCATTAATCTTTCCTTTGGTTTTAAGAATTTCTAATTTGGTATTTAATTAGGGATTTTAATTTGTTCTTTTTTCTAGCTTTTTTAGCTGCATGCCCAATTCATTGATCTCTTTTTTCTCTATTTTATTCATGTAAGCATTTAGAGACATAAAACTTGCCCTAAGAACTGCTTTTGCTGCATCCCATAAATTTTGGTATGTTGTCTCCTTATTGTCATTCTCTTGGATGAAGTTATTTGTTTTTATTTGTCGTCTGAGCTACTCATTCTTTAGGATGAGATTACTTTGTTTCCAATTAATTTTTATTCTATCTTTATTACTTATTTATAATACTTATTACGTGTAGTTTTTATTGTATTTTATTGTATCATAATGTGAAAAGGATGCATTTAATATTTCTGTCTTTATGCATTGGATGGGGAAGTTTTTAATCCCCTAATACATGGTCAATTTTTGTATAGGTGCAATGTGTCACTGAGAAAAGTCATATTCCTTTCTTTTTTTTTTAATTAATTAATTTAACTTTTAACATTCCTTTTCACAAAATTGTGGGTTGCAAATTTTCTCCCCATTTGTCCCCCCCCCCCACAAAACACCGAACATTCTAATTGCCCCTATCACCAATCTGCCCTCTCTTCTATCATCCCTCCCTTCCCTTGTCCCCATCTTCTCTTTTGTCCTGTAGGGCCAGATAACTTTCTATACCCCTTTACCTGTATTTCTTATTTCCTAGTAGCAAGAACAGTACTCAACAGTTGTTCCTAAAACTTTGAGTTCCAACTTCTCTTCATCCCTCCCTCCCCACCCATTCCCTTTGGAAGGCAAGCAATTCAATACAGGCCATATCTGTGTAGTTTTGCAAATGACTTCCATAGTAGTCGTATTGTGTAAGACTAACTATATTTCCCTCCATCCTATCCTGCCCCCCATTGCTTCTATTCTCTCTTTTGATGCTGTCCCTCCCCAAGAGTGTTGACTTCAAACTGCTCCCTCCTCCCATTGCCCTCCCTTCCATCCTGCCCCCGACCCTGCTTATCCCCTTCTCCCCCACTTTCCTGTATTGTAAGATAGGTTTTCATACCAAAATGAGTGTGCATTTTATTCCTTCCTTTAGTGGAATGTGATGAGAGTAAACTTCATGTTTTTCTCTCACCTCCCTTCTTTTCCCCTCCACTAAAAAGTCTTTTGCTTGCCTCTTTTATGAGAAATAATTTGCCCCATTCCATTTCTCCCTTTCTCCTCCCAATATATTTCTCTCTCACCACTTAATTTCATTTTTTTAAGATATGATCCCATCCTCTTCAATTCACTCTGTGCTCTCTGTCTCTGTGTGTGTGTATGTGCGTGTGTGTGTGTGTGTGTATGTGTAATCCCACCCACTACCCAGATACTGAAAAGTTTCAAGAGTTACAAATATTGTCTTTCCATGTAGGAATGTAAACAGTTCAACTTTAGTAAGTCCCTTATGACTTCTCTTTGCTGTTTACCTTTCCATGCTTCTCTTCATTCTTGTGTTTGAAAGTCAAATTTTCTTTTCAGCTTTGGTCTTTTCATCAAGAATGCTTGAAAGTCCTCTATTTCATGGAAAGACCAATTTTTCCCCTGAAGTATTATACTCAGTTTTGGTGGGTGGGTGATTCTTGATTTTAGTCCCAGTTCCTTTGACTTCTGGAATATCATATTCCACGCCCTTTGATCCCTTAATGTAGAAGCTGCTAGATCTTGTGTTATCCTGATTGTATTTCCACAATACTTGAATTGTTTCTTTCTAGCTGCTTGCAATATTTTCTCCTTGACCAGGGAACTCTGGAATTTGGCCACAATGTTCCTAGGAGTTTCTCTTTTTGGTAATCGGCGGTAATCGGTGGATTCCTTGAATACTTATTTTGCCCTCTGGTTCTAGAATCTCAGGGCAGTTTTCCTTGATAATTTCATGAAAGATGATGTCTAGGCTCTTCTTTTGATCATGGCTTTGAGGTAGGCCCATAATTTTTAAATTGTCTCTCCTGGATCTATTTTCCAGGTCAGTTGTTTTTCCAATGAGATATTTCACATTATCTTCCATTTTTTCATTCTTTTGGTTTTGTTTTGTGATTTCTTGGTTTCTCATAAAGTCATGAGCCTCCATCTATTCCATTCTAATTTTGAAAGAACTATTTTCTTCAGTGAGCTTTTGGACCTCCTTTTCCCTTGGGCTAATTCTGCTTTTTAAAGCATTCTTCTCCTCATTGGCTTTTTGAACCTCTTTTGCCAGTTGAGTTAGGCTAGTTTTCAAGGTGTTATTTTCTTCAGCATTTTTTTGGGTCTCCTTTAGCAAGGTGTTGACCTGCTTTTCATGCTTTACTTGCATGTCTCTCATTTCTCTTCCCAGTTTTTCCTCCACCTCTCTTACTTGATTTTCAGAATCCTTTTTGAGCTCTTCCATGGGCCTATGGTATATTTATTTTGTATGTGTGGGATACAGAAGCCTTGACTTCTGTGTCTTTCCCTGATGGTAAGTATTGTTCTTCCTCATCAGAAAGGAAGGGAGGAATTATCTGTTCACCAAGAAAGTAACCTTCTATAGTCATTTTTTTTCCTTTTCTGGGCATTTTCCCAGCCAGTGACTTGACTTCTGAGTTTTCTTTCCATACCCACCACTCTTCCAGATCTGCCCAGCCAGTGCTTGAGGTCTGAGATTCAAATGCTGCTTCCCAGCCTCAGGGCTTTGGGTGGGGGCAGGGCTGCTATTCAGTGTGAGATTAATTTCAGGTGCTCAGGTGGGAGCAGGGCTGCCACACAGGGCTCAGTTCCCTCAGGAGGTTTATGCAGAGACCTTCAACAATGGATCTGAGCTCCTGCCTGCTTGGGGAGCCTCTGTCTGCCGCCACCCCTGCTGCTGCCTCCCGAGGGGGCCTGAGTTATGGGGACACCCCACTCCCCTCTCGACCAGCCAAAGAGACCCTCTCACCGACCCTTGTCACCTGTGGGTGGAGGGACCTGTGCTGCTGCTGGAGATTCTGTCCCTGAAGCCTGCTCGGATCTGCTCCTCTTGGTGCAGTGCAGCCAAGGCAGGGCTGGGCTCTGCTCCGGGTCCCATTCACGAGGGACCTTTTGCATCAGGTTTTCAGGTCTCTCTGGAACAGAAATCTCGTCCACTCCGTTGTTCTGTGGCTTCTGCTGCTCCAGAATTTGTTGGGAGTTCTTTTTTACAGATATTTTATGGGTTGTGGGTTTGGAGCTAGCATATGTGTGTCTTTCTACTCTGCTGCTATCTTGGCTCCTCCCATATTCCTTTCTATCTCCATTCAGTTTTCTCCAGAGGTCTACCATATCTAACTTTTCTAAAATTCTATTCCCTAACTTCTTGTTTATTTTGTGTTTTGATTTATGTAATTCTGAGAAAGGGAGGTTGAGGTGCCCCACTAATATAATTTTGCTCTCTATTTCTTACTGTAACTCCCTTAACTTTTCCTCTAAGAATTTGGATGCTATACTATTTGGTGCATGTGTGTTTAGTAATGATATCACTTTATTGTCTGTGGTAACTTTTAGTAGGATGTAGTTTTCTTCCTTATTGCATGTAATTAGATCTATTTTTGCATTTACTTTGTTTGAGATCAGGATTGTTACCCGTACTTTTTTTTAATATATTCTACTCCAGCCTTTTATCTTCACTCTGTGTGTATCCCTCTGCTTCAGATATGTTTCCTGTAAACAACATATTGCAGGATTATGGTTTTTAACCCACTCTGCTAGCTTGCTTCCATTTTATGGGAGAGTTCATCCCATTCACAGAATTATGATCAATATCTGTGTCTTTCTTTCCATCCTATCTCCCCCACTTATACTTTTCTTCTTTCTTCCTTCCTCTCCTCACTACAATTTTGCTTTTCACTATTGCCTCCCTCAATCTGCCCTCTCTTCTGTTAGCCCCCTCCCTTTTCTTTCCCTTTTACCTTACCACTTTTTCCCTCCTTTCTATCCACATCTTCCCTTTTCTTTCTGCTTTCCCCTACAAACTTCCTGTAATATGAATTAGATTTCTGTACCTGAGTATGTTATTCCCTCTTTGAGCCAAATCTGATGACAGTAAGGTTCTAACAATGCTCATCTCAAAGTGAGAGTTTTTTGAGGCCTGAGGTGATATGATTTCTTTTCTGGCAGTTGGGAAGGAGCCAGTAAAAAGGAAGAGACTGAAAATTAGTGAGAAAATAGAGATGATAGAGTAGGGCATATTACTGGAGGAGCAGGGCCTCCCCTCCTCCCTCCCCCTGTCATCAGAGACTGGGAGAAAGTAGGAAAAGAAGTTTTCTAATTTATGTGAGATTAGGAAGAGATAAGAAAGCTCAGGGTAGATGTCCAATTGCTTCAAGGAAATATGAGACCAAATTCTCAACTGAGAGGGTTGGTGAGAACAAGCCATGTTGGAGGGTCAGGGAGGAATGAAATGATCTGGAAAAGCTAGGCTAGGGAACCAGTTAGGGAGGTGTCAAAGGATTGCCTTGCCAGAGTCAAGACCCAGGTGAGGTGATGTTACTGAACTTTATAGTGGACCCAAGCAACCTGGTTTCATGATTTTCTCTCTTCATTAGTCAGCATGTGAGCAGGCAGGAAGGCCAGTATCTTATCTTGAAGCAATCCAACGCTGAGGCTTGCTTACATCACCAAGCCAAGCTCCTTTATGATTTGTATGGTCCAGTCTGTGTCTCCATTCTTGAAGAATGATTGGCCAGATCCACATAGGTGACTGCCACCTTCAGTTTAGGGAGATGGGAGATAAATTCCCAGGTGTTCCATAACAAGACACCCTCCAGCAACCTTTGGGATCTCTAGCCTTGCATCTGGTCGGGTCCCATCCACGTTAGAACTGGACAAAGGTAACTCCTTGTAGGTTACAGTGTGAAAGAAGGAGACAGAAAACAGGACTGAGGCCAGAATCTGCATGTGACCAAAGGAAAGAGACTAGATTCCAGCGACTGCAGGAGAGGTCAGGGCCTCGTAGGACAGTGGCAGTTCAAGGAGAGCAGAGTTGAGGAACAAACAGTAAAAGTGATAATAATGATAGTTAACAGTTATATAATGCCTCGTCTGATCCAAAACATTGCAAGCATGATCTCATTTGATCATTGTGAGAATCCTAGCAAGTAGCTGCTGATATTATCCTCCTTTTACAGATAAGGAAACAGCATTGTGACCCTGTGCAAGTCATAGTATTTCCATTTGCCTCAGTTTCCTTATCTGGTCCACTCCCTACAATCTTGGAACTTAGCAATGCCTTCCCAAAGAAATCATTTTTCAGATGGTGCAAAGTGGTAATTGTAAGCACAACAAATTGAAGTATAGGATGTGACAAGCATCATAGTTTTTAAAAAATCCAATCACATTTGTATTTTAAAAATTCTGACCTCAAATTACATTTTATAGTGTGTTTCTCATGCTGTTCATTGAGCTTGAATTCATATTTCTGCAGCAATGCTTCTAAAACGTGTCCTACCAGGTACCAAGTGTCCTACATACACAGGGTGCTTGTTTCAATGGCTGCTTACATAATGGTCTCTATACATGCTTACAGATACAAACAAAGAAACACGTAATAATAAATAGTATTTCTTTAAAAAAAATTAGAGAAAGACCATCTAGTTCTGTGGACAAAGCGTGCCCAGTCACAGGATTTGAGTTTAATCTCAGTTGCAGGGATGTTGATCAGGTCATTCAGCCATTCGGAGCTCATAATCTGAGCTGGGCCAGCAAAAAGAATGGTAGTTTTTCCTGTATTGGAGGCTTGTGAGAATCCTGTGTTTTGTACCGGGAAACTCTTTGTAAACCAAATCATCCTGGGGATATTCACCAAAGGCGTTTTCAAATTATTCATTCTGCCCATTTAAATTTGAAGACTCTTTTTCCCTAAAGAAATAGATTACAAATCCATTACTTTCAGTCAATGGAAGGAAAAGGATATATTTGTGTATGTGTGTTTGTGTCCATAAATACATTTCAAAACTATGTTTCTTTCTTGGTTTCCTTCAGGTGGAGATACCAGGCTTGAAATCCGAGAGATTGCGTCAGTGCTGAGCATTTCTGTGCAAGCAGCATGGCAGCCAAGATTCATGAATGATAGGCAGGGTGACTTCGTTTTGAGAGAAATCTGTGAATCTCATATCAAGATTGAGGAAAAACAGAAGAGCAACTGAGAATTTGATAAAGATGGAAAGAGCTTCAGGCAAAGGTTAGTCCTAATTCAGTGAGAGAATGTCCTTTAGGAAAAGAAATAACAAGAGAGAGGGAAATGCAAATGTTTCAAGACTGAAGGAGAGGGTTAAATTGGGTTGGGCAAGTGTGGGGTCCAACAGCAGGGAGGACAGGGACACCTGCCTGGTGGGGGAGGGGATGGTTGGGAGAGACAGGAGGGAGGGAGGGTCTGGTGTCCTAGTGTGGAAGAAGGTGCATGTGGGACTAGAGCTGGAAGAAGACCAGGAGATCCTGCTCAGAAGGAGGAGGGTCTGAGTCCCAGAGCAGGGGAAGGAGGGAGTGAGAGAGGTTGTGGGAGGAGAACTCTCCCAGGTGACTAGTGGAGTGGGTGGGGGCCCAGGTGGAATTTGAGCCCTGGGGTGGAGTGTGGAGGCCAGGGGAGGGATCTAGAGGGGAAAACAGTTATTACATTGGCCAAGGCATTCCACAGGATGGAGGGCAGGGCTGGGGGAGGAGAGTCCTGTCGGGTCTGGGAAGCTGACTGTGGGAGCCATTGGAGGAAAGGGAAGATCCTGAGGTCTCAGTGGGAATGGATAGGGTGGGGCTCTGAAACTGAGAGAGCCCCCAGTAGTATCCTGGCTGGAAGAGGAAGCCCATGGAGCTGAGATCCAGCTGCTTTCTTCCTTTGGAGCTGTGATTATGCTTCCTACTTCCTTTGGAGCTGAGCTCCCTGTTCCTTGCAAAAGCCAGCTCTGTGCCCGCACCTCCCAGGTAGGTCTGAGTCAGTAAGCCATGCAGCCCTCAGCTCCTGCTGGCTTGGGTTTCTTTCCCATGGGACCATGTGCTCAGTGTCCTTCAGGGCTGCTAGGAGCCCTCTTTTCTCCATTGCTGGCTCCCTGGCAGGATCCCAGTCCCTGCCTCTCTTCAGGGCTCAGTCTCCCTTCCCAAATGCCCTGGGACGCCTTCCCCAGCTTCACCACTGAGTCACACTTGCCACCTTTCAGACCTCCCCCATAGGGACCCAGCAGGACTCCCTTCAGCCTCCCCCTCAGGACTCCAATGTCCTGTCTCCTGTTCCAGTGTCCCAACAGCAGCCCTGGCTCCCTGTAAGGACCCAGGCCCTGATAAATGTTTAATATAAAATTTTGGAATAATCTCTTTGTTCTCTCTGAAGCAAACTCAGAGAATGCCTCTTCCTATGTCAGCAAAAGCCAGCCAGGGCTGACTTAACATTCCTTAAGAGACCTTTAACCTAAGACGCTATCTTGAATAACGGGACGTTTTCCATATCTTCATATTTTCTGGACATATACTATGTTCTGGCATGTTAATGGTAAAGAAAACACAGATATCTTGGGTCATAATTTCTATGTGAAATTTTGTCAAACTCCGTTATCTTATTGTATTTACAGCCTATGCAATTGAGAAATTCCTTTCTAATGGTCTAGTGAATGACTTATGGAGACCGTAGATCTGAAGGACACAGAACACATCTTTGTCCTAAAACATATTTAAGGCTGCCCAATTCTTTGTATCGGCAGCCAGAACATTTCTGGCTCCATAATGCATTATGTTACCATTTTCTTTAATAGGGAATTAATCAATTAATTAATTAAATTATGAAATGTATGCATTAGCCTGTTAGCTTTTCTTTAACCAAGTTTTCAGGTTAACAGCAGTAAGGCTCCTGCCTGGCCTCCCTTACCTGAACCTGTGGCTCTCCTGCTGGCTCCCTCTCAGATTCTAGGCCTTTGCTTCCCTGCCTCCACTTTCCCTCCTGGGACTCAGATAAGCAGCCTCCAAGGAAGGTCCCAGGGGTCACACACCCCAACCCCTGGCCCCTGGCAAGACCCAGGACACAGTTACAGGCTCAGCTGTCTTCCTGGAACCCTTCTGTCACTCAGATGTCCCCTCTCCTCCTGCCCCCACATTTCTTCTAAACCCTCAGTCTGACTGCCAGATAACTGAGTCCCAGCCAGGATTGTGTCTCTTCCTCTCAGGCTTGCCCTGATCACTCCTGGCAGCTCCATCCCAGAGCCCTCCCTGTCTTCAACCTTCTCTATCTACCCTCTTTCCTAGATCTAGACGAGGGGGAGATGGGGTGTGTGTTGGGGGTGGGTGGTTGGGCATATGGAGGGGGCCTGGTGCTGGAGAAGCATGAAGAAAGCCCAAGACTTAACCCCTGGAGCATACAGTTGAATGAGCAAAGTGGTTATCTGGGTGAGGCAGGTGTAATGAGGGAGAATTTAGATCCTGTTTATGTGTTTGTTGAGGTAGAGGGGAGGTAGGGAGGGCAGAGGGCAGGTTGGAGGGAGAGCTCTGGCTCAGGAGCCTTGGAGACTCTGACTATTCTCATGCCACTTGGAATCCCTAAGCCCCTTCTGCCTCCTGGTTCTTTGTAGGAGAATGGGGGAGAGGAATAGTTTTCTTGTTCAGACCATCTTGATTCCCAAAGCTGACTTTCCTTCCCCCACACCTGGGTGTCTTTGCCCTGAGGGCAGGGGCAGGGGCAGGGCCTTTGTAATTCCTGTGTGACTCCACCCTCTCTAAATTACTGTAGGTCCTGAAAGTGACTGGAAAGACCTCTTCCTGACTGGGAATCCTTCAACCTGCCCAGCTGAGTCTGCAGAGGACCCAGACCTGGCCCAGGCAGGTATCCTGGAGCCAGAGGGAATGGCCCCTGGGAGACCCAGCCCCCCAGCCCAGGTGAGTGCAGTCCTTCCTCAGACTTGCCCAACGTCAGGGATAGAGGCCATTTCTGTGGACCCAGGATTGTCTAAGAGGTTGGTAATACCTCACGTATGAGTTGTTTCTTTACAAAAAGTGAAAAAAATGGTAACCATTCTGCCTTGCTCTGTCTTTCTGTGTAATAAAGTGATGTATAGGCACTTTGGGATCTCCAGCACTAACCTCCACTCCTGCCCATCCCCCAGTTGCTGCCTTTTTGGGTCTATCTTGCAATCCTTTTGCATTCCTACCACACACACACACACACACACGCACAGACACATACAGACACACACACACACACACACACACACACACACACACACACACACACACACACACACACACACACACCACTTCTGACCTTACTCTTTCTTTCTTTTAACCCACCTCTCCCTTGTAGCCACTAAAGGTCCAGGGATCCCTGACCCTGAGTCTTGTCTGACCAGGCCTGGAGCAGAGCCCTGAGGCTCCCCCAGCTCTGGTCCTCTTCAGGGCTGTCAGCAGAACAGATATTGTCCTCCTGCTGCTGCTCCAAGGTCACAGGCCTTCCCAGGTCTCTCTGAATCCTCCCCATTTACCAGTTCTTAGGTGAAGGCCACAAGCATTTAGAAAGGGTAGGGACACTGGACTTACCTGCTGTGTATACACAGGAAGGAAAAACTAGTCCCTGGCCTCAAAGGCTCCCAGTCAACTGGTGAAGGTGACAGAGATGACAAGTCAGCAGCTTTGTCCAAATGAGTTCTCTGCTGCTGAGGACAAGGGTTGAGTGCTGTTGACAAGATCAGGAAAGACCTTCAGGAAAACTGTTCTTTGACACTGTGCTCATTATCATCAGGAATGGCTCTCCATGCCCCCCAGATGTTGCTGTCTCCATGAGACAAACATGAGAATTACAGAGAACAAGGGATATGTAAAATAGATGTCCTCTCTGCTAACAGTCTTTGAAGACAATAAGACTGGCCAAATCTCTGGGACTGGAGATGAGCAGAATCTCACATAGGCTTGCAGTTTCTGTCTATAAATACCTTGACCCTCAGATCAATAAAGGGAACTGGTCTATCTCTTCCCACATCCCATCTCTCTTTTCTTCAACCACATCACCGAGCCGAGTAGGGACACGGGCATTCCACTACACTCTGCAGTATGGATGGCACGCTGGGCACACTGGAGAAGTCAATCAGATTAAGTCCCAAAGTGGTGCAGGTATGTCAGAAATGGAATGAGCCAGCTGGGCTCTCTCCATACATGAAAGTTCATGGCCCCACCCCTCAGTGGGAAATGATGGATGTGGGAGGATGGAGAAGGAAAGAGGTCAGAATAGAAGGAAAGAAGCTTGAAAGGTTTGGTTGGGAGCAAGTTAGGTACTCAATTATCAATCAACAAAAGCATGCCTTTCTCCAATGAGAGCCCACACTGTGAGTACATGCAGTGAAGGGGAGAGCAGGGACTGAAGAGACCCTAGTGAAAAGGGGACAGAGACAAATTCCTGGGAATCTCCAAATGAAGGAAAGATGGATAAATTCCATAACTGTGTAGCACAGAATTAATAGAAGTAAAGGAAGTGAAAACTGAAATATGGATTCCCAATAAAGCCTCAATCTGTTATTTGAAGGAAAGAATCACAGTGATGAAAAGGTAAAAAGAATTTTAACTGCATGATAGAGAATAAGCCAAAATAACAGAAGGTGAGTCATGTCACTACATAATGGAAGTGGAACCAAGGGAGATGGGAGAGCTTGAGATTCCTGGCATATTGGCCAACCATGTGTCCCCCATTTAAGAGGCTGGAAAAATGAATGAGCTGTGCCAGGTATCAGAGTATTTTCAGATCTGGTCAAGCAGTCTTGTGTGTTGTTATTCACTCATCTACAGTCCCTTGTCTTGACTCTTGCTCTCCCAAATTCCAGAGTTCTATGTCTCTTCATAGACCCTTTATTCTCTTAAGAAGACTGGCAATGTCTTTCTCCTGAATTTGCTCAAATCCAAGCATTGGTCAATAAAGTATTATCTTTGTAGTAAATGAAGGAAACCTCCTTTCCTGTTCTTGGTTACTCATTCTAACTAAATATTCGTGATGATTGAGTGTTTTGCCGTTGACAAATGAAAGCAAGCATAAGGCAAAGGCAGTAGATGGTTTGGCCATAACTCCTCATATCTGGAGCCACTGAAGCCCTTCATAGACAACCTGAGGTCTCTTTTTCCCTGCACTGGAAGTAGTCTCATACTGCTCAGTTTAGTCCTGAGTATGATTATGAGTTGACCCTTGGGAGAAGGAGCTTGACACAGTCAAGGGAAGCTCAGCTTTGAGGCTCAGGTTTCTTTGGAGGCCAGGGATGGGCCATTTTGGTTGTGATTCCTAGTGTTCAGATGATGGTGGACAACCTACCTAAAGTGGTGTCCAGTCCAATTTGGTGATGTCCTGAAAGGAGGGAACATCATCCTCAGCCTAGGTGTAGATGCCCTTCTAGGTTGTGAGTTTCTGTTCAGTGTTGTTGATGGCAAACTGCATCATTCCATGTAGGAACAAGGTGGTTTTCTGCTAGATTCCTGTGAGGCTGGGGGTGCTTCCACCCTGACTTGACTTTGCACTGGATGTGGATTCTCCTCTATCTCTTGCTTGATCCTGCAGGAATGCAGTCCATGAGAACCCACCTTTCTGAACACTGCATATTGGCCAGGCTCTCACTTGCTGCCTCCCTTGCAACTCTTATCCTGGACTGCAGAGGACCCCCAGTGGTCTGGGGAAGCTCACATCTCTAGTTGCAGATTTTGGTGCCTTGCACTCAGCTACCACTTCTGCCCTCCTGGTCACTTCATGTCCTTGGTTTAGGGCCAGGGATGCAGGGGGCTGGGCAGGGTCCCATCCACTGCTGAATGGTCCTTCTGCTACTGCTTTCTTCCTCTTTGACACTTAGGGCTGCAGTGGTGCTCTGAATATCTGTGTGGCTGTCAAGTGCCCTCACTTTGGTGTTCAACATGTAGGGATGGGTGATGATCTTTCTCCCTGTTGGAAACTTCTGAAGACCAGGTTGTGAAACCTCCTTGCAAGGCTGCATTTGGCTAGACTCCTGTTGGGCAGCAGTCCCTTCAGGCTTCTCGTTTGTTCCTTCATCTGGGCGCATCAGGCATAGCAAGGGGCAGTTTCTGTCTCTTGAGAATCAAGGGCTGAAGAGGTTAGGGGACACCAAGGCTGCTGCCTCTACCACTGCCCCAGAGCAGGTCTCCTGGGACCAGGCCTCCTGTTATCCTCAGCTTCAGGTGCTGGGACAGGGTCCAGTACAAAGCCTCAGGCTGCATGGTCTGGGTCAGCCAAGTCCCCATCTTTGGGGGTGAGGGGTAGTCTTAGGTCAGGGGGAGAGGAAGAGAGGGATAAGGGGCTTTCACTCTGTTCTTCTGTTTGAAGTGAGTGGAATTTTCTTTCTCACACATGATTTATGCCTTTTCTGACAAGGGAGGATTTTCACTTCACCTTCTCCCTTTCTCCTTGGCAGATCTCCATGTATCTCTGATAGATCAAATAAGTTCTCTGTGTCCATAGGGAGAAACAATTTTTAGTAGCCCATTTCTCAACTTTATTCCAGCTGCAAATACAAAAAGCTGTTCTCCATATTCAGCTGGGCTTTTCATGATTGTGGTTCTAAGTATTGGCTCTGAAGCTCATGAAGGGTGTGACCTTTGGGTAGATCTCTTTGTGCTTCACTTTCCTCCACTAAATTGATGAGGGTGAGACTAGATGAATTCTGGAGTCTCTTTCAGCTCATCCTATGACTTTTGATGGCTTAGAGGCTGGTGACATTCAAGGATGTGGCTGTGGACTTCACCCCAGAGGAGTGGGGCCTCTTGGACAATCCTCAGAAAGAGCTGTACAAGGAGGTCATGCTGGAGAATGCCCAGAACCTGCTCTCCCTAGGTAAGGACACTTCCTCTAGATCTATGAATCTACCATCCAAAGAACTTCCTTCATTCCCTTCCTAGTGTTCAGGATATGGAGCATTTATTCATGATTGAAAAGCCAAAATGCAGATCTTCTGTATCTGAGACAGTCCTCTTCCTGCCTGATTTTCCATGAAACATTTTTGCAATGTGTGATAGAAAACAAGGAGTTTTCTTTGTTCCCCCTGAAACTGTCCCTTTCTAGTTTGAGGGAGCCTGAGGTCAAAGATCAAACCACTGTTGAGAATCTCAGAATATACCTAGTCTGACCTCTCCTTGAACATGAATTTTATCTCTGAAAATGCTCAGCTAGCTTTTCCTTAGAGTTGGGCTGTGCAGGGAAGCCCTCACCTCTCAATGTAGCCTCTTCTCCTTTAGGTTTTGTCTGATCTTTGGAAGTTTCTTCTTGTTGACAAGTATCAATTTGCCCTCCCCAGCTCCTGGTCTGACTCTCAGATACCTGGATCTTGCTTCCTAAATTCCCCACAGCCCAAAAGAAATAGTGGGAAAGGAAGGAAGGGAATATAAGCATTCATGTATACCTACTGTGTGCCAGCATGGTGCCAAAAAATGTTATTTAATTTCATCCTCCTAAGAAGCATGTGAGTCAGATGATATTACACAATTGAGGTAACTGAGGCAAGCAGAGGTTAAGTGACTTGCTTTGGGAGCTTTGCCAGTAATTGTTTGAGAACAGATTTGAACTCACAGCTTCCTAATCCCAGACCAAAGTTGCCTCTCCACTCCACTAGCAATTGCTTGTTACTTTGTAGATGGCAGAATCTGTGGATTCAGCCCATGCTTGTAGGAAGGAAGTGGAGAAAGCAGAACTTTCTGCTTCCAAATTGGCTTCCACATGATCTCCTTCCCATCCCCCAGAAACTTTCCAATAGTAAATGCCACGGACAAGGATCTTGAGGCATGCTGGCACCCTCCTTTCATGCCCCCTTTCCCTAAAGAGAGCTGCCTTAACCATCTTTGTCCATTTTCCTCCCTTCCTTATTCCCATGCCCAGGACTTCCAGCTCCCAGAGAAGATGTGATCTCCCATTTTGTGGGAGGGGATTCACCATGGATGCTGGAGCAAGAAGACCCCAGAACCTCCTGTCCCGGTGAGTGAGGGAAAAGCAGGTCTGTGAGGGCTGTTAGCACAAGGGTAGCTACATGTCACAGTAAAGGAAATGTTAGACTTGTGGGCAGGAAGACCTGCCATACCTTTCTTTTTCAGACATTTTTTCACAGTAATATCCTGGGAAAGTCCCTAAGCTCAATTTTCCCATGTGTGAAATGAAGGGGTTGGATGCCTTGACCTTTCAGCTCTGTTCCAGGAATAAAACTGGGATCCCATAAGATCTATTGTTTGAACTTTGGTTCATGGTGCTCTCCTTAAGGAATCGAGAAAGGGCCTAGGTTGTCTGAGATGGGCCTTTTCTTAGGCCTTCTTCAAGTGTGCAAGCATTTATTAAGTGCCTTCTGTGTGCTGAGTGCTGGAGATTGAAAGAATTGTGAGGGACATCAACTGCTCTCATGGAGCTCACGGACCAGTGAGGAAGGGAACCTGCACAGAGGCTTGTAAAGCATCCTATGTACAGGTGAAACTGTAACTAGTCAAGGGAGGGAAGGCTCTTGGAGTAAGGAGGGTTGGAAAAGCCTTACTGTGGAGGGTGGGCTTGATCTGGGGCTTCAGAGGAGGCAGAGGGAGCATTCGAGGCATGAGGGGAGCCAGGGTAAGCCCATGGAGACTGGAGATAATTTGTTCTGTTGAAGGCATACAAAGGAGTCTTTGCTATTGGATCATGACATATGTGGAGTTGGCATGAGATGAAGCAGGACTGGAAAGGTGGGAGAGGGGCAGATGATGAAGTTCCCTAACAGTCCAGCATAGGACTTTCTATGTCATCCTGGTGCTAGGGAGCCATTGCAGTTTATTGAGGAGGCAGTGATAAGGTCAGATGTGAGCTTTAGCAAGTTGAATTTGACAGCTGGGGAGAACATTGACTTATCCAGGGAGACTTAAGACAGTGAGACCAAACAGCAGGCTTTTTTAACATTGCAGGTGTAAGGTATTTGGAATCTGAACTTAGAAGCTGGTAGTGTTGAGAAACAACTGGGGATGGCTGTGAGAGGTTTTACCAAGATGGAAAAACAGCATTTTCCAAAAGATTAAAAATGGAGGGAAGGTGATGGTATATGAGCTTGAGAGATGGTGAGCAGTGGATGACATCTCTATTATCACCATGGACAATCAGGAGAGTGAGTTGGATAGTGTTAGAAAAGTAGCAAGATGGGAGGGTTGGGAGAAAGATAATGTGGTTAGTTTGGGACATGATAGAAGGAGAACCCAAATAGAGGAGTGTCACTGAAACCTGGAGGAAAGAGAGTATCAAAGAATAGGTGGTGAGTGATGGTGAGAAAAGCTCCAGAGAGGTCAGGAAGGATGAGGACTGATTAAAAGGACCTTTGGTTTAGCAATTAGGAGGTCACTGATCACTTTGGAGGGAGGTGCTTCAAGTGACCAGTGAATTGGGAGACAGGATACAGAGTTTTGGAGGAAGTAAGAGTAAAGGAGTGTAAAGAGTAATGCCCAAGTGTAGATGGCCATCTGTAAGCATTTGGCCATGAAAAGGAAGACAGATGTAGGGCAGTGTCTGCTAGGAATGGAGAAAGTAAGAGTTTTAAAAATATATTTATTTATTTTTAATTATCAACATTCACTATCATAACATTGTGAGTTTTAAAATTTCTCCCCCATTTTCTCTTCCCCCAACCTAAGAGGGCATGCAATCTGATTATAGGCTATACAGATATACATCCATATTAAACATATTTTCCCATGTGTCATGTTGTAAAGAAGAGTGAGAACCAATGGGAAGAATCTGGAGAAAGAAGAAAGAAAAGGAAAGAGAACAAATTGTCTGCTGCAATCTGCATTCAGACTCCAGAGTTCTTTTTCTGGATGTGGGCAGCATTTTCCATCATGAGTCTTTGGAGTTGTCTAAGATCCCTGCATTGCTGAGCAGAGCTAAGTCTGTCAAAGTCAGTCAGCACACAGTGTGGCTGTTAGTGTGTACAGTATTCTCCTGGTTCTCCTCATTTTAGACAGCATCAGTTCATTTAAGTCTTTCCAGGTTTTTCTAAAGTCTACCTGCTCCTCAGTTCTTATGGAACAGTAGTATTCCATTCCATTCCTATACCACAACTCTCTCAGTCATTCCCCATTTGATCGTTGGAAATCAACTGATTTCCCATTCTTGACCACTGCAAAGAAGGTTACTAGAAATATTTTTGTACATATAGGTCTTCTTCCCATTGTTATGATCTCTTGAGGATATAGACCTAAAAGTAATATTTCTAGGTCAAAGGGTGTGTGTAGTTTTGCAAGCCCTTTGTGTATAGATCCAAATTCCTTTCCAGAATGGTTGAATCAGTTTACAACTTCACCCACAATGCAGTAGTGTTCCAATTTTCTCACATCTTCTCCAGCATTTATCATTTTCCTGTGTTGTCATGTTAGCCAATGTGGGATGCGATAACCTTAGAGTTGTTTGGATTTGCATTTCTCTAATTAATAGTGATTGAGAGTTTTTTTCATATCACTATACATAGCTTTGATTTCTGCCTCCCCAAACTGCCAGTTCATGTCCTTTCCCCATTTATCAATTGGGAAATGACTTGTATCATCATGAATTTGTCTCAGTCCTCTACATATTTGAGGAATGAGGGCTTTACCAGAGGCATTGACTTTGAAATTTATTTCCCAGCTTTCTGCTTCACTTGTAATCTTGGTTGAACTGGCTTTGTTCCTGCAAAACCTTTTCAGTTTAATGGAATCAAAATCATCCATTTTGCATTTCCTAATGTTCTTTCCCTCTTAGTTGGTCATAAGTTCTTCCTTTCTCCATGGATCTAACAGGTACACTATTCCTTATTCTCCTAGTTTGCTGGTGGTATCAGCCTTGATATCTAAATCCTGTAACTGTTTGCAGAGTATTGTGATACATGGTGTCACATGCTGATTTATGCTCATTTTGTGCCACACTGTTTTCCAGTATTCCTAGCCGTTTTTGTCAAAGGGTGAGGTCTTACCCCAGAAGGATAAGCATAAGAGGGGTAAGGATGGGGTCCTTGGTTTTATCCAACAGTAGACTGCTGTAGTCATTGACTACTGTGTCCTGTATTCCACTGATCTACCCCTCCATTTTCTAGCCAGTACCAAGAAGTTTTGATAATTGCTGCTTTATAATACATTCTAAGATCTAGGTTGGTTAGGCCTCCTTCCCTAGCATTTCTTTTCATAAATTTCCTTAAATATTCTTGACCATTCTTCCAGATGAATTTTGGTATGACTTTTTTCTAGCTCTATAAGATAATTTTTTGTTAATGTGATTGGTATAGCACTGAATAAGTAAATTACCAAAGGTAAAATTGTCATTTTTATTATATTAGCTCTGCCTTACCTAGCTGCAACTGATATTTTTCTGATTTTTTACATCAGACTTTATTTGAATGAAAAGTGTTTTGTGTTTAAGTTCTTACAGTTCCTGAGTTTGTCTTGGTGGGAAGACTCCCAGATATTCTGTATTGTCTGCAGTAACTTTAAATGGAATTTCTCTTCCTATTTCTTGCTATTGGGCTTTATTGGTAATATATAGAAATGTGAATGCTCTATGCGGGTTTATTTTATATCTTGGAACATTGCTAAATTTATTATTTCAAAGTTTTTTATTTGAATTTTTACTTGATTCTAAAGGTGTACCATCACAGCTCGTGCAGACAAATAGCTTTCTTCTTTGCCCATTCTAATTCCTTCAGTTCCTTTTATTTCTCTTCTTGCTCAAACTGGTGTTTCTGGTCCTTTACCTCTTGAATAACTGTGGTGATAATGGACATTGTTTTGTCATTCCTGATCTTATTGGAAATGCATCTAGCTTATCCCCATTACAAATATTTGCTGATGGTTTTAAGTAGATTCTACTTCTCATTTTAAGGAAGACTATTCCTCTGCTCTCTACTGGTTTTAATAGGAAAGGGTGCTTGCTTTTGTCAAAAGCTTTTTCTGTATTCATTGGGATAATCATATGATGTCTCTTAGTTTTGTTGTCGATATGGTCAATTATGCTGATAGTTTTCCTGTTATGGAAATAGCCCTGCATTCCTGGAATAAATCCTACGTGGTCATTATATATCATCCTAGTGATCAGCTGCTGTAACCTCTTTTCTAATAGTTTATTTACAATGTTTGCAACTGCATTCATTAGGGAAATTGGTCTCTACTTTTCTTTCTCTGTTTTGGCTCTTCCCAGTTTAAGTATCAGCACTATATTTGTACCATAGAAAGAATTTGGTAGCACACCTTCTTTGCCTATTTTCCCAAATAATTTACATAATACTGGAATTAATTCTTCTTTACATGTTTGATAGAATTAGTTTGTAAATCCATCTGGCCCTAGCCATTGTTCTTGGGGAGTTCACTGATGGCTAATTCAGTTTCATTTTCTGAAATGGGGTTATTTCAGTATTTTATTTCCTCTTCTTTCAACCTTGGAAGTTTATATTTTTGTACATGTTCATCCATTTCACTAAGATTGACAAATGTATTGGCATATAATTGGGCCCAATAGCTCCTAATTATTGTTTTCATTTCTTCTTCCTTGGTGGTGAATCCAGCCTTTTCCTATTTGATGCTGGTCATTGAGTTTTCTTCTCTCTTTTAAAAATAAAATTAACAAAGGTTTACTTATTTTATTGTTTTTTTCCCATGAAACCAGCTCTAAGTTTTATTTGTTACTTCAATAGTTTTCTTAATTTCTATTTTATTAATCTCACCTTTGGTTTTCAGAATTTCTAATTTGGCATTGAATTGGGGATTTTTATTCATTCTTTTCCTATCTTTTGCTCATTAGTTCTTCTCTCTGTATTGTTTTCCTGTAAGCATTTGGAGATACAGAACTTAACCTAAGAACTGCTTTTGCTGCCTCCCATAAGTTTTGGTGTGTTGTCTCCTTAGTGATATTGTCTTGGATGACATTATTGATTGTTTCTATGATTTTTTCCTTGACCAAATCATTCTTGAAGATTACACTACTTTGTTTCCCATTCGCTTTTAGTCTATGTTGCCATGTCCCGTTATTATATGTAGTTGTTCTTGAATCATGGTGTGAAAATCATGCCTTTAATATTGCTGCCTTTCTGCACTGTATTGTGAGGCTTTTATGCCCTAATACATGGTCAGTTTTTGTGTAGGTGCCTTGTAGCACTGTGAAAAAGGCATATTCCATTCTATCTTCATTCAGTTTTCTCCAGAAGTGTTCCACATCTCTCTTTTCATCCTTAGCTTCTTTCTTGTTGATTTTGTGCTTAGATTTATCTAGTTCTGAGAGGAGTAGGCTGAAGTCCCCCACCAGTATAGTTTTACTCTCTATTTCTTCCATGAACTTCCATGAATTCTGTTGTAAGAATTTTGATGCTATACTACTTCGTGCATGTGTTTAGGAATGATATAACTTCATTGCCTGTAGTATCTTTTAGCAGGAAGTAGGTTCCTTCCTTATCTCTTTTAGTTAGATTTATTCTTGCTTTTGCTAGCCCTGCTTCTTTCCTTCAACTGAAGCATAATATATTCTACTCCAGCCTTTTATCTTTACTCTGTGTGTATCCTTCTCCTTCAAATGTTTTCCTTGTACACAACACATTGTCGGAGTGTGGATTTTAACCCACGCTGCTATCTCCCTCGGTTTTATGGGGGAGAGTTCATGCCATTCACATTTACTGTTATGATTACTATCCATGTCTTTCTCTCCATCCTATTTCCCCCTATTTATATGCTTTTGTTCTTTCTCCCTTTCCCTCCTCACTAGAATTTTGCTTTTGAGCACTGCCTCCCTCAATCTGTCCTCCCTCCTATCAGACCCTCCCTTTCTTCCTTTACTCCTTTTTCCCTCCTTTCTACTACCCCCTCCTTTTTCTTTCCTCTTTCCCCTTGCCCCTCCAAAATTTCTGTAGGGTAAGTTATATTTCTATACTGAGTATGTTATTCTCTCTTTGAGTCAAATCTGATGAGAGTAAAATTCTAACAGTGCTCATCTCAAAGGGAGGACTTTTTTGAGGTCCAAGAAGATATGATTTCATTTGTGGCAGTTGAGAAGGAGCCAGTGGAAAGAAAGAAATTGAAAATAGTGATGATAAGTAGGTAATATGCTGGAGGAACATCTGGCCCCCTCTTCATCAGAGACTGGGGTAAAGGAGGAAAAGAATTTGCATGAGATTAGCATGAGATAAGAGAGCTCAGAGGAAATGTCCAATTGTTTTAGTGAAATATGAGGCCAGGTTCTCAACTGAGAGGGTTGGTGGGAGTGAGCCCTATGGGAGGGCCTGAGAGGAATGAAAAGATCTGGAAAAGCTGAGATAAGGAATCAGTTAGGGAGGTGTCAGAGGATTGCTTTGCCACAGTCTTTGCCCAGCTGAAATGGTGTTACCAAAATTGGCAGTGGACCCTAGCAACTTGGGTTCCTGATTTTCTCTCTTCATTATTCAGCATGTGAGGAGACAGGAGTGCCAGTGTCTTAACTTGAAGTAATCCAATGCTGAGGCTTGCTTACGTCACCAAGCCAAGTTCCTTTATGGTTTGTATGATCCAGTCTTTGTCTCCATTTTTGGAGAATCATTCCCCAGATCCATATAGATGGCTGCCACCATCAGTTTATGGAGATGGGTGGTTGATTGCCAGGTGTCCCATAGCAGGACACCCTCCAGCAACCTTTGGAATCTCCAATATTGGCTCTGCTCAGGTGCCATCCACGTTAGAACTGGACAAAGGTAACTCCTTGTAGGTATGAGGTAAAAAAAGGAGACAGAAAGCAGGGTTGAGGCAGAACCTCCATGTGACCACAGAAAGACTAGATTCCAGGTGCTCCATCAGCCACAACTGCACCATCCATACATGGATCGTGACAACAAATGGAAAAGTTATGAATGCTGTGAATAAGTTCACTTACCTTGGTAGTGTACTTTCCAGGGATGTACACATTGACAATGAGGTTGATACATCTGTTGCCAGAGCTCGCTCAGTCTTTGGGAGGCTCCAAAGAAAGTTTTGGGAGAGAAGAGGTATTAGACTGACTAGCAAACTTGAAGGTCTACAGAGCTGTGGTGCTGACCTCATTGTTATATGCTTGTGGAACATGGATATTCTCCCAGTGTCATGCCAGGAAACTGAATCACTTCCATTTGAACTGTCTTAGGAAGATTCTGAGGTTCACCTGGCAGGATAAGATACCAGACACTAAAGTCCTTGCTAAAGCTGAACTGCCAAGCATTCAAACTATGCTTCAGAGAGTGCAACTCCCATGGACTGGCCACGTTGTTCAGATGCAAAATGTATGCTTGCCAAAAAGACTATTTTATGGAGAACTTGCATGGGGCAGGTGATCTCATGGTGGCCAGAAGAAACAGTACAAGGACACTCTCAAAGTCTCTCTCAAGAACTTTGGATTTGACTCTGTAACATGGGAGTCACTGACACAGGCCCACTCAGCATGGTGTGCCCACATCAGAAAGGGTGCTGTGGTTTTTGACCAAAGAAGATTTCAGACAGCACAAAGTAAAGGCAGGATGCACAAATTTGGGATATTCACATAGACTATCTGTGCCTAACCTGTGGTAGAGCATTCCTAGGTCATGTTGGTCTGATCAGCCACAGTAAGACACACTGAAATTTCACTTTACAATGGTGATGCCATTTTGGTCATCTTTGAAGATGAAGGACAACAACCAGATTCCAGGGACTGAAGTAACAGTTAGGGCCTTGTAGGAGAATGGCTGTTCAAGAAGGAGAACTGAGTTGAAAGGAGTAAATAGTAAAAAATAATAAGAAGAGCTCACAATGAAGTAGTGCCTCATCTGTACCAAGGTGTTCCAAGTATTACCTCATTTGCTTCTCATAAGAATAGTAGGAAGTAGGTGCTATTATGATCCTCATTTTACAGATAAGGAAACCAAGGCATGCAAAAGTACTGTGACTTGCCCAGCGTCACATTGGCAGGAAGGTTCTGAGCTGCCTCTGGAACTCTCAGGCATTCTGGACTTCAGGCCCAAATCTCTATTGTGAATGTTGTGTATTTGGCTTGATGATCAGGATGCAAGGAGAGTATTGCCTTGTATATGGAGGAGCTGGGAACTAGGAAGACAATTTGCAAGTTCTCTTGCTGAGACTTGTCTATTTTTCATTTTTAGTTCCCTATCTAGTCAATGGGATGAATAATATGAATTGCTAGTCATTATAGAAAAAGACTTATTTTCTTTTGGGTAATGAGAGGGGTTGTATGAAATGATAAAAGTATTTGAAGGTCAATTGCACTATTACTTTGGGTTCTTTGAAACAATCTTTATATATACAACTTTTCTTTTCTTTTAGCAAAAGTACTATCTTATTTTCCCTCAATTAAATGTAAAAACCATTTTTAACATTCCTTTTAAAATTTTTTTGAGTTTCAAATTCTCTTATTAACCCCAACCTCCACTCACTCACTGAGAAGGCAAGCAATTTGATACAGACTACAGATGTTCAGTCATGCAAAACGTATTTCCACATTACGTTGTGAAAGAAAACAGATAAAAAAGGAAAAGAAAAAGTATGTTTCCTTCTTCAACCAGACTCAGTCAGTTCTTTCTCAAGAGACAGGCTTTTCCTTCAAAATTTCCTTGGATGATTTGCTGAGAACAATTTTTTGTGCTCTTTGAGCAAAGCAGTTGGCTCCAATTTACAGCTGATCATCCTACAATATTGCTGGTCCTGTATACGGTGTTCTTCTGGTTCTACTCATTTGACTTTGTATCGGTCCATATGAACCTTTTCAGGGTTTTCTGAAAACATCGTGCTCTTTTATTTCTTATGACACAACAGTATTTGATCACAATTACGTGCAACAATTGGTTGTCATTCTCCAATGGATGGACAGCCCCTCAGTTTCCAATTCTTTGCTACCACTAAAAGAGCTGCTATAAATGTTTGTATGTATAGCTACAGTATTTCTTTTTTGCTTTTTCAATCTCTTTGACAAACTGACCTAGTAGTGGTATTGCTTAGTCAAAGGGCAGAGAGGCTTTTATAATCCTTTTGACATAATTCCAAATTGTGCTTGACAACAGTAGAATCACTACCACTTTACCAACAGTGCCTCAGTGTCTCAGTTTTCCACATTGACTCCAACATGTATCATTTTCCTTTTCTGTCATGGTAGCCATTCTGGTAGTTTTGGAGTGATCCCTCAGTGTTTTTAATTTGCATTTCTCTAATAAATAGTGATTTAGAGCATTTGTTCATATGACTATAGATAATTTTGAATACTTCCTATAAATTTGACTCAGTTCTCTTTATATTTGAGAAAGGGGGTGTTGATCAGAGAAACCTACTGCCACATTTTTTTCAAAGTTTATCATTCCTATTGCCCTCCATCCTCTTTCCTACATTTTTCTCATTCTCTCTTGTCTCACCCTCCTCATCCTCACAAGTGGTTTGCTTCTGCCTTTTATCTTCCCCATTCTGCTCCCACTTCCATCAGCCCTCCCCTGCTTCTCTTCTGCCCTACCTCTCCTTCTTTCCTGTTGGACAAGATAATGCCCCACTGAGTGTGGATGTCATTCCCTCTTTGTGCCAGATCTGGTGAGAGCAATATTTCCCTCCTTCCCCCATGTTCACCATCTTTTCCTCTACTGTGAAAGGGCTTTCACATCTTTTTTACTGTCAGATAATTTACCCTATTCTACCTCCCCCTTTCCCAGTGCATTCCTCCTTCTTGTCCCTTAATTTTATTTAAAATGAACTTTGAAAGGGAGTTCTTCTTTGTACCATGGGCACACCAGCTATAGCCTCACAAAAACTTTTCTGAATGACTGACCTTTGTGGCCAACCAATTGCTTTGGAAATCTGCCCATTTAGCTAAACATGTTGTGGTCTATGGTCATGATGGAAATTATAAAGTACTTTGCTATAAGAAATGATGAGTTCAGTGACTGGAGAATATCAAGGAAAATCCTGCATGAAATAATGAAGAGGGAAATGAGCAAAACCAAGAAAATATGATATAGAGGAACAGCATTTTTGTTTTCAGAATGAGTTTGAGGGATAGGTGGGTGGTACATTGGATACAGCACTGGATCTGAAGTGAGGAGGGCCCAAGTTTTCCTCGGGCCTTAAATATTTGACACTTACTAACTGTATCAGAGACCCTGGGCAGATCTCTTAACCTCTATTGTCTCATGCCCTCTACACTCACCACCTCCCCCCCCAAAAAATATAGAATGACTTTCAGTGAATAAGTTATACTACTCTTATAAATACCCAAATTAACCATAAAGGCCATCGGAAGATAGGCACTTTCTGCATCCAGAGATATAACTGAGAAATATAAGAATGTTGAATAATTTTACATATATATATGTACATATAATTATATACGTTTCTATATATATTTGTGTCTAATGGTAGCCATATTTAAGGTAGGGGTGGGAAGAAAAAAAATAATTTACTTGACAATTTTCTCATATATTTGAAAGGAATAGCAAGTTGTGCATGGGAGATTTATGGTTTCACACACAGTCATCTTTTTTCTTGTACTTTGTTATAAAAATGCTTGCTTTTTTCCATAACTATGTACTGGTGTTTAAAAAAGGGGGAAGGAGAATTTGCTCAACTGAAGGTTAGCAACATATATAACAGAGAAGTTCAGCTCAGAAAAAAGCCTGAAGAGTGCAATGAGGGCCAATATAAGGACTGTCTGTGGAATGGTTGAGATAGTCCATGATGATTCCATCATCACTTGGAAGGTGTTCATGGTTGCCAAAAAGCCTGCCATCCATGTCAGTATTTGTAAGATCTCGATCTGGTGATTACCTGGTGATGAGCCATGCTTACAAGATGACCTGAGAATGAGAGGAGTACTCTGGTGTAGCGTCAGAAAGAAAATGAGTCCAGCTGCGTGACTGGGACCATCCATGGGAATCAATTTACAGTTGAATTTCCAACTTTTCTGAGGGACTGGGAAACAATTTGATGTCAGGTTGAGAAGCTGAAGGAACATACTGCACCTAATCAGAAGTGGTCCACATTTGATGTAGTCACTGCATGGATTTGCAAAGTATTGTGTACCTGATCATGAGTTTGGAATTATTGCAGAAGAACTATTGTGCTTGAGAGAAGTACATGTTCATTGTTCTGGAGGAAAAGAGTGGTGCACTTGCAGTATTGAACTGATAGACTTATAAATTTATTCTATGTTCATATAATGTAATATCATATTTTATGTTCCTGTACTAAATATGTACAATTAAATAAAATTGTATATTTACATTTATTTTACTTGGTTAAACATACCCATAATTAACCGGGAAACTGTTTTCCTCTGCAAGTCCTATTAGAGAATTTTCAGGCCAAACCCCTTGGGCCATTAATGTGGAGACTCAAAGGGTTGATCAGCCATCAAATGCCTGGGGCTACAATAGGAACAGTAGTCCTACAGGGAGAAGGATGACATATTTAAATACTATTTTTGCGTATGGGATGGAAATGGATTTTTAAAATGATGTTCATTGGAAGGATTGTGGTTTTCCTATTTTTTTTCCAATGTGAAGCAGAAGGAATCAAATGCAAAATTTTCCCAAGAGATAATGCCTGTCCTAAAAGAATGATGGCTTAGACCAGAACAGAGTATGCCTCAGCTGAGTCAAAAAACAAGACTGGCAGTTCTGTGCTCTTGGACATGAGAACAGAAAAGAGGAAATAAAACCTGTCAGCAGGGAACTTCACTCTGCCTGTTGATGTCCTAGGGAATGAAATAGTGGGAATATTTAGGATGTGAGCCACAAATGCCTTCTCTGTGGATCAAAAGATAATATAAGCAAAGTTGCACACAAAGTTGGAAATTACTAAGGAATGATTACAAAGAAGGACTGTGATAAGCCATCAAAGCTGATCAATAAAGAGGAGCAGGAAGATCCCTAAGCCCATAGAAAGTACAAAAAACTGGCATTGAGAAATGCAGTGAGGGAGAGATGGGGGAAGTCTGGGTCAGGGATCATTGTCAAGTCCTGCTACTTGACAGTAGTTACCTTCTATTCCAGGGTGAGATACTGGTCCTCTGCCTATAATCAGGGACCTGAGCAATACCTTCTCAAAGAAACTGTTTTTTAAACAGCTAAGTACAAAATAATACTCATCACTTTTCATAAGCACAGTGAATTTATAGTGGATGTGAAAAGCAGTATAGCTCTAAAAAAATTCCACCACATTTGTATTTTTAAAATGTCTGAACTCAAATTGCATTTTGTAGTGTATTTCTCATACTGTTCATTGGGCTTCAACTCATAGTTCTGTAGCAATGCATTGAAAATGATAATACAGGCATGCTAAGTATCCTACTTCCACTGGGTATTTGTTTGAAAGATTGCTCATGTAATAGTCTCTACACAGAGACAGATAACTAAACACGTAATAAAAAAAGTAGGAAATACATTACTAATTTGTTACTTTGTATCAATGGAGGTAGAGCATATGTTTGTTTATATCTGTTTGTGTTCATAAATCAGGAGTAAATACGTTTCTTTGTTTCCTTCAGATGGAGAGACCAAGCTTGAAATCAGGAAATCTGCTTCAAAGCTGAGTATTTCTGTGGAAGCATCACAGCAGCCAAGATTCATGAGTAATGGCCACTCTGACTTCAGTTGGAGAGAAATCTGTGAATCTCATATCAAGATCAAGAAAAAACAAAAGGGTCACTGTGAATCTGATGAAGATGGAAAGAGTTTCAGACAAAGTTCAGTCCTAATTCACTGCAAGAGAAAGGTATCAGGGAATGGCTGTTCACAGGATCAGAAATATACTGAAAGCTCTACTGGACAGGCAAGGCCTATTGAGTCTCTTGGGAAGCCTCTGGAAGTGCAAAATTATCAATGTAATGGATGTGAGATGACCTTCAGGTTGAATTCAGAGCTAATTAGACACCAGAAAGGTCATCCCAGGGAAATGGGAATTACACCTAATGAAGGGAAGAAGGCCTGCACTGATAATTCAAACCTCATTGACCATCAACAAATTCAAAGTGGAGAGAAACATTATGAATGCATTGAATGTGGTCAATCCTTTAAGCAACAGTTATCACTCACTCACCATCCAAAATTTCATTCTAGCCACAATCGACATAAATGCATGCAATGTGAACAGGCCTTCAGGCCACATTTGTCCCTCATTTCCCATCAGAGACTTCTTAGTAGAAATAAATCTCATGAGTGTCATAAAAGTGATAAAACATTCAGAGGATACTCCTTTTCTGTTGTACATCAGAAAAGCCAACCTGTCAAGAAATCTTATTCTTGTAGTCAGTGTAGTAGGACCTTCACTGAGAGGAGTCATCTTACTAGACATGAGAAAATTCATGTTGGGGAAAAGATTTATGAATGTAATCAATGTGGAAAGTCTTTCAGAAGAAGATATGGTCTCACTCTACATCAGAGAATCCACACTGGAGAGAAACCTTATGCATGTAATCAATGTGGAAAGGGTTTTAGAAGAAGCTGTAATCTTGCTGAACATCAGAGAATCCACACTGAAGAGAAACCTTATGAATGTAATCATTGTGGAAAGGCTTTCAGATCCAGCTACAGCCTTAATTATCATCGGAGAACCCATATTGGAAAGAAACCTTATGAATGTAATCACTGTGGAAAGGCTTTCATATGTAGCTCCAGTCTTAGTGTACATCAGAGAATTCACACTGGAGAAAAACCATATGAATGTAATCAATGTGGAAAGGCTTTCAGATCCAGCTACAGCCTTAATTATCATCAGAGCATCCATACTGGAAAGAAACCTTATGAATGTAATCACTGTGGAAAGGCTTTCATATGTAGCTCCAGACTCAGTGTACATCAGACAGTCCACACTGGAGAGAAACCTTATGAATGTAATCACTGTGGAAAGGCTTTCAGATCCAGCTGCATCCTTAATTATCATCAGAGCACCCATACTGGAAAGAAACCTTATGAATGTAATCACTGTGGAAAGGCTTTCATACGTAGATCCAGTCTCAGTGTACATCAGAGAATCCACACTGGAGAGAAACCTTATGAATGTAATCACTGTGGAAAGGCTTTCAAATGTAGCTCCAGTCTCAGTGTACATCAGAGAATCCACACTGGAGAGAAACCTTATGAATGTAATCACTGTGGAAAGGCTTTCATATGTAAATCCAGTCTCAGTGTACATCAGAGAATCCACACTGGAGAGAAGCCTTATGAATGTAATCAATGTGGAAAGGCTTTCAGATGCAGCTCCAGTCTCAGTGTACATCAGAGAATCCACACTGGAGAGAAGCCTTATGAATGTAATCACTGTGGAAAGGCTTTCAGATCCAGCTGGAGCCTTAATTATCATCAGAGCACCCATACTGGAAAGAAACCTTATGAATGTAATCACTGTGGAAAGGCTTTCATATGTAGCTCCAGTCTCAGTGTACATCAGAGAATCCACACTGGAGAGAAACCTTATGAATGTAATTAATGTGGAAAGGCTTTCTCATCCAACTCCAGTCTCAGTGTACATCAGAGAATCCATACTGGAGAGAAACCATATGAATGTAATCAATGTGGAAAGGCTTTCAGATCCAGCTGGAGCCTTAATTATCATCAGAGCACCCATACTGGAAAGAAACCTAATGAATGTAATCACTGTGGAAAGGCTTTCATATGTAGCTCCAGTCTCAGTGTACATCAGAGAATCCACACTGGAGAGAAACCTTATGAATGTAATTAATGTGGAAAGGCTTTCTCATCCAACTCCAGTCTCAGTGTACATCAGAGAATCCATACTGGAGAGAAACCATATGAATGTAATCAATGTGGAAAAGGCTTTCAGATACAGCTACAGCCTTAATTATCATCAGAGCATCCATACTGGAAAGAA
The DNA here is from genome assembly GCF_028372415.1 of Notamacropus eugenii. Taxonomy (NCBI): domain Eukaryota; kingdom Metazoa; phylum Chordata; class Mammalia; order Diprotodontia; family Macropodidae; genus Notamacropus; species Notamacropus eugenii. The sequence goes on along the minus strand of NC_092876.1, from coordinate 5,468,770 downwards.
ACCTTATGAATGTAATCACTGTGGAAAGGCTTTCATATGTAGCTCCAGTCTCACTAGACATCAGAGAATCCACACTGGAGAGAAACCTTATGAATGTAATCAATGTGGAAAAGTTTTCAGATGCAACTCCACTCTTACTGTACACCAGAGAAGCCACACTGAAGAGAAACCTTATGAATGTAATCACTGTGGAAAGGCTTTCAGATCCAGCTACAGCCTTAATTATCATCGGAGCATCCATACTGGAAAGAAACCTTATGAATGTAATCACTGTGGAAAGGCTTTCATATGTAGCTCCAGTCTCTCTAGACATCAGAGAATCCACACTGGAGAGAAACCTTATGTATGTAATGTGTGTGGAAAGGTTTTCAGAAATAACTCTACCCTTGCTGCTCATGAGAGAATCCACACTGGAGAGAAACCTTATGAATGTAATCAATGTGGAAAGACTTTCAGACACAGGTCCACTCTTAGTGTACATCAGAGAATCCACACTGGAGAGAAACCTTATGAATGTAATCACTGTGGAAAGGCTTTCATATGTAGCTACAGTCTCACTAGACATCAGAGAAGCCACACTGGAGAGAAACCTTATGAATGTAAAGTGTGTGGAAAGGCTTTCAGATCTGGCTCCAGACTCACTGCACATCAGAGAACCCACAGTGGAAAGAACCCTTATGAATATAATCAATATGGAAAGCATTTTAGTTCCAACTTGTCATCAGAGCATCCATACTGGAAAACCTAATTAATGTAATCAACGAGGAAAGGGTTTCACATGCAGCTCCAGTCTTACTGTACATCAGAGAATCCACACTGTAGAGACACCCTATGAATGTAATCAGTGCGGAACAGCATTTAAATAGCAGCACCACTTGGTTCGACATCAAAGAAGCCATACTGCAGAGAAACCTTATGAATGTAATCAATGTGGGAAGGCTTTCAGATGCAGCTCCTATCTTGCTGTGCATCAGAGAGTCCACACTAGAAAGAAACTTTATGAATGTAATCAATGTGGAAAGCATTTCTGTTCCAACCAAAGCTTGACTCTTCATCAGAGCATCCCCACTGGAAATAAACTTTATGAATGTAGTCAATGTGGAAAGGCTTTCAGATGCACCTCCACTCGTGCTGTACATCAGAGAATCCACATTGGAAAGAAACCTTATGAATGTAATCAATGTGGAAAGGCTTTCAGAGGCAGGAGCAGTCTTGCTGCACATTAGAGAATCCATACTTGAAAGAAATCTTATGAATGTGATCATTGTGTGTGAATTTTATATGTAGTTATTCTCTTGACAGACAGAGAATCTACATTGGAAAAAAACCTTATAAATGGAATCATTGTGGAAAGACTTTGAGACAGAGCTCCATTCTTCCTCTACATCAGAGAATCCACACTGGACAGAACCTTTATTACTGCAGTCAGTGTGGAAAGAGTTTCAGATGTAGTTTGGCTCTTGCTGTACATCAGATCATTCACAGTGGAATGAGACTTTATTAAGTTAATCAATGTGGAAAATATTTGAGACAATGCTCCAGTCTTGCTGAATAAGAGAGAATCCACCCTGGAAAGAAACCTTATGAATACAATCACTCTGGAAAGACTTTCAGATGCAGTTCTGGCTTCAGCACAGTGTTAGACATCCCAGATTTCCTACTGTGCATGTACCCCTTTAAATGTGATAATTTTTTCTCTGACATACTATTGATTTTCATTTCTCAATAATATTCCATAACATTCACATGCCATAAAACCATCAGTCATTCCCACTGGTTTCCTGTTTTGTTTTTTGTTGACACAAAAAATTCTGTGGAAATATTATGGGAACTGTTGGAAATTTATCTATGGAATGATTTCCTTAGTATGTGGCACAGTGGGCACAATGCTCTCTATCTGAAAAAAAAGACCTCAGTTCAAATTCAGTCTGTGACACTTCCTAGCTGCGTGACCGAGGAAAAATCACTTAGCCTCTCAGTGCCTCAGTTTTCCCCTATCCTGCCTAATGGCATGGGCTGCCGGGTTCTCTTGCCTATCGCAGGTCTTTGGGGATCAGCCAGATAAACATAAGAGAAGACACTGCCAGAGTGAAGCAGAGGTGTAGGCTTTACTCCGGATACAAGCTACATGTCAGCATGCAGGGTGAGTTCTCTCTGCGGGAGCATCCTCCTTCCTGAGGAGAAAGAAAAAAAATAACACCCCCCTCAGGCTTTCCTGTCCCCATTTAAGCTCTCCCAGCTGCATAGTTCACTCGTGGACTGTGCATGCTCTCATCCCCTTAGTGAATTAACGAAAGGTGTGCTCAGACCATGGACCAGTCTCAAGTGGGGAATGCTCTCCCCAGCAAGTTTCCACTGAGAAGAGGTGAAAAACAAGATAACTCGTGTCTCACTCCCTCAATTCTCAGCTGTTCTCTGGGGGTCCTCGTGAGAGCTTGGTGGTTTCAAGAAGCCCTCACCTTTACCTGACCGGAGACCATTCTCGTGAAAACTGAGCTTGTGCCTTAACATTCCCCATCTCTTGTAGGATGTGCATGCTAGTAACACATCTCTGTGTTGGTGTGTGGATCAAATTTGAGAATATCTGTCCATTGCTTTGAAAGCTTTAAACCACTCTTTGAGTCTTTATTCTTATCACTGCTTGGGTCACAAGCGTCATACTAGAAAAGGTTTGGACAATGAAGCCATTTTTGAATAATTGAGATTGCTATTCAAAATAGTGTAGAGTAAGGCAGTATGTTATAGTTATAGGGCACTGAGTTTGCTATCTGGAAGCCTTGAGTTCACATCCTGTCTGAGATGCTCTCTGACTTTGTAACTCTGGGCAAAGAACAACCTCTCTTTCCTCAGGTTGGTCATCTCTGAAATGAGGAGGTTGATCCCAGTGAGTATAAGCAAAGCCACGAAGAAAAAGGCAAATTGGACACAAGCCCAACAAGAATTCCAAGAAGAACGCAAAAAGAATAATACAGAACAAAAGAAGATTTTAAAAATCAAATCAGAATGTTAGAGGAAAATTAGGAATATCAATAAAAGTAATTGAAGAAAATTATGACAGAAGGAAAAGTAGCTTAGTAAAAGAGTCACAAGAAATACTGAAAAACTCTTCCTTAAAAATCAGAATTGTCCTAATGGTCAAAAGAGGTTCAAAATTTTCCTGAAGAAAATGATCCCTTCAAAATTGGAATTGGTTAAGTGCAATGTAATCACACCATGAGTGATCTAGAAACAACACAAAATGAAAATCTTTGAAGAAAGTGTGAAATATCTCATAGGAAAACTAGTGGCCTAGAAAAAAAGATCAAGAAGACATTAGGAATTATCAGATTCCCTAAAAACAATCATAAAAAACCAAAAGAGCTTAGATGTCCCATATCAAGAAAATAGAAAGCATATCTGTTCTATTATAACTAGAAGGTGAAGCAGAAATTCAAAGAACCTTTTATTCATATCCTGGAAGGAAGCCAAAAATGAAAAGTCCTAGGAATATTTTTTTAAAAATCTAGAACTTGTAGGTCAAGAAGAAAGTAGTGCCAGAAAAAAAATCATTCAAATATCATGGAGCCAAAATCTGGATTAATAAAATTGACTAGACACTACTTTTAAGGACTGGAGAATTTGGAATATGATATTCCAGAAGTTAAAGGAGGTAGGATTAAGATGACAAATAATTCAGCAGAGCTTTGTGTAATTCTACATGTAACAAATGGATATTTAATGAAACTGAATTTTTAAGGACTCTTAAAGAGTCTAGAGCTGAGTAGGATATTTAGCACAAACAAAATTCAAGAGAAGCAAAAAAAAGGTGAATATGAGTGAGACATCATAATGGACTCGCAAAGTTTAAACTGTTAACATTCCTATGTGGGGAAAAACTAAGAACTTGATGATCATTGGCTTATTTAGAAGATTACTCAGAAGAAATGGTTATGCATTCATTGTGATGGGATGGTCTTAAGAGTGGAGGAGTGAAAAAGGGATACACTGAGAGACAGGGAAGAAAGAGGAAAAATTGGTGAAATTAAACGTAAAAAATTTCAAGGAAGACTTTCCAATGGAAGGTCAACAAATACTGCAAGGTAGGAAGTGTATATCTAAATCTATGTGTGCATATATGTACATAGGCAAGTAGGAGGAGAAAGAGTAAGAGAATGGCTAGGGGTAAGAGGGAGAGTATATTCAGGGAAGTTAGGGTTAATGATCAGAAGCAAAGCAGGGGAAATGAAGAGGGAACAGGGTAAAAAAGTGAAGGATAAATAGAAGAGAATAGGATGAAGGGAACTACAGAGTTAGCAATTATAATTGTGATAGTGATGAACTCACCCAGAAAATAATATGGGATAGCAGGATAGATTAGAAACCAGAATCCAACAATATGTTGTTTCTAAGAGAGGCACTTCCAACTGAAAGACATGCATGTTTCCAACAGTGGGTTAGAGCAGATTTTATAATGCTTCGCTAAAGTAAAAAGGGAATGGACAACAATCCTGATCTCAGGCAAAGAGAAAGACAAATACCCCTAATTAAAAGAGGTAGATTGGGTGGCATAATGGATAGAGTGCTGTGCCTGAAGTCAAAAATAGTCATATTATCTTCCATGAAATTATCAAGGAAAACTGCCCTGATGTTGTAGAATCAGAGGGTCAAATAAATATTGAAAGAATTCCCAGTCACCTCCTGAAAGAGACACGAACAGAGAAACTCCTTAGGAATATGGTGGCCAAATTTCAGAGTTCTCAGATCGAGGAGAAAATACTGCAAGCAGCTAGAAAGAAACAATTTGAGAACTGTGGAAATACAGTCAGGACAACACAGGATCTGGCAACTTCAACATTCAGGGATCGAAGGGCTTGCAATGGGATATTTCAGAGGTCAAAGGAACTGGGATTGAAAGCAAGAATCACCTACCCAGCAAATCTGAGTATAATACTTCAAGGGAATAAATGCTCATTCAGTGATATAGATGACTTTCAATCATTCATGTTGAGGAAAAGGCCAGATCCGTATAGAAACATTTGATTTCCCAAGACAGAAATCAAGGGAAGCATGAAAAGGTAAACAGGAAAGAAAAACCATAAAAGACTCTCTAAAGCTGAACTATTTACATTACTACCTGGAAAGGAAATATCGTTAGCTCTTGAATCTTTTTTCAGTATTTGGGTAGATGGAGAATTTGTGCATACATCTGGTAATTGGAAGTTGCCATTTTTAGATGCTATGTGGCTATTAAGTGACTGTATGGATAGCAAGAAAGGTGGTCTGAGCCTCCAGTCCATGATGCCAGTAAGCTGGTGAGATGCTGGTATGAACTGCAAAAGGTGATCTCATGGGAAGGGTGAGAGAGCAACTGTTCAGCCTGGACTGAGGTAGGATTCTCCTTATTCAATTTCCCCACTGACATGTGGCAGACTTGAAGCCCGACTGAATGCAAGTGGACAATCTAATCCTGTCTGGAATTGACATGAAGTTGGGGAGATATTGTATCCCTGCAATGTCCCTACTCTTGGTGGCAATTTCCTGTAGTCAAAAGGTTTGCAAGCTTAATACCAGATCTGTTCAATTATAGATTACGAGTAGGGGAACATCGGAGGTTAAGTCTAAAATTGAGCTGTTAGGCAGGCGACTTAAACAACAATAAGTCAAGGTCCTTTAATTCTTAGTAATACTGTGGAGACAGGTCAAGAGCTTGAGAAGTTGGCAACATAAATATTATTTGTGTCTCGGTTAATGCTTAAAAAAAAATTCTTTTGTGGTCCATTTTCTAAATGCTTTAAAAAAGAAGTATCACCTAATGAAAAGTTAGAATTGTTTTATCTGTTATAAACTGTGTTAAAAATGAAAAACAAAAATTTAAATAAAAGAGTCAATCCAGTATGGAGAATCTTTAATAAACTTTGTTTTTTTTTTTTTTTGCTTTAAAAAAAATATATTTTAAACAGAATCCAGCACTTGTAGGTCAAGAAGAAAGCATTATAACTAGCCAGAAAACTCCTTAAAATACCATGGAGACACAATCAGAATAGCTAAGATTTAGCAGACACTAATTTTAAGGTTTGGAGAGTTTGAAATGTAATATTCCAGAAGGCAAAGGAAGTAGGATTAAAATTAAGAATAGGCAATTTAGTGAAACTCAGGACAGTTCTGTGGGTGAGAATGGATAGTTAATGAAACCAAGGACTTTGAAGCACTCCTAAAGGGTCTAGAACTGAATAGGAAATTTGACATTGAAATAAAAATCAAGAGAAGCAGGAAAAGATAATCATGAGTAAGACATCATAAGGCACTTGCAACGGTGAAAGTGTTTACATTACTCTATGGGGACACCTAAGAACTTTATGATCATTAGGGCATTTAAAAAGAGATTACTTAGTGTCCATTGTGTTGGGATGATCTCAAAAAAGGAAGGGAAAAGTGAGAAGAGAGGATGCACTGAGAGCGGGGAAGAGAAAGGAAAAATTGGGCAAATTAAATCATGTAAAAGAAATGTTCAAGGAAGACTGCACAATGGAAGGAAAACTGGTGGTTCAGGGTAGAAAGTGTATACCTAAAACTGTATCTCTATATTCCTGTAAATATCTGTACTCAGGCAAGTAGGAGGGGAAAAGGTAAGAGAAATCAGATTAAGCAGGAGTGTATATTCATGGAATTTAGGGTTAATGATCAGAAGTAAAGCTGACTTTTGAAGAAGGAATGAGGTAAAAAAAAAAAAGAGAGAGAGGGATAAGTGGACAAGAATAAAATGGAGGGAAATGCACAATTAGCAATTATCATTGTGAAGGTGAGGAACTCACCCAGAAAATAGGATACCAAGAATTCATTAGAAACCAGAGTCCCACAATATGTGCTTATGTTGTTTATAAAAGAAACACTTCAAACAGAATGACATACAGACTTCAAATACTAAGTTAGAGCAGAATTTATTATGCTTCAGCTAAAGTGAAAAAGAGTATGGGTAGCCAACCTGGTCTCAAATAAAGAAAAAGCAAAAAATACCCATAATTGAAAGCTCTATTGTGTGGCACAATAGATAGAGTGCTGGGCTTGAAGTCAGAAAGACTTATCTTCCTGAGTATAGATCTAGTCTCAGATACGATGTGACACTAATCAAGTCCTGTAACCCTCTTTGCCTCATTTCTTCATCCGTAAAATGAGTTGGAAAGACACGCATCTTTGCCCAGAAAACCCTAGGTGGGGTCACAAAGAGACATGACTGAAATGACTGGCAACAAAATGAAGAAAATGAATAAAAGCACATTTTGCTGACAGGCAGGTTTTATTAAACTTTTTCCACCAATGACCTGTTTTTGCTGTTGATATTTTTATATGATTTCAGATGTATAGGTAGACATCATTAGGTATGCAAAATATTCCTGATAATAAGTCATAAAGAAATTTATTTCAAAGCACTCCTTTGGTATCCATATAATTTTACCATTTATTAAAAATCAAAGCAAATTTGTATAATAATGAGATGGGTGTGCTTTTTTATTTACACAAAGAATTAAGTCTTGGTGAAATATTTGATACTGCAAGATGTAGAGCTCTTCATTTTTTTACAGTTGATTGATATTTTGACTTCATTATCTTCAGCTCTGAGAATGGCACTTTGCATAAATCCATTGTACCAAACTGCAAAAGTTTGTTTAGGGCCATTTCAGAAATAGTTGGAAATTCTGTCCTAATCCCAAGTCATGTTTCCTTTCATGATTTTTTAGGAAACTCAAGTTTTAAACCAGTGTCACTTGATAACTCTCCAAATTCTTCGTGAAGTTTTTAATGACAGATAACTGATTTTTTTTTTATTTCAATGGAGTGCAGTTTATGAACTCAACTTAATTATTTAGAATGAAAATTTATAGGAAGTGTTTCTGAAACTGTCTCAAGGAACTTCAGTTGATCAATTATAATTGTTAGAATTAAATCTTTGGGAAAAATTCTGGAATAATGGGAGCAGAATAGAAATAGGGCATGGCAGTCTTTTAACTCAGGAGTCTACTGTGATTAATGGGAAAGGTCTCTCTTGCTGTAGCTGAAGGGGACCACTATATGACAGGAAGTGTGCCACAAAGCCAGCACCATCCCACTCCATAGCAGACCAGTGGAAAATCCAGAGTCCCAGGGTAATGGAAGGCAAGTGCCAACATCAGAACCCTAGGCACGCCTTCACAGAGCCAGAGCAATCTGCACACATCAGCATCTGAATCTAACAGTGTTTTAGCATAGCCCAAGGAGAGGGGTAGACCTCCAGCAGCCTGACTACCCCTCTCGCACCTCACACCATGAGCTTGAGAGTAATCCTGGTGAAACGCAGAAGGACCTCACCTGACCTCAGCACACAGCAGGCAGCTCCAGCTCAGCAACAGGTAAATGACATTATATAGCTTTCAGCTGCCAGAACCAGAGGTCTCAGCACACAAAGCCAGTAACCAAGCCCCTAATCCCCAGCAAAAGAAGCATGGTACAGAGCACTCTGTGCCCCAGAAGCAGAGATCCACTTGAAAAGCCAGGAGAAAGGCAATCGCAATGAGGAAAAAGTAAATTAGAAAAGTAAAGACCATAGATTCTTACTATGGGGCAGAGGTGATGAAAATATAAATTCAGAAGAGGACAGCATTGACACTATGCCCACATCTGAAACTTCAAAAGGGAATGTGAATTAGACTCAGGCCCAATAAGCATTCTTGAAGCAGCTCAAGAAGGATTTAAAAAGTCAAATCAGACAGGTAGAAAAAAATAATGAATTATTTTAAAAATACAGTAGACAAAATGGAAAAAAGAATCACTGAAGAAAATAACTGCTGAAAAAGCAAAATTGTCCAGAAGGAGGTACCAAAGCTACTTGAAGAGAACAATTCATTAAAAATTAGAATTCAGCAGGCAGAACATAATGACTCTATGAGGCATCAAGAATCAGTCAAACAAAATCAAAGAATGAAAAAAGAGAAGAAAATCCAAAACATCTCATTGGAAAAACTAGTGACCTGGAAACATATATCCAGGAGCCACACTTTAAGGATTATTGGTCTACCAGAGAGCCATGATGAGCAAAAGAGTGTGGATAGCATCTTCTAAGAAATCATCAAAGAAAACTGCACTGAATTTGTAGATTCAGAGGGTAAAATAGTCATCAAAAGAATCCACTGATCACCTTCTGAAAGAGATCCCAAATGGAAAATGACAAGAAATATTGTAGCCAAATTCCAGAACTATCAGGTCAGGGAGAAAATACTGCAAGCATCCAGCATGAAACAATTCAACTACAGTCTGGATCGCACAGAAACTTGCAGCTTCTACATTAAAAACTCAGAGGGCTTAGAATATGATATTCCATAAGGCAAAGGAGCTTGGAATAAAACCAAGGATCAACAATACAGCAAAACTGAGCATTATTTTTCTTTTTTTTCTTTTTTTTTTATTTTTCAGGGAAGGAGATTGACAGTCAAGGAAATAAGGGACTTCCATGGGTTCCTGCCAAAAAGACCAGAACCCAGTGGAAAATTTGATCTTCATATTTAAGACTCAAGAGAGGCATAAAAAGGTAAAAGGGGGGAAAACATGTTATTCAACAAGGGTAAACTTTTTACATCCCTGCATGGGAGGATGACACTTGTAAATCTTGAGAACAGTATCTTTATTATGATATGTAAAAGGGATATACATAGACAGTGATTGTGGGAATAAATTAAATGATGTGATGATAAAAAAGCTAATTAAGGGCTGCAAAAGGATTGTAATGGGAGGAGAAAGGAAGAGTCAGAAAAGGGTAAATTACATCACATGAACAAGCACAACAATACAGTTGAGGGAAAGAAGTGGGAGATGAGCCTAGTTTGAACTTCACTCCCATCAGTTTTGATTCCAGGAGGGAATAACATAAGAGTTAAGTACAGAAATCGAACTTGCCTTACAGGCAGTAGGAGGGGAAAGGGGAAAGGAAAGGGTGGTGGTGGCTAGAAGGGAGGGAAGAAATAGTAAGGGAAAAGCAAAAGAAAAGGGAAGGGAGCTGATAGAAGGGAAGGAAGATTGAGGGAGACAGTGGGCAAAAGTAAAATTCTTTTGAGGAGGGAAAAGGAGAAATAAAAATATAAATGGGGCGGGGGGCGGAATGAGATGGAGAGAAAGACACAGATAGTAACCATAACTGTGAATGAGAATGGGATGAATTCTCCCATAAAACAGAAGTGAATAGTCGAATGGATTCAAAACCAAAATCCTATGATATGTTGTTTTCAAGAAACACATTTGAAACATGGGGATACATACAGGGTAAAAATGAAAGGGTGGAGCAGTAAATATTATGGTTCACCTGATGTAAAACAAATGTAGGGGTAGCATGCCTAATCTCAGACAAAGCAAAAGCAATAAATGGATCTAATGAAAAGATACCAGGAAGGAAACTATATCCTGCTAAAAGGCACCATAGACAATGAAGTAATCTCATTGCTAAACACATATTTATAGAGTGATATAGCATCCAAATTCCTAGAGGAGAGGTTAAGGGAGTCACAGAAAGAAATACACAGCAAAACTATAATAGTTGGGGACTTCAGCCTACCCCTGTCTGAGCTTGATATAGTTAACCTCAAAATAAATAAGAAAGAAGTTAAGGAAGTTAATAGAATTTTAGAAAAGGTAGATATGGTATAACTCTGGAGAACACTGAATGGGGCCAGAAAGGAATATACCTTTTTCTTGGTACATGACACATACTCAAAAACTGGTCACATTCTAGGGTATAAAAACCTCCAGTCCAATGCAGAAAGGCAGAAATATCAAATGTATCCTTTACAGATCATGATGCAATAAAAATACATGCAATAATGAGCCATGGAAAGATAGATCAAAAATGAATTGGAGACTAAGAATGAGTGGATCAAAAAGCAAATCATAGAAACAATCAATAACTTTGTTTGAGAGAATGTCAGTAATGAGACAACATGCCAAAATTTATGGGATGCAGCAGAAGTGCTTCTGAGGGAAGGTTTAATATCTTTGATTGCTTACACGAATAAAATAGAGAAAGAGAAGATGATGGAATTGGGCATACAACTGAAAAACTACAGAAAGAACTAGTTAAAAACCCTCAATTAAATACCAAGTTAGAAATTCTAAGAACCAAAGGAGAGATTAATAAAATTGAAATAAAGAAAATTATTGAATTAAATAAAACTAAGAGCTGACTTTATGCAAAAACCAATAAAATTAATAAACTTTGGTTAATTTGATTTAAAAAAGAAAGAAAAAATGCAAACAGCCAGCATCAACAATGAAGACTGAATTCCCCACCAATGAAGAAGCCATTAAAATAATAATTAAGAATTATTTTGCCGAATTTTATGCCCATATCTCTGACAATCTAAATGAAATGGATGAATATTCACAAAAATATATAGTCCTCAGAGTAAGAGAAGAGGAAGTAAAATACTTAAATAACTCCATGTTAGAAAAAGAAAATATTAACAAAAAGAGTACAGTCCTTCATCATGAGCATCATACATTGTGATCATTTAAGATTATACCAGGAATACAGGACCGGTTCAATATTAGGAAAATTATTAGCATAATTGATCATATCAACAACATAACTAACAGAAACCACATGGTTATTTCAATGGATGCAGAAGAAGCTTTGGACAAAATACAACATGTATTCTGATTAAAAATCCTAGAGAGCAAGCAAATAAATGGAGCCTTGCTTAAAAAGATAAGGAGTATCTACTTCAAACCATCAGCGAGCATTATCTGTAAAGAGGATAAGCTAGATGTATTTTCAATAACAAGGATATCCATTATCACCACTGTTATTTAAGTGGTACTAGAAATGTCAACGTTAGCAATAAGAGGAGAAAAGGAAATTGAAGCAATTAGAATAGGCAAAGAAAATATGAAGCTTTCATTCTTTGCAGATGATATGGTGATATACTTAGGGAATCAAGTAAAAAATTCCTTGAAATAATAAAGAACTTTAGCAAAGTTGTAGGATACAAAATAAAGCCACAGAAATCATTGGCATTTCTAGATATTACTCATAAAGCCCCACAGCATGAGACAGAAAGAGAAATTCCATTGAAGATTACCATAGACATGATAAATATTTGGGAGTCTACCTACCAAAACAAACCCAGATACATAATTACAAAACACTTCTCCCACAAATAAAATCAGATCTAAATAACTGGAAAAACATCATTTGCTCATGAGTAGGCTGAGTTAATATAAAGAAAAATGAAAATTCTACTTAAATTAATTTACTTACTCAGTGCTGTACCAATTAAACTACCAAAATTTATTTATAGAGCTAGAAAAAAATCATATCAAAATTGATTTGGAAGAACAACAGTACTGGAATGTCCAGAAAAGGGAATTAATGAAAAGAAATGCTGAGGAAATTGGCCTAGTCATATCAGATTTTAAATTGTATTATAAAGTAGCAATCATCAAAACTACTTGACACTAGCTAAGAAACAGAGCAGTAGATCGGTAGAGGAGGTTAAGTACAACAGACGCAGTAATCAATGATTACAGCAATCTACTGTTTGATAAACCCAAAGTCCCCAGCTTCTGGAATAACAACTCATTGTTTGACAAAAAGTGCTGGGAAAACTGTAAAATAGTGTGGAGGAAACTGGGCATAGACCAATGTCTGACACTGTATAGCCAAATAAAGTCCAAATTGGTACATGATTTAGGGTACATGAACGCATAGGTGATACCATGAACAAATTAGGGGAGCAAGGAATAGATTATCTTCAGATTTATGGAGAATGGAGGAATTGGTGACCAAAGAGAGGATAGAAAATATTAGGAAATGCAAAATGGATAGTTTTGATTACATTAAATTGAAAAGGTTTTGCACAAACAAACCCAATACAGCCAAGATTAGGAGGAAAGTAGAAAACTGGGAAAGAATTTTTGCAACTAGTGTCTGAGATAAAGGTCTCATTTCTAAAATATATAGAGAACTGAGTCAAATTTACAAGAAATCAAGTCACTCCCCAATTGATAGTTGGTCAAAGATATGAACAGGTAGTATTAGAGGAAGAAATTAAAGCTATCTACAGTCACATGAAAAAATGCTCTAAATCATTACTGATTAGAGAGATGCAAATAAAAACAACTCTGAGGTATCACATCACACCTATCAGATTGGCTAACGTGACACAACAGGAAGATGATAAATGTTAGAGAAGATGTGGGAGAGTTGGAACTCTAATTCATTGCTGATGAAGCTGTGAGCTGATCCAACCATTCTGAAGAGCAATTTGGAACTATACCCAAAGGGCTACAAAAATATGCTTACTCTTTGACCAAGCAATATTGTTTCTGGGACTGTATCCCAAAGAGATCATAAAAATGGAAAAAGCTCCCACGTGTACAAAAATATAGCAGCTCTCTTTGTGGGGGTCAAAAACTGTAAATCAAAGGGATGCCCATCAATTGGGGAATGGCTAAATAAATTATGGTGTATGAATGTAATGGAGTACTACTGTGTTATAAGAAATGATGAACAGGAAGACTTCAGAGACGCCTGGAAAGAATTATATGATCTGATGCTGAGCAAAAGGTGCAGAACTCAGAACTTTGTACACAACAACAACCACAGTGTGCAACGACTTTTTCTGGTAGACTTAGAAATCCATTGCAATGCAAGGACTTAAGAAATTCCCAATGGTCTTTTAAGGTAAAATGCCTTCCACATCCAGAGAAAGAACTATGGAATTCCATTGCAGATTGCAGCAGACAATTCCCTTTTGTATTACATTTTGGTTTGTTATATGATTTCTCCCATTCATTTTAATTCTTCTATACAACGTGACGAGGGTGAAAATGTATTTAATAGGATTGTACGTGTAGAACTTACATAAAATTGTATGCCATCTGGGGGAGGGAGGTGGAGGGAGGGAAAGAAAAAATCTAGGGTGTATGGTAGTGATGGTGGAACGCTGAAAATAAATAAATAAAAAATAAAATAAGGAGATGGGTCCCAGTGACTATAAGCAAAGCCTCCAAGAGAAAGCCAAATTAGACACAAGCCCAATAAGAATTCCTGGAGAGCTCAACAAAGAAATAATAAAAATCAAAAGGAGGTTTTAAAACTCAAACATGAATGTTTGAAGAAAACTGGGAAAATAAATAAAAACAATTGAAAAAATTATGACAGAATCAAAAACATCTTAGTAAAAGATGCATAAAAAAGACTGAAAAAAATGCCATGAAAATTCAGAATTGATCAGCTGGTGTTGGTATCTTAATCACTGAAGAAGACAACCCCTGCAAAATTAGAAGAGGTTAAGTGGAAGGTAATAACACCACAAGCAATCTCGATAAAATAACACAAAAGAAAAATTAAAAAGGGAAGAATACATGAAATATGTTAGAGGCAAAATAAGTGGCCTTGAGAAGAAATCAAGGAGAATTCAAGAATTATTAGACTCCCTAAAAGACATGATAAAAAGGAAAAGAGCCTATATGTCAGATATCAACAAAGTACAAAGGAAATCTGCTGTATCGTAAGTAGGGGGCCAACCAGAAATTGAAAGAACCTACTGGTAACCTCCTGAAAGGAATCTCAAAATGAGAAATTCCAAGAATATTTTAAACAAAATCCAGAACTTGTAGGTCAAGAAGAAACTATTGTAATTAGCCACAAAAAAAATTCCTATACATGGAGCTAAAATCAAGATCAACAAAATTTTGTAGACATTATTTATTAGGACTGGAGAATTTGGAATATGATATTCCAGAAGGTAAAGGAAATAATAATTTAAGTAAGAATAATCAATTCTATAGGTGAACAATGTGTATTTAATGAAACAGAGGATTGTTAAACAGTGCTAAAGAGTTTCTAGCTGAGTAGAAAATTTGACATTCAAACACAAAATTCTAGAGAATCAAAAAAAGATGAACATGAGTGAGACTGGAAAAGGTTCAACTGTTTACATTCCTGTATGGGGAAATCTAAGAACCTTATGATCACTAGGACGTTTAGAAGGAGATTACTCAGACAGAGAGCATGGTTATGAGTCTGTTGTGTTGGGCTGATCTTAAAAGAATGGAAGAGTGACCAAGAGGGAAAGGAGAGGAATAATTGGGAAACTTAAACATGTAAAAAAAATGTTCAAGAAAGAGTTTATGATGGAAGGAAAACTGAACTAGTTCAAGATGGGAAATGTGTATCAATATATAAGTATACATACACACAGGTAAGTAGGAGGGGGAAGAATTAAGAGAAAGGGTGGGGGTAAGGGAAAGAGTATATTCAGAGAGGTTAAGGTTAATGAGCAGAAGCAAAGCAGACTTTTGAATAGGGAATAGGGTATAAAAGTGAAGGATAAATAGAAGAGGATAAGATGGAGGGAACTACACCGTTAGGAATTGTAATGGTGATAGTGATGAAATCAGTGAGAAAATAGAAAGGGATAGCAGGATAGATTACAAACTAGAATCCAAAAATATGTTGTTTCTAAGAGAGGTACATCAAACAGAAAGACATGCAGACTTCAAATAGGAAGCTTGAGCAGAATTTATAATGCTTTACCTAAAGGAAAAAGTGCATGGGTAGCAATCTTGATCTCAGACAAAGACAAAGGAAAATACCCCAAACTAAAGGAGCCAGATTGGGGGCACAATGGATAGAGTCCTGGACCTGAAGTCAGAAAGACTCCTCGTCCTGAGTTCAAATCTATCCTCAGACACTACTAGTTATGTGCCCTGGTCAAGTCACTTAACCCTGTTTGCTTCAATTCCTCATCTGTGAAATGAACTGGAGAAGGAATTGGAGACCACTCCAGGATCTTTGCCAAGAAAGCCCCAAATAAGGTCAGGAAGAGTGAGACATCACTGAACCAACTGAACAACAACAACAAAAAGAGGTAATAAGTCAAAGTCTATTTTGTTAAAAGGTACCGTATTAAATGAATTAATGACAGAAGAGGACATGCATGTGCCAAATGACAAAGCATAGAGATTCACTTTTTCGGCAATTTTTTTTAACTTTTGAACTAAAATAGAAAATAATAAAAGGAAAACATTTCCATATACACAGCAGGCCATAATTGAGGATTCAATATAAAACAACAGATTTCCATTGAAAGAAAACCTATGTAACAAATACGACATGTTGTTTTCAAAGTTATTCAGCTTTTCTTTGCTTTCTTAGTGGTTTTCCTTTTTTCTCGGCTGTGTGCTTTTTACTTTATTGTTTTCTTCCCTTCCCCCTCACTAAAAAAGGTTGCAATTAAGTATGGAGATACACACACACACACAAATGTATCTATAAACAAACATATAGTCATGCATGTAAGATACTATGCTGCTTTCCTATCATCTGTTTCTCTAGATAGTGTCTTCTTTCATAAGTCCAAATCCTCCTATGTTCTTTTGAGTCAACCATCTCATCATTTCCTATACCACAGCAATGTTCCAACCCAATCATATCCTATCTGAAAGATTGTCAGTGAAAGGTTTCCCCCAAATTTTCTGCATTCCTTCTGTTTTTGGCTGCATAGATTTTATGGATATAGGAAAATTTTAATTTAAGATAATCAAACTTACCCATTTTACATTTCAAGAATGCTCCCACCTTGGAAGATAGTTTAAGGTCTGATACTGCTGAATCTACTTCCTATACATCTTTTCCTCCTGATTTTTTTAAAAGTCTTGACTTTTTGTTCTTCCAAATTTACTTTGTTGTTATTTCTTCTAACTCAGTAAAATAATTTTTTTAGTAATTTAATTGGGATGACATTGAATAAATGATGAGTTAGGTAAAATTGTCATTTACAAATTACCTTGGCCTTACCTACACATGAACAACAAATTTTACTTCAGCTATTTAGACAGGAGTTCATTTTTATAAAAAGTATTTTTATGTTTATGTTCATATGTGTCTGCTCTGGCAGGTATAAGCTCAAGTATTTTGTACTGTCTAGGTACTGTAAATGGCCTGTTGTGTTTCTCTTTTGTTGCTGAAGAAGACCATACCACCAGAGAAATGATGACATGACTTGCAGTTGACTTTGTTTTGAGTCTGGGAGTGCTGTACAAGGTCGCCAGCCTCGATTCTCCTCTGGAGCCATCAGGATGACTGGAGATGGCCCAGCATGCAATGGGAGACAATATTGAATAACATTGCTGAAACATAGTGCAGGTTCTCTATTTTTCACTTTTCGTTAAATCCATTTTAACTTTAACTTTGTCTGAGATCATCGTTATTATCCCTGCTTTTTTTTTACATACTAAATTCTACTCTTGCTCTTTGTTTTAGTGTGTTTCTTTCATTTTAATAAGGTTTCTTGGAAGTGACATGCTGTTCAGTTAAAATTTTTAATATTCTCTCGATTTCCATTTCTTGAGTAAATTCATTCCATTGATATTCTAAGCTACAACTACTTGTGTTCTTTCCTTATTCCTAGTATTCCTTTTTATACTCATCCTTATTTACCCTATCCCTCCTCACTACTCTGCTTAGTTCTATTTGCCACAATTAAAATTATGGTGTTTAGATTCTAGAATTAATGGTTCGGAAAGTGTCTCTGGTTAAAAAAAATAGCCAGCGGTTAGTGATCTCACTGTTAGATAGGATCCACTGGAAGCAGTACTAAGCTGTTCCTAGCACAGCACACAATTGTTGGATGTCATTTTCAAGAAGTATTGAAGGGCCTGTATGCAATTCAGGAGAAACAATGAGGGCCAGCAGACAAAATAGAAACCAAGGCACTCACCTTGGGGGAGGCAGCATTGGCTCTTTGATGTGGAAAGCTTGCAGCCTCTCAGATGAAGCTGAAGAAGAACATGGTGACTGTCAGCTTGGCAGGTCTCAAGACTGCCTACAGCTAGCAGAAGATCATTAATGTACTGAATAGGAGATGAACCCCTGAAAGTGATGGAAGCTAAGTATTGTTACAAAAGCAGAACACAGGGAAGGACTTTCTGTGTACTCTTGAGGCCAGTGGGTCCACTCCCACAATGTATTCTTACAGGGGAACACAAAGAAGTATTGAATTTCTGGGTAAATGGGAATACCAAAGAAGGTGGAGCAAAGATCTATCACAGTAACATAGGTCACCTCACAAGGAAGTGAGAAGATGATGGTCATAGAATCTGTGATGACTGGGGTCTGGGAATTATATAAGTATTAATAGCAGGCACAAAACAAAAAGTAAATGGGCTTACCAAGTCCAATTTGGGTCTCTTCATACAGAAGAAAGAACAGTTACAAGGAAATCTATGCAGAATGATGATGCCTTGATCCTTCAAAGAGTCAGTAATGTGTAAAACCTTCAGTGGCCTCCCCTCACAAAGAATACAGAGGAGTGCATGACTAGGGCCCTCTCTTAACCTTGATGGGAAAGGGAATAGCAGATTTTAATAATCCCACATCTGAGGACCAAATTTCCCTCAGAGAATCTGGGATGTCTAATGATATTTCTGGACTATCTATCCATTGGTCTCCCTTGGACATTCTCAAAAAACATAGGGAACAGGGAGACTGGGTCCTCAGGGGGTTGCAAAGCAGAGATGCATCCAGGGAGCAGGACATCATATCTATGAGCTCACAGAGAATATAGTGACCTCATAGGTTACTGGGGGACTCAGGAAGAAGGAGAAAGGAATGCTCACAGACCAAAGAGCCAACAGAAACAATTCTGGGAGACAGGCTGGCCAGTGAAAAGCTTTCCCAAGACCCCACCTCCATTTCAGGGTCCAGTAGTGGAACAATAATCCACCCTAAGGGTCACATGGGGTTCACTAGTGTGGCAAGGGGTAGATAGGCAGGGATAGTTGCAACTAGAACATCAGGCTCCAACACAACCAAAGGATCCTCAGCTGAAACCATTGTCCCCATCCATCCCACACATCCTCTTGCCAAAGACCTACATCTTGGTTTGTAAGGTGTTTTCAGGAAGGACCAGTATCAGTACCAGTACCTTTGGTGTGATGGCTCCCAAGCCCTTTTCAGGATTCTTCCACCTTTGGTGTCCACCTGTTCCCCCTAACTCTCACCTATGGGTCCCAAAAGCTGCAGCCTGTGCAGCAGCCACACTCTGGTAAACCATTTCGGCAGACGGGTCAAACCAGGCTGAGGGAAACCAAGGGGTCTCAAATCCATTGGTGAGTTATAGGGGTGTCTACCTCAAGCATGTGAAGACTTCATCTGGTGGAGTGGGTGGAACAATTTGTTACAGTGGCCACAAAGGCAGATGAAGCAAGTGATATGGAGTGCTTAGAGCTTGGTGAGACACAGAAGATGCCAAGGTCATCCACTGCATCCTGAGCCATCACCAGCTATCTTGACTCTGTCCTCCTACTGGACTATGATGGCTCTGGAGGAGAGTGAGGCTGAAGACTTCGTGCAGCTCTGCCTGACTTAAATTCAAATTACACATGAATCAAAATACATCACCCACACCATTTCACCATTATGCCTCTAAGTCCTGTGGCTATAGGCAAGTGATGAAGCAGCCAGTGTGGATATACAGAGAGCTGTAGTCACAACCCTGCACTCAGGTGGTCTAAGCCATTGGGTGGTTGTTTACTGGAAGCAGCAGTGGGACTTGGCAGCCCCCTTGCTGGCTGAGCAGCCTTTTAAGGATCACACTTCTCATCTCCTGGTGTGAGGAAGGGGGCTAGAAAAGGTGCCCTAAACATTGCCTGCTTACCCAACTCTGGCCTGATTGTCATAGCAGGCAGGGAATCTCTCTATGTCGTTGAAACACAAAAAAATGTCCAAAAACATCTGCAAAGATGATTCCACTCACCATTGCACACTAATAGACAACACAAAATCCAGGAGACCTGAAAGAAGAACTCCTCTTATTGCAAGAGAACTCAACAGGTATCACATCCAAATAGGAGCCCTGAGTGAAAAAAGGTTGGCAAATGAAGGCCAGCTTACTGACATTGGAGCTGGATACACCTTTTTCTGGAGTGGTCACAGTGAAGGAGAGCACCCTGAAGCTGACATGGGCTTTGCAATCAAAACCAATGTAATCAGCAAGCTGGCATGCCTGCCAAAAGGAGTGAATGACAGGCTCAGGACGATGTGGTTGCTACTCTCAAGAAAACACCATGCCACCATCATCAGTGCCTTTGCTCCCACGAATAAAACTTCATGGAATGCACCCTTGCAGCAAACACTGGCATCCAAAAGACTATGTGATTGTAAGGAGAAGAGACAGACAAGATGTGAGAGTGACAAAGGCAATGTGTGGTGCAGAGGGCTGGACTGATCATAGACTTATCCTTTCCAAGCTAAATATTCCCATTCATCAAAAGCGCTGACCCCAAGGCAAAATGACTACCAGAAGAATTAATGTCAACAAATTAGAGCTCTTCTCTGAGTGTGAACAGTTTGCTGCTGATTTGGAGGAAAAGTTGAGCCAACACACAGTTGGCAACAGTGGAGTAGAAAAGGAGTGGGCAGCTTTCAGAGATTGGTGTTTAGCTCTGCTTTTACTCATCTGGGTCAGAAAACTCACAACCACCAAGTCTGCTTTGATGAAAATGATGGATAAATTAGAAACTGCTAAATGAAAAACAAGAACTCCACAGGATTTACCAGCAGAATAGTTCATCCACCTCTAAGAGGGCAGCCTTTAATTCCATCAAAAGCAAAGTACAAGCAAAGCTTAGAGAGATGGAGGATTCCTGGCTCAAATTGAGCTTTATGCTAATAGTAAGAATCCAAAACACTTTTATGATTCCCTGCAAGCTCTTTATGGACCGAACACCTGTGGTGCATCACAGCTACCCAGGGCTGATGGAGCCTCATTGATTAGTGATAAGTACATGATCCTACAGAGATGGGCTGAACACTTCCACAGTGTTCTCAACAGACCATCATCCATCAGTGCTGAGGCCATTGACCATTTACCTTAGGTTGAAGTCAATCCCTCCTTGGCTGAACTTCCAACTGAAGAAGAGGTTTTGAGGGCCATTAGGCACCTTTCATGTGACAAAGGACCTGGTGCTGATTCTATTCCAGCTGAGATTTACAAGGTAGGGGGACCATTGCTCATACAAAAGCTGACTGAAATTTTCCAGGTTACATGGCAAGGGGAGATTATCCCCCAAGAGGTCATAGATGCCTCCATTATCCATCTCTGTAAGGGTAAAGGGAATAGGTTGTCCTGGGACAATCACAGGGGGATCTCTCTCTTACTCATTGCTGGCAAAATTCTTGCCAGAATCCTCCTTAATAGGCTGATCCTTCACCTGGAAGATGGTCATATACCAGAGAAGTAGTATGGCTTCAGAAAGAGCCGAGGAACAGTTGATATGGTGTTCGCTGCCTGGCAACTCCAGGAGAAATGCCAGGAGCAGAAGAGATGTCTGTATACAACATTTGTGGATCAGACCAAGGCCTTTGACACTGTTAGTTGTGAGGGCGTGTGGAAAATTACGTCAAAATTTGGTTGCCCAGAGAAGTTCATCAGTGTTGTATGTCAATTTCATGATGGCACATTTGCCCAGGTTCTGGATAATGGACAAAGCTCTTGTGCCTTCCCAGCAACCAGTGGAGTGAAGCAGTGCCATGTGCTTGCTCCCATGCTTTTTAGCATGATGTTTTCAGCCATGTTGACAAATGCTTTCAATGAGGATGAACATGGCATCAAGGTGGACTACCATACTGATAGCAAGTCCTTCAGTTTCAAAAGGCTATAATCCAAGACCAAAGTGAAGAGAGTGCTGGTGCATGATTTCCTGTTTGCAGATGATTGTGCACTCAATGCAGCCTCTGAAGCTGAGATGCAACAAAGTATGGCTCAATTCTCTGCTGCATGTGCTAATTTTGGCCTAATAATTAACACCAAAAAAACCCACAGGTGCTCCATCAGCCACCACCAAACCATCCAGACATGGAACCATCAATTACAACAAATGGAGAAGTTTTGAATGCTGTGGATAAGTTCACTTACCTTGGTAGTGTACTTTCCAGGGATTTATACATTTTCAATGAGGTTGATGTGTGCATTGCCAGACCTAGCTCAGTGTTTGGGAGGCTCCAAAGAAACGTTTGGGAGAGAAGAGGTATTAGACTGACTATGGTCTACACAGCAGTTGTACTGACCTCATTGTTGTATGCCTGTGAAACATGGACAGTCTACCAGCGCCATTCCAGGACACTGAATCACTTCCATTTGAACTGTCTTAGGAAGCTTCTGAGGATCACCAGGCAGGAGAAGGTACTAGACGCTGAAGTCCTTGCTTGAGCTGAACTGCCAAGCATTCAAACTATGCTTCAGAGAGGCAACTCCCATGGGCTATCCACATTGTTTGAATGCAAAATGTATGCTTGACAAAAAGATTATTTTATGGAGAACTTGCATGGGGCAGGGGAGCACCTGGTGGCCAGAAGAAACAATACAAGCACACTCTCAGGGTCTCTCTGAAGAACTTTGGATTTGACTGTGCAACATGGGAGATACTGGCACAGGACTGCTCAGCATGGAGTGCCCACATCAGAAAGGGTGCTGTGCTCTTTGAGCAAAGCAGAAATGAGACAGCACAAAGTAAATGCAGGATGTGCACATTTGGGATATTCACCCCAAATATTCACACGGACTATCTGTGGCCAACCTATGGTAGAGCATTCCAAGCTTGTAATGATCTGATGGGCCACAGGTGGACACAGTGGTGATGTCCTTTTGGTCCTCTTGGAAAACGAAGGACAACCACCACCACCCCCAACCATCACCTCTTGGTTTATTCCAGGGGCACCTCTGTGTGTTTCTGAGTCTTAAGTCCCACTGTTTCACATTGTCAAACTTGGCTGCATGACTTGTTTGATGATGCTAAAAGCAAAAGGCATTAGGAAATGGATTTTAGAAGGGAACGGAATTATCCTGGTCAGAGGTCCAAGATTTGAAGGGAATAGCTCCAGCTTGGCTTGGAGCCTCAATTGTAAGGGAGTTGGAGCTGCCTCGAGAGAAGGCCAAGTCTGGGTAGGAGGATGGGATATTTGGGCAAGGGCTTGAGGGGAAGTCAAGGCTAGCTGGGCAGGAAGGCAGCCTTGGGAAGGATGCAAACCTGAGCTTGGAGCTAAGATGGTCTCAGGAGTCAATTGAGGCTTTTATTTTATCTGTCCCCTCATATGCATAAAGAGTGATACTTTTGAATCCCCCAATTGTCATGCCAATCTGGACAATTTTTCAGAAAATAATTTCATATTTCAGATAGAGGTTGATTTACAAAATCTAAATTAAGAATTCTAGTATCTCTTAGATTGGGTGAATCTAGTGATCACTTGGCACTTTTATGCAGTCCATCATAAAAATGAAATGGACTTCCTTGTTCTGTTGGACAGATTATTGGAACATGAGCACACCTACATAGCCCTGATGAAAGATTCCCTAGCATTCTGTGGCCTGAAGAAGTCAGCTGGGACATTGGGGTCCCTGTCAGAGTCTTGCAACAGCCATTTAGGACCCCAAAGGGCCAAGAGGAGATCCCACTGCTGGGCCTTGTCTTTTTGCAGCCTCTATAATGGCGGTTCTTTCCCCTGGAGAGAGTAGTGCAGTAGCAATTTAAATGGAAAGATCTTTCTCATTCATTAATAAGCTCATATGATCTGCTTAAATCACCAGGAAGCCTAAGTCCCATGTGGTGGGAGGAGCTTTCTGGCCAGGCAGAACAGGGAGGGTGGAGCAGAACTGGGAGGAAAGTAGTGAGCACTGGTTGGGGCAGAGGAGAGAGCAGGCTGGCAGGCAGGTGGGCAGGTAGGCATGAGTAGGGTTAGGTTCCTGAGTGTGTGCTTGTGAGAAGGCCCCTGCAGAGGTGGGGTGGCTTGGAATGGCTTTGCTCCTTGCCGTGATCATGTTTCTTGGCTACCATGACAAATGAAACTTTCTGGTTCCAGGATTTGGCTCTCTGGTGTCTAAGTAAATGCTTGTCTTCTGCCTTCTGTATGGATAGTCTGTTATACTTTGTAACTGAGAACTGCACTGGCATATATTCAAAGTCACCAGCAGCACTGTGAATATTGCCTTGATGATAGAAGTAGCGTTTCCATGAAATCTGTAATATCTCCCCAAGTTGAAATAGAAACTATAATATGCCTTGAGATTGGGATTTAGCAGCCACAGGGTCCTCATCCAGTTTGCGAGTATTTCCTCTCCCTGTGTAAGAGGTCAGAGGGACTGAAAGGTTGATGATGTCTAAACCTTGACCAAACCTATGGGTTAATTGGGTCAGTAACCAAGCTTTCTTGAAGAGGAGAAATACCTGAAGCAGGGCCTCAGGACCAAAAGAAATCAAATCAAATTGATAATGACTTATGGCTTTCAAAACTGTGTTATATACTGTGTAAATTCACTGCCCTTTTCATTGTCTGACCTCACCTTAGGCAATCACTCCCTTAATTCCATCTAGACCTCTCTCTGCCCTCACAGTCTTCTGTATAAAAGATCCATCTTGTCTCCAGTTGCCTCCAATGGCTCAGATTTTTTAAGAGTCTGGCCAATATAGCAGATTCTTGTTTTCCTTTGGCTGGAGGAAGGCTGTGGTCAAATTCATTTGGGCAGAACCCGCATGTCACAACAAGCAGCTCTGTGCTCCATTTCAATGCCTGTCTTCATTTCTTGCAGTGAAGAGTTCAGTCTGCTATGACTTCTCTGATGGCCAATGAGGGATGACTGTTGTCTAAAGACTGTTACATCCGTAAAGTTTCATTGCAGTGCTAATTTTCTGATATCCAATGAGCTTGAGTCTGGGCTGAAGTCTTTGTACCTTCATTACAAGGAGAAACCATTTCTGGCAGGGGATGGAGGGGATTAGGCTGGGAGTGGCTAAGAATTTTGTTCAGAATAAAGAAGTGTTTTTGATGATGATTTCTCTGGCCACTGATTATACATATTATCAAACTCAAGCTGCCATCAATATATATTGAGTTTATACTTTTGAGCCATCTTAGTTCCAGCATCCCCCAGATTTTTGTTTTAGTGGTTAATATGCAATACCTTGAGATATGCATGCCTGTTTCCTAGAGACTTTGAATGGCCTGTGGTTTTCTGGGTTTTGAGTTGAATAATCATGTATTCAGGGCATGTGTGTCACTACAGAATGTGGTTATTGTTTTTCTAATTCTACTCATTGATTTTTCTTCCAGACTGGATGTAAAGTAGAAAGAAAGAGCAAGGTTAAGTCCTTGGACTTACTAAGAATTCAAGAGTAATGTTTTTCTCATTAATTGCCACTGCAAAAAAATTTTAAAAAAAGCCGTACCTTGCCCTACACTGATTATTTGAGGAAAATCTCTCAGGAGTACATGTGTGTGTGTGTACATGTGCATGTGCGTGTGTGTGTGTGCGCAACATGGTATTGTTCTGAGTTCTGATTTCAGGTGTAATTGTCTGAATTACCATTACACCAGTGAAGTACTATTGAAGGGAAATGCCATGAGCTGTTCAAAGTGAGTATGATCTTAGAATTGCTACAGGCTGCTGCTTATACCTGGGAAGGTTGAGAAGACAGCCTTACAAAGATAAGGGAGGGATGGTTTTGACTCAGTTTCCCCATTGTGCTATTTCCT
This sequence comes from Notamacropus eugenii, assembly GCF_028372415.1. Classification (NCBI taxonomy): domain Eukaryota; kingdom Metazoa; phylum Chordata; class Mammalia; order Diprotodontia; family Macropodidae; genus Notamacropus; species Notamacropus eugenii. Next base: position 5,443,239 of record NC_092876.1, on the reverse strand, counting down.
TTGTGAATAGAAATGTTTCCCATCTCCTAAATCCTGTGTCTCCCAAGGATGCCCTGTGAATAATGTGGAATTTTTCTACATGATTGGCTATTTCATAAAGTTAACTTGGATTTGCCTGCCATTTGAGCAGAGCTACGGAAGTTTTACCTTCTTCAGGGCAGTTTGTGCCCTTGAAGGGACAGTCTTGGAATTGTTTCCACTATGTCCTTTCCTCTTCCTTTCATAGTAAATTTCCAAAACAAGGGCAAGTGAATTGGAAAGGTGTTTTTTTTTTTATAATAAGTCTTATTGTTGCAATACTTAAATATCTCTGAGTTGCTGCAAAGTGATGTAAGACCTTATTGTTTTGATTTTACTATTCTGAATTGTTAGTGAACATTTCTTTTAATTTCCCAGCCTAAGCAACTGGGAAAATGAGTGAGTAGGCTTGGGACTTTTTTGAAATATATGTCATTATGTGTACTATGAAGTCTGAACAATATCACTTCTTTTCTCGATGATCTGATGAGATGTATATATATATATATATATATATATATATATATATATATATATACTGTTGACCTGAAAACTTTATTAAAGAAAAGGCAACAGACTAAGTGCATACATTTTATGATTTAATTAATTAAGCAATTCCCCACAAAGAAAACAGTTACATAGCGCTATGGAGTCAGAGGTGACTCTGACTACCCAGTACAGAAATCATCTGTCTCAAGTACATTTTGCCATGAGAAAGAAACTCCAAATTTAGCAAATCACAAATTTAGCAAGACAGGACAATTTACAAAGCAATATCAGTCAAATGTTGAGATTCCAAGCTGGGTAAACATATGTCCCAGGTGGTAAGGAAGGAAGGAAATCCCACCACTAGTGAGTGGCAGGCTTCCTGCCCCAAACAGGTAACTGACGCAGGAAAGGGCAAACAATGTTCAATAGAAACCCAGGATGCCTATATTTTCTTTACCATTAATATACCATATACAAAGGAAAGTCCCATTATTCAAGATAGTGTCTTCGGTTAAAGGTCTCCCAGGGAATGCAGAGTCAGCCCTGGCTGGCTTTTGCTGACATAGGAAGAGGCATTCTCTGAGTTTGCTTCAGAGGGAACAAAGAGATTATTCCAAAATTTTATATTAAACATTATCAATACACATTACTATACTGTTTTCCTGAGAATTGGATTTATGAGATTGTCTTCCAGATGTTTCTATTGGGCCTAGGAACATAAGGTCAAATAAACATCAAGTTCCTGAATGATATTTACTGTCCACCTGAAACTTTGGTTAAAAGAGGCAAATAGGCTAAATTCATAGTATTTATGAAGCTAGCAGATGTGTGACCATCGAGCCAGAAGAAAACTTCTGACTGTCTGACACAAGGATGACCAGGCTGAAATCGATCTTAGGACAATCCCAGGATGTCTGTGTCCCTGAGATTTATGGTCTCTATATGTCTTTAACCATGCCATGAGAAAGGAAGTTTCTTAGCTGAATAAGCTGTGAACACAATGAGACCAGACAATTAACAAAGTAGCATATGTCTCAGTGAAACAAAATAAAGAATACCACTGAAGAGGCTGAGTGTTGATGGGGGACCCCAAAATAGCGACGGTCAGGGTCGTGCTCGAATGAATTCCACTCAAGCCTTCTGAAAGCCAAAGAAAACAAAGTTTATTAAGGATTGGCCTAATTGGGTTGCCTCTTAAGGAGCCTAAGCTTTTGTAACGCTTGTATTCACAAGAGGGCCAGATAGAATCCCAGCTAGACAGAGACTGAGCTGGATTGAACCTGAGCGCCTTCATGGAGGTGTTGACCTGAAAACTTTGTTAAGAAAAGGCAACATGGCTAAATGCATACATTTTATGATTTAATTAATTAATTGATCAATTCCCCATAAAGAAAACAGTTACATAATGCATTATGGAGCCAGAAATGTTCTGGCTACCCAGTGCAGAAATCTTCTGGCTTATATACATTTTGCCGTGAGAAAGGAGCTCTCCTAGTTGAACAAATCATAAATTTAGTAAGACAAGACAATTAACAAAGCAATGTCAATCAAATGTTGGGATTCCAAGCTGGGTAAACATATGTCTCGGTGACAAGGAAGGAAATCCCACCACTAGTGAGTGGCAGGCTTCCTGCCCTAAACAGATAACTGACACAGGAAGGGGCAAACAATGTTCAATAGAAATTATGACCTAAGATGTCTATATTTTCTTTACCATTATTCAAGATATGTCATAACATAGTATGTGTCTATAGATAATAAGATACAAAGGAAAGACCCATTATTCAAGATATGTCATAGGTTAAAGGTCTCCAAGGAATGCAGAGTCAGCTTTGGCTGGCTTTTGCTGACATAGGAAGAAACTCTCTGAGTTTGCTTCAGAGAGAACAAAGAGATTATTCCAAAATTTTATATTAAACATTATCATTCCCTCCTTTTGGTCAAAGGCAAGCCGAAGGCTTCACCTGTAGACCAACAAAGATATGATAAAAACCTCTAAATAACCAGTAGTGTGAGAGTTTACTCTTCATGCAAGTGTGGTCCAGGCTCTTGGGAAAGTTGTCTATGTCTGATGGCATCTTCTTCAGGCCTTTTCAAAATTGGAGGGCATGATCCCCTCAGGAGCAGGAGCAATGGAGGTGACAGATGGATCCAAGAGTCTATACAGAAAATTTGACAAGGTCTCCCAGAAAACATGATTTGATAATTGAAATGAAACAATACAACATAGTTAACATGGCTAAAGACACTTAGCAATAGGTCAGTTTCCCAGCCATGCAGGGCTAGGTTCAAACAACACAATGAAGTTTTTTTTTTACAGTTCACAAATTGCATTTTTACATTAAGTCAGGTACAGATTAAAACTTAGAAGGCTCACAATAGACTAGTTTTGAAAGGGAGATTTACATGTCACCAATATAAACAAGAAAATTAAACATGAACCATACAAATCAATGCAATTATTATTTCAAAGTTAATTAACATTAAGTTCCTTGTATCCCAGTAATGCATTCTTAATTTTCATTTAAACAAAACTTTTTGAATCCCAGATTTCTCATGTAGTTATCTGATACCTAGATATCTTTTCTTTGACAATAGGTTTTATTCTTGGGACAGTTCAAAAAGAGAATTCTGCTTTTCTGGTTAAGATCTAGAAGTTCCCAGATACTTCAGACAATATAAAGTAGTACAATTACTTAAAATTTGTTCTCCACTTATGAAATTTCAGAAAATTTTGGTTCACATTATTTGCTGTTTCTATCTTTACCTAACTCTTGTACCTAGAATAAGAATCTTTCAAAATGTGAGGGTTCAACTATAAAATGAACTCATCTGCCTGTTAAATTGTTGGACAGATATTTTAATGGAGAAGAAATAATTTCACTTACTTTTACTACTATCCTATACAAATTTTATGCAAAAATCCAAATTTGAGATCTTATTATCCAAAAGCATGACAAATTTTAGAAGTCAGTGATATACATTTGCATATAATTCTTAGAGGAATCAGGCTGATCCTGTTGTTTCTCCTCAAAATTTGCTACTCTATTTAATTAGACATCTATCACATTACATCTTTGTGTTATTACCTGATCTAATCATTTCCTCGATGTTATCTCTATATTATATCTATTTATTTGGTCAGGAATATAGGTTAAAGTTGTAAGCTATTCATTCCTGCACCCCATTATAATAATTCAGAGATGCTCCAAATTCCATTTATTATAGAATTAGTATTGTACTTGCAGAACTTCTTAATTACAAAGACTTGCTATAAAAGAGAAAGAGGGACAATGTCAACAGAAGGAAAGGATCTCCTTAGTTCTGGTTGATTCCAGGAATAAGCCATTATCTGACATGTAATCATGAGGTTACCAGGTGCTGAAAGCAGGGCTTAGAGGTAATCAGGTGGGGAATTTCCTTTATCAGAAAGGAAATAGAACATTTGGGAAATAAAGTTAGGAAGATCCTACCTAGGCCGTGTCCAAGGTCGTCTTCAAAACCTTTCCAAGCATCCACCATTAGCCTGCAGCACATGTCAATTGGCTTTATGATAACTTAGACAAGTATTCCTGTAATCAGAGCTTCAAACAATAGTAAATTGCAGTCCCAGTCTTATATAGCAAATCAATATTGGCTGGTATCCCTCAGATAAAATACTTCCTCACTCTTTAAACCATCTGAAACTGACACAAAAGTATCCAGAACAACTATCTAGGACCAAGAGGGGTTTGGATAACCCATATTTATTCCCAAATCTTATCTACCTTTCATAGTTTCAATCAGAACTTAATTTATCTTTCCAAATCTCTCAATCCTATTCTTCCACTTGCTTTTACATTTTAACCATAAGACAAGATAGCTCACAAGTTATTACTTTTTGCTAGCATAACTGTACTGGAATCTCATTCCAGCTTAAACAAAACAAAGAGGTTAATGACTAAATTTATAGTTTGATGGAATTATGTCTTTGTTTCACAAATTGTTATTCTTCCCTAATTATACTCACTCTGGAAGAATGAGATACTTCAGGAATTAAATCTTTTGCATATAATAAATTCAAACGCAAACTTTAACTCTAACTTAGGCCATAGAATGACTACATGTTCAGATCAAAATAGCTTAATTTAACAGTATATTATTTTGAAGCTTTAGTAGGCCTTCTAAGAATCACACATGATTTTTCAAAACATTTCTTCTAAAAGTATTTTTTTTTAAGCAAAAATAAACCTTTAAAACTGAAATTCATTAAAGCTGAGTTGTTACAAAAATGTTCTTAAGTAATATGAATTTCCAAAGTATTATAACAAACTGAATTCTTAATTATTACAGTATTCTTAGATATGAGAACGACTCACAGAAAAACACTGTTGCTTTTAAAATCCTTTTAAACAATGAGAACATCTTAAGATGAGTCTTAAGTAGTTTACATAAACTTCTGGATATATTCTAATTTCAGATAAAAATAATATTAGATTTCCCAGTAAGATTACACAAAAGGCTCACATGTTTTGCTGGTCACTTGTTATTGACCATAGAAATTGCTATAGAAGGAAAAAGCAGGGACATATGACATACAAAATATGACAGGATAAAACATCCTTTACTCTGTTTGAATTCAGATAAGAGTGAAATTCTCCAATCATGCAGTATCTGTTTCATAGCCAGGCTCAGGAATAGTCAGGTGAAAAACATTCCTTTTTAAAGGAACACAATAGGGAAAATGAGCCAGGGGGATCCCATCCTAGAGTGAGTCTAGAACTGTCCCCTTGGTGTTTCCTTTCCAGATACAAACTTTACCTGTTAACAGTACAGGATCACATTCCCTCTGAGTAGCTTGTGGCATTTGTCTCAGACACTGATTTAATGCAGACAACTATACCCAAATTCAAACTCAAAACCAAAAATAGTTACGGTCCCAAATGCCTTTTACCTTAAACAGCAAGTCTCACTAATCACAACTTAGAATCAGATAACAGTTATTTCCACTCTCTTGGAGTTACAATAAACAATAAAGATTTACCAGAACACACACACATAAGGGATTCCATTTAATATCTTTGCTTCTCAGATTTAAAACTTTACTGATGTAAAAGCCAATTATTAAAAATTCTCTCTATCTATTACAACTTCTGAGCAAGTAATATTCATTGTTTAGAATTTGCATTAACCAACCAAATTCCTTTACTAAAACTGATGATCTTACCCACAGGAATGGGAGGACTGTTCTGAATGAACAGAAGGAATTTAAATAAAGCTTTCACTCCATTCCCTCCTTTCCATACATAGGAATCATTTAACAATTTTAGGTTTCAGCATTAAAACAATAATCCCAAATAGCTTAGTTAACAATCCTACAACTTCATAGAAGATAGCCAAATTCTTTAGCTTTAACTTTTTTTTTTTTTAACAGACAAGGGTGAAAATACCTGGTTTTTTAAATGGCAGTTACAAAACATTATAAGAGAAAGTTAGCAGGAGTGATAAAGTAACATAACTGATGTTACACAATTTTCCCAACATCTTTTAATTTCAACAAAATTCATATTAAAAATTGTTCTAACACTATTTCTAGATTACAGTGGTCACTCAATTTTCACAATCTAAGAGAAATTCAGAAATACAATCCTAGAAATACAGTTTTAACACAACAATAACTACAGATGGTATAATTTGCATTTCCAGAAATTATTGATCTTATTACTTTTAGCAATTAAAACCACTTTGAAGATAACAATTACCTTGGAGAGATAATAATGTAACATATACCAGTCATTATGTTAAGCATTTTACAATCATTTTATCATTTTGATCCCATAACAACAAGCACAATTATTTTTACAAATCAGAAAAATGGGTCAAACAGAGATAAAATACTTTTTGCAACTGAACAGAGAAGTGAAGCTTACCAAGAGCAGATAAACTGATGTCCCAGTGGTGACTTTTGCAGGCAGAGTTTAGAGAATGCTCACTACAGGCTTGATTCTTCCATGTTTCCCCCAACCTCCCACAGCAGCAGAATTTACTGAGCCCCTAAGGCGATATGCAGGTGTTGGGACAGGCTAGGCGGAATGTCTAGGACCTAGGTGGCATTTCCAAGTTTTACCTAGAAAGGTGGGCTACCCACAATCTTAGGAGTAATTTCAAATGATCAGTTCCCAAACTATTTCTGATTAATTTCACAACATACAAATCTGCTAAAATGATTTTACCTAAGATTATCTACCTTTCCATTGTACTTCCAGGTTGGCCAGACCAGAATGACAAGGAAAAGTGTTAAAATTTTGTCTATTTCCCTAGCTGCAGCCCCTAAAGTCTGGCTGCTTGCATTTAAATCTTACAAGATAACACACTCATTCACAGCACGCATGATACAGACAGGGACATACACCAACAGACAAACTGACAACAGGACAAATACAAACGTAGCTCACAAAAAAAACAACCCGGAGAGAAGGCAATTAGAAGCTTGCTAGAAATCCCTATCATGAATTGGCTATTATCATTCTGAGGAAAGGGGGTTGCAAGAATCCAAGGTCTGATAATAAAGGGGAATCCTGCCGCCTTTGCTCAGAGCACCCCTGCGGTCTTTGGAGGGGTGGGGAGCCTTGGTGTCCCAAAGTTTCTGACTGTCTTAAAGGAACAGGCCCAATGGGAATAGGTTCAGGCCTCTAGTTCTTAGGTGGATTGTAACTGTCCTCTCCAGGACCAGAGCCCTTACGGGAAAGCGGGGAGGGGGAATGGGGAGGAGGGAGGCAACAGAGGCTTGAACAGCGGCTGCCTTCCTCAGGTCTAAGGTAGGGGAAGGCGAGGGGGAAAGATTGCATCTAGGTGCCGTCGGTTTCCCCAGATCAGAGGCCTTCTAGGGGAAGGGGAGGAAGGAAAGGGGTGAGGAATAGGACGGAGGGAGTGAAGGGAAGGACAGACTGGAGCCCTTGAGGAAGAAAGGATTTTTGCCAGGATACGGCTAGGTGCTGAAGCAGCTCCCAGCCTTACAGGGAAGATGCTTCCTGTCTTTTGTTCTCTCTCAGCCAAGTCAACAAGCCCAAGATGAAACATTCTCGCTACTGGCTAGTTGTTTTGTTGGCCTTTAAACTTAATTTGGTTGTAAGATAAAGTAACTTTGACCGGTCCAAAAGAGCCCTGTGGTGGCCAACGTAATTTAGGGCTATCTTTAGTTGATTGACACTAGTGCTAGCAACACCTGTACTAAGTTTCCTGAGATCGATCGCCAGAGGAGACCTAAGTAATACAGAGCGATTTAACGCGACTTGGTCTCCGGTCCCCAGAGTTTCCTTTAATAGGGAATTTAAAGTGAGAGTTCTTTGGAAGCTGGGAATGGAAGGACTTACCCCGACCCCGTCAAGGTCCAGGACTCTAGGAAAAATAGTTCCTATTGGCGCCGGAGTCCTGGCGTTGGCGAGATGAGGAAATGTCCATTCGGTTCCACAGTTCCAATCCACGTTTGGGCGCCATAACTGTTGACCTGAAAACTTTGTTAAGAAAAGGCAACATGGCTAAATGCATACATTTTATGATTTAATTAATTAATTGATCAATTCCCCATAAAGAAAACAGTTACATAATGCATTATGGAGCCAGAAATGTTCTGGCTACCCAGTGCAGAAATCTTCTGGCTTATATACATTTTGCCGTGAGAAAGGAACTCTCCTAGTTGAACAAATCATAAATTTAGTAAGACGAGACAATTAACAAAGCAATGTCAATCAAATGTTGGGATTCCAAGCTGGGTAAACATATGTCTCGGTGACAAGGAAGGAAATCCCACCACTAGTGAGTGGCAGGCTTCCTGCCCTAAACAGATAACTGACACAGGAAGGGGCAAACAATGTTCAATAGAAATTATGACCTAAGATGTCTATATTTTCTTTACCATTATTCAAGATATGTCATAACATAGTATGTGTCTATAGATAATAAGATACAAAGGAAAGACCCATTATTCAAGATATGTCATAGGTTAAAGGTCTCCAAGGAATGCAGAGTCAGCTTTGGCTGGCTTTTGCTGACATAGGAAGAAACTCTCTGAGTTTGCTTCAGAGAGAACAAAGAGATTATTCCAAAATTTTATATTAAACATTATCAGAGGCAAGATGGGACTTAAATACAGGAAAGACTATAGGAGGGATGGGGGGGTGGTCTGGTAGTTCAGGGTGATGGGAGGAGGGGTTTAGGAAGGGTCTTGAGGAGAAGTCCAAGGAGGGAATGGAAGGAGGGTCAAAGGCTGGAAACAGCTGGAGGCTATCCAGAGATATCAGACAATGGAGGGTTTGGGTGGGAACCAGGTGGGGCAATCAAGAGATCACAGACAATGCTCACAGATTTGAGTATGAAAAGCCAGGTTAAGTGAAGAGATTCCAGGGGAGCTCAAGGAAGTTCCCAGACTCTGAACCCCATCACTACCATTCTGGTTGCAGGTGTCCTGTCATAAACAGGTATTTGATATTGCTGACACAGGAAAAGGCATTTTTAGAGCAAAGCACAGCAGTCAGATTGATCAGTTCAGCTTCAGCCCTTCCTAAAACTCCAAAAATGATATTAAATGTTATCGATGTTTACGTTGTCCTTTCATCCTAAAGGTAATGAAGCACAAGACTAAAATGCCAACCAAAGGACTGAACTCTCTGAAGCTCCAGTGAATAAGATGAGATGACTGAAGTTTTTGTAAATTGATTTCATGTTTTTCCAGAGGGTGTACAGGCTTTATGTTCAAATATTATTAATAATGTTGTTTTCATTATAATCAATAAACTCAGAATTGGACTCAGGTTTTTCTTAATATAAAATGGCTTTAATTAGTTGTGAATAAAGTTTAAATGGTGATTTTCTTTCCTGCTTTAAAATGTCTCTCTGATAATGTGAAGAGGCACCTGTATTTGCTTACTTGAGACCCGGGGGTCGAGCTTCCTGCCCTCAGCTCTCCCTGCTGCCTCTGCCTTTCAGTGAGAGAATGTCCTTTAGGAAAAGAAATAACAAGATAGAGGGAAATGCAAATGTTTCAAGACTGAAGGAGAGGGTTAAATTGGGTTGGGCAAGTGTGGGGTCCAACAGCAGGGAGGACAGGGACACCTGCCTGGTGGGGGAGGGGATGGTTGGGAGAGACAGGAGGGAGGGAGGGTCTGGTGTCCTAGTTTGGAAGAAGGTGCATGTGGGACTAGAGCTGGAAGACCAGGAGATCCTGCTCAGAAGGAGGAGGGTCTGAGTCCCAGAGCAGGGGAAGGAGGGAGTGAGAGAGGTTGTGGGAGGAGAACTCTCCCAGGTGACTAGTGGAGTGGGTGGGGGCCCAGGTGGAATTTGAGCCCTGGGGTGGAGTGTGGAGGCCAGGGGAGGGACCTAGCGGGGAAATGAGTTATTTCATTGGCCAAGGCATTGCACAGGATGGAGGGCAGGGCTGGGGGAGGAGAGTCCTGTCGGGTCTGGGAAGCTGACTGTGGGAGCCATTGGAGGAAAGGGAAGATCCTGAGGTCTCAGTGGGAATGGATAGGGTGGGGCTCTGAAACTGAGAGAGCCCCCCCATAGTGTCCTGGCTGGAAGAGGAAGCCCATGGAGCTGAGATCCAGCTGCTTTCTTCCTTTGGAGCTGTGATTATGCTTCCTACTTCCTTTGGAGCTGAGCTCCCTGTTCCTCGCAGAAGCCAGCTCTGTGCCCGCACCTCCCAGGTAGGTTTGAGTCAGTAAGCCATGCAGCCCTCAGCTCCTGCTGGCTTGGGTTTCTTTCCCATGGGACCATGTGCTCAGTGTCCTTCAGGGCTGCTAGGAGCCCTCCTTTCTCCATTGCTGGCTCCCTGGCAGGATCCCAGTCCCTGCCTCTCTTCAGGGCTCAGTCTCCCTTCCCAAATGCCCTGGGACGCCTTCCCCAGCTTCACCACTGAGTCACACTTGCCACCTTTCAGACCTCCCCCATAGGGACCCAGCAGGACTCCCTTCAGCCTCCCCGTCAGGACTCCAATGTCCTGTCTCCTGTTCCAGTGTCCCAACAGCAGCCCTGGCTCCCTGTAAGGACCCAGGCCCTGATAAATGTTTAATATAAAATTTTGGAATAATCTCTTTGTTCTCTCTGAAGCAAACTCAGAGAATGCCTCTTCCTATGTCAGCAAAAGCCAGCCAGGGCTGACTTAACATTCCTTAAGAGACCTTTAACCTAAGACGCTATCTTGAATAACGGGACGTTTTCCATATCTTCATATTTTCTGGACATATACTATGTTATGGCATGTTAATGGTAAAGAAAACACAGATATCTTGGGTCGTAATTTCTATGTGAAACTTTGTCAAACTCCGTTATCTTATTGTATTTACAACCTATGCAATTGAGAAATTCCTTTCTAATGGTCTAGTGAATGACTTATGGAGACCGTAGATCTGAAGGACACAGAACACGTCTTTGTTCTAAAACATATTTAAGGCTGCCCAATTCTTTGTATTGGCAGCCAGAACATTTCTGGCTCCATAATGCATTATGTTACCGTTTTCTTTAATGGGGAATTGATCAATTAATTAATTAAATTTTAAAACGTATGCATTTAGCCTGTTAGCTTTTCTTTAACCAAGTTTTTAGGTCAACAGCAGTAAGGCTCCTGCCTGGCTTCCCTTACCTGAACCTGTGGCTCTCCTGCTGGCTCCCTCTCAGGTCCTAGGCCTTTGCTTCCCTGCCTCCACTTTCCCTCCGGGGACTCAGATAAGCAGCCTCCCAAGGCTAAGCTCCAAAGAATGTCCCAGGGGTCACACACCCCCACCCCTGGCCCCTGGCGAGACTCAGGACACAGTTCCTTTGTCCCTCAGGCTCAGTTGTCTTCCTGGAACCCTTCTGTCACTCAGATGTCCCCTCTCCTCCTGCCCCCACATTTCTTCTAAACCCTCAGTCTGACTGCCAGATAACTGAGTCCCAGCCAGGATTGTGTCTCTTCCTCTCAGGCTTGCCCTGATCACTCCTGGCAGCTCCATCCCAGAGCCCTCCCTGTCTTCAACCTTCTCTATCTACCCTCTCACCTAGATCTAGACGAGGGGGAGATGGGGTGTGTGTTGGGGGTGGGTGGTTGGGCATATGGAGGGGGCCTGGTGCTGGACAAGCATGAAGAAAGCCCAAGACTTAACCCCTGGAGCATACAGTTGAATGAGCAAAGTGGTTATCTGGGTGAGGCAGGTGTAATGAGGGAGAATTTAGATCCTGTTTATGTGTTTGTTGAGGAGAGGGGAGGTAGGGAGGGCAGAGGGCGGGTTGGAGGGAGAGCTCTGGCTCAGGAGTCTTGGAGACTCTGACTATTCTCATGCCACTTGGAATCCCTAAGCCCCTTCTGCCTCCTGGTTCTTTGTAGGAGAATGGGGGAGAGGAATAGTTTTCTTGTTCAGACCATCTTGATTCCCAAAGCTGACTTTCCTTCCCCCACACCTGGGTGTCTTTGCCCTGAGGGCAGGGCCTTTGTAATTCCTGTGTGACTCCACCCTCTCTAAATTACTGTAGGTCCTGAAAGTGACTGGAAAGACCTCTTCCTGAGTGGGAATCCTTCAACCTGCCCAGCTGAGTCTGCAGAGGACCAGACCTGGGCCAGGCAGGTATCCTGGAGCCAGAGGGAATGGCCCCTGGGAGACCCAGCCCCCCAGCTCAGGTGAGTGCAGTCCTTCCTCAGACTTGCCCAACGTCAGGGATAGATGCCATTTCTGTGGACCCAGGATTGTCTAAGAGGTTGGTAATACCTCACGTATGAGTTGTTTCTTTACAAAAAGTGAAAAAAATGGTAACCATTCTGCTTGCTCTGTCTTTCTGTGTAATAAAGTGATGTATAGGCACTTTGGGATCTCCAGCACTAATCTCCACTCCTGCCCATCCCCCAGTTGCTGCCTTTTTGGGTCTCTCTTGCAATCCTTTTGCATTCCTACCACACACACACACACACACACACACACACACACACACACACACTCACACACACACACACACACACACACACACACACACACCCACCTTCTCACCTTACTCTTTGTTTCTTTTAACCCACCTCTCCCTTGTAGCCACTGAAGGTCCAGGGAACCCTGACCCTGAGTCTTGTCTGACCAGGCCTGGAGCAGAGCCCTGAGGCTCCCCCACCTCTGGTCCTCTGCAGGGCTGTCAGCAGAACAGAAATTCTCCTCCTGCTATTGCTCCAGTTCTCATGCCTCTGGTCACTTGCCTTCCCAGGTCTCTCTGAATCCTCCCCATTTACCAGTTCTTAGGTGAAGGCCACAAGCATTTAGAAAGGGTAGGGACACTGGGCTCACCTGCTGTTTATACACAGGAAGGAAAAACCAGTCCCTGGCCTCAAGGGCTCCCAGTCAACTGGTGAAGGTGACAGAGATGACAAGTCAGCAGCTTTATCCAAAGGAGTTCTCTGCTCTTGAGGGCCAGGGTGGAGTGCTGTTGACAAGATCAGGAAAGACCTTCAGGGAAACTGTTCTTTGAGACTGTGCTCATTATCATCAGGAATGGCTCTCCATGCCCCCCAGATGTTGCTGTCTCCATGAGACAAACATGAGAAGTACAGAAAACAAGGGATATGTCAAATAGATGTTCTCTCTGCTAACAGTCTTTAAAGACAATAAGACTGGCCAAATCTCTGGGACTGGAGATGAGCAGAATCTCACATAGGCTTGCAGTTTCTGTCTATAAATACCTTGACCCTCAGATCAATAAAGGGAACTAGTCTATCTTTTCCCACCTTCCGTGTCGCTTTCCTTCAACCACATCACTGAGCCTGTAGGGACACGGCCAGTCCACGACACTCTGCAGTATGCATGGCCTCCTGGGCACATTGGAAATATCAGTCAGATTAAGTCCCAAAGTGGTGCAGGTATGTCAGAAATGGAATGAGCCAGCTGGGCTCTCTCCATAAATGAAAGTTCATGATCCCACCTCTCAGTGGGAAAGGATGGATCTGGGAGGATGGAGGAGGAAAGAGGCCAGAATAGAAGGAAAGAAGCTTGAAAGGTTTGGTTGGGAGCAAGTTAGGTACTCAATTATCAATCAACAAAAGCATGCCTTTCTCCAGTGAGAGCCCACACTGAGAGTACATGCAGTGAAGGGGAGAGCAGGGACTGAAGAGACCCTAGTGAAAAGGGGACAGAGACAAATTCCTGGGAATCTTCAAAAGAAGGAAAGATGGATAAATTCCATAACTGTGTAGCACAGAATTAATAGAAATAAAGGAAGTGAAAACTGAAATATGGATTCCCAATAAAGCCTCAATCTGTTATTTGAAGGAAAGAATCACAGTGATGAAAAGGTAAAAAGAATTTTAACTGCATGATAGAGAATAAGCCAAAATAACAGAAGGTGAGTCATGTCACTACATAATGGAAGTGGAACCAAGGGAGATGGGAGAGCTTGAGATTCCTGGCATATTGGCCAACCATGTGTCCCCCATTTAAGAGGTTGGAAAAATGAGTGAGCTGTGCCAGGTATCAGAGTATTTTCAGATCTGGTCAAGCAGTCTTGTGTGTTGTTATTCACTCAGCTACAGTCCCTTGTCTTGACTCTTGCTCTCCCAAATTCCAGAGTTCTAGGTGTCTGCATGGACCCTTTATTCTCTTAAGAAGACTGGCAATGTCTTTCTCCTGAATTTGCTCAAATCTAAGCATTGGTTAATAAAGTATTACCTTTGTAGTAAGTGAAGGAAACCTCCTTTCCTCTTCTTGGTTATTCATTCTCACTAAATAATCATGGTGATTGAATGTTTTGCCATTGATGAATGAAAGCAACCATAAGGCAAAGGCATATATTGGCCATAACTCCTCATACCTGGAGCCAATCATGCCCTCCATAGAGAAACAGAGGTCTCTTTCCCTGCACTGGAAATAGTCTCATACTGCTCAGTTTAGTCCTGAGTGTGATTCTGAGTTGACCCTTGGGAGAAGCAGCATCACCTTCACGCAGTCGAGTGGAGATCATTTTTGAGGCCCAGGTTTCTATGGAGGCCAGGGATGGGCCACTTTGGTTGTGATTCCTAGTGTTCAGATGATGGTGGACAACCTACCTAAAGTGGTGTCCAGTCCAGTTTGGTGATGTGCTGAAAGGAGGGAACATCATCCTCAGTCTAGGTGTAGATGCCCTTCTAGGTTGTGAGTTTCTGCTCAGTGTTGCCGATGGCAAACTACATCATTCCATGTAGGAACAAGGTGGTTTTGTGCTAAAGATTCCTGTCAGGAGGTTAGTGAGGCTGAGGGTTCTTCCACCCTGTTTTAATTTTGCACTGGATATGGATTCTCCTCTATCTCTTGCTTGATCCTGCAGGAATGCAGTCCATGAGAACCCACCTTTCTGAACACTGAATATTGGCCAGGCTCTCACTTGCTGCCTCCCTTGCAACTCTTATCCTGGACTGCAATGGACCCCCAGTGGTCTGGGGAAGCTCACATCTCTAGTTGCTGATTTTGGTGCCTTGCACTCAGCTACCACTTCTGCCCTCCTGGTCACTTCATGTCCTTGGTTTAGGGCCAGGGATGCAGGGGGCTGGGCAGGGTCCCATCCACTGCTGAATGGTCCTTCTGCTACTGCTTTCTTCCTCTTTGACACTTAGGGCTGCAACGGTGCTCTAAATGTCTGCGTGGCTGTCAAGTGCCCTCACTTTGGTGTTCAACATGGTGGGATGGATGATGATCTTTCTACCTGTTGGAATCTTCTGAAAACCAGGCTGTGCAACCTTCTTGCAAGGCTGCATTTGGCTAGACTCCTGTTGGGCAGCAGTCCCTTCACGCTTCTCCTTTGCTCCTTCATCTAGGGGCATCAGGCATAGCAAGGGGCAGTTTCTGTCTCTTGAGAATCAAGGGCTGAAGAGGTTAGGGGACACCAAGGCTGCTGCCTCTACCACTGCCCCAGAGCAGGTCTCCTGGGACCAGGCCTCCGGCTATCCTCAGCTTCAGGTGCTGGGACAAGGTCCAGTACAAAGCCTCAGGCTGCATGGTCTGGGTCAGCCAAGTCCCCATCTTTGGGGGTGAGGGGTAGTCTTAGGTCAGGGGGAGAGGAAGAGAGGGATAAGGGGCTTTCACTCTGTTCTTCTGTTTGAAGTCAGTGGAATTTTCTTTCTCACACATGATTTATGCCTTTTCTGACAAGGGAGGATTTTCACTTCACCTCCCTTTCTCCTTGACAGATCTCCATGTATCTCTGATAGATCAAATAAGTTCTCTGTCTCCATAGGGAGAAACAACTTTTAGTAACCCATTTCTCAACTTTATTCATGCTGCAAATACAAAAAGCTGTTCTCCATATTCAATTGGGGTTTTCATGATTGTGGTTCTAAGTATTGGCTCTGAAGCTCATGAAGGGTGTGATCTTTGGGTAGATCTCTTTGTGCTTCACTTTCCTCCACTAAATTGATGAGGGTGAGACTAGATGAATTCTGGAGTCTCTTTCAGCTCATCCTATGACTTTTGATGGCTTAGAGGCTGGTGACATTCAAGGATGTGGCTGTGGACTTCACCCCAGAGGAGTGGGGCCTCTTGGACAATCCTCAGAAAGAGCTGTACAAGGAGGTCATGCTGGAGAATGCCCAGAACCTGCTCTCCCTGGGTAAGGACACTTCCTCTAGATCTATGAATCTACCATCCAAAGAACTTCCTTCATTCCCTTCCTAGTGTTCAGGATATGGAGCATTTATACATGATTGGAAAAGCCAAAATGCAGATCTCTTGTATCTGAGACAGTCCTCTTCCTGCCTGATTTTCCATGAAACATTTTTGCAATGTGTGATAGAAAACAAGGAGTTTTCTTTGTTCCCCCTGAAGCTGTCCCTTTCTAGTTTTAGGGAGCCTGAGGTCAAAGAACAAACCACTGTTGAGAATCTCAGAATATACCTAGTCTGACCTCTTCTTGAACATGAATTTTGTCTCTGAAAATGCTCAGCTAGCTTTTCCTTAGAGTTGGGCTGTGCAGGGAAGCCTTCACCTCTCAATGTAGCCTCTTCTCCTTTAGGTTTTGTTTGATCTTTGGAAGTTTCTTCTTGTTGAAAAGTATCAATTTGCCCTCCCCAGCTCCTGGTCTGACTCTCAGATACCTGGATCTTCCTTCCTAAATTCCCCACAGCCCAAAAGAAATGGTGGGAAAGGAAGGAAGGGAATATAAGCATTCATGTATACCTACTGTGTGCCAGCACGGTGCCAAAAAATGTTATTTAATTTCATCCTCCTAACAAGCCTGTGAGTCAGATGATATTACACAATTGAGGAAACTGAGGCAAGGAGAGGTTAAGTGACTTGCTTTGGGAGCTTTGCCAGTAATTGTTTGAGAGCAGATTTGAACTCACAGCTTCCTAAACCCAGGCCAAAGTTGCCTCTCCACTCCACTAGTGATTGCTTGTTACTTTGTAGATGGAAGAATCTGTGGATTCAGCCCATGCTTGTAGGAAGGAAGTGGAGAAAGCAGAATTTTCTGCTTCCAAATTGGCTTCCACATGATCTCCTTCCCATCCCCCAGCAAACTTTCCAATAGTAAATGTCATGGACAGGGATCTTGAGGCATGCTGGCACCCTCCTTTCATGCCCCCTTTCCCTAAAGAGAGTTGCCTTACCAATCTTTGTCCATTTTCCTCCCTTCCTTATTCCCATGCCCAGGACTTCCAGCTCCCAGAGAAGATGTGATCTCCCATATTGTGGGAGGGGATTCACCATGGATGCTGGAGCAAGAAGACCCCAGAACCTCCTGTGCAGGTGAGTGAGGGAAAAGCAGGTCTGTGAGGGCTGTTAGCACAAGGGTAGCTACATGTCACAGTAAAGGAAATGTTAGACTTGTGGGCAGGAAGACCTGCCTTACCTTTCTTTTTCAGACATTTTTTCACAGTAATATCCTGGGAAATTCCCTAAGCTCAATTTCCCCATGTGTGAAATGAAGGGGTTGGATGCCTTGACCTTTCAGCTCTGTTCCAGGAATAAAACTGGGATCCCATAAGATCTATTGTTTGAACTTTGGTTCATGGAGCTCTCCTCAAGGAATCGAGAAAAGGCCTAGGTTGTCTGAGATGGGCCTTTTCTTAGGCCTTCTTCAAGTGTGCAAGCATTTATTAAGTGCCTGCTGTGTGCTAAGTGCTGGAGATTCAAAGAATTGTGAGGGACATCAACTGCTCTCATGGAGCTCACAGACCAGTGAGGAAGGGCACCTGGACACAGGCTTGTAAAGCATCCTATGCACAGGTGAAACTGTAGCTAGTCAAGGGAGGGAAGGCTCTTGGAGTAAGGAGGGTTGGAAAAGCCTTATTGTGGAGGGTGGGCTTGAGCTGGGGCTTCAGAGAAGGCAGGAGGAGCATTCGAGGCATGAGGGCCAGCCAGGGTAAGCCCATGGAGACTGGAGATAATTTGTTCTGTTGAAGGCATACAAAGGAGTCTTTGCTATTGGATCATGACATATGTGGAGTTGGCATGAGATGAAGCAGGACTGGAAAGGTAGGAGAGGGGCAGATGATGAAGTTCCCTAACAGTCCAGCATAGGACTTTCTATGTCATCCTGGTGCTAGGGAGCCATTGCAGTTTATTGAGGAGGCAGTGATAAGGTCAGATGTGAGCTTTAGGAAGTTGAATTTGACAGCTGGGGAGAACATTGACTTATCCAGGGAGAGTTAAGACAGACCAAACAGCAGGCTTTTTTAACATTGCAGGTGTAAGGTATTTGGAATCTGAACTTAGAAGCTGGTAGTGTTGAGAAACAAGTGGGGATGGCTGTGAGAGATTTTACCAAAATGGAAAAACAGCGTATTCCAAAAGATTAACAATGGAGGGAAGGTGATGGTATATGAGCTTGAGAGATGGTGAGCAGTGGGTGACATCTCTATTATGAGCCTGGACAATCAGGAGAGTGAAGTGGGTAGTGTTAGGAAAGTAGCAAGATGGGAGGGTTGGGAGAAAGATAATGAGGTTTGTTTGGGACATGATAGGAGGAGAACCCAAAGAGAGAGGAGTGTCACTGAAACCTGGAGGAAAGAGAGTATCAAAGAATAGGTGGTGAGTGATGGTGAGAAAAGCTCCAGAGAGGTCAGGAAGGATGAGGACTGATAAGAGGACCTTTGGTTTAGCAATTAGGAGGTCACTGGTCACTTTGGAGGGAGGTGCTTCAAGTGACCAGTGAATTGGGAGCCAGAATGCAGTTTTGTAGGAAGTAAGAGTAAAGGAATGTAAAGAATAAAGCCCAGGTGTAGATGGTATCTCTAAGTGTTTAGCCATGAAAGGAAAGACAGATACAGGCCAGTATCTGCTAGGAATGGATAAAGTGAGAGTTTTTAAAAATATATTTATTTATTTTTAATTATCAACATTCACTTTCCTAAGATTGAGAGATGTAAAATTTCTCCCCCATTTTCTCTTCCCCCAGCCTAAGAGGGCATGCAATCTGATTATAGTCTATACCCATATACATCCATTTTAACATATTTTCCCATGAGTCATGTTGTAAAGAAGAGTGAGAACCAATGGGAGGAATCAGGAGAAAGAGGAAAGAAGACAAAAGAGAGCAAATAGTATACTGCAATCTGCGTTCAGACTCCAGAGTTCTTTTTCTGGATGTGGGCAGCATTTTCCATCATGAGTCTTTGGAGTTGTCTAAGATCCCTGCATTGCTGAGCAGAGCTAAGTCTGTCAAGTCAGTCAGCACACCGTGTGGCTGTTAGTGTGTACAGCATTCTCCTGGTTCTCCTCATTTTAGACAGCATCAGTTCATTTAAGTCTTTCCAGGTTTTTCTAAAGTCTGCCTGCTCCTCAGTTCTTATGGAACAGTAGTATTCCATTCCATTCCTATACCACAACTCTCTCAGTCATTCCCCATTTGATCGTTGGAAATCAACTGATTTCCCATTCTTGACCACTGCAAAGAAGGTGACTAGAAATATTTTTGCACATGTAGGTCTTTATCCTATTGTTGTGATCTCTTGAGGATATAGACCTAAAAGTAATATTTCTAGGTCGAAGGGTGTGTGCAGTTTTATAAGCCGTTTGTGCATGCTTCCAAATTGCTTTCCAGAATGGTTGAATCAGTTTACAACTTCACCAACAATGCAGTAGTGTTCCAATTTTCTCACATCTTCTCCAGCATTTATCATTTTCCTGCGTTGTCATGTTAGCCAATGTGATTGGTGGGATGCCATAACCTTAGAGTTGTTTGTGTTTGCATTTCTCTAATCAATAGTGATTGAGAGTTTTTTTCATATAACTATACAGAGCTTTGATTCCTTCCTCCCCAAACTGCCTGTTCATGTCCTTTCCCCATTTATCAATTGGGAAATGACTTGTATCATGATGAATTTGACTCAGTCCTCTACATATTTGAGGAATGAGGGCTTTCCCAGAGACATTGGCTTTGAAGTTTATTTCCCAGCTTTCTGCCTCACTTCTAATCTTGGTTGAACTAGCTTTGTTCCTGCAAAACCTTTTCAGTTTAATGGAATCAAAATCATCCATTTTGCATTTCCTGATGTTCTTTCCCTCTTAGTTGGTCATAAGTTCTTTCTTTCTCCATGGATCTAACAGGTACACTATTGCTTGTTCTCCTAGTTTGCTGGTGGTATCAGCCTTGATATCTGAATCCTGTAACTGTTTGCAGTGTATGGTGATATATGGTGTCACATGCTGATTTGTGCTCATTTTGTGCCACACTGTTTTCCAGTGTTCCCAGCAATTTTTGTCAAACGGTGAGGTCTTATCCCAGAAGGATAAGTATAAGAAGGGTAAGCATGGGGTCCTTGGTTTTATCCAACAGTAGACTGCTCTAGTCATTGACTACTGTGTCATGTATTCCACTGATCTACCCCTCCATTTTGTAGCCAGTACCAAGAAGTTTTAATAATTGTTGCTTTATAATACATTCTAAGATCTAGGTTGGTTAGGCCTCCTTCCCTAGCATTTCTTTTCATAAATTCACTTAAATATTCTTGACCGTTCTTCTAGATGAATTTTGGTATGACTTTTTTCTACCTCTATAAAATAATTTGTTGTTAATGTGATTGGTATAGCACTGAAGATGTAAATTAATATAGGTAAAATTGTCATTTTTATTATATTAGCTCTGCCTTACCTAGCTGCAACTGATATTTTTCTAATTATTTACACCTGACTTTATGTACATGAAAAGTGTTTTGTATTTATGTTATTAGAGTTCCTGACTTTGTCTTGGTAAGTACACTCCCAGATATTTTATATTGTCTACAGTAATTTTAAATGGAATATCTCTTCTTATTTGTTGTTGTTGGGCTTTGTTTGTAACATATAGAAATTGAATATTCTATGTGGGTTTCTTTTATATCTTGCAGCACTGTTAAATTTATCATTTCAAAATTTTTTACTTGATTCTAAAGGTGTACCATCACAACACGTGCAGACAAATACCGTTCTTCTTTGCCATTCTAATTCCTTCAGTTCCTTTTATTTCTCTTCTTGCTCAAACTAGTGTTTCTGGTCCTTTACCTCTTGAATAACTGTGGTGATAATGGACGTTGTTTTGTCATTCCTGATCTTATTGGAAATGCATCTACCTTATCCCCATTACAAATATTTGCTGATGGTTTTAAGTAGATTCTACTTCTCATTTTAAGGAAGACTATTCCTCTGCTCTCTACTGTTTTTAATAGGAAAGGGTGCTTGCTTTTGTCAAAAGCTTTTTCTGTATCCATTGGGATAATCATATGATGTCTCTTAGTTTTGTTGTTGATATGGTCAATTATGCTGATAGTTTTCCTGTTATTGAAATAGCCCTGCATTCCTGGAATAAATCCTACGTGGTCATTATATATCATCCTAGTGATCAGCTGCTGTAACCTCTTTTCTAATAGTTTATTTACAATGTTTGCAACTGCATTCATTAGGGAAATTGGTCTCTACTTTTCTTTCTCTGTTTTGGCTCTTCCCAGTTCAAGTATCAGCACTATATTTGTACCATAGAAAGAATTTGGTAGCACACCTTCTTTGCCTATTTCCCCAAATAATTTACAAAATACTGGAATTAATTCTTCTTTACATGTTTGATAGAATTAGTTTGTAAATCCATCTTGCCCTAGCCATTGTTCTTGGGGAGTTCACTGATGGCTAATTCAGTTTCATTTTCTGAAATGGGGTTATTTCAGTATTTTATTTCCTCTTCTTTTAACCTTGGAAGTTTATATTTTTGTACATGTTCATCCATTTCACTAAGATTGACAAATGTATTGGCATATAATTGGGCCCAATAGCTCCTAATTATTGTTTTCATTTCTTCTTTCTTGATGGTGAATCCAGCCTTTGCCTATTAGATGCTGGTCATTGGGTTTTCTTCTCTCTTTTAAAAATAAAATTAACAAAGGTTTACTTATTTTATTGTTTTTTTCCCATGAAACCAGCTCTTAGTTTTATTTGTTACTTCAATAGTTTTCTTAATTTCTATTTTATTAATCTCACCTTTGGTTTTCAGAATTTCTAATTTGGCATTGAATTGGGGATTTTCAATTCATTCTTTTCCTATCCTTTGTTCATTCATTCTTTTCTCTGTATTGTTTGCATGTAAGCATTTGGAGATATAGAACTTAACCTAAGAACTGCTTTTGCTGCCTCCCATAAGTTTTGGTATGTTGTTTCCTTAGTGTTATTCTCTTGGATGACATTATTGATTGTTTCTATGATTTTTTCCTTGACCAAGTCATTCTTTAAGATTACATTACTTTGTTTCCCATTCACTTTTAGTCTATGTTGCCATGTCCCATTATTACACGTAGTTGTTATTGAATCATGGTGTGAAAAGCATGCCTTTAATATTGCTGCCTTTCTGCACTGTATTATGAGGCTTTTATGCCCCAATACATGGTCAATTTTTGTGTAGGTGCCTTGTACCACTGTGAAAAAGGCATATTCCATTCCATCTCCATTCAGTTTTCTCCAGAAGTGTACCACATCTGTCTCTTCATCCTTAGCTTCTTTCTTGTTGATTTTGTGCTTAGATTTATCTAATTCTGAGAGGGGTAGGCTGAAGTCCCCCACTAGTGTAGTTCACTCTCTATTTTTTCCATGAACTTCCATTAATTCTGTTGTAAGAATTTTGATGCTATACTACTTTGTGCATGTATTTAAGAATGATATAACTTCATTGCCTGTAGTATCTTTTAGCAGGAAGTAGGTTCCTTCCTTGTCTCTTTTGGTTAGATTTATTCTTGCTTTTGCTAGCCCTGCTTCTTTCCTTCAACTGAAGCATAATATGTTCTACTCCAGCCTTTTATCTTTACTCTGTGTGTATCCTTCTGCTTCAAATGTTTTCCTTCTACACAACACATTGTCGGAGTGTGGATTTTAACCCACGCTGCTATCTCCCTCAGTTTTATGGCAGAGTTCATGCCATTCACATTCACTGTTATGATTAATATCTGTGTCTTTCTCTCCATCCTATTTCCCCCATTTATGTGCTTTTGTTCTTTCTCCCTTGTATACGGTGTTCTTCTGGTTCTACTCATTTGTCTTTGTATCAGTTCATATGCACGTTTTCAGGGTTTTCTGAAAACATCATGCTCTTTTATTTCTTATGACACAACAGTATCTGATCACATTCACATGCAACAATTTGTTCGGTCATTCTCCAATTGATGGACACCCCCTCAATTTTCAATTCTTTGCTACCACTAAAAGAGCTGCTATAAATGTTTGTATGTATAGCTACAGTATTTCTTTTTTGCTTTTTCAATCTCTTTGACAAACTGACCTAGTAGTGGTATTGCTTAGTCAAAGGGCAGAGAGGCTTTTATAATCCTTTTGACATAATTCCAAATTGTGCTTGACAACAGTAGAATCACTACCACTTTACCAACAGTGCCTCAGTGTCTCAGTTTTCCACATTGACTCCAACATGTATCATTTTCCTTTTCTGTCATGGTAGCCATTCTGATAGTTTTGGAGTGATCCCTCAGTGTTTTTAATTTGCATTTCTCTAATAAATAGTGATTTAGAGCATTTGTTCATATGACTATAGATAATTTTGAATACTTCCTATAAATTTGACTCAGTTCTCTTTATATTTGAGAAAGGGGGTGTTGATCAGAGAAACCTACTGCCACATTTTTTTCAAAGTTTATTATTCCTATTGCCCTCCATCCTCTTTCCTACATTTTTCTCATTCTCTCTTGTCTCACCCTCCTCATCCTCACAAGTGGTTTGCTTCTGCCTTTTATCTTCCCCATTCTGCTCCCACTTCCATCAGCCCTCCCCTGCTTCTCTTCTGCCCTACCTCTCCTTCTTTCCTGTTGGACAAGATAATGCCCCACTGAGTGTGGATGTCATTCCCTCTTTGTGCCAGATCTGGTGAGAGCAATATTTCCCTCCTTCCCCCATGTTCACCATCTTTTCCTCTACTGTGAAAGGGCTTTCACATCTTTTTTACTGTCAGATAATTTACCCTATTCTACCTCCCCCTTTCCCAGTGCATTCCTCCTTCTTGTCCCTTAATTTTATTTAAAATGAACTTTGAAAGGGAGTTCTTCTTTGTACCATGGGCACACCAGCTATAGCCTCACAAAAACTTTTCTGAATGACTGACCTTTGTGGCCAACCAATTGCTTTGGAAATCTGCCCATTTAGCTAAACATGTTGTGGTCTATGGTCATGATGGAAATTATAAAGTACTTTGCTATAAGAAATGATGAGTTCAGTGACTGGAGAATATCAAGGAAAATCCTGCATGAAATAATGAAGAGGGAAATGAGCAAAACCAAGAAAATATGATATAGAGGAACAGCATTTTTGTTTTCAGAATGAGTTTGAGGGATAGGTGGGTGGTACATTGGATACAGCACTGGATCTGAAGTGAGGAGGGCCCAAGTTTTCATCGGGCCTTAAATATTTGACACTTACTAACTGTATCAGAGACCCTGGGCAGATCTCTTAACCTCTATTGTCTCATGCCCTCTACACTCACCACCTCCCCCCCCAAAAAATATAGAATGACTTTCAGTGAATAAGTTATACTACTCTTATAAATACCCAAATTAACCATAAAGGCCATCGGAAGATAGGCACTTTCTGCATCCAGAGATATAACTGAGAAATATAAGAATGTTGAATAATTTTACATATATATATATGTACATAGAATTATATACGTTTCTATATATATTTGTGTCTAATGGTAGCCATATTTAAGGTAGGGGAGGGAAGAAAAAAAATAATTTACTTGACAATTTTCTCATATATTTGAAAGGAATAGCAAGTTGTGCATGGGAGATTTATGGTTTCACACACAGTCATCTTTTTTCTTGTACTTTGTTATAAAAATGCTTGCTTTATTCCATAACTATGTACTGGTGTTTAAAAAAGGGGGAAGGAGAATTTGCTCAACTGAAGGTTAGCAACATATATAACAGAGAAGTTCAGCTCAGAAAAAAGCCTGAAGAGTCCAATGAGGGCTAATATAAGGACTGTCTGTGGAATGGTTGAGATAGTCCATGATGATTCCACCATCACTTGGAAGGTGTTCATGGTTGCCAAAAAGCCTGCCATCCATGTCAGTATTTGTAAGATCTCGATCTGGTGATTACCTGTTGATGAGCCATGCTTACAAGATGACCTGAGAATGAGAGGAGTAGTCTGGTGTAGTGTCAGAAAGAAAATGAGTCCAGCTGTGTGACTGGGACCATCCATGGGAATCAATTTACAGTTCAATTTCCAACTTTTCTGAGGGACTGGGAAACAATTTGATGTCAGGTTGAGAAGCTGAAGGAACATACTGCACCTAATTAGAAGTGGTCCACATCTGATGTAATCACTGCATGGATTTGCAAAGTATTATGTACCTGATCATGAGTTTGGAATTATTGCAGAAGAACTATTGTGCTTGAGAGAAGTACATGTTCATTGTTCTGGAGGAAAAGAGTGGTGCACTTGCAGTATTGAATTGATAGACTTATAAATTATTTTATGTTTATGTAAGGTAATATCATATTTTATATTCCCGTACTAAATTTATGCAATTAAACAAAATTGTATGTTTACATTCATTTTACTTAGTTAAACATACCCATAATTAACCGGGCAACTGTTTTCTTCTGCAAGTCCTATGAGAGAATTTTCAGGCCAAACCCCTTGGGCCATTAATGTGGAGACTCAAAGGGTTGATTAGACATCAAATGGCTGGGGCTACAATAGGAACAGTAGTGCTACAGGGAGAAGGATGACATACTTAAAGAAATACTATTTTTGCATATGGGATGGAAATGGATTTTTAAAATCATGTTCATTGGAAGGATTGTGTTTTTCCTATTTTTTTTCCAATGGGAAGCAGAAGGAATCAAATGTAAAATTTTCCCAAGGAAAGAGATAATGCCTGTCCTAAAAGAATGATGGCTTAGGCCAGAATAGAGCATGCCTCAGTTGAGTACAAAAACAAGACTGGCAGTTCTGTGCTCTTAGACATGAGAACAGAAAAGAGGAAATAAAACCTATCAGCAGGGAACTTCACTCTGCCTGTTGATGTCCTAGGGAATGAAATAGTGGGAATATTTAGGATGTGAGCCACAAATGCCTTCTCTGTGGATCAAAAGATAATATAAGCAAAGTTGCACACAAAGTTGGAAATTACTAAGGAATGATTACAAAGAAGGACTGTGATAAGCCATCAAAGCTGATCAATAAAGAGGAGCAGGAAGATCCCTAAGCCCATAGAAAGTACAAAAAACTGGCATTGAGAAATGCAGTGAGGGAGAGATGGGGGAAGTCTGGGTCAGGGATCATTGTCAAGTCCTGCTACTTGACAATAGTTGCCTTCTATTCCAGGGTGAGATACTGGTCCTCTGCCTATAATCAGGGACCTGAGCAATACCTTCTCAAAGAAACTGTTTTTCAAACAGCTAAGTACAAAATAATAATCATCACTTTTCATAAGCACAGTGAATTTATAGTGGATGTGAAAAGCAGTATAGCTCTAAAAAAATTCCACCACATTTGTATTTTTAAAATGTCTGAACTCAAATTGCATTTTGTAGTGTATTTCTCATACTGTTCATTGGGCTTGAACTCATAGTTCTGTAGCAATGCATTGAAAATGATATTACAGGCATGCCAAGTATCTTACTTCCACTGGGTACTTGTTTGAAAGATTGCTCATGTAATAGTCTCTACACAGAGACAGATAACTAAACACGTAATAAAAAAAGTAGGAAATACATTACTAATTTGTTACTTTTTATCAATGGAGGTAGAGCATATGTTTGTTTATATCTGTTTGTGTTCATAAATCAGGAGTAAATACGTTTCTTTGTTTCCTTCAGATGGAGAGACCAAGCTTGAAATCAGGAAATCTGCTTCAAAGCTGAGTATTTCTGTGGAAGCATCACGGCAGCCAAGATTCATGAGTAATGGCCACTCTGACTTCAGTTGGAGAGAAATCTGTGAATCTCATATCAAGATCAAGAAAAAACAAAAGGGTCACTGTGAATCTGATGAAGATGGAAAGAGTTTCAGACAAAGTTCAGTCCTAATTCACTGCAAGAGAAAGGTATCAGGGAATGGCTGTTCACAGGATCAGAAATATACTGAAAGCTCTACTGGACAGGCAAGGCCTATTGAGTCTCTTGGGAAGCCTCTGGAAGTGCAAAATTATCAATGTAATGGATGTGAGATGACCTTCAAGTTGAATTCAGAGCTAATTAGATACCAGAAAAGTCATCCCAGGGAAATGGGAATTACACCTAATGAAGGGAAGAAGGCCTGCACTGATAATTCAAACCTCATTGACCATCAACAAATTCAAAGTGAAGAGAAACATTATGAATGCATTGAATGTGGTCAATCCTTTAAGCAACAGTTATCACTCAGTCACCATGCAAAATTTCATTCTAGCCACAATCGACATAAATGCATGCAATGTGAACAGGCCTTCAGGCCACATTTGTCCCTCATTTCCCATCAGAGAATTCATAGTAGAAATAAATCTCATGAGTGTCATAAAAGTGATAAAACATTCAGAGGATACTCCTTTTCTGTTGTACATCAGAAAAGCCAACCTGTCAAGAAATCTTATTCTTGTAGTCAGTGTAGTAGAACCTTCACTGAGAGGAGTCATCTTACTAGACATGAGAAAATTCATGTTGGGGAAAAGATTTATGAATGTAATCAATGTGGAAAGTCTTTCAGAAGAAGATATGGTCTCACTCTACATCAGAGAATCCACACTGGAGAGAAACCTTATGCATGTAATCAATGTGGAAAGGGTTTTAGAAGAAGCTATAATCTTGCTGAACATCAGAGAATCCACACTGAAGAGAAACCTTATGAATGTAATCATTGTGGAAAGGCTTTCAGATCCAGCTACAGCCTTAATTATCATCGGAGCACCCATATTGGAAAGAAACCTTATGAATGTAATCACTGTGGAAAGGCTTTCATATGTAGCTCCAGTCTCAGTGTACATCAGAGAATTCACACTGGAGAGAAACCATATGAATGTAATCAATGTGGAAAGGCTTTCAGATCCAGCTACAGCCTTAATTATCATCGGAGCACCCATATTGGAAGGAAACCTTATGAATGTAATCACTGTGGAAAGGCTTTCAGATGTAGCTCCAGTCTCAGTGTACATCAGAGAATCCACACTGGAGAGAAACCTTATGAATGTAATCACTGTGGGAAGGCTTTCAGATCCAACTCCACCCTCAGTGTACATCAGAGAATCCACACTGGAGAGAAACCATATGAATGTAATCAATGTGGAAAGGCTTTCAGATCAAGCTACAGCCTTAATTATCATCAGAGCTTCCATACTGGAAAGAAACCTTATGAATGTAATCACTGTGGAAAGGCTTTCAGATCCAGCTGCACCCTTAATTATCATCGGAGCACCCATAGTGGAAAGAAACCTTATGAATGCAATCACTGTGGAAAGGCTTTCATATGTAGATCCAGTCTCAGTGTACATCAGAGAATCCACACTGGAGAGAAACCTTATGAATGTAATCATTGTGGAAAGGCTTTCAGATCCAGCTCCAGCCTTAATTGTCATCAGAGCATCCATACTGGAAAGAAACCTTATGAATGTAATCGCTGTGGAAAGGCTTTCAAATGTAGCTCCAGTCTCAGTGTACATCAGAGAATCCACACTGGAGAGAAACCTTATGAATGTAATCACTGTGGAAAGGCTTTCATATGTAAATCCAGTCTCAGTGTACATCAGAGAATCCACACTGGAGAGAAGCCTTATGAATGTAATCAATGTGGAAAGGCTTTCAGATGCAGCTCCAGTCTCAGTGTACATCAGAGAATCCACACTGGAGAGAAACCATATGAATGTAATCAATGTGGAAAGGCTTTCAGATCCAGCTGCAGCCTTAATTATCATCAGAGCACCCATACTGGAAAGAAACCTTATGAATGTAATCACTGTGGAAAGGCTTTCATATGTAGATCCAGTCTCAGTGTACATCAGAGAATCCACACTGGAGAGAAACCTTATGAATGTAATTAATGTGGAAAGGCTTTCTGATCCAACTCCAGTCTCAGTGTACATCAGAGAATCCACACTGGAGAGAAACCATATGAATGTAATCAATGTGAAAAGGCTTTCAGATACAGCTACAGCCTTAATTATCCTCAGAGCATCCATACTGGAAAGAAACCTTATGAATGTAATCACTGTGGAAAGGCTTTCATATGTAGATCCAGCCTCACTGGACATCAGAGAATCCACACTGGAGAGAAACCTTATGAATGTAATGTGTGTGGAAAGGTTTTCGGAAAGAACTCTACCCTTGCTGCTCATGAGAGAATCCACACTGGAAAGAAACCTTATGAATATAATCACTCTGGAAAGACTTTCAGATGCAGTTCTGGCTTCAGCACAGCGTTAGACATCCCAGATTTCCTACTGTGCATGTACCCCTTTAAATGTGATAATTTTTTCTCTGACATACTATTGATTTTCATTTCTCAATAATATTCCATAACATTCACATGCCATAAAACCATCAGTCATTCCCACTGGTTTCCTGTTTTGTTTTTTGTTGACAAAAAATTCTGTGGAAATATTATGGGAACTTTTGGAAATTTATCTATGGAATGATTTCCTTAGTATGTGGCACAGTGGACACAGTACTCTATCTGAAAAAAAAAGACCTCAGTTCAAATTCAGTCTGTGACACTTCCTAGCTGTGTGACCGAGGAAAAATCACTTAGCCTCTCAGTGCCTCAGTTTTCCCCTTTCCTGCCTAATGCCGTGGGCTGCTGGGTCCTCTTCCCTCTCTCAGGTCTTTGGGGATCAGCCAGATAAACATAAGAGAAGAGACTGCCAGAGTGAAGCAGAGGTGTAGGCTTTACTCCGGATACAAGCTACATGTCAGCATGCAGGGTGAGTTCTCTCTGCGGGAGCATCCTCCTTCCTGAGGAGAAAGAAAAAAAACAACACCCCCCTCAGGCTTTCCTGTCCCCATTTAAGCTCTCCCAGCTACATAGTTCACTCGTGGACTGTGCATGCTGTCAGCCCCTTAGTGAATTAACGAAAGGTGTGCTCAGACCATGGACCAGTCTCAAGGGGGGAATGCTCTCCCCAGCAAGTTTCCACTGAGAAGAGGTGGAAAACAAGATAACTCGTGTCTCACTCCCTCAATTCCCAGCTGTTGTCTGGGGGGCCTCGTGAGAGCTTGGTGGTTTCAAGAAGCCCTCACCATTTCCTGACCCGAAACCATTCTCGTGAAAACTGAGCTTGTGCCTTAACATTCCCCATCTCTTGTAGGATGTGCATGCTAGTAACACATCTCTGTGTTGGTGTGTGGATCAAATTTGAGAATATCTGTCCATTGCTTTGAAAGCTTTAAACCACTCTTTGAGTCTTTATTCTTATCACTGCTTGGGTCACAAGCGTCATGCTAGAGTATTTGGTTAAAAGGTTTGGACAATGAAGTCATTTTTGAATAATTGAGATTGCTATTCAAAATAGTGTAGAGTAAGGCAGTATGTTATAATTATAGGGCACTGAGTTTACTATCTGGAAGCCTTGAGTTCACATCCTGTGTGAGATGCTCTCTGACTTTGTAACTCTGGGCAAAGAACAGCCTCTCTTTCCTCAGGTTGGTCATCTCTGAAATGAGGAGGTTGATCCCAGTGACTATAAGCAAAGCCACGAAGAAACAGGCAAATTGGACACAGGCCCAACAAGAATTCCAAGAAGAACGCAAAAAGAATAATACAGAACAAAAGAAGATTTTAAAAATCAAATGAGAAGGTTAGAGGAAAATTAGGAAAATCAATAAAAGCAATTGAAGAAAATTATGACAGAAGGAAAAGTAGCTTAGTAAAAGAGTCCCAAGAAATACTGAAAAACTCTTCCTTAAAAATCAGAATTGTCCAAATGGTCAAAAGAGGTTCAACATTTCCCTGAAGAAAATGATCCCTTCAAAATTGGAATTGGTTAAGTGCAATGTAATCACACCATGAGTGATCTAGAAACAATACAATAAAAATCTGAAAGAGAAGAAAATGTGAAATATCTCATAGGAAAACTAGTGGCCTAGAAAAAGAGATCAGGAAGACATTAGGAATTATTAGATTCCCTAAAAACCATGATAAAAAACAAAAGAGCCTAGATGTCAGATATCAAGAAAATAGAAAGGATATCTCTTCTATTATAACTAGAAGGTGAAGCAGAAATTCAAAGAACCTTTTGGTCATGTCCTGGAAGGAAGCCAAAAATGAAAAGTCCTAGGAATATTTTTTTAAAAATCTAGAACTTGTAGGTCAAGAAGAAAGTAATTCCAGAAAAAAAATCATTCAAATACCATGGAGCCAAAATCTGGATTAATAAAATTGACTAGACACTACTTTTAAGGACTGGAGAATTTGGAATATGATGTTCCAGAAGTTAAAGGAGGTAGGATTAAGATGAAAAATAATTCAGCAGAGCTTAGTGTAATTCTACATGTGACAAATGGATATTTAATGAAACAGAATTTTTAAGGATTCTTAAAGAGTCTAGAGCTGAGTAGGAAATTTAACACAAACAAAATTCAAGGGAAGCAAAAAAAGGTGAATATGAGTGAGACATAACGGACTTGCAAAGTTTAAACTGTTAACATTTCTATGTGGGGAAAAACTAGGAACTTTATGATCATTAGGTTATTTAGAAGATTACTCAGAAGAAATGGTTATGCATCCATTGTATTGGGATGGTCTTAAGAGTGGAGGAGTGAAAAAGGGATACACTGAGAGCAGGAAGAAACAGGAAAAATTGGTGAAATTAAACATGTAAAAAAATTCAAGGAAGACTTTACAATGGAAGGACAACAAATCCTTCAAGGTAGGAAGTGTATATCTATGTGTATATATGTACACAGGCAAGTAGGAGGGGAAAGAGTAAGAGACTGGCTGCGGGTAAGAGGGAGAATATATTCAGGGAAGTTAGGAAAGACTTATCTTCCTGAGTATAGACCTAGTCTCAGATACGATGTGACTCTGATGAAGTCCTGTAACCCTCTTTGCCTCATTTCTTCATCTGTAAACTGAGTTGGAAAAAGACGCATCTTTGCCCAGAAAACCCTAGGTGGCGTCACAAAGAGAAACGACTAAATTGACTGGGCAACAAAATGAAGAAAATGAATAAAAGCACATTTTGCTAACAACAAAAAGAGATAACAGATCAAAGTCTCTTTTGTTAAAAGGTACCGTATGAAATGAATTAATGACAAAAGAGGACCTGCATGTGCCAAATGACAAAGCATAGAGATTCACTTTTTTGGCAATTTTTTTGTAACTTTTGTACTAAAATAGAAAATAATAAAAGGAAAACATTTCCACGTACACAGCGGGCCATAAGAGGGGATTCAATATAAAACAACAGATTTCCTTTTAAAGAAAACCTATGTAACAAATACGACATGTTGTTTTCAAAGTTATTCAGCTTTTCTTTGCTTTCTTAGAGGTTTTCCTTTTTTCTCTGCCGTGTGCCTTTTACTTTATTGTTTTCTCCCCTTCCCCCTCACTAAAAAAGGCTGCAATTAAGTATGGAGATACACACACACACACACACACACACACACAAATGGATCTATAAACAAACATATAGTCATGCATGTAAGATACTATGCTGCTTTCCTATCACCTGTTTCTCTAGATAGTGTCTTCTTTCATAAGTCCAAATCCTCCTATGGTTTTTTGAGTCAACCATCTCATCATTTCCTATACCACAGCAATGTTCCAACCCAATCACATCCTGTCTGAAAGATTGTCAGTGAAAGTTTCCCCCAAATTTTCTGCATTCCTTCTGTTTTTGGCTGCATAGATTTTATGGATATAGGAAAATTTTAATTTAAGATAATCAAAATTATCCATTTTATACTTCAAGAATGCTCCCACCTTGGAAGATAGTTTAAGGTCTGATACTGCTGAATCTACTTCCTATACATCTTTTCCTCCTGATTTTTTAAAAGTTCTTGACTTTTTGCTCTTCCAAATTTACTTTGTTGTTATTTCTTCTAACTCAGTAAAATAATTTTTTAAGTAATTTAACTGGGATGACATTGAATAAATAGATTAGTTAGGTAAAAATTGTCATTTAAAAATTACCTTGGCTTTACCTACACATGAACAATAAATTTTACTTCAGCTATTTAGACAGGAGTTCATTTTTATAAAAAGTACTTTTATGTTTATGTTCATATGTGTCTGTCCTGGCAGGTATACACTCAAGTATTTTGTACCGTCTAGGTACTGTAAATGGTCTGTTGTGTTTCTCCTTCATTGCTGAAGAAGACCATACCACCAGAGAAATGATGACATGACTTGCAGTTGACTTTGTTTTGAGTCAGGGAGTGCTGTACAAGGTCGCCAGCCTCGATTCTCCTCTGGAGCCATAAGGATGACTGGAGATGGCCCAGCATGCAATGGGAGACAGTATTGAATAACATTGCTGAAATATAGTGCAGTTTCTCTATTTTTCACTTTTCGTTAAATCCATTTTAACTTTAACTTTGTCTGAGATCATCCTTTTTATCCCTGCTTTTTTTTCCATACTAAATTCTACTCCTTTCCTTTATTTTAGTGTTTTTTTTTTTCATTTTAATAATGTTTCTTGGAAGTGATATGCTGTTCAATTAAAATTTTTAATATTCTATCCATTTCCATTTCATGAGTAAATTCATTCCATTGATATTCTAAGCTACAATTACTTCTGAACTTCCCTTCCTCCTAGTATTCCTTATTACACTCATCCTTATTTACCCTATCCCTCCTCACTACTCTGCTTAGTTCTATTTGCCACAATTAAAATTATGGTGTTTAGATCCTAGAATTAATGCTTCAGAAAGTATCTCTGGTTAAGAGAAATAGCCAGAGGTTAGTGATCTCACTGTTAGATAGGATCCACTGGAAGCAGTATGCAGCTGTTCCTAGCACAGCACACAATTGTTGGATGTCATTTTCAAGAAGTATTGAAGGGCCTGTATGCAATTCAGGAGAAACAATGAGGGCCAGCAGACAAAATAGAAACCAAGGCACTCACCTTGGGGGAGGCAGCATTGGCTCTTTGATGTGGAAAGCTTGCAGCCTCTCAGATGAAGCTGAAGAAGAACATGGTGACTGTCAGCTTGGCAGATCTCAAGACTGCCTACAGCTAGCAGAAGATCATTCATGTACTGCACGGGAGATGAGCCCCTGAAAGTGATGGAAGCTAAGACTTGTTATAAAAGCAGACAACAGGGAAGGACTTTCTGTGTACCTCGAGGCCAATGGGGTCATTTCCACTGTGTATTCTCCCAGGGGAACACAAAGAAGTATTGAATTTCTGGGTAAATGGGAATACCAAAGAAGATGGAGCAAAGATCTATCACAGTAACATAGGTCACCTCACAAGGAAGTGAGAAGATGATGGTCATAGAATCTGTGATGACTGGGGTCTGGGAATTATATAAGTATTAATAGCAGGCACAAAACAAAAAGTAAATGGGCTTACCAAGTCCAATTTGGGTCTCTTCATACAGAAGAAAGAACAGTTACAAGGAAATCTATGCAGAATAATGACACCTTGATCCTTCAAAGAGTCAGTAATGTGTAAAACCTTCAGTGGCCTCCCCTCACAAAGAATACAGAGGAGTGCATGACTAGGGCCCTCTCTTAACCTTGATGGGAAAGGGAATAGCAGATTTTTATAATCTCACATCTGAGGACCAATTTTCCCACAGAGAATCTGGGATGTCTAATGATATTTCTGGACTATCTATCCATTGGTCTCCCTTGGACATTCTCAAAAAACATAGGGAAGAGGGAGAGTGGCTCCTCAGGGGGTTGCAAACCCAGAGATGCATCCAGGGAGCAGGACATCATATCTCTGAGCTCACAGAGAATATAGTGACCTCATAGGTTACTGGGGGACTCAGGCAGAAGGAGAAAGGAATGCTCACAGACCAAAGAGCCAACAGAAACAATTCTGGGGAACAGCCTGGCCAGTGAAAAGCTTTCCCAAGACCCCACCTATATTTCAGGGTCCAGTGGTGGAACAATAACCCACCCTAAGGGTCACATGGGATTCACTAGTATGGGGAGGGATAGTTGCAACTAGAACATCAGGCTTGAACACAACCAAAGGATCCTGAGCTGAAACCGTTGTCCCCATCCATCCCACACATCCTCTTGCCAAAGACCTACATCTTGGTTTGTAAGGTGTTTTCAGGAAAGACCAGTATCAGTACCAGTGCCTTTGGTGTGATGGCTCCCAAGCCCTTTTCAGGACTCTTCCACCTTTGGTGTCCACCTGTTCTACCTAACTCTCACCTGTGGCTCCAAGAAGCTGCATCCTGTGCCCAGCAGGCACACCCTGCTAAACCATTGTCCACCTCTGTAAGGGTAAAAGGGATAGGTTGTCCTGGGACAATCACAGGGGGATCTCTCTCTTACTCATTGCTGGCAAAATTCTTGCCAGAATCCTCCTTAATAGGTTGATCCTTCAGCTAATTGAGAACTGCACTGGCGTATATTCAAAGTCACCAGTAGCACTGTGGATATTGCCTTGATGATACAAGTAGCGTTTCCATGAAATCTGTAATATCTCCCCAACTTGAAATAGAAACTATAATATGCCTTGAGATTGGGATTTAGCAGCCACAGGATCCTCATCCAATTTGCGAGTATTTCCTCTCCCTGTGTAAGAGGTCAGAGGGAGTGAAAGGTTGATGATGTCTAAACTTTGACAAAACCTATGGGTTAATTGGGTCAGTAACAAAGCTTTCTTGAAGAGGAGAAATACCTGAAGCAGGGCCTCAGGACCAAAAGAAATTAAATCAAATTGATAATGACTTAAGGCTTTCAAAACTGTGTTATTTACTGTGTAAATTCACTGCCCTTTTCGTTGTCTGGCCTCACCTTAGGCAATCACTCCCTTAATTCCATCTAGACCTCTCTCTGCTCTCACAGTCTTCTGTATAAAAGATCCATCTTGTCTCCAGTTGCATCCTATGGCTCAGATTTTTTAAGAGTCTGGCCAACATAGCAGATTCTTGTTTTCCTTTGCCTGGAAGGCTTTGGTCAAATTCATTTGGGTAGAACCCTCACATCACAACAAGCAGCTCTGTGCTCCATTTCAATGCCTGTCTTCATTTCTTGCAGTGAAGAGTTCAGTCTGCTATGACTTCTCTGATGGCCAACGAGGGATGACTGTTGTCTAAAGACTATTACACTGATTACATCCGTAAAGTTTCATTGCAGTGCTAATTTTCTGATATCCAATGAGCTTGAGTCTGGGCTGAAGTCTTTGTACCTTCATTACAAGGAGAAACCATTTCTGGCAGGGGATGGAGGGGATCAGGCTGGGAGTGGCTAAGAATTTTGTTCAGAATAAAGAAGTGTTTTTGATGGTGATTTCTCTGGCCACTGATTATGCATATTATCAAACTCAAGCTGCCATAAATATACATTGAATTTATACTTTTGAGCCATCTTAGTTCCAGCATCCCCCAGATTTTTGTTTTAGCGGTTAATATGCAATACCTTGAGATATGCATGCCTGTTTCCTGGAGACCTTCAATGGCCTGTGGTTTTCTGGGTTTTGAGTTGAACAATCATGTATTCAGGGCATGTGTGTCACTACAGAATGTGGTTATTGTTTTTCTAATTCTACTCATTGATTTTTGTTCTAGACTGCATGTAAACTAGAAAGAAAGAGCAAAGTTAAGTCCTAGGATGTACTTACTAAGAACTCAAGAGTAATGTTTTTCTCATTAATTGCCACTGCAAAAAAGTTTTAAAAAAACCGTACCTTGCCCTACACTGATTATTTGAGGAAAATCTCTCAGGGGTACGTGTGTGTGTGTGTGTGTGTGTGTGTGTGTGTGCGCACGTGTGCATGGATGTACAACATGGTATTGTTCTGAGTTCTGAATTCAGGTATAATTGTCTGAATTACCATTACACCAGTAAATTACTATTGAAGGGAAATGCCATGAGCTGCTCAAAGTGAGTGTGATCTGAGAATTACTACAGGCTATTGCTTATACCTGGGAAGGTTGAGAAGACAGCCTTACAAAGCTCATGGAGGGATGGTTTTGACTCAGTTTCCCCATTGTGCTATTTGCTTTGTGAATAGAAATGTTTCCCATCTCCTAAATCCTGTGTCTCCCAAGGATGCCCTGTGAATACTGTGGAAATTTTCTACATGATTGGCTATTTCATAAAGTTAACTCGGATTTGCCTGCAGTTTGAGCAGAGCTAAGGAAGTTTTACCCTCTTCAGGGCAGTTTGTGCCCTTGAAGGGATGGTCTTGAAATTGTTTCCACTATGTCCTTTCCTCTTCCTTTCATAGTAAATTTCCAAAACAAGGGCAAGTGAATTGGAAAGGTGTTTTTTTTTTTTTTTGGAACAATGGGTC
This sequence comes from Notamacropus eugenii, assembly GCF_028372415.1. Lineage (NCBI taxonomy): Eukaryota > Metazoa > Chordata > Mammalia > Diprotodontia > Macropodidae > Notamacropus > Notamacropus eugenii. The sequence goes on along the minus strand of NC_092876.1, from coordinate 5,405,919 downwards.
TTATTGTTGCAATACTTAAATGTAGTTGCTGCAAAGTGATGTAAGACCTTATAGTTTTGATTTTAGTATTCTGAATTGGTAGTCAACATTTCTTTCAATTTCCCAGCCTAAGCATTGTTGACCTGAAAATTTGGTGTTGACCTGAAAACTTGATTAGAGAAAAGGCAACAGGCTAAATGCATACATTTTATGATTTAATTAATTAATCAATTCCCTATTAAAGAAAATGGTAACATAATGCATTATGGAGCCAGAAATATTCTGGCTACTGATACAAAGAATTGGACAGCCTTAAATATGTTTTAGGACAAAGAAGTGTTCTGTGTCCTTCAGATTTATGATCTCCATAAGTGACTAACTAGACATTAGAAAGGAATTTCTTAATTGCATAGGTTGTAAATACAATAAGATAACAGAGTTTGACAAAGTTTCACATAGAAATTACGACCCAAGATGTCTGTGTTTTCTTTACCATTAACATGCCATAACACAGTATCTGTCTACAAATATTAAGATATGGAAAATGTCCCATTATTCAAGATAGTGTCTTAGGTTAAAGATCTCTTAAGGAATGTTAAGTCAGCCCTGGCTGGCTTTTGTTGACATAGGAAGAGGCATTCTCTGAGTTTGCTTCAGAGAGAACAAAGAGATTATTCCAAAATTTTATATTAAACATTATCATTGGTTAGACAAAAGGCAACAGGCTAAATGCATACATTTTATAATTTAATTAATTAATCAATTCCCCATAAAGAAAACAGTTACAGAGCACTACAGAGCCAGGATCAGAACTGGCTAACTTAGTACATTTTGCCATGAGAAAGGAGTTCTCACAGTAAACACATTGTAAACAAAGTGGCATCAATTGGGTTTTATGACCCCAGGCTAAGGGCATCTTCCTTGCCTAGTGTGCCTTTGCGATTCAAGATAAGGAAAAGTACCATCACCCAGATTACAGACATCCTGTCCTAAACAGGCCTTTGAAGTTGTTTATCTTAACTGAGTTTGACAAAGCTGAAGTCACACCCCAAGGTATTTGTGTTTTTCTCTTAACACTAGAATGCTAGAAGAAGGGTCTGATAAGGAAGTCCCATTTGCCCATCAAAAGGCATCCTCTAAACAAAGGAGACTATTAGGTCCAGGCTCTTCTTAATGCAAACTTTGGCCGTTATTAAAGTCTAAAATTTATATTAAATATTATCAGCATCTAGGAAAATGAGTCAGTAGGCTTGCCATTTTGCACTTTGTTGAATTGTGGAATATCAGGTCTGAACAATGTCACTTTTTTTCTAGATCATCTGATGAGATACATAAATGAGGATACACACACATATATACATACATACATACATACATATCATACATATATATATATATGTATATATAAACAATACTGCTTTCCTGAGAATTGGATGTATGAGATTGTCTTCCAAATGTTTCTATTGGAAATAGGGAGATAAGGTCAAATAAACATCAGGTTCCTGAGTACTATATACTGTCCTCCTGAAAGTTTGGTTAAAAGAGGCAAACAGGCTAAATTCATATCATTTATGAAGCTAGCAGATACGTGATCATGGAGCCAGAAGATAACTTCTGACTGTCTGACACAAGGATGACCAGGCTGAAATCGATCTTAGGACAATCCCAGGATGTCTGTGTCCCTGAGATTTATGGTCTCTATATGTTTTTAACCATGCCATGAGAAAGGAAGTTTCTTAGCTGAATAAGTTGTGACCACAATGAGACCAGACAGTTAACAAGGTAGCATATGTCTCAGTGAGACAAAATAAAGAATGCCACCATTCTGGTTGCAGGCATCCTTTCATAAACAGGTATTTGAAATTGCTGACACAGGAAAGGTCATTTTTACAACAAAGCACAGCAGTCAGATTGATTGGTTCAGGCTCCAGCCCTTCCTAAAACTCCAAAAATGATATTAAATGTTATCGATGTTTACGTTGTCCTTCAATCCTAAAGGTAATGAAGCACAAGACTAAAATGCAGACCAAAGGAGTGAAGTTTCTGAAGCTCCAATGAATACACAGAGATGAATGGAGTTTTTATAAGTTGATTTCATTCTTCCCCAGAGGGTGTACAGTCTTTATGTTTCAATTTTATTAATAATGTTATTAATGTTTTTATTATTGTCAATAAACTCAAAGTTGGATTGAGGGTTTTTCATATAAAATCGGTTTAATAAATTGTGAATAAAGTTTAAATGATGATTTTCTTTCCTGCTTTAAAATGTCTCTCTGATCACATGAAGAGGGACCTGTATTTGCTTCCCTGGGACCCGGGGGTCCTGCTTCCTGCCCTCAGTTCTCGCAGGGCATCCACCTGCCTTTCAGTGAGAGAATGTCCCTTAAGGAAAAATAACAAGATAGAGGGAAAGGCCTCCAAATGCAAATGATTCAAGACTGAAAGAGAGGGTTAAATTGGGTTGGGCAAGTGTGGGGTCCAACAGCAGGGAGGACAGGGACACCTGCCTGGTGGGGGAGGGGATGGTTGGGAGAGACAGGAGGGAGGGAGGGTCTGGGTGTCCTAGTTTGGAAGAAGGTGCTTGTGGGACTAGAGCTGGAAGAAGACCAGGAGATTCTGCTCAGAAGGAGGAGGGTCTGAGTCCCAGAGCAGGGGAAGGAGGGAGTGAGAGAGGTTGTGGGAGGAGAACTCTCCCAGGTGACCAGTGGAGTGGGTGGGGGCCCAGGTGGAATTTGAGCCCTGGGGTGGAGTGTGGAGGCCAGGGGAGGGATCTAGAGGGGAAAGGAGTTATTTCATTGGCCAAGGCGTTCCACAGGATGAAGGGCAGGGCTTTGGGAAGAGAGGAGACCTGACTGTGGGAGCCACTGGAGGAAAGGGAAGGCAGGGCGGGGCTCTGGGTCTGAGAGAGCCCACCTAGAGTGTCCTGGCTGGAAGAGGAAGCCCATGGAGCTGAGATCCAGCTGCTTTCTTTCTTTGGAGCTGTGATTATCCTTCCTACTTCTCTGTTCCTCCCAGAAGTCATCTCTGTGCCTGCAGCTCCCAGGTAGGTCTGAATCTGGAAGCCATGTAGCCCTCAGCTCCTGCTGGCTGCCCTTTCCTTCCCATGTGACCTTGTGTTCAGTGCTGTCAGCAGGGCAGAAATTGTCCCTCTAGTACTGTCTCCCAGCTCCTGTTCAGAGATTCCATTGTCCCACCAGTAGCCTTGGCTCCCTGTAGGGAAGCAGGAATCTTGCCTCCTTGCCCCCAGGGCCGACCAGCTATGGCTCTCCTGCTGGCTCCCTCTTAGATCCCAGGCCTTTCCTGTCTCCAGTTTCCCTCCAGGTACTCAGATAAGCAGCCTCCAAGGCTAAGGTCCAAAGAGGGTTCCTACCCCAGGCTCCTAGGGAGACCCAGGACACAGTTATTTTGTCTGCTCAGGCTCAGCTGCCCTCCTGGGAACCTTTTGTCACTCAGATGTCCCCTCTCCTCCCCCCCAGCTTTGTTATACTGTCCTGGCTCCCAGAGCCTTCCTTACCCTGGCCTCCTGCCCTGCCCTCACATTTTTTCTAAACCCTCAGTCTGACTGCCAAACAACTGAGTCCCAACCAGGATTGTGTCTCCCCTCTCAGGCTTCCCCTGGTCACTCCTGGCAGCTCCATCTCAGAGGCCTCCCTATCTTCAACCTTCTCTATCTACCGTCTCTCCTAGACCAAGACAAGGGGGAAACGGGGTGTGTGTTGGGGGTGGGTGGGTTGGGCATATGGAGGGGGCCTGGTGCTGGACAAGCATAAAGAAAGCCTAGGCATAACCCCTGGAGCATACAGTTGAATGAGTAAAGTGGTTATCTGGGTGAGGCAGGTGTAATGAGGGAGAATTTAGATCCTGTTTATGTTTGTTGGGGAGAGGGGAGGTAGGGAGGTCAGAGGGTGGGTTGGAGGGAGAGCTCTGGCTCAGCAGCCATGGGGGCTCTGACTATTCTCATGCCACTTGGAATCCCTAAGCCCCTTCTGCCTCCTGGTTCTTTGTAGGAGAATGGGGGAGGGGAATAGTTTTCCTGTTGAGACCATCTTGATTCCCAAAGCTGACCTTCCTTCCCCCACACCTGGGTGTCTCTCCCCTGAGGGCAGGGACAGGGCCTTTATAATTCCTGTGTGACTCCAGCCTCTCTAAATCACTGAAGGCCTGCTTGCTGTCCAGAAAGTGACTGGAACCCCCTCTTCTACCTTGGAATCCTTCAACCTGCCCAGCTCAGTCTGCAGAGGACCCAGGCCTGTCCAAAGCAGGGAGCCTGGAGCCAGAGGAAATGGCCCCTGGGAGCCCCATTCTTCCAGCCCAGGTGAGTGCAGTCCTTCTTTAGACTTACTGAACATCAGCCAAAGAGACCATTTCTATGGACCCAGGATTGTCTATGGGGTTGCTAGTACCTCACCTATGGGTTGTTTCTATACAAAAGTAGGCAGGAAATTGAAAGCAATGGTAACCATACTGCCCTGCTCTCTCCTTGTGTGTTATAAAGTGGTTCATTGGCACTTTGGGATCTCCTGCACTAACCTCCCCTCCTCCCCATCCCCCAATCGCTGCCTTCCTGTGTTTGCTTTGCTTTACTTTTGCTAGCACACACACACACACACACACACACACACACACACACACACACACAATTTCTTCCCCTACTCTTTGTTTCTTTTAACCCACCTCTGTATTGTAGCCACTGAAGGGACAGGACGCCCCTTGACCTGGCCAGGCCTAAAGCAGAGCCCTGAGGCTCCCCCAGCTCTGGTACTTTCCACAGCTGTCAGCAGAGCAGAAAGTGTCCTCATGGTCCTGCTTTTGTCCTCCTGCATCAGGTCACACGCCTTGTCAGGTCTCTCTGAATCCTTCCCATTTACCAGTTCTTAGATGAAGGCCACAAGCATTTAGAAAGGGTAGGGACACTGGGCTCACCTACTCTGTATACAAAGGAAGAAAAAACCAGTCCCTGGCCTCAAGGAGCTCCCAGTCTAATGGAGAAGATGACAGGTCAGCAGCTTTGTCCAAACAAGCTCTCTGCTGTATGGATGAGAGGTGCTCTGAGAGGGAAGGATCTACACTAGCTCAGTGTCTGAGGCAGCATCTGAACACAGTTCTTCCTAACTCCAGGGAAAATGCTCTGACCTGAGAGATGCGGTGTCTTCTTGTGGAGTAGCAAGGAGGCCAGTGTCATTCTGTGAGTGAGGAGGTGGCAGGAAACAAGGTGTAAGAAGACTGGAGTAACTGGTGATGTCTAGGTCATGAAGGGCTTTGAATGCAGAATTTGTACTTGGTCCTGGAGGTGGGGGGAGTCCAGGAAACTGGAGTTTATTGAGTAAGGGGTCAGACCTGTTATTAAGGAAAATTCCTTTGTGGACCAAATGAAGGAGGCATTGAAGTGGGGAGAGTCTTGAGGCCAGCTCACCCAGCAGCAGGCCTCAGCAACTGGCCAAGGGTGAGACAATGAGAGCCCATACCTGGGCAACTGCAGTATCATGGGAGATAAGGGAGTGTGTCTGACAGATGTTACAAGGTACAATTCACAGACTTTGACAGCAGATTGGATAAGAGGGGAGAGAAGTGGGGGTTGAGAATGAGGCATAGGTTGGTGGAGCATGAGGCTGCTTTGACAGGGAGAGAAGGTAAGAAGTTCTCTTGTGTACAGTGTGAGCTTAGGATACTGGACATCATGTTGGAGATGTCTGAAAGGAGGCTGGGAGCATAGCTAGCTCAGCTTGAATGGCTTTGGTTGTAGAAGGACAGTCAGGGGTGAGGTGCTGAAATAGGTGATTGGGTGGGGAATAGTAAATCAGTATTAAGCTCCTACTGTGTGCCATGCCCAGTACTAAGGGCTGGGAAATGAAATATCCCAAGTAAAGGCAGTCCCTGCCCTCAAGGAGCTTATAATCTAGTGAGGGAAGCCAACATGTAAAAGGAAGCTAAAACATCTCATGGATGGGTCCCAGACCCTGGGCACGGTGAAGAAGCCAGTCAGATCAAATCCCAAAGTGGTGCAGGCATGTCACAAATGGGATCGGCCCGTTGGGCTCTCTCCTTACATGAAAGTTCATGGCCCTGCCCCTCGGTGGTAAAGGATGAATGTGGGAGGATGGAGAAGGAAGGTCAGAATAGAAGGAAAAGAGGCTTAGAAGGTTCTGTCAGGAGTGAGTTAGATACCCAATTATCAGTCAATAAAAGCCTGCCTTCCTCCAGTGAGAGCCCACACTGTGAGTAAGTGCTGTGAAGGGGAGAGCAGGGACTGAAGGGGCTCCAGTGAAGAGGAGACACAGACAAATTCTTGGGAATCTCCAAAACAGCGAAACGATGGATAAATTCCATAACTGTTCAGCAGATAAATAATAGAAGTAAAGGATGTTAAAACTGAAATATGGATTCCCAATAAAGCCTAGATCTATTGTTTTAAGGAAAAAACCACAGTGATGAAAAGGTAGAAAAGAATTTTAACTGCATGATAGAGAGTGAGTCAAAATAATAGAAGGTGAGTCATGTCACTACATAATGGAAGTGGAACAAAGCGTGAAGGAGGAGCCTAAGATTTCTGGCACATTGACCAAAAACGTGTCCCACATTTAAGAGGTTGGAAAAATGAATGAACTGGGCCATGGATCAGCATATTTTCAGATCTGGTCAAACTGTCCTCTGGGTTGTTCTTCAGTTGGCTAGAATCCCTTCTCTTTTTCTCTCAAATTCCAGAATTCTAGGTGTCTCCATAGACCCTTTATTCTCTTAAGAAGACTGGCAATGTCTTTCTCCTGAATTTGCTCAAATCCAAGCATTGGTTAATAAAGTATTATCTTTGTAGTAAGTGAAGGAAACCTCCTTTCCTCTTCCTGGTTACTCATTCTAACTAAATAATCATGATGAATGAATATTTGCCATTGCCAAATGAAAGCAACCATAAGGCAAAGGCAGGAGATGTTTTGGCCATAACTCCTCATACCTGGAGACACTCAAGCCCTCCACAGAGAAATTGAGGTCTCTTTTTCCCTGGACTGGCAATAGTCTCATACTGCTCAATTTAGTCCTGAGTGTGATTATGAGTTGACCCTTGGGAGAAGCAGCGTCACCTTCATGCAGTCGAGTGGAGATCATTTTTGAGGCCCAGGTTTCTGTGGAGGCCAGGGATGGGCCACTTTGGTTGTGATTCCTAGTGTTCAGATGGTGGTGGACAACCTGCCTCAGGTGGTGTCCAGTCTTGTTTGGTGATGTGCTGAAAGGAGGGAACATCTTCCTCATTCCAGGGGTGGATGCCCTTCTAGGTCATGGGTTTCTGCTCAGTGTTGCTGCTGGCAAACTGCATCATTCCATGTAGGAACAAGGTGGTTTTCTGTTCAAGGCTCCTGTGAGGAGCCCAGTGAGGCTGGGGGTTCTTCCACCCTGACTTGATTTTGCACTGGATGTGGATTCTCCTCTATCTCTTGCTTGATCCTGCAGGAATGCAGTCCATGAGAACCCACCTTCCTGAACACTGAATATTGGCCAGGCTCTCACCTGCTGCCTCACTTACAGCTCTGATCCTGAACTGCAGTGGGCCCCTAGTGGTCTGGGGAGGGTCACATGCTCTCAGCTACCACTTCTGCCCTCTTGGTCCCTTCATGTCCTTGGTTTGGGGCCAGGAATCCAGGAGGCTAGGCAGGGGCCCATCCACTGCTGGATGATTCTGCTGCTACCACTGTCTTCCCCTTTGGCACTGAGGGCTGCAAAGGTCCTCTGGGTATCTGTGTTGGTGAGAACTGCCCCCACTTGGGTGTTTAGCACAGTGGGATGGGTGACAGTCTTGCTACCTGTTGGAACCTTCTGAAGACCAGGCTCTGCAACCTCTTTGCAAGGCAGCATTTGGCTAGAACCCTGTTGAGCAGCAGTCCCTTCAGTCTTCTCCTTTGCTCCTTCACCTTGGGGTATCATGGATAGGAAGGAGCACTTTTTGTCACTTGAGAATCAAGGGCTGAAGAGGGGTAGGGGACACCAAGGCTGCTGCCTTTCACACTGCCCCAGGGCAGGTCTCCTGGGGCCAGACCTCCTATTCTCTTCAGCTTCTGATGCTGGGACAGGGTCCAGTATGAAGCCTCAGGCTGCTTGGGCTGGGTCACCCATTTTCCCATTCTCTGGAGGGGAGGGGCAGTCTTAGGTATGAAGGGGAGAAAGAGGAGGAAAAGGGGCTGTCACTCTGTTTTGCTGGTTGCCATTGGTGGAATTTTCTTTGTGATGTATCATTTATGCCTGTTGTGAAGAGGGAGGATTTTCACTTCACCTTCTCTCTTTCTCCTCCAGAGATTTCCATGTATCTCTGATGGATCAAATAGCTCTGTTTTTCCATAGGGAGAAACAATTCTTAGTAGCCCATTTCTCAACTTTAATCTAACTGCAAATATAAAAAGCTGTTCTCCCTATTCCATCGGGCCTTTCATGATTGTGGTTCTAAATATTCACTCTGAAGCTCATTAAGGGTGTGCCCTTTGGGCAGATTTCTTCTTTGTGCTTCACTTTCCTCAAGTAAAATGATAAGGATTAGACCAGATGAATTCTGGAGTCTCTTTCACCTCTAATCCTATGACTTTGATGGCTTCGGGGTTGGTGACTAGACTTCACCCCAGAGGAGTGGGGCCTCTTGAACCATCCTCAGAAAGAACTATACACGGAGGTCATGCTGGAGAATGCCCAGAACCTGCTCTCCCTAGGGAAGAACAGTTCCTCTAAATCTATGAATCTATCATCAAAAGAACTTCCTTCATTCCCTTCCTAGTGTTCAGGATATGGAGCATTTATTCATGACTGGAAAGGCCAAAATGGAGATCTCTTGTATCTGACACAGTTCTCTTCTTGTCTGATTTCCCATGAAAGGTGTTTGCAATGTGTGATAGAAAACAAGGAGTTTTCTTTGCTGCCCCTGAAGCTGTCCCTTACTAGTTTTAGGGAGCCTGAGGTCAAAGATCAAACTGGTGTTGAAGAATCTCAGACTAATCTCAGAGGATGTGCCTAGTCTGACCTCTCCTTGAACATGAACTTTGTCTCTGAAAAAGCTCAGGCAGCTTTTCCTTAGAGTTGGGCTGTGCAGGGAAGCCCTCACCTCCCAAAGCAGCATCTTCCCCTTTAGGTTGGGTCTGGTCTTTGGAGGTTTCTTCTTGTTGACAAGTATCAATTTGCCCTCACCAGCTCCTGGTCTAACTCTCAGATCCTTGGAATTGCAGAACTGTCCTTGACCTTCCTTCCTAAATTCCCCAAAGCCCAAAACAAATGGTGGGAAAGGAAGGAAGGGAATATAAGCATATATGTATACCTACTGTGTGCCAGCACGGTGCCAAAAAATGTTATTTAATTTCATCCTCCTAACAAGGCTGGGATTTAGATGATTTTACACAGTTGAGGAAACTGAGGCAAGCAGAGGTTAAGTGACTTGCTTTGGGAACTTTGCTACTAAGTGTTTGAGATCAGATTTGAACTCACAGCTTCCTGAACCCAGGCCAAAGTTCCCTCTCCAGTCCACTACCAAAACAGAAAACAGAATTTTCTGCTTCCAAATTGGCTTCCACATGATCTTCTTCTCATCCCCAGCAAAGTTTCCAATAGTAAATATCATGGACAAGGATCTTGAGGCATGCTGGCACCCTCCTTTCATGCCCCCTTTTCCTAAAGAGAGCTACCTTACCAATCTTTCTCCATTTTCCTCCTTTCCTTATACCCATGCCCAGGATTTCCACCTCCCAGAGAAGATGTAATCTCCCATTCTGCAGGAGGGGAAGCACCTTGCATGTTGGAGCAAGAAGATCCCAGAATCTCCTGTCCAGGTGAGTGAGGAGAAAGCAGATCTGTGAGGGCTGTTAGCACAAGGGCAGCTACATGTCACAGTAAAGGGAATGTTAGACTTGTGGGGAGGAAGACCTGCCATACCTTTCTTTTTCAGGCATTTTTTCACAGTAAGATCATGGGAAAGTCGTTAAAGCTCAGTTTCCCCATCTGTGAAATGAAGGGGTTGGATGCCTTGACCTTTCAGCTCTGTTCCAGGAATAAAACTGTGATCCCATAAGATCAATTGTTTGAACTTGGTTCATGGAGCTCTCCTTAAGGAATCGAGAAAGGGCCTAGGTTGTCTGAGATGGGCCTTTTCTTAGGCCTTCTTCAAGTGTGCAAGCATTTATTAAGTGCCTGCTGTGTGCTAAGTGCTGGAGATTCAAAGAATTGTGAGGGACATCACCTGCTCTCATGGAGCTCACAGACCAGTGAGGAAGGGAACCTGTACAGAGCCATGTAAAGCATGCTATGTACAGGTGAACCTGGAGCTAGTCAAGTGGGGGAAGGCTCTTGGATTAAGGAGGGTTGGAAAATCCTTATTGTGGAGGGTGGGCTTGAGCTGGGGCTTCAGAGAAGGCAGAGGGAGCATTCCAGGAATGAGGGCCAGCCAGGGAAAGCCCATGGAGACTGGAGATGGTTTGTTTTGTTCAAGACATGCAAAGGAGGTCTTTGCTATTGGATTATAACATATGTGGAGTTGGCATGAGATGAGGCAAGACTGGCAATGGAGGAGAGGGGCAGATTGTAAAGGCCCCTAACAGCCCAGAAGACTGTCTATGTCATCCTGGTGCTAGGGAGTCATTGTACTTTTTTGAGGAGTCAATGACATAGTCAGATGTGAGCTTTAGGAAGGTGAATTTGACATCTGGGCAGAGAGCTGAGTGGTCTAGGGAGAGACTCAAGGCAGTGAGACCCCAAAGCATGCTTTTTCACCACTGCAGGCATAATGTAATTGACTTCTGAACCTAGAAGTTGGCAGTGTTGGGAGACAAGGGGGCTGAATGTGAGAGATGTTACCAAGGTGGAAGCAACAGCACATTCCAAAAGATTAAAAATGGAGGGAGGGTGATAGTATATGAGCTTGAGAGATGGTGAACAGTGGATGACATCTCTATTATGAGCCTGGACAATCAGGAGGGTGACAGGGATAGTGTTAGGAAAGTAGCAAGATGGGAGGGTTGGGGGAAAGATAATGAGGTTAGTTTGGGACATGATAGGAGGAGAACCCAATGAGAGAGGAGTGCCACTGAAACCTGGAGGAATGAGAGTATCAAGGAAAAGGGGGTGAGTAATGGTAAGAAAAGCTCCAGAGAGGTCAGGAAAGATGAGTACTGATAAAAGGACCTTTGGTTTAGCAATTAGGAAGTCACTGGTCACTTTGGAGGGAGGTGCTTCAAGTTACCAGTGAATTGGAGACAGGATGCAGAGTTTTGGAGGAAGTAAGAGGAAAGGAGTGTAAAGAGTAATGCCCAAGTGTAGATGGCCATCTGTAAGCATATAGCCATGAAAAGGAAGAGAGATGTAGGCCAGAGTCTGTTAAGAATGGATAAAGTTAGAGTTTTTTAAAAAATATTTATTTATTTTTAATTATCAACATTCACTTTCATGAGATTTTGAGTTTTAAAATTTCTCCCCTATTTTCTCTACCCCTAGCCTAAGAGGGCATGCAATCTGATTATAGGCTATACACATATACATACATATTAAAAATATTTTCCCATTAGTCATGTTGTAAAGAAGAGTGAGAACCAATGGGAGGAATCAGGAGAAAGAAGAAAGAAAAGAAAAGAAAGCAAATAGTCTGCCTCAATCTGTGCTCAGGCTCCAGAGTTCTTTTTCTGGATGCGGGCAGCATTTTCCATCATGAGTCTTTGGAGTTGTCTAATATCCCTGCATTGCTGGGAAGAGCTAAGTCTGTCAAAGTCAGTCAGCACCCAGTGTGGCTGTTAGTGTGTACAGTGTTCTCCTGGTTCTGCTCATTTTAGACAGCATCGGTTCTTTTAAGTCTTTCCAGGTTTTTCTAAAGTCTGCCTGCTCCTCAGTTCTTTTGGAACAGTAGTATTCCATTCCATTCCTATACCACAACTCTTTCAACCATTCCTCACTTGATGACTGGAAATCAATTGATTTCCCATTCTTGACCACTGCAAAGAAGGTTGCTGGAAATATTTTTGTACATGTAGGACCTTTTCCCATTTTTATGATCTCTTTGGGATACAGACCTAGATGTGCTATTTCTAGGTCAAAGGGTATGTGTAGCTTTATATGCCCTTTTTGCATAGTTCCTAATTGGTCTCCAGAATGTTTGGATCAGGTTACAAGTCCACCAACAACGCATTAGGGTTTCAATTTTCTCATATTTTCTCCAATATTTATCATTTTCCTGTTTTGTCATGTTAGCCAATCTGATTGGTGGGATGCGATCCCTTAGAGTTGTTTGGATTTGCATTTCTCTAATGAAGAGTGATTTGTAGCTTTTTCTTCATATAACCATAGGTAACTTGGATTTATTCCTCCCCAAACTGCCTGTTCATACCCTTTGCCCATTTATCAATTGGGAAATGACTTGTATCTTTATGAATTTGACTCACTTTACATATTTTAGGAATGAGGCCTTTACTAGAGACACTGACTTTGAAATTTGTTTCCCAGCCTTTTCCTTTTCTTCTAATCTTGGTTGAACTGGCTTTGTTTCTGCATAGCCTTTTCAATTTAATGGAATGAAAATCATCCATTTTGAATTTCGTAATATTCTTTATCTCTTAGTTGGTCATAAGTTCCTCCTTTCTCCATTGATCTAACAGGTAAAGTATTCCTTCTTCTTAGTTTGCTCATGGTATCAGCCTTGATATGTAAATCCTGTGTGGATTTGCAGTTTATTCTGATATACGGTTTCAGGCACTGATTTATGCCACATTATTTTCCAGTATTCCCAGCAATTTTTGTCAAACAGTGATGTCTTATCCCAGAACGATAAGAATAAGGAGGACAAGTATGGGAACCTTGGTTTTATCCAACAGTAGACTGCTCTAGTCATTGACTACTGTGTCATGTATTCCACTGATCTACCCCTCCATTTTGTAGCCAGTATGAAGTACTTTTGATAATTGGTTTTTTATAATACATTTTAAGATCTAGGTTGGTTAGGCCTCCTTCCCCAGCATTTCTTTTCATTAATTCCCTTGAATATTCTTGATCATTTTTCTTACAGATGAATTTTGGTATGATTTTTTTATAAATCATAACAATTTTTTGTTAATGTGATATGTGATATTCAGTGGTATGGCACTGAATAAGTAAATTATTATATGTAAAATCATCATTTTTATTATATTAGCTCAGCCTTACCCATTTGTAACTGATATTTTTCTAGTTATTTACATCTGACTTTATTTGTGTGAAAAGTGTTTTGTAATTATGTTCATATGGTTCCTGAGTTTGCCTTGGTAGGTGGACTGCCAGATAGTCTGTATTGTCTGCAGTAACTTTAAGTGGAATTTCTCTTCCTATTTCTTGCTATTGGGCTTTGTTAGTAATATATAGAAATGTGAATGCTTTTTGTGAATTTATTTTATATCTTGCAACACTGTTAAATTTATTGTTTCAAAGTTTTTTACTTGATTCTATAGGTGTACCATCACAACACGTGCAGATAACTTTCTTTCTTCTTTGCCTATTCTACTTCTTTCCTTTTTATTCTCTTATTGCTGAACTTAGAGCTTCTGGGACGCTACCTATTGAATAACTGTGGTGATAATGGACGTTGTTTTGTCATTCCCAATCTTATTGGAAATGCATCCCGTTTATCCCTATTGCAATTATTTGCTGATGATTTTAAGTAGATGTTACTTATCATTTTAAGGAAAACTATTCCTCTGCTCTCTAGTGTTTTTAATAAGAATGGGTGCTTGATTTTGACAAAAGTTTTTTCTGTATCCATTGGGATAGTCATATGATTTCTCTTAGTTTTGTTGTTGATATGGTCAGTTATGCTGATAGTTTTCCTGTTATTGAAACAGCCCTGCATTCCTGGTATAAATGCTACCTGCTCATAGTGTATTATTCTAGTGATTGTCTGCTGTAATCTCTTTTCTAATATTATATTTACAATTTTTGCAACTACATTCATTAGAGAAATTGGTCTCTACTTTTCTTTTTCTGTTTTAGCTCTTCCCAGTTTAAGTATCTGCACTATATTTGTACCATAAAAAGAATTTCGTAGCACACCTTCTTTGCCTATTTTCCCAAATAGGTTACATAATATTGGAATTAATTGTTCTTTACATGTTTGATAGAATTCATCTGTAAATCCATCTGGCCCTAGAGAGTTTGCTTAGGGAGTTCACTGATGGCTGATTCAATTTTTTTTTCTGAATTAGGGTTCCTTAAGTATTTCATTTCCTCTTCCGTTAATCTGGGAAGTTTATATTTTTGTAAATATTCATCCATTTCACTAAGATTCACAAGTTTATTAGCATACAATTGGGCAACATAGCTCCTAATTAATGTTTTAATTTCTTCTTCATTGGTGGTGAATCCTCCTTTTTCATATTTGATGCTGGTCATTTGGCTTTCTTCTTGCTTTTTTAAAAATGAAATTAAATAAAGGTTTTGTTATTTTATTGCTTTTCCCTCTAAAGCTAGCTTTCATTTAATTTATTATTTCAATAGTTTTCTTAATTTCAGTTTTATTAATCTCTCCTTTGGTTTTCAGAATTTCTAATTTGGTATTTAATTGGGGATTTTTAATTCATTCTTTTTCTATCTTTCTTAGTTGTATGCCCAATTCTTTCATTTCTTCTTTCTGTATCTTGTTCTTGGAAGCATTTAGAGATATACAACTTACCTTAAGAACAGCTTTTGCTGCATCCCATACATTTTGGTATGTTGTCTCATTATTGTCATTCTCTTGGATGATAACATTGATTGTTTTTGTGACTTTTTTCCTTGACCAAATCATTCTTTATGGTTACATTATTTTGTTTCCAATTCACTTTTAGTCTATCTTTCCATGGCTCATTATTACATGTAGTTTTTATTGCATCATGATGTGAAAACAATGCCTTTACCTTTGCTGAACTTTGTGTACTGGATTGTGAGGCTCTTGTGCCATAATTCATGGTCAGTTTTTGTGTAGGTGTCATGTACCACTGAGGAAAAAGCATATTCCATTCTATCTTCATTCAGTGTTCTAAAGCAGTCTACCTTATCTAAGTTTTCTAAAATTCTATTCACATCCTTAGCTTCTTTCTTGTTGATTTTGTGCTTAGATTTTTCTAGTTCTGAGAGGGGTAGTCTGAGGTCCCTTTCTAGTATAGTTTTATTCTCTGTTTCTTCCTTTACCTTCCATAACTTCTCAGAATTTGGATGCTATACTACTTCATGCATGTGTGTTTAGGAGTGATTTAACTTCCTTGACTATAGTATCTTTTAACAGGATGTAGGTTCCTTTCTTACATCTTTTAATTAGATCCATTTTTGCTTTTGCTTACTCTGAGAACAGGATTGCTACCTCTGCATTTTTCCTTCAGCTGAAGCATAATATATTCTACTCCAGTGTTTTATCTTTACTCTGTGTGTATCCCTCTGCTTCAAATGTTTTTCTTCTAAACAACATATTGTAGGAGTATGGATTTTATCTCACACTGCTATCTCCCTTGGTTTTATAGGAGAGTTCATGCCATTCACATTCACTGTTATGATTTCTATTTGTGTCTTTCTCTCCATCCCATTTTCCCCCTGCTTATGCTTTTCTTCTTTGTCCTTTAAAATTTTTAAAAGGAAATAGATCATGGCTGACCTAAAAAAGTAATGAATTAGACCAGAATAAAGCAGGCCTAAGGTGAATACAAAAACAAGGTGGGTAGTTATGTGGTCTTAGACATGAGAACAGAAAAGAGAAAATAAAAGCGATCAGCAGGGAACTTTACTCTGCTTATCAGTGTAATGGGAAATGAAATAGTGTAACTATTTAGTATATGAGCCACAAATGGCTTATCTGTGGATCAAAGATAATATAACCAAAGATGGACACAAAGTTGGAAATTACTAAGGAACAGCTATGAAGCTTAGTTTATGATTTACAAAGAAGGACTGTGATAAGCCATCAAAACTGATCAATAAAGAGGAGCAGGAAGATCCCCAAGGCCATAAAAAGTACAAAAAACTGGCATTTGAGAAATGCAATGAGGGAGAGGAAGACAGGGGGAAGCCTGGGTCAGGGATCATTGTCGAGTCCTGCTATTTGGCAATAGTTGCCTTCTGTTCCAGGGTGAGATACTGGTCCTCTGCCTATAATCAGGGACCTGAGCAATACCTTCTCAAACAAACTATTTTTCAAACAGCTGAATACAAAATAATAAATCATCGCTTTTAATAAGCACAATGCATTTAACTACTGGATGTGAAAAACATTATAGTTTTTAAAAAGTTCGCCACATTTGTATTTTTAAAATGTCTGAACTTAAATTACATTTTATAGTGTATTTCTCATACTATTCATTGGACTTGAACTCATGCTTCTGTGGAAATGCATTTAAAATGATATTATAGACATGCCAAGTGTTCTACTTCCACTGGGTACTTGTTTAATTGACTGCCTACATAAAGATCTCTATACAGATACAGACAAATAAACATGTCATAATTAAATAGGAAATTGATTACTAATCTGTCACTTTCTTTCAATGGAGGTAGAGTATATAGTTATGTATATGAGTATGTGTCCATAAATAAATGAATATATATGTTTTTTTCCCTTCAATTGGAGAGACCAGGCTTGAAATCAGGGAAACTGCTTCAAGGCTGAGCATTACTGTGGAAGCATCACAGCAGCCAAGATTCATGTGTGATGGCCACTCTGACTTCAGTTGGAGAGAAATCTGTGAATCTCATATCAAGATCAAGAAAAAACAAAAGAGTCACTGTGAATCTGATGAAGATGGAAAGAGTTTCAGACAAAGTTCAGTCCTAATTCACTGCAAGAGAAAGGTATCAGGGAATGGCTGTTCACAGGATCAGAAATATACTGAAAGCTCTACTGGACAGGCAAGGCCTATTGAGTCTCTTGGGAAGCCTCTGGAAGTGCAAAATTATCAATGTAATGAATGTGAGATGACCTTCAGGTTGAATTCAGAGCTAATTGGACACCAGAAAGGTCATCCCAGAGAAATGCTTTATACATGTAATGAAGATGAGAAGGCCTTCACTGATACTTCAAAGGTTATTGACCACCTAACAATTCATAGTGGAGGGAAACATTATGAATGCGTTGAATGTGATAAATCCTGTAAGCAACAGTTATCACTTACTCACCATCAAGAACTTCATTCTAGCCAAAATCAACATAAATGCATCCAATGTGGACGGACCTTCAGGCAACATTCATCCCTTATTTCCCATCAGAGAATTCATACTAGAAACAAATCTCATGAGTGTCATAAAGGTGGTAAAATTTTCAGAGAATATTCCTCTTGTAGTGTACATCGGAGAAGCCATGGTGTAATGAAATCTTATCCTTGCAATCAGTGTGGTAAGACCTTCACTGAGAGGAGCCATCTGATTATACATCACAGAATTCACACTGGAGAGAAACCTTATGAGTGTAATCAATGTGGAAAGGCTTTCAGATGCAGCTCCAATCTCACTGTACATCAGAATCCACACTGGAAAGAAACTTTATGAATGTAATCAATGTGGAAAAGCTTTCAGACAAAACTCTACCCTTGCTGCTCATGAGAGAATTCACACTGGAGAGAAACGTTATCAGTGCAGAAGGGCATTTAAACAGAATGCTCACTTTGTTTGACATCAGAAAACCCACACTGCAGAGAAATCTTATGAATGTAATCATTGTGGAAAGGCTTTCAGATTTAACTCCAACCTTGCTGTACATCAGAGAGTCCACACTAGAAAGAAACCTTATGAATGTAATCAGTGTGGAAAATCTTTGAGTTCCAACTACAGGCTTACTTGTCATCAGAGCATCCATACTGCAAAGAAACCTTATGAATGTAATCAATGTGGAAAGGCTTTCAGATCCAGCTCCAGTCTCACTGTACATCAGATAAGCCACAATGGAGAGAAACCTTATGAATGTAATCAATGTGGAAAGAATTTTAGACATAGTTCTTCTCTTGATATACATCAGAGAATCCACACTGGAGAAAAACCTTATGAATTTATTCACTGTGGAAAGACTTTCAGACAGAAATCCAGTCTTTATTGACATCAGAGAATCCACACTGGAGAGAAACCTTATGGATGTAGTCACTGTGGAAAGACTTACAAAGACAGGAGCAGTTTTGCTGCACATCAGAGAATCCATACTTGAAAGAAACCTTATGAAATCAATGTGGGAAAACTTTCAGTTTTAGCTCCTGGCTTACTGTATATCAGAGAATCCACCCTGGAGAGAACCTTATGAATGTAACCATTGTGTGTGCATTTTACATGTAGTTATTCTCTTGATAAACATCGGAGAATCTACACTGGAGAAAAGCCTTATAAATGTAATCACTGTGGAAAGTCTTTCAGACAGTGTTCCAGTCTTACTCTACATCAGAGAATCAACACTGGAGAGAAACCTTATTACTGTAGTCAATGTGGAAAGAATTTCAGATGTAGTTTGGCTCTTGCTGTGCATCAGAGCATTCACACTGGCATGAGACTTTATTAATTTATTCAACGTGGAAAATATTTCAGACAATACTCCAGTCTTGCTGAATAACAGAAACTCTGCACTGGAGAGAAACTTTATGTATGTAATCACTGTGGAAAGACTCTCAGATGCAGTTCTGGCTTCAGCACAGTTTTAGAGATCCCAGCTTTCATAGTGTTCATGTACCCCTTTTTTCTCTAACATGCTATTGTTTTCCATTTCTCAATAGTATTCTGTAGCATTCACATCCCATAATCCCATCAGGCATTCCCCCAGTTCATTATCACTTGTTTCCTGTTGTGTTTTTTTTTTCAGTTGACATGAAAACTTCTGTGTAAATATTTTGGTAACTGTTAGACATTTATTTATGGAATGATTTCCTTAGTATGTGGCACAGTGGACACAACACTCCCTCTGAAATCAAAAGACCTTAGTTCAAAATCAGTCTCTGATATATCCTAGTTGTGTGACCCAGGAGAAATCACTTATCCTCTCAGTGCCTTAGTTTTTCCTATCTCTTGTAAGACGTGTATACTAATAACACCTATCTCTGAGGGTTGGTGTGTGGATCAAATGGGAGAATACATATCAATTACTTTGCAAGTCTTAAAACAATCTTTGAGTGCTAGGTATTCTGATCATCCTTGGGTCATAAGTGTCAGTATTTGGTTAAAAGGTTTGGACAATTCAGTCATTTTTTAAGAAATGTTATTGCTTTTCAAAACAGTGTAGAGTAAGGCAGTATGTTGTAATTATAGGGCACTGGGTTTAGAATCAGGAATGCTTGAGTTCTACTCCTGCCTGAGATGCTCTCTTATTTTTTAACTCTGGGCAAAGAACAACCTCTATTTGCCTCAGTTTGATCTTCTCTAAAATGGAGAGGTTGATTCCAGGGACTGTAAGCAAAGCAACCAAGAGAAAGGCAAATTGGACCCAAGCCCTACAAGAATTCCTAGAAGAACTCAAAAGGAAATAATAAAGAGGAAAAGAAGATTTTAAAAATCAAACCAGAATGTTAGAGGAAAATTGGGAAAATAAATAAAAGCAATTGAATTAAATTGTGACTTAATAAAAGAGGCACAAAAAATACTGAAAAAACTTCCTTAAAAATCAGATTTGTCCAAATGGTCAAAAGAGGTTCAAAATTTCCCTGAAGAAAATGATCCCTTCAAAATTAGAATTGATTAAGTGGAAGGTAATCACACCATGTGTAATCTAGAAACAGCACGAAATAAAAATTTAAAAGAGAAGAAAATGTGAAATCTCTCATAGGAAAACTAGTGGCCTAGAAAAGAGATCAAGGAGATATGAGGAATTATTAGATTCCCTAAAAGCCACGGTAAAAAACAAAAGAGCCTAGATGTTAAACATCAAAAAAAATACAAAGAAGTCTCTTCTCTTAAAACTAGAGAGTGAAGCAGAAATTCAAAGAACCTATTGGTCATCTCCAGAAAGGAATTCCAAAATGAAAAGTCCCAGGAATATTGTAAACAAAATCTAGAATTTGTAGGTCAAGAAGAAGTTAATGCCTGAAAAAAAAAATCATTCAAATACCATGGAGCTCCAATCTGGGTCTACAAAATTCAGTAGACACTACTTTTATGGACTGCAGAATTTGGAATATGATATTCCAGAAGTTAAAGGAGGTAGGATTAAAATTAAGAAAAATCAATTCAGCAGAACTTAGTATAATTCTACATGTGAAAAATGGATATTTAATGAAACAATTTTTAAGGACTCCTAAAGAGTCTAGAACTGAGTAGGAAACTTGACACAAACAAAATCATGAGAAGCAAAAATAAGTCAATATGAGTGAGACATCATAAGGGACTTGAAAAGATTAAACTTTTTACATTCCTATGTGGGGAAAAACTTAGAATTTTATGATCATTAGGTTGTTTAGAAGGAGATGAGTCACAGGGAATGGTTATGAGTCCATTGTGTTGGGATGGTCTTAAGAGTAGAGGAGTGAAAAAGGGATGCACTGGGAGAGAGGGAAGGGAGAGGAAAAATTGGTGAAATTAAACATGTAAAAAATTTCAAAGAAGACTTTACACTGGGAAGAAAAACAACTGCTTCATGGTAGGAAGTGTATGTCTAAATTTGTATGCACATATGTCCACAGGCAAGTAGAAGGGGAAAGAGCTAAGAGAATGGCTAGGGGTAAGAGGGAGAGTATATTCAGGGAAGTTAGGGTTAATGATCACAAGCAAGGCAGGGGGAATGAAGAGGGGACAGGGTAAAAAAGTGAAGGATAAATACAAGAGAATAAGATGGAGGGAACTGCACAGCAGTTATAGTTGTGATGATACTCACCCAGAATATAGAAAGGGAGACCAGGATAGATTAAAAACCAAAATCCAACAATATGTTGTTTCTAAGAGAGGCATGTCAAACAGAAAGACATGTATACTTCAAAGAGTGGGTTGGAGCAGAATTCATAATGCTTCAGCTAACGTAAAAAGAGAATGGGCAACAATCCTGATCTCAGACAAAGACAAAGAAAAATACCCCTAATTGAAAGAGGTAGATTGGGTGGCATAATGGATAGAGTGCTGGGCCTGAAGTCAGAAATAGTCTTCTTCCTGAGTTCAAATCTACCTAAGATACTACTAGTACTAGCTGTGTGACCTTGGTCAAGTCACTTGACCTGGTTTGCTTCAGTTCTTCTTCTGTAAAATGAACTGGAAAAGTAAATGGCAGACCACTTCAGTATTTTTGCAAAGAAAACCCCAAACAGGGTCAGGAAGAGTCAGATATGACTGAAAGAACTCAACAACAAGATAAGTAAAGTCCACTTTGTTACAAAGCACCATATTAAGTGAATTAATAACAAAACTGAACATGTATGGACCAAATGACAAAGTACAGACATCCACTTTTGGGTGATCTTTTTTTATTTCAACTAAAATACAAAATCAGAAGAGAAACCAGATTCCATGTGCACAAAAGACCATAAGAGAGGATTCAGTATAAAACAACGAATTTCCATTTGAAGAAAACCTGTATGATAAATATTACACATTGTTTTCAAAACTGTTCAGCTTTGCTTCCTTACAGATTTTGTTCTCTGCTGTGCATTTTTACTTTACTGTTTTCCTCCCTTACCCAAATCCTAAAAAAGGCTACTATTAAACATGGATATGTACATAAACATGCTTATAAAAAAACACATACACATGTATGTGATATCATCCTCTGCTTATTTCCTATCATCTGCTTGTCTGAAAGTGGATAAGATCTTCCTACATAAGGCCAAGCATTTCTGTGCTTTTTTAAATCAGTTGCCTCATTTCCTGCACCCCAGCAATATTCCAAACCAATCAAATCCTATCTGAAAGATTGTCTATGAAAGTTTCCCCCCCAATTCTCTGCATTCCTCCTATTGTTTGCTACATAGGTTTTGTTTCCGTAAGAAAATTTTAATTTAACAATCAAAATTACCCATTTTAGACTTCAATAATGCTCTCACCCTGGAAGATAGTTACAGGTCTGGTACTGCTGAGTCTCCTTCCCCCTGATCTTTTCCCCCTGATTTCCTTAAAGTTCCTGACTTTTTGTTCTTCCAAGTGAACTTTGTGGTTTTTCTAGCTCAGTAAAATAATGTTTTAGTAAGTTAATTGTGATGACATTGAATAAATAGATCAGTTAGGTAAAACTGCCATTTAAAAAAATTACGTTGGCTTTTCCTACCCATGAACAATAAATTTACTTCAGTTATTTGTACATGAGCTTATTTTTTAAGTGTTTTTATGTTTATGTTCACAAAGGGACTGTGTCCATTTTGACAGGTGTACACTCAAGTGTTTTGTGCTGTCTAGGCATTTTAAAATGGTCTGCAATGTTGAATAATATTGCTGACACATTCTAGTTTCTCTTTTTCACTCTTGATTAAATCCATTTTAACTTTAACTTTGTCCAAGGTCATGATTACTATCCCAGCTTTTTGTTACATACTAAATTCTACTCTTGCCTTTTATTTTATGTTTGTGTATTTCTCTCATTTTCCTCGAAGCAACATGCTATTGAATTAAAATTTTTAATCTCCCATCCACTCCCGTTTTATGAGTAAATTCATCCCCTTCATATTCTAAGCTATAGTAACTTGTGAATTTTCCTCCTTCCTAGTTTTCCTGACTATATTCACCCTTGTTTGCCTTTTCCCTCCTCACTCATTTGCTTCAATTCTATTTGTCACAATTTAAATGAGGCAAGTAGAGGTTGTTCTTTGTCCAGAGTTACACAACAAGACAGCATTTCAGGCAGGATTTGGGCCCAAGTCTTCCTGATTCTAAACCCAGTGCCCTATAATTACAACATGCTGGCTCACTCTACATTTTCTGAATAGCAATTTCAGTTATTAAAAAAGTGACTAACTTGTCCAAACCTTTTAGCCAAAGATTCTACTATGAGACTTTAGACTCAAGAAGTGAAAAGAATAGCTAGCACTTAAAGAGTGATTTAATTCTTACAAAACAACTTACAGATATTATCAAAATTGATCCTCACATCAATCTTCAGAGATAGGTATTACTGGTATATACGTCGTACAACAGATGGAGAAAACTGAGGCAGAGAGCAGTTAAGTGATTTGCCCTGGGTCACACAGCTAGAAAGTGTCAGAGACTTAATGTGAACTGAGGCCTTATGGTTCCAGAGGGAGCCTTCTACTCATTGTGCCACATACTAAAGAAATCATTCCATAAACAAATGTCTAACAGTTACCAAAATATCTATACTGATTTTTTTGTGTTAACACAAAAAAACAGGAAACAAATGTTAACCAACTGGGGAATGGCTGATGTGGTTAGGCAATGTGAATATTATGGAATATTATTAAGAACTGAAAAACACTAGTATGTCAGAGAAAAAAATCATTACGTTTAAAGGTGTGTAAGTACAGTATGAAAACTGGGATGTCTAACACTGTGATGAAGCCAGAACTGCACCTGAAAGTCTTTCCACAATGACTGCATGCAGAAGTTTGCTCCCCAGTGTGGATTCTCTGATGCTCAGCAAGATTAGATATGTTTATGAATTTTTTCTACACTGATTACATTTGTAAATTTTCTCTCCAGTGTGGATTCTCTGATGTAGAGAAAGAATGGAACTCTGTGGGAAAGTCTTTTCACATTGACTACATTTTTAAGTTTTCTCACCAGTGTGGATTCTCTGACATAGAGAAAAACTGGAACTCTATGTGAAAGTCTTTCCATTCGGAATACATTTATAAGGTTTTCCAGGGTGTGTTATCTGATGTCCAGCAAGTCCAAAACTGTATCTCAAAGTCTTTCCACATTGATTACATGTAGAAGGTTTTTCTCCAGTGTGGATTCTCTGATGCACAGAAAGACTGGAACTCTGTGTGAAAGACTTTCCACACTGATTACATTTATAAGGTTTCTCTCTACTGTGGATTCTTTGATGTTTATCAAGAGAAGAACTACATTTAAAATTCTTTCTACATTGATTAAATTCATAAGCTCTCTCTCTAGTGTGGATTCTCTGATGTGAAGTAAGAGGGTTCCTGTGTCGGAATGTCTTACCACATTGATTGCAAAGATAAGATTTCTCTACAGTACAGCATCTCTGATGTAGAATACAAGAGGAGTTTTCAAGGAAGGTTTTAACACCTTCATGACACTCATGAGATTTGTTTCTAACATGAATTCTCTTATGGGAAATAAGGGACCAATGTCACCTGAAGGTCTGTCCACATTTCATGCTTTTATGTCGATTTTGGCTAGAATGAAATTTTTGATGATGAATAAATGATAACTGTTGCTTAAAGGATCTATCACATTCAATGCATTCATAATGTTTCTCTCCATTTTGAATTTTTTGGGTGGTCAATGAGCTTTGAATTATCAGTGAAGGCCTTCTTACCTTCATTACATGCATAAAACATTTCTCTAGGATGACTTTTCTGATGTCTAATTAGCTCTGGTTTCAAGCTGAAGGTTATCTCACATTCGTTACATTGATAATTTTGCACTTCCACAGGCTTCTCATGAAACTCAATAAGCCCTCCCTCTACAGTACAGCTTTCAGTATATTTTTGATCCTGTGAACAGCCATTCCCTGATACCCCTTTCTTACAGTGAATTAATACTGAACTTTGTCTGAAACTCTTTCCATCTTTATCAGATTCACCATGACTCTTTTCTTTTTTTCTCTGTCTTTATATGAGATTCACAGATTTCTCTGAAATTGAAGTCAGATCGGCCATCATTCAAGAATCTTGGCTGTTGTGATCCACAAAAATGTTTAGCCCTGAAGCGCTCTCCCTGATTTCAAGCCTGGTCTCTCCCTCTGAAGGAAACAAAAAAAGAAACATATTTATTTATGGACACATACACGTATACATAAATATATCCTCTTCCCTCCCGTATCAGTAAGAACCCCAACATAGCCTACCATAGATTCTTAGATCTGCATTCATAAAAGGGAAGCTAATTTTTGAGGGGTTAACAATCACTTTAACCAAGCACATATATCATTCAGTTAGTTCAGGGAGTCAGCACCGTGAATTTCAAAGAAAATACAGAGAAATCAAAAAATCAACAGACATGGCTTCCTCTGCCTTAATCTAACAAACAATTGGACCTCAGCTGTCTGACCACATTACCAGAGAGGGAAGTAAGACATCTGGGTTCTCAAAGCCTGACGGCTCCTTAGCTGCTTCCCAGAGTCCTCATCTAGCCAAACAAATATTTATAGTCAGTAAGCCCCCAGATAATCAATAGACATGGTTTCCTCTGCCTGACCATAATTCAACAGGCAGGTACAGTTGTCTGACCATCATTATCGGAGAGGGAGGTATGACATCTGGGTTCTCAAAGCCACATGATTGCACATAAAACTGTAAATCTGCTATGCACAACTTGCTATTTCTTTCAAATATACAATAAAATTATCAAGCAAATATTTTCTCCTTTTTTCTTTCCTCCTCACACTAAATATGACTACCATTAGACACAAACAGGTGCATATATGTATGTATGTATATATGTAATATATGAATATAATATATTTATGAACATACATATATAAATATATATGTGGAAAATTATTCTATACATACCTCTATTTATCAGGTCTTACTCTGGATGCAGATGGCCTTTCTTCACATGGCCTTAATAGTTAAATTGGGTATTCAGAAGGTGAATATAAATTATTCACTCAAAGTCATTCTATTTTGGGGGAGGGGGAGGAGTGAGGCAATTGGGATAAAGGGATCTGCCCAGGGTCACACAGTGAGTGACAAATGTTTAAGGCCAGATTTGATCTCAGGTCCTCATCCTTCCAGGGCCAGTGCTCTATCCACTGCATGACCTAGTTACCCCTCCAAGTCATTCTTAGAACAACAACACTGTTTCTACATATGCGGTTCTGTTGCTTTTGCTCATTTCACTCTTCATTATTTCATGGAATATTTTGCACGATTTTCTCAGATCTTTGAGCTCATCATTTCTTATAGCACAGAACGTCATAATTTCCTTCATAATCATCTATCACAACTTGTTTAGCTAACTGGGTAGATTTCAAAAAGAATCAGTTGGCAACATTGGTTTTTGAGAGAGTGTAGCCAGTGTGCCAGGGGTAGAAAGAAGACAGCTATGCACCTTAAAAATTTCACTTTAAATAAAATTAAGGGATGAGAAGGAGGAATGCATTGGGAGAAGTGGAAAGGTGGAGGCAGAATACGGTAAATTATCTGTCATAAATGAAGATGGGAAAGAGCTTTTATATTAGAGGAAAAGATGGCAGAGGTGAGAAGAGAGGGGGAATCATACTCTAATCAGAATTGACTCAAAGAGGGAATAATATCGACACTCAGTTGGGTATAGAAATAAATCTTACTCTACAGGACATCCTTGGAAATCACTTTGAGAGAGTAGGAGAGCAATACGCAGGGCAATAGCATTTATCGATATTCTTTATTAATATTTATTGAAGGATAAATTCATATGCTTTAGGTTGGTGTTAGAAACATACACAGAAAATGGTGAAACAATGTTCCGTACAGAGATCGTACCGTTCTCGGAAATCGCTTTGATTGAAGTGTTGTTTTTCTCCATCTCCAGAATATTTGCCAATATTCCCCCCACTCCCCTTCTCTCCCAAACTATCATCTGAAATAACCAACAATCGTTATCAAAAGCATGATGGAGGGAGATAAGTCAGTCAACCTGTTGGGCTTATCATCACAATCTGCCAAGTAGCTTTGCAAAGAATCTTCCTCCTCTGCAACATCATAGCGTCGGAACCTCTTATCTCTTCCTTGGGCAAAGGACTTTTCTGTGTCGATGGGCCGCGTGTGCTTCTTTTACATTTGGGTTTGGAAGACAGAGGTTCTTGACCTTTCCTTGAATTTTTCATGGCCTTCCAAAGCGCCTGAAGAAGGCACACGCCGGAGAGTTGCCCTGATTCTTGGTTCCCCAGTCTGTTGTCTGCCCCTTGCGTCCTGCTCCCAACTAGGGAAAAAGAGCAGGTGCAGAGACAGGGGAAGCGAATCCGAGGGAAAGCTCTCCATGCAAATGTCCAAAGGGACCTCACCATCACCTGCGCTGGTCACTGGCAGTTTCTTGAGTCTGAGTGCACATGGGCTGCCTGGGGCTTCTTCCAGACTTTGGAAAGTGGCAGCAGGGGAGCCCCAGCTGACCACACAATGGCAAAGGGCAGCCAAGGAGCTGCAGCTGCGATGCTGTTCTGGCAGCAGCCAACCTGCCAAGCCTGAATCCCTCTTGCATACCTCAGAGTCAACTTGGAGGTTGGGACAGAAAAGGGCACCTTCCAAATCTTCCAGTTTTCCTGGGACAAACACAGGTTCCAGGAGGAGTCCTTTATCAGAACTCCCTTCACCTCCACTGATCTCTAGGTGACCTGCTGCCCACATGGGGACATCTTCCTCGAAAATGGAGTGGGAACATAGTGCTTCAGGATCGTTCCATTGACATCTGGCTTTGCACTCTGTGTGCACTTCATCCGCCTTTGCTTTCACTTGGTTCATTGTCCCACTTCTCTCGGCAGCTTTTCTGCAGCTGACTTCCAAGTGAGCATGCATGCTGTGAAAGGGGCAGCAAGCGGTGGACATTCCTTGTTCTTGCGGTTGACCTGGGAAGGAGAAAAAGTGGAAGATGGATCGTTGGGAAGGAGAGGACACTGGAGCAATCTCCAGAAGGGAACAGAATCGTGTGGCAAAAAGTGCCTAGTTTTCAAGTGAAGGAATACCTCCTTTAAGCAGTTTTGAAATACGGCAAACATTTCACCTTTGCCAACTTTTAACCTTTCCCAAAATGGGCCCTCTCCCCCTCCATAGAAAAGATATTCCCAACAAGTTGAGACCTCCTCAAGGCTCCCCTTGAAGTCCATGCTCCATACTCACCATAGCCACTGCTGGAGTCTTCACTGGCACGAACATCCTGCCTGCCATCGTCACTGGCATCATGTCTGCTGTCAACAGAATTGGCACCACCTCTGTCATTGCTGCTGTTTCCTTTACTGTCCTCAGTCTGGTAGGCAGTTGGGAGGTCAGCACACAGGAGGGCCTCTTCCAAGTCTTGCAAATGTCCAGGGACAAACTGAGGTGGCAAAGTGAGTGAAGGAAGCAAAAGGAATTCTTCCTCTGAATTCAATCCACTTCCACTCTCCTCTGGATGACTTGAAACTGACATGATGGCCCCTGTGAAGGAGATGGCATGGAAAATATGATGGAAAGGGAGTCAGTGGAAAGAAAGCTCTTATTCACATTCAACTGCTGCCCATCTTCTAAGCACTGAACAGGCTTTCTAGCACTCTCTCCTCCTTGACAACTCTGCTTCATTCCTAATCTCACTCCCCACAGCAGCTCTCTGAAATATTTCCATCACTGCCTTCCAACCTTTCTTAGCATGCCTTCACCCTATTTCATCCAATCAAGCCCATGCTAAAGCATTGGCCCCACATGACACTGAAGCCCTTGGAAGACTGTCATCTTGCTGTAAAAACAATTACTTGGACTGCCCCTCCTCTCTTTTCTGAGGAGTAATCATTGTCCTTGCCAAGACAAAGCCTCCAGGGTTATCTTGGGGCCCAAGCTGTCCCCCTTTCCTTGGCAGATTGTGCCTTCAATTGTTCCCACCACTCTGAATCGTCATCCTCTCCCAACTTCCTGCCTCCTAGGCTTTCTTCTACAAACTGGCTCATCACTTTCCCCATTCTTCATCCATTTTCATGGAAGCTAGCTCACCAACTTCCCCATCCATTCTATGGAAAGAGCCTTTCTAGCTAGCCCAGAAACTCCACACCTCATGGAGAGGGTATCCGCAGAGTGACACTGGTGCCCTTGAATGGGCCTGATCTCCAGTCATCATCCTGATCTTGCCCTACAAACTGCCAGGCTGTAGGTTTTGGAAGCTTAAAGGCTGGGAGCAAGCGAGAATACGCCAGGCAGGAAGTGCCCCCTTTTGGGCAGAGGAAAGAGCTGATGTGTAGGTAGGCAACAGACTGTCCCGGGTTCTGGCACCTAGAATCCTGTTCCAAGCATGGAGTCAAACCTAGTAACTCCCCTAAGCTGGCTCTCTCTCCTCAGTCACTCAAACACATTTCCTCTCACTTTTGAGAGAGTTCAAGGAAAAAGGCATCTCCTCAGAGGCAAACTTACCTTGCATGGCCTTCCTGGGAGCCTACTCAGGGGCAAGTAGAGTTCCAATTCCAATCTCTCCTCTCAGCACAAACCACTGAAAATGAGCTGCTGCAGCTCTTTTATATGATTTCCCCCAGGGATCTCTTCCTATTTCCACTTGACACCAAGAAGTTGTGAACTCCCATTCACCAAATGAGGGGCACAGGAGAAAGTACCCTTCTGTGTCCTCCACCCCTTGCTCCAAGATTCACACCTCAGTGCTCTCTTCTCTATCAACCTACCCCCACCTTCAGCGCTTATCTCCTGGATGACCTTTAGCCCTGAGACACTTTCCAAAGGTATCCAACCGGTCCTGCCTCAGAAGCAATTACTCTTGATTTCTTACTTTCACGAGTCTCAGTCTCCTAAGGACTGATCAAGGACCAAGTCTCTAAAGAATGAAGCATTCCTCTAAACTTGACTATCAATATCATAAGAGTGCAATTCGTTGTAAGAAATCATACAAAGTTAGGAATAAATACATGACTAAGTGTTACTTTTGAGCATGTGGAACCCAGATTGGAACTACATTCAACCATGCTTCACAGTGTGACAATTGTGGTCCATGAAATCCTACCATCAGATGACCACTTTTACAACCTCTGCTAGTAGAAGCCCATTAAGTAGAGTACCCCATGCTACAAAATGTTGCCAATAAAAAGAATTCATGTCAAATAGAAACCACATTGTTGAAATCATAACCCCACATTCTGTGTGATATCATTTAGAATGTGGATTCAAGTGGCATGGAATTCCTCCTGCTCATCATTTCAGAGAAATGTTCCCTCCTAATCCCATTCTCAAGATAAGTCCTGGTGGATTATATTCTTGGGCATTGAGAGAATCTGGGCAAATGCACCAATCTGAAATTTGATAACGGGGACACCTTCAACCAGTTGTGTGAATTTATTTAAATGAATATAAAGTGCCCATAACCATGGCTGCCACAGGATAGATCCCACATGTATAGAGAGTATCCTGATGGGCTCCTTAATTAGTTGTGATAAGACACTTGTTTTTAACCCATGAATCAACAGCCATATGATGAAGTACATCAACTGTGGAAACCTTGGCTCCTAAGATCAATGGAAAGATCCATGAGAGAAAGGAGTCATAAACAATGCTGGCCCAGTTAAAGTTGCACTTCCATTGGACAGAGAGCAAGGGGGAGGTCCAGACCAAGATCAAGAGAGAAATGGAGAGACAGAGAGAGACAGACAGACAGACAGACAGACACACACACACACACACACACACACACAGAGTAGGAGTGGAAAGGGATAAGAGAAGCAGAGGGGAGGGAGATGAAAGAAGTGGAGCAGATTGGGGAAGATGGGTAGGGTGAGAGGAGAGAGAGAATGAGAAAAATAGGGTAGGGAAAGAGAATGGAGGGAAATACAGTTCATGGTCATAATCTTTTAAAAAATTACAGCAGGTTTCTCTGATCACGACCTCATTTCTCAAACATATACAGAACTGAGTCAAATTTATTAAAATAAGAGCCATTCTACAATAAGTGGTCAAGGGATGTAAAAAGGCAGTTTTCAGGTAAAGTAATCAAAGTTATCTGTAGTCAGAGGAATAAATGCTCTAAATCACTATTGATTAGAGAAATGCAAATTAAAACCACTCTGAGGGATTACTCCACACCTATCAGGTTGGGTAACATGACAGAAAAGGAAAATGATAAATGTTGGAGTGAATGTGGGAAACCGAGACACTGAGGCACTGTTGGTAAAGTGGCATACTGACTCAACCATTGTAAAAAGCATTTTGACTTAATCCCAAGGTACTATAAAAGTCTACTTAAGCTTTGACCAAGCAATACCACTGCTAGGTCTGTACCTCAAGGAGATTAAAAACCAAAAATTGACACATACCTATATGTTACAAAAATATTTAAAGCAGCTCTTTTAGTGGCAGCAAAGAATTGAGAATTCAGGGGTTGTCCATCAATTAGTGAATGGCTGAACAAATTGTTGTAGGTGGTTGTGATAAAATACTGTTGAGCTTTAAGAATTGATGAGCAGAATGTTTTCAGAAAAACCTGAAAAGACTCATATGAACTGATACAAAGTCAAATGAACAGAGCCAGGAGGACGTTGTATACAGTACCAGCAATACTACGATGATCGGATGTAAATAAAGTAGTTATTCTCAGCAATACAATGATCCAAGGCAATTCTGAAGAAAAATTCAATCCATCTCCTGAGAAAGAACTAATGGAAGTATGAGGGCAGATAGAAACATACTTTTTCTTTGTTTCCTTATTTTTCTTCTGATTTTTTGTTTGTTTTCTTTCACAACCTGACTAACATGAAAATATGTTTTACATTTATAACCTGTATGAATTTACTTGCCTTCTCAATGAGTGAATAGGGGTTGGGGTGAATAAGAGAATTTGAAACTCAAAAATTTTAAAGAAGGAATGTTAAAAAATTATTTTTACATTTAATTGGGGAAAAATAAGATTAATTTTTCAAAAAAAAAGTTTTATTTATAAACATTGTTTAAAAAAAAACCCAAAGTAATAGTGCAATTGATCATCAAATATATTTATCATTTAATACACCATTTCTCACTATCCAATAGAAAATAAAGTTTTTCTATAATTCCTACCAATTTTTATATTGTTCATTCTTGTGACTAGATAAGGAACTAAAAATGAAAAACACCCCAGTCTCAGTAGGATAACTTGCAAATTCTCTTCCTGTTTCCTAGCTCATCCATATATGAGGAGACACTCTCCCTGCATCCTGGTAATAAATCAAAGTCCATAATATGGCATAACAGAGAGCTGGGCCTGAAGTCAAGAAGACCTGAGTTCCTGAGCCAACTCAGTAACTTACTAGCAATGTGACCCTGGGTGAGTCCCAGTACTTCTGTTTGCTTTAGTTTCCTTATGGCTTCCTTATTTCTAAAATCAGAATAATAATAGCACCTACTTCCTAGGAGTCTCATGAGAAACAAATGAGTTAATATTTGGAAAATATTGGCACAGATGAGGCACTGTATAATTGTGAGCTATTATTATTATTTTTACTACTTACTTTTCAACTCTGCTCTCCTTCTCGAACTGCCATTCTGCTACAATGTCCTAACCTACCTCTACTTCAATCCTTGGAATCTATTCTTTGGTCACATGCAGGTTCTGGCCTTAGACCTACCTTCTGTCTCCTTCTTCCACCTTATAACCTACAAGGAATTACCTTTGTTCAGTTCTAATTGGATGGGACCTCAACAGACCCAACACGGGAGATTCCAAGGGTTGCTGGAGAGTGTCCTGCTATGGGACACCTGGGAATCAACCACCTATCTCCCTAAACTGACAATGGCAGTCATCTATATGGATCTGGCAAATGATTCCTCAAGAATGGAAACAAAGACTGGACCATAAAAATCATAAAGGAACTTGGCTTGGTGACTTCTGCAAGCCTCAGCACTGGATTATTTCAAGATTGGCATTCCTGCCTACTCACATGCTGATTAATGAGGAGAGAAAATCACGAAACCAGGTTGCTTGAGTCCACTACAAATTTCAGTAATATGATTGATCTCACCTGGTCCCCGACTCTTGCAAGGCAATCCTCTGACACTTTGCTAATTCCCTATATCAGCTTTTGCAGATCTTTTCATTCCTCCCAAGCCCTCCCATATAGCTTGCTCCCACCAACCCTCTCATCTGTCAACTTGACCTCGTATTTCACTGAAATAATTGAACCTTTACCTGAGCTCTCATCCTAATCTCACCTAATAGAACAGCCTTATTTTCCTCCTTTACCCCAGTGTCTGATGAAGAAGGGGCTCACTGCTCCTCCAACATATGCCCTATTTTATCATATCCATTTTCTTACTAGTTTTCAATCTTTCCCTTTTGACTGGCTTCCTCTATGCTACCACAAATCAAAGCATTTCTCCTCAGGATTCCAAAAGCCCTCAGTTTGAGATGAGCTGTGTTAGAACTTTACTCTTATCAGATTTGGCTCAAGGAGGGAATAACACACTCAGGTACAGAAATCTAACTTACCCTACAGGAAGTTTAGAGGTGAAAGGGGAAAGAAAAATGAGGAGTGGATAAAAAGGAGGGGAAAGTGGTAACAGAAAAGGGAGGGGACTGATAGAAGGGAGGGTAGATTGAGGGAGGCAGTGGCCAAAAGCAAAATTCTAGTGAGGAGGGAGAAAGAAGGAAAAAAAGCAAGAACAGGGGAAAATAGGATGGAGAGAAAAATACAGAGTAATCATAACTCTGAATGTGAATGGTATGAAGTCTCCCACAAAGTAGAAGCAGATAGCAGAGTGTGTTAAAATCCATAATCCTATATATGTTGTTTACAAGAAACACATCTGAAGCAGAGGAACACATACACAGTAAAAATAAAAGGTTGGAGTTAAATATATTATACTTCACCTGAAGGAAAAAAAAGCAAAGGTAGCAATACTGATATCAGAAGCAAAAATGGATCTTGTTAAAAGAAATGAGGAAGAAACCCTACATCCTGCTAAAAGATACCATGGACGATGAAGTAATATCATAACTAAACACATATTTACCAATTGGTAGAGCATCCAAATTCTTAGAGAAGTTAAGGGACTTACAGGGAAAGCAAAACTATACTAGTGGGGGACCTCAATCTCCCCCTCTCAGACCTAGATTAATCTAAGCACAAAATCAACAAGAAAGAAGTTAAGGATGTGAATAGAATTTTAGAAAAGTTAGATATGGTAGACCTCTGGAGAAAACTGAATGGAGACAGAAAGGAATATACCTTTTCTCAGCGTTACATGGCACCTACACAAATACTGACAATGTATTAGGTTATAAAACCCTCACAATCCAGTGCAGAAGGGCAGACATAGATCATGATGCAATAAAAAGTACAGGTAATAAAGTGTCATGGAAATATAGATTAAAATTAATTGGAAACAAAAAACTTAATCATAAATAATGAGTGGGTCAAGCAAAACAAAACCATAAAAACAATCAACAACATCATCTGAGAGAATGACAAGAAAGAGACAACAGACCAAAACCTATGGGATGCAATGAAAGTGGTTCTCAGGGGCCGTCTTATATCTCCAAATGCTTACATGAATAAAATAGAGAAAGAAGAGATCAATGAATTGGGCATACAACTAAAAAAACTAGAAACAGAACAAATAAACAATTCCCAATTAAATACAAAATTAGAAATTCTGTGAACCAAAGAAGAGATTAATAAAATTGAAATTAAAAAAAATTATTGAACTAATAAATAAAAAACTAAGAGCTGCTTACATGAAAAAATACTAAAATATGTAAAGCTTCGGTCAGTTTTATTTAAGAAGAAGAAAGAAAACCAAATGTCCAGCATGAAATATGAAAAAGGTGGATTTACCACCAATGAAGAAGAAATCAAAACTATAATTAGGAGTTACTTTGCAAAACTGTATGCCAATAAATTTGACAATCTTAGTGAAATGGATGAATATGTACAAAAACGTAAATGTCCTAGATTAACAGAATAGGAAATAAAATACTTAACCTCATTGCAGAAAATGGAATGGAACTAGCTATCAACAAACTCCCTAAGAAAAATCTACAGGGTCAGATGGATTTACAAGCAAATTCTATCAAACATTTAAAGAACAATTAATTTCAGTATTATACAAACTATTTGGGTAAACAGGCAATGAAGGAGTCTTATCTAACTCTTTTTATGATACAAATATGGTGCTGATACTTAACCTGGGAAGAGCCAAAACAAAGAAAACTATAGATCAATTTTTTATGATACAAATATGGTGCTGATACTTAACCTGGGAAGAGCCAAAACAAAGAAAACTATAGATCAATTTCTCTAATGAATATAGATGCAAAGATTTCTAAATTAAATATTGGAAAAGAGATTACAACAATTGATCACTAGGATAACACACTATGACCAGGTAAGATTTATACTGGGAATGCAAGGCTGTTTCAATAATAGGAAAACTATCAACATAATTGACCATATCAACAACAAAACTAACAGAAATCATATGATTATCTCAATAAATGCAGAAAAAGGTTTTGACAAAATACAACCCTCATTCCTATTACAAATACTGTAAAGCACTGGAATAAATAGAGTCTTCTTTGCACCTACCTAAAATCACCAGCAAATATTATTTGTACTTGGGATAAGATACAAGCATTTCCAATAAGACCGGGAGTGAAAAAAGGATCTACATTATCACCACAGTTATTGAATAGGGTACCAGAAACATTAGCTTGAGCAATAAGAGAAGAAAAAGAAATTGAAGGAATTAGAATAGGCAAAGAAGAAACAAAGCTATCACTCTTTGCAGATGTTGTCATGGTGTACTTAGAGAATCCTAGAGCATCAAGTAAAAAACTATTTGAAATAATAAACAAATTTAGTAAAGTTGCAAGATGTAAAAAAAACTGACACAAATCATCCATATTTCTACATATTACTAACAGCCCAATAGCAAGAGAGAGAAAGAGAAATTCCATTTGAAGTTACTGTAGACAATATAAAATATTTGGGAGTCTACCTGGCGAAACAAACCCAGGAACTATAAGAACATAATTACAAAACACTTTTCACACAAATCTAAATAATTGGAAACATACCAGTTGCTCATGGGTAGACTGAGCTAATATAATAAGAATGACAATTCTACCTAAATTAATTTGCTTATTCAGCGTCATGCCAATCACATTAACAAAAAATGAATTTATATAGCTAGAAAAAAATCATACAAAATTAATTTGGAAGAACAAATGGTCAAGAACATTTAAGGGAATTAATGAAAATTCATAAAAATGCAAAGGAAGACAGCCTAGCAATACCAGATCTTAAAATTATAAAGCAGCAATCATCAAAACTACTTGGTACTGGCTGACAAACAGAGTGATGGATCAGTGTAATAGGTGAGGTACACAATGTCAATGACCATAGTAATCAGTGACTATAGGAATCTACTGCTTGATAATCCCAAAGACTCAGCTCCTGGGATGAGAACTCACCAACAAAAACTAGTGGGAAAATTAAAAAAGAGTATGACAGAAACAAGGCATAAAACAAGGTCTTATACCCCATCATATATAAAGTCAAAATGGGTGCAGGATTTAGATATCAAGACTGATGCTATAAGCAAACTAGGAAGGCAAGGAATAGTTTACCAATCAGATCAATGGAGAAGGGAAGAACTTATGACCAAATAAGAGACAGAGAACAATATGAAACACAAAATGGATGACTTTGATTACATCAAATTGAAAAAGTTTTCTACAAACAAAACCAATTCAACCAAGATTAGATGGGAAGCAGAAAGCTGGGGGAAAAATTTTAAAGCCGGTGTCTTTGTTAAAGGCCTCATTCCTAAAATATATATAGATATAGATGTATAGATATATACAGACAGAGAGAATTGAGTCAAATTTTTAAGGATACAAGTCATTTCCCAAATGATAAATGGTCAAAAGATATGAATGGGCAGTTGGCAGGGAAGAAATTGAAACTATCTACAATTATATGAAAAAATGCTTGAAATCACTATTGATTAGAGAAATGCAAATCCAAACAACTCCAAGGTACCATATTCCACCAATCAGACTGGCTAACATGACAAAGCAGGAAAATGATAAATATTGGAGAAGATGTGGGAAAATTGGAACACTAATGCATTATTGGTGGAGTTGTGAACTGATCCAACCATTTT
Source organism: Notamacropus eugenii (assembly GCF_028372415.1). Classification (NCBI taxonomy): domain Eukaryota; kingdom Metazoa; phylum Chordata; class Mammalia; order Diprotodontia; family Macropodidae; genus Notamacropus; species Notamacropus eugenii. The sequence goes on along the minus strand of NC_092876.1, from coordinate 5,369,110 downwards.
GGAAAGCAATTTGGAACTATGCATAAGGGCTATAAAACTATGCATGCCCGTTGACCTAGAAATACCACTTCTAGGTGTGTATCACAAAGAGATCATAAAAATGGGAACAGGATCCACATGTACAAAAATATTTGGAGCAACTCTCTTTTTGGAGGCCAAGAACAGGAAATCACTTGATTTCCAACCATCAAGTGGGAAATGGCTGAAGGAGTTGTGGTATAGGAACATAATGGAATGCTACTGTTCCATAAGAAGTGATAAGTAGGTGAATTTTAGAAAAATCTGGGAAGACCTAAATGAAATGATACTGACTGAAGTGAGCAGAACCTGGAGAACATTGTACACACTAACAGCCACATTGTGTGATGACTGCCTTTGACAGACTTAGCTCTTCTCAGCAATGCAAGGATTTTAGACAACTCCAAAGACTCATGATGGAAAATGCTGTCCACATCCAGAAAAAGAACTATGGAGTCTGAGTGCAGATTGCCCCAGACTATTTGCTCTCTTTTTGTTTTCTTTCTTCTTTCTCCTGATTCCTCCCATTGGTTCTCACTCTTCTTTACAACATGACTAATGGGAAATGTTCAATATGGATGTATATGTGTATAGCCTATAATCAGATTACATGGTATCTTGGGTAGGGAGCGAAAAGGTGGCAGGGAAAATTTAAAACTCACAATCTTATGAAAGTGAATGTTGAAAATTAAAAATAAATAACTTAAAACAAACCTTCACTTTATCCGTTCCTAGCAGATACTGTCCTACATCTCTCTTCCCTTTCATGGCTAAACACCTAGAGCTGGCCATTTACACTTGGAGTCTCCAACTCCTTCACTCTTACTTCCTACAAAACTATGCATTCTGGCTCCCAATTCACTGGTCAATTGAAGCACCTTCTTCCAAAGTGACTGGTGATCTCCTAATTGCTAAACCAAAGGTCCTTTTAATCAGTCCTCATCCTTTCTGACCTCTCTGGAGCTTTTCTTACCATCATTCACCATCTCTTCCTTAATACTCTCTTTCCTCCAGGTTTCAGGGACACTCCTCTCTTTGGGTTCGCGTCGTATTATGTCCCAAACTAACCTCATTATCTTTCTCCCAACCCTCCCATCTTCTTACTTTCCTAGCACTATGCAGGTCTACCTCCTGACTTTCCAGGCTCATAGCAGAGATGTCATCCACTGCTAACCATCTCTCAAGCTCATGTACCATCACCGTCCCTCCATTTTTAATCTTTTGGAAAGTGGTGTTGCTTCCACCTTGGTAACATCTCTCACATCCGTCCCCCTTCCTCTCCCAACACTGCCAACTTTTAGGTTCACACCCCAATTACCTCACACCTGAAGTGTTGAAAAAGCCTGCTGCTTGGTCTCACTGTCTTGAGTCTCTCCCTAGACCAGCTAATGCTCTATCCAGCTGTCAAATTCATCTTCCTAAAGCTCACATCTGACCATGTCACTGCCTCCTCAATAAACTGCAATGACTCCCTAGCACCAGGATGACACATACAGTCCTCTGTAGGTCTGTTAGGGACCTTCATCTGCCCCTCTTCTCCCTTTCCAGTCTTCTTTCATCTTACTTCCCCTTCACATATACTATAACCCAGTAGCAAAGGCCTCCTTCCTATGCCTTGAACAGGATAAACCATCTCCAGTCTCCATGGGCTTTCCCTGGCTGGTCCTCATGCCTGCAATGCTCCCCCTGGCTTCTCTGAAGCCCCAGCTCAAGCCCACCCTCCACAATAAGGATTTTCCAACCTTCCTTGATCTAAGTGCCTTCCCTCCCTTGACTAGCTCCAGTTTCACCTGTACATTGCATACTGTACATGGCTCTGTCCAGGTTCCCTTCCTCACTGGTCTGTGAGCTCCATGAGAGCAGGTGATGTACCTCACAATTCTTTCAATCTCCAGCACTTAGCACACAGCAGGCACTTAATAAATGCTTGCACACTTGAAGAAGGCCTAAGAAAAGGCCCATCTCAGACAGCCCAGGCCCTTTCTGGATTCCTTAAGGAGAGCTCCATGAACCAAAGTTCAAACAATAGATCTTATGGGATCACAGTTTTATTCCAGGAACACAGCTGAAGGCACAGATAATTTAACAGATGGGGAAACAGCTTTAAAGACTTTCCCATGATTTTACTGTGAAAAAATTTCTGAAAAAGAAAGACAAGGCAGGTCTTCCTGCCCACAAGTCTAACATTCCCTTCACTGTGACATGTAGCTACCCTTGTACTAACAGCCCTCACAAACCTGCTTTCCCCTCACTCACCTGGACAGGAGGTTCTGGGGTCTTCTTGCTCCAGCATCCAAGGTGCTTCCCCTCTTGCAAAATGGGAGATCACATCTTCTCTGGGAGCTGGAAGTCCTGGGCACAGGAATAAGGAAGGGAGGAAAATGGAGAAGATTGGTAAGGTAGCTCTGTTTAGGGAAAGGGGGCATGAAAGGAGGGTCACAGAGGATTCCCAGCATGCCTCAGGATCCTTGTCCATGATATTTACTGTTGGAAACTTTGGTGAGGAATGGGAAGGAGATCATGTGGAAGCCAATTTGGAAGCAGAAAATTCTGTTTTCTCCATGTTTGTCATAGAAGCAAGGGCTAAATTCACAGATTCTGTTATCTAGAAAGTAAGAGATAGCTGGTAGTACAGTGGAGAGAGAAGTTTGGCCTCGATTCAGGAAGCCCTGAGTTCAAATCTGGCCTCAAACATTTACTAGCAAAGTTCCCAAAGCAAGCCACTTAACCTCTGCTTGCCTCAGTTTCCTCAAATGTAAACTGGGGATAGTAATATCATCTAACTCACAGGCTTGTTAGGAGGATGAAATTAAATAACTTTTTTTGGCACATTGCGGGCCCACGGTACGTATACATAAATGTTTATATTTCCTTCCTTTCCCACCATTTCTGGTGGAATTGTTGGGATTTAAGAAGGAAAACCAAGAACCCTTTTGTTACTCCAGGCATTTGAGAATAAGACCAGGAGCTGTGAGGCACAAATGGATGCTTGTCAACCAGAAGAACCTTCCAAAAACCGGACTCAACCTGAAGGGGAAGAGGCTGCTTTGGGAGGTAAGGGCTTTCCTGCATGGCCCAACTCCAAGGAAAAGCTGCCTGAGCATTTTGAGAGACAAAATTCATGTTCAAGGAGATTCTCTGAGATTAATCTGAGATTCTCAACATTGGTTTGATCTTTGACCTCAGTTTCCCTAAAACTAGTAAGGGACAACTTCAGGGGCAACAAAGGAAACTTCTCATTTTCTATCGCACATGGCAAAGGCCTTTAATGGGAAAATCAGGCAGGAAGAGGATTGTCCCAGATGTAAGAGATCTGCATTTTGGCCTTTCCAATCACTGATAAATTCTCCAAATCCTGAATACTAGGAAGGGAATGAAGGAAGTTTTTTTGATGGTAGATTCATAGATCTAGAGGAAGTGTCCTTACCTAGGGAGAGCAGGTTCTGGGCATTCTCCAGCATGACCTCCTTGTACAGTTGTTCCTGAGGATGGTCCAAAAGGCCCCACTCCTCTGGGGTGAAGTCCACAGCCACATCCTAGAATGTCACCAGCTCCTAAACCATCAAAAGTTATAGGATTAGAGCTGAAAGAGACTCCAGAATTCATCTAGTCTGACCCTCATCAATTTACTTGAGGAAAGTGAAGCACAGAGAAGAGATTTGCCCAAAGGTCACACCCTTAATGAGAGTCAGAGCCAATGCTTAGAACCACAGTCATGAAAAGTCCAATGAAACATGGAGAACTGCTTTTTATATTTGCAGCTGGAATAAAGTTGAGAAATGGGCTACTAAGAATTGTTTCTCCCTATGGAAACGGAGAAGTTATTTGATCTGTCAGAGATACATGGAGATCTCTGGAGGAGAAAGAGAGAAGGTAAAGTGAAAATTCTCCCTCATCAGAACAGGCATAAATGATATAACATAAAGAAAATTCCACCAATTTCAAACAGAAGAACAGAGTGAAAGTTCCTTATCCCTCTCTTTCTCCCTCCCGGCCTAAGATACCCCCTACCGGACCCTGTCTCAGCACCTGAAGCTGAGGATAACAGGAGGCTTGGCCCCAGGAGACCTGCCCTGGGGCAGTGGTAGAGGCAGCAGTCCAGTGTCCCCCACCTCTCTTCAAACATTGATTCTCAAGAGACAGAAACTGCCTCTTCCTATCCATGATACCCCCAGGTGAAAGAGCAAAGGAGGAGCCTGAAGGGACTGCTGCCCAACAGAGTCTAGCCAAATGCAGCCTTCCAAGGAGGTGACAGAACCTGGTCTTCCAAATGTTCCAACAGGTAGCAAGATCATCTCCCACCTCACTGTGCTGAATACCCAAGTGGGGGCAGTTTCCACCAACACAGATATCCAGATCACCATTGCAGCCCTCAGTGCCAAAGGGGAAGACAGTGGTAGCAGCAGGACCATCCAGCCTCCTGGATCCCAAGCCCCAAACCAAAGACATTAAGTGACCAAGAGGACAGAAGTGGCAGCTGAGAGCATGGCACCAAAACCTGCAACTAGAGATGTGACCCTCCCCAGACCACTAGGGGCCCATGGCAGTTCAGAATCAGAGCTGAAAGGGAAGCAGATGAGAGCCTGGCCAATATTCAGCGTTCAGAAAGATGAGTTCTCATGGACTGCATTCCTGCAGGATCAAGCAAGAGATAGAGGAGGAGAATTCACATCAAGTGCAAAGTCAAGTCAGGTTGAAAGAAGCCCCAGCTGCATTGACCTCCTGGCAGGATCCTGGCAGAAAACCATCTTGTTCCTATACGGGATGATGCAGTTGGCCATCAACAGCACTAAACAGAAACTCATGATGTAGGGCACCCACACCTGGATGGAGGATGATGTTCCCCACTTTCAGCAAATGGCCAAACTGGGCTGGAAGCCCCTGGAGCCGAGGTGTCCACCATTGTCTGAGCACTGGGAATCACAACACAAAAGGCCCATCCCTGACCTCCACAGCAACCTGGGCCTCAAAGCTGAACTCCCCTTGACTGCACGACAGAAGATGAAGCTGCTACTCCCAAGGGTCAACTCATAAGTAGTACCAATTCAGTGCCCAGTGGGTCAATCCCGGGTGCTGCAGCCTCTGGTGAAGGTGCCATTCACCCTGGCTGCCTCTCTCATGAATTCAGATCTTGTCCTTCAGGTCAAGTGAGTGCCCATTGCCCCAGACCTGATGAGTGACTATCTCCCTCTTTCACTTACAGACCATGGAAAGAGGAACAAGCTGTTCCTAGAGAAGGGCTATCTCCTTTGTTTCCGGCTCAGTCTGTCAAAAAAGAACATCTCCAGCCCATGGAAGAATTCTCCCAGTTCACAAGACCCATCAAAGTGGCCCTCACCCTTTCCAGTGGTGAGGGAGGAAGTACCACTCCCTTAGCAGGATGCTTTCCTTCTCTCTGCCTCCACACCCAAGAAGACCTTCACAGGGCTCCGGTCCCCATTATGGGTGTCTCTGACATGCTTATTAGTGGAGTAGCAGAAGGAAATTAGACCTAAGGTCTTCTGCTTCTTGATGGAGGAATGGTGAATGAGACAGTTTGGCTACAATCAAGAGGACTTGAGGGGCACTGGTGGGACATAAAGCTGGGAGGGCAGGTTGCTGCCCTATCATGGACAATGAGTCCTCAGGGGGACAAAGTGCCCAGTAAGTCACTGGGGCCACACGCTGTGAGCTGGTCCCCCAGCTCAGCAGGCAAGCCGTCAGCACAATCAGCTGGAATCGTAATAGGGACAGCTCATACAGTGGAGAGAGCTAGGGGAGTGGACACAGCGTCTCTTGGTCTGCCTTTGTCTCCCTTCCTGCTCACAACTTTCTTACCTAAAGATCTTCACTCTTTTTAAACTGCTCTCCTCACTTCCCTCCTCTTTGCCTTGAGGCCCAGCCTCTGAATGCTGGCTCCTAACTTTCATTCCCCTCTCCCATCCAGAAGTGAGCGCAGGGTGCCATTTAGTCTCTCGGGGTGGGGGGAGTCAGGAAACATTTCCTATTTATCATATTCACTGTCAGCTCCCTGACCAGTCATGTAGTTAATGAACAAGCTCTTGCTGCCTGCCCAGCTGTGTAGGTAAGGATCCCTGGGCTGCACATTGGCTTAGAAAACCACATATGAACATTATTTATACTTTATTGCATCTTTATTTTGTAAAATAGTTCCCAATTCCATTTTAATGTGCTGTATTTGACACCAGGTCTAGATGATTAAGTTCCAAGGCTCAGTTCATCCAAAGGAGAAAGAGGAAGTCTAGAATTCCTGACTTTTTTCATCTTCCTCATTTTTCCCCCTTTTTCTTTTGGTTACTCTTTGTTGAGGCAAAGTTTCTTCTTGTATTTCCTGGGCCAGGACAATAGTCCAAACAAATCTGGAAAATTAGGAAATGGTGGCAGGTCTTTTAGAGGACCCCTGGGTCTTTGGGGGTGGGATGCGATGGGACCAGGGATTCTGGTTTCCCCATAACAAGGATTAGTTTTCCCTAAAAGGCCACAAAGCTGTCTCTAGGATTCATTGGTCTTTGTCTCCCTTGAAGTGGCTTCCTGGTGACCTGAGGGCTCCTAAAGTCCCTTCCACAGGGAGTTGTGGCTCCTTTCACATGGTGGCCCCTTTGGAATCGCCATGCCCTGTGCTGTTGACCAGACAAGTTTCCACCTGAATAGGAGAGGAGTCCTATCCACTGATTTAAACCCCACTAAGGACCAAAGCCTGAACTAATCATCCAGACATGCTGTGCTCTCTGAGTGAACTAAAACCCCACTTTCCTGTGTCAGCAATTAGAGGACCAGATGAGGCTGAGCAAGTGCATTCTTCCTGCTTGTAAGCACTGAAGGACAGGAAGTCTGGGGACAGGACCCTGGATTGAATAGTGCAACTTTTATCTTGGTATCCTATGGACATATGCTCTACAGGGGAAACACAGATGTGCTGGGATTGTAATTTCAAGGGACACTTGGTCGATTTTCCTGTCTTATTGTATTGACAACCTATTCTACTAAGAAATGTCCTTTCTCATGCTATAGGTAAAAATATATGGAGCCTATACTTTTTGAGTGACACAGACATCCTGAGTTGGGATTGTTCTAAAACATATAAAAGTCTTCTCATCCTTTTTATCAGTCAGTCAGAATTAAAGCTCTGACTCCTTCTATACGTTCCCTAGCTTAAGGACATGAACAACATGAATTTATAGATCCCCTTGCCTGTTGGTCTCTTTTAACCAAACTTATAGATGGACGCCAGAAAAGTGTCACTGTGTCCTTGGGGCATCTCCCTGCTGTGTTAGGGCAAAGTCAACCTTTCTTTAATGTTGAGTGATTTGTGAGGGTTTCATTCCATCCCAACATTGAACCTGAATCACCTAGCTGTTGTTAAGCACACCCCTACCAGAAAGAGGGGACCAGATCCTGAATAGTTGGGGAAGCATAAGGATGCCAGGAAAGTGCAGGGAATCACTGAAAAGGAGGAAAAGATCAAAGCCAGGCCTTTTGTCTCATTTCTTTCCCTGATGACCTCTTTATCCTATTATCTCCTCCCTTTGTCCTTGCTCAGAGTGGTCCTAGTGAACTGGGCTCCTGACAGACTGAGCAACCCAACACCAACAAAGCTGTGGCCTTGAATCTGGCTTAGTCACTGATTCCCAGCCTGCAGCCCACAGGAACCAGTGGTAGCTTTGATTTTTTGGTAATGTTCAAGTATCTTATTTTGAACTTGTGAAATAAAACAAACTTTTACACAAAATAGTTGAATGAAAAAAGATACTTGGACATGAAAGTGCAAGTCTATTATGTACAAATTGCTATTCCTAGTACATATTTAATAAAGTTACCATATAATTGTTTCCCTTTTTTCTTCCCCTCCCCCACCCTAGAGATAGATACCATTAGACACAAATGTGTGTGTGTGTGTGTGTGTGTGTGTGTGTGTGTGAGTGTGTGTGTGTGTAAGATCATTCTATACATACTTCTATTTATCAGGTCTTTCTCTGGATGCAGATAGCTTCTTCCTTGATCAGTACCTTGGAGTTAACTTAGGTATTTATAATAGTCAGAAAGACTTAGTCATTCAGAGTTGCTCTTCAAACAACATTGTTGTTGGTGTACACAACGGTTCTGCTCAGTTCCCTCTTCATTATTGCCTGCAGGTCTTTGCATGTTTCCATTATTTCTTATAGCACAGTAGGATTTCATAATAATCATATATCACAACTTGTTCAGCCATTCCCCCATGGATGGGCATCCCCATGACTTCCAGTTCTTGGCCACCACAAAGAGAGTTGCTACAAATATTTGAGAACATGGAGGGTCTTTTCCTTTTCCACAACCATCTTTGGAAAAAGTCCTGGTATTTCTGGGTCATAACTTATCGATGAATTGATTGGTTAGTAGTTATTGTCTCTCATACATATATATGCACACATAGGTATCAGCGTATATACATACACACACACACTCATATACAAGAAAGTGCCTAAGGGCACCTAACATACAGGTGTGTTTTCCTCATCATTCTGTTACTAGGAAACAAGTCTAGTTCTCAACATTGTTAGAGCCTACAGGATTCTTACTTATCAGTTAAATGCTGAGACAGCTTATCTGAAAACATTTGGACAGTATGGTGCCCAGTGACTTGGTTAACTTGGCCACAAATTAATGCACCCTCCTTTACCTAATGATATGTTCCCTGACCACTTCTATTGCTGTTTCATCTACCACCTAGATCAGGAAATCTTAACTTGTTTGTGTGCTAGTTGGCGAAGCTACTCTGAATGCTACTCTGGTTGTTGAAAATTTAGGTCAAAGGAATGATTACATTTCCATTAGGATTGAGTCAAAATAAAGACGTATTTTTTCCCATCCAAGTTCCCAGACCCCCTGACAATTCTCATCAAATTCCTCAGGGGTCAGTGCACCTCAGGTCAAGAACCCTAGACACAGATAAACAAATATAACTTCGACTTTGAGGCTGAAATCCCCTTCTCCCTGGGAAGCCTTCCCTCAGTGATCCCAGACTAGCTTTTCTGAACGCCCATGACTGACCTCGCCTGGACAAGGATGGGTGTGGGGAGGGGAAAAGCCCGCAATTCAGGCCCTGGCGTACAAGGAGTCCCTGGGGGTCGGGAGCCCGGGGTTGAGCCTGCAGGGAAGGAAGAGAAGGGCCACAGGGGGCCTTGAGTGCCGAGCACACTCGGGGGCAGCCAGATGGTACCTGTTCTCTCCAGCGTGTCCTTCCCCACCTCCAGGTGCTTCTTCACATGGAGGTCTCCGTGTCCAGGGCCAAGTAGTCCGGCCCGGCATAGGAGTATCGGTCAAACCCACGCTTGACGATGAGCTGGGGGAACACCTCGCAGCCATACCTGTCCTGGATCGTGTGAACCCCTGCCCCGTCGCCGCCCCGGAGCAGCGCAGTCAGATTTTCGCTGATTCTACAACCGGGACGGCCCCAAAGCGACTCCTTCAGCTCCTCCGTCCCCAGTAGGAGCCGCAGGTGACCGTGGGACGGCTCGGACCTGGCTTCCCCCACTGAGGTCCATGCCCCCACGTCACGGACCGCCCGAGCTCTGGTTGAAGTAGCTGCACAGGGTCTGCAGGTTCACTTGGTAAGCCTGGGCCTTCGCCCTGGAGGTCGGCGTGTTCAGTTCCCAGTAGCCTGGTTCCACCTTTCCCACGTGCACCATCCACTGCCCCCACAGTTCCATCTTCTCATTCCCGCTGTCGCTGTCCAAGCGCACTAAGTGCTGATCGTCCACGCAGCGCATGGAGGGGAACCGCGACTCCTCGAGCTCGGACCTGGCAGTGGCGGTGTCGAAATACCTCAGGGAGTGAGAGACTGAGACCTGGGGACCCGGCCCGGGATCAGGGCAGTGACCGCATAGACCCGACCCCCACGGCCACTAGTCTGCCACCAAACCCAGTGCGTGATCCATGACCCCATCACACCCGCTTTCAGGAGATGCCTCCCTACGATCAGCATCCCAGCCCCTCGGCCCCCAAGGCTGCTAGCACGCTGCGCGGGGATGTAGTGATTCTCGAGATTATAGCGCTTTGAGATCAGCAAAACGCTTTCATTAACAACCCAGGCAGGTCCTAGGTGCCCCTTCGTCTAAACCTTGCCCCCTCTCCCGGCCCTCACCTCTAGTCCGCGGCCAGGGTCTCTCTCACTCCGCACCCTCAGGCCCCCACCTTGTGTCCTCACCTGCCACCACCCTCTTCCCTCCCCCACAGTCCCCCCCGATCTTACGATCCTCCGTGAAGCTCTTAAACAAAGCTGCTGCTGGTTCTCCGTCCTCGCTCTTGGATGTGGGGGCTCTCGGACAGCTCTGCCCCTTCTTAAGGCCCCAGGACTGTCGCCCCCATTCTCCCTCCTGACATCTCGGCCTCAATGCCCCACCTCACCTTCCCAAACTAAGAGACTGACACACCAAGCCCCCTGCCCCTTCCTGCCAAGCCAGTTGAGGGGTGGCCGGCTTCTGGTCCCGGGGCACACACGCACATTCAAGGCTCCATTCTTTCAGCACCACCTTGAGAAGCTGGTTCCCTGGGCCCCCCCTCCCCCCACAGGCTGGGGCGGAGGAGCTTTCTGTCGCAAAGGCGGCCGCTTCAAACTATTCTCTCCTTCCCTGCCCATGTCTCCAGCAGGGCCAAGGGCCTCCACATAGGAGAGAGAGCACACAGCCTTCACTGATCTGCAGGTGGAGAAGCACAAGAACCCTGGGGCTGGTTTGCTCTGGGTTTGCACAGGGAGGCATCCCTAACTTCGCAGAGGCTGTGACAGCCAATAGCGAATAGAAGGCCAACATCGTCATTGGTAACTGGGCAGAATCAGCACGCCCAAGTTTGAAATCTGATTCTATGAAGGCCCTTGTCTCTCTCCCTCCCGTCATCATCCTGGGAGCGAACGGCTCTTGTACTCGAAGCTTGCACTGGAGAAAAAGAAGGTCTCAGCCCTCAGCCCTCCCCCGCTGACCTTCCAGCCCCCAGCCTTCCTCAGTGTGACCCTTTCCTCTCCTTAGAAGTTAGGAAAAAACTGTCCCCACCCAAAGTTGCGGGAGTCCCAGGACTGAAGAAATCTGCAGACTGGTTTGTGGAGGGGTGCATTGCCACCTCAGCTTTAATGACCTCCATCCCAGCTGGGACTCGGGCAAGCCTGCTAACCTCCCCAGACCGTGAAGATAAGCAAGCAAGGGACCCAAGAAGACAGAGGAAATCAGAGTCCAGTAAATGAAATTGGGAGTCAGAGACAAGAGTTGTCTCACTGAAAAAGGGACAGTGACGTGCCCCAGTGGATGGGCCTGGAGTCAGCAAGACCTGAGTTCCAATCCAGGCCTCAGACATTTACTAGCTGGGTAAGAGTGGGCAAGTCATTGAACCCTGTTTGCCTCAGTTTCCTCATCTGAAAAATGAGCTGGAGAAGGCAATGGCAAACCACCCCAGTATTTCTGCCAAGAAAACCCCAAATGCCATCACAAAGAGTCAGACACAGTAGTGACAAAACTAAAGAGCTTAATTATTGAGATGGGGAGGAGTATTGTTTCAGCATAAGGTTGGTTCTGAACTGCGCGAAATATGAAGGTGTGAATTCCTAGTGACATTTTTTTTTTTTTGGAAACAAAGAACCTGGGCACATTTGGTAAGATTTTTCCTCTTTCTTTTCTCATTCCCCACGTAGTAAACCATGAAACTTCATATTTTATGAACAGCATAAAGTTGCCCCTGGAAAGGATCTTGGAGATAATTTCCTTCATTTTACAGATTGGGAAACTGAAGACCAGTGACTTTGAGAGATTTTCCCAAGGTCATTAAGATGAGAGGTACCCCTCCATCCTCTCAGTGCAGATTCATTCCTCTTTCCCCAAGCCCAGGCTGAGCTGGAGACAGTCCTGAATGAGCCTCCTCTGGGAAGGACACCTGAACCCTTCACAGCATGCTGGAGTCAACACTATAGGGAGAGGCAAGGAAAGAGCTGGATAATTCCATTCCTTATCATTTCCTGGTACCAGGCCCTTCAGAACAAGTCCTCTCCCATCTTTCTTCTTTTGATCCCAATGGAGCTTAAAAAAATTTCTCCTTGAAACTCCAATTCTTGTCCTTTTCCATTGTGAGCCCTTCTCCATAGTATGGCTGTCTGGTGTGCCTCTAGGGAATATATAAACAAGTCCTGAGATTTTTCCATCCTTTCAATGACATCTCCCATTTAAAAGACTAGAATGCAGTCTCCTCAACACTTCTCTCCCCAGCTGCTAACACTGTCCTCCCTCAGAACGTTCTCTGTTCTCTCCCTGCCCCCCAACAGACTCCTCTGAGCAGTAGTTCTGTAAGACTCTACCTTGATCAGGCCCCATCTGGAGAATTATGTTCAGTCTGGGCCACTACATTTTATAAAAGGTGTGGAGAGTGTGTGCAGAGGTATGTGTCCAGAAGACAAGGACCTGAATGGTGAGAAGACCAGAGAACTTGCTATGGAGGACTGGGGGAAGAATTGAGGGTATTTCCCTAGGAAAAGAGAAGATACTGAGGGGAGAACATGGTTGTCTTCAGGTGTGTGAAGGATTGTTTGGAAAGAGACTCAGATGAGTCCAAGAGGGCACAGCTGGGACCTGAGTGAAGATTTCAGAGAGGTTGATTTCTCTTGAGGATTAGGTCTGTCTAGACCTGCAAAGGGACTCCCCTGAAAGTCATGACTTCCCCTACCTTGGAAGTCCATAGGCAGACACTCAATGACCACGTGGTGAAGATGCAGACAGGACTGTTGTTCAGCTGGGAGCTGGCGAAGATACCTAAGGTACCTGGAAGCTCTTAGTCTCTGCTTCTGAGTTATCAGCTCCAGCCATTAGCATATATACCTGCACTGAAGGGATGCATGGAGCCATTGTAGGCATTGTACACCCAGGGCCCTAGAGATGATGCTGCTGAAAAGAGAGTATTAAGAAGCAGAGTCCAGTAAGTGCTGAGAGATAGAGGGAAGGGTACAGAGATAGAGAGGAGAGAGAGAAAGATAGAGACAGAGGGAGGAGAGAAAGAGGACACAGACACAGAGACAGATCCAGAGAGGCACACACACACACAAAGAGGGAGAGAGAAAAAGAGAGAGGGAGAGGAGGGAAGGACAGAGAGACACAGAGGCAGGGTGAGGGACAGAAAGAGAGAGAGACAGATGAAAGAGATATATGTAGATGGGAAGAAAAAAAGAGGGAGAGGGAAAGATATGAGAGGGAGGGAGAGAGGAGAGAGAGAGCCAAAGCCTTCTGACAGGTAGTGCAATATCTGGAAAACAAATGCCTAAGGAAGGAAGCCTGGAATATTAATTGCTTGGCATTAAAGTAAAGGAGGGCAGGGCAAGAGTCAAAGAGGAACCTGAAAGAGGCATCTTCTCTGACAACTTCCAGCAGCTGAGGATTAGCAGGAGAGGCTGCTCTCTGGCTCCACCTACAGGGTTTAGGGGAGTGAAGGATCAAGTTAAAGTGTTAAGAATTCTAGGCTGTCCAGAAAGGAAAATGACCCATGTGGAGGAGCTGCAGGGAAACGGGACCTTTGGGGGAGGCTGGGAATTGGCCCAGTCCTTCTGGAAAGCAGTTTGGGAATGTGCCTCCAAAATGATCTCATTATGCATGATACCCTTTTATCCAAAAGCGCCATGTCTAGGTCTCCACCCCAAAGAATGCAAAGAAAGAAGAGAAGGTTTAACAGATATATATGTGTGTGTGTGTGTGTGTGTGTGTGTGTGTGTGTGTGTGTGTGTGTGTGTGTGTGTGTGTGTGTGTGTGTGTGAATCTGTTATCTCTGTCTGTCTCTCTCCATCTACAGCGCATTTAGAGAGAGAGAGGGAGAGAGATCTCTCCCTCTCCTCTCCTCTCTCTTTTTCTATACACACACATTTTAATTATAATACTTTTTGGAATGACAAAGAACTGGAAACTAAAGCAGCATGCGCTCATTTCAGACTGGCTGCACATGTTTTGGAGTGAATGATGATGAAGGAGATGGTTTCAGACAAACCAGGGAAGCCTTTTATGAATCAATGCAGAGCAAAATAAACAAAACCAGCAGAACAACTTGTACCAGGACAGCCAAATAAATATTTGAAAACCTCCCGAATGCTGAGAATCACAGTGACCAACCCTGATTCCAGAGGACCAGGCTGGAGCATGCTGCCCACTTCAGAGGATGGACTAAATTTTCAGAATGAGACATATCTTTGGACATCTCCAACAGGGGAAGTTTGTTTGCTTGACTTGTGTCTATTTATTCATAGGGCTTTAGTTTCTTTTTTATTGGGGGAGGGGGATGAGAGAGTGTAGGTAGGAGGAAGAAAAAACAAATTTTTGATAAGTGATAATTTTGATAATCTTTTTAATTCAAAAGATAATTGAAATATAATTCAATTTTTAAAAGACAAAGTCTATGACTAATTAAGAAAGGGGTTACAAGGACTGGTGCACCATGACCTTGTGAGGTACAAGAATCTCAGAACGAAAAGAGAGAGACTGTGGGAGCTTAAGTGGCTGACAAGGATATATGGGCAGAGCTTTCTGAGGAAAAGAGACATAGAGAACTCAAGAGTACTGAAGACCTTCTCCACCTTGAGAGGGAGAAACACGCGAGGTTTTCCTAAGCCCAGCAGCCCAGAGCAGAAATAATCAATGAAATAAGAAAGATGGCTACCTTGCCAGGGCACCTCTACTCCTTGCTCTCCACCCTGGGCCAGCAGTGAACATTTCACTCACTCCTCTCCATGTGAGGGCCAAATGATACCTGGTGGACTTTTGCTTTACCTGGGAAGCTCTCCAGGCTTTCCCAGTGGAAGGTGGTTGACTGTGGTCCTTCCTTCTCAAAGAGGATCAAAATGACATCACCATGATAAAGTCAAGTTTCAATGTGTCCAGCTGTGGCTGATCAGACCCATACAAGCTCAGAATGCTCTACCACAGGTTGGACAAAAATAGTCCCTGTGAACACTGGGGGTGGATATCCTAAATTTGCACATCCTGACATTCCTTTGAACTGTTTGAATTCTGCTTTGCTCATACAGCACAGCACCCATTCTGATGTGGGCTTGCCATGCTGAGTGATCCTGGTCCAATATCTCCCATGTCACACAATCAATTCCAAAGTTCTTGAGAGAGACCTTCAGAGTGTCCTTGTATCAATTCTTCTGACCACCATGTGAATGCTTATCCTGTCTGAATTGTCCATAAAAGTCTTTTTGACCAGCATATGTTTTGCATTTGAACAAGGTGTCCAGCTCATCGAAGTGCTGTGAAGCAGAGTTTGGATGCTTGGTTGTTTATTTTGAATAAGGACCTCAGTGTCCTAAGGAAATAAAAAGGGACAGGGATAATATAAGTGAAAGGGGGACTTATAAAAGGGAGGTTATAATAGGGAAGTCAGTGTTCAGAAGTAAAATACCTATGAGGAGGGAAAATAGGTGGTTAAAGAGAGAGGGGGGAATAAACAAACACAAATTGGCTGGAGAGAAATATACAGTTAGTATAATATACATCATACCTATAAATGTGAGTGGTATGAACTTTACTCATAAAATGGAAGTGGATAGCAGAATGAATTAAAAACCAGAATCCCTTAATATGCTGTTGACAAGAAACAGAAATGTAGCAGAGCGATGCACACAGGATAAAGGTAAGGGCCTGGAGCAGAACTGATTATACTTCATTTGAAGCAAAGAAAGCAGGAGTAGCAATCATCTCAGAAAAAGCAAAAGCAAAAATAGGTCTAATTTAAAGAGATAAAGAAGTTAACCATATCTTGTTGAACGGTATCACTGACAATGAAATCATATTAATACTAAACATAAATGCACCAAATAGTATGGCATCTAAATTTTTGAAGAAATTGAATGAGTTTTAGGAGGTAATATAGGAGGTAATGGATAATAAAACTGTACTAGTGAGGGACCTTAAGTTTCCACTCTC
The DNA here is from genome assembly GCF_028372415.1 of Notamacropus eugenii. NCBI lineage: Eukaryota > Metazoa > Chordata > Mammalia > Diprotodontia > Macropodidae > Notamacropus > Notamacropus eugenii. Next base: position 5,353,175 of record NC_092876.1, on the reverse strand, counting down.
AGAACTAGATAAATCCAACCAATAAATAAAGAAGAAAGAAGTTAAGGAGGTGAATAAAATCCTGGAAAAGTTAGATATAGTAGATCTCTGGAGAAAATTGAATGGGAGTAGAAGGGAATGAACACTTTAATCAGCAGTAAATGACACCTACACAAAAAAATGACTAGGTATTATGTTATAAAAACCTCACAACCAAATACAGAAAAATGGAAATAGCAAATGCATCCTTTTCAGACCATAATGTAATAAAAATTACATTCTGTAATGGACAATGGAAAGAGATATTAGGAATTACTTTTATATTAAATAATCTAATCCTAAAAATAAGTGGGTCAAAGAACAAATCATAGAAACAATTGATAATTTCATTCAAGAAAATGAAAACAATTAATCAACATAGTAAAATTTATGGGATGTAGCCAAAGTGGTAATTTAGGGGAATATTTATATCTGTAATTGCTTGTATACATAAAATAGAGAAAAATCAGATTAATGAATTAGGCATGCAGCTAAAAAAACCCAGAAAAAGAACAAATTATATATCCCCAAATAAGCACCAACTGAGAAATCCTGAAAATCAAAGGTGAGATTAGTGAAATTGAAAGGAAGAAAACCATTGAACTAATAAATGAAGCAAGAAGCTGGTTTTATGAAAAAGAAACTAATAAAATAAATAAATCATTGCTTAATTTGAGTTTTAAAAGGAACAAAGAAAACCAAATTACCAGTATCAAAAATGAAAGGGGTGAAATTGCCACCAATGAATAGGAAATGAAGACAATTGTTATGAGCTATTTTGCCCAATTATATGTCAATAATTTTAACAATCTAAATGAAATGAATGAATTCTACAAAACAATAAATTACCCAGATTAGCAAAAGAAGAAATAAAAGAAATAACTCAGTCTTAGAAAGAGGAATTAAACAAACCTTCAATGAACTTCCTAAGGAAAACTCTCCAGGACCAGATGAATTAATAAGTGAATTCTACTAAACATTTAAAGAACAGTTAATTCCAATACTATATATACTATTTGGAAAAATAGGCTAAGAAGGAGTCCTACCAGATTTCTCTTACAACATGAATATGGTGCTGATGCGCAAACCAGGAAGAGCCAAAACAGAGGAAGAAAACTGTTGACCAATCTCTCTAATGAATATTGTTGCAAAATTTTTATTTTTTCTTTTTAAAAACTTTTCATTTAGTATTTTATTTTTCCCCAGTTACATATAAAAACAGTTTTTAGCATTCACTTTAAAAATTTTGAGTTCTAAATTCTCTTCCTTCCATCATCCCTCCCCACCCCCACTTCTCATTGAGAAAGCAAGCAATTCTATATAGGTCATACATGAGTAGTCATGCAAAATATTTCCATAATAATAATGTTTAGAAGAAAACATAGACCAAAAACCCCTTCCTCAGGAAAAATAAAGTTTAAAAAAGTATGCTTCAATCTGTATTCAGACATCATCAGTTCTTTCTCTAGGGATGGATAGCATTTTTTCATCCTAAGTCCTTCAGAGCTGTCTTGGATCGTTGCATTACTTTATTTTGTACACAATATATTGCAAATTGCACCAGCTTATGCAAGTCTCTCCAGGCTTTTCCAAGAGCATCCCACTCATCATTTCCCATAGCACAAAAGTATTCCATCACAATTGTATTCCACAACCTGTTTAGCCATTCCCCAATTGGTGGGCATCCCCTCAATTTCCAATTCTTTGACACATGAAAAGATCTGCTATAAATATTTTGTACATATAGATCTCTTTCCTTTTTTTGTCTTTTAATCTCTTTTGGGAAACAGATCTAGTGGTGGTATTGTTAGGTCAAAGGGTTTGCATGGTTTTATAGACCTTTATGCATAGTTCTGAATTGCTTTACAGAATGGTTGAATCATATCATAATTCCACAATGGGATCAATACCCCATTTTCCCCCACAAACACCATTTGTCATTTACCTCTTCTGTCCTATTAGTCAGTCTAGTCGGTATGAGGTAGTACCCCTGAATTGTTTTCATTTTCATTTCTCCAAACAATAGTGAGTTAAAACATGTTTTTCGTATGGCTGTAGATAGTTACTTCCTTTGAAAACTGTTCATGTATTTTGGTCATTTATCAATGGGGAATGACTCTTATTGTTATAAATTTGACTCAGTTCTCTATATGTTTGAGAAATGAGGCCTTTATCAGAGTAACTTGCTTCAAAATTTTTTTCTCAGTTACTATCACTTAATTTATTTCTCTCCATCCTATTCCCCGACTTGTTTATTAGGTCCCTTGTGATTTTCTTTTCCTGTTTACCTTTTTATGTTTCTCTTGAGTCTGGTATTAGAAAATCAGTTTTTCTATTCAGCACCGGTCTTTTCATGAAGAATGTTTGAAAGTCCTCTATTTCATTAAATATCCATTTTTCCCCCCTGAAGGATTATACTCAATTTTTCTGGGCATGTGATTCTTGGTTGTAATCCTAGCTCCTTTGTCCTCTGGAATATCATATTTTAAACTCTCCAATCTTTTCATGTAGCAGTGCTACATCTTGTGTTATCCTGATTGTGTTTCCATAATACTTAAATTGTTTCGTATTTATTTATTTGTTTTCAGTGTTCTACAATCACTGCCATCTAACTTAGATTTTTTTCCCTCCCTCCCGCTCTTTCCCCCATACCTCCCCCCTCCTTCCCCGAGATGGCATATAATTTTATGTAGGTTCAATACATACATTCCTATTAAATACATTTTCACCATAGTCAAGTTGTATAGAAGAATTAAAATGAATGGAAGAAATCATATAATAAACCAAGGCATAATACTAAAGAAAATGATCTGCTACATTCTGTGATCGAATTCCATAGTTTTTTTTCTGAATGTGGAAGGCATTTTGCCTGAAAAGACCATCGGGAATTTTTAAAGTCTTTGCATTGCAATGAAGTTCTAAGTTTACCAGAAAAAATCCTCACACACTGGTTGTTGCAGTGTACAAAGTTCTCCTGGTTCTGCTCCTTTCACTCAGCATCAGATCATATAAGTCCAGGTCTCTCAGAAGTCTTCCTGTTCATCATTTCTTATAGCACAATATTATTCCATTACCTCCATATAACATAATTTATTCAGTCATTCTACAATTGATGGGCATTCCCTTGATTTCCAGTTTTTGGGCACCACAAAGAGTGCTACTAGAAATATTTTTGTACATGTGGGACCTTTTCCCATTTTTATGATCTCTTGGGGATACAGTCCTAGAAGTGGTATTGCTGGGTCAAAGGGTATGCACATTTTTGTAGCCCTTTGGCCATAGTTCCAAATTGCTCTCCAGGATGCTTGAATCAGCTCACAGCTCCACTAACAAGGAATTAGTGTCCCAACTCTCCCACATCTTCTCCGACATTTATCATCTTTCTGTTGTGTCATGTTAGCCAATCTGATAGGTGTGATGTGGTATCTCAGAGTTGTTTTGATTTGCATCTCTCTAATCAATAGTGATTTAGACCATTTTTTACTATGACTATAGATATCTTTAATTTCTTCCTCTGAAAACTGTCTGTTCATATCCTTTGACCACTTATCAATTGGGGAATGACTTTTGTTCTTGTACATTTGACTCAGTTCTCTATATGTTTTAGAAATGAGGTCTTTATCTCAGAAACTAGTTGCAAAAATTCTTTCCCAGTTTTCTTTTTCCCTTTGAATTGTTTCTTTCTGGCTACTTGCAACGTTTTTTCCTTGACCTGGGAACTCTGGCATTTGGTTATAATCTTCCTAGGAGTTTTCATTTGGGGATCTCTTTCAGGATGTGATTGGTTGATTCTTTCCATTTCTGTTTTTCCCTCTGGTACTAGAATATCAGGGTGGTTTTTCTTGACAATTTCTCGAAAAATTAAGTCCAGGCTCTTTTTTTGATTATGGCTTTCAGGTAGTCCAATAATTTTAAAATTATCTCTCCTAGATCTATTTAACAAGTCAGTTATTTTTCCAATGAGATATTTAACATTGTCTTCTCTTTTCTTCCATTCTTTTGGTTCTGTTTTATAATTTCTTGATTTCTCATAAAGTCATTAACTTCCATTTGCTCCATTCTAATTTTTAAGGAATTACTTTCTTCAGGGAGCCTTTGGACCTCCTTTTCCATATTTCCAATTCTATTTTTTGAGGAGATTTGCTTTAGTGAATTTTTGTGTATCTTTTTCTATTTGCCTGATGCTGCTTTTTGAAGCATCCTTCTCCTCATGGGTTTTCCAGACCTCTTTAACCATTTGACCTAGTTTGCTTTTTACAGTGTTGTTTTCTTCAGTATTTTTTTGCATCTCCTTAACCAAACTGTTAACTTGTTTTTCATGGTTTCCTTCATTCGCTCTCATTTCTCTTCCTAATGTTTTCTCTACTTCTCTTACTTGATTTTCAAAATCCTTTTTGAGCTCCTCTATGGCCTGAGACCAATTCATACTTTTCTTGGAGGCTTTGGATTTAGGAGCTTTGACTTTGTTATTTTCCTCTGAGTGTGTGTTTTGACCTCCCTTGTCATCATTGTAAGGTTTTATAGTCAGAAATTTTCCATTATTTCCTCATTTTCACAGCCTATTACTTGACTTTTAACTCTTTGATTAAGTAGGACTCGTCTTTCAGGGTGGAGGATGCATTGTCCCAAGCTTCATGGACAGCTGTTTTCAGAAATACTTCTAGGGACCTGTAAGGTTTAAGGTCTTCCAAGGTGGTCTGACCTAAGGAGAGATATTTACTCCTCTCCTGGCCTGTGCTCTGGCCTGTGAGTGACCACAAGCACTCTTTTCTGCCCTGGGACTGTGAGGAGGGTCCCTTTTGTACTTTGCCCACAAGTTCTGCTGGGACTCCTGTCCCTGAGACTTTGAGCGCAGGTATGCATGTGGTGTGTATGTGGGGCAGGGGCATGTGAACAATCAAAGGAAAAGTGAATTCCTACCTGGATGGGGCTGGGCATATAAATGCAGAAATCAATTCCTCTATCCTGCTACCTGCCTGCCTATTTCCTTCCATCCTCCACAGGCCAGTTCTCTGACTCACTAGAAAGTTTTCATTGAATGAGTGAATGAATAGTGATTCAAGTATGTCCTAATTGAATGGCTACTTTTCTGCTTTATGCTTAGCACCCCATACAGGACCCCAAAACAAAAAGACAGCCTCTTGCCTGCACTGCAAGGACCTGAGACCCTTGACACAGGAGTGCAGAGGTGAACCACCATTCTTCAGGTCTGTCCTGGACCCTGTGGTGAGAGGTATGGGGGAGACATTCAGAGGGGGAAGGGAGTGAAAGTAGGGACAGAAATGAGAGCCCAGAAGGTGTAAGGGAAAGTCTCTGAGATTGGGGGTCATGGTGAGGGCCCCTCCTGGGACTGCAATTTTTCTTCTCCCAGCCTCTCCATCATGTCAGGAGTCCAGAAGGGATCCCTTGTTTTGGAGGTAGCTGGCTTGACTCAGTATATTCAGGGTACAAGTCATAAGGACTAAAAACACCTACTGACAACAGTCTGACCTGCAGCTGAAAACCAAACTCCCCCCCGCCCCTCCACTATTCTTGAGCCACACAGAGTTCCACTCTCCACTTCTGTGGACTCCTTACCTCTCGACCCCTCCCAATCCATGACAGGTATGTGTTCTGAGAGAGTCTGAGGCCTGATCAGGAGCAAGCCCTTCCCTCTCTTAGCCTGATATGCTAAGGAACAGGAGACCCCTGGACATCCCCCTCCATACCTCGGAAGCTATGCCCACACCTTGTAAACCAGCCTTGGCATCCCAGAGTCCTCTGCTCCAGAGCCTGCCCAGCTAAGTGAAGTCAGCTCCTCCTTAGGCACCATAACTGTCCTGTTGGGTGACAGTGCCATGGGGGTTCAGGGGAGAAGATGGGATCAGCTGCTCTGTGGTGCTCTAACACTCCACCCCTTGGCTTTGGGGCACTGGCCCCCAGATTGGAATCATTTCATTGGGAGCTGTTACAGAACAAAGATGAGCAACACCACAGCCCGCCACCCCTCGCCATTGCAGTGGACAGTTTGTTGGTGTGTTGGAATAGGAAACACCTTCCTGAGAAACGCAACCCAAGGCCACCTCACCTGCCAGCCCATCCCACCAATGGGCCCTTGCTCTGGCTGGGATGGACACTGAGACTTTGCTTCCACTGCACCTACCCTGTCCTCTTGCAGACTCCCCCGAGGCCACCGCTGAGATCTGTCTTAGATAGCAGCAGGACTGAAACCTGGAAAGTACAGGGCTGGTGGGTGTGGTGGGAGCCTCCCACGTGCCTTTCATGGCTGTGGATGGGCTTCTGGGGGGTGGTGGGTGGGGGAGAGAGATCAGTTTTTTCCTTCCTTCTCCTTTAGAGAACTCCTTTTCAACAAAGTCATCTACCCCCTCAAACAGTGTCAGTGCTAATTCCTTCGAGTATCTTCCAGCTCTGCTACTTTTCCCTGCAGAGGCTGACCGTCTTCATGAAGAAGAAATACTCGTACATTGTATTAATTTGTAGAGCATTTTGATTATTTTTCGTTCCATTTTGAGTTCCAAGTTGTCTTCCTCCCTCCCAAAAACCCACTAGAGACCAATATTTTATATAGACATATACACGCGTATATGTATGTATGTATGTATGTATTGTCAACCATATACCAAAAGTTTGGTCCAAAGAATGAAACAAAATCAGGCTGTATGTGTGCTATAACATGCTTATTTATTGTCATTAAGTCAGAGAATCATGCATGATGGAGTCAGTAAAGAATTCTAAGCTCAGAGATAAACAAACTAAAGGAGAACCTTTATACACTTAGAATCCCATGGGTCAATCATAATATGAGAAAGGAATTTCTTAATAGGATAGGTGGTAAACACAATAAGATTAAAGAATGTCAAGGTGTCAATTGAAATTATTGATCCAGGATGTCAGGGTTTCTTTTATCATTGACATGACATAATATAACATAACAATAGTACCATTATTTAAGATAGCGAAGTTCAAGGTGCCTTGTCCTTTGCACTCACCAAAAGAAGAATGCTCCTGGTCAGCTTCATCTGGCCCTGTAGTTGCTGACACAGGAAGGGGCATTTTGGGTTCACTCAGAGAACAAAGCAAAGCATGTCTGTTATGCCAGAGCATGCAAAGCATGATGGTAGGTTAAGCTAAGAGTGGGCCAAAAATGTCTCTCCTGTTTGTCCAGTTCAGGTTTTAGGTATTTCTCAGGTGATGGGGGGAAGGGGCTCAAAAATGGTTCACTGGTGAGGCACAGATGTTTTGAAAAAGTAATACTTAGGAAATTATAAAAAGTTCTCTGTAAAAAGTATGGTTGTCTCAGAAAATGAATAATCACCTTTATCTTTTACAAGTCCCACCCACCATTTTTATTTTAGTAAAAACTTCCCACTTTCTAATGAATAACTCATTATTAAAAACCTTTGCTGCTATTCTTAAAAATAAAGCAATGTAAGGTAGATTCAGTGATTAGTATTATGCTTTTTCTCAAAATCTCCTTCCCTATAAACACTCCTGAATCACCAGTTTTAGCTATTTTCCACAAATATTCCTCTCAATTGGTTCACACAGATTGGAAGATTTTAGGTTCTATACTATTGGTTTATTACAATATCTAGGTAAATTCTTCTTTTCCGCAAAGCAAAACAAAAGGGTTATGCATATAAAGCTCTGCCTTAAAGGATATGCACCAGCCCAAACTGACCCAAAGCCCTGTAACCCTGACCAGCGTACTAAGCTCCCAAGTCATATTAGATCATCTGTTGAGAGCAGGAAGCTGCCTTAAGTGTCATCTGGTCCAGGGTTTTAAGGTAGCTTTTGAGACTTCCCTGTTCAGGATAAGTCTATCAGAAGAGGTGATACAAGGACACTTTCAAGGTCTCTCTCAGGAACTTTGGATTTGATTGTGTGACATGGCAGACTCTGGCATGGGATGGTTCTGCATGGGATGCCCACATCACGGAAGGTGATGTGCTTTATGATCAAGGAAGAACTGAAACAGCTCAAAGGAAAGTCAGGATGTGCAAATTTAGAGTATCCACCCCAAATACTCACACAAGTTCTGTGCCCAACCTGTGATAGAGCTTCCAAACTCATATTGATCTGATCAGTCACAACTGGACACACTGAAACTTGACTTTAGCATAGTGACATCATTTTGGTCTTCTTTGAGAACAAGGGACAGCAACCAACCAATATCCCATTAGTCAAAGCACCACAACTATTCCCCAACAGCCAGATTGTTCCAAAAGAGGACAGTCATTAAAACGCATGTTGGGATTCCAACTTCTAAACATCATAAGACCTAATGAATCCAAATAAAACTTTAACATTTCAATTACAGAAATAAAGTGTCAATTTCCTAATTCTTGAACAATTACTTTTAAAATTTCTAGATACCCCGGGATCAAGACCTTAATCTCCATTCATTTGTTTTTCATGGTATGAGAGTTGCCAAAGGTCCTTGATATCTGGGTAGTCTTCAGATTGTTATACAATGACCTCACAATGTCCAATTTCCTGTATCTTCCAGTTTGGCTATGCAGCAAAAAAGTTGGAGTCATCTCTTTTTCAGCATAAATTATGAATGTGATGTTATAAAAATAGCTGTCCATTTTCATTTTGAGATGGCACAGGTAATTCCATCTGGTTGACAAAAGGTATATCACCTGTATTTGCATCTCTGAATAACCAGACAAGACCCAGGGAGCTGTTCATCATGCAGTGGTGCTGGGCAGTAGCAGCTGGGCTCATTGAAGTTGAGCCAGAAGGGGAGGAGGATTACAGCCAGGGCTAGGACCATATTCTTCTGAGAGTATCTCCTGTGGCATCTTTGGGTCCCAGGCCAGTGAGGGAGGCACAATACACCCCTGTCATAATGAGAGCACTCCTCCTTCGACTTTAACCAAACACTGTCCAATGCACTTCTGCCTCCATCCATTTCCTCGGTTGTAGCAGATTAGTTTTTCATATACAGAGTTAGGCTTCCCTCATGTATAACTGTCTCATCCAGGGTTCAGTTCAGCAGCCCAAGATCCAGTCGAGCATTTCATCTCACCACATCTCAGTATTACTCTTGAGGTCCACTTGGTCTCCTGGAATCTGTTCTTCTAGTTCTCCTTTTTTGTTGCCTAAACTTTGGGCAGTTTTCGTAGACATTTGACACTTTAGGCTCAACTACTGGCTCCTTTTTATGTTGTCCTGAGAACTGCTGGTCTGCTCTTCATCCATCTTGGTCACAACTCTGTTTAATGGTTGTAACTTGGAGAAAAAGAGGATATACACAGTCTTCTCCTTTTCCCATCCTTTTACTTTAAGCCTCCTATTAATGAGATTGCTATGTCACAAAGAAAATACCATCTTGCCTTTGTTCAGTGTATTTCCAGGGATGTACACATTGATAATGAGGTTGACACACATATTGCCAGGTCCTTGATAGCCAAAAGACCACAAGGTGAGGCTATAAAGTCTTTTTATAATTCTTCTGGGAAGCACAGAACAGAAACAGGGCACACCATAGATGGAAAACAATATTATTGGTTACAAAGTCAGAAACATCATAGCAGCAAACCCAACATGATTGGACATTTGGGGCTAGCAACAGTCTTTCTTTCTATACTGCTGTGAGTAAAGGTTGATTGATAGAGTCCACCTGCCTGTTAGTGGAACAAAAGTAACAGACTTCCCTGACATGGAATGACTCACAGAAAAACTAAACTTCTGAACCTAAGAGGTAACATATTCCCGTTAATTGTCTAAGGACTGCGAGTAATGTAGAGATAACAAGTTTCCTTCAATAAAAAGTGACTTATAAGGAAATTGAATTCTTAAACTTAAGATAGGCTTCTTTTAATTAAAGTGTTTAAAAGAGAAATGGAACGTCTTTATATTCACAGTATAAAAAATTAATATTTTATATTCCCCACAATTACATGGAAAAACAATGTTGTGTTCTTTTAAAAAAATTGAGCGGCAAATTCTCTTCCTTTTTCCCTCCCATCCTCCCCTCATTGGGAAGTCAAACACTTTGCTATAGGGTATACATGTACAGTCACGCAAAACATATTTCCATGTTATTCATGTTGCAAAAGAAAATGGATCAAAAAAAGAAGAAAAATAAAGTAAAGAAAATGTATGCTGCAGTCTGCATTCTGACTCCATCAGTTCTTTCTTTGGAGATGGACAGGATTTTCCATCATCAGTCCTTCAGAATTGTCTTGGATCATTTTTTTTCCTGGGAATAGCTAAGCCATTCATGGTTGATCATCATACAATATTGCTCTTACTGTATACAATGTTCTCCTGGTTCTGCTCATTTCACAGTTACTGTAAGTCTCTCCAGGTTTTTCTGAGAGTATCTTGCTCATCATTTCTTATGGCACAATAGTATTCCATTACAATCATTCAGACATTCCTCAACTGATGGACATCCGCTCAATCTCCAGTTCCTTCCTATCACTAAAAGAGCTGCTATAAATATTTTTGTACATATCGGTCTTTTTCTTTTTTATCTTTTTAGGATACAGACCTAGTACTGGTATTTCTGGGTCAAAAAGTATGCTTGGTTTTATGGTCCTTTGGGCATAGTTCCAAATTGCCCTCCAGAATGGTTAAATCAGTATACTACCCCAACAACAGTGCATTAGTGTTCCAGTTTTCCCACATCCCTTCCAATATTTGTCATGTTTATTTTCTGTCATGTTACCCAATCTGATAGTTGTGGAGTGGCAACTCAGAGTGTTTTAATTTGCCTTTCTATAATCAATAGTGATTTAGAACATTTTTCTTTGACTATAGATAGCTTTGATCACTTTGTCTGAAAACTGCCTGTCCATAATCTTTGACTATTTATGAGTTGAGGAATGGTTCTTATTTCTACAAGTTTGACTCACTTCTCTATATATTTGAGAAATGAGGTCTTTTTCAGAGAAACTTATTACAAATTTCTTCACATTTATGATTCTTAAATGTGTATTTCCTTACATCCTATTTTCCTCTATTCTACTTGCTTTCTCTTTTCCCCCTCTCCATTCTCAAAAGTGTTTTGCTTCTGACTCTTACCTCCTCAAACCTGTCCTCCCTTCTGCCACCCACTCCTCTTCATTTACCCACTTCCCCTCCTACTTTTCTGTATGGAAAGATAGATTTCTATACTTAAGTGTCTATATTATTCCCTCTTTGAGTCAATTTGGATGAGAATAAGGTTCACACACTTCCTCCTTTCCCTCATCTTCCCCTCCACTGTACAAGCTCTTTCATGCTTCTTTTACATCAGATAATTTGCCCCATTCTACCTCTTCATTTCCCCTTCTCCCAGTGCCTTACACTTTCTTACCTTTAATTTAATTTTTTGATAATTATCCCATCATATTCAACTCAACTCACATCTGTCCCCTACATCTTCTAACTGCCTTAATGATGAGAAAGTTCTTTTAGAAGTTACAAGTATCCTTTCCTCATGTAGTAACATAAACAGTTTACCCTTATCAAATCTCTTTCCTGTTTATCTGTTTTTTATTCATCCATTCTTTTTATTTTATTTTTAAATATTTTATTTTTCCAATTATATGTAGAAACCATTTTTCACATTCATTTTTAAAAATTTTAATTTTCAGATTCTCTTCCTCCCTTCCCCCATCCTGGACAATAAGCAATTTGATATAGGTTATACTTGTGCAATAATGCAAAATATTTCCACATTAGCCATGGTGTGAAAGATGAGAGATAAAAAAACCTAAGTAAAAGAGAAATAAAATGAAAAATAGTATACTTTGATCTTCATTCAGGCTCCATCAGTTCTTTCTCTGGAGGTGGATAACATTGTTTTGTCATGAGTCCCTTGGAATTATCTTGGATCATTGTATTGATTAGAATAGCTAAGTCATTCACAGTTAATCATTGTACAATATTGCTGTTACTGTGTGCAATGTTCTCCTGGTTCTGCTCAATTCACTGTGCATCAGTTCATGTAAGTCTTTTGTTTAAAATTTGCTTTCAGTTTTCTACAATCACTTCCATATATCTCAGATTTCCCCCCCCCCCTTTTTTCCCTCCCTCCCCACTCCCTTCCCAAGATGGCATACAATCTTATATGGGTTCTACACATACATGTTTATTAAACACATTTTCACCTTAGTCATGTTGCACAGAAGAATTATAAAGAATGGGAGAAATCATAAAACAAAACAAAACATAACACAAGAGAAAATGGTCTGCCTCAATGTGTGATCCAATTCCCCAATTCTTTCTCTGGATGTGGAAGGTGTTTTGCTTCAAAAGTCCATTGGGAATTTTTTAGGTCCTTGCATTGCTGTGAAGGACTAAGTCTACCAGAAAAATCGCTTGGACGCTGTGGCTGTTGCTACGTACAAAGTTCTCCTGGTTCTGCTCCTTTCACTCAGCATCAGTTCATATAAGTCCTTCCAGGCCTCTCTGAAGTCTTCCTGTTCATCATTTCTTATAGCACAATAGTATTCCACTACATTCATATATCACAACTTGTTCAGCCATTCCACAGTTCCACAATTAATTTTCAGTTTTGGGCACCAAAGAGAGCTGCTATAAATATTTTTGTACATGTGGGACCCTTTCCCATTTTTATGATCTCTTTGTCCCGTAAGTGATATTGCTGGGTCAAAGGGTATGCACATTTTTATAGCCCTTTGGGCATAGTTCCAAATTGCTCTCCAGAATAGTTGGATCAGCTCACAGCTCCACTAACAATGAAATTAGTGTTCCAACTCTCCCACATCTTCTCCAACATTTGTCATCTTCCTATTCTGCCATGTTAGTCAATCTGATAGGTGTGATATGGTATCTCAGAGTTGTTTTGATTTACATCTCTCTAATCAATAATGATTTAGAGCATTTTTTTATATGACTATAGGTAGTTTTAATTTCTTCCTCTGAAAACTGCCTGCTCCTATCCTTTGACCATTAATCAATTGGGGAATGATTTGTATTCTTGTACATTTGACTCAGTTCTCTATATATTTTAGAAATGAGACCTTTATCACAGATACCTGTTGCAAAAATTCTTTCCCAGTTTTCTGCTTCCCTCCTAATCTTGGTTGCATTGGGTTTGTTTGTGCAAAAACTTTTCAATTTAATGTACTCAAAATTATCCATTTTGTACTTCATAATGTTCTCTATTTCTTGTTTGGTCAAAAATTTCTCCATAACTGACAAATACAATATTTCTTGCTCCCCTAATTTGTTTATAATATCAATCGTTATATCTAGATCATGTATCCATTTGGATTTTATTCTTGTGTACAGTGTCAGGCATTGTTCTACGCCCAGTTTCTGTCATGCTATTATCCAGTTTTCCCAGCAAATTTTGTCAAACAGTGAGTTCTTATCCCAGAAGCTTGGGTCCTTGGGTTTATCAAACAATAGATTACTATATTCATTGACTACTGTGTCTTGAGTACCTAACCTACCCCTCTATTTCTTAGCCAGTACCGAGTGGTTTTGATTATTGCTGCTTTATAATACAATTTGAGATCTAGTAGGCCTAGGCCATCTTCCCTAACATTTCTTTTCATTAGTTCCCTTGATATTCTGGACCTTTTGCTCTTCCAGATGAATTTTGATATCATTTTTTATAGCTCTAAAAAATAATTATCTGGTAGTTTGATTATTATGGCACTGAATAAGTAAATTAATTTTGATAGAACTATCATTTTCATTATATTAGTTTGGCCTACCCACACCAACTGATGTTTTTTCCACTTACTTAGATCTGACTTTATTTGTGAGAAAAGTATTTTGTAATTGTGTTCATATAGTCCCTGGGTTTGTTTTGGCAGGTAGACTCCCAGATATTTTATAGTGTCTATGTAACTTTAAGTGGGATTTCTCTTTCTATCTCTTGCTGTTGGGCTTTGTTAGTAGGAATGCAGATGATTTATGTGGGTTTATTTTGTAACCTGTAACTTTGCCAAAGTTGTTTATTATTTCAAGTAAATTTTTACTTGATTATCTGGGATTCTCTAAATATATCGTCGCATCATCTGCAAAGAGTGATAACTTAGTTTCTTCTTTGCCTATTCCAATTCCTTCAATTTCTTTTTCTTCTCTTATTTTTAAAGCTAACAATTCTAATACCATATTGAATAATAGTGGTATGGACATCCTTATTTCACCCCTGATCTTATTGGTAATGTATCTAGCTTATCCCCATTGCAAATAATGCTTACTGATGGTTTTAGGTACATGCTACTTATTATTTTATGGAAGGCTCTATTTATTCCTATGCTGTCCTGTGTGTTCAATAGGAATGGGTGTTGCATTTTGTCAAAAGCTTTATCTACATCTATTGAGATATTCATATGGTTTCTATTAGTTTTGTTGTTGATATGATTAATAATGCTGATAGGTTTCCTAATATTGAACCAGCCCTGAATTCCTGGTATAAATCCTATCCTGATCATAATGTGTTATTCTCATGATATGTTGCTGTATTCTTTTTGCTAACATCTTATTTAAAATTTTTACATCTATATTCATTAGAGATATTGGTCTATAATTTTCTTTCTTTTTGTTTGTCCTTTATTCTTTTTTATGTTTATTTATTTTTAGTTTTCAACATTCATTTCCACAAAATTTTGAGTTTCAAATTTTCTCCCCATCTCTCACCTCCCCTACCCCAAAACATCGTGCATTCTGATTACCCCTTCCCCCAATCTGCCCTCCCTTCCATCACACCCCTCCCTTCCCTTATCCCTATCTTCTCTCAGCATGACATGCCCATATCACAAAGGGTGCTGTGCTGTTTGAGCAAAGAAGAATTGACACAGCACAAAGTAAATGCAGGATGGGCAAATTTGGGATATCCACCCCAAATATTCACACGGACTATCTGTGCCCAACCTGTGGTAGAGCATTCCAATCTCGTATTGGTCTGATCAGCCACAGTCGGACACACTGAAGCTTCACTTTATCATGGTGATATCATTTTGAAGATGAAGGGCAACAACCATCCAAGGTGACTAAGGGTTTGGTACTGAACATCCAGGGGTAGAATAAATTTAGTTCTGGGCACCAAGACTTTTCTTCCCAAGTATGGACTTTTTCATGGAGTTATTCTGGCCTGGGTTTATCCTTTTGCCCCATTTTATGTCTTCATTGTTTTTACCCCTTTCTTGCATTTATCCTCAGTTCTTAGACTTTACTAGAGCCAGTCTGTCCCTGTTTTCCCTCTTGGATGTGTTGAGTATGGTCTGTTGGGACCTGTTTTCTGTCTCTTCTCTATGGAGGGGCTGCCTTTTTATTGAAATTGCTGAACTTAGCCTCTTTCTTTTTTTGTATAATTCTCAGCTGGACTTGGTTGCTTCCTACAGTGGCCACAAATGCCCAAGTCAAATGCTGCAGGTCATACTGGTCTTCTAATCTAAGAGGCCGACAATACCCCAACAAAACTAATCTGGCCAGCCAACACCCTTCCCTAAGCACTTAAAGGTGAATCAACAGACCTTGCTGGCAATCCCAGAGTCAGTCCATAGGATTGGATTGAGGCCCTCCAGTAGCTAATCAGTGGAGATACAAAGGAAGGTGAAACAGTCCTTGCAATGGAGAAGCCCCCAGTCTAATATTGTAAAGACAACTGTGTCCAAACATGCTATAGATGGGACAAATAGAAAATTATTAGAGGGATGGCATTAGAATGGAGGGGGTTGAGGAAGGCTTCTTTTTTTCCTCAGAGGTAATTGGGGTTAAATGACTTGCCCAGGGTCACAGAACTGGTAGAGAGACTTCTGCTAGGAGGTGCAATATCATCTGGGACTTAAAGAAAGTCAGGAGGTGGAGATGAGGGAGGGCATGGCAGGCAGCCAGTCATAATCACTGCTTTTATAAGGCTTCTGTCCAGTAGGAATATTCTAATGTCCAATGGCCTCCTCCTTCCAGCAAAAGACATGTCCCCAGTAAGCCCATGCATGAATGTAAGTCCTCTGATGTAAATAAGAGACGCTTTCTGGCTAAAGGCCTTCCCACACTGAGTCTATGTAGGGCTTGTCTCCAGAATGAATTTTATGTTGTCTAACAAGCTCTTTGGATCAGCTAGGTGACACAGTAAATAGAGAGCCATGCCTGGCATCAGGAGGACCTGAGTTCCAACCCAGTCTCTGACTCTAGTTCCGTGACGCTATTTGCCTCAGTTTCCTCATCTGTAAAATGAGCTAGAGAAGGAAATGATAAACCACTCCAGTTTCTTTGCCAAGAAAATCCCAAATGGGATCACAAAGAGTGAGACATTCTGAACAACAACAAACTATGTTGCTCCAATTGAATGCCTTTCTTCATTTATTGCAGTGACAAGAGTTTAATTAGGGTCACAGAGCTAGTAAGAGACTTGGTTGGAACTCAAGTCCTCCTGATTTTAGGCATGGCTCTCCATTCATCGTGTCATCTACCTGACTCACGTAACTTGTTCGACAACATTAAATTCATTCTGGGGACAAGTCCTACATGGACTCAATGTGAGAAGGCCTTTAGCCAGAGGTCATCTCTTATTTATATCAGAGTACTTATGTTCATGAATGGGCTTATATACATCTGGTAGCTCTAATTCATCCAAATGTTTAGCCAAAGTTCTATGACAAATCGTGGGGTTATGCAGTTATCCTTGTGGCAAGTGGGTTAAAGTATATTGTCTTGCCCTGCCAAGTAAAAGCAAACTGGTCCCATTGTTTAGAATCTATTGGGATAGTAAAGAAAGCATTGGTTAAATTAATAACTACGTACTAAATCCCACCATATTTCTGCATCCTTTCTATTAATGTAACGGTATCTGGAACAGCAACATAATAAGGGAAGAATCATCTTATTCAATTGTCTGTAATCCACTGTCATTCTCCATGTCCCAGATGATTTTTCTACTGGTCAGACAGAATCAAGTAGTTGGAGAGACTAACAGTCCTGACTTAACATATTCCTTTATAGTATTGGTGATACTGCTTTAAAGTAATTACTTCAGATGGTTCAGGTAAAGTGATTGGATCCATTTTTATTTATCCCAGTAAAATTGTATTAATTACTATCTTCCTTACTGCAAATCGATATATCCCCTTGGGTAAATTTAGAGTCATACCTCTCAACATATCTATTCCAATGATGTAATTCAATAATTGGTACAATTGCTATGGTATATTCTTTCTTAGGTAACTGTCCAATTTTTATTATTAGTTTGACTTGTCTGGCTGACATTTCAGCCCCTCCCAGTCCTGTGATGATAATAGGAGTCCCACGTTTAGACTTATCAGGGTTTCCATATATAAGGGAGGCCTCTGCCTCAGTATCTATTAATGCCATAGTTATGGTATTTGATCTGTTTTTCCAATATATGGTCAACTTGATATGGTGTCTGTAGTCCCTTCTGTGTATTTCTCTAATCTCGGCTGGGGCTTGGCCAATTTCCAATTCTCCCTGATGATGGGACAGACTTAGACACAAGGATTCAGAAGGATCTGTAGGGGCAGTTCTTCCTTCCCTATTCTGTCTAATATTAAGACCCTTTTCTCGGTATATTTTATATAGTTCATTAATTGGAATACCATCTATTCTTCCAAAATCTGTCCCTGCTATCAGTAAAGCAGTAAATGATTCTTGTCAATCTATTCTGACTTTGAATATTTACTCTTCTCTCTCTCTCAAGGAAATTTATCTTTTCCCCATTCCCCTAAGTCACTTAACTGTGAAATCCCACGCAGCACCTCTGAAAGAAAGTGTCCTATTTCCCCAGTTAGGAGAGTCAGAATTAGGTTCTTGTAAGCAGGTGGAGCTGTCTTCACTATGATATTTCTATTAGAAACTTCTGAGGGGGTACTGTGATAAGCCTTAGTGTCTCCCATTATTATTGCTGTCTTCATTGCCTCCTCCTTTAACTTTCTCATACAGTCCCTAAACAAATACTAAGGTCTATCTCCACTAGGCCACATACAGTCAGTAGGATACTTCCTGTTGCATCCATTCACAGCTAAAGCTAATAGATTAATCACATTATTACCTACTTGCATATGATAATCCCTAAGAGCTTGCTGTACAAAAAGATTCTAATACCTATAAATTTCAAGCAATCAATGGTATCTATTGATACTCCTTTGGCCCCTTCATCACTGATTTTCACCATCATATTAATGATTTTTCCATTTTTTGGATGAATCTACTCAAAATATCTGTGACTTCCTGCTGAGCAAAATCCTCAATTACTTCCCTAAACACTGTGTGCCCCATCCCACCCCAGTTCTCCTACTTCCTTCTTAGTATTGGGTGAATATCTGTACTCGTAAAAGTCTCCTCATCTGTTGCATTTTCCTCCCATGCATTCTCTAGGCAATCGTTGGGGCCCCAATTAGGCCCAACCTGTGCAAGGGCTGCATGCACATTCCTTTTGTTAGTTTTCCACTTCCTTTCAGCTAAATGAATAGTAGCTTGTTCTTCTACCACTTGAGATCCCCCAGCTTGCTTTTCTGAAAGACAGTCTTAATGCTGTGGCACAGAAAGATTCCCATGCAAATCAGTCAACTCACTTTCCATCTGAGCTTTCTCTTCCAGCAGCTTGTCTCTGCTTTTACACATACGGCAATAACTTGTTAGCAAGTCCCAGCTTCCCCTACACGTGCCTGCCAGTTCTTTCCCCGATTCTATTGGTATTCTTTGCAAACATCTTTCCAATTCTCTAAGTTCTCCCTTCTGTAGCCTCAATTCCCAGTTTTCAAAGAGCTCTGTGCTTTTAACCCATTCTCTTGATAGGGAGGAATAAGGTAAATCCTCCCATCCCAGGATATCCATTTCTCTCTCTAAAGCCCTTCTGCCTTCAAATAGAGGTCTGATACTTCACGATCCCATCCTTGTTGCCAAATGTAGCACCAACATGATATTTACAATGCTTACAGAGGCCATGAATATGCCAGTGTAATTCTAAATCACAAAATATAACACTCTCCACATGGAAGACAGAAACATTTATTCAAACATCAGAAAGCCTAATCCCAACATCAGAAAGCCAAATCCATCATAACAACAAAGAAATCTATACACAATAACAATTCAGGGGGCACCCCCATCCCCAAACCTTTCCCCTGCTAGGGCTTTCCCACAAATGAATTTTCACAGCTTGCTGCCTCCTTCCTCTCTCTCCCTCAGCTCTAACTGCCCTAACCACTTCCTCTCAGCTCTACTCCACACTTCCTGTTCCACTGAAATAGTAATTTAAATGGGAAGATCTTTCCCATTCATTAATAGGCCCATGTGACCTGCCTGAGGGGGTGAATCAAAAAGGGTGGAACAGGAAGAGACAGAGCTAGAGCAGAGCTGAGAGGAAATTGGTCAGAGCAGTCAGAACTGAAGTAGAGAGCAAGTCAAACAGCTAGATTCATGAGTGTTGGTTTCTTTGTGGGAAGGCCTGATAATGTGTACAGACCTCTTGGCTACTACGATGGATTTTTTTGTTACTATGATGGATTTGGCATTCTGGTGTTGGGATTTGACTTTCTGGTGTCTGAATAAATGTTTTGCTTCTGTTTTCCATGTGGAGAGTCTGTTGTATTTCGTGATTCAGAATTGTGCTGGCATATTCGTGGCTGTTGTAGCATTGTAATTATATGTTGGTGCTATATCTACCCATTTAGCAAGCTCCTCCCACCACAGACTCATGTGACTCAGGCTTCCATGTGACTCAAAGAAGTCACATGGGCCTATTAATAGATGGGAAAAATCTTCCCACTAAGCAAAAATACGTTAACAATACACTGCTCCTCATCCCCAACGTTCAAGTTGTTGTCCAAACCTGTTGTCTTCACCTAAACAGCATCTAATATCCTCTTTTCCCTCTGACTCAGCCCCCACCCTGGCATAGACCCTTAATACCTTACATCTGGACCAGGGCAATAGCTGCTGGGAGATTTGCCTTTCTCCAATCTCTCCTCGATCCAGCCCATCCTCCAACTCAATAAGCTTCATTGGCCTCTATTCCCTCCAGAAGCAAATACAAAATCTTCCATGTGGCATCCAAAGCTCATTATAGCTCCTTCTATCTTTCCAGTCATATGGTACCTTATACCACCCCATAATGTAGTTTTTGATCCAGTGACACTAGGCTTCTGGCTGTTCCTTACACAACATCCTCCATCTCCCACCTCCCTGCATTCCCTTTGGCCATGCCCCTGCCTGGCTGTAATCATCTCCATACCATTACCCCTTGCCTGACTCTCCTTACCATCCCCACTGCCTGGCTCTGCTCTTCATCCTCACACTCCTATCTTCCTTCAAGTCTCAGCTAAAATAGCACCTTCCCCAGGAAGCTCTTCTCTATCCCCCTTAATTCTAGGGCATTTCTTCTGTTGGTTATCCTTAGTTATAGCAAGTGTTACATCAGAAATGAACAATAAAATCATTATATCCAAAAGAGAGGATGCCTTCAACATTGGCAAAAATGTTGAAGAAACTATCGGTACTTGATTTTTTATTTTAAAATTCACAAGCATGAAATAAAATGAACCTATTCTATTAAAGTTTTATAATGTTTACTATTAATATAATACATGAAATATGCATGTCACCATTGAGCAGATTCATAGTTTTTCTCTATTATGAATCATATGATATAAAGAGCTGATCTCTGGAAGTCTTCTCACATTGAATTGATATAGAACTTTTTCCCAGAAGGAATCTTCTGATGTCTGATGAGCTCTATACTCTATTTGAATGCCTTTTGTCATTCAGTACAGTGATAAGATTTCTATCTATCATGAATTCTCCTATGGGAAATAAGCGATGACTGTTGTCGGAAGGTTTTACCACACTGATAGCATTCATAAGGTTTCTCTCCAGTGTGGATTCTTTGATGTAGAACAAGATGGGAGCTGAGTCTGAAAGCTTTTCCACATTGATTACATTCATAAGGTTTCTCTCCAGTGTGAATTCTCTGATGTAGAGCAAGTTTGGAGTTGAAACTGAAACTCTTTCCACATTGATTACATTCATAAGGTTTCTCTCCATTGTGGATTCTCTTATGTTCAGCAAGATTGGAGCTCTGTCTGAAATTCTTTCCACATTGATTACATTTATAAGGTTTTTCTCCAGTGTGAATTCTCTGATGTTTAGCAAGGCTCGAGCTCTGTGTAAAAGCCTTTCCACATTGATTACATTCATAAGGTTTCTCTCCAGTGTGAACTCTCTGGTGTAGAGCAAGATGTGAAGTGTTTGTGAAAGTCTTTCCACACTGATTACATTCATACAGTTTCTCTCCAGTGTGGATTCTCTGATGTAGAGCAAGTTTGGAGTTGCACCTGAAAGTCTTTCCACACTGATTACATTCATAAGGTTTCTCACCAGTGTGAATTTTCTGATGATTAGCAAGACTTGAGCTATGTCTGAAACTCTTTCCACATTGATTACATTGATATGGTTTTTCTCCAGTGTGGATTCTCTTGTGTTCAGCAAGGTTGGAGCTCTGTCTGAAACTCTTTCCACATTGATTACATTCATAAGGTTTCTCTCCCGTATGGATTCTCTGATGTTCAGCAAGACTGGAGCTGTGTCGGAAAGCCTTTCCACATTTATCACATTCAAAAGGTTTTTCTCCAGTATGGATTCTCTGATGTTCAGCAAGACTGGACTTTTGTCTGAAAATTTTTCTGCAATGATTGCATTCATAAAGTTTCTTTTCAGTGTGTCTTCTCTGATGTAAAATAAGGGATGAGTTTTCACTGAAAGTTTTATCACATTCATGAGAATTCTCTCTAGTATGAATTCTTTGGTGGGAAATAAGGGATGCATGTAGCTTAAAGGCTTTACCACATTCATTACATCCATAATATTTCTTTCCATTTTGAATTTTCTGGTGGTCAATGTGCTTTGAATTATGACTGAAGGCCTTCTCTCCTTCATTATAGAGACAAAGCAATTCTCTAGTGTGATTTTTCTGATGTCTAATTAGTTCTGAGTTCAAACTGAATGTCATCTCACATTGAGAAGTTAGCACTTCTGGAGGCTTCCCATGAGACTCATCAAGCGCCACCTGCTCAGTAAAGCTTTCCCTATATTTATGATCCTGTGAACAGTTGTTCCCTGAGGTCATTTTCTCACAGTGAATTAGGGCTGAACATTGTCTGAAACTCTTTCCATCTGTATTAAATTCACAGTGACTCTTTTGTTTTTTCTTAATCTTGATATTAGAGTTACAGATTTCTCTCAAACTGAAGTCACCGTGACCATTTTTCATGAATCTTTGCTGGCATGATTCTTCTGAAGAAATTTTCAGCTTGGAAGTAGCCTTCCTCATTTCAAACCTTGTCTCTCCATCTGAAGGAAACAAAGAAAAATATATAGTGACACATACACATACACACAAACATATCCTCCTCCCTCCATTGACAGGAAGTATCTGATTTGTAATCTATTTCCCTAGGGAAAAAGAAGCCTTCAAAATTAAATGAGCAGAATCATTCATTTGAAAGTGCCATTAGTTCACATTACCAGAATGATTTCATTTACAAAGACCTTCACACACAATAACATTGGATACTCAAAACAAACCTGCAACATAGGACCAGCATTCCTATTCTATTCCCAAGTCAAGCCATGAGCACATGATGACAGAATGGCCAGTCCTGCAACTGAGCCAAAACTCAAGTCCTGTGACTGGGCATGCTCTGTTCACAGTTCTAGAAACTATTTTATTATTGAATGTATATTTGTTTGCATTTATAAGTGTGTGTAAACAGTAGTTTTAACAAGTGCCTGATGTAAGTAGTGCACCTGGCATGTCTACAATATTATTTTAAAGGTATTGCTGCATAAGTATAAGTTAATGAACAGTATGACAAAGGTACTGTAAAGAATTTGTTTGAGTTCAGACATTTTTGAAATGGAAATTTGGTTGGATTTTCTAAAGGTTTAATTCTTGCTGCATTCTTTAGTTAATTTAATTGTGCTTATTAAAAATGGTGATTACCAGTTTGCACTCAGTTGTTAGAAAAAATAGTTTCTTTGGGAAGGCATCACTAAGTTCCCTGATCATAGGGAGTGAACCAGTATCTCACCCTGGAATGGAAGGCCACCATTACCAAGTACCAGGATTAGACAATGACCCCTGACCCAATCGGTTCCAGGCCAGTCTCGGGTGAGTATTTCCCTTCTTAATGACTGTATATCCCTCTATGTCATTGCCCTTCAGTGACTTGTCAGCATATTTGGGGAATTCCCAGAGGTTAAGATTCTGGTTCTCTGCATTGACTGTGGGTATCATACTTTTGGTGTAAGGAAGTCTTTAAGTAAAGAAGTCTTAAATCTTTGCCTGAGGCTCAGGAAAAGTACACAACTCCCAGGAGCCAGTGGCAGGATTAGAATGCATGTCTTTTTCCAATCATGTCCAATACTCTTTATACTCATATAAGCAACCCAAGTTTGGGGTATGCAGCCCACCCATGAGTACAGATGCTGCATCTCCAGCACGGGGAGCCTCCTGCTCTATGGGACCCTGAAGAGAAGGGACAGGAAACCTCAGGGGACAGGTTCCTGAGACCCCTGTCTTCTTCCACTGGTGGAACTGCTGGTCTCCAAGGCAATACCATTAACCAGTGAGGATCCTGTACCTCTGGAGACCTGCCAGAAGCAAGACCCCCACATTCCCAAGAGGCATGTGCTCCCCATTTCTGCCCAGTCTCTTTCTGCTCCCCAACACTCTGCAATACTTCTGCTGCACTTCCAGTTCTTTCTTCAAATGCCATACTTTTTGGGGGCATTTTTGTTTCCTCCTCTTTCTCTTTTTTGGCCAGTTCTGACACATTATCAGTCATTCTCTGTAAATTCCATCTGCTAAGCTGAGCAATAGATCTGTTGTTGTGGAGCAATTTTCAATATTATATCCAACTTTTCTTATATTGTATTCAGATACACAGATTTGCCATTTCTGGAATATATACTAAATATTCATATTATTCTACTTCCTAGCATGTCTATAGGCATAGGTTAATTCCCTCAATGATCCCCTTTATTTTTTTCTCTTCTCATGTCTAAGACTACGTCATGACTGCCAACCTTATTTGTCCATTCATCTGAGGCATGCTATATTTCATTCTGGCCCATCACTTTTTCAGGACAACCATTATCTATTTTTAAAAATTTATCTTTGAATGCTTCTGCTCCTTAATTTTAAAAAAGCCCCAAGTTCTTGTAATAAATAGAATTTTTAAAAAAGATTTAAACATTTGTTATCCAAAACCAGTTATGTCCTATACTGGTCCTTGAGTCTGTCATCCTTCCATCAGAAAGTGGACAATAGGCTTCATTCTTGGTCCTACCGTAGCCCCAGTCATTTGGTGGCTGATGAACCCTCTGGGGCTTCATATCATGGTCTAAGGAGTTTGAGGGAAAAATTCCTTAATGGAACACTTAGTAGGAAATAATCGCCAAATCTTGTTATATAGAAATGAAATAAATGTGAATACATCATTTTTCTTTGGGAAAGCAAGTATAGACATGTTCCAAGTATAATAGTTTTCTTACTGCAGTGATTCCAACATACCACGAACAGGCATCCAGTGATTACACTTCTAAGGGCAACACGTTCCTTTAGATTCTCAATCCAGCATCAAATTGTTTCCCAACAGCCAGAAAGGTCTGAAATTCAAATGCAAATTGGTTCCCAGTGGATGGTCCCAGGCATGCCCTTGTGGTCACTTGGTTTCTGTCACACTACACTACAGCAGTCATTCCCAGGTCACCTTGTAAGCACATCTCATCAGCAGGGTAATCGCCAGATCGAGATGTTACAGATACGTGCACAGATGGCAGGCTCTTTGGAAACACCTTACAAGTGATCTTGAAAACGTCCAGGATCATCGCAACTGCTCTACAAAAAATTGGCTCTTATTATATAGCTTTACTGCTATTTTCTGGTTTGGATTTATCCTATATTTAACTTAATACTCTTCAATCAAGCAGATTTCCAAAGGAATTTGTTGGCACCATGGGCCACTCATTCAGAAGAGTTTTTATGAGAGCATAACTACTGTGCCAGTGGTAGAAAGAAAAAAAAGTTATACCTGAAGACATTCTTTCCTTAGAAAAGTTTTTTTTAACATGTAAACATTGTTTAAAACAAACACAATACATGCAATTAACCTTCAAGTACATTGATCACTTAATACAATACTTATCATTAGCCAGTAGAAAAACATCTTTCCTATAGCACCTAACAATTCATTCGTTCATTTTGTTCACTTAAAACAAAAACATTCCCAACTCTCAGCAAGGTAACTCGTAAAGTTCTCCTTCCATTTCCCACCTTATTCATGTGTGAAGGAACATTTTCATTACAGTCTGGTTTTACTATTTTCTGTTCAACTCTGCTATGCTCAAACTGCCATTCTCCTACAAGGCCGTGACCTCTATCCAAAGCCTGGAATCTAGTGTCTCTCCTTTGGTCACATGTAGGTTCTAGCCTCAGTCCTGCTTTCTGTCTTCTTTTACCTTATCACCTACAAGGAGTTACCTTTGTCCAGTTCTAATGTGGATGGGACCTGACCAG
Source organism: Notamacropus eugenii (assembly GCF_028372415.1). Classification (NCBI taxonomy): domain Eukaryota; kingdom Metazoa; phylum Chordata; class Mammalia; order Diprotodontia; family Macropodidae; genus Notamacropus; species Notamacropus eugenii. The sequence continues at coordinate 5,327,647 of NC_092876.1, read as the reverse complement.
ACTTAATACTGGAGATCCCAAAGCTTGCTGGAGGGTGTCTTGCTATGGGACACCTGGGAATTTATCTCCCGTCTCCCTAAATTGAGGGTGGCAGTCACCTATGTGAATCTGATTCTCTAAGAATGGAGACACAGATCATGAAAGGAACTTGACTTGATGGCAAGCCTCAGCCTTGGATTACTTCAGCTAAAACACTGGTCATTGGTCTTACTCGTGTGCTACTGAATAGAAAGGGAGAAAACTATGAAACCAGCTTGCCTGGGTCCTCTACAAATTTAGGTCACATCCTCTCAGCTACAACCTGACTGGGGCAAAGCAGTGCTTTGGCATCTCCATAAGTGACTCCCATTCCCATTCACCACAGCAGCCTTTCTGGATCTTTTCATTCCTCTCCAGCTCTGCCACATGACTTGCTCCCACCAACACCCTCAGCTGAGAACTTGGTTTCATATTTTACTGAAACAATGGGACACACACCAAGAATGCTCCTGCCTCCTCCTTATCTCACATCAATCAGATAACCTTCTTTTCCTCCTTTATTTCTTTCTGTCATGAAAAGGGGTCCCTTTTCTTGACAAGGCAAACATGCCCAAGTGATCCCCTTCTATCCTATCTACTCCTCCAGCATATTCCCTACTCTACCATCTCCATTTTCCACTAATTTTCAATCTTTTGCTTTCTATTGGCTTTTTTCCTACTGCCACAAATGAAACCATTTTGCGGGGGGTCTCAATGTAATGGTAATGTAAATGGGAAGATCTTTTCCATTCATTAATAGGCCCATGTGACCTGCTTAAATCACATGGAAGCCTAGTCACATGTGGTGGGAGGAGCTTACTGAATGGGTAGAACAGGGAGGGTGGAGCAGAACTTAGAGGAAGTTGATAAGAGCAGTTAAGAGAGGAGAGAGGAAACGGGCAGGTACAGCTAGTCTTGTAAGTGTTTGCTTGTGTGAAGGTCCTGTGGGAGAAGGGGATGGAATGGGAGAGGAGAGGGGGAGGAAGGCTTGGGAATGGCTTTGTCCCCTGCAGTGTAATGTGTATTGACTTCTTGGTTACTATGATAGATTTGGCTTTCTGGTGTATGAATAAATGTTTTTCTTCTGCCTTCTATATGGAGGATCAGTTATACCTTGTAATTCAGAACTATGCCAGCATATTCATAGTCACCATTAGTGCTGTGACTATTACTTTGGCAATACAGTCTCAAACAACCCTCCCTTTATCCATCCATCCCCAGTAGATATTATCCTATGTCTCTTCCCTTTCATGGCTAAACACCTAGAGATGGCCATCTACACTTTAGGTTTCTGACTCTTTTACTCTTACTTCCTAAAAACTCTGCAGTCCAGCTCCAAGCTTCACTGTTCAATGGAAACTCCTCCCTCCAAAGTGACCAGTGATCTCCTAATTGCTAAATCAAAGGCCCTTTTTTCAGTCCTCATCCTTCTTGACCTCTCTTCAGCTTCTGACACTGTCACTCACCCCCTTTCCTTGATACTCCCTTCCTTCTAGGTTTTGATGACACTCCTCTCTTTGGGTTCTTCTCCTATCATGTCCCAAATTAATCTCATTAACTTTCCTCCAACCCTCCCATCTTCCTACTTTCCTTACACTGTCTAGATCACCCTCCTGATTATCCAGGCTCATAATAGAGATGTCATCCACTGCTCACTGTCTCTCAGGCTCATACTATCTCCCTCCCTCCATCTTCAATCTTTTGGGAAGTGCTGTTGTTTCTACCTTGGTAACATCTTTCACATCCATCCCCCCCTCTCTCCCTTCTAGGTTCACACCCCAATTACCTCACACTTGCAGTTTTGAAAAAGTGTGCTGTTTGGTCTCACTGTTTGAGTCTCTCCCTAGACCTGTCAATGCTCTACCCCACTGTCAAATTCACCTTCCTAAAGCTCACATCTGGCCACATCACTGCCTCCTCAAATAAACTGCAATGGCTCCCTAGCAACAGGATGACATATATAGTTCTCTCTTGATCTGTTAAAGGCCTTCCTCATCTGCCCCTCTCCACCCTTTCCAGTCTTCCTTCATCTCATGCCACTCCATATATACTATAATCCAGTAACAAAGGCCTCCTTCCTATGCCTTGAACAGGACAAACTCTCCAGTCTCCATGGGTTTTCTCTGGCTGCCCATCATGCCTGAAATGCTTCCCCTGGCTCCTCTGAAGCCCCAGCTCAAGCCCACCCTCCACAATGAGGCTTTTCCAACCCTCCTTGATCTAAGTGCCTTCCCTTCCTTGACAAGCTCCAAATTAACCTATATATAACAGGTTTTACAGCTTTGTCTATGTTGCCTTCCCCACCAGTCTGTGAACTCCTTGAGATCAGGGGACATCCCTCACCATTTTTTGAATTCTTGGAACTTAGCAGGAGGTCTCGCACACAGTAGTCACTTAATAAATGCTTGTTGACTTGCAGACAGTCTAGGAAAGAGCTTGTCTCAGACAGCCTGGGTTCTTTCTGTATATCTTCAGAGAGCTCCATGACCCAAAGTTCAAACGATGGATCTTACAGGATCATAGTTTTATCACTGAAACACAACTGAAAGGCCATGGTATCCAACCCCTTCATTTCACAGATGGGGAAACTGAGGTTCAGAGGTTCAGTGACTTTCCTGGGATTCCACTGTTAAAAAGTGTCAGAAAAAGAATTGCAAGTCAGGTCCTCCTGCCCCTAAGTCTAACACTTTCTTCACTGTGACATGTAGCTACCCTTGTACTAACAGCTCCCACAGACCTGTTTTCCCCTCACTCACCTGGACAGGAGGGTCTGGGGTCTTCTTGCTCCAGCATCCATGGGGCTTCCCCTTGTGCAAAATGGGAGATCAAACCTTCTCGGGGTACTGGAAGTCCTGGTCATGGGAATAAGGAAGGGAAGAGGATGGAAAAACACTGGTAACTTAGCTCTCTTTAGGGAAATGGGGCATGAAAGAAGGGTCACAGGAAGATTCCCAGGATGCCTCAAGAGCCTTTCCCATATTTAGCGTTGGGAGCTTTAGAGGGGGATCAGAAGGAGATCATGTGAAAGCCAATTTGGAAGCAGAAAATTCTGTTTTCTCCACTTCCCTCATGGAAGGATGGGTTGAATCCCCAGATTCCATTATCCAGAAGTTGAGGCAAATGGTAGTAAAGCGGAGAGAGAACTTTGTCCTGGATTCAAGAAGCTCTGAGTTCAAATCTGGAGTTAGACACTTATTAACAAAATGCCCTAGGCAAGTCACTTAACCTCTGCTTGCCTCAGTTTCTTCAACTGTAAAATATGGATAATAATATCATCTAACTCACAGACTTGTTATGAGGATCAAATGAAATAACTTTTTGGCACAATACTGACACATAGGAGGTACACATAAATGCTTGTATTCCCTTCCTTCCTTTCCTACCATTTCTGCTAGAATTCTGGTGAGTTAGGAAGGCCAAGGACACCTTTGGTATACCAGGCACCTAAGAGTAAAACCAGGAGCTGAGAGGACAACTTGATGCTTGTCAACAAGGAGAACCTTCCAAAGACCAGACCCAACCTAAAGGGGAAGAGGCTGCTGGGGGAGGAATGGGCTTCCCTGCATTTCCCATCTCCCAGAAAAAGCTGCCTGAGCAGTTTTCAGAAATCTGGCAGATAAAATTCATGTTCAAGGAGAGGTAAGACATGGTACAACTTCTGAGATTAGTCTGAGATTCCTCAATACCAGTTTGATCTTTGACCTCAGGCTCCCTAAAACTAGTAAGTGACAGCTTCAGGGGAAACAAAGGAAATCCCCAGCTCCCATGCACATGATGCAAAGACCTTTTACTGCAAAGGTAGGCAGCAGGAAGACTCTGTCTCTTGGACACAAGAGATCTACATCTTGGCCTTTCCAGTTATTGATACACAATGCTCCAAACCCTGAACACTATGGAGGGAAGGAAAGCAGTTTCTTTGATGGCAGATTCATAACTCTGAAGGAAGTCTCCTTACCCAGGGAGAGCAGGTTCCAGGCATTCTCCAGCATGACCTCCTTGTACAACTCCTTCTGAGGATGGCCCAAGAGGCCCCACTCCTCTGGGCTGAAGTCCATGGCTATATCCTGGAATGTCACTGACTCCTAAACCATCAAAAGTCACAGAATTTAGAGCTGAAAGAGACTCCAGAATTCAACTAGTCCAATGCTCATCAATTTACAGGAGGAAACTGAAGCCCAGAGAAGAGATTTGTCCAAAGGTCACCCCCTTGATGAGTGTCAGAGCCAACACTTAGAACAATTGTCATGAGAAACTCAATGGAATGTTGAGAAAAGGTTTTTATGTTAGCAGTTGGAATAAAATAGAGATATGTGTTTCTAGGAATTGCTTCTCCCTACGGAATCAGAGAAGTTATGTGATTAGAGATACACAAGGATCTCTGGAGGAGAAAGAGAAGGAATGTGAAATTTTTTCCTCATCAGAATAGACATTAGTGATATGTCTATAAAGAAAATTCTAGGAAGAGTTGGTAAGATGCCAGAAGGTTGTATAATAATGAGGTTGAGAAAGAGGAGGGAGTGTTTCCTGTGACCACTGAAAAGAGCATGAAGAAAAAGAAAAGCTCTTGTTTATTTCCTGAGTATCTGAAATAAAATCTTACCTAGAAGAAAGCATAAAAAAGGATTCTTAAGGGATATTAATCACAACCTAGACTGAACTGAGCAGTATGAACCTATTTCCAGTTAAGAGGAAAAGAGCCATTAATTGTTATATGGAGGGCTTGAGGTGACTGCGTGTATGATGAGTTATGGCCAAAACATCTCCAGTCTTTGCTTTATGGTTGCTTTCATTCATTAATGGCATATATGCATTCAGTTTTCTACTTAGTTATAAAGAAATGAGTAACTAAGAAGAGGAAAAGAGGTTCTTTCATTTACTAACAAGTTAACATTTTATTTACCAAGGTTGGGATTTGATCAAATCCATAAGAAAGACACTGCCAGTTTCCTTGTGAGAAATAAAGGATCTCAGCAGACCCCGAGACCTCTGGCATTTGGGAGAACAAAACTCAAGAGAATGAACTGTGGCAGACTGATCACAACATACAAGAATGCTTGAACAGATCTGAAAATATGTTGATACTTGGGTTAGATCATCTGTGTCTCCAACCTTGTAAATGTAGGTACAGCCAACGTGCTAGGAATCTCATGGTCTTCTGTCTCATTTTCTTCCATTTCCTTAATAGATGTGACTCACTTTTTTAGAGTTTCTATTATTTTGGGGCAATTCTCTATCATGTGCATAAAATTTGTTTTGACTTTGTCACCACTTTTATCTCTTCTTTAAAACAGCAGATTCGTGCTGTTTAGAATTCATATTTCTCCTTTAACTTCTTTATGCCTACTATTTATTTCTATTTCTGAACAATTAAATTGATTGATCATTTTTCCATTTTTTTGAGATTCCCAAGGTGTTACATACCCTTCCTTTACACTAGAGTCTCTTGACTCTTTTTTTGCATTGTTGAGTCACTTCAGCCATGTCTCTCCACGACCTGATTTGGGGTTTTCATGGCAAAGATAGCGCAGTGGTTTGCCATTTCCTTCTCCAGCCCATTTTACAGATGAGGAACTAAAGCAAAGAGGGATAAATGACTTGTCCACAGTAATATAGTTACTAAGTGTCCAAGACCGGATTTGAACTCATGAAAATGAGCTTTCCTGATTCCAAGTCCAGTGCTCTGTGCACCTTGCCACCTAGTTGTGCTATCTATTGAGTCCCTGCTCTTCATTTCATAGCCTTTACTCACAGTGTGGACTTTCACTGGAGGAAGACAGTCCTTTTCTTGACTGATAATTGGTTACTTAACTCACTCCCAACAGAAATTTCCAAACTCCCACATCCATCCTTCACCATCAGGGGATGGTACCATGAACTCCAAACCTTCATTTAAGAAGAGAGCTCAGCTCACACACCCCCTCCCTTCTCACATGGCAGCCCTACCTTTGGGACTTCTCTGACCAACTTCTCTACCATGCACCAAGACACTTCCTCCTCCTGGACCATCTCATCAGTCTTGGTAGTATCCCTCAGCATTTCCTTCTGCCTCTCTGATTAGAGGGTGGGGCCATGAACTTTCATTTAAGGAGAAAGCCCAGCAGGCCCATCCCTTTTCTGACATGCCTGCACCGCTTCAGGACTTAATTTGACGGGCTTCTCCACTCTGCTCAGGGTCTGAGACTTTCTCCTGTACCTGAGACTTCAGCTTCTTTTTACATGTTGGCTTTCCTCACTAGATTATAAGCTCCTTGAGGGCAGGGACTGTCTTTGATTTTTTTATATTTGAATTTCCAGGCCTTTCTTAGCACTGGGTCTGGCACATAGTAGGTGCTTAATAAATACTGACTGACTATTGAGGGAATTGAGGGGATTAGGACATCAAGTGGTTAATTGTGGGAATTGAGTGAGCCACACTGACTCCATCTTGTGATGCAATTCTGGAGCTAGTTCAGTTGCCTTTCTATTCAATTATGGGTCTAATCGAACTTCTGTCATGTCAAAAAGCTTTGATTCAATTGTGGGAATTGGGAGAAAACCTTATTACATTGTTGGAGCCTAGCCAAGCATGGCTGGGAAGCTGGACCACCTATGCTCACTGCTTAGAGATCTGTAATCAAGGACCTCAGTTGTGCTGGCCAGAAACTCGGTCAGACCCGAAGACTGATGCAATGAGTTTTCTCACTGTACATCAAAATAACCCACGATCAATTAGCTAGGGCTTCCACGCTCCTTTGATGGTTCACAGATGCTGGAGGGGACTGGGAGACTTCTTTTTCTGATCTCAGGCAATTTTACCTGTTCAGTTTCCCACCCCCAACTTGGAAAGTTCCTGATCTTTCATCCAACTATAAATTAGATGACCTAATATTGTGCTGTTTCCTTTTAATTAATTGACCTTATTTGATTCGTTGCTTTACTGTCTAAACGTCTGTCTCCCCTGTATTCAGGCCTAAGGAGAGGAAGTCTGTCCCTGTGTGTTGGGCAGCTGGTATGGATTGCTTAATAAATCAAGGTGCTCAGAAGATCCAGAGTTTGTTTTCTCAGTCACCTCGCTTTCACTAAGCATACTGGTGACCACCCAATCACCCTCATTTCAGCACCTCACCCCTGACTGTCCTTCCACAATCGAAGCCATTCAAGCTGAGCTGGTTCTGCTTCCAGACTCCTTTCAGATGTCTCCAACATGATGTCCAATATCCTAAACTCACCATATCCTCAAGAGAATTTCTTACCTTCTCTCTCCCTGTCAAAGGCAGTCTCATGCTCCACCAACATATGCCTCATCCTCAACTCCCACTTCTCTCCCCTCTTATCCAATCTGGTGCCAAGGCCTGTGAATTGTACCTTGCAGCATCTCTCAGATATATCCCCCTCTCTCCTCTGATACTGCAACCACTCAGATACAGGCTGTCATGGGATCACCCTTAAACTGTTGCAATGACCTGCTGCTGGGTCAGCTGGCCTCAAGACTGCCCACTCCAATGCATCCTCCATCTGGCCCACAAAGGAACTTTCCTAAATCACAGATCTGACCCTGTGACTCCTTTCCTCAATCATCTCCAGTTTCCTGGACTCCCCCCCCACCTCCAGGATCAAGTAAAAATTCTGCATTCAAAGCCCTTCATGACCTAGACATCACCTGGTATTCCAGTCTTCTTACATCTTCTTTCCTGCCACCTCCTCACTCACACAATGATACTGGCCTCCTTGCTAATCCAGAAGACACTCCATCTTTTAGTTCAGGACAGTATCGGAGTTTGGTTCTTCCTAACTCCACACCCAGCTCTCTAACCACTGGGCCACCCTGCTGTGTACAAGACACCTTCAGGGAGATAGATATCAGTTTCACAGGGGAAGGCACCAGCTGCTTGGGGATCAGAAAAGCTGCCTGGAAAAGCTATGACTGGAGCTGAGCCTTGAAGGAAGCCAACGATTCTTTATTTTAAACAGGGGAAAGATTCCCATGAACAAGTAGAAGACAAAGAGGATTGATGAGGACAAAATTCCAATCATGAATTGCCATCATGTTCAGCTTCTTTTGAACAGTAAGTGACAACATCCATATGTTCCTTGTCTATATATCTTTCCCAAAGTTCTTCTCTGCCCTCCTGGGAATTTTAGCAAATGTTTTCTCTTTTAGGGGGAGTGGAGGGGAATCAGGAAACCCTAGTTAGAGGAACTATGGCTCACTAGATAAAATCCTGGACCTGGAAGCAGGAAGATCAGAGTTCAAATTCAGACTCAGACATTTACTAGCTATAGGGTCCTAGGGGAGTCACCTAACCATTTGCCTCAGTTTCCTCAACTGTGAAATAAAACAAATAGTGCCTATCTCATGGGGTTGTGAGGATTATCAAAAGTGGATTTCAGGAAAAACCTAATTGGCTCCATTTTGTCGATTGTGATATTTCTTTGCCTTTCAGACCAATGCCTCTTTGACGGCACATTAAGTGTCCTTCAGGGTGACCCTTCCCCTTATTACAAAAGAAACTTTACAAGACTTTGAGAAATTCCACAAACTATTTCCTCCCTTCTCTTCATCCTATCAAGCAGAGTAAACAGTAGGAGCTTAACACGCACTAATTAACTGATGGATAATGAAAATACTCTTGCCTTTGGTCTGGTGCCAATCCTGTGCTTTTTAAAATATGTTGCCTCAGTTTACTTATCAGGTTCTTTTTAGTTATGACTCAGTTTACTTAAAATGGGGATAATAGTCACCTGCACCTCTCAGGGTTGTTGTGAGGATCAACTCAGATACTGAGAGTACCAATCTTAGCACCGTGCTGGGCACAGGGGGCCTACCATATAACTCTTACTTTTTATGATTACGTTTTCCCTGCAGAAGTGCTGTAACTGGTCTTACTCCACACTGTTTTCTACTGTCTGTGGTACACAAACACGCACACATACATGAACATATATATGGATCTATATGGAGATGTGCACACATGTAAATATGTCTTCTGTGGCACTGAAGGACACCGGTGGCCACGCCCTCCTGGTGGTGTGGGTCACATTCACGTGGTCTCCAAAATCTCAGTGTACCTGTCTGGTTGCTTCCTGTGCTATCCCTAGCAAGGACCCTGACAATTCTCACAACAGAGTCAAATGAAAACATCTATGAGGCCCACAGCACACAGCAGACATTACGTGACCAACCCCAAGTCCTTCTGGTCTTCCCACGCCTTTCTCCCTGCCTCCTCCTCTCTGACCCAGGGACACTGGTCTCCTGGCTGATGCTTGAACAAGACCCTCCATCTCCTGACCCTCTGCCTTCCAATGGCTGTTTCTCACCCTTGGAATGTCCTCCTCCCTCACCTGGGCCTTCACAATTAAGGTAAAGTCTCACCTTCTGAAAATCAGCTATTCCTGGTCCCTGAAACTGCCTGAGCCACCCCCATCAGGGTGCCTCCCATCTGCCCTGTACAGAGTTTGTTTGCACACAGTTGCTGACAGGGTGTCTTCCTCATTAGACTAGGAGGATGATTTCTGCTCTGCTGACAGTCCTGCAAAGGACCAGACCTGGGGGAGCTTTCAAGGCTGTGCTCCAGGCCTGGCCAAGCAAGACTCAGGGTCAAGAGGTTTCTAGATCTCCAACTGCTGCAAGGGAGACCTTGGCCACTATAAGAGTAAGAGAATTTGAAGATCTTTCCTGCCTCTTAATAGGTCCATGTGACCTGCTTTGAACTTTGGCCCAGCCTACAGCCTGAATTACAGCGAGCTGATGGGGTGGGGGGGAGAAAGGGTGCAGCTGAGAGAGTGAGGCTGAGCTGAGAGAGAGAGTAGGCAGAGCTGAGCAGAGCAGCTAGTATGAGTGAGAGAGGGAGTGATTTTGCCTAAGGGAGCTTGTTTGTGGGGAGACCTGATGGAGGGAAGACTTAAGGATGGCTGTGCTCCCTGCATCGATAATGTGTATAGATTTCTTTGTTACTATGATGGATTTGACTTTCTGGTGTTTGAATAATATTTTGGTTTTGTCTTTGAGGAAGAGAGTTTATATTTTGCGAATTTACCCTGGAAATAAGCATGCACATCCATTGCAGCTGCTGTGGGCATCACATTGGCATTACAGCCAGAAGAGACAGAGAGGAGGAAGGAAATGTTCTGCATGTGTGTGTGTGTGTGTGTGTGTGTGTGTGTGTGTGTGTGAGTGTGTGTGTACATGTACACGTGTGGATGCTGGGCATGCAAAAAAAAAAAGGGCAAAGACATGATCCTGAAGTGATACAAGATAGTGAAGTGGTGAACTTGTCAGGCAATTGTAATGGAGGAGAACGTAAAAAACAAACATGGGGGAGCAGAAATTGGAGGAGGGGAGTTGTTAGTGCACATGATGCCAAAGTGCCAATGCATCAGTTCAAAACCCAGGACAGAGCAGGACAGTGTCATTACTACTGTATTCAGTTTCCTGCCTGTTTTTGTAATGAAATGATCACAGCGAAGGTTATCACCAGCCTCATAATTTTGCTCAAGTCTAAGGACAGAGCACACTCACCTGGGCTGGGGGGCTGGGGCTCCCAGGGGCCATTCCCTCTGGCTCCAGGCTCCCTGCTTGGGTCAGGCCTTGGTGCTCTGCAGGCTGGGCTGGGGAGGGAGGATCCCAGAGGAGCAGAGGTCCTTCCTTTCTCTTCCCAGGCAGGAGGCTGGTCTACAGAGATTTACAAAGAGTGAGGCCCCACAGGGATTACAAAGGCCCTGGCCCTGCCCTCAGGGAAGGCCTCAACCAGCTGAAGGAAGGAGAAAGCAGGCAGGGTCAGGCTTGGAAATGAAGATGATCTGAACAGGAAGGCTACTCCCCTCCCCCTCTCACTGAGTCTCTTCTGCCCCCTCCTCTTACAGAGACCCAGGAGGCAGAAGGAGCTTTGGGATCCCAGGTGGGATGAGACCAGTCAGAGCCTTAATGGCTCCCGGGTCAGAGCTCTCCCTCCAACTGGTCCTCTGCCCTCCCTGCCTCCCTCTCCCCAACTCACCCAACAGAATCTACACAACAGGCTGACTGCTGGATCTAGGAGGGAGAGAAGGTTGAGGACAGGGGGACTCTGGGAAGGAGCTGCCAGGAATGACCAGGGCAAGCCTGAGGAGGGAGACACAATCCTGGCTGGGACTCCGTTGTCTGGTAGGGGGCCTGAGGGCTCAGACAAACAAGGGGGCAGGGCAGGAGGCCAGAGTAAGGAAGGCTCTTGGGAGCCAGGACAGTGTAATAAAGCTGGGTGGAAGAGAGGGGACATCTGAGTGAAAGAAGGGTTCCAGGAGAGCAGCTGAGCCTCAGCAGACAAAGTAACTATGTCCTGGGTCTCCCTAGGAGCTGGGGTTGGGGTGCGACTCCTGGGACCCTCTTTGGAGCTCAGCCTTGGAGGCTGCTTATCTGGGTCCCTGAAGGGAAACTGGGGCAAGATGGCAGGACTCCTGGGTCTTATAGGGAGCCAGGACACCCGGGTCCTGATGAAGAGGAAAAAGGCAGTACTCCTGTCTCCCTATGGGGGAAGACTGAATGTCAGGCAAGGATGATCCAATGGTATGAAATCCCAGGATATTTGAGATGGGACTGGGGGCCAGAGAGACAGTGTTGGGAGACAGGAAGGCTCCTGGTAGCTCTGGAGGACACTGAGCACGAGGTCACATGGGAAGGAAAGGGCAGCCAGTAGGAGCCAAGGGCTCCTGACTCAGACTTACCTGGGAACTACAGGCACAGTGTTGGCTTCTGGGGGGAAGAGAGGGGACATCTGAGTGACAGAAGGGTCCCAGGAGGGCAGCTGAGCCTGAACAGACCAAGTAACTGTGTGCTGGGTCTCCCTAGGAGCTGCGGTCAGGGTGGGACTCCTGGGACCCTCTTTGGAGCTTAGCCTTGGAGGCTGCTTATCTGGGTCCCTGAAGGTAACCTGGAGACAGGGAAGCAAATGCCTGGGATCTGAGAGGGAGCCAGCAGGAGAGCCACAGGTAAGGGAGGCCAGGTAGCAACTTTGGTGCCTGGGTCCTAGGTAGGTCCTGGAGGTAAGGAGGCAGGACTCCTGCATCCTTACAGGGAGCCAGGGCTGCTGGTGGGACAACAGAATCTCAGAACAGGAACTGGGGGCAGGGGGACAGGACACGGGGATCCTAATGGAGAGGCGGAAGGCAGTAATCCTGGGCCTCCAAGGGGGAAGTCTGAAGGTCAGCGAGTGTGAGCCAATGGTAAAGCTGGGGATGGTGCCCCACATTTGGGATGGGATGAAGAGCCTGGCCATGGGCAGGCATGGGGAGCCGGCCTTGGGAAGGAGGAGGGCCCCTGATGATCTGGAGGACACTCAGCAGGAGGTCAGACAGGGGGGACGAGACCCCAAGGCAGCCAGCAGACACTGAGCAGCGCCCAGCTCCCTGGCTCCGACCTACCTGGGGCTGCAGGCTCAGAGTTGGCTTCCGGAAAGCAGAGCGATCTCAGCTCCCAGGAAAGAAAGAAGGCAGAGCCATGATCTCGGCTCCAAGGGCTCCTGCTTCCAGCCAGCCCACCCCTGTCCAGTCCCGCCGAGACCCCAGGATCTTCCCTTTTCTCCAATGGCTCCCAGAGCCAGGTCCCCAGACCCTGCCCGCCTCTCCTCCCCAAGCCCTGCCCTCCATCACGTGGAATGCCTTGGCCAGTGAAATAACCTCTTCCACTCCAGACCCCTCCCAGGCCTCCACACTCCACCCCAGGGCTCAAATTCCACCTGGACCCCGACCCATCCAGAGAGTCCCCCTCCCACAGCCTCCCTCCCTCCCAGGTTCAGGGACTCGAACCCTCCTCCTTCTTATCCGAATTTGCTGGTCTTATTCCAGCTCCCCCCCACCCCTCACTCATCTTCTTCCAAACTAGGACACCCAGACCCTGCCCCCCTCCTGACTCCCCCAACCATCCCCTCCCCCACCAGGCAGGGTGTTCTCCCTGCAGCCTGGACCTCAGTCTCACCAGCCCAATTTCAGTCTCTTCCAGACTGGAGGGGTGAAGGGGCAGAGGAAGGGGGTCAGTGGTGGCCAGGAAGGAACAGGGACTGCAGAAGTAACTGAGTCCATCTCTGGGGCAGTCATAGAATCACATCTAGAGCTGATATCATCAAACCTGGTCCCCTCATTTTACAGACAGGGAAACTGAGCCCCAGAGAAGTGAAGGGACTGGCCTAGGTCACCCAAGTCATCAATGTTGGAGGCAGAATTTGAACCCTGGCTGGACATCATATATCATCCACCCCCACCTGACCCTCCTGGACAACTGAACTCTGGGACAGGCTTTCCAGTTTCCCCAGAACAAAAAGGACCCCAAGCCCCACATTCCCTCCCTCCAACCTGGGCTTATCTTCTTACCTTCCTCCAGGTGACTCCTATTTCAGACTTTCTTCCTTCTGGAAGCATCAGGGGCAGCTCATGGTGCAGTGGAGTAAGAACTGAGTTCAAATCCAGCCTCAGACACTACTTAAGTGTGTGACTCTGGGCAAGGGACTTCACCTCTCTCTGCCTCAGTTTCCTCAGCTGTCCCTCCTAGGGTAATTGTGAGGCTCCAATGAGATAGTAATTGCAAAGTGTTTAGCTTTGACACACAGTACATGCTGTATCGATGTTTCCTCTCCCTCCCCTCCCTCTGTCCACCTTATTCCAGACTCCTGTAATGCCCTTTGTGGCTTATCTCTGCCTGGTCCGATGATACCGTCCTTTAAGCCCAGCAGAGATGCACTTCAAGCAGGGAACCTGTCCCATCCCCCTATACCAGCCACCAGAGCCACAGTGGGTGCTCCCAAATGTTAGCTCTCAGCACCCTCATCACCCATGTCTTAGAATGTTTCTGTGTCGCCCCATCTGATGGGGTCTGCAGCGTGAAGAGGGCTCCTCTCACCAGCCAGGCATGAGGACCAGAGGTGCATGGCCTCAGTTTCCCTTGTTCAGTGCTCTCCATTCCCATTGTCAGTCACTGTCTGTCTGGTTTTCCTGGTGTTTGATTTGAACTTCTGTTAGGTCCCTAAATATGCATTCCTGTCAGACCCCTCCTTTTTGCCACCCCCACCCCCCCCCACCTTTTGGGAGCCATCCCAAAGGAAAAAAGGAAGAAGAAAAACCAGCAGCACAGATGGATGTGTCCACCAAAAGAATACACAGTGAAACTTGAGTTGATGACTTCTGCAAGCCTCAGCCTTGGATTACTTCAGCTAAGACAGTGGCCATCAGTCCTACTCATGTGCTGCTGAGTAAAAAGAGAGAAAACCATGAAGCCAGCTTGCCTGGGTCCACTACAGATTTAGGCACCATCCTCTCATCTGGGCCCTGACTGGGGCAAGGCAATCCTTTGACATCTCCATAACTGACTCCTGTTCCCACTCACCATAGCAGCTTTTCTGGATCTTTTCATTCTTCCCCAGCCCTGCCACATGGCTTGCTCCCACCAACTCTTTCAGCTGAGATCTTGGCTCCACATTTCATTTAAACAAATTGGACATTTACCAAGAGCCTCCTTTTTCTCCTTTATACCTTTCTCTCTTGAAGTTGGAGCCCTTCTGCTTGACAAGGCAAACGTGTCCAAGTGATCCCATTCCATCCCATCTACTCTTCCAGCATATTCCCTACTCTACCATCTCCATTTTCTCAACAATTTTCAATCTCTCTATTTCTAATGGTTCCTTTCCAGCTACCACAAATGAAACTCTTTTTCCCTAGTCCTCAAGCAACCCTCACTTTATCCATCACCTGTTATCTGACCTGGCCTGGCCTCTATCTGTTGTACACATTCTTTTACAATCTGACTTGGTGGGTGAGTTCCCTCTATACCCACATAAGTGGGTATAGACAAATCAGACAAATCTGATTTCTCTTTATGCTTTTGAATTTCATCCCTGAGTATCTCCCATTCCTTCTGGGATGATTTCCTTGGTAGTACTTTATCTCATGAGATCCTCTATCAATCTCCCTCTGAGTCCCTGAAAAGTGTTCTAACTCCATGATGCACAGTAGAGAAGGTCCAGATTTCCTTTCTATGTGTCATTGACCCCAGGAGGAGGTTTCCCAGTAGGTTCTCATCATTTCCATCCCTGAAACCAGTTTTTCCCAATGGTGAGAATCAGTCTCAGAGTAGAATTTTCCCTTTTAGGTTACTCCAACTTTTGAAGAATGATTTTCAATGAAGGGAAAGCAGGACATTGCAACTTGCTCTGCTTTGGGCAGAAGGAGCCACAGTGGATGCCTGGGCATCTGAAGCCCCCATCCCTGTGCTCTCTCTCATTTTCTTCTTCTGTTCCCCAAGTTCCTCTTTGGGTGCCATACTTTTTGCAGGAGAACTTTTTGTAACTCCCTAAATATTACTTTTTCAAAATGTCTGACCCTCACCAGTGAACTGTTTTTGAGCCCCTCCCGCCATCACCTGAGAAATACCTGAAACCTGAAGTGGTCAATCAGGACAGATACTTTTGGCCCACTCTGAGCTTAACCTACCATCATGCTTTGTGTGCTCTTGCATGACAGACTTGCTTTGCTTTGTTCTCTGAGCAAGCTCCACGTGTCCCTTCCTGTGTCAGCAACTACAAGGCCAGATGAAACCGATCAGGAGCATTCTTCTGTTTATGAGTGCAAAGGACAAGGTGCCTTGAACCTCAGGCTGTCTTGGATAAGGGTACTTTTCTTATGTTATATTTGTTACGTCATGTTAATGATAAAAGAAACACAGATATCCTGGATCAATAATTTCAATTGACACCTTGACATTCTCTAGCCTTGTATTGTATTTATAACCTATCCTATTAAGAAATCAAGAAATTCCTTTCTCATACTATGGTTGACCCATGGGATTCTAAGTGAATAAGGGATCTCCTTCAGCTTGTTTACCTCTGAGTTCAGAATTCTTTACTGACTCCATCATGCATGATTCTCTGACTTAATGAGAATAAATAGACACATTATAGCACATGCAAGGCCTGATTCTATTTCTTTCTTTGGACCAAACCTTTGGTATACACATACATACACACATGTATATGTCTATATAAAATATACATACATATACACATGTATATGTCTATATAAAATATTGTTCTCTAATGGGTGTTTGGGAGGGAGGAAGACAGCTTGGAACGAAAAATGGAACGAAAAATAATAAAAATGTTCTACAAATTAATACAATGTGTGGGCATTTCTTCTTTGGGAGGATGGTCAGCCTCTGCAAGGAAAAGGAGCAGAGCTGGAAAATACTTGAGGGAATTATCACTGACACTGTTTGAGGGGGTAGACGACTTTGTTGAAAAGGATTTCTCTAAAGGAGAAGGAAGAAAAAATCTGCAATCTCCCTTCCCTACCTGCCACCCCTAAGAAGACCATCCACAGTCATGCAAGACCCATGGGAGGCTCCCACCACCCCCACCAACCCTGGCCTTTCCAGGTTTCAGTCCTGCTGCTATCCAAGACAGATCTCAGCATTGGCCTCAGGGGAGTCTGCAGGAGGACAGGGTGGATACAGTTGAAGCAAAGTTTCAGTGTCCATCCCAGCCACAGCAAACACCCATTGGTGGGAAGGACTGACAGGTGAGGTGGACTTGGGGTTGTGTTTCCCAGGAAGGTGCTCCTATTCCAAGATACCAACAAACTGTCCACTGCATTGACAAAGGGTGTGTGTGTGTGTGTGTGTGTGTGTGTGTGTGTGTGTGTGTGTGTGTGTGTGTGACAGAGGCCATAATCAAAAAGAGAGCCTGGACATAATTTTTCAAGAAATTATCAAGAAAAACTGCCCTGATATTCTAAAAATCAGAGAGGAAAACAGAAATAGAAAGGATCAACCAATCACCTCCTGAAAAAGATCCCCAAATGAAAATTTCCAGGAATATTATAGCCAAATTCCAGAGTTCCCAGGTGAAGGAAAAAAACATTGCAAGCAGCCAGAAAGAAACAATCCAAGTATCATGGAAACACAATCAGGATAACACAAGATTTAGTTCTTCTACATGAAAGGATCAAAAAGCTTGGAATATGATATTCCAGAGCGCAAAAGAGCTAGGATTAAAACCAAGAGTCACCTACCCAGAAAAAATAAGTATAATCCTTCAGGGTTAAAAATAGACATTTGATGAAATAAAGAACTTTCAAGAATTCTTGATGAAAAGACCAGGGTTAAATAGAAAATTTTATTTTCAAATACAAGATCCAAAAGAAGCATTAAGAGGTAAACAGGAAAGGGAAATCATAAGGGACCTAATAAGATTAAACTGTTTGATTCCTACATGGGAAGATGATATGTGTATCTCATAAGACCTCTCATTATTAGGATAGTTAGAAGGAGTATACATAGACAAAGGGCACAAGTGTGAGTTGAATATGAAGGGATGATGTCTAGAAAATAAAATTAAGGGATGAGAGAGGAATGTACTGGGAGAAAGAGAAAGGAGAAGGTAGAATGGGGTAAATTATCTCATATAAAAGATGCAATAAAAAGCTTTTATGGTGGAGAGAGAGAACAGGGAGGTGAGGGGAAGTGAGTGAACATTACTCTCATCAGAACTGACTCAAAGAGGGAATAGCATACCCACACAATTGAGTATAGAAATCTATCTTACCCTATAGGAAAGTCAGATGGGAAGGAGATCGGAGAATGGGGCAGGGGAGGATAGAAGAGAAGGATGATTGGGGGAGGGGTAGTCAGAAACAAAACACTTTTGAGAAGGGACAGGGTGAAAAGAGAGAGGCAATAAAATAAACAAGTGGAGGGAAGAGGAGGGAGGGAAATAAATTTAGCAAGAGAAAAAAATTTGAAGCAAGTTTCTCTGATAAAGGTCTCATTTCTCAAACATATAGAGAACTGAGTCAAATTTATAACAATAAGAGTCATTCCCCATTGATAAATGATCAAAATATATGAACAGTTTTCAAATGAAATAACTGTCTACAGTCATATGAAAAAATGCTTTAACTCACTATTGTTTGGAGAAATGCAAATGAAAACAATTCAGGGGTACCACCTCATACCTGTTAGACTGACTAATAGAATAGAAGAGGTAAATGACAAATGGTTGATGTAGGGAAAATGAGACATTGATGAACTGTTGGTGGAGTTATAAACTGATTCAGCCATTCTGTAGAGTAATTTGAAAGTATGCCTAAAGGTCTATAAAACCATGCAAACCCTTTGACCTAACAATACCACTACTAGATCTGTTTCCCAGAGGAGATTAAAAGACAAAAAAAGGAAAAAGACCTATATGAACGAAATATTTATAGCAGATCTTTCCTTGTGGAAATTGGAAATTGAGGGGAAGCCCATCAATTGAGGAATGGCCAAACAGGTTGTGGTATACAATTGTGATGGAATACTTTTGTGCTATGGGAAATGATAAGTGGGATGCTCTTGGAAAAGCCTGGAGAGACTTGCATAAGCTGGTGCAATCTGCAATATATTGTGTACAAAATAAAGCAATGCAATGATCCAAGACAACTCTGAAGGACTTAGGATGAAAAAATGCTATCCATCCCTAGAGAAAGAACTGATGATGTCTGAATACAGATTGAAGCATACTTTTTAAACTTTATTTTTCCTGAGGAAGGGGTTTTTGGTCTATGTTTTCTTTTAAACATGATTATTATGGAAATGCTCTGCATAACTACTCATGTATAACCTATATAGAATTGCTTGCCTTCTTCAGTGAGAAGTGGGGGTGGGGAGGGAGGAAGGAAGAGAATTTAGAACTCAAAATTTTAAAAGTGAATGTTGAAAATTGTTTTTACATGTAACTGGGAAAATATAATACTAAATGATAAGTTTTTAGAAAGGAAAAACAAAAATTTTGCAGCAATATTGATCAGAGAGATTGGTCTACAGTTTTGTTTCTCTCTTTTTGACTCTTCCTGGTTTGGGTATCAGCACCATATTCATGTTGTAAGAGGAATCTGGTAGGACACCTTAGTCTATTTTTCCAAATAGTATACGTAGTATTGGCATTAATTATTCTTTAAAGGTTTACTAGAATTCACTTATTAATTCATCTGGTCCTGGGGAGCTTTTCTTAGGAAGTTCGTTGATGGCTTGCTCAATTTCTTTTTCTAAGATTGGGCTATTTATTTTATTTCTTCCTTTGTTAAACTGGGTAATTAATAGTTTTGTAAACATTTATTCATGTCATTTAGATTGTTAAATTTATTGACATATAATTGGGCAAAATAGCTCCTAACACTTGTCTTAATTTCCTATTCATTGGTGGCAAGTTCTTCCCTTTCGTTTTTGATACGGTAATTTGATTTTCTTCTTTCCTTTTAAAAATCAAATTAAGCAATGGTTTATCAATTTTACTATTGTCCTTTTCATAAAACCAGCTTCTTGTTTTATTTATTCAATAGTTTTCTTAATTTCAATTTTGTTAATCTCTCCTTTGATTTTCAGGATTTCTGAGTTGGTGTTTATTTGGGGATTTTTAATTTGTTCTTTTTCTAGTTTGTTTTTACTTGCATGCCTACTTCATTGATCTGATTTTTCTCTATTTATTTATATAAGCAATTAGAGATTAAAATATTCCCCTAAGTATCACTTTGGCTACATCCCATAAATTTTAGTAAGTAGTCTAATTGTTTTCACTTCATTTAATGTATTATCAATTGTTTCTATGATTTGTTCTTTGACCCACTTATTTTTTAGGATTAGATTATTTAATATAAAATTAATTTCTAATATCTCTTTCCATTGTCCATTACTGAATGTAATTTTTATTACATTGTGGTCTGAAAAGGATGAATTTACTATTTCTACTTTTCTGTATTTGGTTGTGAGGTTTTTATGTCATAATATACGGTCATTTTTTGTGTAGCTGTCACTTACTGCTGAGTAAAGGTTACACTCCTTTCTATTCCCATTCAATTTTCTCCAGAGATCTACTATATCTAACTTTTCCAGGATTTTATTCACCTTCTTAACTTCTTTCTTTTTATTTTTTGGTTAGATTTATCCAGCTCTGAAAGGGGAAAGTTGAGTTCTCTCTCCTGCATAGTTTTATGATCTATTTCCTTCTATAACTCATTCAACTTCTTCAAAAATTTAGATGCTATACTATTTGGTGCATTTATGTTTAGTATTGATATGACTTTATTGTCTGTGATACCTTTCAGCAAGATATGGTTTCTTTCTTTATCTTTTTAAATTAGATCTATTTTTGCTTTTGCTTTTTCTGAGATTATGATTGCTACCCTTGCTTTCTTTGCTTCAGATGAAGCATAATAGATTCTACTCCAGGCCGTTACTTTTATCCTTTGTGTATCTCTCTGCTTTGTATATGTTTCTTGTGAACAATATATTATGAGATTCTAGTTTTTAATTCATTCTGCTATCCATTTCCATTTTATGTGTAAGTTCATACCACTCACTTTTATAAGTATGATGTATAATACACTAACTGTGTATTTCCCTCCATCTTATTTTTTGCTTATTTATTCCCCCCTCTCTCTTTAACCACCCATTTTCCCTCCTCATAGGTGTTTTACTTCTTATCTCTGCCTTCCCTATTATAACCTCCCTTTTATCATTCTCCCTCTTGCTTCTATTATCCCTGTCCCTTTTTACTTCCTTTGGACACTGAGGTACTTACTTGAAATAACCTGCCAAGCATTCAAACTCTACTTCAGAGAGCACAACTCTGATGGGCTGGCCACCTTGTTCAAATGCAAAACATATGCTTGCCAAAAAGATTCTTTTATGAACAACTCAGACAGGATAAGCATTCACAAGGTGGTCAGAAGAAGCGATACAAGGACACTCTCAAGATCTCTCTCAAGAACTTTGGAATTGATCGTGTGACATGGGAGACATTGGCACAAGACCACTCAGCATGGCATGCCCACATCAGAATGGGTGCTGTGCTGTATGAGCAAAGCAGAATTCAAACAGTTCAAAGGAAAGACAGGATGCACAAATTTGGAATATCTACCCCCAATGTTCACAAGGATAATTTGTGCCCAACCTGTGGTAGAGCATTCTGAGCTTGTATTAGTCTGATCAGCCACAGCTGGACACATTGAAACTTGACTTTATCATAGTGATATCATTTTGATCTTCTTTGAGAAGGAAGGACCACAACCAACCAACTTCCACTAGGAAAGCTTCCACTAGAGAGCTTCCCAGGTAAAGCAAAAGGCCACCAGGTATCATTTGGCCCCCACATAAAGAGGAGTGAGTGAAATGCTCACTGGTGGCCTAGGATGGAGAGCCAGGAGTAGAGGTGCCCTGGCAAGGCAACCATCCTTCCTACTTCATTGATTCTTTCTACTCTGGGCTGCTGGGCTTAGGAAAACCTCACGTGTTTCCTCCCTCTCAAGATGGAGAAGGTCTTCAGTGCTCTTGAGCTCTCTGTGTCTCTTTTCCTCAGAAAGCTCTGCCAATATATCCCTGTCAGCCACTTAAGTTCCAAGAGTCTTTCTCTTTGTACTCCGGGATTCTTGTACCTCACAAGGCCATGGTGGACCAGCCCTTGTAACCCCTTTCTTAATTAGTCATAGACTTTGTCTTTTAAAAATTGAATTATATTTCAATTATCTTTTGAATTAAAAAGATTATCAAAATTATCAGTTATCAAGAATTCATTTTTTCTTCCTCCTACCTACACTCTCTCATCCCCTCCCCCAATAAAAAAGAAACTAAAGCCCTATGAATAAATAGACACAAGTCAAGCAAACAACCTTCCCCTATTGGAGATGTCCAAAGATGTGTCTCATCCTGAAGACTTAGTCCATCATCTGAGGTGGGCAGCATGCTCCAGTGCTGGTCCTCTGGAATCAGGGTTGGTCATTGTGTTCATCAGCATTTGGAAGGTTTATAGACAACTCAATTGTTTATTTTTACGGTGCTGTTCTGGTACAAATTGTTTTCCTGGATCTGTTAATTTTGTTCTGCATTAATTCATATGAAGCCTCCCTGGTTTCTCTGATACCATCTCTTTCATCATCATTCACACCAAAATGTGTGTAGCCAGTCTGAAACGAGCGCATGCTGCTTTACTTTCCAGTTCTTTGTCATTGCAAAAAATGGCGTTATAATTAAAACATATGTATGTGGGGGGGGGGGGGAAGAGAGAGAGAGAGAGAGAGTGAGAGCTCTCTCTCTCTCTATCTATCTATATATCTGTTAAACCTTTCCCTCTGTCTTGCATTCTTTGGGGTGGAGACATGGTCCTTCTGGGTAAAATGGTATCATGCATAATAGGATCACTTTGGAGGCACAATCCCAAGCTCATTTCCAGAATGACTGAGCCAATTCCCGGCCTCCCCCAAAGGTCCCATTTCCCTGCAGCTCCTCCACATGGGTCATTTTCCTTTCTGGACAGCCTAGAATTCTTAACACTTTAACTTGATCCTTCACTCCCCTAAACTCTGTAGATGGCACCAGAGAACAGCTTCTCCTGCTAATCCTCAGCTGCTGGAAGTTGTCAGAGAAGATGCGTCTTTCAGGTTCCTCTTTGACTCTGTCCCTGACGTCCTTTACTTTAATGCCAAGCAATTAATATTCCAGGCTTCCTTCCTTAGGCACTCCCTGTCAGAAGGCTTTGGCTCTCTCCTCTCTCCCTCCCCTCCCATCTCTCTCCCTCTTCCTCTCTTTTTCTCCCCATCTACATATCTCTCTCTCATCTGTCTCTCTCCCTTTCTGTCCCTCACCCTGCCTCTCTGTCTCTCTCTTTCTCTGTCTCCCTTCATCCTCTCTGTCTCTGTCCTCTTCCCTCCATCTCTAAGCACTTGCTGGACTCTGCTTCTTAGTGCTTTCTTTTCAGCAGCACTATCTCTAGGGCCCTGGGCCCACAATGGCTCCCTGCATTCCTCCAGTTAACAAGCTAAGGTCACTGAATTCCATATTCCCTGTACCCTAAAACCTGCACACTTAACACTATATTAACAGCTCCTATTAAGCAAGAGGAATATGTATGTTTTGGGTCCTAGGCTGTTTTCTCCTTCTCTCTCCCTCTCCTGTTTGCATGACTGGAAGAGACAAAGCCCTTTTGTCTTACTGGTATGTGTGCTGATGGTTGGGGCTGATAACTCAGAAGCAGAGACTGAAAGCTCCCAGGTACATTAGGTAACTACTCCAGCTCCCAGCTGAACAACATTCCTGTCTGCATCTTCACCACGTTGTCATTGAGTATCTGCCTGTGGACTTCCAAGGTGGGGGAAGCCATGACTTTCAGGGGAGCACCTTTGCATTTCCAGACAGACCTAATCCTCAAGAGAAATCAGCCTCTCTTCAATCTTCACTCAGGTCCCAGCTGTGCCCTCTTGGACTCATCTGAGTCTGTTTCCAAACAATCCTTCACATACCTGAAGACAACCATTTTCTCCCCTCAGTGTCTTCTTTTCTCCTAGGGAAATACCCTCAATTCTTTCCCCAGTCCTCCATAGCAAGTTCTCTGGTCCCCTCACCATTTAGGTCCTTGTCCTCTGGACATATACATCTGGACACACTCTCCACACCTTTTCTAAAATGTGGTGGCCCAGACTGAACATAATTCTCCAGATGGGGCCTGATTAATTAAGGTAGAGTCTTGCAAAACTACTGCTTAGAGGAGTTTGATGGGGGGCGGGGAGAGAACAGAGAATATTGTGACAGGATAGTGGTAGCAGCTGAGGAGGCTGCATTCTAGTCTTTTAAAAGGGAGATGTCATTGAAAGAATGGAAAAAGCTCAGGACTTGTCTATATATTCCCTAGAAAACTGGCACACCAGACAGCCATGCTATGGAGAAGGGCTCACAATGGAAAAGGACAAGAGTTGGGGGTTCAAGGAGAAATTTTTTTAAGCTCCATTGGGATCAAAAGAAGAAAGATAGGAGAGGACTTGGTCTGAAGGGGCTGGTACCAGGAAATGATAAGGAACGGAATTATCCAACTCTTTCCTTGCCTCTCCCTATAGTGTTGACTCCAGCATGCTGTGAAGGGTTCAGGTGTCCTTCCCAGAGGAGGCTCATTCAGGACTGTCTCCAGCTCAGTCTGGGCTTGGAGAAAGAGGAATGAATCTGCTCTGAGAGGATGGAGGGGAACATCTCATCTGTGCTTCTTATTATGTTAATGACCTTGGGAAAATCTCTCAATGTTACTGGTCTTCAGTTTCCCAATCTGTAAAATGAAGGAGATTATCTCCAAGATCCTTTCCAGGGACAACTTTACACTGTTCATAAAATATGAAATTTCATGGTTTACTATGTGGGGAATGAGACAAGAAAGAGGAAAAATCTTACCAAATGTACCTAGGTTCTTTGTTTCCAAAAAAAAAAAAAGGTCAGTAGGAATTCACACCTTCATATTTCACGCAGTTCAGAACCAGCCTTATGCTGAAATAGTACTCCTCCCCATCTCAGTAATTAAGCTCTTTCCTTTTGTCACTACTGAGTTGTGTCTGACTCTTTGTGATGCCATTTGGAGTTTTCTTGGCAGAGACACTGGGGTGGTTTGCCATTGCCTTCTCCAACTCATTTTTCAGATGAGGAAACTGAGGCACACAGGGTTCAATGACTTGCCCACTCTTACCCAGCTAGTAAATGTCTGAGGCCTGGATTGGAACTCAGGTCTTGCTGACTCCAGGCCCATCCACTGGGGCACGTCACTGTCCCTTTTTCAGTGAGACAACTCTTGTCTCTGACTCCCAATTCCATTTACTGGACTCTGATTTCCTCTGTCTTCTTGCGTCCCTTGCTTGCTTATCTCCACGGCCTGGCGAGGTTAGCAGGCTTGCCCGAGTCCCAGCTGGGATGGAGGTCATTAAAGTGGAGGTGGCAATGCACCCCACCACAAACCAGTCTGCAGATTTCTTCAGTCCTGGGACTCCCGCAACTTTGGGTGGGGACAGTTTTTTCCTAACTTCTAAGGAGGGGAAAGGTCACAGTGAGGAAGGCTGGGGGCTGGAAGGTCAGCAGGGAGGGTTGAGGGCTGAGACCTTCTTTTTCTCCAGTGCAAGCTTCGAGTACAAGAGCCGTTTGCTCCCGGGATGAAGACGGGAGGGAGAGAGACAAGGGCGCTTCATAGAATCAGATTTCAAACTTGGGCGTGCTGATTCTGCCCAGTTACCAATGACGCTGTTGGCCTTCCATTGGTTATTGGCTGTCACAGCCTCTGCGAAGTTAGGGATGCCTCCCTGTGCAAACCCAGCGCTAACCAGCCCCAGGGTTCTTGTGCTTCTCTGCCTGTGGACCGGGGAAGGCTGTGTGCTCTCTCTCCTATGTGGAGGCCCCTGGCCCTGCTGGAGACATGGGCAGGGAAGGAGAGAATAGTTTGAAGCGGCCGCCTTTGCGACAGAAAGCTCCTCCGACCCCAGCCTGTGGGGGGGAGGGGGGTCCCAGGGAACCAGTTTCTCAAGGTGGTGCTGAAAGGATGGAGCCTTGAATGTGCGTGTGTGCCCCGGGACCAGAAGCCGGCCACCCCTCAGCTGGGCTTGGCAGGAAGGCGCAGGGGGCTTGGTGTCAGTTTCTTAGTTTGGGAGGGTGAGGAGGGGCATTGAGGCCGAGGTGCCTGGAGGGAGAATGGGAGCGACAGCCCTGGGGCCTTAAGAAGGGGCAGAGCTGTCCGAGAGCCCCGACATCCAAGAGAGAGGACGGAGAACCAGCAGCAGCTTTGTTTAAGAGCTTCAGGGAGGATCGTAAGATCGGGGGAACTGTGGGGGAGGGAAGAGGGTGGTGGCAGGTGAGGACACAAGGTGGGGGCCTGAGGGTGCGGAGTTTGAGAGACCCTGGCCGCGGACTAGAGGTGAGGGCCGGGAGAGGGGGCAAGGTTCAGACGAAGGGGCACTAGGACCTGCCTGGGTTGTTAATGAAAGCGTTTTGCTGATCTCAAAGCGCTATAATCTCGAGAATCACTACATCCCCTCACAGCGTGCTAGCAGCCTTGGGGGCCGAGGGGCTGGGATGCTGATCGTAGGTAGGCATCTCCTGAGAGCGGGTGTGGTGGGGTCATGGATCACGCACTGGGTTTGGCAGCAGACCAGTGGCCGTGGGGGTGGAGTCTACGCGGTCACTGCCCTGATCCCGGGCCGGGTCCCCAGGTCTCAGTCTCTCACTCCCTGAGGTATTTCGACACCGCCACTGCAGGGTCCGAGCTCGAGGAGCCGCGGTTCCCCTCCGTGCGCTGCGTGGACGATCAGCACTTCGTGCGCTTGGACAGCGACAGCGGGAGTCAGAGGATGGAACTGTGGGCGCAGTGGATGGTGCACGTGGGCCTGTTGGACCCAGGCTAGTGGGAACGGAACACGCCGACCTCCAGGGCGAAGGCCTAGGCTTACCAAGTGACCCTGCAGACCCTGTGCAGCTACTTCAACCAGAGCTCGGGAGGTGCCTGACGTGAGGGCATGGACCTCGGTGGGGGAGGCCAGGACCGAGCCGTCCCACGGTCACCTGCGGCTCCCACTGGGGACGGAGGAGCTGAAGGAGTCGCTTTGGGGCAGTCTCGGGTTGGGGGGTGCGTCGTGGAGTCAGCGGAAGTCTGACTGCCCTGCTCCGGGGCCCGGGACGGGGCAGGAGTTCACAGGGTCCAGAACGTGTATGGCTGCGAGGTGTCCCCCAGTTCGCCTTCAAGCGCGGGGTTGATCAATACTACTACGCCAGGCCGGACTACCTGGTCCCGGACACGGAGACCTCTACGTGAAGAAGCACCTGGAGGTGGGGAAGGAGACGCTGGAGAGAACTGGTACCACCTGGCTGCCCCCGAGTGTGCTCGGCACTCAAGGCCCCCTGTGGCCCTTCTCTTCCTTCCCTGCAGCCTCAACCCCGGGCTCCCGACCCGCAGGGACTCCTTGTACGCCAGGACCTGGATTGCGGGCCGTTCCCCCCCCAGGCGAGGTCAGCCATGGGCGTTCAGAAAAGCTAGTCTGGGATCACTGAGGGAAGGCTTTCCAGGGAGAAGGGGATTTCAGCCTCAAAGTCGAAGTTACATTTGTTTATCTGTGTCTAGGGTTCTTGACCTGAGGTGCACTGACCCCTGAGGAATTTGATGAGAATTGTCAGGGGGTCTGGGAACTTGGATGGGAAAAAATACATCTTTATTTTGACTCACTCCTAATGGAAATGTAATCATTCCTTTGACTTAAATTTTCAACAACCAGAGAAGCATTCTGGGAAGGCATTTATTAAAAGCTTCGCCAAGTAGCACACAAACAAGTTAAGATTTCCTGATCTAGGTGGTAGATGAAACAGCAATAGAAGTGGTCAGGGAACATATCATTAGGTAAATGTGGGTGCATTAATTTTTGGCCAAGTTAACCAAGTCAGTAGCACCATACTGACCAATCTTTTCAGATAAGCTGTCTCAGCATTTAACTGATAAGTAAGAATCCTGTAGGCTCTAACAATATTGAGAACTAGACTTGTTTCCTAGTATCAGAATGATGGGGAAAACACACCTGTATGTTAGGTGCCCTTAGGCACTTTCTTATATATGAGTGTGTGTGTATGTATATACACTGATACCTATGTGTGCATATATATGTATGAGAGACAATAACTACTAACCAATCAATTCATCGATAAGTTACGACCCAGAAATACCAGGACTTTTTCCAAAGATGGTTGTGGAAAAGGAAAAGACCCTCCATGTTCTCAAATATTTGTAGCAACTCTCTTTGTGGTGGCCAAGAACTGGAAGTCATGGGGATGCCCATCCATGGGGGAATGGCTGAACAAGTTGTGATATATGATTATTATGAAATCCTACTGTGCTATAAGAAATAATGGAAACATGCAAAGACCTGCAGGCAATAATGAAGAGGGAACTGAGCAGAACCGTTGTGTACACCAACAACAATGTTGTTTGAAGAGCAACTCTGAATGACTAAGTCTTTCTGACTATTATAAATACCTAAGTTAACTCCAAGGTACTGATCAAGGAAGAAGCTATCTGCATCCAGAGAAAGACCTGATAAATAGAAGTATGTATAGAATGATCTTACACACACACACACTCACACACACACACACACACACACACACACACACACATTTGTGTCTAATGGTATCTATCTCTAGGGTGGGGGAGGGGAAGAAAAAAGGGAAACAATTATATGGTAACTTTATTAAATATGTACTAGGAATAGCAATTTGTACATAATAGACTTGCACTTTCATGTCCAAGTATCTTTTTTCATTCAACTATTTTGTGTAAAAGTTTGTTTTATTTCACAAGTTCAAAATAAGATACATGAACATTACCAAAAAATCAAAGCTACCACTGGTTCCTGTGGGCTGCAGGCTGGGAATCAGTGACTAAGCCAGATTCAAGGCCACAGCTTTGTTGGTGTTGGGTTGCTCAGTCTGTCAGGAGCCCAGTTCACTAGGACCACTCTGAGCAAGGACAAAGGGAGGAGATAATAGGACAAAGAGGTCATCAGGGAAAGAAATGAGACAAAAGGCCTGGCTTTGATCTTTTCCTCCTTTTCAGTGATTCCCTGCACTTTCCTGGCATCCTTATGCTTCCCCAACTATTCAGGATCTGGTCCCCTCTTTTTGGTAAGGGTGTGCTTAACAACAGCTAGCTGATTCAATTTCAATGTTGGGATAGAATGAAACCCTCACAAATCACTCAACATTAAAGAAAGGTTGACTTTGCCCTAACACAGCAGGGAGATGCCCCAAGGACACAGTGACACTTTTCTGGCGTCCATCTATAAGTTTGGTTAAAAGAGACCAACAGGCAAGGGGATCTATAAATTCATGTTGCTCATTTTCTTAAGCTAGGGAACGTATAGAAGGAGTCAGAGCTTTAATTCTGACTGACTGATAAAAGGATGAGAAGGCTTTTATATGTTTTAGAACAATCCCAACTCAGGATGTCTGTGTCACTCAAAATGTATAGGCTCCATATATTTTTACCTATAGCATGAGAAAGGAAATTTCTTAGTAGAATAGATTGTCAATACAATAAGACAGGAAAATCGACCAAGTGTCCCTTGAAATTACAATCCCAGCACATCTGTGTTTCCCCTGTAGAGCATATGTCCATAGGATACCAAGATAAAAGTTGCACTATTCAATCCAGGGTCCTGTCCCCAGACTTCCTGTCCTTCAGTGCTTACAAGCAGGAAGAATGCACTTGCTCAGCCTCATCTGGTCCTCTAATTGCTGACACAGGAAAGTGGGGTTTTAGTTCACTCAGAGAGCACAGCATGTCTGGATGATTAGTTCAGGCTTTGGTCCTTAGTGGGGTTTAAATGATCTGAAATGGTTATCAG
This sequence comes from Notamacropus eugenii, assembly GCF_028372415.1. Taxonomy (NCBI): domain Eukaryota; kingdom Metazoa; phylum Chordata; class Mammalia; order Diprotodontia; family Macropodidae; genus Notamacropus; species Notamacropus eugenii. The sequence continues at coordinate 5,298,478 of NC_092876.1, read as the reverse complement.
TGGATAGGACTCCTCTCCTATCCAGGTGGAAACTTGTCTGGTCAACAGCACAGGGCATGGTGACTCCAAAGGAGCCACCATGTGAAAGGAGCCACAACTCCCTGTGGAAGGGACTTTAGGAGCCCTCAGGTCACCAGGAAGCCACTTCAAGGGAGACAAAAACCAATGAATCCTAGAGACAGCTTTGTGGCCTTTTAGGGAAAACTAATCCTTGTTATGGGGAAACCAGAATCCCTGGTCCCATAGTATCCCACCCCCAAAGACCCAGGGGTCCTCTAAAAGACCTGCCACCACTTCCTAATTTTCCAGATTTGTTTGGACTATTGTGCTGGCCCAGGAAATACAAGAAGGGAAGAAACTTTGCCTCAACAAAGAGTAACCCAAAGAAAAAGGGGGGAAATGAGGAAGATGAAAAAAGTCAGAAATTCTAGACTTCCTCTTTCTCCTTTGGATGAACTGATCCTTGGAACTTAATCATCTAGACCTGGTGTCAAATACAGCACATTAAAATGGAATTGGGGGGGCGGAGCCAAGATAGCGGAGTAGAAAGACGCCCATACACATAGCTCCGAACTCACAACCCATAGAACATCTGTAAATAGCAACTGACTGCGAATTCTGCGGCACCAGAGGCCACAGAACATTAGAGTGAAGGAGATTTCTGTTCCAGAGGGACCTGCAAACCTCTCGCAAAAGGTCCTTTGCGCCGCGGACTGGGCGCCGTGGACTGGGAGACAAGCACAGCCCTGCCGCAGCCATGGCACCAAGACGAGCAGATCCGAGCAGGCTTCAGGGATGGGATCTCCAGCGGCCGCACGGGTCCCTCCACCCACAGGTGACGGGGGTTGGTGAGAGGGTCTCTTTGGTGGGTCGAGAGGGGATTGGGGTGCCCCCATAACTCAGGCCCCCTCAGGAGGCAGAAGCGGAGGTGGGAGCAGACCAGGGCTCCCCAAGCAGGCAGGACCCTGGATCCATTGTTGAAGGTCTCTGCATAAACCCACTGAGGGAACTGAGCCCATGAGGCGGCCCTGCCCCCACTTGAGCACCTGAACTTAATCTTACACTGAATAGCAGCCCCACCCCCGCACAAAGCCCTGAGGCTGGGAAGCAGCATTTGAATCTCAGACCCCAAGTGCTGGCTGGGAGGATCCAGAGGTGAGGTGGGTGTGGAGAGGACACTCAGAAGTCAAGTCACTGGCTGGGAAAATGCCCAGAAAAGGGAAAAGAAATAAGACTATAGAAGGTTACTTTTTTGGTGAACAGGCATTTCCTCCCTTCCTTTCTGATGAGGAAGAACAATGCTTACCATCAGGCAAAGACACAGAAGTCAAGGCTTCTGTATCCCAGCCCACCCAATGAGCTCAGGCCATGGAAGAGCTCAACAAGAATTTTGAAAATCAAGTTAGAGAGCTGGAGGAAAAACTGGGAGGAGAAATGAGAGAGATGAAGTCAAAGCATGAACAGCAGGTCAGCACCCTGCTAAAGGAGACCCAAAAAAATGCTGAAGAAAATAACACCTTGAAAAATAGGCTAACTCAATTGGCAAAAGAGGTTCAAAAAGCCAACGAGGAGAAGAATGCTTTCAAAAGCAGAATTAGCCAAATGGAAAAGGAGATTCAAAAGCTCACTGAAGAAAATAGTTCTTTCAAAATTAGAATGGAACAGATGGAGGCTAATGACTTTATGAGAAACCAAGAAATCACAAAACAAAACCAAAAGAATGAAAAAATGGAAGATAATGTGAAATATCTCATTGGAAAAACAACTGACCTGGAAAATAGATCCAGGAGAGACAATTTAAAAATTATGGGACTACCTGAAAGCCATGATCAAAAAAAGAGCCTAGACATCATCTTTCATGAAATTTTCAAGGAAAACTGCCCTGAGATTCTAGAACCAGAGGGCAAAATAAATATTCAAGGAATCCACAGAACACCGCCTGAAAGAGATCCAAAAAGAGAAACTCCTAGGAACATCGTGGCCAAATTCCAGAGTTCCCAGGTCAAGGAGAAAATATTGCAAGCAGCTAGAAAGAAGCAATTCAAGTATTGTGGAAATACAATCAGGATAACACAAGATCTAGCAGCTTCTACATTAAGGGATCGAAGGGCATGGAATAGGATATTCCAGAAGTCAAAGGAACTAGCACTAAAACCAAGAATCACCTACCCAGCAAAACTGAGTATAATACTTCAGGGGAAAACTTGGTCTTTCAATGAAATAGAGGACTTTCAAGCATTCTTGATGAAAAGACCAGAGCTGAAAAGAAAATTTGACTTTCAAACACAAGAACGAAGAGAAGCATGAAAAGGTGAACAGCAAAGAGAAATCATAAGGGACTTACTAAATTTGAATTGTTTACATTCCTACATGGAAAGACAATATTTGTAACTCTTGAAACTTTTCAGTATCTGGGTACTGGGTGGGATTACACACACACACATGCACACACGCACACCCACATAGAGACAGAGTGCACAGAGTGAATTGAAGAGGATCAGCTCATATCTTAAAAAAATGAAATCAAGCAGTGAGAGAGAAATATATTGGGAGGAGAAAGGGAGAAATGGAATGGGGCAAATTATCTCTCATAAAAGAGGCAAGCAAAAGACTTATTAGTGGAGGGATAAAGAGAGGTGAGAGAAAAACATGAAGCTTACTCTCATCACATTCCACTAAAGGAAGGAATGAAATGAACACTCATTTTGGTATGAAAACCTATCTTACAATACAGGAAAGTGGGGGATAAGGGGATAAGCAGGGTGGGGGGGATGATGGAAGGGAGGACTTGGGGAGGAGGGAGCAATTTGAGGTCGACACTCATGGGGAGGGACAGGATCATAAGAGAATAGAAGAAATGGGTGGCAGGATAGGATGGAGGGAAATATAGTTAGTCCTATACAACACAACTATTATGGAAGTCACTTGCAAAACAACACAGATTTGGCCTATATTGAATTGCTTGCCTTCCAAAGGGAAGGGGTGGGGAGGGAGGGAGGTAAAGAAGTTGGAACTCAAAGTGTTAGGAGCAACTGTCAAGTAATGTTCTTGCCACTAGGAAATAAGAAATACAGGTAAAGGGGTATAGAAAGCTATCTGGCCCTACAGGACAAAAGAGAAGATGGAGACAAGGGCAGAGAGGGAGGATAGAAGAGAGAGCAGATTGGTCATAGGGGCAATTAGAATGCTTGGTGTTTTGGGGGGGAGGGGATAAAAGGGGAGAAAATTTGAAACCCAAAATTTTGTTAAAATGAATGTTAAAAGTTAAATAAATAAATTAATTTAAAAAAATAAATAAAATGGAATTGGGAACTATTTTACAAAATAAAGATGCAATAAAATGTAAATAATGTTCATATGTGGTTTTCTAAGCCAATGTGCAGCCCAGGATCCTTACCTACGCAGCTGGGCAGGCAGCAAGAGCTTGTTCATTAACTACATGACTGGTCAGGGAGCTGACAGTGAATATGATAAACAGGAAGTGTTTCCTGACTCCCCCCACCCTGAGAGACTAAATGGCACCCTGTGCTCACTTCTGGATGGGAGAGGGGAATGAAAGTTAGGAGCCAGCATTCAGAGGCTGGGCCTCAAGGCAAAGAGGAGGGAAGTGAGGAGAGCAGTTTAAAAAGAGTGAAGATCTTTAGGTAAGAAAGTTGTGAGCAGGAAGGGAGACAAAGGCAGACCAAGAGACGCTGTGTCCACTCCCCTAGCTCTCTCCACTGTATGAGGTGTCCCTATTACGATTCCAGCTGACTGTGCTGAAGGCTTCCCTGCTGAGCTCCAGGACCAGCTCACAGCGTGTGGCCCTACTGACTTACTGGGCACTTTGTCCCCCTGAGGACTCATTGTCAATGATAGGGCAGCAGCCTGCCCTCCCAGCTTTATGTCCCACCAGTGCCCCTCAAGCCCTCTTGATTGCAGCCAAACTGTCCCATTCACCGTCCCTCCATCAAGAAGCAGAAGACCTCAGGTCCAATCTCCTTCTGCTACTAATGTTGGAAGAGGAGCAAATCCTATCCCTTCTTTGGGCCTCATCTTTTTAACTGTAAAGAAAGGTTTTATCTCCAAAGTCCCTGTAACAGTCTGAATGTCTTGTAGAGTCCCCAGGTCATTATGGATAGAGGAATGAAAAGACTTTTCTTCCAAAAGGACCAATTCCTCCCTCATACTAAATGAGGGTAAGGACCAGAGATTCATTTCACTGAGGAAAACAGTCACCCCTAGAGGCAGGAAAGTGCCCGATTTCCCCTTTAGACAAGTCCCTAAGTCTGCATAGCTTCCCTCCATCCAAATTGTTAATAACTGAGAAACAGTTCCTACTCCCGTAGGAAAAAAAAAACTGTCCCCATCTTATGAACGTCACCTCATCTGGAAATGATTATTCTATCCACAGGCCTCAAATAGCACTTTGTTCACACTTCTGTTTGATGTATCACAGGTGCTTGCATGGTAGAGTGATTGGTTCTATTTAGATTGGAAACTCCTGGGGGCAAGGCCAGGCTGTGCTTACTTGGTTACTTCTGCCCCACCCAGGCTCTCCATAGGATGGGGGCTGTTGGGTTACACTGACCAGGAGGAGAGTTCCTGGGCATTGGGAGGAGAGCTCCTGGAAGGAGCTCCATCCTTCAGGTTGGCGAGCCCCAGAGCTGCCCCTCCCCCAGCCCTTGGATGGTGCAGTGACTGCAGGCCACTGGAAGCCACTCAGCTTCTTGCTGCTCATCTTTCCCAGACCCTGAATCCAAGGACAAAAGTCCCCCAAACCCCGAGCACCCATTTCCCCTCAGAGCTGTGTCCCCTCACAGGTGTCCTAGGAAGCAGTCAGTATGATGACTGATGATTCTCAGACACATCCTCTCCCTGCCCCCCTCCATTGTAAGATCTGCCTTCCCCAGGACACAATTCCTGCAGACTCAGTCTCTCTGTCCATGTCAGAATCCCCCCCAGACATAGTTTCCCTTCACTCTTACCCCACCTCCCCTCCCACTGGTCCCAACATTCTCAAGGAGAGCAGAAATGAAACGACTTGGGAGCCTCTCCCCTAGAAACTATTGCCCAGTCGGGACCATCCACCCCACATCCTTCTCAAATCCTGAGTTCACTGGGGCAGGCACTAGGAGGAATGCCTTCACTTGTCTTCTCTAGGCTCTCAGACTCAGCACTTCTGAACCTCTTTCTCCATCCTTCTTTGCTCCCGTCAGAAATACCCATTTCAGCTGCTGTGCACCTCTCCTGACTGGGAAAGTGCCCAGAGCACTCACCCTCCCACATAGTCCGGCTCCCTGAGGCCCCAGCTTCGTTCTCAGACCAGGGACCTGGAGCTCACCACACCAGACAACCCTCCACCCCCAATTTCTGATAGGAGCTCCCTCGTCCTCCCTGTGATCCCCTGAGCTCAGAGCCTGATTTGCCCAATCAAGGTCAGGTTTAAAATCTGTGAGCAGGAGGGCCCTGGGGCCAGAGAAATGGTTGTTGCCCTTTGTTTTCAAAGAGGACCAAAATGACACCACCATGATAAGTGAAGTTTCAATATGTCCAGCTGAGGCTGATCAGACCAATACAAGCTCAGAATGCTCTACCACAGGTTGGGCACAGATAGTCCGTATGAATATTTGGCGTGGATGCTCCAGATTTGCTCATCCTACATTTAATTTGTGCTGTCAAATTCTGCTTTGCTTGTAGAGCACAGCACCCTTTCTGATGGGGGCATGGCATTCTGAGCGATCCTTTGCCAGTGTCTCCCATGTTGCACAATCAAATCCAAAGTTCTTGAGAGAGACCTTGGGAGTGTCCTTATATCGCTTCTTCTGACCACCATGTGATCACCTCTCCCATATGAGTTCTCCACAAAAGTCTTTTTGGCAAGCGTATGTTTTGCATTCAAACAACGTGGCCAGCCCATGGGAGTTGCACTCTCTGAAGCATAGTCTGAATGCTTGGCAGTTCAGCTCAAGCAAGGACTTCAGTGTCTGGTACCTTATCCTGTCAGGTGATCCTCAGAATCAAATGAAAGCGATTCAGTTTCTTGGCATGGTGCTGGTAGACTGTCCATGTTTCACAGGCATACAACAATGAGGTCAACACGACTGCATACCTTCAGTTTGGTAGTCAGTCTAATACCTCTTCTCTCCCAAAATTTTTCTTCAGGGCCTCCCAAACACTGAGCTAGCTCTGGCAATGCATGCATCAACCTCATGGTCGTTGTGTACATCCCTGGAAAGTACAGTATCAAGGTAAGTGAACTTATCCACAGCATTCAAAACTTCTCAATTTGTTGTAACCTATGGTTCCATGTATGGATGGTGTGGTGGTGACTGATGGAGCACCTATGTTTTCTTGGTGTTAATTATTAGGTCAAAATTAGCACAGACACCAGAGAATTGATCCATACTTTGTTGCATCTCAGCTTTAGAGACTGCATTGAGTGCACAATCATCTGCAAACAGAAAATCATGCACCAACCCTCCCTCCACTTTAGTCTTGGCTGTAGCCTTTTCAAATTGAAGAACTTACCATCAGTAAGTTCATCCTCATTGAAAACATTTGACAACATGACTGAAAACATCATGCTAAAAAGCGTGGGAGCAAGCACACAGCCCTGTTTCACTCCATTGGTGACTGGGAAGGCACGAGAGTATTGTCCGCTATCCAGAACCCAGGCAAACATGCCATCGTGAAATTGATGTACAATATTAATGAACTTCTCTGGGCAATGAAATTTTGAGATATTTTTTCCATAAGCCCTCACAACTGTGTCAAAGGCCTTGGTCAGATCTACAAACGTTGTGTACAGACCTCTGTTCTGTTCCCGGCATTTCTTCTGAAGTTGTTAGGCAGCAAAGATCATATTGACTGTTCCTCAGTCCTTTCTGAAGCCACACTGGCTCTTAGGTATATGGCCATCTTCCAGATGAAGGATCAGCCTATTAAGGAAGACTCTAGCAAGAATTTTGCCAGCAATGAGTAAGAGAGAGACCTCCTGTGATTGTTGCAGGACAATCTATCCCATTCACCTTTATAGAGATGGACAATGGAGGCATCCTTGAACTCCTGGGGCATAATCTCCTCTTGCCATATAACCTGGAAAATTTCAGTCAGCTTTTGTATGAGCAATGGTCCCCTTACTTTGTAAATCTCAGCTGGAATAGAATCAGCACCAGGTACTTTGTCACATGAAAGGAGTCTAATGATCCTCAAAACCTCTTCTTCAGTTGGAAGTTCAGCTAAGGAGGGATTGACTTCAATCTGAGGTAAATGGTCAATTGCCTCAGCATTGATTGATGATGGTCTGTTGAAAACACTATAGAAGTGTTCAGCCCATCTCTCTAGGATGGGTGATATCTTTCGATCCATGCGTAAACTGGATTTAAGTGAGGCAGAGTTGCACAAAGTTGTCAAACTCACTCTCTCCTCCAGAGTCATCATAGTCCAGTGGCAGGATAGAGTCAAGGCAACTGGCGATGGTTCAGGATGCAATGGATGGCCTTGGCGTCTTTGGTGTATAACCAAGCTCTAAGTGCTCCACACCGCCTGCTTCATCTGCCTTCATGGCCTTTGGAACAAATGTTCTCATCCACCCATTCCACTAGATGAAGTCTTCACGTGCTTGGGGTAGACACCTCCCTCACTAGCCAATGGGTTTGAGAACCCTTGGTTACCCTCAACCTGGTTTGGCTCATCTGTGGAAAAGGTTTGCCAGCATGTGGCTGCTGCGCATGCTGCAGCTTCTTGGAGCCACAGGTGAGAGTTAGGCAGAACATGAAGACACCAAAGGTGGAAGGAGCCCTGGAAAGGGCTCAGCAGCCATCACGCCAAAGGTCCCAGTCCTCCCTGAACACTCCCTACACCCCTCCCCGCCCCCACTAGGAGGCTTCAGGGATCGACTCCAGCCTCCAGGGCTTGGTTCTCTTGGCTTAAGGATCAAAGGACCAGCTTAACCTTTGCCATCTTTTCCCAGAAATATCTCCAGTTCTTTCTAGTAGAGCAGACAGCCACAGTTTGCCCTAAGCCCCAGGCGTCCCCTCATCCTATCCCCAGCCCCAGTTAGGCTGTCACTTGGAATTCGGGCCATGCTGCCTTCCGGACCCAGAATCTTTACAAAAATAGGCAGAAGAGGCAAAGAGGATAAGTGACCTGGAAACCCACCCCCTCCTCACTCTGGTTCTGGGTCCGAAACTTCCTTGAATTTCTCCGTAGTCACTGAATCAATTGTAACTGTAGGTGCTGCTGTGGCCACTGCCACTGCTGCCACTGCCTATTTTCCTGACTGACAAACTGAACCAAGGAGTGGACCCACAGACTGATGGATGGACGAAAGCTCTGCCCTGGAGTGAGCAGGAAGCCCATTAACCACCATTTTTTCATCCAAAAAGAAATCAGACTGAACTTAGTGGTTTCTGGGAAACATCTTAAGTTTGACATCTAGTGATTTCAGCGAGTGGGGCGACTTTGAGTGTAGGGCGTTGTAAAGAATGAGACTCTCTGGGTCTGGAGTTTGTCCTTTTGTCTCTGCCCTGGGGATCTGGGGGTCTCCTCTGCCTGGGAGTTCTCAGCTTTGATAGAGTGAACTTCTGCAGCCTCATGGGTTTGGATGATGGAGTTTGTGGTTGGCGGTTGAAATCCTGTAAAAACTAAGCAGCTGCTCAGTGTCTCAGCATCTGGCTACCCCAAGGCTAGTTAGCCAACCCTAGCATTAACCAAAGCCTTAAGAGGTCCTAGTGCCCTCAGTATAAAATGTAGCCTGCCCCTCTTCTCCTCCCCTCCCCACAACAGTGAGCTAATCTTTGGTTTGTTTTCCGTTCCAGTCTCTCTACCCCAGTCAAATACATTTCGAAAACATGACACATCAGAATCCCCTTGGTTGTCTCTGGCCTCCATCCCCAAGTCCTACTGAGGAAAAGGAAGTCTCTTCTTTTAAGGAATAAGTTCCCTTCTCTAACTCTCACATTGAGAGTATTCAGTAATGAAGCCAGCTCAAGTTGAGGCCAGCAAGTCTTCTCTTTTCTCTTTCCTCACCTCCTCTGGCATCCACTCCTCCTCCTTGAAGTCATCCTCCTAGTGGTACAATGGACAGAGCTTGGGGCCTGGAGTCAGGAAATCTCACCTTCCCGAATTCAAAGCTGTGTGACCCTGAGCAAGTCATTTAACCCTGTTTGTATCAATTTCCTGATCTGTAAAATGAGCTGGAGAAGGAAATGGCAAATCACTTCAGTATTAGCCAAGAAAACCTCAAATGGGATCATGAAGAGTCAGACAAGACTGAAAGAACTGGACAATAATAACCTCAACCTCCTTTATTACTTCCTCCTTCACTCCTTCCCCCAACTTCTTCTCAAAAGTCTTGATTAAATGTCTATATGTAGTAGTCATATGTTAGGTTTTCTAGTAGAGACATAACTTGGTTCTTTTTCTCTGATTTCTCATAATCATAGGTGAGATTGCTTGTTTATGAGATTGCCCCCAAGATTAATAAGTCTGTTTCCTATGTTACCTTACCAGACATGGAGTCAGTTTGTTTACTGAAAGGAGCCAATCAGGAGTCTGCAGGTAGTCAAAAGTTTTACTCACTCCCAGAAGCCTTTGCAGGTGTTTGTGGCATGACCTTGCTGAGTTGTTGGCCTCAAATTGGCTTAAACCAGCCTTGTGGTCAACTGTTCCTGCAGAGTATTCTGCTTCTCTGTCCTACCTGTTCCTGGGAGGAAAACTCTCCCCTAAGCCCTCCCTGAACTTCCCCTTTTTAATTTTCAAGCATAAATTGGCCCTGCCTCTTCTAGAGTGGGCTCCTTTGTACTTTGATTCTACTTCACTAGTGTCTGAATTTCCTCCTAATAAAGTATTCCTGGCTTCAACTCATCTTGGACTTCTCTGCATTTCGAGGGGTGGGCTTAGCCTGACTGACATTTCATTCATCCTTTGTGATTGAAGAGGATCAAGGACATCACCAGGCTGGGAATTTAAGTGAGGCAGAGCTGTGCAGTCATCTGCTTGACTCCTCCAGTGTCATAGGAGTCCAGAGGCAAGAGAAAAAAGTTAGGACAACTGGTGATAGCCCAGCCCAGTGACTAGTTAAGGAAGGTAAAACTATCAAGGGAGAGTCATTAAAGATGAGTTGATTACCTCCAGGGCAACAATTTTAAAGTGTCCTAGAGGGCATTTAAGATAAGGAAGGATACTTGTTGTTTAAGATGTCTGAATCTGTGACCCCATGGACCATATTGTCCATTTCCTTCTCCAGTAGACTAAGGCAAAGAGAAGTGAGTTACCAAAAGTCACATAACTAATAAACATCTAAGGATTTGGAGTCATGTCTTCCTGACTCTAGGTCCACTGCTCTATCCACTAAGCCACATAGCTGCCCCATGAAAGAGGAGAGACTTGGGCTAGATAAATTAATTTGAGAATCATCAACATAGAGAGAATTGAGTCAAGGAGGTCACCAAATGAGAGTGCTTAGAGGAAAGAGAAATGAGTCCAGGACAGAGCTTTAGGAGACACCAACAGCGCAAGGAGAACCAATAAAAGTGATTCAGAAGGGGTAGTCGATAGAGAGCCAGGAGAAAACAATGTCATGACAACCGAGACAGCAGATGAAATGCAGGAGAAGGTGGTCAGCGTTGTGAAATGAGGTAGCCAAGTGAAGAAGGATGAGGATTGATAAGAGGACATGAGAGTTAGCAAGGGACAACATCACTGGTATCTTTGGAGAGAAGTTTCAGTTGAATGATGGCAGCCAGGTTAGAGAGGATTGAGAAGACAGTGAGAGGAGAGGAAATAAGAGCCCCCAAATCCCATATTATTTTTTCAAGGAGGTTAGCTGAGAAGGGGGAAAACAATCATGCAAGCTCCTAATTCTTTCCAGGCTCCCTCATTCTTGTCTTGTCTTGTTTGGTTTTATAGTATTTTTTTTCCAATTACATGTTAAGAAAGTTTTCAACACTCATTTTTATAAGATTTTGAGTTCCAAACTTTTTACTCCCTCCCTCCACTCTCTCCTTCCTAAGGCAGCAAGCAATATGATATAAGTTACACATGTACAGTCATTAAACACATCCACATTAGTCCTGTTGTGAAAGAAGAATCAGAACAAAAGGGGGAAAACCATGAGAAAGAAGAAGCAACAACAAAAGGTGACAACAGTCTGCTTCCGTCTGCATCCAGACTCCACAGTTCTTCTCTGGATATGGCTACTCTTTTCCCTCATGAGTCTTTTGGAATTGTCTTGGATCACTGTATGGCTGAGAAGAACCAAGCTTATCAAAGTTGATCATGGAACAATGCTGCTGTTACTGTGTACAATGTTCTGGTTCTCTTCCCTTCTCAGCATCAGTTAACAGAAGTTTTTCCAGGATTTTCTGAAATCTACCTGCTCATCATTTCTTATAGCACAACAGAATTCCATTACATTTATATACCACAACACTGTCCAGCCATTGCCCCATCAGGGCATCCCCTCAATTTCCAATTCTTGGTCACCACATAAAGAGTTGCTATAAATACTTTTGTACATATGGTTCCTTTCCCTTTTTTATGATCTCTTTAGGAAACAGATCTAGAAGTGATATTACTGGGTCAAAGGGTATGCACAGTTTTATAGCCCTTTGGGTACAGCCTAATTGCTCTCCAGAGTAGTTGAATCATTTCACAACTTCACCAGCAATGCATCAATGTTCCAATTTTCCCACATTTTCTGCAATAGTCACCATTTTCCTTTTCTGTCATATAAGGTAATTTGATAAGTGTAAGGTGGTACCTCAGAGTTGTCTTAATTTGTACTTCTCTAATCAATAGTGATTTAGAGCATTTTTTCTAATGACTATACTTAGCTTTAATTTCTTCATCTGAAAATTTCCTGTTCATATCCTTTGACCATTTGTCAACTGCAGGCTCCCACATTCTTAAAAGCAAGCAAACAAAACTTCAATTGATCCCCTCAATTTTTGTACAACAATGGAAAGGATACTGGCTTTAGAGTCCTAGGACTTCGTTTTAAATTTGGTCTTTGACCCTTACACCCTGTGTGACCTTGGACAAGTCTATAAAGGGAGAAAAGTTCTGTAAAGATAGAGGTGGTGAGAACAGGACTTGGAGAGAAGTTGGAATTGTCACTCATCTCTCTACATGCTAGAAACCAAAAGAGCTGGGATCTTTCTTCTCTCCCACTCTCACCAACTTCTCCTTCCTGGTCAATCAGAGTCAAGCAGAGCAGATCTGCTCCTTGGTCTTCTCTGCAGATCAAGGTCTCATTAAGTTTCTGAACCATCACCTTCCTGTCAAGTGGTGGGAAATGTGTTTCACCATTGGTCATTGATGGTCTTCCTTGGGCACTGCAGTGCTTAGCTTCCTTAAAACTTTCACTGCTGTAGTCATTTTAAAAGTCAATTGTCTGGAGACACAAATTTAATCTATTTTCCAAGCATCTGAATTTATAGAGATGTGGGGGGAGGGGAATGTCCCTCTTACCTCTCTGTTTCCTCAGTTAGCCAGAACACCCCACAGAAAACTGAAGGGGAGAAAAACTTCCCTCTCAGTTTGAGTTTTCCCTGAGGCTGAAGGGGTTATATTATGTCAGATAGATGTTTCTCTGTTCTCTTCTCCAGCCTTTTTCTCCCTTGTCTGTTCTTCAGTAATTTACCCTGTTTTATCTCCTATTAAGATCTCTCCCAAACTGTCTCCCAGCTCTTGTACTACTAGGTGCCTTGTGCCAATATCAGTCTTTTGGAAAGTCCTGTTGACCCCACCTTGGTAACATCTCTCACATACATCCCGCCTTAGCTCCCAATACAGCCACCTTCTAGGTTCAGACTCCAATTACCTTACACCTGCAGTGTTGAAAAAGTTTGCTGTTTGGTCTCACTATCTCGATTCTCTCCCTAAACCAGTCAATGCTCTACCCAAATAAACTCTGCCAAATAAACCTTCCTAAAGCTTACATCTGGCCATGACATTGCCTCCTCAATAAACTTCAATGGCTCCCTAGCACCAGGATGACATATATAGCCCTCTGTTGGGCTGTTAGGAGCCTTTTTCATCTGCCCTTCTCCTCTCTTTCCAGTCTTCTTTCATCTTACTCCCCTTCCACATATGCTATAATCCAACAGCAAAGGCCTCCTTTCTAGACTTTGAACAGGACAAACCATCCCTAAGAAGTAGGGGTTATTAGTATACACATTTTTTTTAAATTCACAATTACATGTAAAAATATTTTTTAATATTTTTAAAAGCTTTAAGTTCCAAATTTGTCCCCTCTCCCCTAATCCTCCCCCTTCACTGAGAAGGCAAGCAATTTGAAATAGGTTACACATGTAAAGTCATGCAAAACATTTCCATATCAGTCACAATGTGAAAGAAAACACATGCAAAAAAGGAAAATAAAGTAAAAAAGTCTGCATTCAGACTCCCATCAGTTCTTTCTCTGGTGATGGATAGCATTTTTTCATCATAAATCCTTTGACTTGTATCACTGTAGTGCTAAGTCATTCACCGTGGATCATATATTGCTACTATTATGTACAATGTTCTGGTTCTGCTCACTTCATTTTGCATCAATTCATGTAAGCCTTTTCCAAGTTTTTCTGAGAGCATCCTGCTCATCATTTCTCATAGTACAATAGTACTGCATCAAAATCATATACCAGAACTTACTGAGTCATTTCCAATTGATGGGCATTCCCTTAATTTCCAATTTTTTTGCCACCCAGAAATGAGTTACTATATATTTGTACATACAGGTTCATAGGTCCTTTTCTTTTTGTTTTTAATCTCTCCAGAATGACTGGATGAATTCACAACTCCATGAACGGGGCCTTAGTATCCCAAATCCCCTCCAACATTTGTCATCTTTTTTCTGATGGGGTAAAGTGATAATTCAGAATTGTTTTAATGTAATTTTTCTAATTAATAGTTAATTAGAACATTTTTTCTTATGACTTTAGATTTAATTTTTTCATCTAAAAACTGCCTGTTTGTATCCTCTTTTATTATTTATCTATTTTCCAGGTCAGTTGTTTTTCCAATGAGATATTTCAGTCTTCCATGTTTTCATTCTTTTAGTTTTGTTTTATTGTTTCTTGATACCTCATCTGCCCAATTGTAATTTTTAAAGAATTCTTTCAAATTTATAAGAATACAAGTCATTACCTAATTAATAAATGGTCAAAGGATAGGAACAGGCAGTTTTCAAATCAAGAAATTAAAGCTATCTATAGTCATATGAAAATATGCTCTGAATCACTATTAGAGAAATGCAAATCAAGAGGTACCACATCACACCTATCAAACTGGCTAACATGACAAAACAGGAAAATAATAAATGCTGGAGGAGACTGCAAAAACTGGAACATTAATGAACTGTTGGTGGAGTTGTGAACTGATCCAACCATTCTGGAAAGCAATTGGGAACTATGCCCAAAGGGCTATAAAACCATGCATACCCTTTGATCCAGCAATACCACTTCTAGGTCTGAATCCCAAAAAAGATCATAAATGTGGGGAAAGTACCCATATATACAGAAATATTTTTTGTGGTGGACAAGAATTGGAAACTGAGGGAATGCCCATCCACGAGGGAATGGCTAAATAAGCTGTAGTATATGAATGCAATGGAATATTGCATAAGAAATGATGAGCAGGCAGATTTCAGAAAAACACGGACTTATATGAGCTGATGCTGAATGAAATGGGCAGAACGATGAGAACGTTGTGCACAGTAAAAGCCACATCGTGTAATGACTAACTTTCATAGACTTGGCTCTTTTCAGCAATGCTAGGATCTAAGACAACTTCAAAAGACTCATGATGAAAAATTCTATTCACATCCAGAAAAAGAACTTTGGAGTCTGAATGCAGGTCAAAGCAGACTATGTGAGCTCTTTTTTCTTTTGGTTTGTTTCTTCTTTCTTGTGATTTCTCCCATTGATTCTTTTTTACAGCATGACTAATGTGAAAATGTTTAATGTGAATGTATATGTACAACCTGTTTCAGATTGCACACCATCTTGAGGTTGGAGGGGAGAGAGGGGGAAAAAAATTTAAAACTAAAAAGTTCAGGAAGTGAATTTTTGAACACTAAAAATAAATTTAAAATAAAAAAAAGTCCAGTTAAAAAAAGGAATTCTTTTTTTATCTTTTCATGTAGGAATATAGACAGTTCAACTTTAATAAGTCCCATATGATTTCTATTTCTTGCTTACCTTTTCATACTTCTTTTGAGT
The DNA here is from genome assembly GCF_028372415.1 of Notamacropus eugenii. Taxonomy (NCBI): domain Eukaryota; kingdom Metazoa; phylum Chordata; class Mammalia; order Diprotodontia; family Macropodidae; genus Notamacropus; species Notamacropus eugenii. The sequence goes on along the minus strand of NC_092876.1, from coordinate 5,283,272 downwards.
CTTGTATTTGAAAGTCACATTTTCTATTCAGCACTGGTCTTTTCATCAAGAGTGCTTGAAAGTCCTCTATTTCACCAAATGTTCATTTTTTCCCCTGAAGTATTATATTCAGTTTTACTGGGTGGGTGATTCTTGGTTTCAATCCTATCTCCTTAGACCTTTGGAATATCATATTCCAAGCCCTGCAATTCCTTAACATAGAAGCTACTAGATCTTGTCTTATCCTGATCGTGTTTCCACAATACTTGAATTGTTTCTTTCTGGCTGCTTGCAATGTTTTCTCCTTTCCCTGAGAACTCTCAGATTTGGCTACAAAATTCCTAGGAGTTTTCCTTTTGGTATCTCTTTCAAGAGGTTATCAGTAAATTCTTTCCATTTCTACTTTATCCTCTGGTTCTAGAATATCAGGGCAGTTTTCCTTGATAATTTCTTGAAAGATGTCTGGGCTCTTTATTTAATCATGGCTTTCAGGTAGTCCAAAAATTTTTTAATTCTTTCTCCTGGATCTATTTTTCAAGTCAGTGGTTTTTCCAATGAGATATTTTGTTGTTTCTATTTTTGTTGTCTTCTATTTTTTCATTCTTTTGGTTCTGTTTTATAATTTTTTGAGTTCTCATAGAGTCATTGGCTTCCATTTGCTCCATTCTAATTGTGAAGGAATTATTTTCTTCAGTGAGCTTTCTTCTCATTGGCTTTTTATGCCTCTTTTGCCATTTGGGTTAATCTATTTTTTAACGTGTTATTTTTTTCAGCATTTTTGTGTCTCCTTTAGCAAGTTGTTGACTCATTTTTCATCACTGTCTTGCATCACTCTCATTTCTCTTCCCAATATTTCCTCTATTTCCCTTAATTGATTTTCAAAATTCTTTTTGAGTTGCTACATGGCCTGAGGCCAATTCATATTTTTCTTGTAGGCTTTGGCTGTAGGAGCTTTGACTTTGTTGTCTTCTTCTGCTTGTATACTTTGATCTTCCTTGTCACCAAAGTAAGATTCTACAGTCTGAGGTTTTTTCCTCTGGTCATTTTCCCAGTCAATATACTTGACTTTTTAACTCTTTGTTAAGGTAATACTTGCCTCTAGAGAAGAGAGCGTGCTGTCCCAAGCTTCAGGAATTTTGTGCAGCTGTTTTCAGAGATATTTCTAGAGACATGTAAATTTTCAGTTCATCCAAGGTTGTAAGATCAAAGGAGAGTGTCTAATCCCCTGGCCTAAGCTCTTGTCTGCGAGTGACAGGCACTCTTTTCTGCCTTGGAACTGTGAGGAGGATTCCCTCTCCACTGCAGCCACAAGCTTCCCCACACCAGTGCTCCTCTTCATCCCAGGACTGCAACTCAGATCCAAGCAAGGCAAAGCAAGAGAATCCTGCCTCAGAGCCAGCAAAGTGATCCCTGCAATCCTCCTCTGCTCAACTGCTCTCTCCCCCAGGTCTGACAGAGCCCTCCCACTTTCTAAATTGTCTTTGGCATTTTGGGGTTGAGAAGTCTGGAAATCACCTCAGCTGCTGGTGATTCAATGCCCTGAGGCCTGCTCTATCCCTTCTGTGCTGGCATGAGGCCCATGCTGGACTGTGCTCTGCTCCCAGCCCCGTGCGAGAGACCCTTCCCATCAGCCTACCAGCTTGCCTTGGGCTGGACAGTTGTTTCCCTCTGTCAGTTTGTGGGTTCTGCTGTTCTAGAATTTGTTTAGTCATTTTTACAGCTATTTGGAGCAGTTTGGGGGAGAGCTCAAGTGAGCTCCTGTTTTTACTCCACCATCTGGGCTCCTCCTCTCCAAATTCTTTTTTTCAGTGAGATTTTGAACCTCCTCTTCCATTTAGCCAGTTCTACTTTTTAAGGATTTCTTTTCTTCAGTGAAGTTTTGTGCCTTTAAATTATTTGGCCTACTCATTTTTTAAGGTGTTATTTTCTTCTGCATATTTTATGCCTTCTTACCATGCTGTTGACTCTTTCATCATGATTTTATTGTATCACTGCCATTTCTTTCCACAATTTTTCTTCTACCTCTTTTTTTTTATTTTAAAAATCCCTTTTGAGCTCTTCCCGGTATTCTTTTTGGGACTGAGACTAATTCACATTTTTCTTTGAGGATTTGGATGTAGCAACTTTTACTTTGCTGTCTTCTTCTGAGTTTGTATTTTGATCTTCCCTGTCACTATAGTAACTTTCTATGGTTAAGTTGTTTTTGTTGTTTGCTCACTTTTCCAACTTCTTTCTTGACTTTTAACTTTATGTTAAAGCTGGGCTCTGTTCCTGGGATGAAGGGTGCACTGTCCCAAACTTCAGATTTTTGTGACACTTTTTTCAGAGCTGGTTCTGGGGCTCTTTAAGTTTTAAGTACTTCCAAGGTGGTATGATGTAAGTAGAGGTGTGTTTACTATTCTCCTGGCCTGTGCCCTGGTCTGAGTCACCAAAAGCATTCTTTTTAGCCCTGGAACTATAATCAGGGGCTCCATTCCCCTGAAGCTGCAGGCTCTAGTTTACTAGTGATCCTCCTTGCCCTGGACCTGTAACCCTGAATAATACAATACAGTCCTGTATTCAGTATCAGCAAAGAGTCTAATCCCCTTCTGACCAGTTCTCAATTCTCTTACCACTTATGAACTAAGCTGAAAGGAGGATCTGGGGCACTACTGATACAGTTGTCCCAGAGGCCTGCTCTTGGTTTGCTGGGGCGCAGCCTGAGCTGGAGTATGCTTCACTCTTACCCCAACTAGATGGACCTTTCCTGCTGACCTTCAAAGTTGTTTTGAGCTAGAAAATTATTTCACCCTGTACTTCTCGTGGTACTGCCACTCCAGAATTTGTTTGTGAGGCATTATTTTAAAGTTGTTTGGAGGGGAATTTGGGAGAGACCAGGTGAGTCCTTGCCATTATTCTGCCACCTTAGCTCCACTTCCTAATAAACACATTCTACAGATGGAGAAAACTGAGGAAGAAATGGATTAAATAACTTGCCCAGGGTCACAAAACTAGTGTCAGAGAAAGAATTTTAACTTCTGACTTGCAGCCCCAATAGCAGCAATCTACCCATTGTACCACCTACTAGCCTAAAGAAATCATTACAGAAATAATGTCCAACTGTTACCAAAATATTTGTACCAGAATTTTTTATGTCAATAAAGAACTAGAAACAAGTGAATATTAATGAACTGGGGCAATGGCTGATGAAATTAAGGTATATGAATGCTATGGAATATTATTGAGGAGTACAGAAAAACAAAAATTAATTATATTTATAGGATTTATGCACAGTATGAAATCTGGGACATCTAATTACATCTGTACTGAAGCAAGAGGTCTTTCCTCATTTAAGTTTTACCACCAGCATATACTCTCCAATGTACAGTCAAGTATGAGCTCCATTGTCAAGGCTTTCCCACAATCACTGTTTTCATATGCCTTCTTTCCAATGTGAATATTCTGATGTCTAGGTATGTCCCTCATACATCAAAAGGTATATCCTTGCTGAGGACATTCGCATGTGCTCACTATAAGCCTTCTAATGCAAAGAAAGAGATAATTTCTGACTGAAGGTCTTCTCACATTGAGTCAATATAGAGCTTGTCCTCAGAATGAATTTTTTGATGTCTAAAAAGGGTTATAAGGGCAGCTATTAGGCACAGTAGATAGTGTGCCAGGAGAGTCAGAAGTACCTGAATTGAAATCTGGCCAAAGACATTTACCAGCTGTGTGACCCCAGACAAGTCACTTAACCTGTTTGCCTCTGTTTCCTCATCTTTAAAATAAGGTGGAGAAGAAAATGGCAAATCCACTCTAGTCAAGAAATCCAAAACGGGGTCATGAAAAGTTGGACACAACTGAAAAATGACTGAACAAGTTTTACACTCCACTTAAATTACTTCTTTCATTACAATCATAAGATTTCTATCCAGTATGAGTCCTTTGATGGGAGTTAAGGGATGACTGTTGCCGGAAGGTTTTACCACATTGATTACATTCGTAAGGTTTTTCTCCAGTGTGGATCATTCTATGTAAAACAAGTTTGAAGTTGAATCTGAAAGCCTTTCCACATTGATTACATTCATAAGGTTTTTCTCCACTGTGGATTCTCTTATGTTGAGCAAGATTGGAGCTTCCTCTGAAAGTCTTTCCACACTGATTACATTCATAAGGTTTCTCTCCAGTGTGGATTCTCTTGTGTTCAGCAAGATCAGAGCTCTCTCTGAAAGTCTTTCCACACTGATTACATTCATAAGGTCTCTCTCCAGTATGGATTCTCTTATGATTAACAAGACTAGAGCGGTGTCTAAAAGCTTTTCCACAATGATTACATTCATAAGGTTTTTCTCCAGTGTGGATTCTCTGATGTAGAGCAAGACTGACACTCTGTCTGAAACTCTTTCCACATTGATTACATTCATAAGGTTTTTCTCCAGTGTGGATTCTCTGATGCAGAACAAGACTGGAGCTGCATCTGAAAGTCTTCCCACATTGATTACATTCATAAGGTTTCTCTCCAGTGTGGATTCTCTGATGTACAGCAACACTGGAGCTAAATCTGAAAGTCTTTCCACATTGATTACATTTATAAGGTTTTTCTCCAGTGTGGATTCTCTGATGTAGAGCAAGATTAGATGCATTTGTGAAAGTCTTTTCACACTGATTACATTCATAAAGGTTCTTTCCAGTGTGAATTCTCTGATGTTCAGCAAGACTAGAGCTCTGTCTGAAGTTCCTCCCACATTGGTTACATTCATAAGATTTCCCTCCAGTGTGGATTCTCTGATGTTTAGTAAGACTAGAACTGCATCTGAAAGTCTTTCCACAATGATTACAGTCATAAGGTTTCTCTCCAGTGTGAACTCTCTGATGGGAAATAAGGGATGCATTTTCACTGAAAGCTTTACCACATTCATGAGATTTCTCTCTAGTATGAATTTTCTGGTGGGAAATAAGGAATGACTGTCGCTTGAAGGTCTTTCCACATTCCGTACATTTATGTGGCTTTTCAGTAATATGAAATTTCTGATGCTGAATAAGAGATGAGTGTTGCTTAAAGGCTTTGCCACATTCATTAGATTCATGTTTCTTTCCACTGTCAATTTTCTGTTGGTCCATGAATTTTGAATTATGACAGAAACCCTTTTCACCATCATTTCCCATAAAAAGTATGTTTCCACTATGACTTTTCTGATGTCTAATTAGGTCTGAATTCAAGCTGAAGGTCATCTTACATTCATAACATTGATAAGTCTGCACTTCTGCAGGTTTCTCATGAGACTCAAAAAGTTCTACCTGTTCAGTAAAGTATTCCCTACATTTACTCTTCTGAGAACAGTCATTCCCTGAGGTCATTTTCTTACAGTGAATTAGCACTGAACATTCTCTGAAACTCTTTCCATCTTTACAAAATTCAAAGTGGCTCTTTTGTTTTGTCTTGATCTTGATATCAGAATCACATGCTTCTCTCAAACTGAGGTCACAGTGACCATCATTCATGAATCTTTGCTGTTGTGATTCTTCCACAGAAATGCTCACTTTTTCAGTAATCCCCCTCGTTTCAAGCCTGGTCTCTTCATCTGAATGAAACAAAGAGACACATATTTATTTATTTATTTGTGGGCACATACACATATACACAAATATATAATCTTAGCTCCACCGATAGAAAGTAAACTAATTTATAATCTATTTCTCTAGAGAAAGAAAAAAGTCTTCCAACTTAAATGGGCAGAATCAATCATTTGAAAATGCCATTACCACACAACCCTGGGATGATTTAACTTACAAAGAGCTTCTCTTATAACATGGATCCTGCAACATAGGCAAGACTGGAATTATTAATACATTCCCAACTCAGGCCATAAACTCATGATGACAGAATGACCTGACCTACATTCCCACCAATGAGACTAAAATTCAAATCCTCTGACTGGACAAGGTCTATCCACAATACTAGACTGCCTTTTTCCATTGTACTTCCTTCAAAAAAAATATTTTATTATTACATATTCACTTGTTTGTATTTGTAAGCAGTGCAAGTAGTACACTTGGCACATCTGCAGTATCCTTTTAGAGGTACTGCTCTATAAGTATGAGCCAAAAGAATAGCATGAGAAATGTACTACACAAAATTAATTTGAGTTAAGACATTTTTTAAAAATTGTTTAATATTTTATTTTGCCCAATTATATGTAAAGACAATTTTTAACATCTGTTTCTTAAAACTTTGAGTTCCAAATTTTCTACCTCCCTCCCCTCCCCCTTCATCAAGAAGGCAAGCAATTTGACATAGGTTATACATGTGCAATCATGCAAAACCTGTTTCCATATTAGTCATGTTGTAAAAGAAAAGACAGGCAAAAAACTCCAAGAATGATAAAGCTTAAAAATAAAAGTCTGCTTTGATCTGCATTCAGATTCCATCAGTTCTTTCTCTGGAGGTGGATTAGCACTTTTCATCCTAAGCCCTTCAGAATTGTCTTAGAAGGTGCATTGCTGAGAATAACTAAGTCATTTGTAGCTGATCTTCATACAGTCTCGCTGTTGCTGTGTACACTGTTCTTCTGGTTCTGTTTACTTCCCCTTGCATCATTTCAGGGAGGTCTTTCCAGGTTTTTCTGAGAGTATTCTGCTTGTCATTTCTTGTTGTGGCTCATCCTTCATTCTCAGAAGAGGACCAATGACATCAAGACGGTGATGTACTGATTAGCAGGTGAGTTAGACTGAAGTGAGGCAGAGATGTGTGAAGTCATCAGCCTCCCTCTCTCTTCCAGAGTCATCAGAGTCCAATGACAAGACAAAAGTCAAGAAGACCAACTATGGCCCAGGCTGTGGTGGGTGAACTTGGCCTTTTTAAACTGAGGTCTTTCCTAGGTCTTCACTTTGTCTGAGGGCAATGCCCATTCGATGATTATGGGCTAGGGAAAAACTGAGACAGAAGATGTCCTCATTTGACATCACACAAGAATCAGTCTGGGAAGAGAAGACTGTCAGAGTTTCTAGCCAGAACAGAAAACAATTGCTATTTACATTCACTCCTAGCTGTCAAAACCCAAATAATGAACTGGAGAGAATTGGGCTGGGACTCATAATTGGACGTTCAATGAAAGCCAGAGTGATTTCAGTTTAAAGGAATAACCAAGTAGCTCCATTTAAATCCCAATGGGCTTTTTAAAAGCCTGTTATTCCAGAGCTATTATTTCAAGAAATCATAAATGAGCACTGCACAAGTCGAAGAGTTAATTGTCCCAGCTTTTAGGGTAAAAACGATAAATAAGAATTTTTTAAAATTAGTCCTCACACCTCAAAATATCTTACAAAATATAAGCAACCAAAAAATCATTCCTTTGGACAACATACCCACATGGAAGAGTATGACTCCCCACATGGACAGAGGGACCATGATGATAAAAGAAGGAGAAAGAGAAGAAAAGGAAGAAGGCAAGAAGGAAAAAGAAAAAGAGGAGGAAGAGGAAGAGAATGAGAATGAAGAGGAGGAGGAAAAGAATTAGTAGCACTGCCCAAGTGGAGTTGGAAGGTTGGGGCCCCAGAGGGTGGCTACTACTTGCTGCTTGGCCTTTGTTCTCCAAGAGGACCAATGACGACAAAGGCGATGTCTTGACTTGCACTGGAACTGTTACCAGTGATCTCCTAATTGCTAAACCAAAAGATCTTTTCCTAATCCTCATTCTTCTTGACCTCTCAGCAGCTTCTTACACTGTCACTTATCCCCTTTTCCTTGACACTGTCTTCTCCCTAGGTTTCAGTGATACTCCTTTCTTTGGGTTCTCCTCCTACCATGTCCCAAACTAACCTCATTATCTTTCCCCCAACCCTCCCATCTTCTTACTTTCCTAACACTATCCAGGTCACCCTGATTATCCAGACTCATAAAACAGAGGTCATCCACTCCTCATCATCTCTCACACTCATACTATGCAGTATTGCAAAAAGCCTACAGTTTGGTCTCACTGTCTCGAGTCTCCCTAGACCAGTCAATGCTCTACCCAGCTGTCAGTCAATGCTTCCTCAATAAATTGCAATGGCTCCCTAGTACCAGGATGACGTGTAGAATCCTCTGTTGGGCTGTTAGGGGCCTTCCTCATCTCCTGCTCTCCTCCCTTTCCAGGCTTCTTTCATCTTACTCCCCCTCCACATATACTATAATCCTGGAGCAAAGGCCTCCTTACTATGCCTTGAACAGGACAAACCATCTCCAGTCTCCATGGGCTTTCCCTGGCTGCCCCTCATGCCTGGAATGCTCCCCTTACCTTCTGTAAAGCCCCAGCTAAACACACCACAGAATCTGAGGTTCAGTGACTTTCCTGGGATTCTACTGTTAAAAAGTGTCAGAAAAAGAATTTCAAGTCAGGTCTTCCTGCCCCCAAGTCTAGCACTCCCTTCACTGTGACATGTAGCTACCCTTGTGATAACAGCCCTCACGGACTTGCCTTCCCCTCACTCACCTGCACAGGAGGTTCTAGGGTCTTCTTGATCCAGTGTCCATGGTGCTTCTCCTCCTGCAAAGCAGGAGATCAGACCTTCTCTGGGAACTGGAAGTCCTGGGCACAGGAATAAGGAACGATGAGGATGAAGAAATACTGGTAACTCAGTTCTCTTTAGGGAAAGAGGGCATGAAATAAGGGTCACAGGAGGGTTCCCAGGATGCCTCAAGAACCTTTCCCATGATATTTACTGTTGGGAGCCTTGATGGGGGATGGGAAGTCAATTTGGAAGCAGCAAATTCTGTTTTCTCCACTTCCCTCATAGAAGGATGGGTTGAATCCACAGATTCCATTATCTAGAAATTAAGAGGCAGCTGATAGTAAAGTGGAGAAACAACTTTGTCCTTGATTCAGGAAGTTTTGAGTTCAAATCTGGTGTCAAAAACTTACTAGTTAAGTGCCCCAGGCAAGTCACTTAACCTCTGTTTGCCTCAGTTTCCTCAATTGTCAAATGAGGATAATAATTTCATTTAATTCATTTAGGCATGTTATAAGGATAAAAATAGATAATATTTGTTAAAAAACAAAAGCCTTTAGCACAGTGCCTGGAATATAATAAGTATACTTAATTCCTTCTTTTCCCACCATTTGCCAGGGAATTCTGGGAAGGTATAAAAGGAGAACAAGGACACACTTGCTATATTAGATTTCTGAGAGTAAGACTAGGAGGAGTGAGGTGCAAATCTATGCCTGTGAATAAGAAGAACCTTCCAAAGACCAGACCCAACCCAAAGAAAAAGGAGTTACACGTTGGGACATAAGGGCTTCCCTGCACTGCCCATCTCCAAGGAAAAACTGCCTGAGCAGTTTTCAGAAATCTGGCAGACAAAATTCATGTTCAAGGAGAGGTCAGACTAGGTACAACCTCTGAAATTAGTCTGAGATTCTTCAACACCAGTTTGATCTTAGATCTTAGGCTTCCCAAAACTAGTAAGGGACAGCTTCACAGGCAACAAAGGAAATTCCTAGCTTTCTCTCACACATTGTAAAGGCCTTTTAGAGGAAAACCAGGCAGCAGGAGAATCCTGTCTCTTGGACACAAGAGATCAGCACTTTGACCTTTCTCATCACTGATAAATGCTAGAAACACTGCCCACTACAAAAGGCATGAAGGCAGTCCCTACCATAGTAGTTTCAGAGTTATCAGGAGAAGTGTCCTTACCCAGGGATAGTAGGTTCCAGGCATTCTCCAACATGACCTCCTCATACAACTCCTTCTGAGGACGGTCCAAGAGGCTCCACTCCTCCGGGGTGAAGTCCACAGCCACATCCTGGAATGTCACCAACACCTAAAGCATCAAAAGTCATAGGACTTAGAGCTGAAATTTACGGGAGGAAACCAAAACATAAAGAACCTTCTGAGTGTCAAAGACAACACTTAGAACCACAGTCATGAAAAGCCCAATGCAATAATAAGGAGAGCTTCTTATATTTGCAATTGGAATAAAGTTGAGAAACATGTCACTTTGAATTGCTTTTCCCTATGGGATCAGAGAAGTTACGTGACCGATCAGAGATACATGAGGAGAAAGAGAGAAGGTAAAGTGAAACATCTTCCTCTTTAGAACAAACAAAAGTGATATGTTACAAAGAAAACCCCATGAAGAGCTGGTGAGATGCTAGACTGTGTGTTCTGGAAGGAAAGAAGTTTCCTGTGATCACTGAAGAGAGAGTAAAGAAAAAAAGATCTAGTTTATTTCCTGAGTAACTGAAATAAAGTCTTATCCAGATGAAAACATGAAGAGGATCCTTAAGAGATATTCATCACGACCTGGACCCCATTGAGTGGTATGAGACTGTTTCCAGTCAAGGGAAAAAGTGCTGTTATCTATGGAGGGCTTGAGGTGGCTCTGGGTGTTATCATGTAGCACGAACAAAATGTCACATGGCTTTGCTTTATGATTGCTTTCCTTCTCTCTCCTTCTCTCTCTCCCTCTCTGTCTCTTGCTCTTTCCTTCTCTCTCTCCCTCTCTGTCTCTTGCCCTTTCCTTCTCTCTCTCCCTCTCTGTCTCTTGCCCTTTCCTTCTCTCTCTCCCTCTCTGTCTCTTGCCCTTTCCTTCTCTCTCTCCCTCTCTGTCTCTTGCTCTTTCCTTCTCTCTCTCCCTCTCTGTCTCTTGCTCTTTCCTTCTCTCTCTCCCTCTCTTTCTCTTGCTCTTTCCTTCTCTCTCTCCCTCTCTGTCTCACTTTCTCCCTCTCTCTCTCTGTTCCTCTCTTCTCTTTTCTCTCCCCCCCCTCTCTCTTTCTCTCCTCTCTCTCCCTCTCTCTCCTTCTCTCTCTGTCCCTCTCCTCTCTCCTCTCTCTCTCTCTCTCTCTCTCTCTCTCTTTCTCTCCCTCTCCTTCTCTCCTTCTCCCTCTCTCTCAGCAGCCAATAACGTCTTGACTAGTCTTCAAGACAGTTTCACCTTTTAAAACATACAAGAACCAAACTGAAAGTGATGATTGTCACAACCAGGAAAGAACTGGTTGCTGGTACAGAAATGATGGGACCATTGGGGATAAGTGACAAACCCCTCCTAGAATGAGGGAAACAGGAGAAATCTAAGGATGGGCTGGCATGAACTCCAGATTGGGAGGTGGCAGGTTTCAAATGACTCAGTCAAGGAAAGGATATGACTTCCCCATGTCCTCAAATCCAGCCCAAGAGCATGAAGGACATTGAAGTAGTTAATCTTGAAGACGCAAGGAAAATAATCTGAAAAAGAAGAAAAAACTATTATCTCAAGAGACCAGCATCAGTGGAGAGAGAACTCAGCACAAACAAAATGGACAGAGAATAGAACCCAGGACAGGAGTCAGAGGATATAACAATGGGTGTCTAGTAAATTCAAGGTCAGAAATGCTAGAACTCTTCACAATCTAAGGATGATGAAAGCATCTGCGGACAACAAAAAAAAAAAAGGCCAACTTGTTTTACATTTTTTAAAAACTCTGCTGGGAGAACAGAGCACATGGAACTCATACCCAAGTATCAAAAGGGCAGATCCTAGGGAGAAAGGGATGTGTACTTGTTGAGTTGGTCCCTGGAGACCAAAACCAGGAAAGATGTGTAAAAATTAAGAGAGAACAACTGGAGTTAATTTATAGGGGGAAAAACTAGTGACCCCAAACAGCTCCCAACAGTGAGGGTTGTTCCTAGGTGGAAGGAGCTCCTTCACCAGGTGCAGGCAGCTCTCCCACCCTTGGAGGTCTTCACACTGAGGTTACATGGCCACTGCCTGATCCTACTGGAGACTCACTTGGGGCATGGGTAGGAGAAGGTGTCACTGAGATTCCCTCCAACTCTCCAGCTGTGAGCCACAGGTGACCTCAAAAGACAGATCATCAAGTGTGAGGATAAGAGAGAGATGACTCCTACCAGGAAGAGCAGGCCATGGACTGATCGCTTACTATAGGCCAAGCTCGGCTCAGGATTCAAAGGCAAAAGGGAAGAGGTCCCAGTGGGGAACACTACAGGTAAGGAAATAGCACCTTTAAGAATAACTGGCCTTCCTATAACCCTTTGAGGTTTCCAGAGCATGTGACAGATGACCCTGTCCCTATCCCAGGCGGGCCACATCCCCTTGCCCCTGGACGAGAACAGCAACTGCAAGGGGTGTGCCCACCTCATGTTCCTGCCCTCTCCTGTCCATCCTCCTTCAGTCGTTAAAGTGAGTTCCCTAAAGTGCAAATCTGATCACGTCACCCCCCACCTCCACCAGCAGGGCCCTACTGCCTCCAATCAAATACATAAGGCTGAGTTCCTAACCTGCCTCCTCCTACCTTCCAGTGTCCCAACTGCCCAACACCTCCTCTTCAGTCCAGTGACACTGGCCTCTCTATCTCCTGCCTCCCCTCATGTTCTCTGGCCGTTTCCCATGCCGGGATCTTCCTAACACCAGACCCAGCTCCCTAACCATTGGGCCACCCCACTGCCTACAAGACACCTACAAGGAGACAGATGTTGATCTCACAGGGGAAGGCACCAGGTACTTGGGGATCCGAAAAGCTGCCTGGAAGAGCTATGACTGGAGCTGAGTGTTAAAGGAAGCCAAGAATTCTTTATTTTTTAAATTTATTCTAAATGTCATGACCACCCCAAACAGAGGAGAGATTCCCATGAACAGAGCAGAAGACAAAGAGGGCTGATGAGGATTTCCAAGCCTGAATCGCTTTCATGTTCAGCTTCCTTTTAATAGTAAATAGCAGTATGGACATATTCCTTTCCCAAAGTTCTTCTCTGCTACCCTGGGAATTTTAACAAATGCTTTAATGATCCTCTTTCTTCTTTCTTTTTTTGGGGGGTGGGAGAGGTGGTGATCAGGGAAATGGGTGGGGGAAGACTCTCTAGTTAAAGGAAGCTGGTGAATCAGTGCCAGAAGCCTGGGCCCAGAGTCAGGGAAATCTGAGTTCCCATTCAGTCTCAAACACTTACTAGCTGGCTCCATCCCCGACTGCCTTAGCACACAGCAGACACCAAGAACCCAGTCCCCTTTCCTCGCCACCTCCTCCTCTCTGACCCAGGGACACCGGCCTCCTGGCTGATCCTTGACCAAGATCCCCATCCCTGACCCTCTGCCTTCCCAATGGCTGTCTCTCCTTGGATTATCCTCCCCCCCGCCCCCCCCCCACTGGGTCTCCTGGCTTCCTTCACATACATCTCACCTTCTGAAAACCAGCTTTTCCTGGTCCCTGACACTGCCTGAGCCTTCCTTCTGAGGCTGCCTCCCATCCGCATTGTACACAGCTGCTCACATTAAACCAGGAGCCACTGGAGGGCAAGGACTAGTTTTCTTTCCTTTGAATCCCCAGTAGGTTAGCACAGTGTCTCTGTCTTTTCAAAATGCTTGTTGCCTGGACTTAAAAACTGATAAATGAGAAGAATTCAGAGAGGCCTGAGAAGGCGTGTGACCTGAGGCAGGAGGACTGGAGCAGCACCGGGAGGACAATTTCTGCTCTGCTGACAGTCCTGCAGAGGACCAGAGCTGGGGGAGCCTTCAGGGCTCTGTTCCAGGCCTGGCCAGGTGAGACTCAGGGTTTCCTGGACCTTTGCTTCCTAGTAGAGAGAGCATGGCCACAACAGACAGAGGAGGGGGCCAAAGTCAAATGGTGGAGGGCAGCTGCTAGGCATGTAGGGAGAGAGCTAAGACATGATGCTAGAAACTAATGAGTGAAGTGTCCTCCTCGTGAGTCAGGGATCAAGAAGGCAAACCAAAACAGCGGAGGGCAGGGAATGGGAAGGAGGGTCTCGGGGGAGGGAGTTGTTAGTGCAGGAGATGCCAAAATGCCAGTGCATCAGTTCAAAACACAGGAGAGCAGGGCAGTGTTGTGATAATGTTTAATATTAAATTTTGGAATAATCTCTTTGTTCTCTCTGAAGCAAACTCAGAGAGTGCCTCTTCCTATGTCAACAAAGCCAGCCAACACTGACTCTACATTCCTTAGAAGACCTTTAACCTCGGACACTATCTTGAATAATGGGACTTTCCTTTATATCTTATTATCTATAGACACATACTATGTCATGGCATATTAATGGTAAAGAAAATATAGACATCTTAGGTCTAATTTCTATTGAACTTTGTTTAGCCTTTTCCTATGTCAGTTATCTGTTTAGGGCAGGAAGCCTGCCACTCACTAGTGATGGGATTTCCTTCCTTGTCACCAAGACATATGTTTACCCAGCCTGGAATCGCAAGGCCTGATCAACACTACTTTGTTAATTGTCTTGTCTTACTAAATTTATGATTTGTTCAACTAAGAGAGTTCCTTTCTCATGGCAAAATGTATATAAGCCAGAAGATTTCTGCACTGGGTAGCCAGAACATTTCTGGCTCCATAATGCATTATGTTACCATTGTCTTTAATAGGGAATTGATTAATGAATTAATTAAATCATAAAATGTTTGCATTTAGCCTGTTGCCTTTTCTTTAACCAAGTTTTCAGGTCAACAGTTGTTACTACTGTTTTCAATTTCCTGTCTATTTTTGTAAAGAAACTCCACAGGGAGGGGATAGCCAGACTCAAGAGACAATCCCTCTTTGTCCACAGAAATGGCCTCTCTGGCAGATGTTGGGCAAGTCTATGAATGGACTGCACTCACCTGGGCTGGGGGGCTGGGGCTCCCAGGGGCCATTCCCTCTGGCTCCAGGCTCCCTGCTTGGGTCAGGCCTTGGTGCTCTGCAGGCTGGGCTGGGGAGGGAGGATCCCAGAGGAGCAGAGGTCCTTCCTTTCTCTTCCCAGGAAGGAGGCTGGCCTACAGGGATTTACAAAGAGTGAGGCCCCACAGGGATTACAAAGGCCCTGGCCCTGCCCTCAGGGAAGGCCTCAACCAGCTGAAGGAAGGAGAAAGCAGGCAGGGTCAGGCTTGGAAATGAAGATGATCTGAACAGGAAGGCTACTCCCCTCCCCCTCTCACTGAGTCTCTTCTGCCCCCTCCTCTTACAGAGACCCAGGAGGCAGAAGGAGCTTTGGGATCCCAGGTGGGATGAGACCAGTCAGAGCCTTAATGGCTCCCGGGTCAGAGCTCTCCCTCCAACTGGTCCTCTGCCCTCCCTGCCTCCTCTCTCCCCAACTCACCCAACAGAACCTACACAACAGGCTGCCTGATCGATCTAGGAGGGAGAGAAGGTTGAGGACAGGGGGACTCTGGGATGGAGCTGCCAGGAGTGACCAGGGCAAGCCTGAGCGGGGAGACACAATCCTGGCTGGGACCCCATTGTCTGGTAGGGGGCCTGAGGGCTCAGACAAACAAGGGGGCAGGGCAGGAGGCCAGAGTAAGGAAGGCTCTTGGGAGCCAGGACCGTGTAACAAAGCTGGGTGGAAGAGAGGGGACATCTGAGTGACAGAAGCGTCCCAGGAGGGCAGCTGAGCCTGAGCAGACAAAGTAACTATGTCCTGGGTCTCCCTAGGAGCTGGGGTCGGGGTGCAACTCCTGGGACCCTCTTTGGAGCTTAGCCTTGGAGGCTGCTTATTTGGGTCCCTGGAGGGAAACTAGAGACAGGGAAGCAAATGCCTGGGATGTGAGAGGGAGCCAGAAGGAGAGCCACAGGTCCAGGAAAGGGAGGCCAGGCAGGAGCTTTGGTACCTGGGTCCTAGGTAGGTCCTGGGGGTAAGGAGGAAGGACTCCTGGGTCTTATAGGGAGCCAGAACACCCAGGTCCTGATGAAGAGGAAAAAGGCAGTACTCCTGTCTCCCTATGGGGGAAGACTGAATGTCAGGCAAGGATGATCCAATGGTATGAAACCCCAGGATGTTTGAGAAGGGACTGGGAGCTAGAGAGATAGTGTTGGGAAACAGGAAGGCTCCTGGTAGCCCTGGAGGACACTGAGCACGAGGTCACATGGGAAGGAAAGGGCAGCCAGCAGGAGCCAAGGGCTCCTGACTCAGACCTACCTGGGAACTGCAGGCACAGCGCTGACTTCTGGGAGGAACAGCGATCTCAGCTCCAAAGGAAGGCAGTGATTTCAGCTCTAAGGATAGAAGGCAGCCTGATCTCGGTTCCACTGGCTCCTGCTTCCTGCCATTCCACTCTAGGCAGGTCCTCCCAGGCCCCCTGAGACCCCAGGATCTTCTCTTTCCTCCAGTTGCTCCCAGAGCCAGGTCCCCAGACCCTGCCTACCTCTCCTCCCCAACCCCTGCCCTCCATCACAGGGAATGCCTTGGCCTCTTCCACTCTAGACCCCTCCCCAGCCTCCACACTCCACTTGTATCACCACAGATCAGGCTGGTCATTGGTGAAAATCCCCCTCCCACAATCTCCCTTCCTCCCCCACCTCAGACCTCAGCACAATCTCTGGATCTTCCTCCAAACCAGAACACTCAGACCATCCCTCCCTCCTGACTTCCCCAACCATCCCCTTCAGGTGGGTGTCCCCATCCTCCCTGGCAGGCTGGACCCCAGACTTGTCCGCCCCACTTTAACCTCTCCTCCAGGCTGGACACACTTGCACACCCTGGAGGCCTTTCCCTCTGTCTTGTCTTTCTTCCCTAATGGACTTTCTCTCTCTGGAAGACACCAGGATTCTCCGGCAGAGCTGAGGGCTGGAAGTCAGGACTCCTGGGTTCCAGGGCAGGTAGTACAGGTGCTTGTAACATTAGCTCTTCTGCCTCTTCATATTATCAGAGAGACACTTTAAAGCAGGAAAAAAAACTATCATTTAGTATTTATTCACAACTTATTAAAGCAATTTTATATGCAAAAGTTTTAATCCAATTTCAATTTCAAGATTTAATTTAATAATTTAGACAATTATTAAAGCATATTCAAATCCTATATATACTAGGTAAAAAAAATAATTCACCAAAACTTCATCTCTGTAATTCACTGGACATTTAGGAAATTCACTTCTTTAGTCTGCTTTCTAGTCTCATGTTTATTACCCTCGGCACTAGGTGGCGCAGTGGAGAATCAGAAAGATGAGACCTCAGACACCTACTAGCAGGGTGACCCTGGGCCAGCCTCAGTACCTCCCCTGTAAAATGAGCTGGAGAAGGAAATGGCAAAGCACTCCAGCGTCTTTGCCAAGAAAGCCCCTAAAAGGTATGCTGAAGAGGACCCAGCTAACGACTTAACAATTATTACCTTCAGGATTGACAACCCCCCCCAACACACACACACACACATCCTGTTTACTTGACCTTGCGTCGCTACTCCGAACGCAAACATCAAGAAGCCAGTCTCCTAGGTCCCAAATCTAATAGTGCCGTCTTTGTGTTCAGCAGTTTTCCAGTTGTGTCTGACTCGGTGTCCCCATTTTCTGGGCAGATACTGGAGTGCTTTGCCATTTTCTTCTCCAGCTCATTTGCCAGATGAGGAAATGAGGCAACCAGGGTCCAATGACTTGCCCAGGGTCCCACAACTGGTACTATATGAGGCTAGATTTCTACTCAGGAAGATAAGTCTTCCTGCCACCAGCCCTGGCACTCTATCCACCATGCCCCTTCGCTGCCCAAGGTGAAGTTTACTACTCCCTAAAAATTCAAATTTTTACCTAAAATTTTTACCTAAAAAAAGTCATTAGGTAACAAACACTTATTAAGCACCTGCCCTGTACCGAGTCCTGGGCTAAGGGGATACAAAGAAAGATAAAAGCCAGGCCTTCACACAGGAAGCTCACCCCGAATGGAGGGGACAACGTCATCTCAGAGGCAAAGCACTCAGACTAAGGACTGGGAAGGCAGAAGGTGGGGTCTGGCTGAGATTTCAAGGACACTGAGGAAGCCAGACCCTGGGGATGAGGAGTGAGAGAATCTCAGGCATGAGGGAGAGCCGGTGAGAGTGTCCAGTCAGGAGAAGGCCGGATGGGAGGGCCTGGGGCCAGCCTAGGAGGAGCCTTAGAGGCCCCGCAGAGGAGGCTGCTGGAGGAGTCCAGGGGTCTCGGCCGTGGCACAGAGGAGAGGGGGAGCTAGAGTCTACAGGATGTGGCAATAGATGAGATGAGGAGTGGGGAGACCCTGGCTGCAGGCCCGTGCCTGGAGGACGGCTGTCTGTCTGTCTCTCTCTGTTCTGTTTGGTTTCGTCTTTCTCGCTGGTTATAATTCTTCTTTGCAACAACATGACAGAAAATTTGGAACTGGATGTTATAAACTAAAAATAAATAATACGTGTATCGACATAAAATATATAATGCATCAATTATCAGAAGCTATAAAAATTATAGAAATATAAATGATAAGTAATTTTCTTAGAAAAGAAAAAGAATAAAAGGGAAGCCTGGAAGAGAGGAGGGACTGGGGGGAGAGAAACTGAATTCAGTCTGGGGCCCTGAGTGCGACACGTCTGTGGACTCGCTGCTGGAGCTTCGTGCGAGGGCCCGCTGCTGAACCGGCCCTCAGTGAGGCCCAGCTGTGCCAAGGCCTCAGCGTCACTCTGAAGTCTGGCCACGTGGCCTCGGTGGGTGACCCTGGTGCCTTCCGTGTCTGACCACAGACTGCTTCAGCCGCGGCAGAGCTGCGGTTCTCGTCCATCCCTCCCAGGGACATCTTCACACACTTGGCGTAGACACCCCCCTACCTCACTGTGCATGCTACAGCGTCTTGGAGACACAGGGGAGAGTCTGGTGACACGGGGACCCCAAAGGTGGAAAAGTAGCTGTGAAATGTGATGGCAAGCCCTCACATCAAGGATGTTCATCCTCCTGAACACCTCACGCACCCTGGACTAAGGGCAGAGACAGGATGGAGGCGCAGCACACTCTGTACGGTGAAGTCTCCCCAAAGCTCCTCTGCATCTACAACATGCCCCAGACTGAACAAGTCACAGGGAGCCGTTTTTCCAACCCACAGGGGTACAGCGAGACGGAAAGAGGTGTATGGTCACTGGGGACAGGGTCCGGTGGAGTACTCCAGTGGGTGGGTAAAGGAACAGACCTGACAGGAGGCCTTATGCCCCATGATCCACGTCCAGGGCACAGATCCAGGGTGGACTCTGGAGGGCACCCAAACCCACTGGGGGGTATCCCTGGGTAAGAGTCGGTAACAAGCCAAGACTGAGAGAAGCCCAAGTTCAGAAGCCAGCAGCAGCAGTGGGTTTGGACCCCAGGAGCAGAGCAGGGACTCAGCTCCAGCTTCTGGCCCAGTCTGAAGCCTGCAGAGGGACAACCAGGCCAGGAAGCCCAGAGCAAAGGGGAGCCTGCAGCCTGGTCCCTCCCAGCTGCCTGACAGGGGCAGAGTCCTTCAGGAACTGGCAGAGCTTGGACCAGGTTTGGACCGGGGGGCAGCCATCAGACTGTGCTCTGGACCACCGTGGGGCCAATGAACGCTTCCAGGTCTAACGCCTGCGCGGTTCCTGAGTTACTGGAACAGGATAGTTCAATGCACCAAGAAAACCTCAACCCAGAAGACAATCGCTCCCCAACGCCTACAAGAAGGCCTCCAAGATGGATGAGGCCTCGGCACAAGTTTAACTAGATTTTCTAAAAGAGATGAAGCCAAAGTTTATTTTTTAAAAAGGAGGGGTATGTAAATTAAGAATATTCGAGGAAAAAGTGGAAAAGAAACGAGAGCTGTGGGGGAGAAAAGAATTGTAAAGCGAATGAACATCTTAGCCACAAACTCCCTGAAAAGGAGAATGGACCAAAAAGAAACATTAAAACTGAGGCAAGAGGCGAGCGGAAAAAATGGAAGAAAAAGCAAAATATCCTCTACCAAAAACACCTGAGCCAGGAACCAGACCAAGGAGAAAAGAACCGTAAGAACCCTTGACCCACCTGGAAGCCACAAGGAGGTCCGCAAAGACAACTGCCCGGGGCTCCGGGGCCAGGGGGCCCCACCGGGCACATCCCAAAAGAAAGCCCCCAGAGGCAGCCCCTAGAGTCCAGGGCTTCCGGGCCCAAGTGCCAGGACCCCGCCAGGGCCCCCACGGGCCCCCTGGGAGGCCGAGGGCACACCCAGATCACTTCCCGCCCCTCGGTGAGGACAGGGCATCTCCCAGCATCCCAGAGCTGCCCGGAATGGGAGGTGACCCGCGTCCTGGCCAGGGCTCGGACAGAGGCTGGGGGGGCCACCTTCATCACCCCCCCCAGGGACAGGAGGGGGGAGGGGAGCAAAGCTGTCCCAGAAGGGGGGGTTCACAGAGGCTGACCTTGGGCCTCGCTCTGGTCACACACACACTGACACACGCTCACACATACATGCTCAAACTCACACAACACATGCTGACACACAGACACACATTTACACATGCTCACACACGCTCACACATACATGCTCAAACGCACAGACACACGCTGACACACAGACACACATTTACACATGCTCACACATGCTCACACATACATGCTCAAACGCACAGACACACGCTGACACACAGACACACATTTACACATGCTCACACACGCTCACACATACATGCTCAAACGCACAGACACACGCTCACACACAGACACACATTTACACATGCTCACACACGCTCACACATACATGCTCAAACGCACAGACACACGCTGACACACAGACACACATTTACACATGCCCACACACGCTCACACATACACGCTCAAACGCACACAACACACGCTCACACACACACGTGCTCACACACGCTCACACACGCTCACACATACACGCTCAAACTCACACAACACACGCTCGCACACACACATGTTCACACACGCTCACATACATGCTCAAACGCACAGACACACGCTCACACAGACACACATTTACACATGCTCACACACGCTCACACATACATGCTCAAACGCACACAACACACGCTTGCACACACACATGCTCACACACGCTCACACATACATGCTCAAACGCACACAACACACACTCGCACACACTTGCTCACACATGCCCACACACGCTCACACATACATGCTCAAACGCACACAACACACGCTCGCACACACACTTGCTCACACATGCTCACACATGCCCACACACGCTCACACATACATGCTCAAACGCACACAACACACGCTCGCACACACACATGCTCACACATGCTCACACACGCTCGCACATACATGCTCAAACGCACACAACACACGCTCGCACACACACATGCTCACACACGCTCGCACATACATGCTCAAACGCACACAACACACGCTGACACACAGACACACATTTACACATGCTCACACACGCTCACACATACATGCTCAAACGCACAGACACACGCTCGCACACAGACACACATTTACACATGCTCACACACGCTCACACATACATGCTCAAACGCACACAACACACGCTGACACACAGACACACATTTACACATGCTCACACATGCTCACACACGCTCGCACATACATGCTCAAACGCACACAACACACGCTGACACACAGACACACATTTACACATGCTCACACACGCTCACACATACATGCTCAAACGCACAGACACACGCTCGCACACAGACACACATTTACACATGCTCACACACGCTCACACATACATGCTCAAACGCACACAACACACGCTGACACACAGACACACATTTACACATGCTCACACATGCTCACACACGCTCGCACATACATGCTCAAACGCACACAACACACGCTGACACACAGACACACATTTACACATGCTCACACACGCTCACACATACATGCTCAAACGCACAGACACACGCTCGCACACAGACACACATTTACACATGCTCACACACGCTCACACATACATGCTCAAACGCACACAACACACGCTGACACACAGACACACATTTACACATGCTCACACATGCTCACACACGCTCACACATACACGCTCAAACGCACACAACACACGCTCGCACACACACATGCTCACACACGCTCACACATACATGCTCAAACGCACAGACACACGCTCACACACAGACACACATTTACACATGCTCACACATGCTCACACACGCTCACACATACACGCTCAAACGCACACAACACACGCTCGCACACACACATGCTCACACATGCTCACACACGCTCGCACGCAGACACAGACCCACACTCACAAGAGGAGGGCGAGGAGGGGAAAGGACAAGGGGGACGATGGGGGGGGCCCGGCGGGGGCCAAAGAACAGGGAGGCGGAGGCGGCCCAGAAGTGGGAGGAGCCTGGAAGGGGGCGTGGCCACCACGTGACGGCCGGAGCAGCCACGTGCCCCCCACAAGCACACGGGCATCGCGGCGGCCCGGGCGCGTCAGGCGTCCGTCCCTGGGGGTGGGGGCGGAAGGAGGGAGGGAGAAATGGGGTCGAATCTACAAAAGCCTCGGACGTCGTCCCGGGAGAAGAGGCCGGTCACACGCGAGGCCCTCGAGGGCGGCCCTGTCCCCGAACAAACCC
The DNA here is from genome assembly GCF_028372415.1 of Notamacropus eugenii. Classification (NCBI taxonomy): domain Eukaryota; kingdom Metazoa; phylum Chordata; class Mammalia; order Diprotodontia; family Macropodidae; genus Notamacropus; species Notamacropus eugenii. The sequence continues at coordinate 5,261,044 of NC_092876.1, read as the reverse complement.
GGGCCCTCAAAGGGAGCCAGGGAGCTGTTCGCGGGAGTCAGGACTTTGGCCAAAGGCCGTACTCGAGGGCCTAGAGGGCCACACGTTCCCCACTCCGCCCTTCCCCACGCCGCTGCCCCTCCCCCTCCTTCCCCCTCCTCCCTCCCCTCCCCCGCTCACCTCCGAAAACCCACAGGCCAGAGGCCGGCCCTGCCCACAACCGAACTGCGCATGCCCACCCAGGCGCAGGCCCAGAAGTGACTGAAGCTTCCGAGGAGCCCCTCCCAAACTCTAGCTCTGGGGAAAGCCTGTTTCCGGTCGCGACGAGCAGCCTTCTGGGAAATGTAGTCCCGGCGTTCTGGGCAGCTGGGCAGGGCCAGGCCCACGGGGTGCCTGCCCCAGATTGCAATGGCGTGGACGTCTGACGGGTGATCCCTGGGCTAGCGGGCCCCCTCCGCTGACCAGGGATGGGGTGGGGCGGGGCGGCGGGCGGAGCCGAGAGCGCTGGCCTCCCCGCCGCTGCCCAGGCTCCCCGGGGCCGAAGATCCGTCACAGTCCGCGCCGGGAGCTGCCCTCGAGGGCTTGCCACATGCTGGGTCATTGGTCATGCCCACTTCACGGAGGAGCAGGGCTGGGATGCGGGAGCCTCAGTGCCCCCCTCCGTGCAACGGCTCGCTCTTGGGCGGGTCCGACGAGATAAGGGCTCTAAAACCCTGCTGGCATCATTCCTCAGAAAGTGCAGACTGCATTAAACCGTGCTGTGTGCCCCCTGCCACCCGAGAGCCGGCCGCGCCTGGGCTCCAGCCTCCTGCTCCTGTCGGACCCGTGTCCCGGCCGGGCTGATCCTCCACCACCCAGACCCTCCTCCTCCTGCGCAGACCGGCCCCAGGTGAAGCCTGTCCGGCGGGCTCTGGTGCCCCCGAGCGCAGACAAGGCGCGCTCGTGCAGCCGGCACGCGTGGCCTCCACGCCACGCACCGTGGCGGTGTGTCTGGGAGCGCAAGAGCGAGAGCTGGGCGGCCTTCCGCTCTCCGCGCTGCGCCCAGCCACCACCCAGGCACGCCGGACTCTCCGGAACCGTCCGCGGCGGACTTGGCGGACACCGGAGAGATCGACCGCCTTCTTCAGCGCATTTCGCAGAGGAGGAGGAGGAGGAGGAGGCCCACGGGGCACGTGACTGCCCAGGGCGTGTCCGAGGACAGATGTCCACTCAGGAAGAGAAGTCTTTCCGACTCCAGGTGCACCAGGGCACCACCGGGCTGCAGTCGGTATAGGGTTAAACTGAGAGATGATCTAAGGAAGATCATTCAGAAGTGCATTCAGAACCGAGCAGATGGCACTTGGCTGGTAATCACTGTGGTTCAGGTAGGACCAGGCCCTTCCATGTCATGGCTGCCAGACCCTTTTCAAGGCTTCTTTCCAGCTCTGGTGCCCACCTGACCCATCCAGCTCTCACCTGTGGCTCCAAGGACCTGCAGCATGCCCAGCAGCTGCATCCCAGTAAACCACCTGGCAGATGGAACCTCAAGTCCCTCAGTGAGTTAGGGGTGTCTCCCTGCCTCACTCCCTCCCCTGAAGTCTTCTAGGGTCCTGACTAAGAAACAAAGCTGGTCTCAAAAACATCACACAAACCCCGTCTAAACCACACAGGACAAGGTTCAGACAACCCAATCCCGCTTCCCACAGGTTCTAAATACGCTTCAAGAAGCAGATGTCCATAAAGGCATCTGCTGCCCTGAAAGCCTCCTCCCAGAGTCAGGTCGGCTCAGAGCCTCTCCCAAGATTCCGAGGTTGGGTTTTCCACCAACATCCCGGAGATGAGGCAAGGCCAAAGCAGGGACGTTCTGGGGGTTGGAAAGAGGTTCAAGCCAAAAGCCTTCCCATGGTGACTACTTCACAAGGCTCCTCTCCACCAAGATTTGTCTGATGGGCCAAACTAAAGGTTGGTTAAATGCTCCCACATTCATTAAATTTACAAGGAGTACTATCAACTCTAACTTATCTTCTGTGAAGTCCTGTTTGCGCTCTAGGTGAGGCCTTCCCATCTTCCTTCCCTTTCAGGTTTTATTGATGCATTTTCTCTTTACAGGAGGGGAGACCAACCATCTCTCCCTCCAGACTGAACCCTCTTTTGTGACAAATAAAAATAACTGAGACAGGGAATCCAAGCACTCGGGCACATTGTCGAGGGGAGATAACCTTCTACCTGGGAGTGGGTGCCCTGGGAGATCCCTCTCATTATCTGCTCTCAGGGACAGCCACTCTTTTGCCCAGTCACTCAGAGGTCACTTGCTTTCATCTTTCCATTACATGAATGTAGTCATTGGGTTTGTACAGTATACACTGTAAACAGTTTTCATAGTTGTACTCATTTATCTCTGCATTAATTCACACAAAAGGAAAGGGGGCAAACAAAATAAGAAAAAAACACAATCGAATGCAGTGGCCCAGCAATTAATAAACTCCAGAACGGAAATGGGCAGGGGAAGGGTTCCCTTTGTTGCCAAGCACAGCAGAGAAAACGAGAAAGCAGGTGGGTAGAAATCAGGCCTAGGCTCCCAGGTCAAAATGAGACTCAACCTGACCAGAAGTCACCATTAAAACCTGTAAGAAAGAAAATGGAGGAGAAGGAAAGAGAACCACCAACTTAGCCTCTTAGGTGATAAAGTTATGACTAAGACTCGCCAGGAAGTTATCACTGCTCTGCATCTAGCAGGGAGAGCCCCAGATGTCTAGAAAATGGCAGTCCCCCCTCCCCACTACTATTATAACTATTGTACTATACTATTGTCACTACTATACTAACCTGTATCTATTATAACAAGCCTCTGGGTCAAAGCCCTTGCTCCACACTGACCTTTGGAACTTTCCTTCCCTATGGACATTGCTACCCACGTAGCTCTGACAGGCACTGCCCTCTGTGTAGATGATGCCCCTAACCACCACAGGGCCAAAGAATATGAATGAGTACTTTTCAGATGAAGAAACTGAAATAATCAATAGCTATGTGAAAAAAATGGCATAATTTGCTACTGAGCGCAATATGGATTGTAACACATCTGAGTTGTAGTTCACATTCACCAAATTAGCAAAGCTAACAAAAAAAGGAAAACAGCCACTGCTACAGGGATTGTAGGTACGTCAAGGTGCTACTGTGGAGTTATGAACCCACCAAGCCCCTCTGGAAAGCAAGTAGGACTGGACCCAGAGAGCTAGTGGACGTTCTCTGCTTTATGATCCAGTGATACCACTACTAGGTCTGTACCCAAGAAGGCCAAAGAAGGAGAAAAGGACTTCGATGTACAAAGAGGGTGATAGCAACTTTGTGTAGGGACAGAGAAGAGACAACTACGGGGTGCCCATCATGAGGGGAGCGGCTGAACAAGTTACAGCCTCCAAATGGGATGGAACACCGGGTTGTAAGGAAGATGAAGGAGATGGCTTCAAAGAACCTATGAACTAACCAGGAGGACAGCCGCCTGCCATGTGCCAGGAGGACGGCTTATGCACTAACTCCATTGCTGGAAAGACAAACAGCTTGGAAGCCTTTAGAGCTCTGATGAATGCCAGGACCAAGAAGGACTGCAGAGACCTCAGGATGGAACATGCTCCTCCCTCCTCCCGCAGAGGTCATGGCCAAGTGTGTGAAGACTGAGAAGCCCCTTAGGGGACACGGCCAGGGGACACAAAGGCAGGACAGGGGGAGGCACAGATGGAGAGATGGTGCCAAGGCGGGACAGGAGCCATGGCAACAAGGATGGTGGTGGTTTACCAAACACTGGACACCTCCCAATGCCCTGCAAGGACGAGGCTGTTCTCTTCCCCAGGGGGCAGAAAAGGAACCCCAGGCCCAGAGAGGGGCAGGGAGTGAGCTGCCTGGATCAGCACAGACCAGAACCGAATCCACGGGAGCTGACCCAGGACAGAAGAGGGCCCAGCACAAAGCCCTGGCAGGACCAGAGCCAACCAAGGAAACCAGGGAGAGGTCGGGGAGAGCAGGGTCCCCAACATCTAGAGGAGAGGATGGGGATGGGGTGCAAGGGGGGCAAAGAGGAGAGGCTGAGAAGGGGCCGCTTCTAGGGCAGATGGTGAGACAAGGAGGCGTGGCACCAGCTACAGGGGCCACTGTCAGGAGGGCAGGAGCCACGGGCACCTGATGGGGGGCCCCCATCCCCCAACCCCATCCCCCTGCAGAATGACATCACCTCCGTCACTCACACCTCCCGAGAGCTGCGTGCCCCGCCCCCCACTGGAGTGTGGGCTCCTGGAGGGCAGCCCCTAGAGCAGCGCCTGGCACACAGTAGGTGCTTTCCTCTCCTGCCCCGCCCCCAAGGCAGGCCTCCTTCCAGCCTCTCTCAGAAACCTCCCCCGCCCTCCACAGGCCCGCCCCCTGCTGGGCCCCCATGAGGGGGGGAGGGGGAATGGGGGAGGGGAGGCTGCACATGCTCTGTCTCGCCTTCATCCTAGGCACCCGACAGAGGGCGCCCCAAGAGACACTTTCCAAGGCTCGCTGGTCAGCCTCTGCGCATGCTCAGTCTCACCTGGACCCCCTCCCCCACCGCCCCCTCCCTCACTGAAGTGGCCGCAACTCGGCGCAGGCGCAGTCTCGCAGGTCTGGGCTCGGGGTCACAGTCGGGAGCATCTCCCACACATGCTCAGTGTACCGCGGGCATATATATTTTATGCATGTCTGTATATACGGGCATGTTACATTTACACACGCAGGTACGGTGCCCCAAGGCCCGCCCATAGAGGGGCGGAGCCGCTCCCGCCACGCATGCGCTAACTCTTCGCCGTGAGTGGCTGAGCCCTTTCTCCTGGTCTTCCTCCCCGCCTCCAACCGTCTGCGGGCGGGGACGAGCCTCCCACGCGGAACTCACCGTCGCCAGATTGCCCAATCGGAGCAAGACCACTAAGGGACTAGGGTGGGAGCGCGCAACGTGTCCGCCAATCAGAGTCATCAAAGGCTCTCCACGTTCCTCCCTTCCTTCGCTGCCCCGCCCCCACCCCATCCCAGGCTCTGCCCCTCCCACTACAGACGACAAGCGCCCAATCACAGGTTCGGCTGCCCTTGAAACTCCGCCTCCAGGGTCCAATCACAGACCCGGTCCCCTCGCGGCCCTGTGACAAAAGACCAATCGCGGCCCCAGCTCCGTGCCCGTTTCCACCCCGTCCTAAATACAGCCCTCCTCGCAGTCCAGCCCCACAGAGCATGAGTCCCACGCCCCGCCTCCTCTCCCCTTTCCTCCCCTCCCAGCCTCTGCCCCGCCCTCATAGCGTCATTCCCACACACCGCCTCCTGCCCCGCCCTCATAGCGTCATTCCCACACACCGCCTCCTGCCCCGCCCTCCGAGCATCAGGCCCCTCCCAGCCTCTGCCCCGCCCTCATAGCGTCATTCCCACGCACCGCCTCCTGCCCCGCCCTCCGAGCATCAGGCCCCTCCCAGCCTCTGCCCCGCCCTCATAGCGTCATTCCCACGCACCGCCTCCTGCCCCGCCCTCCGAGCATCAGGCCCCTCCCAGCCTCTGCCCCGCCCCCAGAGCATCATTCCCCCGCCCTGCTTGCTGCCCCGCCCCACGGGCCCTGGAACCAGCACGTGGCCGGTGCAGGGCTGAGCCCAGGAGGCAGAGAGGAGAGCCGGGCGTGGCTCTGATCGCGGAGGCCCACGGGGTCACCCCGCGTGGAGGAGGAGAGCGGCGTTTCCGCTAAGCCTTAAGGTTTCAGTGCGCTTTACGCACGGCGTCTCTATCCTGGCAGCCCTGGGAGGCTGGTGCTAGAGTAGAGACAGGACTTGAACTCGGGTCTTCTGGACTCCAGGTTGAGTCAGAGCGGGGAGAGGAGCCGGGAGTGGGTGACCACGTGTCAGAGGCCAAACAGAAGGATGGGGCACCCCTCCGGGTTGTAGAAGGCAAGCCCAGCTCGCCTCCTTCGCTCCTGCTCTGCGCTCCAGCACCAGACAGAGCGCACGTCCTCTGGAGGAGTCACCTTGTCCTGCAGGCCGCACCGCCCCCGTGCACAGCCTCAGGTGAACACAGCCAGGCCCCCCGCCAGCTTGCCGTCGCCCCCGTGCTCCACCACGCGGTAGCAGGAGAACACAGGGTCCGGCAAAGGAAGTTCCCACCTTGGCCATGTGGAAGAACAGCGTGTCTGCCTGGGTCACCTGACTCATGGGTCATCACTGCATCCACCTGGGATCTGAAGCCCTTCGGAGTTCTTTTTCTCTACATGCTTTCCTTGTGTGCGCCGTTCCAATTCACAGAGGTCTGCCCAGTTTCTTCTGAAAACGTCCATTTTGCCCTTTCTTGTGGCACAATAAACTATCTTCCATTTCGTTCCTGTCCCACAATTCATCTAGCTGTTCCCCAGGAGGGAGGCAGATTCTGGCTGCTAGGAAGAGTGGTTCTATTTCCGTGCATAGGGTGCTTTTCCTCTTTCTTTGATTCCACTGGGGGGTGCATACACAGGTGAGTGGTACAGTTGGGTTGAAGGACAGGCACAGTTTAATGATGTTGGGCCACAGCACCAGGTGTGCTGACCATGCACCAGGCTGCTCCTTGTCCTCCTCCCCTACAACATTTGTCATTTTCCTTTTTTATCATCTTTTCCCGTCTGTAGAGTATGGGCTGGAACCTCAGAGTTGCTTTAATTAGTGATCTGGAACATTTTTTTTTTCATGTGATTATCGATAGCTTCTATTTCTTCCTCTAGAAACTGCTCATTCATATCTCCTGCCCATTCACCTATTGGGAATGGTTCTGTGTCTTATAAACTTGAGAAGATCCTTTATTTTTTCTTGGATAATGGACTTTTATTGGAAAAACTTAACTACAAAGATTTCTCCCTTCTAATATTAATAGCATTAAATTTGTGCAAAGCCATTCCATTTTATATAATCAAAGCTAAGTGTGCCACTTTGTGTGATGCATTTTATCGCTTGTCATGAACACTTCATGTATCCATAAATCAGAATGGCAATGTCGTCCTTAGTCCTCTAACTTAATTAGGATATCACCTTTTATTCTTAAGTCACTTACCCATCTGGAATTTATCTCAGCACGAAGTGTAATATGTTTGGCAGAGCACTAAGTAGCTAATTAATTTAGGGAGTACTGTCATTTTTATTACATTGCCTCAACCTGCCTGTGTGTAATACATCTTTCTTCAGTTATTTTGGTGTGTCTTTACTTCTGAAGCGTGGTATAGCTGGATTCATAGAACTGATGGGCGTATTTTGGTAGATAAGTTTCCAAATATTTTGTACCGTTTCTTCCAAGCTCTTTCTGCTGTTTTGTTGATAATATAAAGGAATGCTGAAGATCTCTGCAGATTTGCTTTATATCTCACAACTTTATTGAATTTATTGTTTCCATAAATTTCTTGATTGACACCGGGGTTTTCTAGTAATTCATCATCTCTTCAAAAGAGCCAGCATTTTGTTGCTTTTCTGCCTGTTTGTTCTCTTACCTTTTCTTTCTTGTCTTAATGCTACAGCTAGCATTTGCAGGTCTATAACAAATTGTGGTGGTGATGTTTTGGTAATGTCAGTACTACTGATGTAGCCATTTACCCTGCCTTGTGGGTGCTAGCTTTGTCTCGACACAAGAGGGAGAAATTGCCTGTTGCTGAGAAATCCACCCCCAGACCTGATAGCAGCCCCTGCAGGCCTAGTCATAGCCTTGGTCAGCTCTCAGATCTATGACAAGGCTGAGACTCTCAGCTGTGATTTTCAAGTCCTGAATCACAGTACCAGACCCACCAGGATAGCAATGCAACAGCCCAGCCAAGTGATCCCTATTCAGTTCGTGAGCTAGAAGGGATGCTGGGCTTCCTACCACTGGAGCACACAATTCAGTGGCCTGACTCTGGACCACTCCAAGATGAATGAGAGGTGACAGTGAAGATGCCAGCCCTACCCCATCCATGGAAGTGCATCAGTCAGAGCACCAAGTCACACCTCTGATTAGTGGCTCATGGACTAAAGGGAAATATCTGTGGCCTTGGTTTGACCTAGTGCCCATCAAGCTGCTTCATTTGGATTCTGCTAAGAAGAGATGACTCCTAGTTACCACAGGAGGTTTAATCAGTGGCTCACTGATACCACCACCGCAACTGGCAGAGCAACAATGAGATCTAATTCTGGGTAAAGGGGGAAAGAAGGGCACAGCCCAGGGGAATCCAATGCAAGGGTTTAAGTGATCTGACAGAGAGGGAGACCTCTGGGCATCAGCTGAGAGTTGGAGACCACTGAGCAGTCCACGGATCACCAGCAACTGCTCCCCTGGCTGGAGGTTTCAGTGTGCTTTATGTAGTTTTTCTGGGGCACATCCCCCTTTAGCCATCTGGATGGGAGTGCCTCAGCATTCACCTTGAAGTGAGGAAGGGAGCATTCCTCCCTAAACACCTGAGCCACTACAGGCCTTATCTTCCAGATGTAGGGGACCAAAGGGCCACCCAGTATCCCAGCTTCCCCACCGCCTTGAAATGCTAGCCTTTACAGGTACACTGTCAGAGAAGACAAGAGCATGAGATTGGCAAAAACAGCTAGCAAACTTCCATATGAAAACTATGTCACAAACTAAAGTTCCAGGCTCGGCCCCCAATACTAAGATAAGATTTGGAAGACATTCAAAAGTTACTATTTTAAGACTCACCCCCCCCCCCCCATACATACATATACATACATATTTGTATGTATGTGTATACAGAGAGAGAATGAGATTGGAAGGGTACCCTTCTTTTCCTTTTCCTACAAACAGTTCATATATTACTGGAATTGTTATTTGGATGTTTGATAGAATTCATTTCTAAAGACCTAAAGACCTTTTCTTTGGGAGTTCCCTTATGGCTTGTTCAATTTTTTTTGTCTAATATTAGGTTACATAAAACAATCAGTTTCTTCTTTTGTTAAGATATTTTATATTTTCATAAATAGTGATCTATTTCCTCATTTGTTATTACTATGAACATGTAACTGGGCAAAATAGGCTGTGATAACTTCCTTTATTAAAAGGTATTTCTATAACAAAACAATCACATCATTTCTCTTCAATTGTGAATTCTTTTTTATATAATTCGATTTTTCTTTCATCAAAAAAATGGGACTACTTCAAAGGTCATCTTTTTTATTGTTTTAAATACAGCTCATAGATATGTTAGTTCAATAGGATTTTCTTTTGCTTCTGTTTTATTCTTTTTAACTTACAGAATTTCTCCTTTAATGCTTAGTTGGAGCTTTTTTGATTTGCTCTCACCGACATTTAAAAAAAAAGTTAAATAATTCATTTATTTCATCTCCTTTGTTGATGGTAACAATTAGAAATATAAATTTGGTCCTATGAACTTTTATTTTATTTTCGTATGCTGTCTCATTGTTTTCATCTTTGCATAAAATTATTTGTTCTTTGACATACCAGTTGTTTAATATTATATAACTTAGTTTGTAATTATTTGTTAATTCTTTCCTCAAGGAACTTTTATTAAGTATAATCTTTGTTGCAATACTGCTTTCCTACATTTTTGGATGAGGTCTTTATGTATTTGAACTAGTTTTTTTCTTTCCTGTTTTGGGCGGAGGGGACGCTGCATAAAATATTTTTCTTTGACCTAGAAATTCAAGATTTTGGCTATGCAGATCCTGGGAGTATTCATTTCTGTTTCTTTTAAGAGTTATCCAGTGCACCACATTCCATAATACAATCTAACTGGTTCCTTGACCTCATCATACTATAAAATAGAAGACAAGCTAATTATATATCTCTCACAGTAAAAGGGATACTTGTGATAACTAAAATGATGTAAGAAACAGAATACAATGAATGAAAACCTATTTTTTTTAAAAAAAAATTGACCAGTTGATTCTTTCTATATCTATTTGCCAATTGGTTCTAAGAATTATGGGTAATTTTCATTTACATTTTCTTGAACTATGGTATCCAAGGTTTTTGGTCCTAATATTCAGAAAGTCTGATAATTCTTGGGTTTTCTCTCCTTGTTCCGTTTGCCAGGTAAGTTGTGTTTGATACTATTTTTCGTACCTTGTCTTGAGGTTGTTGGGGTTTTCTTCAGTTTGGAGTTTTGGAGATTTAATATTTCTCGTGGTTTCACTGAGTGGTTTGGCTTATTCTAATTTTGAGGGTGGCTAGGTGGCCAGTAGGTAGAGTGCTGGGCCTGGAGTCAGGAAACTCATCTTCCTGAATTTAAATCTGGCTTCAGACAGACTAGTTATGTGACCCTGGGCAAGTCACTTCACCCTGTTTGCCTCAACGTCCTCATCCGTAAAATGAGCAGGAGAAGGAAATGGCCAAACCACTTCAGCACCTCTGCCAAGAAAACCCCACATGGAGTCACAGAGAGTCAGACATGACTGAACGGAAGTAACAAAATGTTGAGGGAAGACAGTTCTTGGGTGAAATCCCCCATCTGTTCTAAAGTACTCAATTTTCCTCCCTCATTATTCAATCTTGCATCTCATTTCATTCCTTCCAGATATGGCTGTAGTGCTTACAGCCAGAACACTGTTCCTCCAAAGCTTCCTTGGGCTTGCTGTGGCTGTCACACTGTCCGAGGCATTTCTTCATCCTTCAAATGTTTTCATAGCTCACATCAGTCATTTCAGAGTCTAGGAGGGGGGTTCAGGACTTGGGTCAGGGTCCACTCCTATACTCTGGGAATGTGGTGAGGAGGCCTCCATGGTCCTGAGTGTGATGTCACTCTTCCTCAGGACTCTAGGGCTGCTCCAGAGTGGTCCGCCCTCTTGCACAGGGTTTCCAGCCCATTAGGCTGGTTTTTCCCCTGGGGCCTCTTCCCCTGCTGCTCAAGGGCTGCCATGACCACTCCCATTTTGGGTTCCTTCTTACCAGACTCTGTACCCTACACTAATCAATGCTCTGCCTAAAGCTGCCTGCAGCATCTTCCACTCTGAGGAATCTGTAATTCTCTTGGGCAAATCTTTATCCAGGGCATTTTTCTGAGCTACTAGGCTCAGATACCCCCCGCCCCCAGGCAGCACCCAAACTCTCCAGTGCCTCCCGTAGCACAGTGCCAAGTCCACCCCAGTATGAATGCCTGAGTGGCTGAAGGATTCTGAAGTCCTCCTTTACATTAAAGTATTTCCGGGGTGTGTGCATGTGCATGTGTGTGTGTGTAGGGCATCTAGGCTCCTCACAGGTCCTAGCACCTGGCCATATACATACAATACTAGCATTTGAAGCACTGAGTTTGCTGGTGAACTATCAATCAATTTATATCGTTGTAGTCATTTTGTAGGTTGTTTTTCTGGTTCTTCTTACTTCACACTGCAAGAGGCTACGGAAGTCTTTTCATGTGCTCTACCAGCTGAACCACCCAGTTGACAAGAATAGTCCTTTCCAGGGACATGAAGGAGATCTTTGCAAAATTCAAAACCCCGGCCCCAGACAGTACAACAGCCAGCTAACACTCCCACCCCCTCTGCAGTTGGCACTTTTCATTGTCTCTAACCCTGATTCATTGCGTCCTTTGCTTCTCACATCACAGTAAAATTCTGTTATACAATTTGGGGGCCAGTCCTCAATGTGGGGGCATCTATTGTTTCCGGTCCTTTGCCGCCACAAAAAAAAAAAAAAAACTTTTGTAAATGTTTTGGTGTATATGGTGCCTTCCTTTTTGTCACTAATATCCTTGGCATTCATGTCTGGCAGTGGGATTGTTGGCTCAAAGGGTTATTTCCATAACTTTTTTTGCACAGTTTGAATTGCTTTCTGGAATGTTTGGCCCAATTTACAGTTCCACCAACAATGCATTAGTGTGCCTGTCTTTCCACAGCCCCTCTATCACTGACTCTTCTCACCCTGGTTAGTTTGTGAGGTGTGAAACCTCAGGGTTGTTCTGACTTGAATTTCATTGATTCTTAGTGACTTAGAGCATTCTTTCACATGGCTGTTAACAACTGGCAATTCTTCAAGAACTGTGCATTCATGTTGGGCAGCTACATGGTATAATAGATAGCTTGAAGTCAGGAAGATGTAAATTCAAATCTTAACCTCAAACACTTGAGAGCTCTGTGGGTCTGGACAAGGGACTTAACCCCTAGAGCACAATGCAAGCATGTGATATCTTACTGCTTTCCATCTTAATTGGAATCATTCCATATCCCAAACAACCAAGTAAATGAGTGCTTGGGCTTGTCCTCCGCCTGCTAATAGTTAGTCAAACAAAAGATTAGATCCCAAAATGGCCCATTCTTTCAGAGTGCTATGGGGATAATTGGACAGATAGGAAACTATTAATTTATGAGGATAAAGTAAGAAGCCTCTTCTGTTTTATTTGTAAGGAACAGAAAGTCAATACCATCAGTCATCTTAGTGAAGAGTACCATTTCTGTAATACCTATTCCATTTGGATATGGTTAACAACTTAACGTTCTATGACAGGCAACCCATCGCATACACACTGTTCTTCACATACAATTGGAATTAATTACTTAAGTATATCTACACATCCCATGTTTTTTGTTACAACTGGAGAAAAGTTAGCCTCTTGTAAATAAATACATTTGTGTAAGCATTGAATCAAGGGTGGAGAGCCTCTAACTATCAAGAGTGTTGTTACCTATATTTTCACATATAGGATCAGATCTTCAATAGCTTCTGGTCCTCTTAATGGAACTGGAATTATTAGGATGGAAAATTTTTGAAAGCAATAAAATCAGACAATCCTGTAAGTCAAATGTAAGTAATTCTATAGGGGCATGTAAAAACATAAATTGTCAGAAATTTTAAGTGAACAGTAGGTTTCTAATTTGATGTTCCTCAAATATACATATATATCTGTATTGTTAATAAGGTCAGAGCTATAAGGTTTGTGCTGGTTTTCACCAGTTATTGGAGAAACAAAATTTGAGAGACTGTACTATGTATTAAAATCTGTCTTGTGGATTTTAGTAGGACCATCTGAGGAGTCTCAATTAACTTGGAACCAGAGAAGTTAATCTACTAAAGAGGAGACCTACTCCAGAATGTCCAAGGAAAGATGTTTCCTGAAACCAGACAATTATATGAACATCTGAGAGCCATGATGAAATTTGCTGATACAATGGACTTTGGGAGTAGGTTACTAAAACATTTTTGGTAATGCGGATGCTCATTATTATACTGCTTTGGCTTTTTGCTTCACTTTATTTGCATACTCAATAATCTCGCTTATCTTGGTGTCGATTTCTCCTCTGAATTAGTCCATGGCCTTAGACACACATGCTATGGCTTGTACTATGATTGACCAATCAGGAAAACTGTGACAGGTCTCCTGTTGACCAAAATAGGGGGAAATGGAGAAAACCCAATTATTCTGCTTCCACTTTCTGATTCTATTCTGTACATACAGCTATACGTGCAATATGTACGATGCTGTACAACCACCCAAGCTATGTTTCTTTGTCTCTGAACTTAGTTCAGAAACTCAGCTGGCAGATACTGGGGCTAGCTCAGAAATCCAGTTCTACCACTAATCCTCAAATGCCACTGATTCTTCCTTTGCCTCCCTAGGGGCAGGATGGAAGAAAACGGTAACAGCTGTGCTAATTGTGGTCATGTTGTACCGTTTGTACCTCCAACGTAACTCAGTGGAAGGCTCCTCTGCTTCCTCCATGTTAACAATGCTGCTCAAGTACCACTTAGGGAACTTTATGGAAGATGCTATCAGAAAGACTGTATAAGCAGGTCACAAGGGGTGGAGTGTACAGGGAAAGCCAGAGTGACCTCAAGTCCCACAGGCAATGGAACCACTTTTAAGTAAATTTCAACTAGCAAAAGAAGCTCCAACTATCCCATGGAAAAACTTGCCCATGACCCTGGGCCATCCTGGCACTCTGCCTTCTGTGTTCTGACCTAGCCTGGGGTTAGTGTGGAGAGCCATGATGTTACCATGTGCTGCTGCTTCTTGTGAGTAAACTCCCTTAAACAACCCAACCAACCCTGATCAAACCTATTCATCACCAAGCTGGTATGAGTCCCTCTTTCTTCATTATCTCTATATTCTCTCAGAGGATATTTCACCCTACAATTGGCATAATTAGAGCAGGAAAGCCTGGTCTTAGAGTCTTCTATTTGAATTCATAACATCAGACTCAGAAAAGGTATGCTCAGAACACCAGGGCTACTGAAAACAGCATAACAAGAACTTCTACAAAAGGAAGATGTCAACTTAGGATCTCAGAAAATGAGGAGAGACAGAGACAGTTAAGAGACTACAGATAGAACTGCTAAGCCTGAATGTACTGAGAGGACCTCCGGAAGGCAGTGAAATGACTGAAGGAATGATGCCTGCAAAGCATTGTGGTCTGTGATCTCAGTTGTAGGCCCTCAAGACACACAAATACACACATGTACATATACTCCATATTCTTTATTAGGGAACTATTAGGGAAAGGTTATGTGTATGTGGGGGGAGTATGTGTATATACATAAGTATATATATATATACACAGACATGTAATATTATATATTTATACCTAGCATATTTGTCATGTTTAGAATTACCATAATTTTATTGTTACTATACATTACTTATACATTACCATCCTATACAATGTTATATCATTTATTTTCATATATATGTACACATATATGTGTATGTGTATATATTCTCTAATAGCCAATCCCCAATAGTCATAGGAACAAATAATTCTCTAAAGAAAAACCGCAAAATGTTCACAACCACATGAAAGAATGTTCTAAATCATTAATAATTGTGTGTGTGTGTTCGTTCTTTGTTGCCGAAGAAGATCATGACATCAGAGAAATGATGACATGACTTGCACTTGACTTTGTTTTGAGTGAGGAAGGGCTGTGCAGGTCACCAGCCTCACTTCTCCTCCAGAGCCAACTGAATCCAGTGACCAGATATTTTTCAGGATTACTAGAGATGATCCAGGATGAGGCAATTGGGGTTAAGTGACTTGCCCAAGGTCACACAGCTATTGAGTGTCAAGTGTCTGAGGTGAGATTTGAACTCATATCTTCCTGACTCTTGCACTGGTGCTCTATCCACTGCACCACCTAGCTGCCCCAGAAAAGGGGGTAAGTAGAGGGGGAAGAACAAGATAGCAACTTCCAATTATTTGAAGGGATAATGTATGAAGGATCACACTTGTTCTGCATTAATAATTAGAGAAACTGAAGTTTCACCTCACAACCTGCAAGTTGGCAAAGAGGATTTTTTAAGTGCCACCATTTTGGAGCATTTGGGGGATGATAAAGACACTAATACATTGCTGGTAGAGCTGTAAATTGGTACAATTATTTTGGAAAGCAATTTGTAATAATGCAAATAAAGTGACTAAGATGCCGATAGCCTTTGAACTGTAGACTCCATCCCTGTGCTTATACTCCAAGAAAGCCATTGTTAAGAAGTTTCTATTACAAGTTAAGAAGTTTATTATTATATTTATTGTGAGAACTGGAAACAAAGCAGATGACCAATGAATGAGAAATGGCTAAACAAACTGAAACATGAATGAAACAGAGGATTGGTGTGCTGTAAGAAAGGATGTGCATGATAAATAGAGAAGCATGGGAAAAGCTTTATGAACTGATGCAGCGAAGACAGAAGAACTACAACAATGTAAATGAAATAGACCCTACACACCAAAAAAACTCTTGAACACAGCAAAATTATAAAGATCAAGCAGGACCTGAAAAGGTGACACGACACCCCTTCGTGCAGCTGGGAGGGGAGGTCCACAGGTGTTGTACATTGCACATGTCTTGACCTTTGCATTAGATTGAATGGCTGTGCTCATATGCTCTATGCTTTAAAAAAAATATGACGAGTTATGCTAGATGGCTCTCTAGGAAGTGGAGGGAGAATGAAACTGGGGAAAACTACAGAGATCTAAAAACCAAAAATATCAAAAACTTTCAAAACTAAAAAAGTTTCAAAGGGATGATTTCTAGATGTTAGATATTAAAAGGACATAAGTATATTTTAAAAGTCAAATCCAGGCATTATAGGAATATTAAGAATGAACTCATCAGTTCAATTTGCATCTAGTTGGACAAAAATCACCTTCCAATAACATCCTTTATTTTCAATTTCTTCTGATATCTGCTTTTTCATTTTTGATACTGGCAATTTGGTTTTTCTCTTTTAACAGTAGAGTCCTGGCCTTTAGGTGAGAAATATGAGTACAATTCCTGCCTAAATGTGCCACTAGTTGGGTGATTCAGGGCATTTCAATTAATCTTTCCCAGCTTGCTCCTGATCAGTAAAAAGGGGATAGTAATAATTCCTGTCTCGGAAGGACCGGTGGCTCACATAGGACATATCCATCATATCAACCCTGCACATTCAGTCTCCCCCTAGGAATGGAAACCATCTCTAGAACAGAATTTCTCATTGTTGGCTTCTCCAAGCCTTGGATGATGAAGTTATGACTAAGACATGCCAGGAAGTTATCAGCTGCTCTGCTTTTAGCAGGGAGAACCCCAGATGTCTAGAAAAAGGATAGCAGCCCCCTTCCCATTATTATAACAAGCCTCTGGGGCCCAAGCTTCTGCTCCACACTGACCCCTGGGCTTTTCCTTCTGAATGGACACTGCTTCGATGGATAAGGAGTTACCAACCAGAATCCTCTGGGTAAGATGGAAGAAAGCCTGGCCTTACCTCTGCAATTACACTATGCCCTCCAAACCACCAGGCACTCACTTCCATCTGTATAGATGATGCCCCTAATTACCACAGGATTTTGCCCTCTACCCCGCCCCTAAACACTGCATTTAGACAAACAGTCACTGACATCACTCCACCAGCTCCACCCTTCTTTATGCATCGGCTCCCCCAAACACAACGTGAGCTCCTGGACAGCACGGAACTTCCCTTAAACCTTTGGATCTTTCCATTTTATTCACCAATTCATTTTCCCTTTATTCCCCCAAACTACTCATCTCTTTCCTCTTTCTGTGGGCTCCAAGGTAGGTTCTGAGCACAAAACTGTGTTTCACTTTTTCTGTGACTTTCACCTAAACATTCTCCACTGTTTCCCCACCCAGCTTCTGGAGTTCCCTCCCATAAGCACACTCAAGTGACCAATGCTGCCACAGCTCCCTTTTCACCCACTCAGGTGGGCCAAGAGCCAAGTGCCTGTCATGGGTTTCATCCAGCCAAGTCTCAGGGATAACTGTAGTCAAGTTTGACTCAAGCTGGGATTTCCTGTTCTTCCTGCTTGCTATTGTTTACATGAAGTGATGCAGAATAATAAAACTAGATAAAAAAAAGGAACATCATCACTTAAAAACATGCCCAGATTTCAAAAGGTGATGGAAAGAAAGAGAACCACTCTGCCTGTGAAAGTTAATGTTACACCATTTTTACTCAAGAACCTACAAATAATGGGAGATTACATTTCAACTTATCTGTTACATTTAAATAATTATATATTTACTTGAAAAAGGTTTCTCCCCTGGATGAATTCTCTCATATTAGAAAGTTTTTTCTCTAGCCAAATGTATCCCCAATTCATTCACCTTAGTATGAGTGTTCTGAAGCTTAATAAATGTTCCCCTGTCAATGAAGGTTTTCCCACATTCACTACATTCAAAAGTTGTCACTCCAATGTGAGTTTTCTGATGATAACTCAAAGTCCCTCACTGCTTAAAATCTTTCCGAAATTCATTATATTTAAGGGTTTCATTGCAGTGTGGATTTTCTGATGGGTAAAAGATAGTCCTTCAAAAAGGCTTTCCCACCTACCACATTCAAAGCGTTTCATTCCAGGTTGAATTCTCTCCTGAATAATAAGTTATACCTTCTTTACATTCCATGGGTTTCATTCCACTATAGATCTTCCAATGGCTAATACAGAATCTCCTCCAAATGAAGCCTTTTCAACATCATTATATTCAAAGGGTTTCACTCAGGTTTGGATCCTCTAGTTGGCTGATAAGGGTTATCATTGTAATGAAGGTTTTGTCCCCACATTCATTACTTCCAAAGGATTTCACTCCACTGTGGATTCTCCAGTGATGAATGAAGTATTCCTTTCAAATGAAGTCTTTCTTGCATTTCACATTCCAAAAGGTTTCATTCCAGTATGAGTTCTCTCATGGTTAATTAGGTATGTCTTCTCACTGAAGGCTTTCCCACATTCTTTACATTCAAAAGGTTTCACTCCAGTATGAATTCTCTGATGCCTATTAAGATGTGCCTTCCGAAAGAAGGCTTTGCCACATTCGTTACATTCAAAAGGTTTCACTCCAGTATGAGTTCCTTGATGGCTATTAAGTTGTCCCTTCTGACGGAAGGCTTTCCCACATTCATTACATTTAAAAGGCTTCACTCCAGTATGAGTTGTCTGATGTCTATAAAGGTTGCCCCTCCGAAAGAAAGCTTTCCCACATATTTTACAATCAAAAGGTTTCAGTCCTGGGTGGATTCTCTGATGGCTAATAAGTGTTCTCCTCGTAGTTAGGGCTTTCCCACATTCATTGCATTCCAAGATTTTCGCTCCAGTATGAGTTCTCTGGTGCCGATTAAGGTTTCCCTTCTGAAAGAAGGCTTTTCCACATTCATTACACTCAAAGGGTTTCACTCCAGTGTGAATTCTCTGGTGACTATTGAGATTTCCCTTCTGAAAGAAGGCTTTACCACATTCTTTACATTGAAATGGTTTCACTCCAGTGTGTATTCTCTGATGGCTCATAAGGTATTCCTTTCGCATAAATCCTATCCCACATATATCACATTCAAAGGGTTTTACTCCAGTGTGGATCCTCTGATGGTAAGTAAGGGTTTTCCTTGAAGATAATGATTTCCCACATTCCCTACATTCAAATGGTTTCACTCCAGAAGATTTCTGTCCAGTAAGTGGTCCCCCATCACTGAAGCCCTTTTCACATTCATTAAGTTCAAACAATTTCACTCCAGTGTGAGTTCTCTGATGTTCACCAAGCGCTTCCCTATCCCAGAAAGTTTTCCAACATACATCACATTCAAAAGAGTTTTTTCCATTATGATTTTTCTGCTGTCCATTAAGATCTAATCTCTTGCCAAAGGCTTTCTTTCCAAGTGTATTATACGTATGGAATCTTTCTTCCATGTCACCTCTCCATTGTGGAAAAAATATTGGTTCCATGTTAAAATGTCTCACAAATCTACTACATTCAGGTACACTCACCATATCAAATGTACTGCTGAGAGTCACTGTCACTTGTTGAGACTGTTTCTTCTGGGGACCCTCCTGGCTCTCTAACCTCACTTCCCATTCCTCAGATTCTCCCATCCCAAGGCACCAGTTACTTTCCATTGGCAATCTTTCTTGGGCCAATGTTCCTGGGCAAATGCCCTCAGTCAGAACTGAATCCTTGGTTTCACACCTAGCATTCCAACTCAGGTAATCTGAAACAAACAAAATGTGTCAGACAAGCAGGCCAGGCTTGACGGATGCAGGGTAAATATGTGATTAAAAGGAAGAGTAATATGGACACAGTAAGAGAGCCTCAGTGTCATGCCCAGTCCCCTTTTACTTTGCCTGTATACATGAATGCCCACTTTCAAATACATAAACTTCTAATGTCAATACAAACATGTCCACAGACATTCTCCTATTTCCTGGGAGCAAAAAAACTGCTTTATGGAAAGTTCTTCATTAAGTTTCTCCCATGAAAGGCAAATGTACTTCATATGTACTCAGCAAAATGAAAACTTTTAAGCGGTGAGATGAAAGGTAAATGAACAAACAGAAACAGCTAGACTTTGCCAACTAGACCCCAAAATTCTATTCCAAGGCAATGAAGCACTCAGACCTAGATGCTATAAGAAAGTACATGTTCATGGTGTGGATCCAAGAGGGTGAAGTGGGAGGAACCACTGCAGTCAGCTCCCCCCCAAACAGAATGATCAAATCCTGGTGGAAGAGTCCCAAAAAGTCACAATGAGTCACTTGTCCATGCCAGTGCAGCACAGGGAGACAGAGAGGCGGGCCTACAGGGAAGATCATGCCGAGTATGTGTGCACCCAGGACAAGAAGTGGTCTCAGATACATATCAAGGGTCTACCAGACCCATATCAGGGCACTGTGATGGGGTGAACTGTTGAAGCAGCTTTGTCTCCCAATCCCCAGCTATAGTCACCAATCAAGAGCAGAGTGAGAAGGGGACCTGCACAGGGGCGCAGCATCGTCAGGAAGGACTAAGGAAGACAGAAAAGCAGAACTCATTAATAGTATTGGAGTGGCTTAGACCTGAAGCTCCAAGCAGGTTCTCATCCCCAGCATCTATCCTAGCCTGGAGAGGAATAGCTGAGGTAGCAATCTCAGGAAAAGCCTACAATTCTGCAATTTTGAACCAACAGAGATTTGCCACAAACTAATGGGAGCCATGGAGCAGTCAATTCTTACAGACTGAACCCAGGTCAGAAACTTGTTGAGCTTAGATATGCCCTGGAGAAGATGCTGGGAAGGCTTGCAGATCCCAGCCTGAATAACACAATGCCTCAAACTCTAAGAAGGCAGCAACAGGACCAGCCCAGTGTGGCAGAGCTCAGACCTAACGTCAAACCCAAAGTCAGGAAGAAGGGGGAAAGAATGAGCAAACAAAAAAAAGAGGCCTGCCATAATGGCCCAGTTTGGTAGCAAGGACCCTCAAGATGCAAACCCAGAAGAGAATGACTTCAAAATCCCTATAAGCAGAGCCTCACAGAAAAACAGACCTTGAGCACAAGCAAATAAAATTCCTGGGAGAGATGAGGCAAGAGTTAAAAAAAAAAAGATGCAAAATGTTTTTATAAAATGAATGAAAGTGCCTAAGGAAAAAATTGGAAAAGAAATAAAAGCCATGGAAAAAGAATTGGAAAGGAAATTAACAGCCTGACATAAGAGACACAAACCGTGTTCAAGCAATATTCTCCCTGATAAATAGGATGGCCAAATAGAAGTCAGTGACTCCATGGAATGAGAAGAAATATTAAAACCAAAGTCAAAAGGCTGAAAAAAATGTAAGAAAATATAAGGTATCTTATAGTAAAAAGAAAAGACTTGAAAATAGATCAAGGAGAAAAAAATTAAGAATGATTGGACTTTTTCAAGTCGTTTTTCAGTTGTGTATGATTCTTCATGATCCCATTGGGGGTTTTCTTGGCAGACATTGGAGTGGTTTGCAATTTCCTTCTCCAGATCATTTTACATTATGAGGAAACTAAGGCAAACAGGGGGAAGTGACTTGCCCAGGGTCACACAGCTATTAAGTGTCTAAGGCTGGATTTGAACTGTGCCGCCTAGTGGCCCCTAACATCGGACTACCTAAATGCTATGACCAAAAGAAGCTAGATACAATATGTCAAGAAATCTTAAAAGAAAACTGTCCAGCTCTCAAAGGACAAAGTGGAAATAAAAATAACCTACTGGTTACCTCCTGGAAGAAACTCCAAAATGAATACCAAAAGGATCTTTATAGCCTAAATGCAGTTTCCAGGTTAAAGAAAATAATATCACAAGCAGTCAGAAAGAAAGAATTCAAGTACCAAGGAGTCACTCAGTCAGGATCACACACAATTTAGCAGCCACCACTATAAAGAAGCAGAGAACTTGAAATGATATTCCAAAAGCAAAAGATATAGCTTATGGCCAAGAAAAACCTACCTGGCAAAACTGGGTATAACAGAGGGCAAACGGACTTGTATCTAAAGACAGGATGTCCCAGTATTCCCGACAAAAGGACCTGAGCTGTCTAGAAACTGAAGTTTAAACATAGGAGTGAAGAGAAATATAAAAAGGAAAATCAACAAATCAATAAACATTCATTAAATGCCTACTGTGTGCTAGGTGCTAAGGACACAACAAAAGGGGCAAAAGACAGACCCTGCCCTCAAGTAGTTTACAGTGCAACAAGGGTAAAATGCAAACAAACAGGTACAAACAAGCTCTACACAGGACTCACAGAGGGAAGGCCCCAACATGAGGAGGGGTGAGGGAAGGCTTTCTGCAGGAGGTGGGATTGTAGTTGGGACTTAGAGTCAGGGAGGCCAATGGTCAGGGCAGAGGAGGGAGAGCATTCCAGGCCTGGGGAATAGCCAGAGAGAATGCCTGGAGCTGAGAGATGGAGGATCTTGTTCACGAGGTCACTGGATCAGAGTACGTGCTGGGGAGGAAGATGTAAGAACACTAGAAAGTGGGAGAGAGCAGGTCATGAAAGGCTCTGAAGCCAGTAGACAACAGGGTATCACGGGAGTTTACTGAGTAGGGGATGACATGGTCAGACGTGTGGTTTAGGAAAATCCCTTTAGCTGCTGAATGGAAGATGGACCGACAGAACCCAGCCCCCAGCCCCCAGCTGCTAGGGCATTAATCCAGGTATAAGGAGATGAGAGCCTGCACCAGGGTGGGGGAAGAGGAGAGGGGACATTCGACAGATCCTGTGGAGGTGAAATCAACAAGCCCTGGCACCATGTTGAACACAGGGTAGGGTTGGGGTGAGAGGACAGGGAAGGTTCCAGAGTGGGTAGGGTTTAGGACAGAGTTCTGTTTGGGGCATACTGAGTTTAAGACGTCCAATTTAAGATGTCTGAAAGCCAGTTGGGAGACGGGAGACTGGAGGTCAGCAGAGATACTGAGGCAAAAAAGGCAGAGTTGAGCAACATCAACATAAAGATGGTCATTAAATCCATGAGAGCTGTGAGATCACCACGTGAAGTAACATAGAGGGAAAAGGTCAGAGAGTCCAGGACAGAACCCTGGAGGACCCCTGTGGTTAGAGGGCATGACCTGGAGGAGCAGTCAGAGAGAGGAGAGGAGCCAAAAACCTAGAGAGAAAAGTATATCAAGGAGGAGAGTAGCCAAGAGTGTCCAAGGACGCAGAGGTCACGAAGGATGAGCCCTGAGAAAAGGCACTGGGCCTGACAACTAAGACATCGCTGGTGATTCTGGAAAAAGGGGTTTAGGTGGAATGACAAGGTCATGAGCAAGAGCGTAACAAGTTAAGAGAAAGAGAGAGAAAGTGAAGGCACTAACGGTAGGCAACCTTTTGGAAAAGTTTGGCGACAGAGAAGAAGAAAAAGAGGACCGTTGTTAGCCATGATGGAAGGACCAAGTGAGGGTGCTTTCAGGATGGGGCAGACATGGGCATACTGGGAGGAAGGAAGGAGCCAAGAGAGAGGGAGAGACTGAAGAGTGGGAATGCCAGGGGGAGTGACCTGTGGGAGGAGATGGGATGGAAGGAGATGCCTGAGTGGGGAGGGGACTAAGAAAGGGTGAAGGAGAGGAGGAAAAGGCAGTACAAAAAATGAATCATATGATCAGGGGGCTCAAGAAGAAGGCTATACAAACCAGGAGTGGGTAGGGCTGCCACCTGAATCTCACTCTCCTTTGAACTGTTAAAGAAGTAAGAACGCGTACACACACACACACCCCTGAACACACATGCATACACATGTGCATGTGCATACATGGACATGTACACATGTACACACAGGTAAAGAGAACAGGGAAGTGGGATGGAAAGGTGACGCCTTGGGTGAGAGGAGAAGGGGAAAAGGCAGAGGAATAACTAGAGGAAAGGTAGATTATGGGAGGATTTGTTCTAAGCAAAACAAATTCCAAAGATGGACAAAAACAACTTTTTGAGTTATAAAATAAAAAGGAATCTAAAGTATTTATAAACTGGGGAATAGGTTAAAAATGACATCATATAAGTGTGCCGGAATCCTCTCAGCGTAATGAGTGACTGGGATTCCAGGATCCACGTAGGAACGTGCCGGCCATCTCCTGACATGGACGGCATGGGGACTTCTCTTGACTGACTGGTTACAAGGATTGTGTTTTCCTTGTCTTTGATCAGGGTTGAAGGAAAAAACAAAGAATGCTCATTAATTTAAAAAATAAAATTGAAGAATAATTGAACACAGCCCAAAACATAAAGTTAAGGAAATACCACTGTACCCTATAAGTACAGAGAAAAGGAAGCACTGCCAGACACGAGGCAGAAGATCCCAAAGCACGTCAGTACCACTGAGGCAGCACAAGTCACTTCACAAGGGTTGCAAAGGATCCCAAAGTCTTGGCGAAGACGGAAGAGGGAGTCCGGGGGGAAACTCTGGTTGCATTTTCTTTCCTGCTGCTCACGGAGGCCCAGAGATGAACAAGACAAGACGAGGTCTGGCCGCCTGGCTACACAGACAGTTTCTGAGAACAGGGTTTGGGGTTCTATACCAAGGCTTAAAATACAGGGCAACAGCAGGCTGGTCAGACACTGAATGAAGTCTGGGAAGGATGCCTTTGTGTACTGTTCTAAAAAGGATGAAAAGGCTAAAAACAGAAAAAGAGGGAGAGCCTACGTCTATCTCCACCCCCCCCCAAGCTAGATTACACAGAATAGAAGGAAGCAGCTCAGACGCCCCGAAGTTCACAGGGCACAGCAGCCATTAAAGGGGCCAGTCGTCTGGGTAGACATGGTGCTCCAAGTTCAGGCCACAAACCAGGGGAAGCAGAGGGCCACTGCAGGGGACAGCACAGACAATATAGGGGTGAACCCCAAGAATGGATGGGCAGGCTTATGCACAGGAAACAGGAGAGATGAAAGGAGGCGGGGAGCAGCAGGGCAAATTGAAAAGCTCTATTCACGAGGAAATAGAGCAAAGGAATGGGAGAAGCTTACTGGAGGAAAGCTGGCTAGAGGCCAAAGGAGGGAAGAAGGCAAATGATGGTCACAGGAGTACAAGGGAGCACCTGGAGAGAGGGAGGCACAGAGGAGGAGCTTGGGAAAGGACCAGAAGGAATGAGTGCACAGAGATGGGGGCTTCAGGTCCTTCTGCACAAAGCAGAGCAGCCTATAACATCTGGCCTTCCTCAGGATAGAGTCATTCTCCAAAGTGGAGCAACCAAAAGAAGGAAATTCTTTTCTCAGGTTGATTCTCTTGAACAAGGAGAAGCTGGTTTTGAGAGCAAAAATGATGGGAACCCACTGGGAGACCTCCCAGGGTGAGTGCCACACAAAGAGGACGCAGCCCAGAGTTGGGGAAGTGCAGAGGATCCTATGAGACCAAGTGCCACCGGGAGGGAGGGGAGATGCACAGGAATGAAATTCTGAAGGCACAAAGGAAAATAATCCCAGTGAGAAGAGAAGAAAACAAACATGATTATCTAAAGATTGACCTTCGGTCACTTTTCAGTTGTGTCTGACCCATTGAGGTTTCCTTGGCAAAGATACTGAAGGGTTTTACCACTTCCTTCTCCAGTGTGTCCCCATCTTACAGATGAGGAACTAAGGCTAACAGGGTGAAGTGACCTGCCCAGGGTCACACAGCCAGTAAGTGTCTGATACCTGATATGAATTCAGGAAGATGAGTTTTCCTGACTCCAGGCCTGGCAATCTATCACTTGTACCACCTAGCTGCCCCTACTTTGAAGATTTTATTTTAAAAACTCAATTAAGGGGAAAGCAAGGCCTGGTGGAAAGGAATGTGCCCTCCTCAGGCTACCTGTCCTCACTCACCTGGGCAGGTGACTCCTGCCTTGAGCATCCATGGTGCTTCTCCTCTCTCCAACAGGGAGATCACAGCAGGTTTGGACACTGGGAGCCCTGATCATGGAGAGAGAGAAGAGAAAGGATTGGGACACAAAGCCATCTGGGAGTCAAGGCCTGGCCTCTTCCTCCTTCTTCAGGGAAAGGAATAAACACTAGGAAAATATACAGAATAATGGGACAAGGAGCCTCCAAAGGTCACTTCCTGTTGTATTCAGTCTAAGTTCAAAGAGAGGTCACATCTGCTTTGGGCTCGGAACATCAGTGACCTGAGGGCTGCCAGGATGGCGGGATCTTGGCATTTCTGGCAGTCTTTGTTCTGGAGTGGGCAGAGAATCTCAGACAAGGGAAACCAGAGCCTCAGGGCCAGTCCAAGGGAGCAAAGGGGTTTCCATCAAGCAAAGAGGAGCAAAAACATCCATTCAACAGGCACTAATGGATTTCAGACCCACCCCCCTATTGTCTCTCTTGGTCACCATTCCTAGACATTGAGGAAAAACTCAGGGCAGCCCATGAGCCCTCAGGAGGCAGAGGAGGGGAGAATGCAGGAGCCCCGAGGCACAGGGCACTGGCCTTACCCACAGACACCAGGTTCTCATAGTTCTCCAGCATCACCTCCCGGTACAGGGCCCTCTGGGCCGGGCTTAGGCCTCTCCATTCTTCCAGGGAGAAGTCCACAGACACATCCCTGAACGTCACGGGATGCTGAAACGACAAAGGCACCCTCGCTGACCAAGGGACTGTCCTCCCAAGGCCCACAGGAGACCCAGAGGGCAGGGGGTATGGGGGGCTCACACCGCTGGGGGTTTGGGGACTTCATGCTCATTCTTTACTACTGACACCTGTCAGAGAAGGAGCAGAAAAGAGGAGGCCTTGGGGGAAACCAGAGAAACTGGGGGTAAGGACTGGAAGACAAGGGCTGAAGATGGAAAGGAGGAGAAGACAGGGGCCGATGGAAGGAGCTCAACTGGATCTCTGAGCTGTGGAAAAGAGCTCAGCAGAAGCCCGGACATGCAGGAAGGGCCTGATGGAGAAGAGTCTACACTCCAAAACAACTTTCCATTGGATCCTGGAGGTCACAGGCAACTGAAGAGTAATGAGACTGTTAGACCTGTGGTTTAGGACAATGCAGATACAATGGGGAAAAGTGGACCAGAGGTGGGCTGGGGTAACTCAGTTTTAATCAGGAAGAATTGTACTGTTCTACTGAGGAGAAAAGGAAGGAAACGTGCACTGAGAAATCCCTTGGGGGCTCCTCCCGGGGCAGAAGCCCAAGGCTTTGAGATCCAGCTGCTCATCCCCAAAGCAGGATGGAAGGCGTACAGAGAACACCAGTCTGGCTGCCTCCCCAGGGCCAGGGAAGAGAAGGAAGGCAGGTGAAAACATGTGTTCTGGCTCCATGAGGGGAGCCCGTGGGCCTGAAGAGTGATGTCCAGCCTCTCTCCATGGCTCCTGACCTTTGCCAAATGCAGATAGGAGTCATTAGAAATCATTTAGAACCATTGGTCAACCTCCCCACGCTGGTGGCACAGAAGACAGAAGGGCAGAGGAGCACCCAATACTACCGGAGAGGTGGGTCCTCAGGATAGGCTCCATGCTGTGGAGACAATCAGCCTTTGGCAGCTCAGCAGGAGTCTCCAGCTGGAGCCTTGGCCCTCTTCTATGATGCATGAAGTACCTACAGGCTTTGGTACCTCTGGGAAGACATGGGAAGAGCATGAGAAAAGGCCAATCAAAGTGTGTCACTGGCCAGAAGACACTGCTCTAGAGCTAGGAGGTGTTAAAAGGGGCTCCTTCTGACGCAGAGCAAGATGGCGACACAGCAGCGGTAGGACAGCCTTCCAAAGAGGCCCACAGGACACAGCAGCCCTCTGCCTGCCTCCTGCTTACAAACACAAATAGGCCTCCCCCACCTCAAAATACCCTGGCTGCATCCTTCCAACCCACCAACTCTGCTGCCTTTTCAGGCCATACTCCTGGAAAAGGTCAAATATGACTGATGCCTCTACATCCCCTCCTCTCACTCTCTCTCTAACTCTTTAGAATTCAATTTCTGACCTTGTGGCCAATGATCTCATTGGTACCAAATCCCACGGCCTTTTTTTCTTGACCATTCCACAGTTTGGCAGTGCTGATCACCTGCCTCTTCCTCATTCTCTCTCCTCTTGGAGTCATCAGGACACTGTTCTCCTCTCTGATCTCTTACATGAGACTCCTTTTCTCAGTCTCTTTTGCCATTTTACAGGGGGGGATGGCACCACAGTGCACAGACCACTAGTATGAGTTCAAATCCAGCCTCAGACACTTTACTAGCTATGGGACCCTGGTTAAGTCACTTCACTTGTTTGCCTCAGTTTCCTCAGGTATAAAACGGAGGTAAGACTAGCTCCTACCCCCCAGAGTTGTTGTGAGAAACAAATGACAACATCCGTAAAGCAGTCAGCCCCAAGTCTAACACATGGTGGGCCGTGCTTAGTGATGACTGACTGAAGGCAGACTGCCATGTGCCAGGAGGACAGCTAATGCACTAACTCCATTGCTGGAAAGACAAACAGCTTGGAAGCCTTTAGAGCTCTGATGAATGCCAGGACCAAGAAGGACTGCAGAGACCTCAGGATGGAACATGCTCCTCCCTCCTCCCGCAGAGGTCATGGCCAAGTGTGTGAAGACTGAGAAGCCCCTTAGGGGACACGGCCAGGGGACACAAAGGCAGGGCAGGGGGAGGCACAGATGGAGAGATGGTGCCAAGGTGGGACAGGAGCCATGGCAACAAGGATGGTGGTGGTTTACCAAACACTGGACACCTCCCAATGCCCTGCAAGGACGAGGCTGTTCTCTTCCCCAGGGGGCAGAAAAGGAACCCCAGGCCCAGAGAGGGGCAGGGAGTGAGCTGCCTGGATCAGCACAGACCAGAACCGAATCCACGGGAGCTGACCCAGGACAGAAGAGGGCCCAGCACAAAGCCCTGGCAGGACCAGAGCCAACCAAGGAAACCAGGGAGAGGTCGGGGAGAGCAGGGTCCCCAACATCTAGAGGAGAGGATGGGGATGGGGTGCAAGGGGGGCAAAGAGGAGAGGCTGAGAAGGGGCCGCTTCTAGGGCAGATGGTGAGACAAGGAGGCGTGGCACCAGCTACAGGGGCCACTGTCAGGAGGGCAGGAGCCACGGGCACCTGATGGGGGGCCCCCATCCCCCAACCCCATCCCCCTGCAGAATGACATCACCTCCGTCACTCACACCTCCCGAGAGCTGCGTGCCCCGCCCCCCACTGGAGTGTGGGCTCCTGGAGGGCAGCCCCTAGAGCAGCGCCTGGCACACAGTAGGTGCTTTCCTCTCCTGCCCCGCCCCCAAGGCAGGCCTCCTTCCAGCCTCTCTCAGAAACCTCCCCCGCCCTCCACAGGCCCGCCCCCTGCTGGGCCCCCATGAGGGGGGGGAGGGGGAATGGGGGAGGGGAGGCTGCACATGCTCTGTCTCGCCTTCATCCTAGGCACCCGACAGAGGGCGCCCCAAGAGACACTTTCCAAGGCTCGCTGGTCAGCCTCTGCGCATGCTCAGTCTCACCTGGACCCCCTCCCCCACCGCCCCCTCCCTCACTGAAGTGCCCACAACTCGGCGCAGGCGCAGTCTCGCAGGGGGGCTCGGGGTCACGGCCGGGCGCTCCAGCTCCCGCACATCCAGACAAACACACGGAAGCGCGCGTACGGAGCAGCTCGAGCACCCGCCCCGAGCCGGCCCCAGGACCCTCCGCAAAGGCGGGCTCTTCCGCCTCCGCGCATGCGCCAACTCACCCCCGCAAATGGCCGCCCGATGCCGGCGCTCAGCCCTCTCTCCGGGGCCCTCATCCCCTCCAACCGCAGGCGGCGGGGCGAGGCTCCCGAGCGCAAGAGGCTGACAGGGGACTCACCGCGACCAGATTTCGGAACCAGAGGAGGAGCGCTCAGGAAGGGGCTGGGCGTGATCTCTCGGCCAATCAGAGTCACCGATGGCGTCCCTCAGCACCGCCCAATCACTTTCTGGCCTCCTCTCCAGCCCACGCAGAGCAACCAATCACAGACCCAGTTACCTTCTCTACCCCGCCTCAACTTTCCAAATGACAGCCCCACCTACCCTAATCCTCCAATCATAAACTAGGCTCCCTTCTCTCCTCGATCTTAATCCCCCAATCACAGGTCGAGCCCCCAGGACCAACCCCTATGCTAGTCTAATCCCCACCTGCACCACAGGCTCGCTCCCTCATCCTCCAATCAAAGGCCACCCTGTTCCTAATCCTCCAATCACAGGCCCAGCTCCCTAATTTCCCCAATCACAGGCAGCCCCATCCCTAACCCCCCCCCCCCCCCCAGTCACAAACCTAGCTCTCTAATCTCACGGTCACAAACCCACCTCCCTAAACCTCCAAATCTCGGGTGGAACCTCCAGACCCAACCCTCTATGATACCATAATCCCATCCCAGGCCACCCTGTCCCTAATCCCCCAATCACAGGCCACCCTGTCCCTAATCCCCCAATCACAGGCCACCCTGTCCCCAATCCCCCAATCACAGGACACCCTGTCCCCAATCCCCCAATCCCAGGCCACC
This sequence comes from Notamacropus eugenii, assembly GCF_028372415.1. Taxonomy (NCBI): domain Eukaryota; kingdom Metazoa; phylum Chordata; class Mammalia; order Diprotodontia; family Macropodidae; genus Notamacropus; species Notamacropus eugenii. Next base: position 5,231,001 of record NC_092876.1, on the reverse strand, counting down.
CTGTGCCTAATCCCCCAATCACAGGCCACCCTGTCCCCAATCCCCCAATCCCAGGCCACCCTGTGCCTAATCCCCCAATCACAGGCCACCCTGTCCCCAATCCCCCAATCCCAGGCCACCCTGTGCCTAATCCCCCAATCCCAGGCCACCCTGTGCCTAATCCCCCAATCACAGGCCACCCTGTGCCCGATCCCCCAATCACAGGCCACCCTGTGCCTGATCCCCCAATCCCAGGCCACCCTGTGCCTAATCCTCCAATCACAGGCCCAGCCTTGTTGGCTTCCCTGCCCCTTCTGCAGCCTGGTCCTGCCTGCAGGGGACCTTTGCACCCAGATAACACACTTATCCACTTCTCCACCTTTCAACGTCAGCCATGGCCTGCTGGTCTACCTGCCTGCCCCAAGTCTCCCTCAGATGCCACAGGGATCTCCTAAAAGCACCACGTCTCTACCCCCAGCTCAACAAAGCCCAGAGGCTCCCTGAGGGTCCTGAGACAGACAGAATGCAGCCTCAGTCAGCCCCACGTGGGTGACCCTGGGCAGGTTGCTCCATTTCTATTTTCCTCAGTTTCCTAATCTGTAAAACAGTAACAGCCGCCACCTCCCAGAGTTGCTGAGAGGACCAAACGTGTTTAGGGCAGTACCTGGACGTTAGAGGTGCTAGATCCAGCCACACCTTGAACCTAACGCTCCATTTCCAGCCCCCATGTCTTTGCACCGTCTGTGCCCCATACCTCCCAACCAGGTTCTGGCTTCCTTGACTTGTTTCAAGGCTCCTCTCAAATCCCTCCCTCCCACGTGTACATGTATATGTCTACACACACATGTACATACACAGCACACCCATGTGGTGTATGTGAGCTGTTTCCATGTTGCATACATGTATGTAACACGTGTGCCTTCACATACCAAGTTCTTTATGTGTTGTCTGCCCAGTTAGACTGAGTTTCTTGTTTGTTATCATCTTCTGTTGAAGGGTCTGGCCCCGGGGTGGAGAACCGCCAACCTCGAAGCCACATGTGGCCCCCAGGTCCTCAAGGGCAGCCCTTTGTCTGAGCAAACCCCCTTCATAAAAGGATTTGTTCTGTCAAATTTGGACTCCATCAAAAGGCCACCAAGGACCTAGAAGGCAGCACATGGCCTCGAGGCCAAGGTTCCCCGCCCCTGGTCTGGCCACTAATAGTCCAAGACAATAGGGAGTGATTCCTCAGAATTCCATATGATCTCTGTAGGAAAGCTGGGTTCTGCTAGATCCCAGAGACTTCATTCCATCTGCTCCCCTATCCCATGACAGCACCATCTAGCCAGGAATGGGTCCCTTTAGCTTCTGAAGGAATCAGGCTGTGAAATCTATTAACTCAGTTGGGGTATAGTCTCTGAGTCTCTTTTCCCAGCATGCTTGACTGGGTACTGGCCTAATGGATGTGACTGCAGAGGGTCTGCAACACAGATGCGACCTCTCACTCATTGTCTGAATCCATTTCCTCTGGGCCTCACACCCCTGGGTCCCAAACCTTTGATGTTAGAGAGCTCTGATCTTAACTCTGGGAATTTGACTCCCTTTGGCCCTTGCAAAATGACCCGCTGAGGCAGAGAGGTATTGTTCTTCACTAACTGGGAGGCGGTAGTCTGCAGCCTGGTGGTGCAGTGAATAGGGCACCAGACCTGGTGTACTGGTAATTTCATCTTCTCTAGCAGGATTCTCAATCCTTGTGCAGCCTTTGGCTAGAAACCCCGACTCTCTCAGTGGACTATACCAATTCCTCATTCCTGCCACCCACATTCAGATCTTCCTGCACATCTCCTCCCCAACCCATTTCCTGGGAATCCTGTTGACCACACAAGTGTTACCAACCCAGACCCCAAAGCACCCTGTGGTATTCCCTTGTGACAGGGATTCTGAGGAAAGACACTCACAAAGCCTGGGGATCAGTTCAGGCTTTCTTAAGGGAATTCCTTACAACAGCAGATTTGTCCATCCAGAGGTTTGGTCCTTAAGGCTTCTAGATGTTTCTACTGAGACTGCTGAGGAGAGCAGCGGCTAAAGCAGCAGCAGGATGTGTGAATGCCCAACCAGACAGAGTGACCACTAGCTTGCCTCCTGTCAGTCTGACCCAGCAAGAATCTGGAGTTCTCCTAAGTGCAGCCAAATCCATTAACTCCCAACGTTCTCATTGCAACCATGGTCCACCTAAGGCCCAGTAACATGTCTCCATTGGAATTTTAAGCCCATCACCTCTGGGGCAGGACTGAGGTCACAGGATTCATTTCCAGTCCTCTGGATTCGTGGATCATCAATAAATTAACCATGGATTGAAAGTCTTTTCTCCATAATGTTGTCATGTAAATTGTTCTAGTTCTGCATCAGTTCATAGAGGTCTTCCCAGTTTCTTTTGAAAATATCCATTTTGTCCTTTCTTGTGGCACAACATATATTATATTCCTTTTCATTCCTATACTACAATTTATTTAGCCATTCCCCAATAGGTCAGCGCTGCCTTAGTTTCCAGCTTCTGGCTACTATGAAAAGAGTGGCTCTAGTTTTGTGCATAGAAGTGCTTTTTCCCTTTCTTCGATCCCATTGGGTAGGTGTATACACAGGCAAGTGGTAGAGTTAGGTTGAAGAGATAGTTTAATGATGTTAGGGGCACAGTTCCATATTGCTCTCCACATAACCTGGATCACTGCACAGCTCCACTGACTGCACAGAATCCCCTCCAACATATGTGGGTAGGACCCTCAGAGTTACTTTAATTTGGATTGCTTTACTGTACCCCAAGAAAAAAATTTTAAAATGTTGTCTATGTACAATATTATTTATAGCCACTCTTTTTGGTGGTAGTAAAGAATTGGAAATTGGGGGACTGGTCATTGTAAGGTTAATGCAAGGTTAATGGTGGGCAGGGGGAAGAGTTAAAGATCTTCCCCACCCATTAATAGGCCTCAGACACCTTTGGTTCATTTCTAATGAGTCACACGGTCAGGAGGGTTGTGCCCTCCAGCCCAGAAAAGAGTATCTATACTCTGAGGTGAGATTTGCTTTGGGCTTATTTTTTGAAATAAGGTTCATGTGCCAGATGAGACTCTGGCCCAGATGTTGGTCCTTCTCCCTCTGGTCATGATATATGTATGTATTGTCTATGGTCAGACACTTGGAAGCTCTGTCTGTTGGTCTTTCTGCTTGTAATTTCTGTTTGGATTTTCTCTGAAGTTCAGGGTGCTGAACTAAATGAATAATAGATGCGTGCTTGATTAAAGTGATTGTTGACCCCTCAAAAGTTGCTTTCCTTTCAGAAAAGCAGATCTAAGAACCTGTACAGCAGGCTCTCCTGTGTATCCCGGGGTGCTTACTGATAGTCGTCAGTTGGGGAATGCCTGAATAAAATGTGGAATACGATTGTGATGGAATGCTGTGCCAAAAGAAATGATGAGGGAGATAGTTTCAGAAAAAACCCACAAAGACTTACATGAACTGATGCAAAATGAAGTGAGAAGAACCAGGAGAACATTGTATACAATATCAGTAATATTGAATTATAATCAGTTATGAATGACTTAGCTATACTCATCAATACAAGGATCCAAAACAATGACAAAGAATTTATGAGAAATGCCATCCACCTCCAGAGAAAAAACTGATGCAGTGTGAACGTAGATCAAAACATGCTTTTTTTACTTTATTTTTCTTGGAGATTTTTTTGTCTGTTCTTTTTTTGAATCATGGCTAATATGGAAATATGTTTTGCATGACTGCACACATATAATCTGTATCAAACAGCTTGCTTTCTCAAGGCGGGGGAAAAAGAAGGAGAATGTGGAACTCAAAATTTGTTTTAATTGTTTTCTATATCTAACTGGAAAAAACAAAACTTTAAAATTTAGAAAATGTTGGGGGTGTAAGCTCAGTTCCATGTGGACAGTCTCGGGCAGGTAAAGGTGAGGACTTCTAAACCTTAGAGTTCTCATGAGGCCCCCCAGGGAACAGCTGGGAATTGAGGAGTGAGACACGGGCTATCTCGTGCATTTCCGCCTCTTCTCCATGGGATACGTGCTGGGGAGAGCATCCCACCCTTGAGACTGGCCCGGGGTCTGAGCTCACCTGTTGTTTACTAGCTAAAGGCTGAGAGCACGCCCGATATTCACGTGCAAACTATGCGGCAGGAGAGCTTAAGTAGGGTCAGAAAAACCTGAAGGCGTTCTTTGCGCTGAGGGGCCTTTAGAGGGCAGAGGGTCCCTCCCCTCTCCCACTCCCATTCTCTTACTGTAAGATCTCTGCCTCCTTGGGAGGAGGATTCCTCTCTCCTGAGGAAGAATTCACCCTGCACATGTAACCAAGACCCTGAATAAAGCCTAACCCTTGTTCGACTCTGGAAAGTCTCTTCTCTCAATATGTTTATCCGGTTTGGCCAGCTGAAGACCTGGACGACAGGTAAGGTAAGACTCAGGTAGCCCTTCGGCCTCAAGGCCGAACAAGAAAAATCTGCATTGCTTTAATTATTAATGATTTGGAACCTTTTTAATATGGTTACCGATAATTTGGAATTCTTTTTTTTAAAACCTGCTTTCATATCCTCTGCCCATTTACCTCTTGGGGAATAGTTCTGTCTTATAGACTTGAAAAATTTTATTTTCCTTTATTTTACTAGATAAACTTATCTACAAATATGTTTCCCTTCTAAATTTAGTGGCCTTAGATTTGTTTGTGAAAAACCATTCAATTCTATATAGTCAAGGTTATCTGTTCTACTTTGTGGTCACAAACTCTTCATGTAGCCACAGTTCTGAATGGTAATTTCTTCTTTGAACTTCTACCTTGCTTAAGACCTCCTTTTAAGTCATCCACCCACTTGGAGTTTATATTGGCATATGGTGGGATATGTTGATCTACCCAATTCTTGTCAAACTACTTTCCCAGAAGTTTCTCTCAAATAGTGAGGCCTCACCCCATTACCTGGGATCTGTGGGTTTATGGAACTCTGTGGACTTGTGCTCACTTGTTTTTGTATGCTGCATACTTAATCTGTTCTCTTGATAAACTCAATTTTTTTAGTTGATGCCAAATCATTATAATTATTTTGTAGTATAGTTTGATATCTGGTACTTGTAGACAGTTTCTTCCCATTTTTTTCCTTATTATCTTTGAGTTTCTTGACTTTTTTTTCTTTTGAATGAATTTCATTATTATTTTATTCGGTTTTACAAAAGAATCTTTTGATAGTTTAATTAGCACAGCACTGAATCAGTAAATTAATTTATGTAGTATTATCATTTTTATTATAGTTTAAACTATGCATAAGCAATAAGCGTTTCTCTGATTATTTAGGTCTTTCCTTACTTCTGAAGTGTTATATAGCTGGAGTCAAATAATTGCTGAATGTATCTGAGTAGACACACCTCCAAATATTTTGTGTCTTCTGTAATGATTTTGAATGGAATTTTTCTTTTAGGTTATTCCTCATAGGTTTTGTTGGTAATGCACAGCATGACTGAAGATTTTGGTCAATTTGTTTTATATCCCACAACTTTACTGAATTTATTGTTCCTATTAATTTTTGACACCTTGGGGTTCTCTAAGTAAATCACATCTTCAAAAAGTTCCAATGTTTTTGCTTCCTCTATTCCTGTTTATTACCCTGATGTTTCTTCCTAAGAGTACGGTTGAACCATGAAAGGTTTTGCTCTAGCCCATCATTTTAAACACTATGTGAATCTCTATGTTTCAGGTGTGTTTCTTGTAAGCAAGTTCTTGTGGGATTCAGTTTTCTAATTAACATCGCTCCTCTTCCATTTTAGGGATGAATCCATCCTATTCACATTCATATTATGACTTTTAAGTGCGTTCTTTCCATCCATTTGGTGCTTATTCCTCACTTCACTCCCAATTCTCTCTTGAAAAAGGTGGCACAAGAATTTCCCTGCACATGATCTGATAAATGACAAAATATGTTTCTTTTTCTCTTCTCTTGCCCTGCCTTTGATCCCAGTATTTAACTCTTTCTTCGTTTTCTTTTCATATTCCTAAAACATTTTAGTTAGTTTTACCTAAGATCTTGGTCTTGTGTTGTCCTCATTTTTAAGCCCGTCTCTCTCCCTCTTTTGTCCCTGTCCCCTCCTATTTCCTTTTGAGTTTACTGTATTTCTATATTGAGATTGATATGTGTATATCTGTGGGTGTATTCTACCATTTGATTGTACAGCTTACAGAAGACAGAGCCCAGGACTTGGCATCAGGGAGACTTGAATTTAAATCCAGCCTCAGATACTTACAAGCTAGTCCTGTGATCCTAGACAAGTCACATAACCACTCACAGCCTCAGTTTCCTCATCTGTTAATTGGGGATAAAAGTAGCACCTACCTTACAGGGTTTCTGTGAGGATCAAATTAAATAACACATAAAATGCTTCGTAAAATTTTAAACCCTACATAAATACTAACTGGGAGGTTCATGAGATGCCCATTCCTTTCACTACTTCCTCCATGATATTTTGTGTACCTATATTGTTATCTCTTTTATCAATTCACTATCCCACTCACTACAGTTTACAAACCTTTTCATTCCTCCCCAAACTTCCCATGGCTCCACTTCTCACCACCCTTTCAGCTTATCCTTGCTTCATATTTTACAAAAAAAAAAAAATGAAGCTGGGAGCTATCTGTAAATCATTTCATCATTCATATGCCTTCTGCCACCATCTCCTCCTTCATCCCTACTCATAACTAAAGCATATGAGGCAGCTAGGTGGTGTGGTGGGTAGAGCACCAATACAGGATTCAGGAGGACCTGAGTTCAAATGTCACCTGAGACACTTGACACTCACTAGCTGTGTGACCTTGGGCAAGTCACTTAACCCCAATTGTCTCATCCTGGGTCATCTCCAGTCATCCCGATGAATATCTGGTCATTGGATTCAGTTGGCTCTGGAAGAGAAGTGAGGCTGGTGACCTGCACAGCTCTCCCTCACTCAAAACAAAGTCAAGTGCAAGTCACGTCATTATTTCTCTGATGGCATGGTCTTCTTCAGCAATGTGGGATGAACACACATAACTAAAGCAAATCCCTCCATCAGCACAAATGATCCCATGTCATCCCATCTTTTCCAACAGATTGGTCCCTCTGTCATCCCCACTCTAATTCATCCTCAGGCATTACTGATCTTTGGTCTCCTTCCCTTTTTCCTACAAACATAGTCATATCTTCCCAATCCGAGAAAAATTCTCATGATTCATTCCTGCTATCATTCTATATCTTCTCTGACTTTTGCAGCAAAACTCCTTGAGAAGGCTGCTCATAACCAGTGCCCCCAATTTCTCTTCTCTCTCCTCAGATTCTTTTATCTTTTCTAATATGGCTTCCAGCGTCATCATTCTACTAAAACTACTCTCTCCAGTTACCAATAATCTCTTAATTTCCAGACCCAATGGCCTTTTCACAAAGCTCATTTTTCTTGATATCTCTGTAACCTTTAACGAAATGGACTGCACTTTTCTCCTTGATTTTTCTTCTCTCTGGTTTTTAAAGACAGTCCTTCCTCTGGTTTTCTTCCTCCATATAAGTCTGCTCCTTCTAAGTCTCCTCTGCTGCATCATCATACAGATCATGTTCACTAAGCACAGGTATCCAACAGAGCTTCTTTGTAGACCAACTTCTCTCACTACTACTTCACTTAGTAATTTCATGAGTTCATGTAGATTTAATTATCATCTCAATCCCTGATGACTATCAAATCTACCTATGTGGCATAATCTCTCTGCTGACCTTCAGTATCACATCTCCAATTCAGAGTTGCCTTTAGATATCTAAAATTGGATGTCTAGTAGACATATTAAACTCAATATGTCCAAAACAGAATTCATTATCTTCCCCCCCTACACCTTCCCTACTTCCAAATGACCCTATAGCTGCTTAGGGTACTACAATCCTTCTAGTCACCCAAGTTCACAACCTAAGTGTCATCGCTCACCATCTCTCAGCTTCCATGTCCAACATGGTACCAAAACCTGCCAATTTCACATTTGAAATATCTCTTGAATACATATGCCCCTTTTCTCTTCTTTGACACTGCTCCCCACCATGGTGCAGGCTCTTATCATTTCATGCATAGGTTATTGCAATAGCCTTTTGGGAGGTCTCCCTATTTTAAGTCTCTCCCTACTCTAGTCCATACTCAATTCAGTCACCAAAGTGCAGATCTGACCATGCAACCCCACAGTGGCTCCCTGTCACCTCCACAAGCAAGCACAAAATCCTGATTGATGCTCAAAGCTCTTCTTAAGATACCCTCTCTACCCATTTTTCCAGTCTTCTTATACCATATATCCTCACACATACTCTCTAATCAAGCAACACAGGCCTTACTGCTCCCTTAACAAGATGCTCCACATGTTTCGTCTCACTTCCCCCACATATGGAATGTCCTCCTTGCTCATCTCCTGTTGGCTTCCCAGGCTTCCTTCAAGTCCAGCTAGAATGTTACCTCCCACAGCAAGACTTTCTGGATACTCTTTAACTTCAGGCCTTCATATGATTTCTTATTTCTCCTCCATATAATTTGTACGTACCTAGTTGTTTACAGGTTGTCTCCCCCATTATATTGTAAGATCTTTTTTTTTCTTCAGCATTTTTTTGGATCTCCTTCAGCAAGGTGTTGACCTCCTTTTCACGCTTTTCTTGCATCTCTTTCATTTCTCTTCCCAAGTTTTCCTCCACCTTTCTTACTTGATTTTCAAAACCTTTTTGAGCTCTTCCATGGCCTGAGACCACTGAATATTTATTTTGGATATTTGGGATACAGAAGCCTTGACATTTATGTCTTTCCCTGATGGTAAGCATTGTTCTTCCTCATCCAAAAGGGTGGGAGAAGATATCTGTTCACCAAGAAAGTAACCTTCTATAGTCTTATATTTTTTCCCTTTTTTGGGCATTTTTCCAACCAGTTACTTGACTTTTGGGTCCTTTGTCAAGAGTAGGGTATACTCTGGGGAATCTGTAAGATCTTAGTTCCTCCAAGGTGGCACTATCAAGCATGTACACTGGTCTGGGAGCTGGCAGAGATTTTTGTGCCCAGAATCTTAGCAGTTTCCTCTCCACAGCCACCTGACCTCCAGTTCTGCCAAGCCAGGACTGGGGGCTGATTCAGATAAGCTGCATGGGCAGAGCCACCATTCAGTGTGAGATAAAGATCAGCTCCCTCAGGGCCTCTACACAGGACTGAGGTAATAATCAGCTCCTCAGTGCCCCCAGGGTTTTTACGATCCAACAATGGATGCGGGCTGCTGCCGCCTGCCTGATGTGGCCTCTGTGGCTGCTGCCTGAGGCCCAAGCTATGGGAAGGCCCTTCTCCCTTCTTGGCCAGCTGAAAAAAACCTGTCACTGACCTTTGGCACCTGTGGGTTGAGGGATCTGCGAACTGCTGCTACTGCGACTGGAGATTGCCCCTAAGGTGTCCTCCTCCCAGAGCCCTGCGGCCAAGGCTGGGCTGGGCTCCGCTCCACGTCCGGTGCAACAGACATTTCCATGGGCCTTTCAGGTCATCCTGGGCTGGAAATCTCCTCCACTCTGTTGTTTTCCACTTCTGCTGCTCCAAAATTTGTTGAGAGTCCCTCTCTACAGGTATTTTATAGGCTGTGTGGGGAGACACTCGCATGTGTGTCTTTCTACTCCACCATCTTGGCTCCACCCCTTATTGTGAGATCTTCTAGAGAAGGGATTGCCTTTTGCCCTTCTATGTATCTCTGGCATTTAGCACAATGCCTGACACACAGTAGGCATTCAGTAAATGTTTACTGAATGACTAACTAAATGTAATGAAGAAACCTCTTGAAGGTAAAGAAATGGCCAGTGTAATGAGGACTTCAAGGCATCCTCATTTGAAAGTGACCATCCTAGATTTTTAAAGGTTATAAATGAGAAAATTGTAAATCAAAAGTCTGGAGTCTGTTCACCATGGAATAATTAAATAAGGTATTATTGTTATTATTGGCATACAGAGGAATAAGAATGCTTTCTAATGATATCCTTTCTTAATTTCTTCTGAGTGCTACTTTTTCATTTTTCACTTTTAAAAACATCACATTAGCTAACAGTTTGTCAATTTTATTGCTTTATTTTAAAAATTGCTAATTTTTATATTCAATTTTAATTCTGAATCTTATTACTCTGATTTTTTCAGAATTTTTCTGTTGGTGTTTTATTTCTAATTTGTAATGTCAGGCATTTTGGGGAGGCGTTTTTAGCATTTGTGTGTAAATTTCACACTTTCAGATGAAAGTGAGGTCCTGATGATGTGTACTTCCCACATCAAAGGTCATCAAAACATAAAGTCCCTCCTGGCCTTCTGTCTCATTTGACACCATGACCCCTGAGGACCTTAGCATTCCGAGAGAACAGGGATGTCACTCTGCTAAATATATGAGAGGCAGCTAAGTGGCATAATGGATAGAGCAGTGGTCCTGGAGGGAAGACCTGCACTCAATTCCAGACTCAGATGCTTTGCTAGCTGTGTGACTGTAGGCAACTCACTTAAACTCTCTGCCTCAAGTTTTTTTTTTTTTCAGCTGTAAAATGAGGATAATAGTAGTCCCTCTACAGGGTTGTTGTAAAGATCAAATGAGATAATATCTATAAAGGGCCTGGCAGACGGTAGGTATGTGATAAATGTTTATTTCCTTCCACTTTGCTTCTCTGTTAGGATGCTTCCTCCTTGTCAAGATCCTTCCAATTGCTCATTTGTATAATATTTCTCTCCCATGTTTGTATTTCAAAGTTTCCTCTCAGTTTTATAGTTCTTACCAGGAATGTATGGAAGCCCCCTATCACATTCAAGTTTCACTTTGTTCCAAAGCTTTGCAGGGCAACTTGTCTTGGCTGCAAAGTTATCTTTGGAATTCTGTGTTTCAAGATCCCTTATGGTTACTAGTAGAAGCTGTCAACATTTGTGTGATCCTGAGCGTATTTCCTTAGTACCTGAACTGCTCTATGAAGAAAATTGAACTATTTTTCTCTGAAGTGGGAGCTTTGGATTTGGGCTGTAACACTCCTGGGATTTTATCTTTTAGGGATCCTTTCAGGAAGGGGTCAATTCCTCTAATCCTTATTTTGCACTCTGCTTTGAATAGATCTGGGCAATTCTCATTTATTTCTTGACATGTGCTGAAATTTTCCAATTGATAAAAGGTCAAAAATATTAATAGGCAGATTTCAAAGGAATACAAAATACCAATGGAAGAGTTATTCAGATGAGGCAGAAATCAATCACATACTTGATTAGGTATTGCACAATTTCTCCAACTCTCAATACTGGTTAGGATTTCCAGGTTTGTTTTTGAAAAACTTGTGGGGACTGACCCCTCAACCTCAAGCATCTAAAGAAAACTTTTCCAGCCAATGATCACTTCTTAATAACCTGGCAATCCCACTGAACTTCCTTTTCTCAGTCTGCAGAGAGCCACAGTCATACCCACTTCCCCTTGAGATTTTCACCAATCCCCTGCTTTACCAGTTTGCACTACCCACCAAACCATCCCATTAGTTTGCTTTACCTTCTAATTTAGAGGTTAAATTTTTGGGATCACAGACTCCTTTTGTAATCTGAGTAAACCTAAGAATCCTTTCTTTCTTGGAATAATGCTTTTAGATGGTGAAATATGCTTCTCACTTCACCAGGAAGAGAAGTGAATAAAGAAACCTAGATGTTTAGAACAGACCAATACACAGATATGTTTTGCTTGACTCTGCTTACTGGTTACAAGAAAGGTGGGCTTTCATGGAGAGAAAAAAGGGGATATAGGGATACAGTCATATCGATGGAAAAAAGTTAAGCATCTCAAAGAAACAAATTACACTAAAGTAGGCAAATAGACAAAAGAATGAGGGTTAGGGGAAAAAAGAAGTGGGATAACTATAAACACTAATGAGGCATGCCACCATTAGGTAGAGTGCTAGGTTTCAGGTAAGGAACATTATTATATTTCCTGGCTAAGACAGTACTCAGGAAGAGCAATTAAATTTTGCCAGTCTATTTCCTCAGGTGTAAAATAATAATAAGCATTTTACCAATATGATCTCATTTGATCCTCCAAACAATGCTGGGAGGTGGGTGCTATTGTTATTCCCATTTTATAAATAATCTGTGGCAAAAAAAAAAAAAAAAAGATGAAGTGACTTGGCCAGGGTCACATAGCTAACTTGGATCTTCCTGACTCCAAGCCCAGTGCCCTATCCACTGGGCCACCTATCTAGGAGAGAGGAGTAGCTTATCCAGGATGTGCTCACCATTTGCACCCTACCAATCACTTTCTTCCTGAGAAATATTTCCTGAATACAATTGCTATCAAAAGGTTTGTCTACCTCTCCAATAATCAAGTTACAATTAAGACATGCCATAAAGTTATCAGGTACTCTGCTTCTAGCAGGGAGAGCCCCAGAAGACATCTAAAAAATGGCAGCCCCATCACTATTATAACCCTCTGAGTCAAAGTCACTGGCTCCATACTGACCTTTGGAACCTTCCTTCCCTATGGCCATTGCGGCCCACATATCTCCTACGGGCAGGGAGTCACCAACCAGAATCTTCTGGGTAAGATGGAAGAAAGCGTTGCCTTATCTCTGCAATAACACTGCCCTCCAAACCAGCAGACACTGTCATCTGTATGGATGATGCCCCTATCACAGGATCTTTCCTTCTTCCCAGCCCCAAAACACAGCATTTAGACAGTCATTAACATTTCCCTACCAGCTCCACCCTCCTATATGTACTGAATTCCCAATGGTACAAGAATTTACCTTTACTTTGTTCCCACGCACTTACTACAATGCTTGGCACACAGTAAGCACTTGATAATCATTTCATTCATTCATTCACTCTATGTCAGGATGGAGATTTGTTCCCCCAAACCACTCATCTCTTTCCTTTTTCTATCCAGATGGGTTCTGAGAACAAAACTGTTCATGTTTCACCTTTCCTGTGACCTTCAGCTAAACATTCTCCACTGCTTCCTCACTCAGCTTCTGGAATTCCCTCACACAGGCACACTTAGATGACCAGTGCTGACCAAGTGAGCCATAGCTCCCTTTTCATCCATTCCACTTCCCTTGTTATTCACATCTACAGTCAAGTGCCTGCCATGAGTTTCATCCAACCAAGTCTGACTCTGGTCAAATGTGCCTCAAGCTGGGATTTCCTGTTCCTCCTCCCTGCCGTTGTTCACATGAAGTGATGCAGAATGATGAAACGAGTCGGCATGCACACTCTATGAAAACAGCAGTAACAATGTCACTCAGAAAGAGGCCCAGGAGAGTTCAAAAGCTGACAAGGAAGGAAAGAAAACCGCCCTGCTTACTCAAGAAGCCAAAATAATGGAAGATCAGGCTTTCAAATTAATTACTTATATTTAAATAATTATGTATTTATACTTTTAAATTTTTTCTCTTCATCATGAACGCTCTATTTAAAAATTTTTCATGCTGTCATTTCATTCGGTCTGGGACGAGTCTTTGATGCACACTGAGTCCTTCCCTGCCCCATCATTAAGTTTTCCCATATTTATTACATACTGAAGTTTTCTTATTTCAGTGTGAATTCATTGATGATTACTAAGGGTTCCACGCTGACCAAAGGCTTTTCCACATTCACAACATCCAAAGGACTTCCAGTATGAATTTGTTTGATGACTGCTGAGGTTTTTCCTCCTAGTAAAGGCTTTTCCACATCCGTTACATTCAAATAGTTTAATCCCATGTGAGCTCTCTGATGGTCATTAAGGCTGTCCTTTTCACTGAAGGCTTTACCACATTCATCATATTAAAATGGTTCACTTTTGCGTGAGTTCTCTTATGGCTATTAAAGCTGCCCCTCTCTCTGAAGGATTTGCCACATTTGTTACATTTAAAGGGCTTCACTCCAGTGTGGATTCTCTGGTGGGTAATAAGATATTCCTTACGGATGAAGGCTTTCCCACATTTATCACATCCAAAGGGTTTCATTCCAGTACGAGTTCTCTCATGGATAACAAGGTATGTCTTCTCACAGAAGGCTTTTCCACATTCTTTACATTCAAAGGGTTTCACTCCAGTGTGTGATCTCTGATGGCTATTAAGGTGTGCCTTTCTAAGAAAGGATTTCCCACATTCCTTACAGTCAAAGGGTTTCACTCCAGTGTGGATTCTCTGATGGCTAATAAGATTTCTCCTCCAAGTGAAGGCTTTTTGACATTCATTACATTCAAAGGGTTTTATTCCAGTGTGGATTCTCTGATGGCTAATAAGGTGGCTCCTCTCAGTGAAGGTTTTCCCACATTGATTACATTCAAAAGGTTTCACTCCAGTATGAATTCTCTGATGGCTAATAAGGGATGTTTTTATAGAGAAAGTTTGCCACACTCATGACATTCAAAAGGTTTCACTCCAGTGTGAGTTCTTTGATGCCTATTAAGATATCCCCTCTGAAGAAAGGCTTTGCCACATTCTTTACATTCAAAGGGTTTCACTCCAGTATGGATTCTCTGATGATTAGTGAGGGGTTTTTTTTGTAGTTAAGGATTTCCTACATTCACCACATTCAAAGGGTTTCCTCTGTGAATGAGATTTCAGATGTCCAATATATGTTCCATCATCACTGAAGTTTCTGTCAGATTGAGTAGATTCAGACAAGTTCACTCCAGTGTGAGTTCTCTGATGTTTACGAAGTGTTCCTTGTTCCTGAAGGTTTTCCAACATACATCACATTCAAAGAGATTTTCTCCAATTTTTGACTGTATGTTAAGATTTGATTTCTTGCCAAAGGCTTTCTTTCCAAATGTATTATACTTATGGAATCTTTCTTCCATGTCACCTCTCCATTGTGGAAAAAATATGGGCCCCAGGTTCAAATGCCTAACCAATGTACTACATTCAGGTTCACTCCCCATAATACAGGATTTTTTTGGAGTGATTGTCACTTGTTGGGAATGTCTCTCCTGGTGGCCCTCCCATCTCTCTAAGCTAACTTCCCACTCCTCAGATTCTCCCATCCCGGGATACCTTGGGAATCTTTCTTGGACTAGTGTTCCTGAGCAAATGCCCTCAGTTAGAACTGAATCCTTGGTTTCACAGCTAGCCTCCCAACTCAGGTAATCTGAAATAAACAATACTGTGTCAGACATTTAGGACAGGCTTGAAAGCCACAAGTTCAATATACATAATTAAAAGAGTAAGCTATACATAATAAAAGATCCCAAGCATCACACACAATCTTCTTTTTATTCGGCTACGTCTATGGAAATTCCCATTTTATTTCATGTTTGTTAAGGTAAGAATAAAAATACATAAATTTCTAATAGAATACATTATTTGCAGGTAGGTATACAGGTAGAAACAAAGGAAGGAGCTCACAAAGTTACTCAGTGAGAAAATTATTTGCAATCTATACTTAAATACACTATCTCTAGCAAAATCAATTTTTTCTCTTAAAAAGTTGATGTGAACTTATTTGAGTAGACATGAACAGTACTACCCTCCTCCTGACAGAGCTGGTAAACTTTAGATGCAGAAAAGACTTGCTTTGAGGACATAACCAAAATGCGAACTTAATTTGGTTTATTTTTCAAGCATGTTTGAAGAATTTGAGGTTGGAAAAAAAATATGCTATTTAAAAAATAAAATTGAAGAATAATTGAACAAAGCACATAACGCAAAGTCTGTGAAATAAAATTGTGCCCTAAAAGTACAGAGAAAAGGAAGCCCTGACAGACATGTGACAAGGCAAAGGAAGTGATGCAGACACAAGCAGGGCTGAGGCAGCCGTAAGGTGAGGAGCCAGGCATCTGTGTAGCCACGGGGCTCCATGTTTAGACCACAAACCAGAGGAAACAGACGGCATAGACAACGTGGGGGTGAACTCCAAGAATGGATGGACATGGCTTATACAAAGGAAACAAGAGAGATGAAAGGGGGTGGGGGAGCAGCAGGACAAATTAAAAAGTTCTATTCATGAGGAAATGGAGCAAAGGAATGGAAAAAGCTCACTGGAGGAAAGCTGGCCACCACAGGAGTACAAGGGAGACACCTGGAGAGAAGGAGACACAGATGAGTAGTATGGGAAGGGACCAGAAGGAATGAGTGTGCAGGGGCGGAGGCTTCAGGTCCCCATGCATCCACTGCAGTTCCTTCTGCCCAAAGCAGAGCAGCCTGTAATGTCCTTGATAGACTTGGCACCTGGACATGGAGAATGAGAGAGTAAGAAGTCCAGGATGACTCTCAGGTTGGGAGCCTGAGGGACTGGGAGGAGGGCAGTCCCCTTGACAGTCATAGGGAAAGTAGACAGGGGCAGAGGGAGTTGTTTAGGGGGAAAGATAAGCTCAGTTTTGGACATGCTGAATTTAAGATGTCTACTGGACATCCAATTTGAGATGTCTTAAAGGCATTTGGAGATGTGAGAGTGCAGATCAGCAGAGAGACTGAGTATGAAAGGTAGCATAGAGATGGTCATTAAATCCATGGGAGCCAAAGTAATACAGAGGGAGAAGAAAATTGAGCCCAGGACAAGCCTGTGGGACCCCCATCTGTAGTGGTCTTGATATGAATAAGGATCCAGCAAAGGAGACTGAGGTGGAGCAGTCAGACAGGAACATAATGCTACGGAAATCTGGAGATAGACAGACTAGAAGAGGGGGATCAAAAGTGTCAAAGACTGCAGAGAGGCCAAGGAGGAGGGCTCATCAAGGAGGCCACTAGCTAGAGAAAAAGAGTCTGAAGCCAGATTAGAGAGAGGTAATAAAAAGAGTGAGGGGAAAAAGAGGGGGAGGTGCCATTTGGGACAGCCTTCTCAAGGAGTGTAGCCACCAAAGAGAAGAGAGATATGAGACAACAGCGAGTGGGGATGGATGGAGTGGGGTTTTTTTGAGGATGGGGGAGAGACATGGGCATGTTTATAAGCAGCAGTGAAGCAGCCAGCAGATGGATGAGACTGAAGGCTGATGGAAATGGCAATCTGTTAGAGGAGGAGGGATGGAACAGGGTCACTTGTGGAGGTGCCGGGGTCTGCCCTGGAAAGGAGAAGGGCTACTTCATCATGTGAGATGAGCAGAAGGAGGAAAGGCAGCAGAAGGTGTCTGGGTGATACAAGGTGAGGGGAAGGGGAAAAGAGGGAGCTGTCACCAAACGCCCCCCATTTTTTCAGTAAAACATGAGACCAGGTTCTCCCATGAAAAGCTGAGAGGCAGAGAGTCATGCAGGTTGAAGAAAGGTCACTCTGCTGAGTGGGAGACTGAGTCATTGGGAAGGTACAAAAGGACTGCTTGGCAACAGCTAGGTCTCAGGTGAGTCACCTGACATAAATCTGTAGTGGACAGTCAGCAGGGTTTCATAATTTTCTTCAATTAAAGGGAGATTGATGAGCAAAAAAGAGAAAATACACATTTCTCTTCACTGAAAAAAATTATAAATAAAAACTTCAAATTACATCAGGAAAAAAAGGAGGATTAAAGAAGGCAAAGGCTTTCTACTTGAGATCTCTGAGATGATGATGGTAAGAGGGAGGAATTACAGGTCATCCAAAGAAAGGGGGCACAACCAGAGCTCCCATCATTGCCTTTCTCTACTTTTGTCAACGGGTGGGAACAGGTTTCAAGTGGCTATAGCTGCAAGGGCAGAAGTGGCACAGCTGACAGACTGCCAGACTTGGGTCAGCCTCAGACACATGCTAGCTGTGTGACCCTAAATGAGCCACTTCACCCTGTTTGCCTCAGTTTCCTCATCTTGAAAATGAGCTGAAGAAGGAAATGGCAAACACAACAGTATCTCTGCCAAGAAAACTCCCAATGGGGTCAGCGGAGAGTTGGACACAATTACAATGATCAAGCAGGAAACAACAATCTGTATCTCTTTCAAATGTTATTAGTGAGGGAAAGCATTAGACCAAGAGATTATGCGCAATGTTTTTGTTCTTTTGAAAATTTTCTTTCACTGTTTATCTCCTGTAGGAAATAAGGAAGTTATGTTTCCACAGTTCCAGGGTTAGATCAAACTACTGCACACGCTCAGTGAACTTCCTGAGGGAAACCCTATCAGAGAACATGAAGTCACATGGCCAGGACATGGTGGCCCTTGAGATTCAAAGTTTAGAATTCCTTAAGAATCCTGCCTCGTCCTGACCTTGTTGCAGACTTCTGATAGCCATGCTGGAGGTGACCAGTTCCCTCATGTAGAAGGCCTCCCCTCCTCTGAACTCCCTTTTAATAAATTTTCCTTGACACCTTTTTTGTATGTCAAGTTCGTATCTAACATCTCCCATAAACTGAAGGCAGGCAAGGAAAAATGAAGAGATGACGAATCAACGAAATTTAAAGAATGTTTTTCAAACAAGGAGAGAAGATGGACTTCTTTCTTTGCTAATACCAATATGTGGAGAAAAAGAGATATGTGGAAGGTGTTCTTCTCAAGTCAAAGAGGAGACAGTTAAGGAATGAAGCCAGTGGCACGCAGGGGGGCCTCACTCACCTGGGCAGGCGGCCTCTGGGGACTCCTGCTTCTGAGATCCATGGTGCTCCTCCTCTTTCCAACCGAGAGATCACTTCAGGCTTGGATGCTGGAAGCCCTGATCACAGGGAGAAAGAAGAGAAAGGACACAAAGCCTGGCCTCCTCTTCCTTCTTCAGGAAAAGGAAATGAATGATGGAGCAAAGGGCCTCTGACAGACAGTCCCTACTGTACTCTGTCCAGTCCCAGAGCAGGCCACTTCTGCTTTGAGCTCAGAAAGAAAATCACTGGCAGCAGGATCTGCGCACTTCTAAAGTCTGAGGATGTTTCCAAGAATCTTAGACCCGAGGGAAGGGAAGACTGTAGGGAAACCAGAGCCTCAGGGCCAGCCCACCCCAAAAGTATGTTATAAAGGCTCCTAGCAAAGAGGAGCAAAAACAGGCAGTAATGGATTTCAGACCCACCCCCCTATTGTCTCTCTTGGTCACCATTCCTAGACATTGAGGAAAAACTCAGGGCAGCCCATGAGCCCTCAGGAGGCAGAGGAGGGGAGAATGCAGGAGCCCCGAGGCACAGGGCACTGGCCTTACCCACACACACCAGGCTCTCAGAGTTCTCCAGCATCACCTCCCGGTACAGGGCCCTCTGGGCCGGGCTCAGGCCTCCCCATTCTTCCAGGGAGAAGTCCACAGACACATCCCTGAACGTCACTGGATGCTGGAACGGCAAAGGCACCCTCACTGACCAAGGGAGTCCTCCCAAGGCTCACAGGAGACCCAAGGAGAGGGCAGGGGGCATGGGGGGGCTGGTATGGGGACCCCACGCTGACCATGACCTACTTCTGGAAGCAGAGCCGGGAGATGGTGAATGTGGTCTGGAGGCCAGGCCTTGAGAGCAGGGAGGGAGGGGAGGAGGGGGAAGGAGAGGGAGAGGGAGGGGGGGAAGGGGGGAGGGGGAAAGGGAGGGTAAGGAAGGGGGGAGGGGGAAGGAGGGGGAGAGGGAGGGGGGAAGGGGGGAGGGGGAAGAAGAGAGGGGGGGAGGAAGGGGGAAGGGGAGGGGGAGAGGGAGGGGAAGGGAGAGGGAGGGGAAGGAAGGGGGGAGGGGGAAGAAGAGAGGGAGGGGAGGAAGGGGGAAGGGGAGGGGGAGGGAGGGGAAGGGGAGGGGGAGAGGGAGGGGAAGGAAGGAGGGAGGGGGAAGGAGGGGGAGAGGGAGGGGGGGAAGGGGGGAGGGGGAAAGGGAGGGTAAGGAAGGGGGGAGGGGGAAGGAGGAGGAGAGGGAGGGGGGAAGGGGGGAGGGGGAAGAAGAGAGGGGGGGAGGAAGGGGGAAGGGGAGGGGGAGAGGGAGGGGAAGGGAGAGGGAGGGGAAGGAAGGGGGGAGGGGGAAGAAGAGAGGGAGGGGAGGAAGGGGGAAGGGGAGAGGGAGGGGAAGGAAGGGGGGAGGAGGAGAGGGAGGGGAAGGAAGGAGGGAGGGGGAAGGAGGGGGAGAGGGAGGGGGGAAGGGGGGAGGGGGAAGAAGAGAGGGAGGGGAGGAAGGGGGAAGGGGAGGGGGAGAGGGAGGGGGAGGAAGGGGGGAGGGGGAAGAAGAGAGGGGGGGAGGAAGGGGGAAGAAGAGAGGGGGGGAGGAAGGGGGGAGGAAGGGGGAAGAAGAGAGGGGGGGAGAAAGGGAGGGCAGGGGGTGCTTGGGGGGCGACCTGACAACGTGGGGTTCAGGGCAGCCCCGAGGACCCCGCCTTCTCTACAGCCCTGGCACAGGAGGGGGGCGGGGGGCGGGGCCGGGAAGAATCCCACGGATTAGGCGCCAGCTGCGTGCCCACGCGAGGGGGGCGGGGCCGAGAGAAGGGAAAACAAACGCCACGTGACCGGCGGCGTCACCTGCCCTGCTCCGGCTCGAGGCGGCTCCGGGGCCGGTCCGCGAGGGCGGACGAGGTCAGAGGTCAGAGTCCTCAGAGTCAAGGAGAGCCCGGGCCTCTGGGAAGGCCAGCGCCCCGGGAGAAGGGGGCCGGCCCCGCCTCAAGGCCCTTCCGCGGAGGCGGGCCGTTCCGCCCCCGCGCATGCGCCGACTCACCCCCTGCCGGAGGCCGCCCCAGCCCGGCGCTCAGCCTTCCCTCCGGGATCCTCATTCCCCTCCATCGGCACGAGACGACCGGGAGCCCCTCCTCCCGACCGGCTGATTTCCGAGCCGGAGCAGGCGCAGCCGGCTGGGGGGCGGGGCGCGACCTCTCGGCCAATCAGAGTCACCATGGAGTTTCGTAGGCCGCGCCCAGTCCCCGCCTCGGTCCCGCCCCAACCCTCCCTGGGAGGCCCCGCCGCCTCCCAATCACAAGCCCAGCTGTCCTCCCCTCCCCCAATCCGTCTAGCCCATCCCTCGCCTCCCCGCCCCCTAATTGTCCAATCACAGGCCACACTCCGTTCGGGGCCGGGGTCTCTCCCTGCCAATCACAAGTCCACCTAGCGGATCTTAGGGCTGGCCACGTGGCCCTGCTCCTCTCAGAAGCTGGGGAGGGCGCCTCCAGCGCCGTCTCACCCTCGGGACTGCATAAACTCGACTGGCTCCCTAGTACCCCCAGGATGGAATGAAAAATAGTCTGTTTGGCGTTTCAAGCCATTCACCCCGCGGCCCCCTCATCCCTGTCTAGCCTCCCCTCCACACAGTCTAGGCAACACGTTGGCCTAGTTGCCCTTCTTAGAACACTCTCCCATTTCCAGACTCTGTGCCTTTGCCCTGTCTGTGCCCCATACTTGGTATCTGGTCCCTCCTCAAGTTCAGCTTCTGGGTGTCCTGGCTTGCTTGGATGGATGGATGGATGGATGGATGGATGGATGGATGAACAGAGGCATGGATATATACATACCATACCATACCATACATACATAGAGGCAACTAGGGGATGCAGTGGATAGAGCCCCAGGTCTGGAGTTCAAATCTGGGCCCAGAATCTTACTAGCTGTGTGACCCTAGGCAAGTCACTTCACCCTACTTTCCTAATCCATAAAATGACAAACCACTCCAACATCTTTGCCAAGAAAACCCATAGGTTTTGACTGCACAGAAGTTTTGTTTTTCTTTCTTTTTCAACTGAAGGGCAAGAGATGGGAAGGAAAGAAGTCAGATTTTTGCCAATTAAAAAAAGTAAAATTCAATTTAAAATGAATTTATTAAGAATAAAATAACATGAAGATGTTAGAATAGATTGAAAAATGAAACGAAATGAAACATTTTCAACCCAATAAGGAAACAGGAGGGAGAAGGGTTAGGGAAAAGGGGGTAGATTAAGGTAGGGATTACTCCTAAGTAAAGCAAACACTAAACTCAAAGCAAGGAATAGAGGGCACCAAAGCATCAGAAACTCCTTTCCCTGTAGAGGAAGAATCCGGGCCAGCCAAGCTCACTTCAGACCTAGCTTGGTCCATGACACTGAAGACCATTTCCCCATCTCTGTCCCAGAGGCTTTCTTATGGCAGCAAGATCTGAAACCTACAACCTCCTCTTCGATAACTTCCATTTGGACAAGTACCCATGCTAGCCATGTTCACTTCTAACCAAACTTAGCCTCTGATTCCCTCAACTACTTTTCCACAATTTTTTGACGTCTCCTTTTCAGCTATATTTGGTGTGTTATCCTCATCCATTAGAATATAAGCTCCTTGGGGGCAGGGGCTATCTATTTTTTTGGCTGTATTTGCATTCCTGCTGCTTAGCACAGTGCCCAGCACATGGGTAAGCCTTAATAAAGGCTTTGTCTGTCTTCCTGAAGTGAATCCAGGGAGCTTCAACTTTAGCAACTCTTAGATAGAAAGATCTTTGAGAAAAATACAGGGTGAGAATCAGCATGTTTTTACTACATGACAGAAATATGGAGTATGCTTTAGGAGTGATTCAAGATGGCTCCTGACTTTTGTGAAAGTGATCTTGAATAATCACCTTTTGGAGATGGAAGACCTTAGAAATGATCTGAAAAAACTTTGTAGATGGCATCATTATGGATCCTCTCAGTCTGCGCACTTCACCCGTGCTGGTAATTCCGGGCATTAGGAAGATCCAGATGTGCAGAAATGATCAGATATTGAACAAGAGGCACAAAGTACATCCATGCCCCATACCATGAGTCCATGATACCCTAGGCTAGTTTCTGGGCAGCCTGTTGTTTATAGAATAGGACCCATACTATCAGATCAGAATTGCAGAGTAATAGAACACAAAAACAGATTTGATGTTCTCAGCAGGATGCCCCCAGTTTGACCAGAAGTCCTAAGTTATCTTGGTTGTACCAGTCATCCTTCAGTGACATATGGACAGGATGGAGACATGAACTACTCAAAGACATTGGTGTGTTATCACTTTGGGAAGACTGAGCAAGAGTTTAAGAAGAGATCAATGAGTGTGTTCCATTGGCCAGGTTCCATACGTGCAGAGTCTCTGCCAAGCATGGGGGTCAGACAGTGTCTCAACAGGGAGATGGAACTGAAGCAGAAAGTCCAGATAGTGTCAGTCAGCTGGCCATAGCCAAGGAATATTTCTGACCTATGACTTTCCTAGGATTTGCTGCTGCTCAGAAACATGTGATGGACCATCCAATCTTCATCTAATACATTCAACTATCTCACTCATGTGGCTGAGAAGAATCAGAACCCAAAGGTGAAAAAGACCCTTGAAGGACCAATTGAAGATTGGAGGGAGAAGAAATACTAAGAGGCATTTAAGCCCTTTTTCAAGTGCCCACAAAGAAGTCAGCATTGGCTTACAAGCAACCCAGAAAGGGCTTTCTGTTGCTCTCTGACAGTAATCTGGAAGCCTCAGGAGCAGGCTCGGACCAAGAAACAGGCACCAGGATCTTCCTGACAGTGATTCCTTCTCTTCTACTGGACCTGGACTTTGGGTGTGAAGGGAGTGGTCAGTAAGGTCCAAGAACAAGCATATTGAGCTTAATTTCATATAGATACTGACTGTGATCCATTGATACCCCCTGACCAGAGCTCTGTCAAGCTGAACTCTCTTCTCTGGAGAAGGGTGATGGTAGAAGCCAAATGAGTTAACATGGTCACTGTTGTAATTTAGATTTCCAGACTGAACATTCAGGGGGTGGTTTTATGTGTTTTCTTGTGTGTGACTATGTGTTTTTATTTTTAATGAAGACAAGCTGCTACCAGTCTCTGAGAAACCAATCAGCCAATCCAGCATAGTAGTTGTTACTTGTCTACACCAAGACTAGCCAAGATGGCAAAGCTGGGGGGAATGCAACTGAGTTCTCTCCCACAAAGTTCTAGATAGACCAAATCCTAATCAGTAAAGCCAAGAAAACAAAATATAGTGAATCATATTTCCAGCCCAAGTGGGCAAAGGAAGGCAGGAAGATCTGCAACCCCTGGGGGCCAGATGTAGCCAGGAGCAGATCAATAAACAAAGCCTCAAAGAAGAACATAGATTGGCTGCAAGTTCAGCTAGAATTCCTAGAAGAAATGAAAAAGAGTCTTTCTTTATTATTTAAAATGATTTTATAAATTAAATGAGTCACTGGGAAAAAATTAGAAAAGAGATGAGAGCTATGGAAGAAAGAATTAGAAAAAGAATTAACAGGTTAACACAAGACATCCAAAAGTTTTCCAAAGCAACAAATACGCTGAAAATTGGAGTGGACAAAACAGAAGTTACTGACTCCAGTAGGAAAAAAGAAATAGTAAAACAAAATCAAAAGACTGTGAAAAAAGGAGAAGAACACCAATTCTTTGTAAAAGCTTCTTGATCTCAGTCAATGTGGGAAGGAACACACTGGCTAGAGGCTCATAAGTGGTCATTTCAGAAGCCAGGAACCCTTGGGATTACCCTTAGAATACTGAAGGTGTGAGTAGTCAGTCATCCTCTGGGAACACAACCAGCCAACACAGCGTGAATTGGGCCAGTGGCCCCAAAGATGTGCAGATTCTTTTCAAACAAAATGTCTCTCATCCACACATGAAAATTGTTAAGGATTCCTTATACGGTATAACAACAGAAATAACCTGTTCAGCGATTCTACTGATCAGTATCAGGCAAGGCATACGTCATCGGACTAGGGTTCCCACCCTACCCACCACCCATTTCCCTAAAAAGCAACAAAACTGTCCTTTTGGCCTGATTGGCTTCTCTCTGGACACAGCTTCCTGGTCACCTAAGGATATAAAAAATACCACTCATGCAATTGGCCCAGCTTTATTACCACCATTTGCTTAAGAGCTTCATTAGCTCTGATGTTAATGGTTAATCTTCAGTTTCCAGCTATCTCCCCAGTGTTCATTGTTCTACCTGATGCAAATCTTCCCCCTTTGCTATCTATTGTTTGACGTATATATCATTACCTTCCCTTCTGCCCTCTGTAAAATTCCATTATATTCATTCATTCTACCCTTGGTACCAAAGCTCATCCTTTTTTCTGAAGAGGGCCCAAGATGTTATGAGTGGTGTCTTGATTTGCACATGAATTAGATTTAAGGGAGGCCGAGTCATTGCAGAGTTGTCAGCCTCCCTCTTCCTGAGTCATCGAAGTCCAGTGGCAAGACAAAGGTCAGGACAGCAAATGATGGCCAGAGATGCATGTTCTATGTCTGACCAAGCTGTGAATGCACCTGTGCCAGCCACCTTCATGGCCATTGGTACAAATTGCTCTCATCCACCCGTTCTGCCAGGGGAAATCTTGACATGCTCGGGAACAAGTCACCAACAGACCTCAGACCTGTTGATTACCCTCAACCAGGCTTAGCCCATCTGCCAAGATGGTGGTACCAGGGTATGGCCACGTCACATGCTTCTTGGAGCCACTGGTGAGAGTTGAGTGAAGGTAGACACCAAAGGAGGATGAGAAGGGCTCAGCAGCCTCCCACCAGAAGCGAGTCCTCCCTGAGCACCCCATACACCCCACTAAAAACCTATATGAAGTGACTGAAACTGCTGCTCAGACCCTGCTGGCTTTTGTATACTATGGGTCTGCGCTCTGAGCATTTAACATGTTTCTGCGTGTTGAGGAATGTCATTGGCAGCAGTATCTGTCAATGAATCCCCTGCAATCTCTGCCCACTCGTGCTGCTCCTACAGCCAGGCCATGGGGGGGTGGGGGTGGGGGTCCAGCTTAGGAGGAGCCTCCCTGTGCGCTCCCGGGTACTGTGCATCGTCACCTCTACCTAGCAACTCTCCCCCACTGCAGAATATGCCTTTTCACCTCTGTTTCTTAGAACTTAATCAAATCAGGATGACCATGAATGCACCTACAAAGGCTGCACTGCTCTATCGTTCCACTCCTTTTCCTGGGCCCCGCTCCGCAAACGTGGGGCCTACTCCTCTAGAATAGACAAGCCTTTCAGAGACCTGTGTCTGTATTCCCAAGGCTTAGAGTACAGTAAGTGTTTAAGAAATGTGCCATCTGGTGGCCATCACAGATACTGCAACTTTACCGAAAGGCTGTCCTACCCACATGGGAGAGAAAGTGATGAAGCAGTTAGGCTAGTGGCTCATCATGTGCTGGGCAACTTAGCTACAAAGTATTCCCTCACTGGATCATTAACAAAGTAACACCCTGCCTTTCTGCCGGCTTAAGGAAGGTAGGGATTAGATACAGTAACATATCTGGATTGCTTTAGACCTGTCTCATTCTCTGGGAGTCTCTATTTGCACAACTTCTTAACTAGTCTAATCTGCACATCTCTCTCCCTGTCTTGAATTCTCCACACTGTCCTGTGTCCTTATCCTAGTGTGTCTCTATGCCTCTGGCTCTGTGTGTCCCTTTTGTGATTTTTTCAGGTCTAATGATGTCTCTGAATATTCCTGTAAAATCTATGCCTCTTGCCCCCAATTTATGACTGACTAGTCCGTGTTTCTTTGTTTCTTTTCATATTTCTCCTGGTTAGACAGTTCAAGATAATCTCAGTCTCAGTCTAACTGGTGGGCCAGTCTCTTTCTCTGACCACTTGTGCCTGTCTCCGACTTTGTAGAGTCTGTCTCCATGTGTTTCCTGGTCTCCATCCATGTCTCTCTTTCAGATCCTTGGGACCATTCTCCCCTTTCCCTATTCAGACCCTTTAACTGCCCTGACACCATGCATTATCCTTCATTGTCCTGTCCCTGTGGCTACACCAATTAAACCCACATCCCCATAAGCACTCCTGTTTTGGACAGCAAAATGGCTCAGTGGATAGAGCTGGGCTTGGAGTCAGGAAAACTTGAGTTCAAATCTGACCTCAGGCACTTCCTAGCTATGTGACCCTGGATAAATCATTTCACCCTTGCTTTCTCCTTTATAAAAATGAGGATAACTCACAGGGCTGTTGTGAGGATCAAATAAGATGCATTTGGAAAGTGTTTAGTGCTGTGGTGGGCACATAGTCAGGGTTATGTCAGTGTCGGTTCTTTTTAATTTCATTGTTACCTGGCCCTCTCTCTCCCCATCAGTGACAGTTCTGGCCTGTTCACAGCCCCTGTGCCTTTTCCTTGAGCTGCTCTGAGCTGCAGGAAGCAGAAAAGCCTAGGCCAAGGAGTTAGCAAACTGTGGTTGGCATGAAAAAGTTTACATAAACAGCATTGTCTCACCTGCTCCCAAGTAGCTCCCCAAGCTCCCAGGGAGCATTAGCAGCCTGGCAACTACACCACTGTAGCAATTCCTGAACAGGCGGCATTCTCTAGAGTGCCTCTGCCCCACCCTGGGGAGGCCCTCATCATCTCATATCATCTCCCACCCTGCTGGGAGCTGCTGGGGCTCTGCCTGCCTTCACTCCCTCCCCACTCCTGTCCGTCCTCCATCCTAAAACAGGTCTGATCATGCCACCCCTTACTCACTAAACTCCAGTGGCTCCCTGTCTCTTCCAGGATCCAATACCAAACACTCTGTTTGGCATTCAAAGCTCTTGGTCACCTGCCCTCCTTTCTTCCTAGCCTTCTCACACCTTCCTCAACTACACGGACTCTTTGATTCAGCAGCACTGGCCTCCTGGCAATTCCAAGCTCTCCTCCACCTCTTGATTCTGGGTGCTCTCCCTCCTCATCTCTGCCTAGACTTCCCTGGCTTCCTCCGAATCCCAATTAAAATCCCAGCTCTGCAGGAAGCCTTCCCTACCCCCTCTTAATTCTGATGCCTTTCTTCTCTCACCTGCTTTCTGTTCAGCCTGTATAGCATTTATTTGCCGGTAGTTGTTTGCATGCAACCTCCCCTATTAGATTGTAACCCTCCTTGAGGGCAGGGACTGTCTTTTACCTCTTTTTATATCCCAGGGCTTAGCACAGTGCCTGGTACACAGTAGAGGCTCAACAAATGATTATTGACCAAGTTAGGTCTGACTCCAGTAATGCCAGCGTGGGGAAGGTCTGAGGAACCTAAGACATGGGAGCTGAGCAAGACCACAGAAGACCGAATGAAATAACAGAGAATGCACAAGAAGGAAAGGTTCATTAAAGACCACCTAATTCAACACAGTCATTTTACAGGCAAGCAAACTGAGGCCAAGAAAAGGAAACATTTTGCCCGGGATCATCCAGCAAGTCCCTGGAGGAGGTGGGAACAGATGTCCTGTCCAGCCCTGTTTCCTCTACACAAGCAGCATTTTTGAGGGGGAGTATTTATCTAAAGTGGCCTTTGTCCATTTTGCAATTTAGTCAGGGGTCAGGTTCGGAGGGGGTGGAAGCAATAGTGATGAGTCAGCAGGCCTGAAAGAGCTGACAGTGACCCTGACTAGAGCAATGACCTACTGGACTGTCACCATTGGCCAAAGGAAGCATGAGGGAGGAGAGAGGGAGGGAGCTCTGAGAATCCCTGCTTTCTTAAGAGACTTTCCCACTGTTCCCTTGGCCATAGCCTCGCTGCACAAAGAAGAGCCTCAGACCCAGGCCAGGAGGGAGATGGAAGGAGCCATGGCTGCTCAACTCACTATTCTGCTCCTTCTAGGTGAGTTGGGTCAGCACCCTGGAGGTCTTTTCCTCCCTGCCATGACACTGCTTCCTCAGCGGAGGGCTCATTCTCCTACTGTCCCATTCTTGGTCCCATGGTGGAGGGTTGGAGGGGTGAATGAATGAGGCCCCCACCCTTGAATCTCTCTCTCCCGTATCCACCCTTGCACCCAGAGTCCTGTCCTGGGCACAGCCACCATCGGCCTTCTCCACCCTCCCAGATGTGCCCCCAAGAGTAGTGATGACTGCAGAAAGTCACCCCAAGGGTACCCTGAGGCCTCCTGGGGCCTCTCCACCCTCTGTCCTCCCTGCTGCCCCATGATCCCTACCCTCCTTCCAAAGCTGGAGCTACAAGCCTTCTCCTGCCTCCTCAAACAAACCATACACCTCCTGTCTCTACACATGACCAGCTTCTTCTTGCCTGGCCTGGAAGGGGAGGCCATCCCTCATGGAGCCTTCCCCATCTCCTTTCCTGGCTCTTCCAGGAACTCTGCCTCATTCCTCCTATGCCCCATCTTCATTCTCATCTGTGAGCTCTTCTCTCCCTTCAGGTCACCTTCCCTCCTGCTCTGACCAGACTCTTCTCCCTCCCCAACACTGTCCTCTACACCCTAATTCATTAGTATGCATGGGCTGCTGGACAGAGCCGGAGGATGGCGAGTCATCACCTTCTACAAACTTTTCTGGGGTTCAATGTCATCATCTGTAAAATGGGGAGATAATACCCCCAGAAATGCCCATCTCACACGGTGGGCACCAGGCTAAAGATGAAATAACACGTGCCCAGGACTTGGCAGAGCATACTCTCTGCATCAGCTCTTGTCATCAGCTCTTTCATTCAAACACGCTGTGACCCTGTTGTCTCCTACAGGGCTATGGCTGGACCCAGAGATGCAGGCAGAAGCAGGCATATGTAAGTGAGCCCATAAGATTGGGACCCACACAGCCCCAGAGGACCCAAGGGGGAAGGAGGGATGGTGGGAGCCAAGGGGGAAGCAGGGACAGAGGGAGTCAAAGAGAAAGGAGGGATGGGGAGAGCTAAGGGGAAGGTGGGACCCAAGGGGGAAGGAGGGATGGCCAGACAGGTGGGAGGAGGCCTGAAATGAGAGGCAAGAGACATCACATTCCCTGCCCTGATCAAGAACTCAGAAATTCCTTTGCTGGAGCAGAGCTTCCTAACAATCCATTTTTCTCTTCACCTATGCTTTGTCCTTACCCTGACCTCCAGAAACTCCATCCCTCAGTATTCCCCCAGTCCAACCTGCTGCACTCACTTCACTTTCCTTTCTGCTCAGCCTGAAACCCAAAATTAATCAGTTCAAAATCACTCTGATGCCCAGTGGGTAGAGCACTGAGCCTGGAGTCAGCAAGACCCAAGTTCAACTCTGGCTTCAGACATTTAACTAGATTTGTGACCCTGGACAAGTCTCTTCACTGCTGTCTGCCTCAGTTTACTCAGTTGTAAAGTAGGGATAATAATAGCACCCATTCTCTAAAGCAGTTGTGAAAATCAAGTAAGATAATATTTGTAAAGCAATAAATCTGTAATTTTTTCTTTCTTTCCTGCCAAATCTTAGGTCCCCTCCCAGCTCTGACCTTCTCTCTTCTGTGAGAGCTCTGCCATTCTATGCATTCTATATGGTTTAAGGTCCCTTTGAATACTCAGCACAATGCCTGGCACATCGTAACAATGTTTGTAGCCAACATTCATAGAACACCTACTATGTGCTAAGCACTTTGTAAATATTATCTCATTTGATCCTCATAACAGTCTTGAGAGGTAAACGCTATTACTATACCCATTTTTACAGATGGAGAAACTGAGGCAAAGAAAAGTTAAGTGTGGTTGTAGACTCTTAATAAATTCTTTGGGAACTCTTACAGTTGTAGACACAACTCCTCGCCTCTGGATAGAGTTCGAATCCCCATCCACCCCCTGGACCAATGTGACCCTCAAGTGCCTGGCGACTAATACTCTGGCAATGAAATTCCAGCTGTTGAAAGATGGGGAAGTCTTCTCCTCTCTTTCTCTCCTTGAACCCTACGCCAGGTTCCCACTGGGGCCAGTGACAGCTGCCAATAAGGGTATTTACCGGTGCAGGATCCAAATGGAAGAAAATCACTGGACTTACGTCAGTGCCTTAGTAGAGGTGACAGGGACAGGTGAGTGGGAAGATGGCTACAGGTCTCCAAACTCTGCCCCCTGCCCTGCAGGGCTGGGAGGTGGAAAGTGGGGAGACCAGAGGGGAGGAGGGGGCTGAGAGTGCCCCAAATGTCCACTGCCAAAACTTGTCCTCTGCTTGACCCTTCTCCCTTCTCCTCTGCACAAGTTGATATAGGCTATGCCCACAGAGTCATCACTCAATCTCTGGGACTGGCCATGGAGAGTTTCTGGGGTTGTGGAGAGCAGGGGCCCCCAGGCTTAGGAAAGCTCTAACTCCAGGCTCTGGAACCAGAGGCAGGGAACCACTAACCACAGGATGCCTCCCACTATCACCTGCCCATTTCCTCTCTATCTCTGTCACTCTGTCTCTCTGTCTCTCACTGTATGTGTGTCTCCTCTCTCTGTGTCTCTGTCTCTGTGTATGTCTCTCTCACTGTATGTGTCTCCTCTGTCTCTCTGTCTGTCTCTCTCTCTCTGTCTTTCTCTTTCTCTCTGTCTCTCTGTTTCTGTCTCCTCTCTTTCTGTGTCTCTCCCTCCTCTCTGTTTCTCTCTTTGTCTCTGTCTCTCTCTGTGCCTGTCTGTGTTACTGTCTCTATCTCTGACTATCTCTCTGCTTGTCCTCTCATTCTTTCTGTAGGAAAGTAGCACAATATGAGGAAAAAGAGCCCAAGAGTTCTGAGTACTCGGCTCTGGTTCTTGCTCTGTCTCTAACATACTGTATGTCCCTATCGAAGTCCCTTCCCCTTTTTGTGCATCAGTTTACACAACTGTAACATGGGGGGCTAGGACAAAATCAGATATAGTCACTGCATCAATTGGTTTTGTTTAACTTTTTCTTTCTTAAATGGAAAGGTGTTGAAAGAAGGGATAATAGGATGTGACTGTCATGTAAAAAAAGAGTATTGATAAAAAAATACAAAAATCATGTGACCCAAGCTCAAAGCCTATTTGCTTAAATCTCCATATCTATTCATACCTCCCTAGGAGCCAGGGTACACACACATAATCCACATGGGCAAAACACAACACACTCCATCCCTCATAATGATAGGAGTGAAAATTCAAGGGTTAGATAGAACGAGATCTAAGGAGACTCCCAACTTCTAATATTCAGCCTTTATAGGTCCCTTCCTCTTCTGGTGTCCATATCTTCTGTTCCAAGGTTCTGAGCTCAGACATTCTTCCTGTCTAGGTTCTAGGTTTCATGTTCTCAGATGCTCTAACATTCTTGATCCTAATAGAGCCCCTACCTGCACCCTCCTTCCGGGCTGAACCCGGACCTTGGATCCTCCATGGTCTGGAGACTAAGCTGCACTGCCAGGGGAAGCTGCTGGGCATGACCTTTGAACTGCACCAGGAAGGAGAGCAGGAGCCTGTGGACAGCTCCCACAGCCCAGAACCAGAAGTCACTTTCATCATTAAGAACCCTGGGAACTACACCTGCCGGTACCGATCCCCTACGACGGCTGCTGGGGTGACGTCAGCACCCAGTGAGACCATAAATGTTGTGATACCAGGTGAGGACAGAGAGAACAGGACTAGAGACCCTAGATGGGAGACAACACCCAGGTCAGGAAAATGCTGCTCCAACCACAGCCCTCTGGGTACACCTGGGGAGGGAAATAGCAAGAGCTTTGGAGGAATCAAGGGGAATCCAAGAGGCCAGAAATACTTAGACACAAAGTAGGGGAGGAGAATGGAGGGGGAGAAAGAGAAACACACTAAGGGAGATGAGAAGTAACCAGATGGAAAAAGGCTAGTAGATGGGGAGCTGCCACAACACACTGATCAGTTCCCTTAGAGCTTCGAACTCACTGAGACCCCAGACTCATTTTCACAGGCACCTCTCCTTCCCATCCTGCACTTGTCAGATCCCACAGCCTTTGCTCAGTCCTCCCACCCCTGATCCCTCTGCAGCTTCCCCCACTGTGGACCACTCTCCCCTCCCTCAGTTTCATAGACACCAGGATCTTATGCTCCCCTGCTGATCTCTCCTCGCTCAACTCTGGGGTGTCCTCCTCCCTGTGCATACCCCACAGTGCTAGCACCAGAAGTGGATGCACAGAGTGGGTCTGGTGGGTGGTGGATGGAAGGCATCATCTTTCTGATGAAGTTAACTCAATTCCCCATCCAGACTCCCTCCCAAAGCCCTATCTCAAGTCTCAGAACAACCTGGTCATCAAGCCTGGAGGCTTCGTGACCTTCCGGTGCGGGGCAACATTCTCAGGGCTGGAATTCAAGCTGTTTAAAGATGGACAGGAGGTGTCTGTCCCTGTGATGACTTCAACGGACCCCAATCTGATTGACTTCCACTTGAAGGATCTAGAACCTGGGGCTGGTGGCCAGTACAGCTGTCGGTACCAGGTACGGAAAGGGTCGCCAATCTGGTCAGAAGACAGCAAGTCCTTGGAGCTTGTCCTGACCACAGGTGAGCAGGGGCAGGGGAAGGAGCAGGAAAGGACTTTGGGGAAGCTGGTATCCAACCCCTCTCCTTTCAACCAGCCAATTAATCGATATTTATTAAGCACCTACTGCCTGCCAGGCAGTGTGTAAGAACTGGAGGATACAAAAAGGGGTAAAAGACAGGCCCTGCCCTCCAGTAGCTTATCAATTAATGGGAGAGACAACATGAAGACAGATAAACAAAGAGAGTTGGGTAAACTGAGGCCCAGCCAGGGAAATCACTTGCCCAAGGTCACTTGGAAGTCAGTTGTAGAGCCAAGATCCCCAGGGACAGCAGCAAAGAGCACCTCAGCTCCCCAGTTGACTGTTTGGGGTAAGGCCTTTCACCTCCAGGGCCCCCATTTCTGCCTCTGCTAGAAAGATAGTGATGTCATATCTCCTGCCAGGACTAGAGTGTGCCAGAAGGCCTCTGCCACCCTGGAGACTCACATCAAGTCAGCTCCATCTTTCTAAGCCCACTTCCCTCCTGGTGTGGTTTGTCCTTCATTCTCCAAGAGGACTATAACATAAAGAGGTGATGCCACGACATGCAGGTAAATTGGGTTCAAGTGAGGCAGGGCTGTGCAAGGCTACTTTGTCCTTCGGAGCCCTCTGGGTCTGTCTGGTGGCCAGAGATGGATCAGGACACCTGGAGATGGCTCCCCTTCTGCAAAGATCAGGGAAGAATCCCTGCCCTCCCAGAATTTAGATTGGTGGGCTTCTCTGGCTCTGGAGAGAATGCTATGCCCACTGCCACCTGAAGTGGCTGATCCTGAACCTGGAAGGGCCTGGTATAGGGAGGACAGAGCAGTAGCTCCTCGGGGAAGGAGGCCACATCGCCTGCTCCCAAAGCCCCTTGAGGTCTTGCTCCTGAGCCGATTTGCCTGGTAACCAGCAGCATTTGGAGGATGGGAAAGGATCTCCCCACCCGCAGTCCTCCTGCAGCTTTGCAAAGAGGTGACCCAGCATATTGGAGTGCCTGCAGAGAGCTCCCTGGAGCCTGCACTTCCACTCTCTGGGGCTGAGGAGAGCAAAGCTAAGGTGCTTTCTCCATGAGTGGCTCCCTAGCCCTCATCTTCTAAAGATGTCTCCTCTCCTCCCTGTATTGCTCCAGAGTCAAGATGGCAGGACAGAAAAGGCCCGATCTGGGGAGCACCATCTGTGTGGGGTCTTCAGACATGCCTGACTCCTTCCTACTTCAGATCCTTTCACCAGACTCTCCTATCCCTCAAGCTGCTGCCTTAAATCTCTCCTCCCTTTCTCAGACGAACTCCTGGGAAAAACTGCCTGTGCTCACTGCTTCCCTTCCCTCCCTCTCACTCCTCTGCCGTTGTAGTCAGGCTTCCAACCTCATCATTCAACAGAAACCACTGCAAAGATCTGGGTCAATCAGATGGCCTTTTCTCAGCCTGTCCCCTTCTTGACCTCTTTTTGCCCTTTGACCCTGTTGACCACCTGTCCCCTTGGGCAATTCCCTCCTCTCTGGGTTGCCCTGACACTGCTTTCTCATGGTTCTCCCTACCTGTCTGACCACTTCTCAATAGTCTTCCATGGCTCAACATTCCCACCATGCCAGCAAGCTGTGAATGATTCTGGAGGTTCTGCCCACTGCCCTTTTCTCTCGTCCTCCCTGCACACTCCTTCTTGGTAATTTCATCTGCTCCCATGGGTTAAATGTTCATCATTATGTAGATTACTCCCAAATATGGGTGGATGGATGGATAGCTAGATAGCTAGAAAGATGATAGATAGATAGACAGGTGGACAGATAGAGGGATGGATAGGTAGAAGGTAGGTAGACAGATGGATAGATAGATAGACAGATAGACAGATAGATGGGTGACAGATAGATGATGGATAGACA
This sequence comes from Notamacropus eugenii, assembly GCF_028372415.1. Taxonomy (NCBI): domain Eukaryota; kingdom Metazoa; phylum Chordata; class Mammalia; order Diprotodontia; family Macropodidae; genus Notamacropus; species Notamacropus eugenii. The sequence continues at coordinate 5,196,178 of NC_092876.1, read as the reverse complement.
GACAGAGGATGGTTGGATAGATAGGTAGGTAGATAAACTGAAACACAAATATGAAAACAGATAGATGGTGGATAGATAGAAAGATAGATAGATAGCTAGAAAGGCAGGTAGACAGACAGACAGACAGACAGATAGATAGATAGCTAGAAAGGCAGGTAGACAGACAGACAGATAGATAGATAGCTAGAAAGGCAGGTAGACAGATAGACAGAGAGATAGATAGATAGATAGATAGATAGATAGATAGATAGATAGATAGATAGATAGATAGATAGATAGATAGATAAGCAGACGGTCAGACGGACAAATAGGCAAGGAGATAGATAAGTAGATGGACAGATAGACCAATAGCCCCAGTCTCTTCTGAACTTCAGTCATGCATCACCAATTGCCTCCCTTCTTCCAAACTTTCCTATTTCTGTCAAAGGCACCGCCATCCTTCCAGTTTCCCAGGCTGGCAATCTCAGCATTGTCCTGGACTCATCTCTCCCCCTCACCCCACATATTCAGTTCATTGTCAAGTCTTGTCACTTTTGCCTTCCCAGTATACCTCTCCCACCTGATCCTTCCCTCTGCTCACTCAACCACTGCCTGAGTTGGGGCCACCGTTCCATGACCCGCTGTGGCCTAGATCATGGCCGTGGCCTCTTCATCGTCCCCTGCTCCAGGCCATCCCGGTCACTTTGCAAAGTGCTTTTCCTTAGGTGCAGGTCAGACAATGGGGCTCCCCATTCAACCAATGGTTTCCTACGAACTCTAGGGTGAAACCTCTACTCAGCTTGTAAAGCTCTTCTGACCTTTCCAGCCTGAGCTTCACTCCCCATCCTGGCACTCTGCCATCCAGTCAAACCGACCTCTTTGTTCTTCACCCACGAAGCTAATCGTTTACATGAAACTTTTCTTCTGCCTCCCTCTCAAACCGCCTGGGAATCCGCTGCTTTGGATAGATTTGCTTTCCTTCATTTCATAATTGCTGCATCCATCCTACAAACACTTGTCTCCCCCATTAGAAGGGGAGAGCCTGGGGAGTAAGGCTGCTGTCCTTCTTTGCTTGGTATCCCCCAGTCCTCAGCACAGTGTTTGGCAGATGTAGATGCTTCATAAACACTTGTTGATTAATTGATGAGATTAGAATCAGCTAAAGACAAAACTGTGATAATAACGACAGCTCACTTTTACTGAACATCTTCACGTTTGCCACACTTGACATCCATGACCTCATGTCATCGTTGCAGTGACCCTATGAGAACAAGAGACTGTAAGAGTCTGTCAGTGACTTGGCTAGTGACACTTCTAGACGGGGCCAGGTGGCATTCCGATTCCAAATTCCATGCTCCCTCACACCCCCAGAGAAAAGAGCCCTGGAACATCCAGCAGAGGACCAGGGTCCAAATCCCAGCTCTATCCCTAGCTACTCTGTTTTCCCCACTCTCTGGACCTCTGCACTTCGTCTATCAGAGGGGAAGGTGCTAGGTCAGCCTATCTCAAAGGTCTCATCAGTGATCCCAAGGTGCGTCTGTGGTTGAGAATCAGTGGCCTCACCCTATTAGCCTCAGGGTTCTATATAAAAGAATGCTGGGTGGGGGGATGTTTTAGACTCTATTCCCAACTCTGGGCAGAATCCATGCCTCCCCTCATGGTCACATTCCCTCTGAGACCTGTTTCCTGCTCTGTCCAATAAGATGGTCTTGATTTCGTATAATAATATTTCATATTTCATATAATATTTCATATTCATATAATATTTTGTATTTCATATAATAATGGGCCTTTCTTTCCTGACTTCCAAAGTTTTATGTTCTGAGGTCCCTTCCAGTGCTATTATTCTCTTTCCTAAAGCCTCTCTTGGGTTCTGGCTCTCCACATTCTGTACTGGAAGGGCCTCCCCTCCCCTGGATGACTTTCCATGTTCCTTAAGCCCCCTCCGGCTCTCCCTTTCCACGTTTTCTGTTCGTACTTCTCCCGAGGCTAACACTGTATGGTTTTTTTCTGTTTCCAGGAACATTAGCCAAACCCTCCCTCTCAGTGCAGCCCCAGGAAGCCTTGATATCTCGAGGGACCAATGTGACGCTCCAATGCCAGGGGGTGCACGCCAACATGAGGTTCGCCCTGCTGAAAAAAGGCTCAAGCGAGCCTGTGCAGGTGGTGAGCCCTGCTGGGGTCCGAGCTGACTTTGTCCTCTCTGATGTCTCTGCCTACGACTCTGGCAATTACAGCTGTGTTTACTTTGAGACAGTCGCCCCTTTTGCGGGGTCTGCCGCCAGCAAGAAAGTCGAGGTTCAAGTTGACGGTAAGAGGCCAGGCCAGGCTTTCTAGGAGAAGGGGGGGAGAGGTTGGAAAGGGTCTGACAGCCAGAGCCCCTTCCCCACTAAAGATTCATGGCATGTGCCATGGATGTCACATAACCCAGGAGGGTCAGTTCCTTCAAGACCAGGTAGGCCCACCTCTCAACTGGACAGAGAACACAGACTGAGGCCAGAGAGAGAAAGGCGCTATCAGAGCTACCTTAAAGCCCATCTATGTACAGGATGTCCTGAAGCAAGTCAACTAGCCCAACCCCTACTGGAGAAGGGTCAGACTTCCCATGATGGGGAGACCCTGTTGAATAAAGATCTAGGGCTCCACTCCCCACCGGCCCTGGTAGGGCTGCCTGGGCAGACCCTCATCCTCTCCCACCCAGATTAGTGCCTGGGCTCCTGAAGGGTGCCCCTCTCTCCAGTCCTTTCTCCCCTAGGCCCATCCCTCCAGCCCCTCCTCCCCTCCTGGTCTCCTTCCCTCCCTTCCCTCCTCCACTCGGCTTTGCAGGGCCTCCTCGTCCAAGTAGCTCAAGGATCCTAGTGTTTGGGGATCCCATGTAAGCTCCTCTCTTTAACCTTTAAGACCCTTCACAACCTGGCTCTGTCCAGCATTTCTGGCTTACACTTGAGTGCTCCCTGCCCCTTGGCGCTCCAGTGCTGTCTGGGGCTTCATCCAGACTTCCCCTCTTACTTCCCCTTCCCTCTTAGACATCCCAGACTCAGCTCTGGTCATCCCTTCTGCAGGCAACCTGTCCTGGTCCTGCCACTGCTGGCTCCTCGTCCTCAGGGGCCTTCCATCTAGGCAACACACACAGACACACAGACACACACACACACACACACACACACACACACACAGAGGAACCCCATGCGGGTAGTGTACTTGTTACTGTTCTATGAAAGGGAGCAGAGAAGATGGTATCAGAGGCCAGAGGAAGCACAGAATATGGACAATAAAAGGGCAGGGTCCTGAGAGACCTCCAGTCACAGAATACAGATCTGCATCAATGAGCTTTTAGCTACTCCTAATACCAGGGCCCTGGATGGGCATCTCAGAGGCCAGCTAGTCTGGTCCCTGGCTGAGCAGGAGATGTCTTAGCAGCACTGCCAGCCTTGCTGGGACCTCCAGTGAGCTCCGGTGACCCAGTCAATCAGCCAGTACTGTTAGACCACTGGGATGAAATAGACCAAAACACAGTACTCCCTGCCTTCAAGGAGGAAGGCAGGAGGCTCCATCAGGAGAAACATGTATCTATTATGAGTGAGACAATGTACACATAAAGTCAATGCAACCTCATTTATAAGCAGCCGATGGACCAAGAAAGGGCTCCCCTGGGAGCAGCCCTGGAGCTAACCTCTGAAGGAGTCTAAGAGGGAGAGCATTTCAGGCATGGGGTACTGCCTGGGCAAAGTCACGGAGATGGGAGATGGAATGGCTGGTACAGAGATGAGTAAACAAGCTGGCTCCAGTGAACCTTGGAGTATGTGAAAGAAAGTGATGGGTATTCAGGCTGTTCAAGTCAGATGGAGCTAGAATAAATAACTTGAAAAGAAGAGTTTGCATTTGATCCTAAAGTAATGGGGAGCCACCAGAGTTTACAGGGCAGGGGAGGGATGTCAGCAGACCTGTCCTCTAGGAGCAGCTGTTGATCAGGAGGAGATGAGGGTAGTGACCCAGCAGGGAGGCTTCCTGAATAGAGAGGACAAGCTATGGGGGTGTCAGTGCCAAGATTTGGATGGGAGGAAGAGGGAGGGCAGGAGATAAGGGTAACCCCGAGTTTGAAGATGTAAGGGCCTGGAAGGACGGTGGTGCCCTGGCAAGAGACAGGGACATTTTGGAGACTGGCTGGTTTGCTGGTGACAGAAAGGCAATCCAGTTTTGGACATGGAGAGTTTCTGTTGCCAACTAAATATTTTCAAGGTGGGAGGGTTAGAGATGCAGACAGGAAAGTCATGTCGGGTCTGTCAATCTGGGACTCAACTGGATTGTGATTATAATGGAGAGGTTACTGAGTGTGGAAAGAGAAAAGGAGGGAGGAGGGACTTGGGGGTCACCCTCAAGAAGATGGGACAAAGCAATCCAGACTGAGAAGGGAGAGCAGGAAGACCCAGCGAAAAGAGTGGAAGGGAGGATAGGGTGCCCAACTGTGGCAAAGCCTGCTGAGAGATCAGGAAGGATGCCACCTCCTCAGGCAGCTCCTGATGCCCCTTGCATGGCTGTGGGGTGCCATAGTGCACAGAGCGAGGGGCCTGGAATCACAAAAACTCAATTCCTTGAGATCTAATCCAGAATCAGATAGGTATTGGCTGTGTGACCCTGGGCAAGTCACTTCATCCTGTTTGCCTCAGTTTCCTCATCTGTAAAATGAGTTGGAGAAGGAGCCAGCAACCCACTTTGGTGTTCTGGGTTTCAGGGTCACAAAGAGTTAGACAGGACAAAAATGACTCAACAACAAATTTAGGCCAAGCAGGGACAGAGACTTGCCTGAAATCACACAGGTGATCTCAAAGATACTAAAACAGTGAGATTTCAGGCTTGTTAAGGAACTTGGGCCTTATGTAGTCCTTTTAAGAATGCTGAAAGTGAGGCCAAGGGCAGCAGCAAGGGCCCTTCCATTGAACCTGCAAGAGCTCAGTCCTGCTTCCTGAAGGGCCAGCTAGGAAACTGAGGCCAGAAAGGGAAAGGGGCTTGCCCAGAGCTGCCCAGTTACCTAAGCCAATGCAGACTCTGCACATGGAAGATAAGAGAATCCAAGACCCAGTGATGAAGTCCCCTGCCTAAGGTCCTTTATTACCTGCTGCCCTCCCCACCCCTGGATGGTCCACCTCTAACAACTGGGGCTGGGGCGGCTCTCCTTTATCACAGGCCTTCTCCCCAAGCCCACGCTGCATCCCTTGAACCCTGTAGCGACCCCTGGGAAGGATGTAGTCCTGCGCTGCTCGGGACGGGTCCCTGATTCCAATTTTCAGCTCTTCAGGGATGGAGAAAGCACCGAGCTGGAAGCGACCCCTTGGTATGTCAATGACTACACTGTGGACTTCGTGCTGACGAATTCCAAGCCCCAGGATGGGGGTCGGTACAGGTGCCGCTACCTCACACGGACAAAGCCCATCTTGACTTCAGAGATCAGTGACCCTGCAGAGATTCTGGTGACAGGTGAGAGCTCTGGGGCCTTTGGGACTTGGGGCATTAGTAAAAACACAACCTCCAAACCCCCATCTTGCAGTTGATAAACTGGGAGTGACCTTGGACCAGTCACTTGGCCTTTCTGAGCCTCCACTGGCTCCTCACTTGTCCTGGACTAGCTTTTATGGACCCCCCCACCTTTGTGACCACAGACAAGTCACTTGGCGTCCCTGAGCCTTGACTTTCTTGTCTGTAAAAGCGAGATAATACGGACGCTACAGATTTCCGTTGGTTCGTTCTTTTTGTCTGTTTTAGGGAAAATCCTGTAAAAACCAGTGCCACGTGAACAAGTGAAACATCGCCGGATTGTCAGCGGAGCCTGGGATGCCGACACAGCCTCTGAGGCAGAACGTCAAAAATAAAAGCGTTACTGCACCCACAGAAATCAACCTTGGGTTGGGAAAAGAAATACACTGGCCGTTTATAGTCAGAGGTGCTGAATTCGGGGGTGGGGTGGGAGGGGGAAAGGCCCCTGGAGGGATCGGCTCCAACCCCATCGTTTGACAAATGAGGAAACTGAGTCCCAAAGAGGGAAGAAATCAGCAGAGGATCACACACGGCTGCGCAGGGACCAAAAACCCCGGCAGTGCGCAGAATGCGAACCCCTGGGAGGCCCCGCCCCTGCGCCGGCCCCCATTGCTCGGATCCCGCCAATCCCGGCCACGGGGCTGCCAATCAGGCCACGCCCCTTCGTGCCCCGCCCCCGCCAGGCCCTCTCCCTGCGCAGGCGCCTAGCGGCAGAAGGGGCGGGGCGGCCACGTGATCAAGCCCCCTGCCCGTCCCCTGGGCCACAGGCAGTTTGCAAGGGAGCCTCTCCCCTCATTTCTCCTTCAAGGGGATTTCCCCCCCAGGTGACTCCCGATACGACCTCCTTTGACCCCTCCTTCTTGCCCTAGGAGAAGACTCCCCCCGCCGTGGAAGAGCCCCCTGACTCCCCCTCCCCCTTAGGGCTCAGGGGGCTGGGGGAGGGGGCCTCCCCAGTGGGGGCGGGGAGGGCTCTCGGCCCCCTCCGGGACCCCATTCTGCCAGACTGAGGACCGTCAAGGGGGCTCCTTTTCTGGCTCTGCCACCTTGGTCATGGACCGCGCCCCAACATCCCAGCCTCGGAGGGGGCGTTCTCCACCCTGTGGGGGCTCCTTGACTTTCCTCTTGGGGACCTGGGCTGGGATGGACCCCCAGCTGGGGGGGGCGGCCCTTAAAATACAGAAGATCAGGGCCTCAGGACGTAAAGGGTCAGAGCTGGGGGGAAGCTCTGGAGTAGACAAGGTCAGGGCTGGGAGGGTCTCAGGCCCTGAAGTCCAGTCCACACCCAGGCAGTAGAGAGCCCTGGCCCCAGTGCCGATGCTGGAGCTGGATTGGGGTGTCACAAACAGCACCAGACAGGATGAGGAGAGTGTCCTGGATGTGGCCCTGCTGGGTCTCCGGGCTAGTCCCTACACCTTTTTGGGCCTCACTTTTTCTGTCTGTTGAAGGAGAATGTCTTCGGGTTCTTTCCCGGATTCTGTCGGGCTCCTTCTGAGCGCACATAGCAAGCTGCTGCCCTTTTTCGGGTCTCCCTTTCCCCCAGATAAACCAGGAAGCTGTGGACCACTTTGCTTGTTGCCCTGTTTTCATGCTGAATCTTGGACAGGGATCTGGCTATCAGGGGCAGTTGGCTGGAGTTCTGGACTTGAGGGGATGCAGTCACAGCATTACCAGAGGAGGGAGATCTTCAGAACTGGGGGGCAGAATGCCATTGGGCCACACTCAATGAGACTTCTCCTCCCCAGCATCCCCCTCTTCTCCAGTGTCTCACCCATTGTGCCCAGAACCCATGGTGGCCATGTTGGGCTGGTGCCATTTGGGAGCGCAGACATGGTGCTGGCCCCATCAGGCTATCTGAAGGGTTTTGGCTCTGAAAAAAGATACATGTGCACCCCAACCCTGCTTCCGTGCCCCCCAACACCATCCCATTTGTCCTTCCCAGATGGCCCAGAACTGGGAATGTTGAAGGTCTCACAGCCTGTATTCTCTGAATACTCTTGGAAAGGCTTTGGGAGCCAGTGAGGCAGGATGGCAGGGGGTGATGAGGTGGGAAAGATCAGGGGTCAGACCACTTGGACTCTTCCCCCCTCCCCCCACCCTCAGACCTTTGACATCCAGCCAATGACCAAGCATTCACTAAAGTTCTAGGAGTGCTGAGTGCTTGACTCCTGCCAAGCCTCAGTTTCACCTGTGAATCAGATCTCAGTCCTTGAAAAGGATGGTTAAGAAGCCAACTGATACTGCCAACCCCCAGAACTGAGGGCCGGGCCAGGACCCCGACAGCAGGTGCCAGGTCCTTGGAGCCTCTGGAGTTTCCCCCCAAAAAACCCATACACACATCATTCCGGAGCTGCGCTTGGTCAAAGTTTATCTTTGAACGAGTCTGTGTATGCTCTCTCTCTGCCCACAAAGGCCCCTCCAGCTGGGAATCTGTCCCTCTTAGACCGGGCCTTCCCTGGGTCCTGGAGAGCCCCGGCTCCACAGGACAGCCCCAAGCCCCAGGCTGAGGACTCCAAGGATCCCCACAGCCCCTGCCAGCAGGGGCACAGTGGCACCTGCAGGAGAGGGGGGAAGTAGGCAGGTGAGCCAGGAGCTGGAGCTCAGGATGGTCCCCTCTGCCCTGCTTGGGCTGGCGCCAGCCCACCTGTAAAGTCAGCATCCTTGGTGGGCTGGTGGCAGGGAGGTCCCTCCGGGGGTGGCCGGAATGGGGCAGTGAGTCTGCGGAAGCGGCCCAGTGGGCATGGGGAAGGGCAGCCCAGCACCTCCAGGGTCAGGGGTGGCCGCGAAGAGTCATTACGATAGAAGAGAGAGACAGTTACGTTCCTGGGGACAGAGGACAGGTGAGGGGGTGTGGGGTTAGCAGACTCCGGCCCCACCTCCCACCCCTCCTGGCTCTCCAGTTGCCTGGTGCCCCAGAGACCTGGGGTCCAGATGAGCTTAGTGGGACAGACGAAGATCCCAAGGCCAGAGGAGCTCTCCGACACGGTGTCAGGGTCTCCCATGGATCACAGCCCAGCCTTCCTGCTGCCTCCACCCCTGCTACCTCCAACCCAGAACCTTCTCCCAAAAGGGAGAAGGCCTGTATGGGTGGGGAGTGGCTCTGATCCAGGGCCCACTCCTTGCAGCCTACCCCTCCTCTTCTTCTGGCTCTGGCTTTCCCAGGTGCTTCCAGAATTCGAACCCAAGGCAGGCAGCATAAGGTGGGTGGTGCCCATCATAGAGGCCCAAGGCTCCCTGGAGGGCCAGCAGGGTGCTGTCATGCTGGGGAAGGGAATACAGCACTCAGTGTTCATCTTGACCCTGCCTTCTCTCAAAGCCCCGTGGCCTCCCTGAGGCAGCCCAACTCTTCTGGACATGGTTGAGAAGCTTCCTTGAGTTCTGTAGAAGCTGCCCCCCTGGTGCCCACATCCTGAGCTCCCTCTTGGTGGCCACCCGTAGTGATGCCCTCTGTGGCCAAGCTTATTTCATCTAGTCCTTCACACCTGCCAAGCTGTGGTCCGCTGTGACCCTCCAACTTCTCTCCCAGTTTGGCTTCCCATCCCGTGCCCACTCTGGTCCCAACACTCACAGCTGAGTACATAATCATCTTGAGAGGCAGTCCTTGGGTCTGGACCTGGGTAAAATTGGTTAGGATGGCATCGAGCAGGATTCCTGGGAGGAGGGGAACAGGTGGCAGAAAGTCTGGCCCTCTTTCATCCTCCCTCTGGCTCCCCAGCAGTGCTCCCCACTCACCTCCAGTGAGCTGGGCCTTCTCCTCTGCCCTCGGGGGGCCCACGTGGGCTCTAACGTCCAGGGCCGACACCTGGGCCAGAGACCTGAGAACCTCTGGGGTGGCCCACTCTGGGAGGGGGAGCCGATGAGCTTGCTGGTGAAGAAGGCAGCACAGGGTAGGGGAGTGGCCAGGGCTGAAGGTTGGCGCAGGTAGCCTCGGGGATGGATGTGAGGACCTACCTGACAGGTCAGGGTGTCCAGCACCTTCCAGGCCCTGTGGAGGGGCCCCTCGGCCAGGGATAAGCCTGTGAGGTTCCCCAGATGCACCAGGAATTCCTGGGGGGAAGGAGCCCTGGACTGGAGGGGGGTGCCCAGAGCCCTCCAGCCCCTGGCGGGAAGGAGCCCCAGGCTGGAGGAGGGGCTCCAAAGCCCTCCAGCTCCTGGGAGTAAGGAGCTGCAGGCTGGAGGGGGTGGGTCTCCAGAACCCTCCAGCCATCCCAGCTCTGGCCCTTAGATATGGCCCCATGGGAGCCTTCCCATTCACGTAGCCTGGACCTGATTCTATTTCTCCCCCAAGGACTCCAGTGCTGCCCTCCCATGCCTTCCCCCCTCACTCTCCAGCCCTCGAGGGCTGCCTGGTACTCTTCTCCTGCCACTGTCTCCTCCAGAAGTTTCTGGTACCGGGGACATGCCTGGGTCCGGAACTTTAGTAGCTGGAGATGGGATAGAAGCAGTCTCAGAGCTAGGCAGGGCCTGGTGGGGCTGAGTCAGCACCTTCCCAGAGCAGGAGATCCCCCCTCCCCTGCAGCTCATGTAGCCTCTGCTTGAACAGGCTCCACCACGGATGGCAGCTCACTCCCTGCCAAAGCCTCTGCTACACTGAGTCCTTGTTCATTCTCATTGTTCCCTTTGGGTTCAAATAGGAAAGACAAGTCCCTTTCCATGCTAAGCACCCCATCCATCCCTGATTTACAGCCCCTCTGGACACTCCAGCTATGGATGCCCTCCCTGAAGTGTGGCTCCAGTGGACCCTCCCCCACCCAGGGGAAGTGGATCTCTATCCCATTTTGGAGAGGACTGATCTCACCTCCCCCCACCCAGATCTCTGACCCTCCACCCTTTTCCTCCAGTTTCCCTCTCTCTAGGCCTACGTTTCTCCCTTTAGGCCTTCTATCTCTGGACTTCCCTCTACCCTCCCCCTCTCAGCTGGCCTCTGCACTCCCAGGGCCCTGACCTTGTCTTCAGTGGCTGGGACAGTGTGGACAGGCACTGGCATCCAGCCAGCAGTGAGGGGAGACCTTGGGAAGAGGCCAGCCAGATTGGCCTGGGCACTCTGCAGGGTCCGGTCATAGTCTGTGCTCCGCACATACAGCTGGGGAGGAAGGGGAAGAGGCAGGTCAGAGACCGACAAAGGGGCTAAGGCTGGAGGCTGGACTTAGTCAAGGCCAGATTGTCTCCTTACCTCTTCTCGATGATACTCCTGGCTCAGGAAGTTGTTATATCTGGCTCTTAGGAAGCGGCCAAGCTCCACCTGCTGCTGGACGCCCTCCTGAAGATGGGTGGGGGTTTTAGGGGAGTGAGGGGGCCGTGGGGAGCCACTCCTCCTCTCCCTCCAGGTTCTTTTAGCTCCTCACCTGGGTGAGCTGACCTAGCCCATAGGGCCACACAGTCTTGTCCTTGTGGGGGTCTGTGGGGTACGAGTCCAGGGGAGCGCGGTCACCATGGCGATAGACCTGGGGAAATGGGGGGATCCGGGATCAGGGCCAGTTCAGCGGAGACCCGGGGCTGGGGCAGGAACAGGGGCCATGCCTCACCAAGGTCACAAAAAGCAAGGATCCCCTAGGAGGCTCAGGCCAGCCCCCCCAGGAGACGGAGGGCAGCAGAAACAACAGGAGCGTGAGGGAGCTCAGGTGCTGGTGATGCCCCATCCTGCCTGGCCCTTCTCTGCCGCCGGAGCTCGCAGATGGAGCTGAGCCACCCAGCCCCAACCCTGTCTCCCACCCAGTCATTACCTCCCCACCACCCCCAACCCTTAATCATTACCCACAGGGTCAAGTCCAGACGGCTCCCATCGCGCAGGAGGCCACCCCAGCCTTTCCCTGTAGCTGTGTGAAACCATGCGACAGACAGACGGATGGACCGGCGCACAAATGAATAGGCAGGCAGGTAGACAGACAGCCAGATATCCGGAAAAATGGACAGACGGATGAATGGGCAGAGGCAGACAGATGGACGGGCAGACGGTCGGGCAGACGGATGGGCAGACAGCCGGGTGGGGGGTTCACGGCGCCCCCCAAGGGCACAGCTGTCAGGCCCCGGCTCAACGCTGCCCCTTCCAGGTCTTCCCCAGGCACGGGCCCCTCCCCCGGGGCGATGTCGGGGGGCTGTGCACGTGGCCCCCCTCCGCCCGGGGTCCCTTGACGGCAGGGGCTTCCCGAAGGCGTGGCCCGAGGGGGGCCCGACTCTGGGGGCCCCGGGCTCACCCCTCCTCCCCCGCCGGGCAGCTCCGGCTCCCGGACTCGCTCTGGGCCCAAGCCAACCTGCCCACTGAGCAGGTGAGGAAACTGAGGCCCGGAGGGCCGGGGGAGGGGGGCCCGGGCTGCCTGCGCTCTCCTCTGGGATCCCGGCGGCACTTTATGCCTTTCGAAGCAGGACTCGAGGCCGGACGTGGACGGGGCGAAGGGCCGTGGGGGCACGGAAGGCGCCCGGGCACAGAGAGGCACTCTAGGTTGGGCTCCGACACCGCGGCTTCCCACGTGTCCGGGAGCGCCAGCGCGCTTGCGCGTCGTGGAGGGGCGGGGCGAGGAGGCCGGCCCACCCCCTCCGAAGCGGGCCAACGCAGACGACGGACCTTCCGGGACGGGCAAGACCTTCTTCCGGGACGGTCAAGACCTTCTTCCGGGATGATCAAGACCTTCCTTCTTCCGGGCCAGGGCGGGTGAAAAAGGTCATGCAGACCCCGCCCCAGGCCGGCCGGAAGTGACGCTAGGCTGGGGTTGCCGGAAGAAGTGGCGAAGTTACTTTTCGCGGGGCGAACCCGGGGGAGCGGCTTAGAGGCGGCCGGCGCGGGCAGTGGGCACGGGGCAGAGGGGGTGAAGGAGACGGGAGACGCCTTTAGGGCAGACGCTGAGAGGAGCCTCCCGGGCCGGAGCCCAAACTGTGGCGTGCGCAGCCATGAGCTGGGTAAGGGGGGAGGGGCGGGGGGGGCAGGAGGGGGGGCAGGAGGGAGGGAAGGAGGGCAGGAGGGAGGGAAGGAGGGCAAGGAGGGAAGGAGAGGGGGGCAGGATGGAGGGAGGGGGCAGGAGGGGGGGCAGGAGGGAGGGAAGGAGGGCAGGAGGGGGGGCAGGAGAGAGGGAAGGAGGGCAGGAGGGGGGGGCAGGACGGAGGGAAGGAGGGCAGGAGGGGGGGGCAGGAGGGAGGGAAGGAGGGCAGGAGGGGGGCAGGAGAGAGGGAAGGAGGGCAGGAGGGGGGGCAGGAGGGAGGAAGGGGGCAGGACGGAGGGAAGGGGGGCAGGAGAGGGGGGCAGGATGGATGGGGAGGGGGCAGGAGGGGGGGCAGGAGGGAGGGAAGAGGGCAGGAGGGAGGGAAGGAGGGCAGGAGAGGGGGGCAGGATGGAGGGAGAGGGCAGGAGGGAGGGAAGGAGGGCAGGAGGGGGGGGCAGGATGGAGGGAAGGAGGGCAGGAGAGGGGGGCAGGACGGAGGGAAGGGGCAGGAGGGGGGGCAGGAGGGAGGGAAGGAGGGCAGGAGAGGGGGGCAGGACGGAGGGAGGGGGCAGGACGGAGGGAAGGGGGGCAGGAGAGGGGGGCAGGATGGAGGGAAGGAGGGCAGGAGGGGGGGCAGGAGAGAGGGAAGGAGGGCAGGAGGGGGGGGCAGGAGGGAGGGAAGGGGGCAGGACGGAGGGAAGGAGGGCAGGAGAGGGGGCAGGATGGAGGGAGGGGGCAGGAGGGGGGGCAGGAGGGAGGGAAGGAGGGCAGGAGAGGGGGGCAGGATGGAGGGAAGGAGGGCAGGAGGGGGGCAGGAGGGAGGGAAGGAGGGCAGGAGAGGGGGCAGGACGGAGGGAGGGGACAGGAGGGTGGGGCAGGAGAGAGGGAAGGAGGGGGGGCAGGAGGGAGGGAAGGAGGGCAGGAGAGGGGGGCAGGACGGAGGGAGGGGACAGGAGGGGGGGCAGGAGAGAGGGAAGGAGGGCAGGAGGGGGGGCAGGAGGGAGGGAAGGAGGGCAGGAGGGGGGGCATGGAGGGAGGGGACAGGAGGGGGGGCAGGAGAGAGGGAAGGAGGGCAGGAGGGGGGGCAGGAGGGAGGGAAGGAGGGCAGGAGGGGGGGCAGGAGGGAGGGAAGGAGGGCAGGAGGGAGGGAAGGAGGGCAGGAGAGGGGGGCAGGATGGAGGGAGAGGCAGGAGGGAGGGAAGGAGGGCAGGAGAGGGGGGCAGGATGGAGAGGAGGGGACAGGAGGGGGGGCAGGAGAGAGGAAGGAGGGAAGGAGGGGGGGCAGGAGGGAGGGAAGGAGGGCAGGAGGGGGGGCAGAGGGAGGGAGAGGGCAGGAGGAGGGAAGGAGGGCAGGAGAGGGGGGCAGGACGGAGGGAGGGGGCAGGAGGGGGGGCAGGATGGAAGGAGGGCAGGAGAGGGGCAGGATGGAGGGAAGGGGGGGCAGGACGGAGGGAGGGGGCAGGAGAGGGGGGGCAGGATGGAGGAAAGGGGGGCAGGACGGAGGGAGGGGGCAGGAGGGGGGGCAGTCCGGAGAGGGGGCAGGGCCTCAGTTTCCCAGCTCAAGCTCCCCATTCCTCCCCCAAGGCTCTCCCGCGGTGACCCACCATGGCTTCCCTGGCACCCTCGGCCCCCCTGCAGCCCCGGCCCCCGCCCCGGGTGAGTGCCTGCATCTTCTCCCAGGGAGGGTCCTTCGGAGGGATCGAGTAGGGTCCCTCACTTTACAGACGTGGTGGTTTTAGCCATAGACGTAGATAACTGTCAGAATTTGAACCCATGTCTGGGAAGGCTAATTTCATCCATCTGGAGACGGCTGGGGGCACCACAAGTGCACAGAATGGCAGGCCTGAGTCCAGGAAGGTCTGAGTTCAGATTCTGCCCCAAACTCTTACTGGCTGTGTGATCCTGGGTCAGTCACTAACTCTTCTTTGCCTCAGCGTCCTCACGTGTGTAACAGTGCCTGCCTCACCAGGTCATGGTGATCTCTGACACAAGCTTAATCCAGTGCCTTGCACACAGTAGGCGCTGCATAGATGCTTATTTTGTTTTCATCCTTCAAAAGTCTTCCCTCCTGCCATGCCCCTCACCACTCTCAGGACACTCGGTGCTCCAGCCATCTTCCTCAGGGGACGGGGTCCCATTAGGGCGAGCCCCTGGAGGTGAGCTGAGGAGGCAGCTCTTTCTCTCTCTCCCTCAGGAGGTGATGATAATGGGGCTTCAAAATTCATAAAGGAAGAGGGGCCTGAGCCTGGGATGACTGGAACCGGCCCCCCCAGCACTGAGCCCGATGGTCCCATCCCTGCCATCCCAGCTGGGGAGGGCTCTGCCTGCGGCATCGGTAAGACCATGGGCCGGCCTGTGCCTGTCCCCCACAGACCCTCCCGTGCCCCACAGCCCCATCCCCCAGGGGCCCTTCCTTGTCCCTGCCCCAGCACCCCTCACGCCCATCCATTTCCTCACACAGTGGAGGAGCCGGAGCCTGAGAGGAAGCGCAAGAAGGGCCCGGCCCCCAAGATGCTGGGCCATGAGCTGTGCCGAGTGTGTGGGGATAAGGCGTCGGGCTTCCACTACAACGTGCTCAGCTGTGAGGGCTGCAAAGGCTTTTTCCGGCGCAGCGTGGTGCGGGGCGGTGCCCAGCGCTACACTTGTCGTGGGGGTGGGCTTGCCACATGAATGCCATCATGCCGTCGCAAGTGCCAGGAGTGCCGCCTGCGCAAGTGCCGTGAGGCGGGCATGCGGGAGCAGTGTAAGTGTGGGGCGGGAGGCCTCCGGGGGCAGGGCAGGCACATGGCAAGGGGCGGCGTTGCTCAGGTCTGGGCATCTCCCTCCTAGGTGTCTTGTCTGAGGAGCAGATTCGCAAGAAAAAGATTCAGAAACACCAGCCCGTGGGGCCAGCGCAGGGCTCAGGGGCCCCGCTGCTCCTAGGGCTCCCATCCCTGGGCCTGCGGGCTCCCCAACCACATCCTCAGAAGTGGGAGGGCCAGGCCCTGCCGATGGCACTGGTGTCCAGCTCACACCTGACCAGAAGATCATGATCCAGCAGCTTGTGTCAGCCCAGCTGCAGTGTAACAAGCGCTCCTTCTCTGACCAGCCCAAAGTCACGGTAATGACCCTGGTGCCCACGGAAGGGTGGGGGGCTGGGGCATCGCCCTGCGGGTTGCCCCGTGACCCTTCTGTGAGTCATTGCTCACCTCTCCTCTGCAGCCCTGGCCACTGGGGGCTGACCCTCAGTCAAGGGACGCAAGGCAGCAGCGATTTGCCCACTTCACGGAGCTGGCCATCATCTCTGTGCAAGAAATCGTGGATTTTGCCAAGCAGGTGCCAGGCTTCCTGCAGCTGGGGCCGCGAGGACCAGATCGCACTTCTCAAGGCCTCCACCATTGAGGTTTTCCCTGCCCTGGGTCTAGGCTGGGGGGTGGGTGGCTGCCAGGCCTAGCTCAGCGAGGGCTGCTGAGCAGTGACCGCTCAGGGCCTTAAGGGTCCACATGGGAGCACCCCTTTTTGTAATGTAGGTGTGCAGGCCTCAGAATGGGGGCAGGGTGATGAAGGGATCAAGGGGAATCTCTTTCGTCATGTGATGACAAAACCCATGCCCAGGTTAGGCTTGGGCGGAGCCTTTGAGAGACTACTCAACCCAGAGAGTGAAGCCCCTCACTGGACAGGTGGACTGGGTATAGGGGGCAGTACTGAGGCCCTGGGGCATCTGGGCCAGGCTTACTCTGTCCTCCCTGCTCTCCTTCAGATCATGTTGCTGGAGACAGCGCGGCGGTACAACCACGAGACAGAATGCATCACGTTCCTGAAGGATTTTACCTACAGCAAAGATGACTTTCACAGAGCAGGTATGGCGTGGGTATAGAGCGGGATTAGGGGCTGGGACCCTGGAAGGGGTAGTCAGGGAGTTTTGGCCAGGCAGGGGCTGGATGGTGGACTATGAGCAGCGGGGAGGAGGGATAGAGTCACTCAGTTTCCTCAGGTCTAGATCTGGAGTCCTGCATGAGGCCTGTGCATCAAGGAAAAGGCTGGGTACTAGAACATGGGGGAGGGGGAGACAGAGAGAAGAACAAAGTCAGAACGGGCATTGTTGGGTATCTAGCGAGCCCCTACTGTGCATCATCACCGTGTGTATGCTGCCAGAGAGGAGGGTGATGCTCCCAGCAGAGGGCCCCAGTCAGTGGCCTGCTCTCTGTCCCCACCCACAGGCCTGCAGGTAGAGTTCATCAACCCCATTTTCGAGTTCTCCAGGGCCATGCGGCGGCTAGGCCTGGATGACGCAGAGTATGCACTGCTAATCGCCATCAATATCTTCTCTGCTGACCGGCCCAACGTGCAGGAGCCGAGCCGTGTGGAGGCGCTGCAGCAACCCTACGTGGAGGCCTTGCTCTCCTATACCCGCCTCAAGATGCCCCAGGTAGGCGCTAGCACAGCTCCTTCCCCACCCTTTACCTCAGAATGACATTGCTTGCCCAGATGCGGAGACATGGCCCCTTCCCCTGGTCTTGTCTGGGTTGGCCAAGGAGGCCAGGGCCCTGTAATACCTCCTCGTATCCCGGTCCCCAGGACCAGCTGCGCTTCCCCCGGATGCTGATGAAGCTGGTGAGCCTGCGGACACTGAGCTCTGTGCACTCAGAGCAGGTATTTGCCCTGCGCCTCCAAGACAAGAAACTCCCCCCACTGCTGTCTGAGATCTGGGACGTCCATGAGTGACCGGGGAGTGGTTCCCACTGGCCTATCCCCAGCATCACCCCTGCTTCTCGGGCCCTGCCTGGCTGGGGCCCAGGGCAGCCCCGCAAGCTCGGCCCGGTTCCCGCGAGCCAGTGGCAGGCTTGGGGCTCCGGCCACAGGGCCCACGGCGAGCTCCCAGGTAGGGTCCTTGGTCAAGGTGGTTCAAGGCCCTGCTCCTGACGTTGTCTTCCTGGGGAGAGGTGGGTGGGTCATTGACCCTTGCACTTACCTTTCCTATCCTCCCCTGCTTACACAGCAAAATGCACCTTGAAGGGAAGGGGGTGACCTGACTCTCTGCCTAGGGTCAAGAGGGGGCGGGGCCCTCAGGTTCTGGGGTCTTCTGTTTCCTGTGGCCCCAAAGGAGATGAGAGGGCCCTTCTCCTCCACTCCTTTTATTTAATAAACAAGACAAAATAAAATCTTAATAAAAATGTCAAAGAGAATCAAGTGAGTCCTGGTCTCGCACATACTCCCAGGGATGTGGGGAGTTCCACCCGAGGAGAGGGGATCTTGCTCTGTTCTCTCCACTGCCCTGGGAGTTTACAGGCATTTATTGGTTGGTTGGTGTCCTTCCTTCTCGAAGAGGACCAAAATGATGTCACCATGATAAAGTGAAACTTCAGTGTGTCTGACTGTGGCTGATCAGACCAGTAGGAGCTCAGAATGGTCTACAACAGGTTGGGCACAGATAGTCCATATGAATATTTGGGGTGGATATCCCAAATTTGAGCATCCTATGTTTACTCTGTGCTGTCTCAGTTCTGCTTTGCTCAATATAGAGCACAGCACCTTTTCTTATGCGGGCATGCCATGCTGAGCAGTCCTGTGCCAGTGTCTCCCATGTTGCACAGTCAAATCCAAAGTTCTTGAGAGAGACCTTGAGTGTCCTTGTATCACTTCTTCTGGCCACCATGTGATCACCTGCTCCATTAAAGTTCTCCATAAAATAGTCTTTTTGGCATGTGCACATTTTGCATTCGAACAGTGTGACCAGCCCATTGGAGTTGCGCTCTCTGAAGCATAGTTTGAATGCTTGGTAGTTCAGCTTCAGCAAGGACTTCAGTGTCTGGTACCTTATCCTGCCAGGTGATCTTCAGAATCTTCCTAAGACAGTTCAGATGGAAGCGATTCAGTTTCCTGGCATGGTGCTGATAGACTGTCCATGTTTCACAGGCATACAACAATGAGGTCAGCACAACAGCTTTATAGACGTGGATGGTGTGGTGGTGGCTGATGAAGCACCTGTTTTCTTGGTGTTAATTATCAGGCCAGAATTAGCATGGGCAGCAGAGAATTGATCCATATTTTGTTGTATCTCAGCTTCAGAGGCACAATCATCTGCAAACAGAAAATCATGCACGAACACTCCCTCCACTTTGGTCTTGGCTTGTAGCCTTTTTCAAATTGAAGAACTTACCATCAATACAATAGTTGACCTTGATGCCATGTTCATCCTCATTGAAAGCATTTGTCAACATGGCTGAAAACGTCATGCTAAAAAGCCTGGGAGCAAGTATACAGCCCTGTTTCACTCCATTGGTGACTAGGAAGATACAAAAACATTGTCCACTATCCAGAACCCAGGCAAACATTGCCATCATGTAATTGATGTGCTATACTCTTGAACTTCTCCAGACAACCAAATTTTGACATAATTTTCCATAAGCCCTCACGACTCACAGTGCCAAAGACCTTGGTCACATCTGCAAATGTGTACAGACCTCTATTCTGCTCCTGGCATTTCTCCTGGAGTTGTCAGGCAGCAAACACCATATTGACTGTTCCTTGGCCCTTTCTGAAGCCACACTAGCTCTCAGGTAGATGACTGTCTTCCAGGTGAAGGATCAGCCTATTAAGGAGGACTTTAGCAAGAACTTTGCCAGCAACGACTAAGGGAGAGATCCCCCTGTGATTGTCACAGGACAATCTATTCCCTTTACCCTTATAGACATGGACAATGGAGGCATCTGAACTCCTGGGGGATAACCTCTTGCCATATAACCTGGAAAATTTCAATCAGCTTTTGAATGAGCAATGGTCCCCCTACCTTGTAAATCTCACCAGGTGCTTTGCCGCATGAAAGGAGCCTAATGGCCCTCAAAACTTCTTCAGTTGGAAGTTCAGCTAAGGAGGGATTGACTTCAACCTGAGGTAAATGATCAATGGCCTCAGCATTGATTGATGATGGTCTGTTGAGAACATTATGGAAGTGTTCAGCGCATCTCTCTAGGATCATGTTCTTATCACTAGTCAATGTGGCTCCATCAGCACTGAGTAGTGTGATGCACCACAGGTTTTTGGTCCATAAATAGCTTTCAGGGAATCATGAAAGCACTTTGGATTGTTACTATCAGCATGAAACTGAATTTCATCTGCTTCTTCCTGAGCCAGGAATCCTGCATCTCCTTAAGCTTTGCCTGTACTTTGCTTTTGATGGAATTCAATGCTGCCTTCTTAGAGGTGGATGAACTGTCCTGCTGGTATATCTGGTGGAGTTCTCGTTTTTTCTTTATCAGTTTCTGAATTTCCCCATCATTTTCATGATACCAGTCTTGGTGTTTGAGAGTGTTCTGACCCAGATGGTTTACTGTACGCGTAGGCACTGAAAATAGAAAAGAAAAAATGGTCCCTGTTGTAGGCATATAAAAAATACACTTTTTAATCAACAAATATTCATTAAATACCTACTGAGTGTCAGAGCCTATACTAAGCACCAGGGATGCAAAAAGAGGCAAGATTCGACCCCTTGTCACGGGGAGAGGCGCCACATGAACATGTGGATGAGCTTTATCGGGGTGAGATCATTAACAGGGAAGGCTTCACTGAGGCCAGAGAGCAGAGCCCACCGCAGTGCTGGCTTATGGAAGCACTGGGTACCCGCCTGGGGAGGTAGGTGAAGGTGGTGTCCCTATTTCACAGATGAGGAAACTGAGGCCCAGAAGGTGACGATCAGAGGCAGCCTTGGATCTGGGCCTCGAAGGGACTGGGGAGCCCACACTAAGGTGGCACCCACTGTGTGCCAGGCGCTGTCCTAAGCACCTGGACATCATTAACCACTGAATCCTCACAACCACCCTGGGATCATCCCCATTTTTCAGATGAGGGTGGAAGCAGACCGTCCCAGGGCTGGTCAGTGTCTGAGTTCAAATCCGCCCTCGGACCCCTGCTGACCCACGGCCCAGTGAGCGGGGTCACACCTAGGCCTCTTCAGGCTCCAGGTCCTAAGTCAGCTGGCCTCTGGCTGGAAGCGGGGAGACCCTGAGGGGGCGGGGCTCCCCGTCTCTCTGGGCCTCGGTTGGCTCTCAGAGAAATGGGGGCGGAGCTAACCAACCGATGACGCCGCAGGGAAGTAGGACTTTAGCTTCCGCCACGCTCAATATGGCGACTCCCGCGCCCCTCCCAGCCAGGCGTCCGCGCCGGCGCGGAGGGTGGCCAATCAGGGCCCAGTCACACTCAACATGGCCGCGCCCGACCTGCGCGCGCAGAGGTCAAAGGGCTACGCACCCGGTGGCGGGAAACGTGAGCTACGGGAGACGGGGAGACAGATTAGAACCTGCGCTGGAGGGAGAGTGAGAGAGCGAGAGTGCGGGCGCCTGGGGGGGACGGCCGGAGGAGGGGGCAGGGGATGGAAGCCGGGGGGTTCGGGCACGGGGGAGGGGGGCTCCGGGTGGCACCAGGTTCCCGCTCCGCCCCCGCAGGATGGAGCCCAGACAGCGGCCGGCGCCCGGAGCGGGGGCTCCCGGGGCCAAGCGTCCCCGGGGAGGCAGCGGGGCCTGGGCCGAGGACGAGGACGCGCCCCCCTCCCAGTTCGAGGAGGAGCTAGCCCTCATGGAGGAGCTGGAGGCGGAGCGGAGGCTCCGGGAGCAGGAGGAGGAGGAGCTGCAGCTGCCGCCCGGGGGCGGGGCCGAGGGTGAGGCCGGAGGGGGCGGGGCCGAGAGTGAGACGGGGGGGGGGGGGGGGGGGGGGATGAGGCCCTGGAGGGGGTGGGGCTGAGAGTGAGCCGGGAGGGGGGGGTGAGGCCCGGAGGGGGCGGGGCCTAGGGTGTGAGGCCCTGGAGGGGGTGGGGTTGAGAGTGAGCCGGGAGGGGGGGGGGGGGTGAGGCCCGGAGGGGCGGGGCCTAGGGTGTGAGGCCCTGGAAGGGGTGGGGCTGAGAGTGAGCCGGGAGGGGGGGGGTGAGGCCCGGAGGGGGCGGGGCCTAGGGTGTGAGGCCCTGGAAGGGGTGGGGCTGAGAGTGAGCCGGGAGGGGGGGGGGGTGAGGCCCGGAGGGGCGGGGCCTAGGGTGTGAGGCCCTGGAAGGGGTGGGGCTGAGAGTGAGCCGGGAGGGGGGGTGAGGCCCGGAGGGGGCGGGGCCTAGGGTGTGAGGCCCTGGAGGGGGTGGGGTTGAGAGTGAGCCGGGAGGGGGGGTGAGGCCCGGAGGGGGCGGGGCCTAGGGTGTGAGGCCCTGGAGGGGGTGGGGTTGAGAGTGAGCCGGGAGGGGGGGGGGGTGAGGCCCGGAGGGGCGGGGCCTAGGGTGTGAGGCCCTGGAAGGGGTGGGGCCGGGATGAGATGGGCGGGGCCAGGATAGCCATCCGTCCGGCCCTCCCTTCACTCCCGTTCCCATCTGTCCTGTTCCATCGGTGCCCTGTGGTCTCACCTGGACGCCCCTGTATCAAACCCCCCATGGCCACCCTTGCTCATCCCCTCTTCTGTCCCCTCCCGCCTCTTCCTGGAGGCCTTTCCTATCTCCCCCGTTTTGCCCTCCCCACCCAGATTCCCATGGACGCTTGTGTGCTGCAGGCAGTGCCACCCAGAGCCTGGCATCCCTCATCACTCTGCGTTGGGGGAGGGCTCTCCCCACTGGGAGTCCCCTACACCCGTGTAATCCCCTGCATGTGTGTGTAAACACTTGACACGGGGCGCTGGATTGTGCCATTGTGCATAGAGCTCTAGGCCTGCAGTCAGGAAAACCTGAGTTCAAATCCAGCCATAGACGCTTACTGGTTGGTGGCCCTGAATGGGTCCCTTCCGCCGTCTGCCTTCGTTTCCTCATGTGTAAAATGAGCAAGGAAACGGCAAATCCTCCAGCATCTTTGCCAAAGAAGCCCCCAGGAGGATCACAGAGATCTGGATATTGTTGAACAATAGCCGGCATCTACACCTGTTGTTACCCTCAATAGAGCAGAAGCTTCCTGAGGACAGGGATGCCTTCATACCCCAAGCTCGATGCTCAAGGCTCGGCACACATCATGTCACCTTGAATGGGATGTGGTAGGGGAGGCAAAGTCTGTCTGGAAAAGTAGTGAGTCCCTTGTCACGGGAGGTGTTCAAGCAGAGGGCGGTAACAGCCTCAGAGCTTCCTCTCCAACCCTTCCAGGCTTAGCGTCCTCTGTGGCCGTCCCCTCCCCTTTGCCTCTCTCTGACCACTCATGTGGTCACACCTGCTGCTGGGTGTGCCTGGGAACCACAGTGAGTGTTGTCTCCGTCTTTCAGGGCATCTCCCCCTGTCTGCCCAGGACGCTCGCTGGCTCCGGCCAGCCCCGCCAACCCTTGATCCCAAGATCCAGGCCCTTGTTTTTCAGCAGCTTGAGATTGACCATTACGTGGGTGAGTTGGGAAACAGGCAGCCAGTGGGACAGCTTCTTGGGTCCAGCCTGTCTCCCTGAGCTCGACTGTGCCTCTGCAGGCTCCCCGTTGTCACCACCACTCCCAGGGGCCTCCTCTCCGGCCCTGGACGCGGCCCCTGAGGCGGTTCCCATCCTCCGGGCCTTTGGGGTCACGGACGCCGGAGTCTCTGTCTGCTGCCACATTCATGGCTTCGCTCCCTATTTCTATGTCCCTGCACCCAATGGTGAGTGACCTTCAGCCCCCTGATCCCCGTGAGTGTAGAACCTGTGGTGACCTGTGTGACCCTCCCCAGGCTTTGGCCCCGAGCACCTGGGGGACCTGCAACGAGAGCTGAACTCTGCTGTGAGCCGGGAGCAGCGAGGGGGCAAAGAGTTGAAGGGACCCGCTGTCCTGGGGGTGGAGCTCTGCACCCGCGAGAGTGAGTCTTTGCCCACCTGGGGTGGAAGTTTGGGGGGTGAAGGCCTGCCCCAGGGTGATGCTGGGGACGCCCTCACTGTCCGCCTTGCCCCCCAGGCATGTACGGCTATGTGGGTCGTGGCCCCTCACCCTTTCTGCGGGTTACCCTGGCCCTGCCGCGCCTTGTGGCCCCTGCCCGGCGCCTGTTGGAGAATGGCATCCGCCTGCCTGGCCTCGGCTCCCCCAGCTTCCCACCCTACGAAGCCAATGTGGACTTTGAGATCCGGTGAGTGGCTCCTGTCTCAGACCTGGCCTCAACCTGGTCACTCCAGGGTTATAGTTGTACTCCCCATCTCTGTTGTTGTCCCCCATTTCTTCCTCTGTCCCCCTTGTCTCTCCATCTTCCCTTGGGCACTGGAGCCCTCCCTCGTCCCCTATCTCTTCCTGTCCTCCACAGTTAGATCGCATGCCCCCCAGTAGGACCTGGTGGCTTTGCCAGGTGAGCCTCTGGTCATAGACTACAGAGGGTGGGGGTGGGGGCACAACTGATGGCCAGATGTACTCTCTGACCTCAAAGCACTAGAGCAAGAAGGGGCCCATCAAGGCTGATAGTCATTCAGTGTTATAGTAAGGAGCAGAGGCCTGGGCCCCAGGGAGAGGAAAGGACTTGGGTAGGATACAGTAAGCCCCGGGAGCCCAAGATGGGACCCAGGCCTGTGAAGCCCTGGCTAGCTTTATACGCTGAGAATGCATGATTCCTGGGGAAGGAGGGGAGAGAAAACACCCTTCTGGGGATACTGGTTGGATCCTGACCTCCGGCCCTTGACCCCATGCCCCCCAGGTTCATGGTGGACACCAACATAGTTGGATGCAATTGGATCGAGCTCCCAGCAGAAAAGTATCGACTGAGGACTGAGGGAAAGGTGAGGATGTCGGGCCCCAGGGTGTGAAGGGTGGGCCTAGGGCTCAGGAGTGCCGAGCTCCCTCCAAGCACCTTGCTTGCTCCCCAGGCCACACTCTGTCAGCTGGAAACAGACGTGCTGTGGTCAGACGTGGTCAGCCACCCTCCAGAGGGGCTGTGGCAGCAGATTGCCCCACTCCGGGTGCTGAGTTTTGACATCGAATGTGCCGGCAGGAAAGGTCTGGGCCCTACACTAACCCAAGGGTGGAAGTCTTTGGGGGATGGCCTCCATGAAAGTGTCTCGGCCATGATGGAGGCAAGACTCAGGTCCCAGTCCTGCTTTCCTTATCTGCAAAGTGGCGGTGTTGATGCTGTTTTTGTCTACCTGGCTCTTTGCATGGTGCTCCATAAGAGTGATCCTTGCCACACCTCTCGTGGCAGGGGCTGTCATCACCATTTTACAGAGAGGGAAAACTGAGGTAGCAGGAGGGTGACTTTCCCAAGGCCACCCAACTGGGAAGCGTCTGAGGCAGGATTGGACCAGGGGGCCTCCTGAGCCCCATCACGCCTGGTCACCGGTAACACCTCACAAACGTGTGAGTCTGAAGGTCACACTCAGAAAACCCTGGGTGATGGGCCTACCCTTCACATCCCACAGGCATCTTCCCAGAGCCAGAGCGGGATCCCGTGATCCAGATCTGTTCTGTGGGCCTACGCTGGGGGGAACAGGAGCCCTTCCTGCGCCTCGCTCTGACCTTGCGCCCCTGTGCCCCCATTCTGGGTGCTCAAGTCCTCAGCTTTGAGCGTGAAGAAGACCTTCTCGAGGTGACCCCTGGCCCTTGACTGGCCCTGAGCTCTATGGGACTTGGTGGCCCCTCTCATCCCTTGAGTGGACTGACTCCATTCTGTCCCCTGGGTTGGGTATGCACCGGGGGCAGGGACGGCGGTAGTCCAGGTCCTTGGCCTCCAGAGTGACCCCTTTGTCTGAAACCCGGCAGGCCTGGGCCTCCTTTGTCCGCACCATGGACCCCGACGTCATCACTGGCTACAACATCCAGAACTTCGACCTCCCATATCTCATCTCCAGGGCACAGACCCTCAAGGTGAATCAGTGGCAGCCAGGTCCTGGGAGCGGGAGGGTCTGCGCCTGGTGCCTCTGCTCCGCCACTCCTTCCCTCTGCCTGTCTCCAGCCTTCAGTCCATCCCTGCCTGTGTTATTTTGTGTGTTTCTTTCGCCTCTCCCATGTGCCGGTCTTCACCTGCCTGGGTCTGCCTCTCTCCCGCCCTCATGCCTCGACCCCTTCTCTCCCCAGGTGCCATCCTTCCCATTCCTGGGCCGGATCTCTGGCCTTCGCTCCCAGATTCGTGACTCTTCCTTCCAGTCCAAGCAGACAGGCCGGCGAGACAGCAAAGTGGTCAGCATGACCGGGCGTGTGCAAATGGACATGCTGCAGGTAGGGACGGGCTCTAGGTGGCCAGGGAGACCACCCAGGCTGTGGTCCTCACACATAGGCCCTCCTCCTCACCCATAGGTCTTACTGCGAGAGCACAAGCTGCGCTCCTACACCCTCAACGCCGTCAGCTTCCACTTCCTGGGGGAGCAGAAGGAGGATGTGCAGCACAGCATCATCACCGACCTGCAGGTGGCTGTCCTCCCAACCTCGTCTGACCCCACATCCTCCTCCTTGACCCCAGCTTCCCCCTCTCCCTCTTCGGAATCCTTCTGCCCAGCCCTTGCTTCCTCCCTCCTGCCAGCCTCCATGACCTCTCTGTCCTTCCCGCAGAATGGGAATGACCAGTCCCGCCGTCGCCTGGCTGTGTACTGCCTGAAGGATGCCTTTCTGCCCCTTCGGCTTCTCGAGCGCCTCATGGTCCTGGTCAATGCGGTGGAGATGGCTAGAGTCACGGGTGTCCCTCTCGGCTACCTGCTCACCCGGGGCCAGCAGGTCAAGGTGGTGTCCCAGCTCCTCCGGCAGGTCAGCCCAGGCTGTGGGGCAACAAGGGGGTCTGCTGCCCTCTTCTGTACCTTCTATTCCCTATTCTCAGGTCCCCAAGCTTATGGTTTCCATTCTTTATCCCGAGGCTACATTCTCTTTCATTCCTGATCCCAGGATTCCAGCTTCCACATTCCGTCCCCCATCCCCAGATTCTAGCCTCTACCCATATTCATCTCTCATCCCTAGATTCCAGCCTCCATCCATGTTTCTTTCATCTCCCCCAGGTTCTAGCCTCCATCCATGTTCTGTTTCCTATCCCTGGGTTCTCGCCTCCATCCGTGTTTCTTTCCCTGTTCCAAGGTTCCAGCTTCCATCTGGGTTTTGGCCTCCATGCTTCTTGCCCTATTCCAGGATACAAAGGGTTCTGCCCCCTGTCCCCGACTCCCTTCCTCTGCTCCTGTCCCTATCATGGTTACCATTTCTGTCTTTCTGTCCTTGTCTCTTTCCCAGCAGACAGGGTGACTGATGAGCCGAGCGAGGCTGTGGCCAGGGGTGGGCAGCACTGTGCCATCTCCTCTGGCCTGCTGGGGATGGGACAGACGGGAATCCTGGCACCCCGGGCTTTCTTCCTCTGTGTTTTTCTCAGCTTCTCTCTCTTCCCTGTCTCCTCATTTCTCCCAGTCGCCACCCCCTTCTACTCCCTAACTCTTCACCTGCCCCCCCCCACATTCCCCTCCCTCCTCCCCCAGGCGGTACGTGAGGGCCTCGTGATGCCGGTCGTGAAGACTGAGGGGAGTGAGGATTTCACAGGAGCCACGGTGATTGAACCCCTGAAAGGGTGAGCTGAGGTGGTGGGGGCAGTCAGGTCAGGCGATCCCGCGGGGACGAGGGGATGAGGCATGGGACGAGGCTCTGGGGTGGGCCACCTCGCAGGGATGGGGCTGCCCTGGGGCTGCTCTGGGCTTTGCTGACTTCCCACACTCATATGTATCCCCCATCTAGGTACTACGATGTCCCCATCGCGACCCTGGACTTCTCCTCCCTGTACCCATCCATCATGATGGCTCACAACCTGTGCTACACAACGTTGCTCAGGCCAGGGGCTGCCCAGAAACTGGGGTAGGGCAGCTGCCCTTGGTATCCACTTGCTGAGGGTCACAGGGGTCCATGGGTCCTGAGCCAGGGCCTCTTCCTCACATATAACCCCCTCCGCCCACAGCCTCACCTCAGATGAGTTCATAAAGACCCCGACGGGGAACGAGTTTGTGAAGGCCTCTGTGAGGAAAGGGCTTCTGCCCCAGATCTTGGAGAACCTGCTCAGTGCCCGCAAGAGGTGGGAGCCAGGACCTCCACCCTCCCTCTGTACCTTGCCCCTGCCCATCCCACTGCAACCCCCTGATGGGCTGCCCTGACCATTGATCCTTCCCAGGGCCAAGGCAGAGCTGGCCAAAGAAACAGATCCCCTGCGGCGGCAAGTCCTGGATGGCCGTCAGCTGGCACTGAAAGTCAGTGCCAACTCTGTGTATGGCTTCACCGGAGCCCAGGTTGGGAAGCTGCCGTGTGTAGAGATCTCTCAGGTGAGTTGGGCTCAGAGGCCGGGGAGATGGGAACCTGGAAGGTGAGCCCTCAGCTCAGGAGGGAGGCTCCAAGACACAGCTGTAACTAGGGGTCATGGACTGCCAGCCCTGGCTGGTCTTCTAGAAGCCCCTCTTTTTCTGGGAACAATCTTTTGCCCATTGGGCTTAGCTGAGCTTTGGAACACACAGCAGCATGGCTGGAAGACCCTGAGAGAAGGTTTCCTCCAACCGCTTCGTTTTACGGCTGAGCCTACCCAGGGAATGAGTGCCCGAGCCTGAATTCAAACCCAGGGCTTCTGACTCCAGATCTAGAGTTCTTTATGGAGCCACATCCGTTCCTGCCTCCTGACCCGACCCCAGTGGGGCTTGCTCTTCCCTAACTGGTGGCACTTCAGTAGTCCAGTGGCCGCGCTGCCCCATGGCAGCCCTGTTAGGCTAGGCCCAGCACCACCAGGGTTTGACGTGTCTTCTCCAGATTCCTGTTATCCCTCTAGGGGTGCAAACCATGTTAGACGGTCTCCTGGGTAGTAGCCTTATCTCCAGTGGGGATCAGAGCAGGTGATGGCTAATGATCCACATAGTCCTAACTTTCTGGTGTTCTGTGGCTTAGTGAATGTGAGCTGGGGGAGTGGTAGGGGCTGGGAGGCTGCTAATTGTAGGTGGTTGGGGCAGAGGAAGGGAAACGTCCAGAGAAACAAGGCCCAACAGCAGAGCCATGGGGCAGGGAAGACAGAGCAGGCACCTGATCCTCAAGGGTGCTTAAGGCCACTCTGGCTGCCTCTCTACAGAGAGCTTGGGCGAGTCCCTGCCTTTTTTCCACCATTTTGGCATCTTGGACCAACTCATGACCAGTCAAAGGCCCCCATGTTTTCTTTCCCTTCCTGCTCAGAGCGTCACAGGGTTTGGGCGACAAATGATCGAAAAGACCAAGCAGCTGGTGGAGTCCAAGTACACGGTGGAGAACGGGTACAGTGCCAATGCCAAGGTGAGAGGCAGGTGGAGGCTAGCTGGGGGGCCCTCACTGAGCCAGGCTCCACCTCCATGGTGCCTGGGCTTTCTCACAGGTGGTGTATGGAGACACGGACTCTGTGATGTGCCGTTTTGGGGTCCCCTCGGTGGCAGAGGCGATGGCGCTGGGCCGAGAGGCCGCAGACTGGGTGTCTAGCCACTTCATCTCACCTATCCGATTGGAGTTTGAGAAGGTGATCCAAGGAGGGGGCAAAGGGGCTCGAGTGGGAGCCTCATGGTCTCCAGGGGTCTCATCCCTCGAAGTCTCCTGCCCCCAATAGGTCTATTTCCCATACTTGCTCATCAGTAAGAAGCGTTATGCGGGCCTCCTCTTCTCCTCGAGCTCTGACTCCCATGACAAGATGGATTGTAAAGGGCTGGAGGCCGTCCGCCGAGACAACTGCCCCCTGGTGGCCAATCTGGTCACGTCTTCACTGCGGCGCCTTCTCATTGACCGGTCAGTGGTCAGTGCGGCACAAGGGTCTGGGCAGCTCAGGGCAGGGGAAGGAGCCGGGCTGTGGAGTTGACTTGGCTTTTACTCCTGAGGGTTTGCTAAGCATGGACCAGGCTGTGCCCACCCCGGGAAGTAGGAACAAAAGCACCATGCTGTTTGCCCGCAAAGAGATTCTGGGCACTTACAGGGAAAGCCAAGGTGAGGTGTAACGCAGCAAAGGCGAACCCTCGAGGACCTCCCCCCTCCAGGGCTTCTGGAGGCCGGTGGCCCTAGAGCCATGCCCTGCAGGAGGAGCCTTTGAGAAGGCCCAGGGACAGGAAGGGGAGTGGGCTGATGGAGGGAAGCTGGCCCCAGACGCTAGAGGCCTTCAGATGCTGAGCTAAGGAGCTGCTGGGCCATCCTAGAGGCTTTGGAGTAGGACAACAACATTTCCTTCTGGGCCACGGGGAGATTATTGTGATGGAGGAGGGGGACACATGGCAGCTGTCCCAGTGAGGGGATAGGGGCCTGAACTGGCAGAGGGTATGGGGGAAGATGAGGGGAATCCTGCAGATAGTATAGTATTTAGTGGCTGATAAAGATGGGGAATGAGGGTCAGTGAGGACTTGAGGTGGCACTCACTATAAGGCCAGCGGTCTCATCAGCTACAGTCAGGAACTCTAGAGGAAGGAGAGCTGCGGGGTGGGATTTGAGAAGCTGATGGACCGTCCAGGTGGAGACAGCACAGGCCAGCTGTTCACCAAGCTGGGCCTCAGTTTCCTCATCTGTAAAATGAGGAGAGTTGAGCTAGTTAATGTGATCCTGCATCTATCCTATGCCTCGGAGAAAGGCTAGGCCTGGATGTATAAAACTGGCAGTCACTTCTGGATGTGATGAGGGCCCCAGAGAAAGGAAAGCCCTCAGGACAGAGCCTTGAAGGACACCCTCAGTTGGTGGGTATGGTGCAGGGAGGGCCATGGGCCCAGAGAGGCAATGACTGATCCAAAGTCACCCAGGTAGAGGCTAACTACTTGTTAGGGGTGGGATCAGAACCCAGGCCCCATTGGTGCCAGTTCAAGTGCTATGCTGCCCTTGGCCCAGCCTGGCATTTCCACCTGCAGCTGAGACCTCCTCTCTCTGTCTCCCTCAGAGACCCCTCTGGTGCGGTGGCCCATGCCCAGGATGTCATCTCGGACCTCCTGTGCAACCGGATCGACATCTCCCAGCTGGTCATCACCAAGGAGCTGACGAGGGCCGCTGCTGACTATGCGGGGAAGCAGGCCCATGTCGAGCTGGCTGAGAGGTTGGGCTGTGGCAGGGAGAAGATCAGGGAGGCAGGGAGGGTCTGAGACAGAGACATGGGGGGCAGGTGGGCGCAGGCAGCCCAGCTTGGGGTCGGGATGACCCAGAAATAGCGTCCTTGGCCTGCCCAGCTGGGCTCCCCTCCCACTTCCTGTGGGGATCAACTGCTCCCCAGCTTTGCCTGTTCCTGTTATCCCTGGGGTGGGGGAGGGAGGCTGTGCCCCAGACTGGTGCTGCCTGGGACCTGTGGGTGACCCTTCCTGTCTCTCTTCAGGATGAGGAAACGGGACCCTGGCAGTGCCCCCAGCCTGGGGGACCGAGTGCCTTATGTCATCATCAGTGCTGCCAAGGGTGTTGCGGCCTATATGAAGTCAGAGGTCTGCCCTCTTTCCCCATCCCCCCACCCCCCCCCCCCCGCTTCCCCAAGAGACCCACTACCACCTGTGGCCTTGGCCTGGCCGCCCTCTCCATTCTCACTTCCCCTTTCCAGGCTGCGGAGGCCAGGTCAGGGGTGGGGGCCACGGGTGCTTTCCCTGGGCTGGCTCCTCCCCTGGGTCCCCAGGTGGCTGCTCGGGGAGCCTCATATGTCCCCCCTGAGGCAGCCACCCATCAGGCTGTGCCTTCTGTCCTGTGACACAGTGACCTCTGACCTGCTGTCCCCCCAACTCCTGATGCCTCAGCTAACCAATGGGCCTCAGGTCATGGGCTAGGGGTTGTGGAGATTGGCTCACTTGTTTGTACAAGATCTCAGAATCAGGGTTTGAACCCATTTCCCGGGCTCCAGAGCTGCAGCCCTGGGCCTCCCAGCCCAGCATCCCCCTCTTCTTCCCCCCAGGACCCCCTGTTTGTGCTGGAGCACAGCCTGCCCATTGACACACAGTACTACCTGGAGCAGCAACTGGCAAAGCCCCTGCTGAGGATCTTTGAGCCCATCCTGGGCGAAGGCCGGGCCGAGGCTGTACTGCTGCGTGAGGGCTGGGCAGGGCTGGGCTGGTTGGTGGGGAGGACCAGGGGACTGGGCCAGGCTGGGGGGCAAGGCCCAGCAGGACTGGGCTGGGCAATGGGGGAGGAGGGATTGAAGCAGGGGAGGCTGCCTTGGGCCTGAGATCTGGGGGTATCAGCCTGTGTCCTCTGCCTGCCCCCACCAGGCGGTGAGCACACTCGCTGTAAGACGGTGCTGACGGCCAAGGTTGGGGGGCTCCTCGCCTTCGCCACACGCAGGAGCAGCTGTATTGGTTGTCGGGCTGTTCTCAGCCATCACGGTGAGGACCCCGGGCTTCTAGCTCCCCACTAGCACCTTGTGTGTCCAGGCTGGGCGGGGTGCAGGGGCTGAGGGCAAGGAGTGGGGGGAGAGCAGGCCCCCGCCCGGGGTTTCCCCAGGGGAGTTTTTCCCACACACACATACTCCCTTGTTCTCTGCTCTCTGGGGACTTTCAGAGGCTGGCCTGGATCGGGTGGTGTCCACCTCTGGGTCAGTCCCTGACACCCCCGCTCCCCCATGGTGACCCTGGTTGGGCCCTGCCCCTCTAGGAGCCGTGTGCAAATTCTGTCTTCCCCGGGAGTCTGAGCTGTACCAGAAAGAGGTGAGGGGGCAGTTGGGACCACTGAGGGAGGTGGGGGATGAGGGGGCTGGGTCCCCAGGCCTCCACAGTCCCAGCAGCTGCCCTCTGTCCTCAGGTAGCACACCTGAGTGCCCTCGAGGAGCGATTCTCCCGCCTTTGGACACAATGCCAACGCTGCCAGGGCAGTCTGCATGAGGATGTGCTCTGTACCAGGTATGGGGGTCACTGTACCACAGGACTTCTGTCTTGCTGCTCCAGACCCCCGGAGGAACCAGTCTAGAGCAGGGACCGTTGGTGTGAAACTTGGCTCTTCCACTGTGTGCAGGGGAGGCCTTGGGCAAGCCCCAGTCATCCTCCTCCGCCTCAGTTTTCTGAATTGCACAGTCCTACAGAATTTCTTATGACAGACCTCCCTGCCCCCCCAAGGTCTTTGTCCCCCATCCCCCCATCTCCTTCTGTCCCCCTCCCTCATCCTGGCTAGGTGGGGCTGGGCTTTCCCTAGGGAAAGGCCTGGCAAGCCAGGTTCCCACGCCAGAGCCAGAATGAGCACAGAGACAGGTGATATACACTGGGCCACCTCCTCCCTCCCCACCCTGGCCTTATCGCCGCCCGCCAGGCCCCCCAAGCAAACAAGCTGGCTCCCAGGCAGAGGCAACCAGGGCAGGGCTGGGACTAGAGAGAGGCCAAAGTCCTGGGAACAGCTGAGGAGGAAGCCTGGCACCGTTACCCACCCCCAGCCTGCAGCATCCTGGACCCATCGCTGGCCACTGGGGAAGGGAGGAGGGTAGCCTGGTGGCCTCCTGGGTGGTGGGGACTGCTACTGGGAGGGTTGGCGTGAGCACCTCCCAATGGCCCCTAGAGAGCTGGGCTCGGCTGGGCCAGGGCTGGGGGAAGGCAGTGGGATTCTGGATGTTCAGTGGGCTGGAGAGTGAACTGGCCTGGGGCCCATGAGGAGGAATTGTCAGCTGCCTCGGTCAGGGGAGTGGTGGTTAGGGGCCGGTACCCAGATACCCCAGAGAGTATGGGGGATAATTGGGGTGGGGAGGCAGGATCACAGGGCTCATGGTGCTTCCCTCCCCCTCCCTCTGCAGCCGGGACTGTCCCATCTTCTACATGCGCAAAAAGGTGCAGAAGGACCTGGATGACCAGGAACAGCTCCTGGCTCGGTTTGGGCCCCCAGGCCCCACTACCTGGTGACTGAAGATGCGGCTTTGGATGTCAGGATCAATAAAGCTTTGGGCCTTTGGGTTCCCCTTGTGCAGTTCTTTGGGAGGGTAGAGGGAAGAATCCTGCTGGTAATTGCACCCTTTCTGGCCCCCCAAGACTCAAGGCAAGCCAGGGGAGGCAGGTGCAAGTGGGGTGGCAGGGATTTTGTACCCATGGCAGCTGGCCACATGTGAAGTGGGCTGTCTGTGAAGTTAGTGAGCTCTCTGTCAATAGAGGGCTTCAGGCAAAGGCTGATGACCACCTGTGAGGTGTGTTCTACAGATCTCTAACTAGGATGGGGGGCCAGGGCATTGTCTCTAGGGGCAAGTGTGGATAGTGCTCATAGCGCCTGTCATCTCCTGTTGGATAGAAGGGAAGGTCTGAGCTGGCACAGGGTGCCCAGCCCCACCCTCTCCCATGAGCTAGGGCCATAGTGAGGGTGCTGGCAGAAATTGCTGGCTGTAGAGGTTCTTCAGGGCAATCTCTGGAAATATGAACCCGAAACTTTGTAGGAGGGTACCTGGAATCCAGCCCTACCTGCCTCCATCACTGTCACCTGGGCTAAGACCCTTTAAACTCCCAGACCTCAGCTTCTGTCAGATCAGAGTCTGTGAGTGACCAGATAGAGGGCCCAGCCCTCCCACCCTGGGAGTGTCGAGATGGACAGGCCAGGACTTGGCTTCCTCTTATCCCCTCCCTGGAGCAGCCTTGGTGGCTCCTTCAGCCTCTCCAGCATCTGACAGCTGGAAGCAGCCCCTTCTCAAGGTCGGGGGTGACCAAGGCCATGCCCTTCCGTCTCTCTCCCAGCACATTTACTCCACAGAGCCAAGTTGTTTCTCATCCAACAAGACAATTGTGCTTATTACGGTGTTTTACACTTATCTCATTTGGTTCTCGCAACAACCCCAGGAGATAGGTCTGAGTATTCCCATCTTACAGGTCAGGAAACTGAGGTAGACAAGTTCTATTACTCAACCAGTGCTTGATGCCAGATTCAAAGGCCTGCCCTTCCTAGCTGTGGGTGATTGGGGTGTCAGGAAAGGGGCAGAATGGGCAGAGAGGCACTCATGCTGGGGTAGTGATGCCCACCCTCCCCTCCACCAGCCAGAGGGAGGAAAGTGTTTTGTGAGCTTGGAAGAGCCCAGATTTCCCATCTGTGAAATGGGGGTGATGCCCTCCTTCCTCTGTCTGGTTTTGGTTGAAGCCCTTGGGGATCCTGAAACAGTGGATGAAACACCAGATCCAAGTCAGGAAGATTCTTCTTAGCTCAAATCTGGCCTCAGACGCTTCCTAACTGTGTGACTCTGGGAAAGGCGTTTCACCGTTTGCCTCCGTTTCCTCATCTGTAAAATAAACTGGAGAAAAGAAATGGCAAATCACTTCCGTGTCTCTGCCAAGAAAAACCCCAATGAAGAGTCAAACACTAGACTGCAAGATGAATCGTCATAGAAGCGTCAGTGTCCCCTGGGGCCTCCTGCTCGTCCCTGTGAAGTGAAGCTGGGGTCTGGGGAACAGGGTTCAGGAATCGGATCCAGAGCTGGGTGGGCTTTCACAGGTCCAGTCCGCCTTCCCTGTGCCACAGATGAGGGCAGGTATCCAACCCTGTGAGCCCAAAGCCCTCTTTCATCTCTGATCTTCTAAGACTCCATGCATAGTGCCCTGGGACTGTCCTTGTTCTTCAGGTTCCTTAACTGTGAAATGGGGTTGGCATACAATGTCTCCTAGCACTCCTGTGCTTCTGAGGCTCCATTTTCTCCGGTACCTAATACCCGAATTTCACAAGTCTCATCATCTCCAAGGACTCCTCCCTTTGGGGTCTTCCATCTCTGACAGGACCTTAGGTCTTTTTCCTAGAGGTTCAAATGTTTCCCCTACCTCCTCCTGAGGAAGTCCCTGGTTGAGCTCCTAGGCCATTTGCTCAACGCATGTGTGGCACACAACCTTTCTTAGGGACACAAGCTAGTGCCATCCCTCAACCCTCAGGGAGAAAATTCTGGTGTGTGGGACCCCAAGACAGAACCCTGGATCTGGAACCCAAGTACCTCGTCTTACCCCCTTAGGCTTCGGGCACCTCCCCTCCCCCAGGGAACCAGGTATCTGCTTCTGCCCACCTCCCATTTCAAGAATCCAAGTGTCCTGCATCCTGTGGGAATTTGGGAATGCTGGCCCCCAGCCCTCCTTAGGTACCCCCGGGACTGAGTTGTGCAGTGCCCCGCTCTACCCTCCCACCCCCACTCACGTGACTCGTTGAGCAATCCCCCATCTGTAGGGCCCCCCCGGAGGGGATTTTCGATGAGGTCACCGGGCCCCGCCCCTGCCCTCCCTGGCTATAAGGTGCTAGCCATGCCAGGACAGAACCCAGACCCTGTACCATCCCCAGGCCCCTGCCCCACCATGCTCACGCTGGAGGCCGCACAGTAAGTGAGGACCCCCAGGCTCCGAGGGCACAGGCGAGGTGTCTCTTCCCTTTCTCTGCCTCCTTGCGTCTCTCTGCTTCCCTTCACCTCTGTCTCCTGCCTTGCTCCTGTTTCCTCCAGGTCTGTTCTCCTGGCCTCTGCCCCTCTCCTCTCCATCTCTCCACAGCCCTCACTGTCTCTCTTTTGGGTCTCCCCCGGTCACTCTAGCTTGCTTCCCCTTAGCCCTCCCCATCCCTTTCGTGGGCTCTCTCCTCTAAGGCTCTATTTGGTCCCATTCCTTTCCCATGGCTGGGTCCAATTCCCTCAAAAAACCTCCACACTTTCTCTCCCACTTTCACTAAGCGCCCCCAGCCCCCACCCCTGCAAACACTCTCACCACCTCAGCCTCAGCCCATGCAAATCTCCCCAGGGATATTTCCGTGCCCCCTTCCTGTTCTAAGCCCCAGGGTGGGGGAGGGCGAGGCTTCAGCTCACACCCCTCTACAGCCTCAGGGGCCAACCTGTAACTACTGCTCAGCTTCCCCCACAATAAACCAGATGCCCACGAAGATCTGTTTGGAGAGCCAGAGTTTGGAAAGGATTGGGAGACGGGAGGCAGTGAGGGGTACAGAGGGAGTGAGGGTCATGGAAGGATTGAGCTATGGGATAGACGGAGAGTGAGGGACATAGATAAAGGATACAATGAGGAAAGAATACATATTGATGCGGTCCCTGGAGAGTGGGGGGCACAGTGACGTGGGGGAGGGACGCGGGGATGACTCTGTCCCCATCCTGTCTTTTCTCCCCTCCCCAGGTTGGAGGATTCACACTTTTCTTCCCAGGTAAGTTCTGCCTCTCCGTTACCTAGGGCCCAAGAGGCCCATCTCTAAAAGGGCTCCTTCTGCCACACACCTTCCATTGACGTATCTCATCTTTTCTGCCTGTCTATTCTCCCTCTTTCTTGTCTCTCCCGGTCCACCCCATCCCCCCTCTCTCTCCGTGTTCCTGTGCCCCCCAACCTGTCTAATTCTTCAGTGAGTCTCTCCTCCCTACCTGGTCTGAGTCTCTCCTCCCTACCTGGTCACTATCTCCCATTTCTCTCTGTCTCTGTCTCTGTCTCTCCTCTGTCTTTCTCTGGCCGGTGGGGTGTCCCCCCTTGGTGACTATCCGGTGCCCCTCCGCAGTACTCAGATGGGGTCTTCTATGATCTGGACAGCGGCAAACACCCCAGCTACATGGACCCCGAGGGCATGGTAGGTAAGTACCTGCTTCCCCTTCCTCCCCATTGCCTGGGGGTCACTGCCCACTTATGTTCTCAGTGAGTCTAATTTCCCCCTCCCCCAGTTTTCTCTCCCATTCTTGGCACCCGTCCAAATGCCCTTTATCCCCTCCCCATTCCCCTGGCTTTCCCCATTCTACCACCTCTTCCTATAGCCTCTCCCCTGACCCCCCAGGCTCCGTGCCTCTGGATTCCCATTTCCTCATTCGTCCTCCTCCCTCTACTCCCCCCTCATCAGATCTCTCCTAATCTCACCCCCCTCCCCATGCATGCAAATGTTGGAGCCAATGATGACCTTCCTTTCCTTTCCACAATTGACCCTTTGTGCCAGGGGACCAAGTCTCAGGGCACCCCCTCCTGCCTTCCCCAGATTCCCTGTGGGGCTGGACAGAGCCGCCACCCAGCCTGGCCACTTCCTACGAGCCCTTCGACCCCTCGGCAGCCTCACTCGGCCAATTCCAGGGCCTCCCACTCTCCTACCTGCCCTTCAGCTACGGCCCTGGGGGGCAGCTGGAGCCCGCCCCAGGCCCAGGGCTCAGCACCTACCAGGAGGAGGACTTTGGAGGCCAGGTGAGCAGAATGACCAAGGCAGGAAGGGGGTAGGGGGTAGATCAGCATGATGTGACCCAGAGCAGTAGTCTGGGAGCCAGCCAAGCTGGAGGTAGGTTCAGGTTAATCACCCCTCCCTCTGAGGTTGGGGAGAAGGCTGAATCCTAATCGATCCTCCCTCTGAGGATGGGGAGAAGGCTGAGGTCCCTTCTAGCTATGTGATAGAGAAGGGGAGAAGACTGAGAGGCCTAGGTAGGTTCAGGGACACCAGCTTGGAGAACGGAACCACAAGCTCTGACTTCGCCCCTCCCTGCTCCCAGCCCCTGGCTTCATTTACCCAGTTCCCCAGTCCTGGCTTATCTGAGGATGAGGAGTTTCCAACGGACAGCCCAGCCCTGGAAGTGTCTGACAGTGAGTCTGATGAGACCCTGGCAGCTGGAGGGGAAGGCAGAGGAGTCGATGCAGGTATGATGCCACCTGGTCTGGGAGGGGGAGACAGCCCTGAGTCTGATGGGAGAGTTCTGCCCCTAGGAAGTGCCTGCTCCAAGTGGGCATCACAGAGTCTCAGAGGCCACCTGGTCCATCCTCTGGCTAAGAATGTTCTCTGCTACAGCATAAGAACCTAAGTGGTCATCCAGCCTGGACTTGCAGATCTCTGAGGATGGGGAGCTCACTACCTATTGAGGCAGCCCAGTTCACAACTTGATAACTGTTAGGAAATTCTTCCTTTCTCCAAGTGTAATTTGTCCCCATGGCTCCTAGTTCTGCCATCTGGGGCCAGGCAGAATAAAGTTAATCTCTCCACCCTCTACTGGAAGCCTGCTATTATGTCCCCCCTCTCCAAAGATAGTCAGCCTATCCCTCAGTCGATGTGGTCTTGCTGTGCCTTCAGGCGCCCCCAGTAAGCTCCCCTGTCTCAGCCCTGTGACTTCAGGCAAATCAGGACCCCTCCCTGGGTCTCTTTCCTCACCTATGAAATTAAGTGTTCCTCTTGGCTAGAAAACTATGACTGGGGGAAGGGGAGACCCAGGCAGATTCGGAGGCAAAGTTATGGAGACCCTGGACACTTAGTCCAGGCTGCTGATGTGCCCAGTGTTTGTGAGGAGCAGTCACATTTTTTAGCAGGTAAACAGAGTTCAGTTTGTATTAAGCAGGAAAAATAGGTTACTGTGGGTGGGTCCCCAGCTTTGCCCCCACAGCTGAGGTCTCAGTGCCCCCCCCCCCGTTGCTCCAAGGTCTCCCCTCATACAGAATCTATCTGAAAAAGCTGTTTAGAGGAAATCCTTGGTGCTTCCTGTCCCTGGCACCAGCCACTAATGACACCTTTGCTCATTGGCTGATGGGTTGACTTCTACAGAGCTGATGGAGGGCAGGTGTCCCCAAAGGATGCGAGGGGGGGGGGGGGTCCGGGCTGACATCCAACCCGTTCTTCCTCTGCAGGTGCCCGGAAGAAGCTCCGTCTCTACCAGTTCTTGCTGGGGCTGCTAACCCGTGGGGACATGCGGGAATGCGTGTGGTGGGTAGAACCTGGTGCCGGCGTGTTCCAGTTCTCCTCCAAGCACAAGGAGGCCCT
Source organism: Notamacropus eugenii (assembly GCF_028372415.1). Classification (NCBI taxonomy): domain Eukaryota; kingdom Metazoa; phylum Chordata; class Mammalia; order Diprotodontia; family Macropodidae; genus Notamacropus; species Notamacropus eugenii. Next base: position 5,157,311 of record NC_092876.1, on the reverse strand, counting down.
GGCCAGGCGCTGGGGCCAGCAGAAAGGCAACCGCAAGCGCATGACCTACCAGAAACTGGCCCGGGCTCTACGAAACTATGCCAAGACCGGAGAAATTCGCAAGGTCAAGCGAAAACTCACATACCAGTTTGATAGCACCCTGCTGACCACCCGGCGGGCATGAGGGCCCCAGGGTGTGCCTTGGGGGAGCCACTGTGGTTGTCACCAAGAGTGTTTGGAGCTCCCCCTCCCTGAGCTAACGGTGCTTTGAGATTTTCCACTCCTGAGTCAAGAGCCCCTGAAGGCTTCCCCCATCAGGGGCTCCGAGGGCCCCCTCCAAACCCTGTCTGGGGCTGTCTCAGGGCCTCAGCCATCCCTGGCCTGCAATGACTCCAGCTCTAGTTTCTTGGGAAGGGGTGGGGAAGTCAGGGCCACCCATGACCACCTCAGACCCCGATCCATAGCCTTTGCCCGGGCACCTGCAAGCCCCCTTTCCAGTCCTCTCACTCCTGGTCCAGAGGCATTCAGCCCTGACACGCCCTGTGACTTTGGGGGAGCTGGTCCTCAATGTCCTTAGCTATAAAAGGGAGGGGACTGCAGCCTCCAGTTGCCAAGGGCGCTGTGGTCTGGGCCCCTTCCCACCAGAGCAGATCCAAACTAGGATCGTTTTGCCTGGGTGCCTCGCCCCCCCACTGGAGCTCAGGACCAAATCTCCAGGCCTGGGGAAAGCAGTCATCAGCCCAGCCAAGGGTACACTGAAGGGCTAGCCCTAGATCTTGGACTGGAAGGAACTATATCACAATGGTGTAGAGGGGGAGAAGTGAGGGGCTAAGGCCCCCTATCCTAGTTACACCTGGATCCAGGTCCTGGGTCCCTCAGTGGCTGACTGGGTAGCTCTCTGGCCCTTGTTTCTCTAAGGTAGCTGTGTGACTTGGCTGTGCCTCAGTTTCCCCATGTGTAAAAAGAGGGATGATCCCTGAGGTCTCTCTCTGGCTTTTTGGTCCTGGCCCTGACTCATTGTGTAACCCTGAGTATGTTGTCCCTTTCTGGGCCTCAGTTTCTCCCTAAGGGAGTTTGGCCAGACAACATCTAAGGTTCTGTCTGGCTCAGACATTCTGTATTGGATCTGAAGGAGTTCCCAAAGTGCTATGGGCTGCCTCTGAAGGGGGTGAGCCCTTCCCTGGATGCTGGAGGGAGGGTCTTTGTGAGATTTATTGTCATGTGGGCCTCACTCTGGGACCCCTACCCACTGGAACTTTCTCTGGAGTGCTTTTCCACAATCCTCCTCAGCTGGTCCAGAGCCATTCTCTCTCAGTGCCTCTACATCTCCTCCCTAGGTTACCTGGAGAGGGGACTGGTCAGGGGTGTGCAGAGGGGGAGGTCAGGAGGACTCTGGCTGGGCCTGGAACCTAGGCCTCTGACCTCTGAGGCAGTTAGTTCCTCCCTACCAAAATGCCTTGGAAGAGGCACCCCCTTCCTCCAGTTAACCTCCCTGCCCCTTCCTACCACAGACCTCAGTCATGTCTCACCTTCCAAAGTCACGAATTTTGTGAATAAAAGATAAACACACTGGAACATGGTGTATTCCTTTGGGAAACTGCCAACATGGAATCAACCCAAGCAAATTCCTTGGGATTGCTGAGCTTCTGTGCCCCACCCCTAATGCTCAAGTGGAGCCACACACTGAACAGAGATGGGGCTGGGCCTTGGGACCCCCCCCACCCCGCACACACTTGTAGTTCAGCTGTGTCTGACTTGGTGACTCCATCTGGGGTTTTCTTGGCAGAGACACTGGAATGGTTTGCCATTTCTTTCTCCAGCTCATTTGACAGATGAGGAAACTGAGGCAAACAGGGTAAAGTGACTTGCCCAAGGTCACACAACTAGTGTCTCAGGCCAGATTTGACCTCTGACTACAGTCCCAGTCCTTGGTCCACTGCGCTACCCAGCTGCCCCAGTGTTTCTGGCTCCTTGTTGCCACTGCTCTCTCTTCCAAAATCTCTATATCTCTCTGGTGGCTCCCCAACTGTCTGTCTGTTCTGGAAATCTTAGCTGCTGCTGGGTGGGAAGACTCCCACTGTCCCTTCTCATTTCTCCCTGCCTCATCTTTTGTCTGTGTCTCCCTCCACAACTCTGTTCCACCTCCTTGCTCTAGGTCTCATCCCCTCCGTCCCTCTCAGTCTCTCTCTTCCTCCTCCTCCTCTCCCTCTCTCTCTCTTCCTCCTCCCTCTTTCTGTCTCTGTCTCTCTGTCTCTCTCTTCCTCCTCCCTGTCTCTCTCTGTCTCTCTGTCTGTCTGTCTCTGTCTCTCTGTCTGTCTGTCTGTCTGTCTCTCTCTCTCTCTCTCTGTCTGTTTGTCTCTCTGTCTGTCTGTCTGTCTGTCTGTCTCTCTCTCTCTCTCTCTCTCTCTGTCTCTCAGTCTCCTGGCCGTCTGGATCAATGCCCCCCCCCCCCCACCCCCCGGCTCTTGCTAGGCTTCTCAGACTCCCTGCCCTGTGCTCCTCACCCCCTTCCACCCCATCTTCTGCTGGTTTCTATTGGTTGCTGCCCTACCCCCCATCTCAATGGAGAGAGTCTGACCTGAGACTGCTGATGTCAGCAAGCATTCTACTTTGGATGGGTCAAATGTTCTGCCAGCCCCGGTAAAGGCTACAGGGATGTTTTGTTGTGTTTTGGTGAGGGAGGACCAGAGCTTGTGCCAGTACCTGAAATCCTCCTTCCTCCCACCCTACCTTGGGCTTCAGCTCAGAAAAGGATTCATGAATTCTGGGCTCCCCAGTCCTTCCAGGCCTTGCTGTGCTCTCTCCCACTTCCTTCAGGCTTCCCTCCTTCCTTGGGAATCGGGGGCCCAGGATGGTGGAAAGTTCCTCTGAGGGGTATTTGGCTCTGGGCAGGGGACCCTGGGGGTGGAGCAGCCCAGGCCAGGTGGCCTGGCCACAGCAGCTAGGCTGGGATAAAATGTCCCTGAGTTGGGGCACCCAGTTGTGAAAATCTAAGAAATTCTCCACACCCCAACTGGAGAAAGCAGGTCTCCCCTAGGCAAAGAGAGGTCTCTGGGGTGCTGGCTGCCCTGGCTCAAGCCAGCCCTCAACACTAACCTGAGACTTGGTGTCCACTCCAAGAAATCTGATCCTCCCCACTGATCTGGGGACTTGGCTCTCATTTCCCCAAGGGTCCAATTTCTCTGAAGACGCCTAACTTGCAGACATCTGGGTGCCTGGGCCCCCAGCCTTACCCTAACCCAAAAGAATGCCAGAGGCCTGATACCCTAACTCCTGTCTCCCTCAAGGACCCAGTTGTTCTGATATCCCAGGCTGACCCCCCCATACCAAGGTATCCTGCTTCCACAGCTCCCAGACAGTATGGACCCAGGTGTCCCCTTCCCCTGCCCTGAGGCCTCCCACAGACGGCCAGGTGTCCTGACCCTCCAAACCCTCCCTCCCCCACACCCGCCTCCCCTTGCCTCAGAGACCAAAGAGTTGTTGCTCAGGCCTCCAAAGGGAGCCAGACCCGCTATCCTTACCACCCCCCCCCACCCCCACCCCCGCCCAGCTGTTATTTCTCGCCCTTTAGAGAACGACTGGGGAATTCGGAGGGGGTGGGGAGTGGGTGCTGAGTCAGGTGTCTCTCGGGAGGCTCCAGCCTCCTTAAAACCCCACCCCGCCATCCATCCCAGGTCCTGTTGTCCCAGGAAGATTTCCGACTAGTCACAGGCTAAGATGCCGGAGCCCAAACCAGGTGGGGACCCCCAACCCCTCACCCCTGACCTCTTCCTGAAGGAGGCTGGGAGGGGCATGCTCCCTCTCAGGGTCAGAGGTCCCAAGGTTAGAGTGGCAAGCGAAGGACGACCCTCGTCTGGGAGAGGGAGAGGATGAAGGGCAGAGAAAAGGAAGAGTAAGGTTAGGGGAGCTTGGAGGCGAATGAGTGCAAAGAGCAGGGTCTGAGGGAAAGAGACTCCTTGGGCTAGGATAGGGGAGGGAGCCTTTGGCATAGAAGGAAAGTGCTCCTTGTAAGAGAGCTGCAGGAAATAGGGTCCCTTACCAGGATAGGGGCAGGAAGCCCCCTTGTGTGGAGGGGCAAGGGCCCCCACATCGGCAGGAGCCCCTTTGCACTCAGTGGGAGAAGTGGGGTCTGAGCAGGGTGCTGGCACTGGGTGCTGGGTGCTGATCTCAGCGCATGGGTGTCCAGTTACCTGACCCCAGATCAAGCTAATTATACCCCAGGCCAGGTCCTCTGGAAAAGGTCAAGACCAGTTGGCCTGGGCTTGGGCGGGGTGAGGAAGGAGCAGAGGCTTTATTTGGGGGCATCCTCCCTGGTCCTGTTGGCCCTGCCCTCTGTCCCTAGAGAATGGGAAGATTCCAGGGGGAGGAAGTGAGGGAAAGCAGGTGTCTGGGGGGGATGGGTGGGAGGGACTAAAATGCCTGAGCCATCCAGGGTTGGGTGCTGGGGGACATCTGAAGGGCAGGGGCTGGGCTCAGCACCCCTGAATTCTTGGGTGGATGAGGGCCAGAGGATCAGGACCCAGGGGTCCCTGGTTCTTTGTGACCCTTTTCAGCCTCCATCCCCTCACAGCTGCCAAGAAGCCTGCTGCCAAAGCTAAGGATGTCCCCCAAAAGGCTGACCCTGACCAGGGGGCTGCGCCTGCCCCACCCAGTGGTAAGACCCCCTCCCCACGAAGCCTCAGCCCCACCTGTGGCCCTGACATGTCTGCAGATACTCAGTTTCTCCTTTGCACCTCCATCCAGAACCCCAAGGACATTTCCTGGAAATTGTCTCTCCTCTCTACCCTCCTGAACCTTGAGCCCTCTACACTGTTGTGTCTATTCCCCCAATCCTCACCCTCCTTTCTCCAAACTCCCTCTGACTTTGGGGAGCCTGGCTCCCCTTCTCATCCCTGATCCCCCAAACTTTGGGTTTCCCCTTTCCAATTTTTCTTCCTGCTCCTGAGCCACCCAGCTGTTTTGGGGGCCAAATTGCTCCAGACTCCGCCTACCCTCTAGAGGAGCAAAGCCTAGACCCTATGCCTGCCTCAGATACTTACTAGCTGTGGCTGTGACACCTGTCTAGGTGGGTTTCCTTATCTGTAAAACCAGGGCCTCCCTAGCTCTTAGTGCAGGATGCTCTGATTCCATGCTCCCTCTTGTCTGCAGCCTGGATCTTTAAGCGTTGGCCTCCCTCCCTTCCCCTTCCCTGCATCCATTCTGAAGAGATCCAGCAGACCTGGGGGAATATGGAGGGGGGTGACTGGTTAGGAAGGTGAAAGACCACCCCTGGTATGGAAAGGCTGCTGCTTGCCTGCTTTGATCTCGGGGTTCTGAGCCCCTGATGAAGCCCCCTCCTCAGTTCCTGAGTCCCAGGATGGAATGAGAGGCCTGGGTGGGGGGCAGTGAGCCTGGGGGTCTGTCCAAGAGAGGCTCACTGTGTCGTGCCTTCCCACCCTCGGCTCCAGGAAGTCTCCTAATCCCCCCTCCCTTTCCCGCCAGCCCCCTTCACCCTAGTGCCCATTCCCCAATCCCTCTCCTTTGTCCTCTCCTCCTGGTCTCCCTCCCCCTCCCCCCCAGTTCTCCAGCTTTCTAGACTCTCCCAGTTTCCCTCCCCCTCCATCCCTCCTACATCTCTACTGTCTGCTACTGATTTGATGCTGAATTAGGTAACAAGTTTTGTCCTAATTATTAGCAAATGCTCCATAATCCAATGATTAAGACAGACGGAGACCTGGGAGGAAGGTGCCAATAGACCAATTCAGGCTTGAAGTCAGGAACAGCTTCCTAACAATCAAAATAACCAAGAGGGAGATGGGCTGCCAGGCGAGGCAGTAAGCTCCTCGTCACTGGAGGGTCTTCAGCATGTGGAGGTCCTCCGATTCTGCGTTCAAGTCATGATGCCCAGCAAGCTGCCTTGAGGCTGGACAGCGGCATACTTGTCTGTGTAGTCTCAGAGCTACTTTGTATCCACCTTGTATCCATTTGTCCAGCCTGTATATAAGCCTACTGTCTTCCCTGCCTCACTTTTTTGTCTTCATATCAATCAAAACCCATGGTAAGAGCTTTTGATGTGCCAGGCACTGTGCTGGTGCTTGTTGACTGCCTGATTCACAAGTGCCTAATAAATACTGGAAACTGGAGTGAAGTCCTGACTCTGCCACTGACTGGCTTTGTGATGGTGAGCGTGACCCAACGCCCTGTGGACCTCAGTTTCCCCCAGTATAGAATTGGACAGGAAGTGGTCTGGACATTCTCTTTCCTACCAACCCCATCATTGTATGATTTTAACTCACCTTGCCTCATTTTACAGGTGAGGAAACTGAGGCTCATAGGTCAGGGACACTATTCTACAGAAGGGAAAAATAAGGCTCAGCAAGGGTCGGGGACTTATCCACTGTCTCATCCTGCATAGGCAGAAACAGGCACAGACTGGGTCAGGGACTTGTCTACTCACCCCTCTTATTCAGCAGAAGAACCAGAGTGCCTAACAGGTCTATTTTATCTCCAGGAAGTCTCCCCCAGGCCCTCTCAATTCCAGTGCCTTCCCTCTTGTTTCCTGTTTATCCTGGAGAGATATATATTAGTTTGTATATTGTCACCCCGCCCCCCCTCCCTCAACCCCCCCCCCCCACAGTAGACTGTAAAACGCTCCTTGAGGACAGGGAACGACTTTTGCCTCTTTGGGCATCTCTGGCCCTTAGCACACTGGCCTGGCACATGGGGAAGGGCTTAATGTTTACTGACTGACTGACTGTGGGGGGAGGTGTGGTCCTTCACCTTCCCCTCAGTTCTCAGGAATCACCTCAAATAAAGTGTCCTCCTACCCCCATGCCCTCTGGCTAAGCCCCTGCCTCACAGACTAACCTTCTGAGCAGAGCCGCCCCCTGAGGACCAGTCACCCACTGCTGAGGAGCCTACCGGGATCTTCTTGAAGAAACCAGAGAAAGTGTCTGTAGAGGCAGGTAATGACACGAAGCTCCTGGGGCAGGCTGGGAAGTGGATGTGGAGGAACCCCCATGCTTGGGTCCCAGAGGGAGGCAGAGGGCTGAGCTGCCTGGGCACCCCACAGAGGTACAGGGGGAGAGGCTAGCTCTCTGAGTACCCAGGGGCAGGGTGAGCCACCTGGAGGAGGAGCCAGATGCTCATGGACTGGAGGGAAGCTGGTGCTTTAGGTCTCTGAGGGGGCCCCCCAAGCCAGGGTGAGCCTTGGATCCCTGGGTTCCAGGGGCCTGGCAGGGTGGGAAGGCCCTGGACCCTGGGGATTGCCTGGATGACACCTTGTCCCTTGGTCCCCAGGGAAGGACGTGGTGATCACGGCCAAAGTGAATGGGAAGGAACTCCCTGACAAGCCTGTCATCAAATGGTTCAAAGGGAAATGGTTAGAACTGGGCAGCAAGAGTGGGGCCCGATTCACCTTCAAGGAGAGCCATGACCAACAGAACAATGTGAGGCCTGGGACAGCAATGGAGGGGAGAGGACAGCAGCAGCGGGGGTGGGGGGGAGCTGAGGTGGCAGTGGAGGAGAGGGGGCCTGGGGCCACCTTTGAAACATACTGGGATGTGAGACCCTGGGCCAGTCACCTCACCCATCAGTGCTCTAGGCCACTCTGTTGCAGAGAAGGTGCCAACTTCTGTTGGTGGAGGAAGTTCCCTCACCCAGGAGTTCCCAGTACCAATAAAATCAGAGTGAGCACATTCTCCGGGGCAATGGAACCTCCTCAGGGCAGGGGCTGATCTGAGTATTTGTCTTGGGGCTTCATAGGCTGCGGGCCTTTGGGGTTGGAATTGCCCCTCAGAAGTTTGGGGCAGACGGGGTGGGTCTGAGAGAGGAGTGATCCTCACCTGTCCAGACCCACAGGCAGCCAAGGGAGCCAAGCCTGAGGCTCTCCTGGTCTCCCCAGGTGTACGTGATCGAACTGCACATCGGGAAGGTGGTCGTGGGGGATCGAGGGGACTACCGGTGCGAGGTGAAGGCCAAGGACGTCTGTGACAGCTGCAACTTCAGCATCGACGTGGAAGGTGTGATACCAATCTATAACTTATCAAAGCTGCCGTGTTGGGGCCCCGGAGGAGGAGAGCGGCCCTCCGGACCGGGGCGGGGGAGTCAAGGCCGCTGAGGGAGGGGACAAAGAAGGACCTGAGCTCACTTCTATCCCCATCCCCTCTCAGTTCCTAGCCGAGACAGCGGTAACATCCTGGAAACCTTCAAGCGCACGTGAGTGACCTCCAAGCCCTGCTCTCCCCTGGAGGCCAAGGGTGGCAGGTGCCACTGGCCCCCAAACCCCCACTACTCCCCTTTCTGCCCCCAGGGTGACGGTGGCGACTAGGGGAGGTCTGGGGCCTGACAGAGGCGGGATATCCCAAGGGGCGGGCTACGCAGAGCCCTGGACCTCCAGGCCGGAAGCCCAGAGTTCAGGTGGGGCCTCTGATGTAGCTGTGTGGCCTTCGTCTGTAAAATGGGTACATCAGTAACTCCCTCCCTCCTGGGGCTATGGAGAACAGAATAAGTTAATGATCCTAACAGAGCTTTGCAAACCTTAAAGCCTGGGACTTACACCGCTTAACAGTAGCCTCTCCCTGCAGAGGTGAAGGCAAGTCAGACGATGCTGGGGAGCTGGACTTCAGTGGTCTTTTAAAGAAAAGGTGAGGCCCCAGCCCGCCCTTAGCCTCCTCCTTGGCCCTATGGGAGCCCCCCTGCCTCTGCAGGGCGTCCTCGCCTATTCCCTTCCGGAGATGGGGCGGGATCCCAGACCTGAACCCCCTCCCCATCTTCCTCCCCTCCTCTTCCCCTTCCCCGCCCCCTCCCCTCAGTCTCTTCCTGTGCCTCCTGCCTCTCCAGGGAGGTGGTGGAAGAGAAGAAAAAGAAGAAGAAGGATGATGATGACCTGGGGCTGCCCCCCGAGATCTGGGAGCTGCTCAAGGGGGCCAAGAAAAGCGAGTACGAGAGGATAGCCTTCCAGTATGGCATCACCGACCTACGCGGGATGCTCAAGCGCCTGAAGAAGGCCAAGGTGGAGGTCAAGAAGAGCGCAGGTGAGGGAGAGGGCCGGGTGGGGGAGGGGCGCTGGGGAGGCACCATTTAGCGGGGCTAACCCTGAGCCCCTCCCCCTCCCTACAGCATTCACAAAGAAGCTGGACCCTGCTTACCAGGTGGACAAGGGCAACAAGATTAAGCTGGTAGTAGAGATCAGTGACCCTGATCTGCCGCTGAAGTGGTACAAGAATGGGCAGGAGATCAAGCCCAGCAGCAAGTGGGTATAGGGATGTGGCGGGGGACAGGGATAAAGGCGCGATAGCGGGGAACTCAGATTTCAGCTGGACAGAACCCCTAGAAGGCAGTTCAGGGAGGGGGGGCTTGGCGGGAAGGGCGCCCAACATCGCGGCCCCAAGGGGGTGGCAGAGCTGAGGTGGGGAGGGGGCCGGCGGGGGCCGAGCCCTCAGCATGCTACTGCTGTACCAGGTATGTGTTCGAGAACGTGGGCAAGAAGAGGATCCTCACCATCAACAAATGCACTCTGGCCGATGACTCCGCCTACGAAGTGGCGGTCAAGGATGAGAAGTGTTTCACCGAGCTCTTCGTCAAAGGTGGGGGGCTTGGGCAGGCGGGACGGGGGTGGGGGCGGGCTGCCGAGAGGCTCAGGGAAGCCTCCCCCCTGACCGTCCCTCGCCTGCCGCTCAGAGCCCCCCGTCCTCATTGTCAAGCCCCTGGAGGACCAGCAGGTGTTTGTGGAAGACCGCGTGGAGATGGTGGTGGAGGTGTCAGAGGAGGGAGCCCAGCTCATATGGCAAGTGCCGCCGGGGCTCTTTCCCGGTCCCCAACCTTGTCCCTTGGCTCCTGATCCCTCTATCTCTGTCCATGCACCCCATGGACCCAAGGCATGCACGAGCCTAGGCCCTATTCTGGAACCCCCCCCCCTTTATTCCCAACCTCCCGCCTGGCCCCACACCCTCCCCAAGAACCCCGACCCCCTTATTCCCAGGTGGCCCCAGCACTCCGTGCTCCTGGGTCTGAGCCCTCCCCTTTCCTCTGCTCGTTCCTAGGATGAAGGACGGGGTGGAAATGACCAAGGAAGATTCTTTCAAGTCTCACTACCGCTTCAAGAAAGACGGCAAGAAACACATGCTGATTTTCTCCGAAGTCACCCTAGAGGACAAAGGCCGCTACAAGGTCATGACTAACGGTGGCCAGTGTGAGGCTGACCTCATCGTGGAGGGTAAGGGGCCCTTGAAGAGAGGGTCTGGGGTTGATGCACCTAGCTGTGACTGCCCAGGTGTAGGGGGCTCCCTCCGGATGCCTCCCTCCCCCGCAGCAAAGCCAAAGGGGGAGAAGGAAAGATTCAGGCTCCCAAAGGGCCTCTGGGGCTGGAATTCGAAAAGTTTCTTCATCCTCTAGTCAACTGAGTTCAACTCAATCACCATTTATGAAGCGCTGACTGTGTACAGGGTCCTGTGCTCAGTGCTGGGGAGACACAAATTTTACATAATGCCAAGTTCCTGCCCTTAGGGAGGCTATAGTCTAGTAGAGGGATTCTCTTTCATGACATACACATTTATGAAACAATGACTGTGTACAGTGCTCACTTATGAGGGAGACACAGACCTGTTATGTCAGATCTCTATTCCCAAGGAGTGCACAGGTTTAGTAGGAGCATTCCACTCAATTCAGTAAGCATTTATTAAGCACCTAAGGTGAGCAGATCATGTACTCTAGTCAGCACTGGGGCCATCTTGGCTCCAGAAGTACACAAGCACACCCTCTCTCCCTTCAGAGAAGCAGCTGGAGGTCCTCCAGGGCATAGCAGATCTGACAGTGAAGGCTTCAGAACAGGCCATGTTCAAGTGTGAAGTGTCTGATGAGAAGGTGACAGGAAAGTGGTACAAGAATGGTGTGGAGGTTAGGCCCAGCAAGAGGATAAAAATCACCCACCAAGGCCGGTGAGCATTGGGGGAGGGACTAGGGGCCCCCACAGCAACCTCTGTCTCTGATTTGGCTTCTCCCCAGTTCTACCCCAACCTCCCACCACTCTATGGCTGGGCCCATCCTTCAAAGGAGCATCTTTGGCCAACCTGGCCAGGTTCTAGCATTAAAAGGCTGTCCTGGGAGAAGGAATCAGGTTTGCTCTGTTTGACTCCAGAGGGTGCAGTGAGTAGAGGCAATCGAGCCTGATGACACAGAGAACTTCCTAACCATTAGAGATGCCCCAGCATAGAAGGGGAGCCAGGCTCCCCCTTTCTGGAGGGTAAGGTTTAGTCTGAATTGCCCTCTAGTGGCTTCTGGGGCCTCAGTTTCCTCTTGTGTAGAATGGAGCCCAGAGAGCTGACCTTGGGAGCTTGGTGGGAGTGCTGCCTCTGACCACGGTTGACCCAGTGACCCTGAGCAGATGGCCAGCCTCCAGCACTCTGGGCAGCTCCAGAGAAAGTGCCTACCTATGTTGCCTAGGGGGATTCACTGTACCAGTGAAATCCCTGCTCCCTAAGGCGGCTCTGGTGGGAACACACTGTCAGGAAGGCTGTACCCATTTACCAAGTGCTCCAAGGACAACAAAGGGCTTTACACTGATTCTCTCATTCATGATCCCCATTTTACAGATGAGGAAACTGAGGCAGAGAGCAGGTGAGTGACCTGCCCAGCCTCATACAGTGAGGAAGGGGGAGAATTTGAATCCGCACCTTTCTAATCCTCAGTGCCACCTATTTCCCTATCAGTCATTCAGTCGAGAAGTATTTATTTAATGCCTACTGTTTGCCAGGCTCTAAGCTCGGTGCTAGGGATGGAAAAATAGGAGTGAAATGCTTCTGCTCTCAAAGGGCTTATACTCTAACAGGGAAACCAGATGTACCTGTGTAAGCATGCACACTGTGTGTCAAATGAACTCAGGCTTTGAGGTCCTCTCATCCGATCCCCTCACTTTATGGATGGGGAAACTGAGGCCCAGTCAGTCAGCATTTGTTGGTGCTCTCTCTGAGCACAACTGGGCTCTATTCTCAGCTCTGAGTGTAACCCAGGTCCTGCCCTCTGTTGGGACAGTCAGCACACATAGAACTAGAAATATTAACAAAATGTAGTAGCCGGTGGGGGCAGCAGCCTTTGAACCCAGGACAGGGGACTCCCCATCTGGCTCCCTGGCTCCTCCCAGCAGACCACTGTGATTTCTTGGTCCCCTTGGTCCCAGGGAGTCCTATGGTGTGGGACCAAGGGGACCTACGGTGTGGGGAGGGGTGGGGTGAGGGGCACAGGGAGGAGGCCGTGGACTGGGCATAAGAACCTCTCACCTGTTACAAATATCACCACATTATATGCAAACCTAATCATTTCCCTAAACCCTGTGGAATGTAGCTGTTCTGCCAGTGGATCCTGGCTCCCCCACCTGCCTTTAGGCTTCGTGGAAATGAGGCGGAAGGAACCCTGTGATCCTGAGAATTTCACATAGACAGCTTGGCCTCTCCTATGGCCTGACTGTCTCCGGTCTGGAGGGGTGGGGCAGTGGTCTTCCATGGAGGGGAAACTCTAAGAAATGGACCTCAAGGGACACTGGCAGGACCTCCCTGTCCCCAGGTGGTTTGCATCTGTATCATGGGGTGGGACAGTTCCCTCCCAGCCTTGATTTGAGCTCCCACGGTCCTGTGTTCCCCCTCTAGGATCCACAAGCTGGTCATCGATGATGTCCGTCCTGAGGACGAGGGCGATTACACGTTTGTGCCCGATGGCTATGCCCTCACCTTATCAGCCAAGCTCAACTTCCTGGGTGAGACTGACCCCCCCACTCCCCTCCCTCAGTCATTGTGCCATCATGGAACAGTCTGTCTCTGTTGCTCTGCCAAATGGGGGAGCGAACTCAATGAATCAAATTCGCAGATTTCTGCTTAGGAGAAAGAGTGAGCCCAGCAGCATGAGATTTAAGAACGTCTCAGAGGAGCGGGGTGGGGAAGCTGCTGGGGTTTCTAAGAATGCCAAAGCAGGGTGGGAGAAAGGTAAGATGGGCCAGGTGGACAGGGGCTGAAGCAGCTCACTGATGCCAAGAGCAGTGTCCCAAGGTCCCTGGAAATGGACACCAATTCCCTGTCCCTGGGATTCGCAACAGCACAAGCTGTGTTTCTGGAAGGAGTCCCCCAAGCGCTACCAACAATGAGGAGGTCCTGTGAGAAACTGCAGACCCCAGGCGTGCAGTGTGGGTTTTTCACACTGTCACCCATGGAGGGAAAAGGATTCCCCCCAAATGGATTTGGGAATTGAACAGCTTCACTGGAAGGGGTGAGGGGAACTGCTGGTCAGGGACAGAGCACACCCAGCTAAGCAAGTCACCAAGCATTGATTAAACACCTACTGTGTGCCAGCACTCTGCTAAGTGCCAGGGATGCAAGGCAAAGCAAGACAAAAACAGAAACCCCACAAAAGCTCATGAGAATGCATTGACCAAGTGTCCTGCACAGCTAATGGAAGAGAATTGGAGAGAGAACCGTTTTATGTGCATCCCCCAAGATATTTACCAGAGAACAGGGGCTAACCGGACATCTATGAACTTAAGAAAAATGTATTTTGATAACATTCCAGTAGAATTGGTTTCCTTTGCAATCCTGTGTAAAATTATTTATTTAAAAATGGAACTCTCAGAAGGTTTCACTGACCTGCCTGCCTGCTCAGGAGGTCTGTGCCATAAGCAAAGGACAAAGAAATTCAGTAGAGATCAAGGTGACGGCTGACAATTCACTTCCCCAGTGGGATGAGCTGCCCTGGGAGGTGTGGACCAGCCCCTACTAGAAGGGACATGCTAAATGGGGATTCTTTGCACGAAAGGCTGGCATTAATTGGCTGCTGAGGTCCTTTCCAAATCTCAGATTCTGTGCCTCAGATGTCACTTAGTGAATAAACATTCATTAAATACCTCCCATGTGCCAGGCACTGGGTGAGTGCTGAGGATACAGAAGGAGGTAAAAGATAGCACCTGCCCACAAGGAGCTTACCATCTATTTGGAGTCCACGATAGGGAGACAGAAGTAGGCAGCAACTGTTCAGAAAAGGATCTGGGGGTTTCAGTGGACTGCAAGCTGAAGCAAGCTGAGTGAATGGTGCGATGAGGCAGCTTCAGGAATAGGAAAAACTCCCTAAAAATGAAATCTGCCCTAAGGTGGAAAAGCGCTGCTTTAGAAGCAGTGGGCTTCCCTTTCCCAGAGGGCTTCATGGCCAACCAGACCCTACCCACTTGGTTGGTATATTGGGATACAGATAGTCTGGCTTCCTTGATGGGCCAGTTGGAGTAGCCAGTCACTGAGGTCCCTACCAGTTCTAAAATTCTGTGACTCAGAATGCTGAATTGGAAGGGGCCTCAGACATTGCTGTATCACAGCCCCCTTCATTTTTCAAAGAAAAGAGACTCAGTGGAGTGTGGGGGCATGGCCAAAGTCCTTGAGTTAGGAACTGACAGCCCCCCTCTGTCTGGGTCTGCTTCTCTGTGCCCAAGATCTTCCCTGGCCACTTCATGGGCCCCAGGAATCCTGGGAGGGCACTGGTGAACATCCATTTGGGGGTGTTTCTGGGGCCCCCCAATTCCCCATCCTCTCCCTCTCAGGACTCTGTCCTCTTGGTCTTTATCTGCCCTATGACCCTCACCTGGCAACAAGGGCATATGAGATGGTGCTGAAGCCACAGGAGCCAGTCCAAATCCTTAATGGCTTCCTTTCTTTTTCTCACTCCCAGAGATCAAGATCGATTATGTACCCAAGCAAGGTGAGTGCTACTGCCCTGGAAGTGGGGTGGGGGGGCTGGAGGAGCTGGCCCCAGGGGACCCAGGCAGTGTAGAAGGGCTGAGGAGGGGGATGCCTCAGGCTCTCAGGGGAGTAGTGGTTGGGACCTGGAGGATGTTCGGGGCTCCATCCCCCAGGAGGGATGAGGGCAGGCCATGGGGAGGCTGCCTTGGATCTCCTGGTTTGGGAGGACTTAACTCTTGCCCTCATTTGCTCCCAGAACCCCCCAGGATCCATTTGGACTGCTCAGGACAGACCTCTGAGAACACTATTGTGGTGGTAGCTGGAAACAAGATCAGGCTAGACGTGGCCATCACGGGAGAGCCCCCTCCCACCGTCACCTGGATGAAGGGGGATGAGGTATGTGGGGAGACATCTCCAGCTCCCTGTGGTCTGCCCCTCATTTGCTCTGGAACCTTGGGGAGCAAGCCTCTTGCTCACTTTGGGCCTCTTTATTAAAAAAAAAAGGAGGGAAGAGAGTGGGGGAAGGGAGGGCTAGACCCTCCAAGAAGTTCTGATGTTCCTGCCCCTTTCCCTACCCATCCTTCTTTCAAGCGAATTCAACAAGGCTTGAGTATATATATGCATATTATATGTGTGTGTGTGTATGTGTATATATGTGTGTGTGTGTGTGTGTGTGTGTGTGTGTGTGTGTGTGTGTGTGTGTATAATAGTATTTGCACCTGACCATGGCTTTGCAGAGTTACCAGAAAGGGGAAATTGGCTCCTGCCCACCCTTCACAGGACCTTAAGACCTTGGGACCTTGGTGCTGGAAGGGCCTTGAGTCATTGGTTCATTGGTCCAACTCCATTTTAAAGATGGGAAACTGAGGCCTGGAGGAAGGCAGGAGCTTGCTCTGCCACAAGCCCTTACAGATTATTGGGTTCAAAGCTTACAGATTACGAGGTCCAAAGCTTTCATGCACAGCTATCAGGGCCAGCTCCCTTATTTGCCAGATGGGGAAACTGGGGCTCCAGCCCATTCGGGCAGTTGGGGGAAGGCCAGGGTTTCTGAAGGCAGTCTCTTCCTTGGCCTGCATCCCCATGGCCGTCTCCTGCCCTTAGGTGTTCTCCAGCACAGAGGGCCGAACCCGTCTTGAACAGCGGCCTGACAATAGCAGCCTTGTGATTGAAGGGGCCGAGAGGGCCGACGAGGCCAAGTATACCATCAAGGTCACTAACCCCGTGGGCGAGGACACGGCCACCCTCTTTGTCAAGGTTGTGGGTGAGTGGGGAAAGGGCTTGGAGGAGCTGAGCAGGAGGCTGGGCAGAGGGAGTCTGTGGGATGGGGAGGAGGGATTTTGGACAAGGCAGGATGGCAGGATGGCTTTGGCCTCCATAGGATGGATGTTTTCCCCCTCCTCCAGATGTTCCAGACCCTCCTGAGGCTGTGCGGATCACGTCAGTGGGGGAGGACTGGGCCATTTTGGTCTGGGACCCCCCCAAGTACGATGGTGGTGAGCCTGTGACTGGTGAGTCACTTGGGGCCGACCTGGTCCCAAGGATGGGGAAATGAACTTTCCATGACACCTTTGGCCTCTCTGTGATCCTACCCAACTTCCTCATGACCTCCTGACTGGGCTTCTGATTCCCCTTTGACTTATGACCTCCTTAGGACCACCTGGTGTCACCTGTCAGTGCCTCCCATCAAGTGTCTCTGTTCTCTCTTTCTGGGCATTTGCCTGCTGTCCCCCAGGGTATCTCATGGAGAGGAAGAAGAAGGGTTCCCTCCGCTGGATGAAGCTGAATTTTGAGGCTTTCCCAGAAACGACGTACGAGTCGACCAACATGATTGAGGGCATCCTCTATGAGATGCGTGTCTTTGCCGTCAACGCTATCGGGGTCTCACAGCCAAGCATGAACACCAAGCCCTTCATGCCCATCGGTGAGGAGCTAGCACTTTCCTCATTTATAAAGTGAGGGGGCTGGACTTGGGGATTTCTTCAGTCCTTTCCAGCTGAATCTCACATCAATCCCAGTTAGATTCTCTGACCAGACTAGGATAACCTAAGACCCTCCCAGTGAAACATAACTTAATGTCCTCTGACTGTAACCCTGACTCACCTCAGACTGACCCTCAACCCCTGGGATGACCCAGGGTCACCCTTCAGAATCACCTGCCTTCTTTTCCTCTGTTCCCTTGGCTGACCTTTCTGACTCCTTCCCACTCCTCCCCTGCCCTTGCCTCTAACCTGTGACCTCTGCTCCTTAAAGCTCCCACGAGTGAGCCCTTGCATCTGATAGTGGAGGATGTCACCGATACCACCACCACACTCAAGTGGCGCCCACCAGACAGGATTGGGGCTGGGGGCATCGACGGCTACGTTGTGGAGTACTGTTTGGAAGGCTGTGAGTGCCCCAGGGGACTGCTTCTCCCTGCCTCTCTGGGGGCTCCCACCTCCACTTCTGGGGGTCACCAAGAAGAATGGCTGGTGGGGTGCAGGGTGGGCTTGGCCAAGGGCCAGAGGGGGGTCCTAAGCCCCTACATTTCTCCCTCCATCCCAGCTGAAGACTGGGTTGCGGCCAACACAGAGCCTGTGGAGCGTTGTGGTTTCACAGTCAAAAACTTGCCCACGGGGGCCAAAATCTTATTTCGTGTGGTTGCGGTCAACATTGCTGGCCGCAGTGAGCCAGCTACACTTGTCCAGCCAGTCACCATCCGGGAGATTGCACGTGAGTGACCCACTGACCTACCACTGATACTGACCAGCCAGGCCAAGGTCAATGGCATCCATAGATGCATCCAGAGGTGACCACGCAGCCCCTGGGGACTTCTAACCAAGTCTCCTCACCAAGTGTCTGACTCTGGCTACTGTGGGCTAAGAGCACTATCCTGAGGTCCCCTATGGGTGACCATTGACTTCTTGTGGACACCTCTTGTCAGACACAACTGGTTACAATTCTGAAGAGTGACCACCTGGCCCTGACCTCCCACTGACAATGAGTCAAGTCAACATCCTGACCCTTAACCCCTGATCCTCCACTGATCTCAGACACTATAGGCTAGAGTCCATGTCTTCCCTGACCCTTCTTTGGCTTCTGAATTCTGACCCCCCTCA
Source organism: Notamacropus eugenii (assembly GCF_028372415.1). Lineage (NCBI taxonomy): Eukaryota > Metazoa > Chordata > Mammalia > Diprotodontia > Macropodidae > Notamacropus > Notamacropus eugenii. Next base: position 5,139,550 of record NC_092876.1, on the reverse strand, counting down.
CCCCTATTCTGTGCCCCCCCCCCAGAACAACCCAAGATCCGGCTCCCAAGACACCTTCGGGAGACCTACTTTCGCAAGGTTGGGGAGCCGCTCAACCTGGTCATTCCTTTCCAGGTAGGGGCAACTGGGGGCCAGTGTGGGAGGGACAGGAGTCAGAGCAACCCTTCACCTCTGACACTGTCCACAGGGGAAGCCGCGGCCTCAGGTGATATGGACAAAGAGTGGGGCACCCCTAGACACATCCCGTGTTCACATCCGGACAAGCGACATGGATACTGTGTTCTTTGTGCGTCAGGCAGCTCTGTCAGACTCTGGAGAGTATGAGCTTAGTGTGCAAATAGAGAACATGAAAGACACGGCCACCATCCGGATCCAAGTTGTGGGTGCGAGAGCTAACTGAGATATGGGGGTGGGGGAGAGGAGGGAACTGAAGGATGGAGAGAGGGAATGAGGCAAGTTAGGAAGGAGGAGAGGAGAAGGGAGAGGCAGAGGTGATGACGGGAATAAAGAAGTGGAGGGGGCAGAGACAAGGGAAGAGGAGGAGAGAGAATGTGGACAGATGGGAATAAGGAGAGATGAGGGGAGTGGGAGTGGGGAAGGGGAAGAGATAGGGGGAGGGGGAAAGTGAAGAGATGGGGAGGAGGGAGGGGAGCTGCCTCTGAGCCCCCCTGCCCCTCCTCAGAGAAGGCAGGGCCTCCCGAGAATGTGATGGTGAAGGAGGTGTGGGGCTGTAATGCCCTGGTGGAATGGCAGGCTCCCAGGGACAATGGTAACAGTGAGGTCACCAGCTACTTCGTGCAGAAGGCGGACAAGAAGACCATGGTGAGGGGCAGTGGGGGTGGAACAGGGATTTGGTCAGGGTCTCCTGATTTCATAGATGGGAAAGGGGGGAGGCGGAAGACTTGGCCAGAGTCTCCCCCAGTTATCTCTCTCCTGCCCACCTTAAACCTCTCCCTCCCTCAAACAGGAGTGGTTCACTGTTTTTGAACATAACCGGCCCACCCGATGCACAGTGCCTGACCTCATCATTGGCAATGAATACTATTTCCGAGTGTTTAGTGAAAATATCTGTGGGCTCAGTGACTCCCCGGGTGTGTCCAAGAACACAGCCAAGATCCTCAAAACAGGTACTGCCTGCTCTGGCCCCACCGGGTGGGTCAGAGCAGACTCAGCTCCCCCAGCTCCCAGGGGATGAAGAACCCTTCAGTGAGGGGCATGTGAGCTGACAGTCAGCATTTACGGAGAGAGCGGGGCTTCTTAGAGGGTCAGGCCCAGCTGCTGCCTGGGAGCTCTGAGTGACCCACTGGAAGGTACCAGAGCCCAGGTCCAAGCACAAGCTTCGTGAGACCACCCTCCAGTTCCCCTTCCCTCCTCCATTCACATGATCTCCATTGGAATCTATCAGGACCTCCTGGCCCCTGAGAAAGGCAGTGGAAGTGGGATCATCCCCATTTTACTGACGGAGAAATTGAGGTTCGAAGGGAAAGTCACACAGTGAATCATTCAGAACCTGAGTTTTCCCTGTCTCCAAGTCCAACCCTGTTTTCCCTACACTAGGTTGACTGTGCTTGGGTTTAAATTTTCCATGCTTCTCACTCTGTGCAGACTGCCTGGGCCAAGTCCTTGCCTATTTCTCTGCATGTAGAAGGGGCCTGGAGAAGACAGAACCTTTACTAGTCATAGTGTGCTTCTGACATGTGGTGGGAGTGGTGTTTGGGGGCCAGAGGCCGCCTAAGCTGCTGGGGGGGCCTGCTGAGTCATCCCCTGGTCTGTGGGCAAAGCCCCCACCCCAGCTCTGGCTGTGACCACTCTCCAAGGTGCCTCCTGGCTCTGGCCTGGCATCAGCATGTGGGAAGGGCCAGGTGGGTGACTGCTTTGTTCTGCACCCTCACTAGGCATCACCTTCAAGCCTCAGGAGTTCCAGCCACATGACTTCCGCTCTGCCCCCAAGTTCTTGACCCCGCTGACTGACCGGGTTGTGGTGGCAGGATACTCAGCGGCCCTCTGCTGTGCTGTTCGGGGGTGTCCCAAGGTGGGCGCTTGGGGCTAGGGAAGCAGCAGCAGCTGGGGAGAGGAGGGTTTCCTTGGGCACAGACAAAGTCAGGAACATGAATTCAAGGCCCCAGAATTGAGTGATCTCTTCTGAGGGCCTCAGTTTCCCCATTTGTAGAGGGGGGGTTGTGTGATCGCTCACACTCCAGGGATCCATTCCCCTGTTCCCTCTCTCCACAGCCGAAGGTGATCTGGATGAAGAACAAAATGGAGATTCATGAAGACCCCAAGTTCATAATGACCAACCAGCAGGGGGTCCTGACCCTTAGCATCCGGCGTCCAAGTCCCTTTGATGGGGGAACCTACTCCTGCAGAGCGGTCAATGAGTTGGGCGAGGCACTGGCTGAATGCAAGCTGGAGGTCCGAGGTGAGGATGTGGGAGGAACTGCCTTGGGCTGGCCGGCTGGAGGTCCACATCTGGCGGATTTCCTGTTCAGCCTGCAGTCCTGTGGCTAGCAAAGCGTCCCCAGAAAGGCACTCAGGAAAGATCTGGAGCCAAGATATCTGGCTTCAAATTCTGGCTGCATCAATGACTAGCTGTGTGGTTTTTGACAGCTCCTTGAACACCTCTTTGTTTTCTCTGTAAATGGGGTGAGGGCTGGACCAGGTCAGCTCTAGGGGCCTTTCCAGCTCTGTCCTTTTTGAGAGGCAGCCAGATGACACCATGGGGCTGGAGAACCTGGGTTCAAATTCAGTCTCAGACACTTAACTGGGCAAGTCACTTAACCACTGCCCCAGTTTCCTCATCTGTAAAAGGGGGATAATAGCAGCCCCTACCTCTCAGGGGTGAGAGGGAGACAATTGTGCTTTGCACCTTGTGCTCTAGAAATGCTAGTTCTAATTGGTAATAGTCCCACATATTCTGATAGTGCTCTAAGGACCTTGAAAGGTGGGCTTCCCTTCTCACAGGTAGGAGAACTGAGGCTGGGGAGTGACTCCTTGCTGTAGGTTCTCGGCAGTTTGGATTCTAACCCAAATCTCTTGTCTATGAGCCAAATTAATGCTCTTTTGACCACTTCCTCTCTCTGGACCTGTTTCCTTAGTGGCAAAAAGGACTCAAAGGTGCCTGCTTGATCTGGGACTGGTCACCTTCAGATCAGTTCCTTTATAGATGGGGGCAGATGGTGTGAAACCAAGCCAAGAATGTCTCAGTCTAAGGGCAGTAACCATGTGGAGGAGGGGGAATGGTCACAGTAATCACTCTGATGGGGGACAGCTACTAACCAGAGACAAGTGACTGGAGCCAGGGGCCACAGGAGTCAGCTGGGACAACAGAGCCAAGATCTCAGGTTTAGAGCTGTAAGGGGCCTGCCTGTATTTAAAAATGATGAAGCAGAGACCCAGAGATGAGATGTGACACCCATGGCAGCACACCACAGAGGTTGAGACAGAGGGAAAGTCAATTTGGAAGGAAGGGAGAGCTATACCAGGGGCCTGGCAGCTCATCCCCCTCACTGGGACTCAGTTTCAGCATCTGAAAATTGGGGATAATGATGCTCACAGGGCTTTCCTCTTCTCCAGTGCCACAGTAATCCTTCCTGAGGGCAGTCGATGTCCCTCCTGCCCCACCCAGTCTTTGCTGAGACCCTGATGAACCTGCCCCTGGACCCACTCCATGGTGACACCTCTCCCTCCTACTGATTGTTCATGTCAAACATGAAACTCACTGACTCTGTGGCTCCTGTTGTCAGTGCCTCCTGCATGGATGGATGGATGGATGGATGGATGGATGGATGGATGGATGGGTGGATGGATGGATGGATGGATGGAGGAAGGGAGGGAAGGAAGGAAAGGAGGAATTTAGGACTTCCATAGCTGAAGTCTGCTATGTGAATGGGTGGCTAGGTGGGTGGATGGATGGATGGATGGATGGATGGGTAGATGGAGGGATGGATGGGTGGGTAAATGAAGCGAGGAGAGGGAAGGAGGAAGGAAGGAAGGAGAAATTCCAGACTTCCATGGCTGGTGTCTGCTTTGTGGATGGATGGATGGATGGATGAAAGGACGGATGGATGAATTAATGAATGAAGGGGAGTGTGTGCACAGCCAGTTCTGACATACGGAATCTTTATTAGACTTGGTATTCTGTGCCTCTGTCCAGGGAAGAGGTCTCTCTCTGGCCTTCTGGTGTCCCAGGGAGGAAGGAAGGGTGGTGTATGTGTGTCCTGACCTCCCCCCCCCCTGCAGGGTGGAGGTGAAGGCAAGATTGGAGGCTCTGCACCTCGGGGAGTACTGGGCCTGGAGCCCTGGGTCTGGGGTGTGGGAGGTGGCAGTAACAGCGGCAGCAGCATCTCATATCTGGGGTCTCCACAGAATTGAGGAGGGGGCGGTCCTCTGGGCCTTCACTAGGAAACACAGAGTGAAGAATGGGTGAAGCTCTGGGGGTCCAGGAGTGCTCAGGTTCCCTGTGACCCAGGCCAGCCTCACCCTCTCCGGTCTTGTCACGGCCCCCTCTCCTCTTCCTTGGGGCTGGGGGCCTGGGTGAAGGGCACCCTTGTGCTGGAGTCAAAGCGCAGTCGGTAGAGCAGCCGGACCCAGCGGCCAAACTCCTGGTCTTCAGAGGCCGGAGCCCTAAGCTGCAGGTAGAATGTGCGGCCGGACCACAGCTTCACCTTCAGCTGCTGCCGCTTCTCGTCATGGATGAACAACTCCACAAATTTCAGGGGAATCAGCCTGTCCCCAGACCCCCAGAGAGGAGATCAGCCAGGGCATTGGCGCAGGAGGGATGGCCGCAGGTGTGGGCCCTGGCCCTGCTGGGTACCTCATGTGGAGAGGTGGCCAGCAGGAGCCAGGGAAAAGCTTTGCCTTGTCTTCAGTGGGGGCGGGAGGCAGGAGGCAGGAGGCACCTTCCATGGGGAAGGTGGAGAAGACCATCACTCCCAAGCCAGAGAACCTGGCTTCAAAATCCACCTCAGACACTCGGACACTCCCTATGTGGCACTGGTGGAGTCACCCCCTCCCTGGGCCCCAGTTTCCCCATCTGTAAAGGCATGGGGTTGGCCTAGGTGAACTCTGAGGACCTCCCAGTTTTAGCTCAATCCCCTTTTCCCGGGTCCAAGCATGCTCTTGCAGGGTGGAGGGGGCTCCCTCTCCAGCACCTCCGATGTCTGCCTCCCCTCCCTCACCACAAGCAGCCTTTCCCAAGTTCCCTGGATGCTCAGTTCCAGCTTGTTCTGGTTGTACGTGGCTACTGGTCGGCCATCTCCCCCCTTGGACTCATCCCCCAGTAGAAGTTCCTCCAAGGCTTTGGCTGTTCGGTTATTTCATCCTGTCTGACTCTCCGGGACCCTACTGGGGGTTTTCTTGGCAGAGATATTGGACTGGTTTTCCATTTCCTTCTCCAGCCCATTTTACAGATGAGGAAACTGAGGCAGACAGGGTGAAATGACTTGCCCAGGGTCTCACAACTGGTGTAGGAAGTTGGATTTCAACTCAGGGAGAGTTCCCGATGCATGGCCCGAAGCTCTGCACACTACAACCCCACCTAGTAGTCAGCTTCTTTTAGAAGGGACTCTGATACCTGGAGAGCACCTACTTGGTTGCTATCAGGCACAGACACTTGGGTGGGGGATGCACACTGTACCTGAGGATCAGCCATTGGGGGAGGGGTTAGATGGATTAGCCTGCTGAGCGCTGGGCAGGGCCTCACAGGGTAGAAGACAAAGCCCTGACTACAACACTTAGCTAGGCTGGCAGCCTCCTCCGAGCCTCGACAGCTACTTGGCAAGGCATTTTACAGATGGGGACACTGAGGCTAGGTGGGGCAGGGTGGTAGCAGGAGCTGGGGGGGCATACCAAGGAAGTACCCATGAGGGTCTGGGTGAGCCCAGCAGGTAGGGGTTTTGGGTTTTTTTTTGGGGGGTCCTCACTCAAACAGTTGCAGGCCCCCCTTCCCGGGGGAAGGCCCGGCCAGCAGCAATATGTCAGGCAGCTCCAGGGCTGGGCTGGTGGCTGCCACACCCATGGTCACCTTGTTGGCTACCTCTCCGAACCGAGTAACCTGGGGGCCGAAGGCCGGAGGTCAGAGCAGGGGTGGGGTTCCTGAGAAGCTCGCGGGGGAAAGGAAGATTCCCAGGTTTGGGTCCGAGATCAGGAGGGGATGCGGAGGCTGGGGGTGGGGGGCAGCCGCAGCGGGGTAAGGGCTGCCGCCCGACGGGCACCTGGACGAAGTTGCTCTCAAACATGGGGAAGTCGCAAAGCTGGTCGAACTCCCCGCTGCACAGGTGGCGCTGGAGGCGACCGGGCCTGGGGTAGGTGGACTGCAGGGGCCTTGGGACGGCCTTCGCCCCTGAGGAGTAAGCAACAGGACCACGCCTGCTGGGTGCTGGGAGGGCGAGGGTGGGGGTGGCGCCTGCTCCAGCCTCCAGCCCGGCTTCACGCAGGTGCCCCCTCCAGCCCCGGTCCCGCCCTCACCCGGGCCCCGCGGTGGGCGGTCACCTGTTCCAGCCTCCAGCCCGGCTTCACGCAGGTGCCCCCTCCAGCCCCGGCCCCGCCCTCACCTGCCCGTCGTGGGGCGCCCTGCTCCAGCCGCCTCATGCTCGCCCCGCTCCGGTCCTCGCGAGCCTCGGGGGGTAGGGGGTTCCGGGCTGGGCCGGGGGCCCTGGGGGTGGCTGGGGTCTACCCAGCAGAGGCGGAGGAGGGCGCGCGCTCTCCTCCCACGGCACCAAGTTCGGCCCTCTGGGTCTTTCCCCGAACGCTACCAGGTTGCTACGGAGACGGGGGCGGGGCCCAGTTTCTGTGAGGTCACGGAGCAGAGTAGTCGCGCACGCGCAAAACACATGGCCGAGAAACCGAGGCTCGAGTGGGAGTCGATGCGCATGCGTACCTCCGTGCCTTGGGGAGCCGGGTGGAGGTGGGGCACGGTTTGCTTTAGGCGTATTTAGCAGCGTGACGTCACATGGAGGGAGAAGAAAGACGGAGCCCGCAAAGGCGCGCAGGCGCAGAGGCTGCATCCGCCCTCTCCCAGAGTGCGCCGCGCGTGGTCACGTGAGCGCGGCCGGGCGGCGATGGCGGCCCCCTGGCTGGTGCTGCTGTTTCTGGCTGCGCCGGGCGCGGTCCGGGGGAGCGGCTGCCGGGCCCCAGCCCGGGGGGTCAGTACTGCGGGGGGGCAGGGAAGGGGAGGGCCCCCCCCCGCGCTCTGGGTCCTACTTTATTCTCTGTGCAGTCTTGGGGGCTCCGCTCTCAGCGCAGACTGACCCCAGGTGGGCAGCCCCCTGCCCCGGGACCCCGCCCCAGCGTCAGGAGTAGGGGTCCCCCGGGGAGCACCCCCTCTGATCACCGTCCTGCTGCCCCCGCGACCCCCGATCTTCAGACATCGCCTGGGGCGCCCCGCCTTTCTCCTTCTTTCTTCTTGGGATGGTGAGGCCCCGCGGGGCAGAGGCGGGGCGTGTGTGACCGCGAGATGGGGCTGGGGTTCTGTGCGTGACCCGGGCCTCCCTTCCCGCAGGCTGCGGCTGAGGGCTGCGCGCCCACGGGGCTGCTGCTGGAGCACTCCTTTGAGACCGGTGAGGGGGCTGGGAGCGGGGCACGGGGCGGGGCTCGGTGTGGGCGGGGCGGGGGCGGGGCTCGGTGTGGGCGGGGCGGGGCGGGGCACGGGGCGGGGGCGGGGCGGGGGCCTGGGGGCGGGGCACGGGGCGGGGGGGGGGCCTGGGGGCGGGGCACGGGGCGGGGCTCGGTGTGGGCGGGGCGGGTAGGGGCTCGGGGCGGGGCACGGGGCGGGGCTCGGTGTGGGCGGGGCGGGGGCGGGGCACGGTGTGGGCGGGGCGGGTAGGTGCTCGGTGCGGGGCGGGGCACGGGGCGGGGGCGGGGCGGGGGGGCCTGGGGGCGGGGGGGGGCGGGGCTCGGTGTGGGGCGGGGCGGGGGCCTTGGGGCGGGGTGGGGCAGTCCGAGGCCTGGACATCCCCAGGGCCCCTCTGGGTTGAAGGGCAGCCCCCATCCAAACCCACATCCCCCGCCCCCCAGGGGAACCCCCGCTGACTTTCTGCTTTTGACCCTTCCTGGGATGCGCCTCAGCGAGGGGCAGCCGGGGGTGAGAGGACTGTGGTCTCTGAGCCCCCCCTTTCTGCAGATGACAGCGTCCACTTCCGGAAACGGGGCTCCCTGACATGGAACGTGCAGGACGGGACCATCGCCCTGACCCAGCGCCAGCTGACTGAGGATGAGCGGGGCCGGCTGCGGGTGAGGGGCTGGAGGCGGGGTGCAGGGCTGCGGGGTGCCAGGCTGCGGGTGAGGGGCTGGAGGCGGGGTGCCGGGCTGCGGGGTGCAGGGCTGCGGGTGAGGGGCTGGAGGCGGGGTGCAGGGCTGCGGGGTGCAGGGCTGCGGGGTGCCAGGCTGCGTGTGAGGGGCTGGAGGCGGGGTGCCGGGCTGCGGGGTGCCAGGCTGCGGGTGAGGGGCTGGAGGCGGGGTGCAGGGCTGCGGGGTGCCAGGCTGTGGGTGAGGGGCTGGAGGCGGGGTGCAGGGCTGCGGGGTGCCAGGCTGCGGGTGAGGGGCTGGAGGCGGGGTGCAGGGCTGCGGGGTGCCAGGCTGCGGGTGAGGGGCTGGAGGCGGGGTGCAGGGCTGCGGGGTGCCAGGCTGCGGGTGAGGGGCTGGAGGCGGGGTGCCGGGCTGCGGGGTGCCAGGCTGCGTGTGAGGGGCTGGGGACAGGGTGCCGGGCTGCGGGGTGCCAGGCTGCGGGTGAGGGGCTGGAGGCGGGGTGCAGGGCTGCGGGGTGCCAGGCTGCGGGGTGCCAGGCTGCGGGTGAGGGGCTGGAGGCGGGGTGCCGGGCTGCGGGGTGCAGGGCTGTGGGGTGCCAGGCTGCGTGTGAGGGGCTGGGGGCAGGGTGCCGGGCTGCGGGGTGCCAGGCTGTGGGGTGCCAGGCTGCGGGTGAGGGGCTGGAGGCGGGGTGCAGGGCTGCGGGGTGCCAGGCTGCGGGTGAGGGGCTGGAGGCGGGGTGCTGGGCTGCGGGGTGCCAGGCTGTGGGTGAGGGGCTAGGGGGTGCCGGGCTGTGGGTGGCAGACCCTGCAGAGTCCGGAGGCCCGCGTGCTAAGCCGGCCCGGGGCCTCTCTTTCCGCTCTCCCCAGGACGTGGCGGCTCTGAACGGTCTGTACCGAGTCCGGGTGCCCCGGAAGCCCGGGGCTGCCGAGGGGCTGGCAGTCACCGGCCACGTGTCCTCCTTTGTCCCTGCGGTGAGTCTGACCGGAGCCCCTGGGGGTCCTCCCCGGGCCAGGGAATTCCCGGTGTGGCTTCAGAGGCCGCACCTGGGTCCCAGCAGATTACAGGAGCACACCCCAAGTGACTGACCTTAGAGCCTGGCAGAGCTGGCCTCATTCTGCCTGTGACCCACCCCCCCAACCATGGCCCGCCTCTGCCCCTTAGGGAGCCAGAGCCTCCTTCCCTGGTCTCATCATGCTGCCCCCTGCAGTGCTCCCTGGTCGAGTCCCACCTCTCCGACCGGCTGACCCTGCATGTGGACGTGGCCGGCAACGTGGTGGGCCTGTCTGTGGTGACGGAGCCCGGGGGCTGCCGGGGCCACGAGGTGGAGGATGTGGACCTAGAGCTGTTCAACACCACGGTCCAGCTGCAGCCGCCTCTGACGGCGCCAGGGTGAGGGGCCCGGCCCAGCCCTGCCCCCCTTCCTCCTCACGGCCCCCAGGGTGAGGGGCCCAGCCCTGCACCCCCTTCCTCCTCACAGCCCCCAGGGTGAGGGGCCCAGCCCTGCACCCCCTTCCTCCTCACAGCCCCCAGGGTGAGGGGCCCAGCCCTGCCCCTCTTCTCGGGGCCCCCAGGGTGAGGGGCCCAGCCCTGCCTCCCTTCTCGGGGTCCCCAGGGTGAGGGGCCCAGCCCTGCCCCCCTTCTTCCTTGGGGGCCCCCAGGGTGAGGGGCCCGGCCCTGCCCCCCTTTCCTCCTCCGGCCCAGGTCATGTCTATCTCTTGTCTCCCCCCTCCCTCCCTGCCCTCCTCTCCTCTGGGCCCCCGACATGCTTTTCTGTTCTCACCCACTGCTCTCTCCAGCCCAGAGACAGCTGCCTTCATTGAGCGTCTAGAGATGGAACAAGCCCAGAAGGCCAAGAACCCCCAGGAGCAGAAGTCCTTCTTCGCCAAATATGTGAGTGCCTTCCCCACTCCCCTGAGCACTTAGGACAGCCCTGGGTAGGGCAGAGGGCGGGCTCTGCGCTGGGCCCTCTGGGGCCTCTCCTCGGTCTTCACCTCATCCACCATACCCCCTTCTTGTTCCTCATCTCTGGGGCTTCCCTCCCTCTGCCTGAGCCCCCTTTGGGTCTCAGTTTTTTCTGTTCCTTGGACAGAAGAGGAGGGCCTGAGCCTGGGGGTGGGGTGGGTCCATCTCCCTGGGGCATTCCCTTCCTCCTCACCCCTGCTGATGCCTCCTTTCTGGAGGACCCTCTGGGGAAGAGGGGGCCTCCCATTTCTCACTTCCTCCTCAACAATTGTGTTCTGTAGAACAATCAGAGCAGCCCTTGATGGGGCGCATATGGGGTACCTCCTCCTCCACACCCTGCCAGAGGAGGGAAGAGCCTCCTCTTGTCTGTGTGTCGGCTGCTGCTCTTGGGGATCTTACATCCTCCAGCACGATGCAGAGCAGCCACACAGTCTGTGCAGAGTCACCTCGAGGATGGTGTCCACTGTTCTGGAGGGCCAGGAAAGGGCATCCTTCATGGCAGAGGCAGCCTTCCAGCTGAGCATGAGACACTTTCCTTTGCTAAAATGCAGCAAATCTTTGGTCTAGTAACACCTTCAAAGAAGGAACTCTGGTTAGGGGCTGAGACCTGCTCTTGAGGAAGGTCCACTGCTCTCTGGGATGGCTCCTCCTTTTTCTAGTTGCTCACCAGTCACCCTTTTAATCCAGGTCACTTCAGTGGTGCATGGTCTTCTCCCAGTCCTCTGGTACTTCATAGACATCTCATGTGCCCTTTCTTTCAGTCCCCAAGGGCTACTTTTACTCCACTTCTTGTGAGCTCCTCATGGGCAGCTGGGGGCTTGGAGCTACATCTCCAGGCTTCCCTTGGGTAGCCACTCTCTGTCTTCCCGCTTGTTCTGGTCTTTCCAGTCCAGCAGCCTTGGCAGGAAGTCCAGGAGAGCAAGTGGGACAAATGTGGCCTCTCCCTCATCTGTGGTGTCAACCCTGGAGAGCGAACCCCTCCCTTGTCGGAGGCTCCAGACAGGCCTCTTTGGGAAGAGTTCAGCCCTGGGTTCTGCTTGTTTCTTCCCTCTGGAGGCATCAGGCCCCAGTTTTCTTCTCTGCCATCAGTAAGAGTGGCTACAGCTCCAGGTTTTCCCTCATTTCAACCCCAGCAATCTGTGGTCACTTTGGGAGCCCCTGTAGTGGGGCCCCTCCTCCCCTCTGGCCTCTCCCTTTGCACCCTCACTCCCTCTCTGGCCCCCTGGGCTGTCCCCACTTGGGCCCCTTCTCCTCCTCATCCCCCTCTCCCCACTTTGGCTCAGTCTCCTCATTCTCTCAGCTTCTCTCCTCTTCCTTCTCCTCCTTTGCTCTTCCTGGTCTCTCTTGGCCTCGCTCCCCTAATCCCTTAGAGTTTCCCTGGGAAGTCAGCTCCTGCTCCCTCAGGGAGGGGGGTGGGAGGAAGAAGATCCAGCAGAGCTAGGGGCCCCTTAGGCTGCCCTGACCCTCCACTTCCCATCTCCCTTCTCAGTGGCACCTCATCCTGGGGGGCGCCGTGTTTCTTACTGCCATGCGTCCGGCCCGGGGCCCAGCACCATCGTCTGAGGCTTGAGTGAGGACCCAAGTAACCCCCTTCTCCTCCCCCTCTCCCCCAGGACTGGCCCTCCCTCCCTCCTGTAGAGACGTAGGGGATCCTGGGCCCCCCTTTCCCTCACTGCTTGCCTCTGCTGCTCCCTCACATGAGGCTCCCATCCCTCCTTCCCTGGGGCTGGGGGGGATGAAAGGGAGTGAAACCAATTCTCACAAATCTCTCCCTCTCTCTCTCCCTCTCTCTCCCTCCATCCCTCCCTCCCTCCCTCTCCCTCTCTTTCTCTCTCGCTCTCACTCTTGCTCTCGCTCTCCCTCCCTTCCCCCTCTCTCCCCCCCTCTTCTCCCCACCTCTCTCTCCCTCTCTCCCCACCTCTCTCCCCCCTCTCCCTCTTTCCCCCCCCATTCTCTTCTTTCCTTCTCTCTCTCTCCTCCACCTTTCCTCCCCTCCTTCCCCCATTCTGGGTATTAACATGTGTCCACCTCCTTGGGGTGGGGGTATGTCTTTGCTGGGCTCTGGATTTCTATGGCTTTGGCTCTCTGTGCCTGTTCTGAGGCCTCTTCCCTGGCTTCTCTTTTCCTTTTGGTTTCTTTCCCCTTCCTGCCCAACTCCCTGTTCTTCCCCATGCTCCTGGCTCTCCTCTCCGCAGTGGATGTACATCGTCCCCATTGTCCTGTTCCTCATGATGTCTGGAGCTCCGGATGCTGGCGGCCAGGGAGGGGGTGGGGGTGGCGGGGGTGGGGGCAGTGGGAGATAAGGGCGGATTTGTTCAGCAGTTTGTCACTAAATAAACAGCTCCAGTTGGGTCCCCACAGGCTCTTGTCTCACTGAACTAGACTGAATTGAGAGTCAGGGGGCCCAGGGTCTTGTGGCATGACTTGAGCCAGACAACGTGACACTGTTTTATTCCCTGAGGGAGGATCCTGAGGTGTTTGGGGCCTCAGGCAAGGGGCTCTTCGAGACCCCTGGCCCTCTGGACGGACTAGTTAGGACATGACCCAGAAGGGTAATGGGGTAAAGGCTCTTCTCCCTGGGCCCAACTAGCTGACTGCCTGGTGTGAGGTGGGGGAGGCCTGGACCCATGAGAGCCCCGCTGAGGCTGTCCCACCCAGCAGTCCTCCAGGGGAGGGTTTGAATTGCAGGAGGCCTGTGCAAACTCAGGCTGCACCAGCACCATCTCCTCAGTTCCTTCCTTTGTAAAACGCAGGTGCTAGGTGACTGCTCAAGTCCCAGTGCAGACTGATCAGGTCCAGGGCATTGGGAAGTTGTGTGGCAGACTGGAGCACATAAATGAGTGGGAAAGCAAGTGTTAAGTGCCTGCTGCATACAAGGTGCTGCCCTCAAGAACCAGTGAGGACGCAAGGACAACAGGATTTGCCATCTCAAGGGCTGTTCTCCTTGAAAGTGGCTGTGGAGGCAGGACTGGTAGTCAGGTGCTGCTTTGCCCCAAGGTTGTCCTGCTTCGTTTGGAGGGCACAGGCCATCCTAGAGAATCAGATGAAGGAGCTGGGGATGCTGGGCCTGGGCGGGGAGGGGGGCCTCGGGTGCTGGAGAATGGCGTGTTTGGGCTTTGGTGGAGCAGCTTGTCCCAAAGGGCAGTGAGGTGCCCTCCCTGCAGGCTGGCCCCTTGCGGGCATATTGTAGTGAGGGTCAGACCCCGATGCAGTTTGAGTCTGGTGATGTGAAGGGTGGCTGGGCACCCGCCTGAGGGAATCCGAGAGTCCAGCTCAGGGTGGTGGGACTGCCTCAGAGACCCCGGGATGGGGCAGTGAGTCTTCTGGGCCAAGCTGAGCCATCATGTAGGGAGAAAACAACTTCCTCAGATTCTCTGTTGATGGAATTCAGATGGGATCATGGAGTCTGTTTTTGTTTTTGTGCTGTGTCTAATGAGAACAGTGGGATGATTTTGAGGGGAGTCACGTTAAGCATCGCTGGGGTTCAGAGTTGGTGTTCGCTTCCTGTCAGGCTTGTTTGCACACGCTCTGGCTGATCTGTCGTGGGATTTTACTTACCCCCTCTTTTCATGATGCCAAATATGAATGTTAACCTCCAGTACGACTGGAATCAGACCAGAAGGCCAGCCGTCTGAAAAAGAAGTTCGCCTTCTCTGGATATCCGCCGTCAGACCGTCGATGAAGGACCAACAAGTGCACCCCTCTGGTTGCATCCTCACTTTCATGGTTTATTTTTGTGTGAAGTTCTGCTGGGATGAGATGGTGTATTTTTACTTTCCTTGTTTTTCTGACGTTGCTGTGAGTTGGACCTGTTATGACCAAGGCTTGGTCTGGGAATGTCAAGGTGAGGTCCCCGTATCCTTCCTTACCCGGTGCCCACGATGCTCTCTCACCTGATTCAGTAACAAAAAGATGTGTGTTGTGCCTTAGAAGTGCAGCGTTCCAAGGCCACTTCTGTTCTGACATGGCAGGTGGGCTCTAGGGGCCAGAAACAAGATGGAATGTTGAAGTATGATGGTGCCCAGGGCCCTTGGTGCCAGCAGGTCCCAACTGCTCATCTGGGATCCTTTAGGCCCTGAGCACATGACATGTCTCTACCATACTGCCTTGGGAGCAGGACCGCTGCCATAGACAACACATGCGGTTGTGTTCCAATAAAGCTTTGTTAATGGACATGGAAATTTGAATTTCCTATAATTTCCATGTGCCACGAAACATTCTTTTGATTTTTTCTACCATTTAAAAATGTAAATATTTTTTAAAAATCTTTATTTCTAGTTTTCAACATTCCCCTTTACAAGATTTTGAATTTTAAATTTTCTTTCCTTCACCCCTTCCCAAGATGGTGTGCCATCTGATGTAGGCCATGCATGTACAGTCACATTGAACATACAGTACAAAAGCAGGTGGCAGGCCGTTTTGGGGTCTCACCGAGGCCCAGAAAAGGGCATTTCAAACCACATTATATCTGAAAACTCCCCTCTTGGCATGTTCTCCGTGGTTGAGGGCAGTGTGCTCCCCAGTGGTCAGTTAGGTTGGGGGCCACCATTCTGGGCAGAACAAGAGCTTTGTGGCCCCTGAGTCCACAGGATAAGAGAACATTGGCTCTGAGTGGCATTGAGGGGCAGAAGAGGGAACGGAGACCTAGAGAGAAGGGATTTGGCCATGGTGGCATGCCAAGTCCTGGGCAGGTGGCCATGGAGGGAGAAGAAAAACACCTTCACCCTACAGTGAGGATGTATTGTTATTAATGGGAAGACGGACGTGTAGCCGGAAGAGATGTGTCCCAGAAGGGGTCACTCAAGCACTTTGCCCTTGTGTTGTGCTCAGACATGGTTCCAGTGAGCTTATCTGTAGGTTCTGGAGGTGATTTCTGTGGACTCCAGGCTGTGTTCCTATGGATGGCAGGGTGGCGGCTGGTGGGGAACTTCCTAGGAGGCTGAGGGGAGGACGTTTCCAGGGTTCTTCTGGGGTTACTTTCTCACCACCATCTCCAAGCGGGACCCAAGCCCAAGGACTTCCCATCTCTACTGTCCCACTTTCTACAACTTCTTAGAAGCAAGGGTCAAGGGCTTGGGAGTGACTAAGAGAGCTGGGTTGCAGTTTCAGGTTTCACCAGCAGATGACGCCCATCCTGAACAACCTTGAGCCATGGGTTTCCAGGCTGGTGCGCCTGCTCAGGCTGGTGTGATGAGCGAGCCCCCAGGGCACGGGTAGGAGAAGGGGCTTCCTGACCTTGCACGGGCTGTGCAGAGAAGGAGCACAAGGGGGTGTGTCTTTTTTTAAAAAGTAAGTTTATTTAATAAACACAAAACCACCTGCCCCCACCCTCCTTGAGCTAGCATGTAGGTGTGGTTAAGCCCTGGCTGGAGGCCTCAGTCTGTCCCCTGAATCTGGTGCCTCTGGCCAGAGTGGGCAGCTCTCATCCATTCTCTGGATCCTCGTGGTCATCAGGTCTTGCAGATTTGGTCCTACAAAGTCACTGGAAACTGCTCTTCAACAGGCCCTGTCTCTAGGGAGATCAGCAGAGTGAGGAAGGGGCTGGAGCAGCTGGAAGGCAGGGGGGCATGAGGCTGTGTCCTGGAGGCCTCCTCCGAATCCCAGGTGGCTGGTGTCTTCCTGAAGGAAGAGGAAATGGCCAGAGGTTGGAGAAAAGTGGATTTTTGGGGGGGAAGAAGATTCTTTGCTTGGGGGTTTGGGGGTGGGGGTGGGAAGGCATGAAATACAGACTCTGAGCTGGGAGTGACCCTAATGGCCAGTCTTCCAGGTCATACAGGAGCCTAGGGAAGTGGGGAGCTCACTACCTATTTAGGCAGCCCAGACATGTCCAGTGAAGAAGCCTGAAGGGTCATTGTGAGGTAAGGGGGGAGTTAGTGGGTCCAGCCAGTCAGCCCTTCCCTCTCCCAGCACTTAGGAATCACCCTCTAGGAGGCGGGGCTCTGGGCGCTGTCCTCATCATCTTCCTTGTTGACCAGTGACTTTGTCCAGCATCCAAAGCAGGTGTCCCAGGGTGCAAGACAGGCAGAGAAGAGGATATACAGAGAAAGGTCACAAGGGTCTTCTCCCAGCCAGCCCTGCCCAGCAGCCAATCCCAAGGAGCTGCTGCCTCAGCCCACCCTGGCCCCTGGGGAAGGGGGAGAGGGCATGGAAGGGAATCTTTAGAGGAGAGGGGGGCAAGGAAAAGAGAATGGGAGAGGAACACATGGCAATGACTGCGAAGGGAAGACCAAGGGAGAATCTTTTTACACCTCAGTTTCTCCATCTGTAAGATGGAAGTAGTTGGAGGACATGGACAGAGCCTTGTCCTGACTCCCTCTTTACCCTGACCTTTTCTGTTTGAAAAATGCCCTCCCTCCATCACCTAGCCCTGACACCCCCTGCTCTGAGGCCCCTCCCAGCCCTGAAGAAAAGGGAAGGATGAAAGAAAAGAGAAGATGTGAAAGTGAGAGAATAAGAGGGCAGAAAAGTTGGCTAGGGATGGGTAGGACAGTGAGGTAGAAAGGGTCTGAGGAGAGAAGAGAAAGAGGAGAGAGAAGGGCCTGGGGCTGGAGTGAGAGGCAGAAGGTTGAGCAGGAGGAAGAAGGCAAAGGGGGGCAGGGGGTGGGGTGAGAGGTCGGTGGGAAAAGAAAAGCATGAAATGGGGATCCTGAGGGAAGAAAGGGAATTCGGGAAGAGAAAAGGGAGGAGAAGAAAGTGATGAGTAGGGAGAACGGAGAAGAGGGACAAAGAGGGAGGTGAAGGATGGAGAGAGGAGACAAGAAGTTTGAGTCAGTACAAGTGAGGAAAAGGTGAAGAATAAGAAAGACGAGGAGAAGAAATGAGAAGAGGGATGAAGCGGGAGGAAGGAAGGTGAGAATAGAGGAGAAGAAGAAAGGATCGTTGATATAGAACCGAAAGGGACCTTAGAGGCCACAAAGTCCAATCCCCTAAATTTACGGAAGAGGAAACCAAGAGAGCAGGGAGAGAGTAAGGAAAGGGAAAGGGGAGAGAAAGTCAATGGAGGATAAAGAAAGGGAGGACAGAAGAAAGGGCAGGAGAAAAAAGGAAGGAGAAAGTACAGAAAGGAGGATAAAGAAAGGGAGGAAGACAAGAAAGGGCAGGAGAAAAGAGGAAGGAGAAAGTACAGAGAGGAGGATAAAGAAAGGGAGGAAGAAGTCGCTCAGGAGGGAGAAAAGTAAGAAAGAAGGAGAAGAAAGTGGAAGGGAGAAAAAGGCAAGAGTAAGAGAGAATTAAAAATGAGAAGAAAGGGCGGGAGAGGATGAGGGAAGAGGAGAAAGGAGGCAATGAGAAGGAGGGAGAAAGAAGAAAGAGGGGAAAGAGCAAGGAAAAAGGAGAAGCAACAGAAGACAAGTGAGGAGGAAGAAGAAATAGAGACAACAGTAAAGAATGAAGAAAAGAGGAGAAGAGAGAGGGAAGCAGGGAGGGAGGGACAGGAGACAGAGTGGAGAGAGCTCTCCAGTCTCCTGGCTCTTTCTCAGGCAAACCCTCCGTCTCCTGACTCTAGACATTTTCACTTACCATCCCCCATGCCTAGAATTCTCTTCTGCCTCATCTCCACCTTGTGACGTTCTTGGAGTCTTAGCAAAGGTCCCACCTCCCACAGGAAGCCCTTTCACATCCCCCTTAATGCCTCCCCTCTGTCGATTATCTCCTGCTTATCCCATCTATAAATGATCTGTCCAGCATGGTTTGCAGGTTGTTTCCTCCACTAGACTGGAAGCCCCCGGAGGGCAAACACTGGTCTTTGCCTTTCTTTGTATCCCTGGTGCTGAGCACAGTGCCTGACACAGAGTAGTGCTTTTGAATCGCTTGCTGATTTGATGAGAGAGGGAAAAAAAAGAAAAGGAGAGAAGGAAGCAGAAGAAAATGGGGATAAGGAAGACAGGGAGAGGAGAGAGGGAAGACAACAAGATGAATAGAACAGAAGACAAGCCCGTTGTACCATAAGGACAGGCTGGGAAGGACCTCAAGCCTCAATCTCTTCATCATGCAAATAAGGAACCTGCGGCCAGTTAGTAACCACTTCTGAAAGTGTGTTGACTAATTGTTCAAGTATAAAGTGTCAGAAGTGGAATTCTGAATTCAGGGCTTATGGCTTAAAGGTCAGCAAGAAAACAATGAGAAGAGGGAAGAGGAGGAGAAAAAGAAGAGGGAGAACAAAGTGGAGAGAGGGAGGGAGAGGAAACTGAAGAGAAAGAAGAAATAAAAAAGGAAGAAGACAGGAGAGAGGGACAAGGAAGAGAGCAAGAAAGGAGGAAGGGAGAAGATGAAGAGAGAAGAAAGAGGGGAAAATTGGGAGAACGGAAGAAAATAAAGGTAAAGGAAGCAGGTAAAGAAAGTGAGCGGAAGAGAAATAAGCAAAGGGGGAGAAGACAGAGAAGAGGAGGAAGAAGAAAGTGAAAAGAGAAGAAGGCAGAAGAAAAGAGAACAGGGAGGAGGAAAGAAGATGAAAAATTAAGACAGAAGAGAGTGAGGCAAGAGGGATATGTAAAGCAAGGAAAAGAAGGGAATGAGAGGAATGGGAAGAGGAAGGAAAAAAGACAGGAAAAAGGGATAAATGAGAAACAGGCAGAAGAAAAGGGAAGGGGAGAGAAAATAAAAGGAGCAAGAAGATGATAGAGAGAGAATAAATAAAAGAAATTGGAGAGAGATGGGGCAAGGAAAAGGAAAAAATAGAAAAGGAAGAGAAGGAAAGGGAGAGAAGAAAAAGGGAGGCAGAGGACAGTGAAAAAAGATCAGATAGAAGAGACAGGGAGGAAGAAGAAACCGAGTGGAAAAGGAGAGAGGGAGAGATGAAGGGAGGCAGATCTCTCAACAGAGAAGTGGTGGATTAGAGGTGTGTGAAATGAGGCAGACATTTTCAAACATGACCGATGTATTCAGTTTTTTTTTTTAAACTAGAAACTGTGCTTTTGGAGACATTATTAGGGAAGTGACGGTGATGTTAATAAAAGAGAGGAGCATCCATAAACATTTTAAAAGGTCAAGAAGAAAGGGAGAGAAGGAAGAGAGGAAAGGAATGAAAGGAAAAGAAGGAAATGGAGGAGGAAGAAAGGCAGGAAAAGCCTGATGAAAAAGAAAGGAAGTAACAAAGAGGGATAAATAAAAAAGGAAAGAAAAAGAAAAGGAAAAGAAGGGAGAAGATTGTATTGAGAAGGAGAGAGATGAGACAAGAGAAGGCTAAAGGAAGGAAGGAGGAGGAGAAAAGAAGTCTCATGGGAGTGGCCGGAAGACGAGAAAGAAACCAGAAAGAAAAAGGAATGGGGAGGAGAAAAGAGGATTGGGGGCCACGGGCCCCGCACTCCAAAGCTAACAGTGACCCCAGCCTAGGGCTGGAACTGTCAGGAACACGGGGCTCTGATTCTGGGAGAAGGAAAGGGGGGACAGGAAGCAGAAGAGAGGGCACACCAGGGAAGGGGAGGGAGAAAAGAGGAAAGGAGATGAGGGGCAAAGAGAGAGAGGCCAGAGGGCTGATGAGAATGGGGAGAAGTGGGAGGGGGAGCGGGATGAAGGGAAGGCGGGAGGGAGACTGAGGAGGAGAGCGAGGAAGGAGACAGCTCCCAATTCCAGATGCTTTCCTGAAAACGGGGAGACTGCCCCCATTATCTAGAGGAATAAAGTCACAGAAAAGGGGGAATGACCTTCCTGTCTTTGCACAGCTTATGTCTGTTAGAGACAGGGCTTAAACCCAGTTTTCCGTCTCTGAGGTAAGGAGCAGAACATGGAGAAGACATCCAGGCTGTGAGAATGAAAATTACCAAGAGCTGTTGACTAGGTGGGCCCTCAGAGCCGGGTGCCACTCCGGTGAGGAGGCTCGTCCTGCTATCCCCCTTCATCTCCCTTCCACAACCCTTTATACTGGCTCTAACCTGGCTGGGGGCAAAGGAGGGTGGGGCTGGGAACCAGGACAAGCCCTCTTCCACATGTCAGCCAAGACCCCTACATGGCTCCCACACCCTTGTCCATGCGTTAAATTACATTCATTCAGCATCATGAGCAAGGTCCCCCATCCCATGGAAGGCACAGGAGGCAGAAAAGCTACCGAAGCTCAATGCTTGCTGGCAAGGAGCTTACCCTCTCCTGGGGGCAGGGAAAGGACAGGGCACACAGATAAAGTGGGGGTCATGTAGGGAGCAGGAGCAGGTCAGGCCAAATATCAGAGGAGGGAGGTACACTGGAGGGCCACCTGTGCCCAGGCACCCACTATGGCACGGAGGTCAGTTTGGCTGGAGCATGAGAGGCAAGGAATGTGGAGTGTCCCCATGTCCACTGGAGAGAGACAGAGCAGCTGGCCAGGCTGGATCCTCTGAGGACAGCTCATCGCAGTGAGTCTTCACTGCTGCACAGAAATCCTTCTCTCCTTCCTCTGCCTCAGCTATTCCAAGCCTTTACTTCTCTACTCAAGCTCTTCTGCCATTCCTTGTTCTACAGGAGCTTGTGGACGAGGAATCTGAGGCCCAGAGCCAGGATGCACCTCGTCCAACTTCCCTCAGCCTTCCCCCTCTGTTGGAGAAGCCAGCCTCAGCTGCCTCCGCATCTCCCTTTGCCTCTTGTCCTGCATTTCCTCCCTGTTGCCTCTAAACACGACCGTCCCTTATTTGTAAGCTTCCTCTGTTTCCCTGCTAGGCTCTCAGAACAGGCCTCCCTGGACTCCCCTGCTACACACTCGGCACTCCAGCTCTGAGCCCTGCTGCTGCCCCCGCCGGGCCCACTGCCCTTTCTAAGGCTCCATCTTACCTGTGGCCCCTCTGGGCTACTGTGCTGCTCTGACTTCCATGACAGTGTAGACTTGAGAGATCACAAAGAGGAGGGCGCACAGTGGAGCCTGGGGGGGGGGGAGGGGGATACCCTTGTGTGTGGGGGGGTAGGAATGGGTGGTGATGGAGCAGAGAGATTGTGCAGGAGTGGCAAGAGGGGAGAGGAAGACCAGGGGACAACTCCTCCAGAGAGGAGAGAGGAGCCACGGAGAAGCAGCTGAAGGCAAGAGAGGAGGCAGCCTCTGAAAGCGTAGCTAAAGAAAGCCATCTCTCTCACCCCTCCTCGTGGGAGGCTCCTTTCTCATGACCAGATGCAGCGAGGGGTGGAAGCGTCCCTGACTAGCTGTGTGACTCTGGGTAAGTCACTTCCCCGCCGCTTGCCTCAGTTTCTTCAACCATAAAGTGGGGATAATAAGAGCACGGACCTCCTAGGGCTGTTGGGAGGATCAGATGATCTTTGTAAAAGGCTTAGCCCAGGGCCTGGCATGGGGGGCACCATAGAAATGCACGCCATCATTACTACCCAGAATGAAGAGAATGGCAGCCTAGGAGGAGAGACTGGGGATGAGGAAGAAGAAAGATCAGGAAGATGAAAGGGAGGAGAAGGAGAGGAGAGGAGAGAGAGAGGAAAGAGAGAAGAGAGAGATATAGAGAGACAGAGAGGAGAGACAGAGAGACAGAGAGAGAAAGAAAGACTGAGAGACAGAGAGAGAGAGATGGGGGGAGAGAGATAGAGAGAGAGAGAGAGAGAGAGAGAGAGAGAGAGAGAGAGAGAGAGAGAGAGAGAGAGAGAGAGAGAAGACAATGGGGACAAGGGAGAGGAGGAAAGATCAAAGGAAGAAAGAAAAAAGAAGGTAGAGAATTAAGGAGAAAGAGGGAAAATATGGAGATGAGGGAATCATGAGGGGGCAGAGGAAGAAGAATGGGGGGAAAGAGGGAAAAATGACAGAAAGAAGGGGTAAAGAAAGATGGGAGCTGAGAATTCAAGAGAACAAAGGAAAGGAAAAATGGAAAGAAAGGATGAAGATAGAGTCTGGAGGAAGAAGAGATGGAAGAGAAAATACTGATACAGAGGTGGAGAGAGAGAAGAGATAGATGGAGAGGAACAAGGAGAGAGAGGGGAGGGAGGAGATAGGAGAAAAAGGAAAAGAAAAAGGGAGGAGAAGAGAGGAAGGGGAAAGAGAATGTTAGGGAGGGAAAGAGGATAAAGGGGCTGATCAAGGAAGGAGGTAGGGAAGGAGAGAAGGGGAGAGGGAATGTAAGAAAAGGTGTAGGGGAGGGAGGGAGAGAGAAAGGAGGGAAAGGAAAGAGATGAAGGAGGCACACAGAGAGTAGGGAGAGAGGAAAGGAGAGAGGGTGGAAAGGAGAGAGACAGAAATGGGGGAGAGAGGAGTCAGGAGAGGGAGAGAAAAGGAAAAATAGAGGAAGAAGGGAGAAGAAAGAGGAGAGAGCAAGAAAAATTAAAGAGGAGAGAGAGAGGAGAGAGAAAGAGGGAAAGAGAGGGAGAGGAAAGTTAGAGAATGGGATGAGAGGGGTACAGGGAGACAGTAGGAAAAGGATAAAGGAGAGAGGGAGAGAAAAGAGATGAGGGAGATTGAGAGGGAGAAAGAGCAGAGTGAGGGAGAAAAAGTGAGAGGAGATGAGGGGAAGAAAGGCAGAGAAGTGGAGAGAGAAGGATAAAAGAGGGAGAGAGTGGGAGAGAAGCAGAGAGGGAAAATTAGGAAGAGTGAGGCAAAGGAAGGGAGAACAGAGGGGAGACAGAGAAAGAAAACTGGAGGGACGGAGATAGGGAAGAAGAGGGAGAAATAGAGAAAGGGGAAAGAGAGAGGAAGAGGGGAAAGAGAACTGGGATAGAGGAAAGAGAGAGGGAGAGAGAGGAGGGAAGTTAAAAAGAATGAGAGGTGGAGAAAGTGGGAAAGTGACAGAAAGGGAGAAAGGAGAGAGAAGTGGAGAGAGATGAAGGAAAAGAGAGGAGAGAAGGATAGAGGAAAGGACAGGAGAGAGGGATAGACGAGGGAAAGAATGATAAACAAGGGAGAGAAAGAGAGAGGGAGTGAGAGAAGGACAGAGAAGAGGGATAGAGGAAGAAGAGAGGGAGAAAGTGGGAGGGAGAGCAGGGGAGAGTGGTGAAAGAGGAAGTGGGAGAGAGGAGAGAAAAGAGGAAGAGAAAGGGAGAGAAGAGACACAAAAATGGAGATGAGGGGAGAGAGACAGAAAATTAGAATGTGAGAGAGGGGAAAAGAAAGGAAAAGTTATATAGGGAGGGAGAGAAAGGAAAGCAAGAAAGGGAGAGAAAAGAGACAGATAAAGGAAAGAAGAGAAAAGAAAAAGAGGGACAAGAGGGGAGAGATAAAAAGGAGAGAAGAGACAGGATGGGGAGAGAGGAAGTGATGGAGGAAAGGAGGAGAGAAAGTAAAAAACAGGGGAGAAGAGAAGGGAAGAAAAGGGGAGAAAAGGAAAGAGGAAGAAGAGAGGGGAAAGTGGGAGAGCAAAGGAGAGAGGGGGAGCGAATAAGGAAAAAGAGTGTGAAGAAAGAGGGAGTAGAGAGAAGAGAAATGAGAAAAAAGGGGGGAGGAGAGAGGAGACAGAAATGGGGGAAAAGAAAGGAGATGGAGGAGGGAGAGAGGAGAAAGCTGGAGAGAGAAAAAAGAAAACGGCAGAGAAAAAGAGATAGAGGGGAGAGGAAAGAGACAATGAGAAGAGAAGAAGAAATTTAGAGGGAGAGAGAAGGGGAGAGAGTGAGAAAGAGACAAAGAGAAAAGGAGGGGAGAGAGATGAAGAGGAAGGGATAGAGAGGAGAGAGAATGATAGGGAAGAGGAAAGAAAGAGAGAAGGAGAAAGTGAGAGGAGAATGGAAGTGGAGAGGAAAGGAGAAGGAGAGAATGAGGAGAAGGAAGGAGAAAGAATGAGAGGGAAGAAGAAAGGGAAAATTAGAGAGTGAGTGAGAGAGTTAGGAAGGAAAGGAGAAATGGGGAGAAAAAGGGGGAAGAGAGAGAAGAGAGATAGAAGGGGAGAGGAAAATAGAGCTAGGTGGAGAGAGGAAAATAGTTTAAAGGGAGTGAGAGGGAGAAAGTGAGAAAGAGATGGGGGAGGAGAGAAAGAGGGGAGGGGGAGAAAAGGAGAGAAAGGTGGAGAGAGAGCCATGGAGGAGAGGAATAGAGGGAGGGAGTGATAAGAGGGAGAGAAGGGAGAGAGGAAGAGAAGGAGGGAGAAAAGGAGAGAATGAGGGGGGAGAGAGTGGGGAAAGAGGAGGGAGGGAAAAGAGAGATAGGGTGGAGAGGGAAAAGGCAGAGAGATGGAAGAGGAAGAGAAAGAGATGGGATAAATGAAGCGAAAGAGTGATAGAGGAGATGACTAGAGGAGGAAGAGGAGAAGAGAAGAAAGTGAGAGAAAAGGAAGGAGAGGGAGAAAAGGAGGGAGAGGAGGAGAGAGAGAGAAGAGGAGAGGTGAAAGGGAAAAGAGGTGGAGAGGAAACAGTAAAACAGGGAAGAAAGAGAGGAGGAAAGAGAGAGGATGGAGAGGAGTAAAATTAGAGGTAGTGAGAGAAGAGACAAAGAAGGACAGGGGAAGAGAGGGGGAAGGTGAGAGAGGGAAGGAAAGAGAAAAGAGGAGACAAAGGGGAGAGAAATGGTAAAAGGGAGACCGATGGGGAGGAGAGACATGGAAGGGGAGAGAGAAGGAGACAGAGAGGAGGAGGAGAAGGAAAGTTAGAGCTGGAGTGAGAAAGAGGAAAGGTGAGAGAGTGGAAGGGAAAAGAGAGAAGAGACAGAAGGGAAAGAGGAGAGGAAAGAGGAAGAGGGGAAAGGAAAGAGACAGAGGGGGAGAGGAGAAAGAGGGAGGGGGAGGAAAGAGATGAGATAGAGAAGTAGGAGAGAGAGAAGAGGAGAAAAAGAGAAAAGAAGAGAGAAGTGGAAAGAAAAGGACAGAGAAGCGAGAATGATAGGGAAGAGGAGGAGAAAGAAGGGGAGAGAGGAAGGGAGAGCAGGACAAAGATGGAGAGGGGGAAAGATATGAGAGAGAGATGGGACGAAAGAGAAGAGCACAGTGGGAGAAAAGAAGAGAGAGATGGAGAGGAAGGGATAGAGGAAGAAGAGAGAATCTTAGGTAAGAAGAGAGGAGAGAAGGAGGAAGGGAAAAGAAAAGGGGGGAAATGAGTAAAAAGGAGAGGAGAGGAGATGGGGAAAAGAAAGAGGGAAAGAGAAAAGTAGACAGGAAAAGTTAGATAGGGAGTGAGAGAGAGGAAAGAAGAGGGAGGAGGAGAAAGAATTAGAGAGGGAGAGATGAGGAGAGAAAGAGTGAAAGGAGGGATTGAGGGGGAGAGGAGAGACACAGGGGGTAGAGAAAAGAGACAGAGGTGGAGGGGAAAGTTAGAGGGAGTTAGAGAGTGGGAAAGAGATGGAACGGGGGGAGAAAGAGAGATGGAGGAGAGAGGTGAAAAGAGTCATGGAGGTGTAAGAGAGAGGATGGAGTGAGTAATAAACAGGGGAGAGGAGGAAAGAAAAGAAAGTGGGAGAGAGCAAGCGAGAGAATGAGGAAGAGTGAAGAATGAGGGAGGAGAGGGAAGGGAGAGATGAGAGAGGAGAAATAGGGGAAGAGGGGAGGAGGGGTAGAGGAGAGAGAAAAGACATGGAGAGGGTGAAAAGAGGGAAAAAGTTGGAGTGAGGGGGGGGAGAAAGGGGAAAAGAGATGGAGAGATGAGATAAGTGGAGAGAAATAGGAGGAGAGAGAGGGATAGAGGAGGAAGAAAGTTATAGATGGGAGAGAAGGGAAAGGGGAGAGCCAAAGAGGAGAGGGGGAAAGCGGGAAAAAAATCAAGGGAGAAAGGGAAAGAAAATGAGGGAGGGGCAGAGTGAGGCAAGGGGAGAATAGAGAAAGAAAAAAATAAGGGGAGGGAGGAGAAAGCAATAGGGCAAAGAGAGAGGATGGAGGGGGAGAGGAGAGAAATAGAAAATGAGAGGGAGGGAAGGAGAGAGAGTGAGAGAGGGAGAGAGAAAGGACTAAACAAAAAGAGGAAGAGAAAGAAGAAGGAAAGAGGAAGAGAGAAAACAGAAAGGAGAGGAGGGGATGAGAGATGAGAGGAAGAAAGGGTTGAAGGTGGAGTAAAGTTAGAAGTAATAAGGGAGGGAAGAGAGGGAGAAAGTGAGAGAAGGAGGAAAAGAGAGGGAGAGAAAGCAGAGAGACAGATGGGGAAGGAAAAATGAAGAGGGAGAGATGGGGAGGAGAGAGAAGGAAGGGGAGAGAAGAGATAGAAGGGAGAGAGGAGAGAAGGGGGAAAGAAAGAGGGAGAGAAGAGAGGAAAGAGATAGAGAATGGGGAGAATGAAGAAAGAGTAAGGGAGAGAGGAAAGAGAGAGGTAAGAGGAGAGAGTGAAGTGCAGAGTGGGCAGGGGGAGGAGAGGAAGAAGAGGATGAAGGAGAAAGGAGAGAGGAAGAGGGGGGTGAGAGAAGAAATGAGAAAAAGTAAAGGAGAAGGGGAGGAAAGAAGGGAAAGAGAATGGGGAGAGGAAGAATGAAAGAGAAGAACAGAGGGAAAATTAGAGAGGAAGCGAGTCAGAGGAAAGGAGGGAGAGAAGAGATGGGAAGAGAGAGTCAAAGGAAGAAGAGAGATAGAGGGGAGAGAGATGGGGATAGGTCTCAGAGACAAGTGGAGAGAGGCAAAAAATTAGGAGTGAGAGGAAGAAAAGTGAGAAAGTGAAAGAGGAGGGAAGAAAAACAAAGAGGTGAGAGGAGGGAGAGAGGGGAGGAGAAGGAGGAAGAAAGATAGTGATAGAGGAGAAGAGGAAAGGGAGAAGAGAGGAAAGGAAAGAGGGAGAAAGTGGGAAAAGAGCAAGAGAGAGAGGGAGAGAACAAGGGAGGGGGAGAGTGAAGAGAGGGGGTAGAGAGGGAGAGAAAGGACAAAGAAAGGGGGAGAGAAGACAAAGAGGTATTGAGAGATGAGTGATAGAGGGGGAAGGGAGAGAGACAGAGAGAAGAGACGGAAGGTTAGAGAGGGAGAAAATGAGAGGGGGAAGGGAAACTGAGGGAAGGAGGGGAAGAGACAGAAAGAAGGGGGAAGAGGAGACAGACTAAGAGGAAAGGGGTAAAAAAAGGTGGAGGAGAGACAGAAGTGGTGGAAAGGGGGAAAGTTAGAATGAGGGAAAGAGGGGAGAGAATGATAGAGAGGGGTGATAGTGAGGAGAGGATGAGAAAAAGGCAGAGAGGAAGTTAAAGAGAAAAGACAAAGGGAGAGAGAAAGAAGGGGAAGAGGGGAGACAGAGTGGGCTGGAGAAAGAGAGAGTTGGAGAGAAAGAGAGGGAGGGAGGGAGAGAAAAGAGAGAAGGGAAGGAGAAAAAGTGGAAGATAAAGATGCCCCTCCCAGGTCTAATCTCACCACCGCAGCTTACTCAAGCCTCAGCTGACACCACCTCCCTCAATCTCCTCTCCCATCTGATTGGAGGGCTGGAGGGTGGAGCGCCAAGCTCCTCCCCAAGCCTTCCTTTATAGAGTGCAGAGACTGGACTTTCCAACTCCATTCAGCAACAACTTTTCCTCACAGTTTCAATCCCCTGAGAGTCTTTCCCTCCTTCAGTCTTGTACTACCTATCCCTCCCCCCCCACCCCCCCACCCTCCCCCACCAATTACCTAGTAAACTTCCTGGATGTAGCACAGTGCCTGTAGGTGCATAATATTGATTGGATTGGAAACCAAGGGAGAGACTGGCAGAGAATGGAAAATAAGAGATCAAAAGAGAGGAGGGGTGAGAGAGAGAAAGGGGACCAAGAAGATGCAGAAAGAGGAGGGAAAGAAGTAAGAGGGAAAAAAGAAGGGGAGGGTGGAGAGGAGTAAAGTTAGAAGGAATGGGAGGAAAAGAGAAGGGAGAGGGACAATGGAAAGTTACACAGGAAGGGAGAGAGGAGAGAGAAAGAAGGGAAAGTTAGAAGGAGGGAGAGAGAGACAGGAAAGATGAGAGGTGGAGAGAGTAAGTGGAGAAGGAAAAGAGTGGTATGGGAGAAAAGAAGAAAGGGAAGTGAGGAAGAGGAGAGGGAAAGTGGGAGAGACAGCAAGGGAGAGAAAGTGAGAATGAAGGAGGGAAAAGGGAAAATAGAAGTGAAGAGCAGAGTGGAGAAGAAAAAGAGAGAGGGAGAAAAGTAGAGAAAGTATTAGAGGAGAGGGGAAGGAGAGCAAACAAGGGAAAGGGGGAGAGAATAAAAGAGGGGAAGAATGACAGGAAAGGAGGGAGAGAGAGTGGGGTGAAAGGAGGAAAGAGAAAAAAGCAGAGAGGGAAAGTTAGAGATTAAGTCCGAGGAAGGGGGAAAAGGCGGGGGGAACCTAGGGAGAAAAAGAGAGATGGGGACAGAGAAGGGAAGAAAAGGAAGAAAGACAGAGGGGGGAGAGGAAAGAGGGTGAGACAGAAAGTTAAGAGGGAATGAGAAAAGGAGAAAGTGAGAAAGAGATGGAGGTAAGCAATGGAGAGCTTGAAGAGAGTGGTGAAAGAAGGGAGGTGGAGGGAGAGAAGCAGGGTAGAAGAGAGAAAATGAGAGGGGGGGATGAGGTAGTAATAGAGGAGGGGAGAAAAAGGGGGGACAGAAAAGGGAGAAAGTGAGAGAGCAAGGGAGAGAAAATGAGAGTGGAAGAGGAGAAAAGGAGAGGATGAAGAGGGAGAGAGGAGGCAGAAACAGGGAGAAGAGGGGTGGGGGCAAGAGGAGATAGGGTAGAGAACAGTGAAGTCAAAGGGAGGGGAAGAGTGGTAGAGGGAAATTTAGAGAGGGAAGCGGGAGAGATGGAAAAAGAAGACAGAGGAGAGACATAAAAGGGATGGAGAGTGGGGAAGTTGGAGAGAAAGAGGAAGAGAGATGGAAGAGCGAGAAGGAGAGAGGGAAAATGACAGGGGAAGAAGGAAGAGAGAGGGAGGGAAGGAGGGAGAAGAGTGAGAATGAATAGAGAGGAGCAGAGAGAGAAAGGAGGACAAACAGAAGGGGGGAAGAGTGAAAGTTAAGAGAGAGAAGGAGAGAAAGAATGGGAGAAGAGAGAGGACGAGAAGGAGGAAAGTAGGAGGAGGAAAGTAGGAGGAGGAAAGATGGAAAGTTAAAAGGGAGAAAGAGCAGTAGAAGAAGGAAGAGAGGGGAAGGAAATGAGAGAAGGAGGGAGAGGAAGGAGGAGACAGAAAGGGGAGACAGGAGACAGAAGGAGTGGAAGGGGAAAATTTGGAGGGAATGAAAGAGGGGGATAGTGGGAGAAAAAGGAAGAGGAGAGGAAGTAGAAAAGAAAGCCAGGGAGAGGAGGGAGAGATAATTACATAAGAGAGAGGGGGAAGAGAAAGAGAAAAAGAGAGACAGAAGGGAGCCAGAGAAGGCAGAGGGAGAGGAGAGAGGGAGAAGAGGGAGAGGTGCAAGTGAGAGAAGGAAATTTAGAGATAGGGAGAGGAGAGAGACAGGAAGAAAGGGGAGAGGAGATAGAGTAGGAGGGGAGAGAGAGACACACATACACAGAGACAGAGAGAGACACACAGACACAGAGAGGCAGAGAGACACAGAGAGGGGAGAGAGGAAAAGTTAGGAAGAAATTGCCAGAAGAAGAAAGAGGAGAAAGGGGGAGAAAGGAGGAAAAATAAGAGAAAAAGGAGACAGAAATAAAGGGGAGAGAAGACAGAGGGGAGAGAGAGGAGACAGCAAAGATGAAGAGGGAGAAAGTGAAAGAGAGAGGGAGAGAGAGAGGAGGGAAGGAAAGTGGAAGAGAAAGCAAGGGAGGGGGAGACAGAGGGAAAGTAAGAGATTCAGACTGGAAAAATTAGGCAGGAAGAGAAAGAGAGAAAGGAGAAAGAGGAAGGAGGACAAAGGAGACAGAGAAAGAGGAGAGGAAAGAGGGGAGAGATGGGAAGCAGATGGGGTAGAAAAGAGTGATGTTAGAAGGCAGAGTTGAAAAGAGAGGGAGAGAATGAGAGGGAGAAGGAAAGAAAGGAGAAAGAGAAAAAAGGAGGAGACAAGACAGGGAAGTGAGAGGAGAGAGACAGAGGGTGAGGGAGGGAGAGAGGAAGGGAAGAAGAAGAAAGAGGGAAGAGTGGGGAGAGAGGAGGAAGAAAGGAGAAGGACAGAGATGAGGGGAAGAGTGAAAGAGGAAGGGAGGGAAATGGGAGAAGAGAAGGGGAGAGAGAAAATTAGGGAGAGAAAGTGGTAGAGGGGAGAAAGGAGAGAAAATGTGGGAAAGAAAGGGAAAGAGGAGAGAGACAGAAAGAAGGGAGAGAGGAGAGGAGGAGAGGGGGAGAGTGAGAGTGAAAGAAAGTAAAGGGAGAGGGAAGAGAGTGGGAAAGAGAGGAAGGGAAAGAAAGTGAAAGCAGGGAAGAAAGAGAAAGTAAGAAAAAAGGGGGAAAGAGGGAGAGAGAGAAGGGGGACAAAAGAGATAGGGAAAGAGTGGGAGGGAGAGGTGGAAAGTTGATACAGAGGAGTGGAGAAGAGTAAGAGTGAGAAATAGAGGGAATGAGGGGGAGAGAGGGAAAGTGAGGGAAAGGAGAAAGAAAAGGGGAAAAGAGAAGAGAGGGGAGAGGAGAGAGACAGGGAGAGTGGGTAGAGATGAGGGGAGAGAGGGAAAAAGAAGGGGAAGGTCAGAGAAAAGGAGGAGCAGGAGTGAAAGAGAGGGAGACGGAAGGAGAGGAGAGAGGAAGAGAGAACTGGAGAAGAGAGAGAGGAAGAGAAGGAAGGAAAGGATAAGAGAGGGGAAAAGTGGAGAGGAAAATGAGAGAGGGGGAAGAGAGAGGGAGAGAGTGAAGGAGAGAGAAGAGAAAAAGAGGGTAGAGGGGGAAAGTTGGGAGACAGGAATATGGGAGGAAGGGAGGGGGAGAGATGAGGAAAGGAAAGAAAGAAGGGGGAGAGGAGTGGTATGAGAGAATGGGAGAGATGAGGGTGAGAGTGGGAAAATGAGAAAGAAAGTAGAAGAAGGAGAGAGAGAAGGGGGAGAGGAAGAGGAGAGACATTGGGTAGAAAAGGGGAAAAGCGAGTGGGAGAAGGGATAGAGAGAGGGAAAAGAGGAAAAGAGCAAGAGACCGGGGAATGATGGAGAGAGAGAGAGACAAAGATAGGAGAAGGAAAGTGAGAAAGGGAGTAGAAAAGAGAGAGAAAGAGAGAGGGAGAGGGGAGAAAGAGGAAACAAGGGAAGAGAATGAGGAGACAGGAGGGAGAGAGGAAGAAAGAGTTAGAAAAGAATAACAGGAAAAGAGGGAGAGGAGAGGAGAAAGATGGAGACAGAAAGGGGAAAGGTGTAGAGAGATAAAGAGAGGAGAGAGAGGCAGAGATAAGAAAAGTGAGGGGAAGAAAAATAAAGGGGCAGAAGAGAGAAAGTGGGAGAAAGAAAGGGGAGAGAAAGGAAAGAAAGCGACAGAGAAGAGGCAAGAAAGAGGGAAGCAAAGGTGATAAGTGAAAGAGAAGGGAATAGACAAAAAGAGGAGGAGAGAGAGGAGAGAGATGAGAGAGAAGAAAAGGAGAAAGAAGAGGAGAAAGAAGAGAGGAGAGAGGAAATGGAGAGAGAAGAAAGAGAAAAGGAGAGGAGAGAAGAGAGGAAAAAGAGAGAGGAGAGAACAGAGAAGAGGGGTCTCTTCCCACCCAGCCCAGGTCGGAGGGAATCCTCTCTCCCACCGCTCCTGGGGCTAAGAGAGACTTCTCCCCACTCCACCCCTCCAAGGGTGAAGATCACCCTCTGGATCATCCTCATTGGAAAAGTTGCGGTTGCTGAGCGCCACAGCAGCGAAATGGCTCGCCTATGGGGAGCGAGTCAGAGACAGCATTCCAACACACACGGCTTTCCCAAGCCCAGGGTTTTTTCTAATACTTTTGAGGCTGGATGGTGAGCAGGCAAGAAAAGGAAGAGGGGAGAGAGGACAGAAAAGAAACTCAGTCAAAGGAGTAGTAAGGAAAGAGAGAGAGAAGCCCTGAGCCGTGAAGATCACCTGGAAGTGACGTGGAGGCAGTGTGGGGCAATGGTCAGGAAGCTGTGGCTCAGAGGCTGCCTTTTTTACCAGCTGGTGACCCTGGCCAAGGCAGCAGTGGAGCCTCAGTTTTATCTGCAAAAGGAGGGAGTAGCACTCCCAGGTCCTTTTTGACTCTGACTATTCTATGAGATGGAGGGAGGGAGAGAAAAGAGTGGAGGAGTTAAAAGGGGGAAGGAAGATCCCTGAGAAGGCTAGAGGGGAAGGCAGAGAGGGCCAGGGAGAGTGAGCCCTGACCTGGATGGGGTCACCAGGGCTCACAGAGGTAATGGGTGAGGGGGATGTCCTGCTTTCCATCACAGATGTGGCTAGGGATGGGGGGTCATGGGATTCCCATGGAGACTGGGGAGATAGAGATGCGAGGCTCCAGCCAGTCCCTTGCACACAAACATCCCTTTGTCCTGGCGGTGGAGGGGCCCACAACGAGGCTGTTGTCCTCCAGTCAGAAGGAGGGGAAGCTCAGAATCCCAGCCCGAGTGGACCCTCCAAGGGCACTGAGTCCCTGGCCCCAGCTTGCACTGAGCAAGTCCCGTCTGGGCCTTTGTTTCTCTGTCAAATGGGGAAGTCAGGAAGGGATCAGTAAGCCTGTCCCAGCTACCACCTCCAGTCTTGTTTCCCTTCCCTTCTCTGTCCAGGGGAGGTCTCTCCCTGAGATGCCTGGTGCTAGGAGGCTGCAGTGGGTGTGAGCTCCAGGCAGAGCCGGAGGAGGGGAGTGGGGATGAGTGGAAAGGGAGGGAGACAGCCAGAGCGGAATCGGCAGAGGCAGAGGCAGAGAGAGAGGAGCAGAGGCCAAGACAGAAACATCTTTATTCAGCAGGAGATGGAGACAGAGAGAGAGAAGTAGAGAGAGAGACAAGAGAGCTCCAGCCCTGCCAGGGCATGAGGCCCCATAGCCTATAAACCTTCCTCCTGAGGAGATGAGACACTGAGAGACACAGACTGGGGGAGACAGAGGGACAGAGACAGAGGCAAAGGGGAGAAGGAAGGGGCAGGGAGAGGAACAGTGGACAGAGATAAGCAGAGGTACAAAAGGACTCAGGCTCAGAGAGGAGAGGATTCATGGAGTTGAAGGAGACACGCAGAGGAAAGACAGGGTGGCAAGTAGGTGAGGAATAGATGAGGGAGAACAGAAGAAAGGGGGGAGAGAGAGGGAGAAAGACAGCAAGAGGGACAGAGAGACAGGGAGAGATGGAAAGAGAGGGAGAGAAAGCGAGACAGCAAGAGGAAGAGAGACGGAGAGATGGAGAGAGAGGAAGAGAGAGGGAGAGACAGAGAGTGAAAGGAAGAGAGAGAAAGGGAGAGGTGAAGTGAGGAAGAGACAGAGGGAGATATGGAGAGGGACAGAGAGAGAGAAAGAGACAGAGGAAGAGAGGGAGACAGAGAGACAGGGAGAGATGGAGAGAGGAAGACAAAGACAGAGAGAAAGGGAGAAATAGAGTGAGAGGAAGATAGAGAGGGAGAAATGGAGAGAGAAAGGGAAACAGAGAGAGAGGAAGAGAGATGGAGAGAGGAGGGGACAGGGAGATATGGAGAGAGAGAGAGGGAGGGAGGGTGAGAGGGAGGGAGGGTGAGAGAGACAGGGAGAAATGGAGAGACAGGGACAGATGGAGAAGGAGAGGAAGAGAGGAAGAAAGAGAGGGAGAGAGGAAGAGATAGAGACAGAGTGACAGGAAGAGAGAGACGGAGAGATGAAGAGGGAGGAAGAGACAGGAAGATATGGAGAGAGACAGAGACAGACTGGGAGAGATGGGAAGGGGGAGAGAGGGAGACAGAGGAAAAGACAAAGAGAGAAGAAGAGGGAGAGACAGAGAGAGGGAGAAAAAGACAGATGGAGAAGGAGAGAGACAGGAAGAGAGAGTGAGAGGAAGAGAAATGGAGAAATGGGGAGAGGAAGAAACAGACAGACGGAGAGAGATGGAGAGAGAGAGAGAGAGAGAGAGAGAGAGAGAGAGAGAGAGAGAGAGAGAGAGAGAGAGAGAGAGACAGAAACAGAGACAGGAGGAGACAGAGGAAGACAGAAGGGGGAAAGGGAAGACTGGAAACGTAGAGGAGACAGAGAGAGGAGAGGACAGAAGGAAGAGGGAAGAGAGGCACAGAGGAAGGGGCAGACTGACTAGGAACGAGACAGCCGATGACCCTCCTGCCCACCCACGCCTCCCGGCCTGCGTTTCTCACCTGCTTGTCCTCTGCCAGGGCAGCCCCAGCCCAAGCAGCCCCATTATAAGGGCCCGGGCTCTGGCTCCTGCCAATGAGAGGCTGCCTTCCACCCCCCACCCTTATCGCAGGCCCAGACCCCAAGGCTCCACTGCCGCTAAATCGGGCTCCTCAGCTGTCATCAGCCCCTGCCCAGCCTGATACCTAGCAGACAGCTGGGCCCAGCCTGCCAGGGCAGACTGGGGGGTGGTTTGCCTTCCCACCTGTTCCAGGGCCATTTTTGGCTTCTTTGAGAGGCCCCTTGGACAGGTCCTAGGTCCAAGAATAGAAACCCCTGAGCTGGGGATGGAGGCAGCCACACTCAGGGCACGAGATGGACAGACGTATGTAGGGAACAGAGTGGAGAGAGGCGTCAGAGTGGGGGGGTGTGGGTGGGAGGGTGGGCAGAGGCCTCCCAGCTGCCTCTTCCAGCAGCTCTGCCTGTCTCTAGGGAGGCCCCACCCTACCCCTCTGATCCCCCACCTGTTTCTCCTCCTGAACAGGTCCAACATTGGCCTCCTGTGTGGGTCACGTTCCCCCATGGTTCCCTGTTCCTCCTGTTTTGTAGCTCATCTCCTATTTGCCACAAAACTGGGCCACTCCAGCAGCCTCCCTACAGGGCTGCCCAATC
Organism: Notamacropus eugenii; assembly: GCF_028372415.1. Lineage (NCBI taxonomy): Eukaryota > Metazoa > Chordata > Mammalia > Diprotodontia > Macropodidae > Notamacropus > Notamacropus eugenii. The sequence goes on along the minus strand of NC_092876.1, from coordinate 5,104,809 downwards.
CCTCCAAACAGCTTGGTGCTCAAGGCCTGATAACTGGCTAAAGCATCCTGGGCCTGGCATTCAAGGCCTCTCCTGACTTGGCACTGCTGCCCACACATGCGCTGTTCTAGCCAGATCAGGACATTCCCCAGCCCTCCCCTCCCTCCGCTGCAAAGACTATGACCCTCAGCCCTCAAATAGCACTTGACAGGTCTTTTAATGAGCTTATCAGAGACACAAAATTTGAATCTTGTAATCAATACCATAATGGCTGTCATTGAAGGTGAAGGTGGGCCAAGGCGTCCCTTAGCTCTCGGCAGCCCTGTGAGGTGGGGGCTATGTTTATCCCCATTTTACCGATGAGGAAAGTCAGTCTTCAGAAGGTAAAATAACTTGCCAGGGACACAGAGACCCACAGGGCCCCAGGAAGTCCAGCTCTGTGGCCTCCAGCCCCGGCCAGGTCTGAGCAGAAGCTGGCTGCTCCCCTGGCCAGCACATGGCCCCTTCCCATGCTGAGGCCCCAGGCCTGCCCCCAGCATCTAGCCCTTGGCACCCAGCACGGGCTGGGGATGAACCTGCTGGATTCAATGGAACCTGACTGGTGAGGAAGGGAGAGCATGGGATCTGGCAGAGAGGGCCTGGCCACAGTGGGAGAGGCCCCAATCTAACTGGAGCACTTTGTGCCTGGAGGGCAGCGAGGGGAGATAAGGCTGAGGAGGGCCCCAGGTACAGCAGGCCCAAGGCAGCGCCAGCCTGCCGCCGGGTTTATTAAGGAAGTGGCTGCCTGGAACCCCCTTTGCCATTTGTCCTCCCTTCCCCCCAGGAGGCCTTCAACAACTGATCCTGACACGATCCAGACACTGAAAGCCCCACAGACAGAAGCTAGGGCAGGGAGGCCAGAGACCCGGAGAGGGCAAGCTCACACCGGGAGCACAGCCAATGGGGGCGAGGATAGCAGCAATGTGACAGGGAGAGGTAGTGGCCCAGGGCAGGGGGCCCAGGCTGGGGGGTCCCTCGGGACCTGCTGCCGGGGAGGGGGTACTCAGGTCGCCTGCAGCCAGCTGCCCGCGGCTTCAACCTCTTTGGTTACCACCAGAAGCACCTCACACGGTCCCTTGGCCAGGGCAGCGGAGAGGAAATCCCTGGGGAAGAAGGGGAGAGGCAGGTTTCTGCTGGGTGTCCCCAGTGTGCTCCCCACGAAGCTCATCTCCCTCCAATGTACCCGAGCCCTCCCTCCCACAGCCTGTCCTCCCTTCACCTGACCTCCGCTCACCTGAGCTCGGCCTCACCACCCAGGGCCATGGGTTCCCGAAGCTTTGAGTCCAAGTTGTAGTAAATGCCGCCCACCTGGCGCAAGGCCACCCAGTGCCGCCGCTGCAGGGGAAGGGACAGCAGACCCAGGGACACAGGGGAGGGCAGGTTCAGGATGAATCCCAGTACTTGGGGCAAGGCCAGCTGGGCCAAGGGCCTGGGGAACAGGGTGGGGAGGAGGTTCAGCTGGGCATGGCCTGCTGGGACGCCAGCTCCCCCTCCTTCTCTCCTCCCCCATCCCCTCTCACCTACGCCGGTCCCACCACACGGCTGCCAGCCCCAGGCCCTGAAGCGCAGCCATGATGACATTCACGTCGTAGTTCCCTGTGCCCAGGAGGCTCCGATGAGGGTTCAGGCGGGAATCAGGGGCCAACCTGGAGGGGGCAGTGGGGAGGGCCCTGATGGAACGTCTGCTCGGATGCCCAAGGGGCACCCAGGTGGGGAATGTGCTCAATCCTGCGCCCCCACGGCCAGGTGCCTCCCCTCCGCCATGGGACAGGCAGAGTCAGAAGGAAGACCTTTCTCCTCCCCTCTCCCACTTTCCCCTGTGGTCCCCTGAGAGAGGGAGAAAGGAGAAAGCAAGGCACAGAGGGAGGCCCCCCTTTCCTTTTGTCTTTGTGCCTGCCTCTGGCCCAGACACACGGCCTTGTGCTGTAGGAGCATAACGGATACTTGTTTGGTTGGACGGACCAAAGGGGCCCTGGCTCCACGAGGTCTCAGCTGGAACCTCCCTGGCTTCTCCGCTGGGCCTTTCGCTGGGCAGGGATCGCTGCCCACCATGGCTGCCGCGGTCTGCCTGCCCTGTCTCTCCGCTCCAGGCCAAGCTCGTTCAGCCCCCAAAGGGATTTGCCCGTCACATAACAACTAAACAGTAATTGCTTGTCTTTTACCCAGGAGCCCTGAAGGTCTTCCCTCCCAGTCTGATTTTTTGTCTTTTTGATTATCCCTCGAGGAATTTAGAGAAACCTATCCATTGAACCAGTGGACCTCACTCAAAGTGAGAATTCGATAGGACTGAAAGGGCCAGGGTCTCCCCCTGCCTTCTGGGCCGTCTCCAGTCGTCCTGATGGTCAGGCCGCTGGACTCAGACGCTCAGGAGAACAAGGGGAGGCTGGTGACCTTGCACCGCCCTCCCTCCCTCAAACCCAAGTCAACTGCAAGTCGTGTCATGGGTCCTCTTGTCCCTAAAGCTCTCAGCCCCTTCTCAACAACCCCCACAGTCGAGTACAAAACCCTCCGCCCGGCCTGCCACCCACCATGGGCTCATCTGGGCAGTGACCAGGCCCTGTGGGCCTTCCCCACACCTGGAGGGCTCTCCCTGCTCCGCACGGACCTGACGCCCCTATGATCCTTAATTAGCTGTCTGTCTGTATGTCTGCCACCAGATCCACAGCTCCCGGGGGGCAGGGGCCACTGCCTCCAGCCCCCTTCGGGAGAGCCTCGACAGCCTCCGTCCCTGGGGTGGACAAGCAGTCCCTCCACGTCGGGTGATCCTCTCTGACTGCAGCCGGCTCTCCTGACCAGGCTCCCCCTGGGCTCGCACCCAGACCCAGGGAGGGGCCAGAAGCACCACCCTCGTTTGCAGAGGCAGAGAACCAGGCCTGGCAAGTCCCCTGTGAATCCCTGCGTGTCAGCCCTCCCCAGAGCCTAGGAAGCAAGCGTCCCTCCTTGGTCTGGCATTCAAGATCAGCCTTCCTCTGCCACATTGGTGACTGCAGCCCCCCAGCTCCCTCCAGCCTCAGTTTCCCTATCTGTAAAATGAGAAGGCTGGAAGGCTCTAAGGGCCTTCTCTGGGCCTCTAGCGAGGCTGCAGCCCGCACGGCCCCTCACTCGCCTCCTCTGGACCTTCCTCAGACACTCTGACTGTCCCAGAGACAGCCCAGATGGGGAAGCTGACCCAAGAGGGCGCCCCTCCCCGTGGGTGCCCGCAGCAGCAGAGGGTCCTGGGGGGCACAGGAGGGGAAGGTCACCTCTTGCAGATCTCATCGGCGGCCTCCTGGCTAAAGAGCTGCTGCTGCAGGACGTTGTTGAGGGCGTGCACCGCGCACAGCTCCAGGCGCTGCCGCTCATGGTACACGGGCACCGGGGGCTCAGCCCCCTCCTTGGGGGTTCCCAGTGGCCCCGGGCTCCCCGACATCCAGGGTCCTGTGCACACACGGGGAGACACACGTGAGCCACACTCAGGCTTGATTGAAGGTTGAGGCAGAGATGCAGAGATGGGTGGGGCAGAGACAAGGGGTTCAAGACAGACTCAGATTTGGGGGGTGGAGATGGGGTGCAGACAGGGGAGCCCAGAGACAGACAGAGTGGGGTTCAGAGACAGACTCCGATTTGGGGGGCAGACAGGGGAGCCCAGAGACACACAGAGTGGGGTTCAGAGACAGACTCCGATTTGGGGGGCAGACAGGGGAGCCCAGAGACAGACAGAGTGGGGTTCAGAGACAGACTCCGATTTGGGGGGCAGACAGGGGAGCCCAGAGACAGACAGAGTGGGGTTCAGAGACAGACTCCGATTTGGGGGGCAGACAGGGGAGCCCAGAGACACACAGAGTGGGGTTCAGAGACAGACTCCGATTTGGGGGGCAGACAGGGGAGCCCAGAGACAGACAGAGTGGGGTTCAGAGACAGACTCCGATTTGGGGGGCAGACAGGGGAGCCCAGAGACAGACAGAGTGGGGTTCAGAGACAGACTCCGATTTGGGGGGCAGACAGGGGAGCCCAGAGACACACAGAGTGGGGTTCAGAGACAGACTCCGATTTGGGGGGCAGACAGGGGAGCCCAGAGACAGACAGAGTGGGGTTCAGAGACAGACTCCGATTTGGGGGGCAGACAGGGGAGCCCAGAGACAGACAGAGTGGGGTTCAGAGACAGACTCCGATTTGGGGGGCAGACAGGGGAGCCCAGAGACACACAGACTTGGGGAGCTGAGGGGCACAGACGGACAGCTGGGGGGGAGGGGTCACAGAGACAGACTGGGGGAGGGGCGGCAGAGACCAGAGCCGGGGCCCAGAGGCGCCGCCCGCACCAAGGCGCTGAGTCAGGCGCGGGGACGCGGGCTGACGCTTAGGGATCCCGCCCCGCCCCGGCCCGACCCGCCAATGGGGAAACTGAGGCTCAGGCAGAGCCCGAACCCCGGCTGAGCCCCTCCCTCCTGTTGAGTCGCTTGGCAACAAGCCCCACCCCTGCCCCCCATACCGGACCCTGTGGGACTCGCCTTCCCAGAGCTCTCCGCGCCAGGGCTGACCTTCCCAGAAATCCTCACGGCCCCCTTCGGAAGGCTTTCCCAGCAGCCCCAGAGGCCTCCTGAGGGACGCTTTCCCAGAAGCCCCTTGGCTTACAATGGGACTCGCCTTCCCAGAACCTCCCGCGGCGGGCCCACAAGGCCCAGACGGCCAGGTGGAGGCGGGCACTGGATTGGCCTTCCCAGAAGCCCCCGCGTCTAACGGCGGACTCATTTTCCCAGGAGGCCACGCGGCCGCCTCAGGCCCACACTTTCCTAAGCGTCCTCAGAGCGGCCTAAAATGGCCTTCCCATAATCCCTCGGGAGTCAGAAGCGCGTAGTGGGGAAACCGAGGCACAGAGTTGGAACAAACAAATGGTGGGGAAACAGGGACAGCGTGAGGAAACTGAGTCACCGGGGAGGAGACAAGAGTGGGGAAACTGAGGCGGTGCGCCCTGGGCTCTGGCGCCAGCAGGAGCAGGTCCAAGCAGGCCTTGAATGCCCCCCACAGTGTTGGGGGAGCTGGTGGTCCGCTGACACCCCCATCTTGTGCTGGTGACCTCCAAGACCTAGGGGTCGGATGGGGGCGGGGGACCCCAAAACCAGGCTCCTTCACCCCCACATGCTTCAGGGTCAGAGGGGGGGCAGGGGGACCCCCAAACCAGGCTTCTTCACCCCCACATGCCTCGGGGTCAGAGGGGGGGCAGGGAGGACACCAAAACCAGGCTCCTTCACCCCCACATGCCTCGGGGTCAGAGGGGGGCAGGGGGACCCCAAAACCAGGCTCCTTCACCCCCACATGCCTCGGGGTCAGAGGGGGGCAGGGGGACCCCAAAACCAGGCTCCTTCACCCCCACATGCCTCGGGGAGGACCCCAAACCTGGGGCCCTTCACCTCCACATGCTTCGGGGTCAGGGGGGACCCCAAACCCTGGACCTTCCGCCCCCAGGGTGCCACACAATACTGGGTGGGGCTGGGCTGGCAGGGAGGGGCACTGATGACCTGGACACTGAGCCCAGGGCTCCCTTCTTGGCCCCTTGTGCCTAGCACAGAGTCAGGATCTCCTCTCCTCCCCCTGGGCTCCCAGCATAAGACCCAAGTCACAGAGGAAATCAGAGATTCCCATTGTAGCAAAGACACCCCAGACTTTATTGGCTGAGGAGGCTGGCAGGAGAGAGGGGAAACTGAGGCAGGGTCTGGGCCCCAGGCAAAGGGCAGCCTTCCTCCTGGGCCACCTCAGCACAGCTGGATCCCAGGCTTTGGGGTACCGTGGGTGCCGCAGGCTGCAGACAGACAGACAGACAGACAGATGGCCTCTCCGTTTCCCCCCTCCATCCCCCCACCCCTGTGATCCACACTAGCGGTAGGCCAGTCACTTCCCTCCTGCCTGCCTCAGTTCCTCCATCTGTCAGATGAAGGCTTAGATGGCCTTTTCTGCTCAAAATCGATGATGTGAGGATCACAGGGATGTCTCTGGGAATCTCTGTCCCCAATCCCTTTCTCTTTGCACTCTGATTCTAATTCAACACAAATTGATTAGACGCCTGCTGTATGCTCGCCTCTAAGGAACATGCTGGAAAGAAGTGCAGGCTTGGTGCTGGGCATGGAGGGGGCACAGAGGGAGAGGAGGCCCGGGCCTGCCTGGTGCTGGGCACAGAGATGGGGGCACAGAGGGAGAGGAGGCCTGGGCCTGGTGCTGGGCATGATGGGGGCACAGAGGGAGAGGAGGCCTGGGCCTGCCTGGTGCTGGGCATGATGGGGGCACAGAGGGAGAGGAGGCCTGGGCCTGCCTGGTGCTGGGCACAGAGATGGGGGCACAGAGGGAGAGGAGGCCCAGGTCTGCCTGGGGGAAGCACAGGGGCAAAGAGTCTTAGAGAAGCGAGATGTCTTGCCAAGTCTCCCAGACCGTACAGGGCGGGACTGGCCACTGAGTTTTGTTCCTGAGATTATTGATCCTTTCCTTTGGTATGTGCCATGATCTCTGTCCAGGTCTCACCCAGAAGCTCACTGAGACTCAAGAGCCACCTGACTTATCTGTCACTTCCTGCAAACTTTAGCTAGGCTCACAGCAGGTACTTCATAAATGCTTGCTGAGTTCCACTAAACTAAGTGCCTCACAATGAAGACTAAGCCAGACTATGGAAAATGTCCCAGACTCTGAAAGTCATTCTTTAGGGATATCAAACCTTGGATGATACTGCCTGATATTGGAGAGATCGTGGAGCTGTCCAGGACTTCAGGAATAGTCAGTGAGACAGAAGGAGCAGGGACAGCCAGGGGATAGACAGAGGTCCAAACTTGGGGCACCATCAGGGAAAGGGGAAGCGGTGGGGCCTGGGGGAATCGGGTTCAGAGCTGCGAGCTAGGGGGTTGAAGCTTACCCAGGAGGCTGCCCCAGAAGGTGGTTAGGGTGGCAGAGCCAGTAACTGCCCCAGGCTCTGCTGGGTTTTCCCGCCGGGTCCGGACACAGAAACTCTGGCCACTGGAGCCTGGTGGTCCCCTCAACTCCACATCAATCACATGCTGGTCGACCAGGCTGGGGTCACAAGGTTGGGGTCATGGGTTGGGGACAGAGCTGATGCCCTGTCAGGGCTCCCCTCACTCTCTGGCCCCAGTTCCAACTCACCTGAGGTCAGAAACCAGGATGCCAACCACACCATCAAAGCCTAGGCTTGGGGCGGCCAGAGCGGCAGCTGCCATGGTGTTAGAATTGCGGGGGGCAAAGGGGCAGAGTCCCCGGACGGGCCCCTCATAAAGCACAGTCCGGGGCCCTTCCCTGGGGACCCTGGCCAGGGGCCCCTCCAGCCGGAAGCCATCAGGGTGTGTTGCCATCGTGATGCAAAGACTCTAGAGGGGTCACAGGTTATGGCTCTAAATTTCCTGTCACATCCCAACCTGCTCCAGTTCAGCTACCACATACCTTCCTTACCTGTAGCCCCCCAGATGCATCCAGCCGGGATATGTCCTCAGCTCCCCACAAAGCTCCCCGAGCCACAAACACAGAACGGCCTGACTTCCTCGAGGCCTCCAGAAGCTGCTGTTCTGTGTCCCTGTCAGCAAGGGCCGAGGGGGACCCCACCTGGGAAGACAGGAGAAGAGGAGCCGGGCAGGAAAAGTGCCCTGGGGTTCAGGGCCCCAAGAAAGGGAGAGCTATCTAGAATCACGGGCCCAGGATGTCAGAGCTGGGGCACCTTGGAATACAGAAGGTAGAGTTTTGGAGCCAGGAGGGGTCTTAGAAGGTGGAATGGCAGAGCTTGGAGGGAATTCAACCAGAATATTAGCCCAGGATGGGGGGAGCTTAATGCACAGGACAGAGAATGTCAGAGTTGGAGGGGCCCAGAGCAGACTAAGAGAGCTTGGCAGGGGGGATATGGCATTAGTGCAGGGCACATAGGGAGCTTCACCACAGGATATGGGAGCTGGGAGGGGCCTGAGAATCTTTGTCATCCAATATCCTATTGAGAGCAGAAAGCTGGGGTGCAGGAGGTGAGGGAAATCCTCACCAAGAGGTCAGCATGGCTCAGGATCTGAGCCCCAAAGTCCTGGATGATCTTGGGGTGAGCAACCTCAACCACCAAGTCTGGACTCCTGTAGGGAGGATGGAAAGGAGATGGAGAGAGAGAACAAGCATTTGATCAGTGCATATATGTGCCTAGCACTGTGCTACATGCCTGTAAGGTAGGTCACGGGAGGGGAGAGATCCTGAGAAGTCCAGGTGGTGGCAGATGGATGAGCACCCCCAAATCTCTTAAATAGAGGATTCCCCACCAGGAGAGCAAGGCTGGAGGTCACTGACCTATCACCCAGGGTGCTGAGGTCAGAGAGCCTCAGGGCAGGGGGCAGGGTGCTCTTCAGTCTCTTGGGGTCCCGATTCCAGACAAAGGCAAGCTCCAGGCCATGCTGGGCCCCCTCAGCCTGCAATCGAGCAGCCAAGGCCTGACCTGTGGGGATGGGAGAGAGACACCTGGCAGGTCAGGAGCCAGGGAGCCCTGGGGCAGGGCTGAGAGGCAGGAGCCAGATACCCTACTCACCAAGACGCCCATAGCCCAGCAGGCCGACCTTCTTCAGGTTCTGATCCTGGGCCATCTCTGGTCTCCTGAAGCCCTCCTACCAGGCTGACACTGTCCAGGGCTGAGCTTTGGTCAGCGACCTTTGGACCTGGAGCTTGTTGCCTGGAACAAGGCCCCTGACTCGAGATAAGGGGAGGGCAGATCCCTGAACCCTCTAGAAAAAGAACTTCCCAAACTCAGCAGGTGGCACCTCCCTCTCTCATCAGCCAAGATCTGGGTTGGAAGGGTCTCAAAGGCTGTCTCTCAGCATGTACTTTAATGATCCATGGCCAACTCCTCCTTCTCTGGGTGAGGAGGGGGGCTCTGAACCCCTTCCCCCTCCTCATTGCCACTGAAGTCTGCAATTTTCCCCTCCCCCTTGCAGGCCCAGCCAGGTTGTCATGGTGACCTCATCCCATTTGAGGGAGGGGGTTGGAAGCAAGATATAGAGATGGGGGCTCAGCCTGTCTCTTATAGGCTCTGGGTCTCTTTCACCTGACCCTTCTCTATTTCTGGGCCATTTGTTTCTGACCTAGCTTCTTCCTTTTCTGACTGTTTCCTGTTTGGGGCTCTCCCTGCCTTGGTCTGAGTCCCTGACTGGTGCGTCTCTCTGATCTCCTTTTTAGGCAAGGTTGTGTCTCTGTGATGCCTCGTCCCCAGCTCTATCCTGGTGGTCTAGGGTTTCATCTCCGGCTGCCCAGTAAATCTCCTTCCCCTTTCCTCACCCTTCTCCTGCCCATCCGTCTCCTCTAGGAAGTCCCCTGGCACAGAACAGCCGCATCCTTCCTAGACACATCTATGAGGATGTCACAGGGGATTATGGGTTTATCTTGCCCTGCCCCCAGCCTTTCCCCCATCCATCCAGAGTAAGGGCAGTAACTTCTGACCTTTGGCCCTCTCCCTAGGACACTGATGGGGACAGCTAAGGAAGGGATGGCCCAGCCTGCACTGTCCCAGGCTCCCTTCATCCTGGCTCTCAGAGAAGGCTCTTGTTCTCTGTGGGCTCCTGCCTGCTTCTGTCCTCTCCTGTGCCCAGGATGGAGATGGCGGATGCTGCGGCAACTGAGGTCCCCCCTCCCATCCCCAGCCCCTCCTCCCCAACCACCTGGTGTCTGCTGCAGTGTTACCATGGCAACAAGGATTGGCACGGGGAGAGAGGGAGAGAGAGACAGGAAGAGAGAGACAGGGAGGAAGAAAGTGCAGAGATGTACACACACACAGAGGGAGGGAAAGAGTGATGCAAATGGAGAGGAAGAGAGAGATTGAGGGGTGGGGAAAGACTCCCCTCTTCCATTTAGAGCCTTGCAGAGAAAGACTTTGGTTTTAGAGCAGGGGAACACCACCAGAGGTAGCAAGAGATGGAAAATACAGAAACAGATGAGAGAGACAAAAAGTTTGAGGAGTCCGGGCAAGAGGCCAGACATTATTAGACTTGAGGGAGGCTGCCTCGTGGGGGCTGTAGGGAACCTAGTGGTACACTCCAGCCTCGAGGCTCTCCTCTAATCTGGGATCTATTATAGGCCCCTTCTCCTGTGAGCTGGGGGGAGGGAGGAAAGGAAGGCCAACAGGGTTAAGGTAGCCTACCCAAGTGTGGCAAGACAGTGTGTCTGTGGGGCTCATCTGATGGTTTGGGGCCCTGGTGTCTCTGTTGTATGTTTGACTCTGCCTAGGTCTCTTTCAGTAACTGTCCATCATGGCATCTCTTAAAGTTTAATGGTGTCACCATCTTCCCCTCCCTCATCAGCAGATCCAAGATTGGACACCTGGACCATGGCTGGCTGACTGTCAGCACATCTGTCGGTGACTGCTGATGCGGCTCTCAGTGTGATACTGTGTCAGTCTATCAGAAGACTGAATCTGGACTTAGGACCTCCAAGGGTATGGCTGTGCCCATTACTCAGTGCATGCCTGGGCTTCTTTGGGGACAAATGTGTGTGTGTGGAAGCATGTTTCCCTCTCATCAGACCAAATTCGCTTGGATACATCCCCAGAATTATTTTTCAGGGGATACTTTTCTCCATCATCCCTTGTCTGCTGGTGTTTCTTCCTCTGTGTGTCTGTCCTCAGCCCAACTTCTCTCATCAGATTGAATATGAGCTTGGGTTTCTGCCTCACAGTGCAACTCTGGGTGTGTGTGGCCACGTCTTATCCATTTCCCATCTCTACCTCTTTCCGACTCCATCTAGACCTTCCCTGCTGGGTCACCTATACTTGTCTCTATGGATCTGGGAGAAGTAGGGGATGGTTGAAAAGATGCTTCTGCCATGCTCATTTTTTGTCCCCCCTCGGCGTGATACCTGAGCCCTTCTCTCTTCCTCCTTGTGCTGTCCTGTGGAATCTGGGAACCTCTCCGGGACTGCCTTTGGCTGTCTCCACGTTTCCTCAGCCCTGGATCTCCCTCCCTTCCTTTATTCCTCTATGCCCTGAGCCAGGGAGATCAGGGCCCTCCATTTCTGGATTCTTCCTTTCATCTTCATGCTCCTCTTTTTCCATCTTTTCCTTTTCCAGCTCTCCTGCTGTTGCTGTGCACACAGTCCTCTATCTCTTGTCCACACCTTTTGTCTGCATTCTACAGCTGCTTCTCTGACCCTCACTTGCTGCCTTACTCCTTTTCTCTCTTTTCTTCAACAGACACTCAGTCTGTTGGTCTCTCGGTCTCCCCATTTCTCTGCCCCTTTTTTCCCCAATACTGCCCACATTGATGCCTTCTCTCCCTCTCTATGAAGAAGAAATGCAGAGCCCTGACAGTCTGGGAGAGACATGAAGGAAAGAAACAGTGATAAACACACAGAAACACATGCAGAGGAGAGAGATCGGTTGGGTCAGACAGCTAGTGTGAGGATGCAGAGTCAGGAGCTCTCCACTGGAATCCCAGCTCGACCATGGTTGTCCTGGGGGGCTTTGGGCTGGTCTCTGAGCCCTATGGACCCGATTTCCTCATCCACAAAATAAAAAGGTTGAATGATCTCCAAGGGCTCTTCTAACTGCTACTCTGATGCCAAAGTATGGATGGCTGGATCCTTTGGCGCTCCTTTTTACCAGATATCCCTTTTTACCAGAAGCCCCAAAGGAGTCACAAAAAGCTGCACACGTGCACACACACACACACACACACACACACACACACACACACACATGAAGCCACATCCAACAGACCTCCCCTTTTCCCTTCCTTCAAACCTCTATGTAAACTCTGTTCCCCAGTAGCAGAATGGAAGCTGTGCTGGGGTCATGAGTAGGAAGGGACCTTTGGGCTCATCTGCTCTGAGGCTTTCACTGTCTAGTCGAGGAAACAGAGGCACACAGAGGGTCAGGGATGGGCTCAAGCTCATACAGATAGGAAACAGTCTGTAGACAACAGATCCAACCCTTGGAAATCTCTGAGCCTCAGTCTCTTTAGCTTAAAATGAAAGGGTTGTCTCAAAAGAACTCTTTCATCTTTGGCATTCTCTGATACTGTGTTAGGGGATGGGGATGGGGGAGCCCCAAGTCCATTCCCATCCCGGTAGTGATGGGAAATGACCTCATCAATAACCTTATCTTCTGAGTTTGAGGCGTGGGGAAGAAGAGATCTGATATAGCTCCTCTCTGTCTCTCTGTCTCTCTCTCTCTGTCTCTCTCTCTCTCTCTCTCTCTCTGTCTCTCTGTCTCTCTTCTCTCTGTCTCTCCTCTCTCTCTCTTCTCTCTCTCTTCTCTCTCTCTCTCTTCTCTCTCTCTCTCTCCTCTCTCTCTCTCTCTCTTCTCTCTCTCATGAATTTTGCATTTCTATTTTTCATGACAAAAAAATTTTTTTACTTTTTCTTTTTTTTTTTAAAGTAATTACAGAGCAGGGTAGTCATCGACACACACCTCCCTTCAGTATCAAAAAAGTCTATGGAGCAGATTTGGGGAGGGAAGGATTTCGGTGGGGGGGGCAGGGGACTGGGGCTCCCCCCTCCCCCCAGCCAATGGGCAGGGTGGGCTAGGCCAGGGCTTGGAGCTTAGCATGTGGTAGGGACCAGGCCAGGGGTAGGAGGAGCTCAGGTGATTCAGTCTGTCTCTTCAGTTTGGAGGGAGGGAAGGGAGGGAGGGGAAGGCGTCAAACTGCAAAAATGAACCATAAAAGGGGGTTGTTGGGGGATGGGGTGAGGGGGAGAGGGCCCCTCCAAAAAGCTCTCCCCTTGAAGTTTGGCAGGGTGTGGGGATGGTGGATTGGGGCAGCCGAGGAGGGAGAGGAAAGACCTGGAGGGATTTGGCGACCTCTTCCGAATCCCATGTCCCCTGGTGCTATAGAGAGGGTGGGGGGCAGCTGCGGTAGAATCCCCAACAAGGTCCAGTGCCGGTGTTGCTCCCATTCCCTTCTCCCCCACAACACTGCCGTCCCTACCAGGATTTCCTACTCTGGGGGAGTCAGGGATGCAAACCGGGAGTCAAATGGTCAGGGTACCCCCTTCCCCCACTTCCCTGTCCCAGACGACAGGGCTGAGGTTGGGCCAAGGGTCCAAGGGTCCAAGGTCACGCCTCCCCCCTCAATGGGGTCCCCAGCCGTGACCCCCCACCCCGACGAAGTCCCCTCCACGCAGGGAGCCGCCGCTGGGGGACGCAGGGCCTCAGATCTGTGTCTCTTGCACATTCTCCTTGGAGCTGCTCTTGAACAGCAAAGGTTCGTGGATGGAGTTGAGCCCTGGGGGCCCCTTGCCCCCGCAGCCCCCGCCCCCCGGGTTGCTGCTGTAATGGGCTTTGAAGGCTGCGGCCACATAGTGGTGGTGGTTGAGATGGTCGCGCTCCAGGGCGGGCAGGGCCAAGTGGCTGTCCCCGCCCCCGCCCACGCCGGCCACGGCGGCGGCCGCGGCCACGGACACAGCGGAGGCAGCGGGCAGCTCGTCCTCCACGTTGATGATCTCCACGGTGCGCGTGGGGCCGTGGTGCTTGTGGAGTTGGTGCTGCTTCCGCAGCTTGTAGAAGGCCACCAGCATCACGGCCGCCATGAAGGTGATGGCCACGAAGCAGCCAATGATGATCTTCGTGGTCTTCATGACGTCGTCCAGGTCTTTGAGAGTGTTCTCGGTCACGTCCGTGATGGGCACCGTGAAGGCCTTCTCCGTGGGCCGCGAGGACCTCGGGGCCGGCGCTGTGGTGGAGGACGAGGCGGGCCCTACCACCTCGCCCGGGCCTCGGGGCCCGGCCCAGCCGCCGTCCGTGGTGGGCCCGGGAGGCTCCTTCTCCGTCCCGCGGGGCAGGAGGATCTCGTCACCGGACTGGGTCTCCAGCGTCTCCACCGTCACCGTGGTGAAGTAGGTGTAGCCTCCCCCGCTCGAGCCCCCGGGCCCGCCGGGCCCCCCCGCCCCCACCGGGTCCACGGCAGAGACGTTGAGAGTGGCGGAAGCCGTGGTGTTGCCGGCGGAGTTGGTCACCATGCACGTGTACTGGCCAGTGTCCTGGACCGTGACGTTGGTGAAGTTGAGGGTCCCGTCGTGCAGGACTGAGATGCGCACGCGGTATGAGCCGTGGGTCATTAGGGTCCCGTTGGGGGTCAGCCAGTTGACGGAGGTCATGGAGGTGCCCGTGCGGCACTTGAGCTCGGCCGCCATGCCCTCGGTGACGTTGAGGTCCGTGGGCGGCTCCACGATGACCGGCGCATAGCAGGTGAAGTGCGACTGGTCCAGCTCGCCGATGTAGCGGCCCTTGAGGCCCGCGGGGGCGTGGCAGCGCGCGCAGCATGTGGTGTTGCTGGGCACCGTCTCCTTGAGCCACCAGCTGAGCCAGAGCACGTCGCAGTTGCAGTGCCACGGGTTGTGGTTGAGGTGCACGCGCTCCAGCCGGTGCAGGGGCGTGAAGAGGTCGTGGGGCAGGGACATCAGGTTGTTGTGGGACAAGTTGAGCTCCTCCAGGGACTTGAGGTCGTCGAAGGCGTTGCGCTCAATGGTGCCCACCTGCGCATGCATGAGCCAGAGTTTGCGCAGGCTGGTGAGGCCCTGGAAGGAGCCGGGCCGGATCAGGTCCAGCCGGTTGCCGGACAGCTCGAGCTCCTCGAGCCGCACCAGCGCCGTCAGGTTGGGAATGTCCTTCAAGTTGCACATGCCCAGGTTGAGGTAGCGCAGGTTGACCAGCCCCTCAAAGGCAGCCTCCGAGATGTACTCCAGCCTCTTGAGCTCGCCCAGGTCCAGCCGCCGCAGTGACGGCACGCGGTTGAAGGCGTACGAGGGGATGCTCTCGATGGGATTGTTGCGCAACCACAGCTCCCGCAGCTTGGACAGGTACTCGAAGGCCTGCGTGGGCACCGTGGTCAGCCGGTTGTCGAAGAGCTCCAGCGTGTTGAGGCTCGGCAGGCCGTTGAAGGCGCCCACCTCGATTTTCCTCACCAGGTTCTTGCTCAGCTGAAGGATCTCCAGGTGTCGAAGATGCTTAAAGGTATCGGTCCGGATCACCTGGAGAGAAAGGGTGGGACAGCCAGTTAGGATGTGCCCCCCACTGGGGCCTTGCTGGCCGGCTGCCTCCCCTCCCCTAGGAAGACTGCCGGGGGATGGTCCCACCTCCCTCATCTGATCTCAAGGCCCTCCTGCCCGATCTTACACATCTCCTGATCTACAGCCCTGGGTGTCCTCCTAGAGATGGAGGCAGAGGGCCCAGGACCCAGCCCTGCTGCTTCCTACTGAAATCATGCGTGCGACTCAGTTTCCTCAATCAAAGGACAAGCTTGCACTAAGAAGGTTTCTAAGGCCCCTTCCAGCTGGAAATCCTCAGCTTCTCCACGCAGATCATAGGATTAGAGGTGCAGAAGGCGACTTAGTAGCAAATGTCTTATTTAACAGAAGAAGCCGCTGCCCCAGGGCCAGCAGTCTTTCCAAGATGCCTTGGGGGATGTGCTTTGGGGTCAAGGGCTGCCTGTACTTTTGGATCTTCCCAAAGAAGGGCCCAGCACACAGTAGGTGCTTAAGGGGTATTTGTGAGGAGAATTAAGGGATGAACAGCACAGAGCTGACACCTACGGAGTGTGGTGTTTGCAAAGCACTTTATATCCAGATCTCAGGGAATGCAGAAATACTCCCCATTTTACAGATGAGGACACTGACTTGCCCAGGGTCACATTGACAACAAGTCATGAGGTAGGGGTGACACACAAACATGCTATTGCTAGTTCTCAAGGTGGGAGCCCTTCTGTCCAACTTGGAGGTGTTGATGGGTGGTGTGGTGATCAGACAGAGGCCTGTGTGTGTGTGTGTTCGCCCTTCATTGCTGAAGACCGTGCCATCAGAGAAGTAATGACATGACTTGCGCTTGACTTTGTTTTGAGTGAGGGAGGGCTGTGCAGGTCACCAGCTTCACTTCTCCTCCAGAGCCATCTGAATCCAGTGATCAGATATTCAACAGGATGACTGGAGATGACCCAGGATGAGGCAATTGGGGTTAAGTGACTTGCCCAAGGTCACACAGCTAGTGAGTGTCAAGTGTCTGAGGTGAGATTTGAACTCAGGTCCTCCTGACTTCTGCACTGATGGTGCTCTGTCCACTGTACCACCTAGCTGCCCTTCAGACAGAGGACCTGGCTAAGCAAGGGATACAGCATATGGGACCCAGGAGGAGAAGGGGAAAAGTCAAGATAGGGAGCCCTTCACCAGCCCTTACTGGAACTTTTCTAGTAAGACCAGAAAACCAAGAAAAACCAAGTCTGAGGTGGGGGTGTGGTAAGTCAGCTGGAGATCCAGACCAAAGACCTTTGGTATCCTTGGCCTTGAAGCTGGGCAGTGGCAGCAAATTGGGGCTCTCATCCAGCTCTTCCTAACTCCCGCCTAAAATCAAGAGGTCACGAAGGGTGAGAAAATACTTAGGAGCTGGAAAGGGCTGAGGAGACCATTCAGTCTACTCTACTAATTTTACCCAGTAGAAGCTGAGCTCCAGAGAAGGGGAGTAATTCACTTCAAGCCACACAGGTTAACTTGGACATCTGCTCCAACGTCCTCATGGAGAAAGGAAAGTGAATTATTGAGTGTTAGACCTCAAGTCTAGCCCAGCCCCTCACTGAACCATGAATCCCCACCACCATCTCTGAATTGCTCAACCTCTTGAAATATCCATTACTTCACTCATCCCTAAAATGGGGATGATCCAGTCACTACCCTTTCCTCAACTCAGCTGTTGATGAAATGAAGCAGCATATGAAGGGCTTTCTAACCTCTAAGATGACAAATATTAGTGATTATGACCTTGAGCTCTTGGAAGGCGTAGTCCTCTGCTGTTGTACTGAACAGAAGCAGGCATAAGCTTCCCTCTGTCCACATCTACCTCTAAGCCCTGGTTCACTCATGCCTAGTGACTTGGATCCAGCAGCAGGTGAACCTTGGACTCAGGGCTCACTTCAAGCAGCTTTTGCTCCCTAGGACTGCTCTTATTAACACTCTCAGGCCTTCTGGCACAGTTGGCCCAGACCTTTGGTACCTAGAATTCTAGAATCTTAGAAGCTCAAAGCAGGAAGAAACTTAAGAATCAGTTCAATTTACACATGAAAAGGAATGCTCTCCACAGCATCTCTGCTTGAAGACCTTCAGTGATAGGGAGCTCACTACCTACCAAGGCAGCCCATCCCACTTTTGGAGAGCCTCCCCGTGAATCCCCTGCTGAGAGCTCTGTGGGATTTCTTCCCCATGTGACAAGCCCTCCCACTACTTAGAGAGTTCACAAGTAGAAAGATTTGGACCCTAGGGAGCAGCATGGGGAAAACAGGATGGGAGTCTGGGTCATCCTAGGATCATGGGAGGGGTCAGAGAGGCGAATCCCCTGCAGCCCCAGAGTCCTGAGTGGCTCAAGGTCATGCAATGACCTTGTGGTAGGAAATCTGGTACTGAGTCTGGTCATTCCACTTGGCCTTCTGAAGACAGCTTTCACATGTCCCTCCAAGCTCCTTCAGCAGACTCTCTGATGGCCTTGCTTTGAGTCTGTTCAGTTGGCCAGCCTCTTCTGGACACAGGTTGTGTAGGTCCTTTCTAAAAATCACCCTAGCAGTGAACACAGCATCCTCTGGAGGGTGACCTAGAGTTGATTTTCTGAAACCGAGGGCAGCAAGGTTAGAGTAGATAATGCCCAGAGTGCTGGACCTGGAGTCATGAATACCCAAGTTCAAATCCAGATTCAGACACTTAGCCCTGTGCGGGCCTGGGTAAGTCCTTAACCACTGTTTGCCTCAGTTTCCTCAACTGTAAAATGGGGACAATCACAGGACCTACTTCCCAGAGTCACTGTGAGGACCAAATGAGATTTGGGGGGGGGACACTTAGCTCAGTACCTGGCACATGGTGGGCACTGGATAAATGTTGATACCCTTCCTCTAAGATCTCTTTTGTGTCTGAATCTTTATAATCCAATGGCTAGGCCCTCCTAGCCTGGACAGTGGGCTGCTTCTAGTACCACCTAAATCCAGCTTACCCGCTTACTTGGAGAGTGGCTGTGGTGGGGGAGGTCCAGGCACGATGCCAGGATGGGGCCAGGCTGGGATCATGCCACTTATCACAGCCCTGTCAGTGAACTAGAGTGATTCACTAGAAGGTAGGACTCTATGGGGGGGACAGGTGGGGGAGAGAGGAAATCTGGAAACCAGAAAGACCCACTGGAAATAAAGGGCTAAATTTCATCCCTGGCTTTGCCACCAGCTTTTGGGGTGACTATCTCTGGGGCTCTGTTCCCTCATCTGTGTTAAACTACATTATGTGAAAAGTAGCATGGCCCTAGAGATAGAGGGCTGGATCTGCATCTGGACTCAGGAAGAGCTGTGTTCAAATCCTCTCAGACACTTTTTAGCTATCTGATCTAAACATTTGTAAGGCTCAGTTTCCTCATATGTAAAATGGGGGTTTGGTATCTATCATTATCTAATAATTTTTCTATTGTTTAGCCCCTACCTCATAGGGTACTGTGAGTCTCATTGGAGAAAATGGATAGAAAGAGTTTTGCAAAGCTGAAATCATCATAGGCGTGTTAGTTTTCATCCTGTCTCCTAGGGTCCTTCTAATTCAACATTCAAGGACTGGGAGGGTGTTTGGAGAAGGCTCAGTGCAGGCTTGGCAGGCAGAAACACTGGAGATCTCGGGGCTTCCCATGGGTTGAGCTCAGGTAGCAGGGTTCACTTCCAGATGGGCTCACGTGGTGATTTTCTTAAACCAGGAAATGCTGCCTCTACCACAGCCTTTGGATACAGCATCCTATCTTGAGAGAGATACTAGAATCTCAGCATTGGGGGATTCTCAAAGGTGATCTCATTTGAACTGTGACCAACAGGAACTTTTCTATGAATGCATGCATGGTGCAGTGGGAAAAACACTCAACTGAAACACAGGAAGCCTGGGTGCAGACACTATCTTTGACACTGATACTAGTTGCGTGACTCTGAGCAAGTCACTTATTTCTTGAAGCCTCAGTTTTCTCATCAATAAAATGTGAATTAAATTAGGGTTATCCTGCCTAGACACATGGCATTGTAAGGAAAATGCTTTGTGAGCTTTAATATGTAATAAATAGATTTATAATAAATAACAAATATACCATATATTTGTAATAAATAAATCTAATTAATATGTGTGATATGTGTACATGTATCCATATCTATACCTATACCCGTATCCATATATGTTGTTACTTGGTTGTTTCATTTGCGTCTGACTTTGTGACCCCATTTGGGGATTTTCTTGGCAAAGAACTGAAGTAATTTGCTATTTCTTTCTCCAGCTCATTTTATGATTGAGGAAACTGAGGCAAAGAGGGGTTAAGTGACTTGCCCAGGGTCACACAGCTAGTGTCTGAATTTGAAATCAGGTCTTTCTGACTCCCAGGCCAGCACTCTCTCCAACTGTCTCATATGTTAGCTCACAGAGAGCTGAGGATCCACTCTAACCCCCAAGTCCTTTTCATAAACCCTCCTGTTGAGCTAGGTATTTTGCATCTGTGTATGAGTGAAGTTGATTTCTTGACCCCAGATAGAAGACTCTCTTTCCATTTGTCCTGTTGACCTCCTTTTTCTTAGTCAGGTGCGTGTTCTAGCTTGCCGAGGTCTTTTTGGATTCTGACATGACTATCCAGGCTGTTAGTTTTGTGTTATCTGCAAATGTGATAATATGAACATGCCGTGATATCCCTAGATCCAAATCACCGGTAAATCATTCACTCAAGTGAAGGATTTTACATTTATACATATTAAACTTTATCGTATTGGATTTCGCCTATCACTATGGTCTGCTAAGATCTTTTTGGGTCCTGATTCTAGCATCCAATTTAATAGAAGCCAACAAACATTTATTATAAACCAGCAAATACCATGCTGTTTACAGGAGACACAATGAAGGAAAACACTTTTCTGGCCCAAGGAGCCAATAACTCATTAGACTGGGAGCTCCTTGAAGGCAGAGACTGACTTTTGCTTTTCTTTGTCTTCCCAGCATTTAGTTCAGGGCCTGGTACTTGATAACTGTAATGATAAACATTCAAATAGACATAATTGCAGGGAGATATTATGGGCTTATCATATAGACCAGATATTTCTAGCTGTGCTTTCCTTCTGAGATCATCTTCCATTTACACAATAAATATTGTCTTTGTATATTTTTGTTGGCTTCTTGTCTCTCCTATTGGACTGTAGGACAGTGACTATCTTTTGATTTTTTTTGTATCCCCAGGTCTTAGCACAGCGCCTGGCACATAGTAAGTGCTTAATAAATGCACATGTTGATAGTGATAGTTACAGCAAAGAACTGGAAACAAAGTGTGTGCTCATCCACTGGGGATAACTGAATGACAATCGTACATGAGTGTAATGGAATATTTTTAAGAAATGATGAAAGGGACGATTTCAGAGACTCCTGGGAAGACTTATCTGAACTGATGCAGAGGGAAGTTGAGTAGAAATGGAGAACGCATAGTTATATTGAAACAAGAACATCATGAAGACAAAAAGCTTGGAAAGCCTTTAGACCCGCTGATGAGGGCAAGGATTAACCATGATGCTCAAGGACCACCTCCTGAGAGAGAAGACTCGAGATGCAGAATAAGATATGACATTTTGGACGAGGCCAATGAGAGAATGTTTGGCTTTACTATGAATATCTGACACAAAGTGTGTGTGTGTGTGTGTGTGTGTGTGTGTGTGTGTGTGTGTGTGTGTTCTAGTTTGGTGGGTGGTCTGAGGAAGAAGGGGGATAGGGTGGCAACATTTTTTTAAAGCACAAAAAGTGTAAGACTGGAAGAAGAATCTAGGTGTTCTAGGAAATTGAAAGAGGGAGAGATGATTTTCAGCTAGGAGGAAGAAGAGGGAAGGCTTCCTTGAGGTACCTGGGCTGCAACCTGAAGAAAGAGCAGAATTTCTCATGGTATCAGGAAAAAAGAACCATCTTGGAGTCAAAAGAACTAAGATGGGTCCAGTCTTGGATGCTTTTTTAGCTTTGTGCCCTGAGTCACATAACCTTGCTGTTCCTCAGTTTCCTCATTTGAAAAACAGGAATAAAATTAGTTGTACCACCTGTGTCCCTGGGTTGTTGTGAGGAAAGCACCATTTAGATATGAATTATGATCACTACAGATGAAAATGAGAAGAGAATCTTCATGCATGGATATGGAAGAAGGTAAGACAAGACAAGGAAATGTTCTGTAATGTGAGTCAAGGGGACTGTGGAGAACTTTAAATGACAGGCTAAGTTTGTATTTTGTCCTCCATGTAAAAAGGGGCCATTGGAGGATGAGGGGGTGGCTCCTGCTGTGTAGTCACCCTGTAGCTGTGTGGTGGATGGTGGATGGAAGTGCCTGAGACCCAGAGAGCCAAGTTGAAGGCTATTACAATGGTCCAGGGGAGAAGTGATGAGTGCTGAGTCTAACTTGTTGGGTCTGAGGGTGGGAGAAAAAAGCCTGGATGTGACAGTACTAGGGAGCTTGAATTGACAGGATTGGAGCACTCAGAGGTGGTGAGAGGTGAGAGAGGGTAAGAGCCCCAGTCACTATGAAGGGCAGGGTCGAGAGCAGGGGTAGGTCCAAGATATTCAGGGGCCAGTGGGTCACAATCCATGATCCATAACTTCCTATCTGCCACAAACCAGAATAGAAGGCCATCTGTGCTTCCCTCCATCTCACTGATAAAACTGGAAATGATACTCTTTCCCTTATAAATACACTCTGGCTAAATTCAACTATGGTTCATAATTGGAAGGGGAAAGTGTGACTCGACTACCCAATTCAGTGATCCTGGGTGTAGCAGTAAAGGATTGTAGATACAATAAAAGTGAGAGGAGGGTGACACACAGTGATCCTAGTGGATCAGATTCAAGGAGAGGGAAATGTCTTCCCTAGGCCTCCTCTTCCTTCCAAACCTGGACCCAAATGCTTCTCTTTAGGGAAGTCACTCCAGACTGGTGTCAGCCAGGTTAGCATTCCCAACCTCAGTGATCACCCCTCCCAGGGGAAAAACTATAACTTAACTAGAGCTGGAAGGAGCTAGAAGCCAGGACTCTTGGGTCTCTGCTGCTTTGTAGATGTCTGACTCATTCTCTTTGCCTCAGTTTTTACCTTTATGGGTGTGGGAGGAAGACCTTTGGCAGGGCAGGGTAGGGGTGAGGATTTGGGGACTTTCTTGGCATCATTTGTCCTTCTAACCTGGGGCTAGAGCAGAGGATAAAACAAGGGGTTTAAAAAAGATGGAGAGGGAATAAGGAAGGTCACAGTAAGGAAGGGAGAGGAAGATAGCAGGTATTTCCATATTTCTCCAATATGAGGAAGGGAGCCCTGGGAAAGTCAATTCACCTCTCAAATTGAGTGCTCCCATCACCTAACTCTAAGCCCGCAAGATGCAGGGCAGGTTCTGACCAGTATGGGCAGAGAACATTCCTTACCATGGGGAATTCCTCCCTTACCCAATTAAAAAAACCCAAACAAATCAGATGTTGGTTAGGGAGCACCTAGCTGCTTCGAGGGAGTTCAGATCACCTGGTCCATGTGAACTGAATCTGCAGATGGGATGCCTGAATCTCTGTAAGAGAGATCTCTGAAAGATCATGGAGAATATGCAAGAATTGGGGGCCCAGGCCTGAAGAGAAACAAATAGTATTGTGGTTTTTAAAAGAGAAAAGAGAATGGAGGCTGAGAACTACTGACCGAGGAACCTGATTTGGTCACCTTGAAAAATTCCAGAACATTTTATTAAAGGGTAGAAAGCAACTGGAAAGGGAAGTAGTGAGAAGGAAAAGCCAGCATGCCAGACTGATCTTAATTCCTTTTGTAACCAGTGGCCCTTCTTGTTGGAGCAGGAAAGGGGGGAGAGGGAAAAACAGAAAGATAGAGATGAAAGAGACAGAGTCAGAAACAAAGGAGCAGAGACAGAGCAACTGAGAGACTGAGAGACACAGAGAGGCACAGGAAGGGATGGAAGGAGAGGGAGAAGGGGGGAGAAAGGGAGCAAGAGAGTGAGAGAGAGAGACAGAGAGAGAGAGAGAGAGAGAGAGAGAGAGAGAGATTGGCAGAACAATGATGATCCTGGCTCAGGAAACTCATTTTCATTGCCCCTTCATCACCCATGGATGAAACCTTTCAACATGACAAAAAGATGCTCTCTGCCTCTCACCATCCCTTTCTCATTGTTGCTGTTTTTTCTTCTACTTCACCTGGATGCAGACTTGTGGAGCAGCAGGGGGAGCAGCTAATGGTCAGAGCACATGGAGAGGCCTGGACATCAGAACCAGAAGTAGCTAGGAGCAACAGCACCAGGGAAACTAGAAGCTGGTTCGACTGGGAAATATTTTCATCCTGAAGGAAAGTCTTGAAGTCCAGGAACCTTGGGAAGGGAACACTGAGAGCCACTGGGATTGCTGGGATGATGAAATGGAGAAGCTGATTTCTCCTCCAGCCTGTGATTTTGAATGGAGATTAAATGCCTAGCTTCCTCATCCTTTTCCATGAGCTGTGCAGAGGTCAGAAGATCAGAAAGAACTGGGTGGAGGGCTAGGAGATGGCAGAAAGTGACTGTGTGCTGTACAGGAGTGTCAAGTTAATTTTCCTCTTTAGTCTATGTACAATAAATTAAGTGATTACAGCACACAGAGTCTCTGAGTCCACTGGGCAAGGAATCCAGACATGGGGGCTCAAGAGCTAGTTACAAAGAGATTTTGTATTTTAACATTTTGAGCAATATTCCATACCCCCTAGATTAAATTCAGACCAGGCCATGCAGAGATAAATCCAAGGTGTTTAGTACCACCTCAGCAGTGTGGGTCTGGCAGGTATTTGCAGAAGGGGGGTCCCCTAGGGGTTAATGGTAGTAGTGCAGTCTCTTAGGAGAGTTAATCTCTCACATACGTCAGAGGACTTCCTGGTGAACAATTCACATATTTCACTCTCTTGCTGGATATGTAGTACAGTGACATGCTGTCTTTCCGGAAACTTAATGAAGGTGGCTCTTGAGCTGCACACCCCAAAGGTCTGAGATCAGATGTCACAGTCACAATCTAGACAGATGCCCAGTGTCAGATGCCACATTTTTTGGACTAGATAATTAGATTGGCAGATTAAGGGAATGAATGGGAATAGTTTAATTAGATTTCATCTAAGTATTTCACAGAATCTCTCATGCTATTATTACTCTTAACGAGGTGGAGAAATGCCGCCTAGAGATAGCTCATTTATATGGACTTGGAACTGATTAAAAGGTCAGATCCAAACAGTAGACATTAATTGGATAATGTCATCTTGGAAAGAGGCTTCCCATGGAGGGTCCTAGGAATCTGTGTTTGGCACTAGGTTGTTTTATCAATACTTTGTAGAAGGCAGAGAGAACATGCCAATCAAAGTTGCAGATGAAAAGAAAACTGAGAGTGAAAGCTAGCATGTTGGTCTGTAAGAGTGAAGATCTTGACAGGCTGGAACAACGGACTGAATCTAATAAGGTGATGTTTAATAGTGATCAATAGTCCTACATTTGTGTTCCAAAAGTCATCTCCATACATGCAAGTGGAGATTAGGGCTAGGCAACAGTTGGTGTGAAAATGGTATGGGAATTTGAGTAGACCAACCATGTGGTGTGGTCAGAAGAGCTAATGCAGTCTTGGGCTATGCTAAGAGAGGACAGATCTCCAGGGCAGAAGTAGTAACAGCTCCATTGCACTCTGCTGTGGTCAGGCTGTGTTCAGAGCACCAGCTCTAGTTCTGAGTCACATTTTTGGAGAAGACTGACAGGTTAGAAAATACCCTGAAGATGGTGACTGGTCAGGGGACTGTGGCATTGGAGACCTGGTTAAAGAACTGGGGATACTGAGCTTGGAGAAGAGATTGTCATTTTGGAAGTGGCCACAATCATTGGGCAGAACTAGGGGCGCTGGGTGGAAGCTGCAGAGAGTCAGGTCTAGGCTCCTCTCAGGAAAATGTTTACTCCTAGCACTTAGTGCTGTCCAGGGACAGAATGAGCTGCCTCAGGAGATAGGGCTTCCCCATCACTGGAGGACTGCCAGCGAATGCTGGTTGATCAGTCCCTGGGGAGGTGCAGCATCTACAGGCTGCACTCACCAGCTTCAGAGGTCTCCTTGAACTCAGATTCTGTAATGTGGCAGTGAGGGGATTGGGGAGAGGACGGAAGGGGATATAGTTAGGAAGGGAGAGGGGGAGGGGAGAATAACATCAGCGGCCCTTCTCTTGTGCTTTGAGGTTTACAAAGTAGTTTCCACACCTTCTCTCAGTTTATCATCCCAGCTCTGGGTGGTGGGTACTGTAGGCATTGTCATCCTCACCTGAAATGGTGTGAGAATCTTATAGTCTACCTTCCCTGCTGGGAGGATGAAAGGACATTATGTAATTCAAGTGTTTTGCAAACCTTAAAGAGAAATATTAATGCCCACTATTGTTCCCGGTGACTTCATCTGCTCCCCCAGGATTCATGATCATCTCTGCAGAGAATGCCCAGATTTAAATGTCTGGTCCTGGTCTCTTCCCTGAGCCCAGTCAGACACATCCAGCTGCACATCTTGTGGGCATGGGAAGGTCCACATGCCCAGAGTGGAATTCTGGAGCTTTCCACCCTCAACCCAGTCCTTCTCCAACCTTTCCTGTCTCTGTTGAGGCCCTAGGTTGGCAGCCTCATCAGCCTTGACTCCTCCCTCCCCAATCAGTCGTCAAGTAGCACTCCTCTTATCTCCCACGACCACAAGCCCTCCTCTCTCCTGGCCTGGACCACTGCACTAGCCTCCGATATGGTTTTTCTGAGGTTAGTGTGCAATTATCTCCAACCCTTCACACAGCTGCCAAACTAATCTTCCTGATACCCCAATGGGACTGTTACCACCTTAAAATTTCAATGGCCTTCAGGGTTGTAGGCTAAAATACAAATTCCTAAGCCTGGCATTTAAAGTGCCCCCCCACCCCCCCAGTTGACTCTAGCTATCTTTCCGGACATTTCATGAACTCTATATTCCAGACGAGCTGGCCTGATTGCAGTACTCCACCTACCACCACAAAGTCCTCACCTACACATGCCCTTATTGAACTCCCACCCCTAGAATCCTGAGCTTCCTTCCAGGCCCAAGTTGGGTCCTGCAATGGATGGAATGAAGGAAGGGAAGGGAAAAACAGATGAAGGAAAGGAAGGAAGGAAAGGAAGAAGGGAAGGAAAAGAGGGAAGGAGGAAGGGAAGAAGGAAGGAATGGAGAGCAAAAAGAAGAAAGGGAAGGAGGGAGGGAGTGGTGAAAGAGAGAGGGAAGGAAAGAAGGAAGGAATGGAGAGAAAAAAGAAGAAAGGGAAGGAGGGAGGGAGTGGTGAAAGAGAGAGGGAAGGAAAGAAGGAAGGAATGGAGAGAAAAAAGAAGAAAGGGAAGGAGGGAGGGAGTGGGGAAAGAGAGAGGGAAGGAAAGAAGGAAGGAATGGAAAAAGGAGAGAGGGAAAAGGAAGGAAAAAGGAGGAAAAGAAACAAACATTAAATATCTATTATATGTTAGGTATTGTGCTAAACTCTATACAAGTATTATCTCATTTGATCTTTACAACAACCCTGTGAAGCAAGTGCTGATTTATTTCCATTTTACTGTTGAAGAAACTGAGGCAAAGAGAGGTTAAGTAATTAGCCCAGGGTCACACAGCTTGTAAGTGTCTGAGACCATATTTGAACCTAGTTCTTCCTGAGCTGAGGCCCAGTGCTCTCTCCACTGTCTCACCTAGGCACCCTCAAGTTCTACCTTTAAGTTGTCTTGACCCTGGCTCCATGAAAGAGTGTTGAGAAGACAGTCAACACAGTCAATGGTGTCCCCAGGACTCATCAGTCGGCTGCACAGCCTGGAAAGAGGTATTGCCCACTTAGTGTCATCACAGACCCTCTGAGTCCTCCTCCAGATGCAGCCCCCTCTGTCTCTCACACAATCCATGACTGAGACACAGGAGTCATGGACCAGTGCCTGGAGAATTGCTCCAGTCTGTTGAGTTGAATTCCCCTGGACCCCAGCTCTTTGTGGTTAGATCTGCTGGCCCTGGCCTCTCCTACTAGAACCCACCTTGCTAACTCTGACTAAGGGAGAAGGCCACCTCCCATGTGGGACCGTGCTGGTTTCTATAACCACCACGTGTCCTGACAATTTCTGACTTGGAGACTGGTTGGTTTCTGGTGCCTGCCTTGGAGGAGTGGTGCTGTATTGGAGATGACTCTTCACTGTGGAGGGCAGAAGCCTCTACATGGAGGAGGCCATGTCTCCTACTCAAAACTGACCCAATGTTCCTTGCAGCTGATTGATTCCTGGTATTGAGCCCCCCTCCTGCCACTAGCTAGAGCCAGAAGGAGCCTCAGGGGGGCCATTGTGTTTAATCCCATCTATTTATGGATGATGATCCTAGGGCTGCCCTGGATCATAGAGAGAGTAGACATCTGGTGGAATTGGAACCCAAATCTTCTGACCCCAAATGGGTTCAGATCTCAAATTCTCAATCTTGGGGTCATCTTTGAGCCCTCATTCTCCCTTATCCCACATGTCCAACCCATGGCCAAGTCTTGTAGGTTCTCCTTCCGTGATATACATCTGTCCCCTTAGTTCAACTCACATAGCCACCCCCTTGTTCAGGCCCTGAACTATCATGACTCCCAACAGGCCTCCTAGCCTCAAGTCTGCACCCCTCTAACCCTTCACATAGTGGCCAACGAGATATTCCTAGAGCCCACATCTGACCATTATGCTACATGGTTCAGAACACTTCACTAGCCGCCACCTACCCCTGTCACATAACACCCTTCACCTCCTGGCATCTGCTTCCCCTGTAAGGCCTATGACATAACCCTCTCCTTCACACATCCTGCATTCCAGGAGAACTGGCCTTCCTGCTATTTTTCACACATGACAGTCCATCTCCATGCCTTTGCCTGGGCCAGGAATGTCATCCTTCTTCACTGGGTGTTTTAGAATTTTCAGCTTCCTTCTAAGCTCTCCCTGTCAGTTCAGAGACTGCCTCCTCCCTGAGATCCTGCTGCCCCCCCTGCTTCCCAACTACTTGTACTTTCCCCTCAATGATTCACTACTATCTTCACACACATTTTGTTACCTCCTTATAGGAGCAGGTGGGTCCCCAACAGAACATATGCTTGTTGTGGCAGGGGGCTGTTGTGCTTGAGTTTCTGTCCTCAGTGCCTAGGACGGGAGCTGATATGGTGTAGATGCTTAACAAATGCTTGCTGATAAAGAATAATATTTCAGAGTTCCCAGTGCTCTCTCACTGCCACGTCCAGTGGCCTTTCCTCCTTGTCTTCTCTGCAGCCTCTCCTCCTCGACAGTCTCTTTTCTCTAGGTTTTGGGGGCATCGTTTTCTCCTGGTGCTCTGGTCTCTTTCGCCACACATTCATCCAGGTCCTACCCATGACCAGCAGGTCTCTGTCCCTGGGCCCTCTCCTTGTCTTCTTCTATAGTCTTTGTTCATTTACGACACAGAGCTCTTTCATATCCTGAGCTTTCTCAGTCTGGCAAAAAGAATCATTTTGTCCAAATCTGAACTGTACCCATTGCCTGGAATGGCTAATCCAAATCCTAGTCATTCTTCAAGGCGTCCCTTGCTCACATCTTCCTCCCCAGCAGCTCAAGGCTTGCAGGTGCATTATCTCTGCCCCTGCCTGTCCTCAGCCCTTATTCCCTCTACCACACATCTTGTCTCATTGATCATAATGAATAGTTGTGCTTCATCAAGCACATTAATATCTACAATCTTATTAGATCCTCTCATAGTCCTGTGAAGGATGTAGTACAGTTAATACTCCCATTTTACAGATGAAAAAATGGAAATAGAAAGTGTTTGTGATTTGCCCAAGTGTTTGGGCCAACATAGTGGCCAAGCTGGGTCTCAAATACAGGTCTTCTGACTCCAACATCAGGGCTCTTTTCATTATGCCATGCCTGTAAGAGCTGGATTCAAATCCTATCTGTTCTGATTTCTAGCTCTAGGAAGTTGGGGCAACTCTCTGAAACTCCAGTTGCTCATCTACAAAATGGAGGCAGTGACCTAACCAACCTTTGAGGTCCCTGCATGCTCCAAGCCCTGTAAGCAATGCTATGATATTTTTCCTTTTTCCTTTTCTAGCTGGGTTATTAGGTGTCCCCCTAGCTACGCTGTCAGCGTCAGGGACCATACTTCTTTTTTTGGGTGAATAACTGGAGAACCTTGGGTTTGCCAAATGCTTTACAGTCAGAGTTCCCTTTGATTCCCACGATGAGCCTGGTTGGAGAGGGTCACAGGCATTGTCCCCACTTGACAGAGAAGGTCCAGGGTTAGTACAACAGTTTCTCTCCCTTACACTAATGCCTCTCCTCTCTAACTATTCCCCACACTGTCCAGCCCATGAGAAGTGTTCGATAAACATGAATTTCATATGCCTGGCCCAGGACAGTATTTACAAATTGTATCCTTGTGGGCAGCATGATACAGATGCAGGAACCCTAAGCTAGAAGTTGGGAGAATTGGACTCTAACTTAGTGGGTAACCTTGGGCAAACCTATTTGTCTTGGCGGGACTCAGTTTCCTCAACTGTAAAATGAGAATTCCTTTACCTTTTGATTTCTAAAGTCATTCTAATTCCAAACAGATATGATTTTATGAGCTTTCATGGTGTGGTGGAGTCAAAAGATCCAAGTTCACATCCTCCTCTGACACCTCCCTGTTTCTGTCACTCTGGACAAGTCACTTAATGTCCATTATCTTCAGCTTCCTTATCTGCTGAACGAGGCATTTGAATCCCTTCAGTTCCTTCAGCTCTAAATCTGTGATACCCAGAGCCTATGGAATTTTTTGTCCCAGAGTAAACTCAGACTGATGCTATGTTGGATTCCACTGAAAGAGGGGTGAATTGACAGGCAAGGATTGAGCCTTGCACCAGTCCATGGAGGCTTAGTGACTTAAGACCCAAACACATTTCCGTGAAAGGTGATTCTTCAGCATAGATTTGGAGGACTACAGTGTTACAGTTCTGCCTGGTAACAATGAATCACTGACATGAGAGCGTTCACAGAAACCAGATAATGTTTCAATGGTGTCTGATCAGAAGGCAGGCCATTTGTCCCATAGCTCCGGAGGGTTGGTTTAGGGCTGTGATGAAGGGAAGGCTAGATTAAGGGAACGGAAGGCATTCTCGGTCAAACCAAAAGGTTCTGAGGCCTGAAAATATTTTCAGAAACCCTGCTCTGCTTGCTTTATAAATGCCAGATGAGCTCAGTTACTACTTCTGTTTACACATTTGACTCCCGGATCTCCACCTCCAGCCCTGATCTCTTCCCCTGATTTCCTGTATGTATATTCCGCTCTCTCTTTAGTCCCTTAACCAAGGTGTGTTGTAAATGCTTAACAACTAGCTGGGGTGTGGCGGGAAATGTATGCACAGTTTAATCTACATTACCAATATTTTCTCCTTCACTCCTTTAAGTCTAGACAATGAACAAAACAATAAACCAGCCCTCAGTTATAGTGCTTGCCAATTTCCAAGGTATAAATGCTCACACTGAAAATTTAACAATCAGCTCTTGGGAGCCTGTATGAGGTTACCCCAGCACAACACCACCTCAGTCAGAGCTGAAACCTCCCTAGCACTAACAATCTAAACTTCAGCACTTCAGGATTGCACGAACCTGAGAACCCTAAGTGATCCAAATGAAAAATGGTGAGGCTAACAGTCCCTTGGCCTCCACTTGAATACCTCCAGGGACAGGGAGTTTACTGCTGCACTGACAGTTTCATTTCTAGGATCACAGAATTGTGAAATTTGAAGGAACCTTTGCCAGTCATTTTCTCTAGCATTGGGAATTAACCTGTAAGAATCAGAGTTCATCACCTTTCCCCCATGATTGTCACTGGTCCCCTCCCTCTTCCTCGTCCTTTCAGGCCTGAAAATTAAGGGTCTGTCATCTTTGAGTCCTCCCTCCCCTCCTCTTTCCTCAACAGTCCACCAGTGAGTGCTGCCCATTCTTTCTTGGTCGTTTCCTACTGGGCTCCTCTCACTTTCCATAACCACCTTCATTATTTCCTTTTATCACATGCATTCCCCCACAACCAAACTCCTTAGTCTGGCATTTAAATCCCTCCACAATCTGGTCCCAATCTACTGATCTTATTTTCTATTTCCCTCTACTATCCAGCAAATACACCCAAAATTCCCTACATTCTTCAAAATCTACCCTTGCTTAAGGCCTGCCTCTTCGACCAAGGCTTCCCCGACCACATTGGCTCTCTCTCCCACATGTCTTGCTTCTCTGTCTTTCCCCACTCTAAACTCCCATGACCCTACAATCTCCCCCAGGCTGTGCCCTAGTTCCTCTCACACTGGGTTAATAGTTTCTATTTCATGGGTTTTCCTGGGATCTGTGGTGAGAAAGCATTCTGTAAACATTAATGCATCCAGCAGTCATCTCATACTGCTTGCTTGGTGATCAAGACTGTAATCTCCTTGAAGTCAGGGACTGTCTTCTAAAGCTGCTGGGCACCCAGAAGGCAATGGTTTAGCATCCAAGACAATCTTGACAGTTGATCTCTAAGTCACCTCCCACATCACTGCCCTTCTCAAACATCTCTTGGGACGTTCATGGGATTATGGGAACTCTGAGCTAGAAGGGTTCAGAGGCATCCACTCCAGCCCCTGAAGCAGAGCAGGAATCTTTCCCATCACTATGATCAGAGGGGCCATTTATTTGGGACTTTTAAGTTGAAAAACTCCATCTAAGGTATCTCATATGAGTCTCACAATGACCCCATAGAATTCTCATTTTACTCAGACTCAGGAGGCTGAAGCTTTGATAGCTTGCCCAAAGTCATGACTCTGGAAGGGGCAGAGCCTAAACCCAAGTTCTCAGAATCCACAGTCAGTGCTCTTCCCACTGTACTACAGTGATTATTTCTGAGTGTTGAAGAATGTTCTATTTGGACAACTGTAGGAAGGAGGAACTCCCTAGTGACCAAAGCGGATTGTTTTCACTATGTAGAAGCAAGAGATGCATTATGTTGGCAAAAGGGGGCCATATTTCAGGTTGAAGTTGGACTGGGTGACCACTATGCTCTCTCCCCACCTGAAGATGAAATGACTTTACCAAATTTGCCTCTTTGCACCTTCCCTTCATGGGTTCTGGCTCTGCCCTTGATGGTTACACAGAATAAACAGGTCCGTTCCTCTTTCACACAATGGCTTTCAGATATTGGGAAAGGTCTATCACCCACTCCTCATGCTCCTTCTTCCTCAGCCTAAACATTTCCAGATCCTTCAACCACCTCTTCAGTAGAGTTTGGACTCCTCTCTCCAGCCTGTCTGCTCTTTCCTGGACACAGTCCTGTACATAAATTTCTTTTCTAAAATACGGTGACTAGAAGTAAACACGATCTTCAATCAGTTGATCATCAAGCATCTATTAAGCTTTTGCAATGGACTACACTAGTCATTGTATCCTGCTACAAAGACAAAACAGTGCCTGCCTTCAAGGCACTTGCACTCTGGTGAAGGAGAAAACATGGGCATGAATACACAGTAGACCTAAGGTAGTTTAGGGAAAAACACTAGCAGTTGGAAAATTCGGAAAGGCTTCTCTAGGTGTACTCTGGCCAGGGCAGAGATGGCAGACCTGTCGTCCCTTGTTCTGGACACAAGTCTCTTAGGCAAGTCCTAAGACTGGCGTACTTTGTTCGGCTTTTCTTCTATTCTATCCATACTCATCTGAGCCTTCCCAGACCCCTACTAAGTGGCTCTATGTAAGCAAGGTAGACCAATATTTAGAGCAGCCTGAGCAAAACATAATTTGGTGGCCTACAAGATCAGATCCAGGCTTGCCTTGATGCTCAGGACCTCCTCCTGCATTTCCTACTTACTCTTCTGCCCACCTCTTTGTTTTTGCCTGCTCAGAAGACTCTCTATTCCCTGAAAAATGTCATATTTTCCCCCTGTCTGTGGCAGTTTCCTCTGCTGCATGCCATCCCCTCCAGTTCTTCATCCAAATCCTAGCCATTTGTTGAGACCAGAACAAGTCCCATCTCTTCTAGCAAGCTTTCCTGGACTCCCTAGACTCGAGGGATTCTCCCTCTTCAGGGTCCCCATAGCTAAGACTGCCTGTAACTCTCACTGAGTACTTAGCACACATTGTCTATTACTAGTTATCTTTTCATGTATTTATATCTATCTTATTTCCTTAATTGTACTGTGAGTTCCCACATCTCAGGTACCTTAATAGTTCCCGATAAAGGCACTAGGTGGCAAAATTGGTAGAGCTGGTCCTGGGGTCAGGAAGACCTGAGTTCAAATGTAGTCTTGGACTTTAATTAGCTGTTACCCTGAGTAGGTCACTTCACCCTCTTTCTTTCTCTCCCTCCGCCTCTCTCTCCCTCTATCCTTTCCTTTCCTTTCCTTTCCTTTCCTTTCCTTTCCTTTCCTTTCCTTTCCTTCCATTTCCTTTCCTTTCCTTTCCTTTCCTTTCCTTTCCTTTCCTTTCCTTCCATTTCCTTTCCTTTCCTTTCCTTTCCTTTCCTTTCCTTTCCTTTCCTTTCCTTTCCTTTCCTTTCTTTCCTTTCCTTTCCTTTCCTTCCATTTCCTTTCCTTTCTTTTCTTTCCTTTCCTTTCCTTTCCTTTCCTTTCCTTTCCTTTCTTTCCTTTCCTTTCCTTTCCTTTCCTTTCCTTTCCTTTCTCCTCTTCCTCTCCTCTCCTTCCTCCCCTTCCTTCCTTCCTTCCTTTCCTTCCTTCCTTCCTTCCTTCCTTCCTTCCTTCCTTCCTTCCTTCCTTCCTTCCTTCCTTCCAACATTGAACATTGGGCTTCAGACTCAGAAGGTGATCAGTATTTGCTGAATGAGGAGGCAGAAGGTACCTTCGAGTCAAAGAACTGGATTTGGTGTCAGAAAACTCATGTTCTCTCACCATGAGCCACTTGACTCAGACTCTTTGGAACTCATTTTTTCTTTCTGTAAAGTTGAAATTTTAACACTTGTACAGACCTCAAGAGCTTCCCTCACAGGGTTATCTGAGGTGATATTATAAGGGGAAAGGGACTGCCCTGTGATTTTGTTAGGGTCAGGAAAAGGCCATTGAACAATGCCAGCTTCTCTGCCCCATCTGTCTCAGGAAGCTGCCCAGAACACAGAGACTTTCAATGCCTTCTCTGAGGTCATACAATCATGATGGATCAGAGGTAGGACTGGAACCCAAGACTTCCTAGCATCACTCTCGCCACTAGGACTCTTCCTAATCAGTGACATTGATATAATGGACAGCACTATACCTTTAAGAAGGTAAATCTGGAGAACACACAAGGATTATGTGCATCTTTTCCTCCATTTAAGGTGTTTCTGGGGGTGAACAAAGAGTTCTCTGAAGTTCCTTCCTGATTCTACAGGCCAGTGATTTTTCTTCCGAAAACCTCCAGGGGCTTCCCTACTACCTCCCATTTTGGCACAGGTCATAGACCAGGCCATACTGGACTGGGAATCTGGAATACCTGCGTTCAAATCCCTCCATCATTTACTAGTGGTGAGACCCAGGGCATGGTCATTTCTTCATCTATGCACTTACCTCCCAGGATTGTTGTGAGACCTGAAGGAGATACTATTTGTAAAGTCTTGGACAATCTTAGGCAGCTAAGGGGTGCAGAGAGTCAAATGTTGGACCTGGTGCCAGGGAGACCTGAGTTCAAATCCTGCCTCAGACACTTAGTAGTTCTGTGACCCTGGACAAGTCACTTAATTGTTGCCTGCCTCAGTTTCCTCATCTGTAAAAACAGGAATAATAATAGCTCCCATCTCCCAAGGATTTTGAGAGTATCAAATGAGATATTCATAAAACACTTCACAAACTTTAAAACGTAGAAATATTATTTATGGCATGTAGACATGTGTACCTAGAAATATTAGCTATTGTTATTATCATAGTGGAATGTCAGTAATTTAGATTATTATCAGATACTCCAACCTGGCATTCAAAGCACTCCACAGTCTGCTGACACCATAACTCACGTCACAGTACTCTCTTGCTTACATGGATAACTCCTCCTCCATTCTTCCCCTGCCCTCTCCCACACCACACCCTAGCTCAAGCCATCCCCTCCCCTGGCCCAGTTCCCATTCTCTCAAGGACCTTCTCCAGGAAGCCTTTCTTAATTGCTCACGCAACAAGCTTCCTTTCTTCCTCCTATCCTTTCCTTGCTCACAGTGTGGGCTTCTCCTTCCCACTTCTCATAGACTGCCTTCTCATTATTTGTGGACACATCTTATATCTCCCTTCCCCATCAAACTGCTGCAGAATTCCAGGACTAGATAACTCTACTACCCCTCTGAGCTCACAATGTCTGATCCTGGTCTAGCCAGGGCAGAGCACAGCAGGACCATCATCTTGGCCTCTCCCAGTGTAGTCCAAGCTCCCAGTGGCTTTCCGGGAATTCCACATCATACAGATGTCTCCTGTTAATTTTGCCAGCCAGCCATTAAAAGTTTCAAATCTTTTTTCAGAAGAACCCTGTAATCATCCCCTCCCTACCCATCTCGTATTTATAATGTTGATTTTTTGAACCCAAGTGTAAGATTTACATTTATCCCTACTAAATTTTACCTTGTTAGATGCAGCTCCTGGGAAGGGGTGTGTGTGTGTGTGTGTGTGTGTGTGTGTGTGTGTGTGTGTGTGTGTGTGTGTGTGTGTGTGTATGTGTGTGTAGGGGTAGGGACCATGTTTGCTTTCAGCTTGAATCCTCACTAGTGAGTATGAGTTTTCCACTCTGGAACTGCTGACCAAATGTTATGTAAAATCTTCAATTCAATTCCATTTTTAAAAATACATTGGCTTAAGCAACTACTGTGAGGAGGACCCTGAGGCAGACCCAAAGCTTGGATGTGATATACTCAGTCCGTGTTCTCAGTGAATTCAGAGCCTAGCAAGCAAATGTGGTAGGCATACAGGTCACTATGTAGCTGTGGTTCATGCTACAGTTATTAAACATGTGCACCCAGAGGGCTGAGTGAAGTCTGATGGGGAAAATGCTGTTGATGAGATTAGGGGTTCAGCAAAGGGACCTGCAGGTGGTGCTTGAGGTGGCTTTTCATAGCTCAGTGGGAATTCCATAGGAAAAAGGTTGGAGGCAGCATGGATAAAGATCTGGAGGCAGGAAAGTCAAGACTTGCTTGAGGCAGAGAACTAGAACCCAGGCATGAGAGGGTACTGTCTGTGGAAGTGGGAGGTCTGCTTTGGAGTCCCAGGTTCACCTCTTAGGGGCTGTGCGAGAAGCTTCAGTTTCCCCATATGTAAAATGGAGAAAATTATCCCAGAAGTCCTCCCCTCCCCCCCACCCCCACGGTGCTTATGAGGGAAGCATTTTCCACACTTCATGAGAGATGGGAGGTGGGGGATGGGGTTCTGACCTGTGGGGAGCTCGCTCCCAGTCTTAGCACTGCCCCTCCCTACAGAACAGGGTAGCCTCTGTTCTGCAGGTTAAAGCACTGCTCAGGGCTCTGGGTGGGTCTTTCTGATTCCAGGTCCAGCACTCTCCACATGTACCTCAATGTTAGGATCTCAGTACTGGATTTGGAATCTGAAGGATGGGTTCAAAGCCCAGCCTTTACTAGCTGTGTGACTTGGCTCCAAGAATGTCAGTTTCCCCATCTGTCAAAAGAAAAGTGATTTCAGAGCCTGAAGGCACCAGAGGAGTACAGCCAGCACAGTGTGGAGGGTGTGAGGGGAAAGCATGGTGGTACTGCATTGCTAATAACAGACACAACAGCTGACATGTAGAGATTGCCTGCTGTGGCCCAGGTACTGTGCTCAGTGCTTCACAATGATTATCACCTTTGATCCTCACAAAAGCCCTAGGAGGGAGGGGCTATTATCATTATCTCCATTTTACAGAGGGGAAACTGAGGCACACAGGGGTGAAGTGACTTGCCAAAGGTCATACAGCTTAGTAAGGGTCTGAAGCCAGATTTGAATTCAGGTCTTCCTGACTCCACACCTGGTGCTCTATCCATCCACTGGGCCCTCTAGTTGCCATACATTTAGTCAAGCTCTGGTCCTGGTCAGGTCCGATCCTGCAGTCAAGGAGGGAGCCTCATGACCCTCAATGACTCGGAGGCCAGGCTTTTAAGGCTTGTCCCCCACTGTGTACCTGGCCTGAAGTTTCCCCAGAGTGTTAGACTATGTACACTATAGCCACAGAGGACCCAGACCCCCGGCACCCTCCCTCCCCACTCTCTGGGCTGGGGACAAGGATGTTGTCTGATGGAAAGAGGGTGACTAGAGAGCATGGTAAGTGACACTAGGCAGGAAGCCAGAAGGCCTGCATTTGAATCCCAACTCTGAACCTCCATCCATACCTGGATGGTCCACACCCAGGATCGCCTGGGTGACCCTGAGCAAAGCCCGTCGCATTTCTGAGACGCCATTTCCTCCTGTGTAAAATGGGTGCAAACATCCTGAGCCTGTATACCTCGGAGGGCTCTTGTGTGAGGAGTACTCTGGAAAAATTCAGGTACTTATGGCAGTGTGAGCTCCCTAGCAGAGGCTACAAGGCTGGGGATGATGGGGATGGCTGTGCTGGGCTGCTGTTTCCCTCTTCGGTATTCTTTATTACAAAGGAAGGCTTGGTGGGGAGGTAGGAAGGAAGGAGAGAAGGCAGGAGGGAGGGAGGGAAGGAAGAGAGGAAGGAAGGAAGGAGAGGAAGGAAATAAATAAGGAAGAAGGAAAGGAAGGGAAGAAGGAAGGATGAGGGAAGGAGGGAGAAAGGAAAGGTAGGGAGGAAGGAAGGGATGGAGGAAAGATGAGGGAGGAAAGAAAGGAAGAAGGGACAGAAGGAGAGAAAGAAAGGATTTGTTTAGTAGATACTATGTGTCAGGCAGATATTATCTCATTTGATCTTCTTGACAATCCTGGGAGGTAGATGCTATTATGACTCCCATTTTACCAAGGAAACCAAGGCCCAGAGACGTTCAGTGACTAGCCTGGCATCACAGAGTTCATAATGTCTGAGGCTGGATTTGAACTCAGGCCTCCCTAACCCCAGATAGGGGAGGAAAATGTTTAGAAATAAAAGGGATATTAAAAACAAAAGGTGCCAATTTTTAAAAACACTCAATACCCCCAGAACTTTCTTTAAAACACCCCAGGATGGTTCAGTACAAAGAGGAGAGCAAAGGGCAGAAGTCCTAAGTCTCTGTGATTGACTGTGTGACCTTGGGCAAGTCACCTCCCTCTAGGGTCTTGGTTTCCTCTTTGGGAAAAGGGGATGGGGCAGACTTTGCGATCTAAGATTCCTTCTGTGACTTCATGGATAGAACCACAGACTGGCAGCATCTCAGAGTTGGAAGGGCCTCAAAGGCTTTACCCAATCCTTCTTCCTCTAGCATTGCCAAGGAGAGGACCCTTCTCCAGCATGGCTGAAGAGAGGTCCACCAGCCACAGGGTGAAGTGCTCCAGGGAGGGGCAGCCATTCCACCCTGGACAGCTCCCATCCTCCATGGACCTTTCCAGAGCTTCCCCCCAGGCTCCTGCTCTTCCCTCTGGGGCCAAACAGAAAGAGTCGAATCTGTCTTCCTCCATAGTCCTGAAAGAACAGCTATCACCTCTCCCCTGAGACTTCTGTTTCTAGGCTGAACGTGTTCAGTGCCTCAAAGAACTCCTCAGGTGTCATGGACTTGAGTTCTTCACCAGTCTGCTCATCCCTCTCTGGACCCCCTCCAGCCTACTGATGTCCTCCCTAAAATATAGGTCTCAGGACTGAACACAAGACTCTTCCAATGTGGTCTGCCTGGAGCCAAATGCTCACCACCTTTATTCCTGGAAGCTGTGCTCTTCCCTATAGTCCAAGTTCATGCTAGATTTTATGGCTGCCACATCCATAGCTCACTCAGGTTGAGTTTGTGGTCCACTAAAACACCCAGACCTTCTTCAGACAAAATCCTACCTCAACAGGATACCCCATCTCATCCGTGCGACCTCAGTTTTTGGAACTTGGATATAAGATTTTACATTTATCCCTCTGGTGAAATTTCATCTTATTAAATCTAACCTAGGGCTTTCACCTCGGGGTCTGTCTGGATCCTGACTCTCATGACATGTGTTTGCTCTCACTGCCAGCTTAATATCGTCTTCTGCAAGTCTGATGAGTGGACCTTTCCCCAAGTAACTCACTGATCAGAATGTAACACCACTGAGAGAAAGCCATGCCAGTTCCTTGGGGCCCTCCACCAGAGTAACACCAAGGTACCTGTCCAAATGTACTGTTATGAATTCTGTATCTCGTCATCTTTTCCATTCCCTTTGATGGCTCATCATCATTCAATGATACCTGAAACCTTGTCTTCATATACCAGAGACTTCCTTGTCCAGAAGGGACTCCAGGTGAGCCTGGTCTCACCTGTTCTGGAGGAAGCCCTGCTGGCTTGTGGCACTCTGTGTTTCCCAGGTGTTCACAAGCCTTTCCTCACACCAGAAAATGAGCCCAGGAAGGGAAGGCAAACCAAAGGGCCAGAGTTCATAGGTCCTGTGCTCTTCTTTATATGAAAACTGGGGCCTTTACCCTCCTCCTGCCCTGTGGTGTGGCGCCTCACCAATTCTCCAGTCTTTCCACAGCTGGCACTGACAGTGGCTCAGTAATCATACTTTCAGAGAGG
The DNA here is from genome assembly GCF_028372415.1 of Notamacropus eugenii. Taxonomy (NCBI): domain Eukaryota; kingdom Metazoa; phylum Chordata; class Mammalia; order Diprotodontia; family Macropodidae; genus Notamacropus; species Notamacropus eugenii. Next base: position 5,065,194 of record NC_092876.1, on the reverse strand, counting down.
GAAGGGCATAAGCATTTATATAGGCCTACTATGTGTGAGACACTGTGCTAAATACTTTATGAATATTATCTCTTTGGATCCTCACAACAACCCTGAGAGGCTGTGCTATTATGATCCACATTTTACAGTTGAGGAAACTGAGGCAGATGCAGGTTTAGTGACTTGCCTAACTGTGGGACACTGACTCTGTTCTGTTGCTTCTGAGAGCCCTGCTTTGATGCTGACTGGCTGGAGGACCATGGACAGGACCCTTTACTATCTGAGTCTCATCTTATTTATCTGTCCAAAAGGACCATTTGTGCTATCTCCCTGATCCTTCAGGGACTTGTCACTTTCTCTCGAAGGACCTCGGAAGTGTAATAATAACGATGATTGATACTGATGATATATAGCATTTATGTAGCACCTTAAAGTCAGCAAAGTCCTTTACAAATCATATCTCATTTGATCCTCATGGCAGCCCTGGGAGGGAGGTGCCATTATTATCCTCATGTTCTACATGAGAAAACTAAGACTGAGCCACTTGCCCAGGGTCACACTTAGTCACTGTCTGAGGCCAGATTTCCCCTGTGAACATCCTGACTCCATGTCCAGAAATCCATCCATCTCTCATCTAGCTATCAACGGACGCCCATACTTCAAGGGCTGTGGAACTGGGAAGGAAGGATGGGTTCCAGGGAGGCAGATTTTGGCTGGAAATCAGGAAGAATTTGCTAACAATTAAAGCTCTCCAAAATTGGAACAGGCTGCCTCAGTAGGTAGTGAGTTCTCTATCCCTGGAGATCTCCCAGCTGAGGCTGGATGGCCCCTTTCCTGAATGGTGTAGAGCAGATTACTGTTCAGATATGAGTTGGTTTCATCAACCTCTGAGGTTCCTACTAACTCTGACAGTCATGGGGGGGCTCCCAGTCAGTTGGGTAGATGCCCTCCAAGACCCCTTCCAGTCTGAGCTGCCTGGGTTCTTTCTGAAGGGCTTTGTAACTTTCCTCAAACATTTTCACAGATATTCACCAGCTGTCCTCCTCCCATGCCTCCTCGGATACAAAGTGGACCCTGGGCTTCTGGAGACCATGTCAACCAAGCACAAATTCCTGCAATTGACCCTAATGGGAAGGCTCCCCACACAAGTGTCATGGCTCCCCTTTGCTCTCAATCCTTCAGTAGCTCCAAATCCCTGTTACCTACCAAGGCAAGGTCACACTCTTGCCTGGCATTCAAGGCCCTCCACAATCTGGTGCCACATTCCAACCTCAATTTCCAGGACTTCTTATCATGTGCTCTACATTTCAGCCCAGAGATAGCCTCTCAGAATCACAGAACCACCAACCCCTCCCCCAAAAGAATTCCTCCTACACTACTCAAAATGGTTGGTTATCCAGCCTTTGTTAGCAGACTTTCAGTGAGAGATGAGCTTTCTACTTTGGGATGGCTCTAATGACCTCAAGAAGCAGCCCACCTCTCTGCACCTTCCCCTCATTGCTTCTGGTCTGTCCCTCGGGGGCCAGACAAGACGTCTGTCCTTTTTCCACATGCCAATCTCCCAAACACTTGAAAATGGAGGTCACGTTCCTCTGAGCCTTCTCCAAACTAAGCCTTCCCAGTGCCTCCCACTGATGCCCATATGGCATGTCCTTAGGCCCTTCAGCACTGTGGCTGCCCAGCCAAGGAATATCCTGATCTGACTGTGGTGCCCAGAGTTGCACACTACACCCCAGGGTGACCTGGCCACAGTCTCAGCTGCCTTTGCTGCCATAATGCCTCATGCTGCAAGGCTGACCTCTTTCCCTGAGGAAATCCTAACTCTGTCCCCCTCGTCTGATCCTCTTGCCCATTCTGGCACAGTCAATTTGCCTGTAGCTTTCTTATGTGTGGATTATGTGCTCCAGGTGTGTGTTTGTGTGTGTGTGTGTGAGACAGACAGACAGACAGACAGACAGACAGAGACAGACAGAGAAAGGAGAGACAGAGAAATACGGAGAAACAGACAGAGACAGAAAGGTTTTCTTGGCCCTAGGAGCTCCCAGAGAGCCTCTGACTGAGGCTTGAACTGTGGCTGACGTGCCCAGACACCCCAGATACTGCAACTATGAAGCCCCTGTTCCCAGGCTGCCAGCGGCAGAGTTGCCAATCAAGCTGGTGTGTCCTAGGGGAGGTCATTCTACTTTGGACTTGAGTGTGCCCCTCCCCCCACCTTAGGCTTGTTTTGTCTGCCCCTCCATCAACTCTAAACCTGCTACTTTGTACCTGGTTCTCTCTGTATAACCCTGGACAAATCCCTTTCCTCCAGGGACTCGGTTTCCCCTTCTGTAAGATGAGGGAACTGAACTCAGGGATCTGTACGGTCCGTTAGAAGTCGCTGAAGTCTAGACACAGTTTGACAGAGAAGGTATAGAGACCTAGGGCTATGCAGGTCTCGGGACAGTCCGATTCCCGGCTGCTCTCTGGGGTCCTGGAGCCTGCTGTGGAGAGGCGGGCGTCCCCCAGGGGCTGAGCCCTCCCTCTGGTGGGATGAGGCGGGGCTAGCGCACACACAGGAGGGGTAGAGCAGAAGGGTTTGGCCATACCCACAGACTCCAAAAATCCGGAGTTGTGGCGCCCAGAAAAGGGGGGGCATCCGAGACCCAGAAACATGGGGTTTTGAAAAGGGATGGAATCAGAGGAATGCCTTCTCAGAGGTGGGAGGGACCTGAGATCCCTTCTAATTCTACCGTCTCATTTTACAGATGGAAAAACTGTGGCCCAGAGAGAGTGGAAAGGCTTTGTCCAAAGCCCTAATCCCAGCAACGATCTGGCTACTGCTCCGACGCCGTCAGGGACCGGGAGGTCACTACTCAAGAGGGCCACGGATTCCACGGAGGGTTTGACTATTATTTCAGACGCTGACTAGCTGGGTGAACTGGTCATGGGATTTCGCTTCTCTCACTAAGCGCCAGTTTTCTCCCATAAAATGGAGATAACCCTCCTGACTATCCCTCCGTGACGCAGTTGGGAGAAAACTGCTCCGTGAACCTACAATCACCATCTGAAAGACCAGGTTGGACGGGCCCGGCTGCTCCCCCTGGCGCCCCTGGGGCGGTGGAGGCCGATCATCTCGTCTCCCTAGAACCTTCCCTTGTCCGGGCCGGACACCCCCAGCTTCCTCCCGCACCGCCAGCCCGGAAGGCCGGGGCTTGGAGCCCCTCGGCCCATTCCTCACCTGGATCCCGTTCTCCTGAAGGTTCAAGTAGCGCGTGTTGACTGGGATGCTGGCCGGGACTTCGGCCAGCTCCCTCCGAGTACAGATCACCCGGCTTGCCTGGTTGCTGCAGGAACAGGCTACCGGGCAGGATGTAGCTGGTGGGGACCCTCCCCCAGCAGCTGCCGCCAGGGCTGCGCCACCCCCGCCGCCCCCCAGCTGGGGGGAGCAGAGCCAGAGGAAGAGCAGGGCCCCTCGGGGCCAGGACATCCTCCCAGGGAGCAGCAGGGGCCACGGGGAGCTGCAAGGACGAGCCATCCTCAATATTCATGCTCTGTGGGGTGGACTGGTGTGCTGGGGGGCTGTGGGGAGACAGAGAGACAGAACAGGAAGGGCTGTGATTAGCAAACAAGGCCCAAGATCCCAAAGGCCCTGCCCCATCCTCCCAATCTCAAGGAAGAGAGATCCACAGGCTTAGAGGATTGGAAGGTTCTAGGAGAGTCCCAGGGTGAGACGGCCTCAGGCAGAATCTGAGTCCCAGAGAGGGCAGAGTCCTTCCCAAAGTCACATACCTAACCTGGAGATGACCTAAGACAATCCTCTAATGTTTCATATGGGAAGACTGAGATCCAGAGAGCTCCCCAGAGAGATGACCAGGGAAGGAGGAGACAGAGGGAGGGGCGGGTAACAAGGTAGAAGGGCCAAAGGTGAGGGAGAAAGACAGAGACTGGCTAGGACAGACACGGAGGGGAAGAGAAGCTAAGACAAGCCACGGACATGCGTGTGCAAGTGAGGAGAGATGACTGAGATGTGAGAGACAGCCACTCCTGGGGCCTTCTGCCCTAGGGCAGCTTCTCCATGCCCTGGGAAAGGGACCTAGGGCTGGGATCCCTGGCAGTAGCCTTCTGCTCACAGGGAGGGGGGGTCAAGGAATATGGAATTTCTCATCCTCTTTGGTCCTCAAAACCTCAACCTAGAGGAGAGGGGAAAGAGAAGGGTTGGAGGTCCAGGAGATATCATAGAGGAGACTGGGAGATCCATAGACGAGACAGATGTAATGAGGAAAGGGCATTGGGGGGTTGGGAGAAGAATAAGGAATGAAGTAGGACTGTTATGGGAAAACAATAGTTAAAGGAAAGGAGAAGCAGAGAAGACAATGGGGAGGGGGAGGGGATACAGGTGGAGGAGAGGAGTAGGGAGATGGGAAGGGGGATAGGGATTACTGGAAAGTGATGGGGTTGGGGCATTTGGAGGAGGGCATATGGTATGGTAAGGGAACAGGGGAAAGAGTAAGGGGGAGAGACTGGGAATTAGTAGGGGAGGAGAGAAGGGCCTACAGTTGGGGGAGACCTGTAGAGAAGAAGGGATTGAGGGGCAGGAGAGAGTGGGGAGGTTGGGTCAGGTCCTGTTGGGAGCTGTTTTATCTCTTTCTTGACCTATCCTCCTCCTCTGGAAGGAAAAGAGGAGGACCTCACTGCTCTTTTTTTTAATTCACCAATTCAATGGTTTCTGGATGCCACCCCTCCCAGGTCCGACCTACCCATCTGGGGCCCACACTGTCCCCCATCAGCAGTCACAGGAGCCCAGGCCGATTCAGAGACACAGATGTCTCTTCCTCCTGACTCTTGCAACATATACATCACCCCCACCCCGCCCCAAACACTAACATGGCAGATCCTGACCCAGAGCTGATTATGGGTATCTCAGAGACCATCAAATGCAGCCCCTTCAATGTTACAGATCAGGAGGGGAGAGGACCTGGCCAAGGGTGGTACATCCCAGAGAACTGGTAGGATGTGAAGCCAGGGACTCTGACTCCCCCCTGCCCACACACACTCACACGCACACTCACACATACACACAGTCACACATAACACACTCACACATACACACTCACATACACTCGTACACACACACACACACACACACACACACACACACACACACCAGGCCCTCCTAGACACTCTTCCCCAACACATGCACACACACATCAAACAACACCAGCCCAGCTCTGCTTGTACACACAGATGCACCAAACCACACACATTCAAGCTGACTCTGGCAAGGGAACAAACTCCTCTACACAGTAACACAATGAACTCACAAACTGATCACAGAGACAACATACTAAGAGACACGCCTATACCACACACTCTATGCCAACAAATATGACAGGCCCCCAAACGCCAATGCCACTGACCCACCCTTTCAAACATCACCACACATACTTACACATTATCATCCAACACCTTCACACTACAGACACACATCAGTGCCTACACCCTACTTCCATATCCTCGCTTCAGCAGAACATGGTGACACACACAAACCCAACACACACCACACACCCACGCAGATCCCTGGGGCTGCACCTGACAATCCCCTCCCCCAATCTCACCAATAGTATAGACAAGAGCTTAGCAGCACACACACACACACACACACACACACACACACACACACACACACACACCTGGGCAGAAAGACAGAGACACAGTCACTGGCATAGTGCCACCCTCTTCCCTTGGGTGAGCACATACACACACACATTCACACACACACACACACATACACACACACACACACCCTCTGCGACTTAGAACCATGCGCCATCTCTGCCTGCCCCTGTGTCCGTGTTCATCTGTAGATCTCCTATTGACTGGGTATGACAGTTATGGGTGTCAGTTGTATTCCCAGCTCCTGGGGGTCCCCTGTCTAGGGCCTTCTTAAAGAGGAGAGGTGAAACTCCAGACTTGGAGAGGCTGGTGGGGATCAGCCCTCCTGCTGTTCTCGCCTCAGAGTCTAGGGAACACGTCCCCCCCCAACCCTCATGGTCCCCCGCTCAGTAACCTATACGAGAACCACAGCCCCTCCTCACTTTTCCCAATCCTTTCCCTCCTCTTAATGTCTCTGTCCCTGGCTCCAGTTCTCCTTCCCCACCCCATCTCTATCTTTCCCTACTACCTGTCTCTATGGGCTTCGCTCCCTCCCTCCTTTCACCATCCACCCACCTGCCATCCCCATAGCCAGGTGCACTCACCCCAGCAACTCTGGATTCCTTCTGGGAAAGAGGTTCCCCTCTCCCCGCCCCCTGGGCCCCCCCAGCACATTCCTTTCTCAGGGGCTCTTGTGCTTCCTTTGATCTCCAAGGAATTCCCCCCTTGGCAGTGGTTGGGGGGAGGGGCGTAAGGGTGTCCTGGGTCTCCCCACGCCCCCCCCCCCCACGATGGGAGATTAGTCGATGCTGCAGCAGTCCCTTTCTCTGCTTCTCGTGGTCCTTCCACCACTTAGGCCCCTTTCCAGCTTTCTCTGTCCAAGCTTCCTTTCCCTCCACCCCACAGCCCGCCTCCTCCTCCTCTCCTCCTCTCGATCCCTTTCTCCTTCTCCTCCCCTCTTGCCTTCCCTTCCCCCTCTCCTCCTTCCTATGTCCTCCCTCCCCCCCTCCCCTTCTCAGGCTCTCCTTTCTCAGTATATCTGCCTTGTTCTCCTCCCCTTGACTTCTCCCCCTCCCCCTGCCTCCCTCCTTGCATCTCTCTTTCCTTGGCTCTCTGCCCTCCCTCCCCTGGTCGGTGGTCAGGGTGGTCGCTCGCTCGGTGGCTTGTTCTCCTCGTGTGCCTCATCAGTGCATCTCTCTTCTCCTCTCTCTTCTGGTCTCCATCTCCTTCAGCTCCTTCCCCTGCCCCCTCTCCACTACCCCTCGGATTCCCAAAGATTCTCTCTGGCTCTGTCTGGCTCTGTGGATCTCTGCCTTTCTTTCTCCAGCAGTGGCTGCCTCTCTCCTCCTGGTTCTGGGCTCTTCCCTCTCCCCCTCTGGCTGTCTCCCTCGGCTCCTGCCTCTGTCCCTGGCACTGTCCCCCACCCCACCCCACCCCCACTCTGTCTCTGCTTCCTCCAGCACTCAGGCTGCTCTCTCTCTCTCTCTCTCTCTCTCTCTCTCTCTCTCTCTCCTCTTTGTGCAGTGATTAGGGTTTCTGGTCACACGACAGTGCAGAGCCAAGCCGAGACCCAGTTCTCTCCCTCTCCCTCCCCTCCTCCTTCCTTGGGGGAGGCTCAAAGTGGGGAGGGCTTGCAGCCCTCCACCTCCTCCCCCTCCTTTGGGGCTACTGGGGGGCGGAAATAACATGAGGAGAAACCTTCCCAGTCCCGAAGACCTCCCTCCCTACATCCTTCTCCGGTCTAATCAAAGACCCTGTTATCTAATTAACCCATTGGTTCTGGCTGGGCAGCTGAAGAGAGAAGGAGGGGGGTTGGGGGTAGGGTGGGGGTGGGGGTGGGGCAGCTGCACTCTACACCCATCCTTCCCCTGTGGTTCTAAGTGGGCTCCTCAGAGCTACCCCCACACCATATTTTGAATGAGACCCCCACCCAGCCCAAGGATCCCCCCTCCATACTATACACTATGGAGTGTATGGCCTGGGCGCACGCGCACACACACACGTGCGCACACACACACACACACACACACACACACACACACACACACACACACACACACACACACCCGGTGCACCCCCACAAGTATCTTCCACTCATAGTAACCCAGGGCATACTTTCCCTTCCTTCCTTCCTTCCTCCTTCCCCAGCCCCCTTCTCTCTCCCCCACCAAAGATAACTCCTCCACCCCCAAGACAACCACACAGTCCAAAGTCATCTGCACCATGCCCCCACCCCTGCCCTTCAGAGCTCCACACATTGTAACCCAAAGACTGGCCCTCTCCCACCCAGTACAGAGGCACCCACATCATTTTCCCCCATACTCTAAGCCACAGACATGCTCTCTCAGGTATTCCCCCCAGGCCAGAAGGCTACCAATGTTGACTGACGTTTCCCAGACCTTGGTAACCCTACCCCCGGTTAGCCAACATACTACTACTACTGTACAGTATGGGAGAATACACCCACCCCAGCTACACAGACAGGGCTTATATCCTGTTCCATAGATACCCCCATGAAGGCAGGTGCTCAACCTCAGAGTGACACCCCTGCCTCCTCCCCACATGCATCACAGATATACACCAGGGACCCATTCTTCCAGAAGTCCCTGCCCTGAAGCGACTCCAGCTCTAGCCCTGCCTCCTAACTCAGCCTCAGTTTTCTCATCTGTAAAATGAGGGGGTGTGACTGGATGATCTCAGAGGTCCCTTTCGGCTCTAAATCCTATGATCCTATTATCACAAATTAATTCGCCCTCCTCTGCGGTAGACCTCTCCCAAGTGATGCTCAAGATACCTAGCCCCCATTCCAACTAGAGACAGGGAGAGATCCAGGCTCCACATCCTCCTAGTCAGCAGCATCCCCTGGCCACATTCTCTAGCCACGCCACGCTCCTTGACCAGATATTCCAGAACCCTGCCACACCCCGGGTCCCCTGACAAGTGTATCTGCCTCTACAGCTTGAACACACACACATGCACACACACATCCCAGGAACCCCAACAAATGTATCTGCCTCCACGTCTCAAACATGCACACACACGTGTACTCACACATGCACATGCACACATCCCCCCCAGGATCCCCAAGAAAAGTATCTACCTTCATGTCCCAAATGCACGCACACATACACATATACACCAGGACACCCAAGTGTATTTACCTCTATATCCCAAACACACACACACACACATGTGCACACATGTGCACACATGCACATACACACAACCCAGGACACCCAACAAGTCTATCTGCCTCCATGTCCAATATATACACACATATACTCACACACACACATACACCAGGACATCCAAGTGTATTTACCTCTATATTCCAAACACACACACACCACACACCACACCACACACCAGGATACATAACAAGTGTATTTGCCTCTCTCTCTCTCTCTCTCTCTCTCTCACTCTCTCTCTCTCTCTCTCTCTCTCACACACACACACACACACACACACACACACACACACACACCCAACACGTGGAGATACCTCCATGTCCCATACACATACACACACTCACAACAGAGATGCTCATTCTCTCGTGCACTCCCCATGGCTACACTCCCACACCACAAATAATCCACCCCTAGTTTCTAGTTCTAATACCACACATGCCTGACAACTCCTAAGCACATGGCTCCATCTCAGGTATACCAGCAAACCCCAGGAACATCTGCCCCCCAGCTCTCCCTTCTGACAATTCATCCTCCCAGTTTAGGCCCAGGGTTCCATATCCAGTAGCCCAAGGGGGCTGCCATCCCCCTGCCACTCATTCCCCAGAAACAAATGCAGCACTAAGACCATGTCCTCTTGCTCCTGGTGGCAAAATGAATGGAGAAGGCTGTCCCAAGAGTCAGGCACCCTGGATCTAGACTTGGCTTTGTGCCTAATGCTGTGTGACCTTGGCTCAGTCCCTTTCCTTCCTCTGAACCTGGATCTGCTCCTGTGTTCTAAGGTTCCTAACAACTCTGAACAGGCTGAGGTGCCGGATGCTCTCAGTGCTCCCTCATTCCACCTGAACAGCTCCAACTGCCCACACTCCTTTCCACTCCACTGTTGGAGGCCCCACTACAAATCATCCTTACTTCCTCAGTGGGTCTCACACCTCAAGTGACTTCCCCTTCCCTCATCCCACAAGCAGGGCAAACAAGAAGAGGTGAGAGCAGCCCAGAGGCAGGACCTCCAAGAGCTGAGCAAGGGGAAAACCCTCTCTGTCCAAGAAGAGGCACAGAGGAAGTGGGAGAAACAGATAAAGAGGAGCAGGAACTGCAGAGAGAGAAGAGTGGCAAGGCCACAGGGAAAGACCAAAGCCTAGAAAGAAAGATGGCAGATGGCGGAAGCTACGCCAAGCAGGGGGAGACAGAGGGGGACCCGAAGGTGTGCACAAAGACACCGAGAATCAAAGAAAGTCAATGCAGAGAGCTGGTGGTGAGGAAAGGCCCAGCAAGGACCTTGGTGAAGAGTTCAAGACCCTTGGCACACTCAACCCTGGAGAATTTGGGCAGATGGCAGACCCAAGAGTGAAAGAAGGAGGACCCAGAGCAAAGGTCGTCTGAGCTGAAGGGCACCTCAGAACAGAGGCTCCTTGAGGCCAGAGGCCATGGTCTCTTCTGGGTGCCCAAAACAGTGGCTGCTTACTAAATGCTTGAGTGGTGAAACATCAGAGCTAGAAGGGACAGAGAATGGAGAACAGAGAAGTCCAGAATGGGAAGGACCCTTAAAACAGGAAACACAGGACAACAGAGGCAGAAACACTGTGAAACGCACAACCCTCTATTTTCATCCCTCTGTCAACCCCTCATTCAACCATGCTTGTGAAGGTGGAATAATTCCTGATCCGTCTCTCTCCTGCAACATCTCCTGAATCCATCCCCTCATCTCCTCTCTGATGGTCACCAGCTATTGCAGGTCCTTACTTCTTCTTGCCTCCTAAGGACTCTTGACCTCTTGTCTCCTCCCTCCACTTGACTGTCCACACCTGGCCTGAGTAACTTTCCTATTGCTCTCTAATGACCACTATTTCCCTAATTGTAGGGGCTCCCCACTGCCACCAATGACCTCTCACTGACAAATCTAATGGCCATTTCTCAATGCTCATCTCTGCAGCCTTGGACACTGCTGGCCACTCTGTCCTCCTGGACTGTCTCTTCTTTCTAGGTTTTCAGGATACTGCTCATTCTCCTGGTTCTCATTCTCCCTCTTTGACCACTCCTTCTCCATCTCCTTTGCTGGATCCTCCTCCCAATCATGCCCTCTAATGAGGAGTCCTTCAGAGTCCTATCCTGGGCCTTCTTCTCTTCCTCCTTCACTGGGTGATCCCATCAGCTCCCATGGATTTAATGACCATCTCCATGGTGATGACTCATGTGGACCTGTTCTACCCTAACCTCTCTGCTGACCTCCAGTCTCTCATCTCCAACTGCCTTTCAGACATCTTGAACTGGATGTCCAGTAGACACCTTAAACTCAGAATGTCCAAAATGAAACTCATTCTCTTTCCCCCTAGATCCCTCCCTCTCCCCCTCCTGCTTTTCCTACTGCTGTATTGCACCACCCTCTCAGTCTTCTCAGGCTCTGACCTTGGAGCCATATTGGATTCCTCATAGTCTCTCACCCCTCCTATCCAATATGGTGCCAGGGCCTGTTGATTTTACCTCTGTGCCATCTTTCCAATATGCTTCCTTTTCTCCTCTGATACTGCCACAGCCTGGTGCAGACCTCTATCACCTCCTTCCTAGATTAATGCTGTAGCTGCTAGAGGTTTACCTGCCTCCAGTGCAGCCTCTATTCAGCCATTACAGTGACCCAAGGAGTGGGTCCAATCACTTCACCTTCCTACTCAATAAACTCTAGTGGCTTTGTATGGACTCCAGGATCAAATACAAATACAAAATCCTCTGTTTGGCTTTCAAGGCCCTTCATAACCTGGATCCCTCCTGCCCCTCCAATCTTCTCACACCTCATGCCAACCTGGTACTCTTAGATTCAGTGACTCCGGCCTCCTGGCTGTTCCATGAACAAGATCCTCCACCTTTCAGCCCTAGGCTCTCTTGGGCTGCCCCCATGCTTGGAATGTTCACCCTTTTCATCACTGCCTCCTGACTTCCCTGACTTTAAGTCCCTCCTCCTACAGGAAGCCGCCCCTGACCCCTCCTCATTCTAGTGCTTTCCCTCTCTTAATTATTTCCTATCAGTCTCACCTATAGCTTGTTTATGTCTATCTGTTTTCTTGTGATCTTCTCCATCAGATTGGGAGCTGCTTGGGGCAGGGACTATCCCTTTGTATCTCCAGAGCTCAGCTTAGTGTCTGGCACATAGTAGGCACTTAATCAATGTTAATTGCCTGCCTTTAGAATAAAATCTAAACACAAGCTGGCATGTGCAATCTGGCTCCAACCTACTTGTCTAGCCTTATCTTATACTGTTTCCCTTTCACACGTTAGAGCCAAGCTGGACTCATCTTCTGTTCCTTGTCCTTATCCTGTGGTTTCTTTAAAAAAATTATGTTCTCTCCCCTTCCTTCCCCCCCAATTTACTTTCTATCTGTCAAAGTCCCTTCCCAGTCCAACTGCATGATTTCCTCTCTTCTGCTAAGCCCTCCTCCACAGCTCCTCCCTCCATTACAGTCATTAGCTCCTACAGTCTGGTTGGCAGCTTCTGAGAACAGGTTTTGAGGATGACTTCTTATCCCCCTGCCTGGACAAGAGACCACACAATGTGTGAATGTCAAATCTAGAGGAACCCTGAGTGAGAAGGTCTGGATTTTAGATTCAGAATAACTGAGTGGCAAAGCTAGGGAATGACTTGGGAATGTAGAACATCAGAGCTAGGAGAGAGCTTACATTGAGTAGCAGGGCTGCAAGAGACCCTAAAACCAAGAATGTTAGAACCTTAAGGAGCCATAGAACCGAGGATGGCGGAGCTGAAAAAGTCCAAGATTTAAAGAAGAGAAGGTGAGAACTGGAATGGATGTTAGAACACAGAACAGAGACAGTCGAGATGCAAGAGACCTTTGGACAAAGAACATCAGAATTGTAAAGGAACTTGGAACACAGAATGTCGAAGATGGACAGGACCTTACACTATGAGAGGGAAATGTCAGCATGTCAGATCCAGAGACCATCTTAGCACCTGCCGTATAGAATGAGAAAACTGGAAGAGACCTTCAGACCCAGGACATCAGCTGGATGAAGGGACCTCACGTTCACACCATGGGAAGTCTGGAAGACTTAATTTAGACCTTGTGATCCAGTCATTTCAGTCATGTGCAAATCTGTGACCCAATGTGGGGTTTCCTTGGCAAAGATACCGGAGTGACTTGCCATTTCCTTCTCCAGCTCATTTTATAGATGAGGAAATTGAGGCAAACAGGATCACACAACTAGTAAGAACCTGAGTCCAGATTTGAACTTATGAAGATGAGTCTTCCTGATTCCAAGCCCAGGGCTCTCTGCACTAGGCCACTTAGCTGTCTGTTTTGGATCTTAGAATTTTAGAAAAGATCTTAGAACATAGAACTCCAAAAAGCTGAGATAGAAGAGGGCATAAGATGTCTGAATTGTAGGACCCAAAAACAGAACCCAGAATGTCAGAGCTGGAAGGGACTTTAGAACATAGAATTTCAGAGCTAAAAAGTCCCCCAAATATAAGCTCTTTAGGACTGGTTGGCTTCTTTCTTGCCTCCCCCCCCCCAACACACAATGCCTTGCAAAGTACTGGTCCCTAACAACTAACTCTTTGTGAAATTGAATTGAATTGAATGTTCGTGCTGGCAGGGCTGTTGGCAAATAGCGCTTAAGTCCGAAAGGCCCTCAGAACGAAGGACATTTGAACTAGAACGAACCTTCATACATGGGATGCATGAGCTGAGAGCCCATGGCATTCAAAATATGGACCTCCTTGTTATATTTCTAGCCTTCTTGTTGGGTGGGGGAGGGAAAGAATTGGGAATTGAGGAATAAAAAGTGAAGTATAAATAAATTGATTAATGTGTAAGGTAGACATATGTGTATATATACTATCCGTGAAATATAATATACATGAAGGTAAACCCCTTCCTGTCACATGGGCACAGAGAGTCAGAGCCACAGGAGAAAGTCAGTGTGACCTGGAAAAGGATTTGATGAATCTGGGAGGACATTTTTGTTTTTGACTCTTCTGCTCCGGCCCCTGCTTCTTATGGAAGTCCATACAAGTCAGAAAGCTGGCCCAAAGGCACATGGCCAGCTGCTGGCCTTTCCTGACCCGTCTTCAGGCTCCTCATGGCTCCACCTTGCTCTCCTCACTTCCCCTCCCTGGCTTCAGAGAGTAACCATCCAGTCATACCTCTCTTCCCCAGGCAAGCCAGCTCATCTGAGAAAGGGTAAGTGGAGGCTGGCAGGCACCATTCTGGAACAATGGAAGCCTTACTGGTACTGGAGACAGAAGCCTGGGGCAAAATCCCACTTCTACATGACCTTCACTTCCCTGGGCCTCAGTTTCCCCATTTGTTAAATGGGGGCAGGGTGGACTCAAGGTCCCTTTCAACTGTACAGCTATGGAGTCTAAGTTAATTCTGCCACTGTTTGCTGGGCTCCCTTAGCTAGAATCCTTCTCCTCTCTGGGCCTGAGTGTCCCCATCTGTAAAACAATGGAATTCGATTAGGTCCAGCTCCTGAGAGGCCCTCCCCCTTTGAGATTCTAATTCCTTACCAACCTGAGTCCTATTAGTGGGTCAGAGGAAACTTGGAAAGAGAAGGAAAATGTAGATGTGTTTGTTCATTTCACAAATGCAGAGCATTTGACGGAGTGCCCCCCCATGCAGGGAGCATCCAGACACTGCAGTCTGTCCACCTCCCCCCTCAAATGGTCAGGAACTGAACAGAGCGTTCCAAGACTGCCGCTCGGGTCAAAGACCCACATCTGACCTCTAGCTCTGGCCCCCATTGGGATTCCCTGAAACCTGGGATGGAGGCATCCTGCCTTCCAGGCCTAAGATCTTCCCCACACACAGACACACACACACAGGCATGCTCGCATACATGCACGCACACATACGAGAACACACACACGAGCACACACATACATCTACTCAAACACACATCCACATACACATCCACTCATGCCCATACATCCATTCACGTACAGCCACTCACACATGCACACACTCACACACATACACAGTCACTCATACATACACACACATATACTCACATACATCCATACACATTCACACACATATACATTCACACACACAGATAATACACACTCACATACATAATGCACACACACAACTCACACAATATACACTCACATCCCCTCACACACACACTCACACACAACATACACTCAACCACATACACACACATACAACACACATCCATACATACTCACATATAATACACACATATGTAATATACATTCATACATACGCACACACACATTACTCACATCCATACATACTCACACATGTAATACTCATTCATACATATGTACTCACATCCACAATACACACTCAGACACACACACACACACACACACACTCTTGAGTGACTGTAATTCCAGTCACATGCTCCCTATCCCCAGCTCCTCCCTTCTCCCAAGACTCCCAGGCCCTCTGCTCTGGCTAAGGCCCCCACACAGCCTGCGTTTCTGCCACTTGGCTCCCTGTCCCTTCCCACAGGACTCAGAGAGCCTCAGTCCCTGGTTCCCTTTTCTCAGACCTGCACCCAGCGTCCTCTTTCTGATGGTCACTCCCCCAATCCCAGGGTCGTGTCCCAAGATCCAGAGCTCTCTATCTGGTTCAGCATCTCTGCACTCCCCTTGCCTTAGCCATTAACTTTTCTGAAGAGCTATAACTGGTCCCTGCCCTCTCTATCCCCAGAATCATGTCATCTGATCCATAAGCCTCCAGTCCTACACAGAACCCCAGCATCTCAAAGCTGGCAGGGCCCTCCTGTAGTCCATCCTGTGCCGAAGCAAGGCCTCTTCCCCTCATCTGATGGGGCACTCACTACCTACTCTACTTCTGGACAGCTTTGGGTATAAATGGCTAAATCGGATGGATTTTCTTCGGTCTTCACCCTTGGTTTTCTGCAGCTTTTGGCCCTGCTGACCATCTCTCCTCCCAGACACTCTCTTCTCTCTAGGTTTTCCTGCCATGCTCCCTCACATTCTCCTCCTACCTCTCTGACTGCTCCTCTTCGGCCTCTTTTACTGACCTCATGCAGAGGGTGGCACTGCTGAGTGTGTCCTGACTCTGGAAGCTCCCTCTGTGGACAAGGGAACCACCCTGGGCCTCCATGCCCTGACTTGGCCAAGGAGGGGGAGTGGGAGCTGCCTGCACAAGAATCGAGGAGGCCTGGATCTGGTGACTCCATGAAGCCTCCCTCCAGCTGTGGCTATCCTGCAGGGCTCTGGCCAGGCTCTCCATTCTCACTGTCTCACTGGGTGATCTCCTCTGTGGCCATAAATCCAATGATTGCTTCCGTGTTGGTGAGTCTCAGGCTAACTTCTCTACCCTCACTTTCTCCCGACCTCGATGTCTCACCCAGCCAACTGCCCATGAAGCACTTCAGGCTGGAGGGTCCAGAAACATCTGAACCCAAATGTGTCCCAAATGGAACCTGTCCTCCCTCTTGCCCAACCCTCTCCTCCTCTGGATGCCCTTAGTGCCACCAAGGCTCCAGTCACTCACCCCACCTGCTGCCATGTTCTGGTGACTTCCTTCTCTCTTGTGCCCCTGGGCAGACCCTCCTCATCTCACAGCTAGACTGGCAGTAGCCAATGAGGTGGTCTGCCTACCTCGGGCCTCTCTTCCTCCACTTCAGCCTCTATTCTGGGATGCCACCCAGATGTGGGCACACACACATATACATGCACACACACACATGCACATACATACATACATACACACACACACACACACACACACACACACACACACACACACACACACTTGATAACTTCAAGTGGCTCCCTATGGCCTCCAGGATCCAACACAGACTGCTCCATTTGGCCTTTGGAGCCCTTCCCACCACAGTCTCAGCCACAGTGACCTGGCCTACCCGCCCCAGTCCTGGCTATTTCTCTGGCCAGCCCCCAGTCTCTCCAAGTCCCAGCTAAGACCCCACTTTCTTCAGGAAGCCTCAAACCCCTCATGTGAGGCCTTCCTTCACTGATTCTGATGGGGCTTTGTATGGGTCTGTTGTGCACTGTCTCCCCCATTGGGTAGGAAACTCCTTGAGTGCAGGGCCCGTCCTTCACCTAGCACAGGGCCTGGCACACAGTAGGTGCTCAATCAATGCTTATTGACTGACTGATTAGGAAGCTTTCCCTGAGATCCAGGTAAAATCTGCATCCCTTGGGGAATGTTCCCCTGCCTGGTCCTTCTTCTGTTTTCTGGGTCCCTTCCTCTGGGAGCCTTGAAGGCTGCATCCATCCATATCCCCCCTCTGTCTTCTCCTCTTAAGGTTACCCCACCCTCCAGCAGCTCTCCCAAGGGCCTTGGCTTTCCCATCCTGCATGGGGTCGTTTGGTTGCTGTCTAGCTCAGTGGTGCCCTTCCTAAGACGTGGGTCCAGAAAGAGACATGCTCTCTCAGGGGTTGACCCCCATCAGTCCCCAGGCATACCCAGCCCCTACCCCTATTCCCTCCTCCCAGTGCCAACTTCTCCTCACCCTCCTAGCTTACAGGTTTCCCCTAGGACAGGGAGTGGTAGAGACCCAGCATTCTCCATCCCACCCCCTCCATTTCCTAGGGCAACACCACAGCCCCCTCCCAACTTCCTCCTCTGTCTCCAACTGTCATGACAACAGTCTTGAACAGGTTACTAGGCAACGGGGGAGGGCAAAAAGAAGGAACTGCCTGCCTTTCTCCACCCCCCTCCCCAAATCTAGCAAATCTAGCCTGACTTTGGGGGTCAGCGAGGGCATTGTCTTCAGCTCCACCTGAGAGAGAGCCAACACCCAGTCTGAGGACAGGGCAAAGGAGGTGTGGAGCAAAGAGAGACCAGAGAGCAT
The DNA here is from genome assembly GCF_028372415.1 of Notamacropus eugenii. Lineage (NCBI taxonomy): Eukaryota > Metazoa > Chordata > Mammalia > Diprotodontia > Macropodidae > Notamacropus > Notamacropus eugenii. The sequence goes on along the minus strand of NC_092876.1, from coordinate 5,047,573 downwards.
CCCTTACATATCTGAAGTGCATGCCTGGAGCCAGTCAGTCACCTCTACTCCAAGGATGGGGGAAGCACTGCCCATCATTCATGCCCTTGCATGCCGGGGACAGCCCTGCCCTAGGAAAGAGGAGGCTTAGATCAGACAGACCCTCTCTGCTCCCCCTCAGCTCCCATGAGCTATGACCCCAGACAAATCCCTTTGCTTCTTTCTCAGTAAGAAGTGATGGTCCAAGGACCCCTTGGGTGTCAAACTTCAGGAAGTCCGTGAACCATGAAAAAATGCATCTTTATTTCAATAAAATCAGAGTTCTTTGTTATTCCATGTGTTTCATTTTGTGTATTAAAACCATGATTCTGAGAAACAGTCCTTGGGCTGCACCAGATTTGAAAAAGGGGTCCATGACACACAAAAATAAAGAATCCATGTCTTGGAAAGTCTCTAAGGTTGCTTCCAACAGTGACCTTTTGTGAATGAGGTGAGGGGAAGGGGGAGGAAGAGAGGTATGGATCACAATATGTCCAAAAGACCCTATCAGGAATCACCTCTTACATTCTGACAACCAGAGAGCAAAGTACTCAAGATACATCACCTCAGGTGAATCTCAGAACCCTCCCTGCTTGGGAAGGTACTTTAGTAAGTCTGAGGGCCAGATATGTGAAACCAATTGCCTCTGATCACAAAGCTAGTAAGTGGCCTCTATACTTCTGTTCAGCACTGCTCTAATTATTGGGAAAGTTTCCTTACATCTAGGTGAAATCTAGCTTCCTTCAGTTTGCACAATTGTCCCAGTTTTGCCTTTTAGGGCCATGAAAATAAATTTTAATTATAATGAACAAAGTGAAGAAAACAGAATTAGTTACACAATATACACGAGGAATATCAAAAACATAAATGGAAAGAACAGCAACCACAGAAAACCCCAATGCTGAACACCGTGTAATTATAATGACCAAGCTTGGCCCTGAGGAAGAGATAAGAAAATGCCCCTCCCTCCCTTCCTTGCAAAAGTGGGGCTCTCCGGGTGTGAAAGATTGCATACACTGTTGGGTTGGATTGATGTATTGGTTAGTTTTGCTGTAATGGGTTTTTCTTCTTTCTCTTTTTGTTACAAGGGTTAGTTCACGGGGGAGGGGGAGGGGCAGAGATTGTAAAGTATTTGAAAATAAAGATAATGTAAGAACAAAAGGTATCAATAAAAAACATAAAATAAATAAATAACATAAAATAAAAAATAAAAATTTTATTCCCTAGGCAAGGGTGTGATGAAGAGCTGTGGTCAGCCAACCATGACCTGCTACCAGTAATAGCAGCTAATATTGAGAAAGAGCTTTTCTCTTATTTCTTTTACAGGTTTACAAAGCCCTTTACTTATCCATTAACTTATTTGACACTCACAATAACCCTGTGAAGTTGGTGCTAAAAGTTTTTTTCTCTCCATCTTACAGATGAGGAGACTGAGACTTGGATAGGTTCGGGGATTTCACTATGATCATACAGCTATCCTCAGAGGCAGGACTTGAACTTGGGTCTTGTCTAACTTCAACAGTGACATTCTTATATGCCACACTACTACTGTGGTGTGATCAGGCTATGAGGATCCCTAGATTTGGAGCCAGAAGACATGAGTTCAAAAAAATGGCTATTCCATTTTCTGTATGACCTTGGACAAGTCTATTCCTCTATTTGGGGTTCAGTTTCCTCATGTGTAAAATGAGGAGTGAGCTGGATGATCCCCAGCATCACACCCTCCCAGCTCTGATTCATTTATTTTGTGACTTACACCCTGACAAGAGTGTGGGTCTTTGTAGGATGGGGTTGAGGAAGGAGGCAAGGAACCTCAGTCCGTCCTGAGAAAGAGGCAGCAATTAGTCACTTGTCCCTGAACACAGGGAGCCATGTAGCAATTTCCTGACCCAAGGAACCAAACTGTCACCTTTACCCAGACAGCGTGTGGAACTTGGCTGTGGAATGACGGAGAGATGGATTCCTCCTACCCCCTGACAAGGACAGACTGCGGAGTTAGTCAGGTCTAGCAGACTCACCCTGGCACCTAGACCATGACATAATTAAGAACTAAAGAAGCCCATCATCTATACTATGGCAAGGGGAAACACAGTCACCTTTATCCTGACACAGGAAGCCAGTTGGTCACCTCTGCTCCACAAAGGCAACGTTCTTGTTACCTGCTCTTTGACATGGTTAAGGAAGGAACAACTATAGGCTGTCACTTTATCCTAATGAAAGCAGGAATGCCAATCATACGGCCTCCTACCACAAAAGCCATAGTCAAGACAACAATATCCAGTCCCCTATTCCATTCATTCATTCATTCATTCATTCATTCACCCATCCATCCACCCATTCATCCATTCCATACATATTTATTAAATGCCTACTATGTGCCAGGTACTATGTTAAGCTGTAAATGTTATCTCATTTGGTCTTCACAGACCTGGGAGGTAGCATCTATTACTATTACCATTTTATCAATGAAGAAATTGAAGCAGGCATAGGTCAAGTAATCGTAATAGTAATAATTAATAATAATAGCTAACATTTATAGAATGCTGACTGTGTGCTAAGCACTTTGCAAGTGTTATCTCATTGAATTCTTACAACCCTGGGAGGCAGGTTCCATTAGCATCCTTATTTTACAGATGAGGAAACTGAGGCAAACAGAGGTTAAGTAACTTGTCCAGGGTCCCCACATCCAGTAAATGTCTGAAGCTGGATTTGAACTCAGGTCTTCCTAACTGTAGGTCCAGTGCTCTATCCACCTTACACATAGTTGAGGGAGAACCAGTAGATGTCTGTGTCCATGCCTTACTGAACCTGACAACCCCCAGTGACATCTCTCTGCCTCCACATTGGTTGAGAATGGAGATTCCTTAGGAATTCATGGAGTACTCTGTTTTGTAAATCTTTAGTGCACTTAGGATGCTTGTCCCATCCTCCACTAGACTCTAAGTTCCCTGAAAGCAAGAACATATCTTACCTAAACTGTGTATCTTCCCCAGATCCCAGCACAGTGTTCTACACTGGTCTGAGGCCAAGAGTCAGAGACAAAGAAGGGAGTGAGGCAGAGTAAGTGATAAAAACAGAGCCAGGCAGGCAAAGGAAAGGGAATGAAAGGGAGAGGTCCTTAGAGAGATGAAGAAAGGTAGAACGACCACAGAGATGGAGGAGAGGAAAGAGACAGAAGAGGAAAAAGAAGCAGAGAAAGAAAGTGGTGAATGATGACCGAAGAAAAGGAAGCAGTGACTGAATGGCAAAGAAACAGGCAGAAAGGGGACCAGCACAAGGATGCTGAAGTGAAGGCAGTGCTCCCGAGATGGGAAGGTTCACATGGGGCCAGAGAGGTGGACCAATAGAGCAGTCTACAGGCACGGGTGGATGTCCAAAAGGCAACAGGGCCAACAGGGGAGGGATTCAGACCCAGGAAGATGGGTCAAGGAAAAGAGAAGAATGCAATAGAAGCTGGAGAAAAGGAGTGGAGAGTCGGGGGAGAATGGCTGAGCCAGGCAACTCAAGATGCCACGTTTAGACAGATGGGCGATAAGAATGGAAGGATGAATGAAAGAGGTGATGGAGGGAACGAAAGATGGAGATGGATGATGATGGAAAGAGGGAGACACAGAGAGAGAGAGAGAGACGGGTGATCAATAAAGTTGGATTGAAGAAAAAGAAAACAAGGCAGACAGACAGAGGGAATGAGCAGGAAGGGGGCTGAGAGACAGTGAAGAGAAGAGGTCATGAAATGAGAAAGTTTGGGGGTGGGAGCCAGCAGGGAGAACCCAGCTACTCCTACCTTTCCTCTCCCCACCCCCCCCCAAGCCCTCTGTCACCTTCCATAGAGCCATGGGACAGTGGAGGAGGCCTGTGTGCAGGTGTGCCTGCGTGTGCCAGGGGGGCACTATGGAGAGATGCTTCTCACAGAATCAGTTGTACCCCCAATGCAATGTCAATCCTCTGGGCTCTTCTGAGCTTGTGTCAGTGACAATGTGCTGACTGACTCTGGCTGTCTCTCTAGGATGGTGTTTGTATCTTGTACATGCAGGTCTGATGTGTGTGTGTGTGTGTGTGTGTGTGTGTGTCTGTGTCTGTGTGTGTATCTGTGTGTGTGTGGTGTGTGTGTGTGTATGTGTGTGTGTATGTGTGTGTGTGTATGTGTGTGTGTGTCTGTATGTGTGTGTCTTGGAGCATTTCTCACTCATTTCAGTGTCTGTCTTCAATTCCAAATATGTCCTTCCTTTGTGTGTGTGTGAGTTTGTTGCATGAAGAGAATCAAATACCACAATATGAAGAAACTCAGAGAAAAGGGAGGAGGTAGGGGAGAGGGGGAGGGGGAGGGACGGGGAGAGGGGGAGAGGGAGGGATGGGGGGAGGAGAGGGAGGGATGGGGGAGAGCCCCTGCGGCGTCTAAGGGAATGGGTAATAGGGACTGGGGGACACAGAGACTGGGCCCCCGAGTCTTGAGAGCAGAGCCCAAGGGGTCCTGGAAGGGAATCGGCCCCAATTCCTCCCAGAGGCTGCTGCTGCTGCCTCAGTTCCTGTCTGGCGGCTGCGCGGGCTGTGACTAGGGATGTGAGGCGCATAGCAATGGAGCGCGATGCAGAGATGACTGCAGCTCCTGGCCCAGGGGGTGGGGGGTGGGGGGGCTCCCCTCCCTGGAGTCAGCCCCTCCTCAGGGGAATTCCCCACCCCAATAATAGGCTTCCAAGAGATATCTGTTGGGAGGGTGAAGGGAGGAGGAGGGGCATGATGGGGAGGGGGAGGAGGGGCTGGGAGGAGGCTTCGAGGAGCATGGGGGACAGAGGGAACACTTGAGATGGGTCAGAGGATTTGAGGGGTTGAGTGGAGGCCAGCGAGAAGGAAAGGGAGCAGAATAGGATGGTCTCAGAGGAGGAGAATGTGGGGCAGTGAAGCACAAGAATGGGGGAAATAGCCAAGTAGGGACTGAGGGCCTGAGTTTGGGGGCCTCAAGGGAGAAGAACGGGACCCTGAGGGAGACAGATGAGGATGGGAACCATGGGAGAAGGGCACGGGGCTGTGCAGGGACCTTGGGGAGAGGGATGAGGATGGGGCAGTGGGAGAGATGGATGCTGGTCCTAAGGAACGAGGAATGGGGCCTTTGAGTGGTGGAAAGATTCTGGAGGAGAGTGGTGGGGCTGGAAATGAGGTCCTGGGCTAAGGATGGAGAGGCCGAGGCTGGAAAGAAGGATAGGTCCTTGGGTGAGAAAGATAGGAACAGAGGTCTAGTGGCAGGTGCGGGTGCGTATCTGGGGGGGAAGGGACCCTGCTCTAGAGTAGCTGGAGGTCCTAGGAGAGGGGCAAAGATCCCAGAGATGGGGACGGAGCTGGGAGGGGGGATGAAACAGAAGGGCAGGTGAGAGAGAGAAGGATGAACGATGAGGAAAGAAACAATGATGGAACGATGAAGGAGGCTGGAGGAAGGGAGGCACGGGTTGACAGGATGCTAAGTATTGGGAATGGAAATGAGGAGATAGGAACATAAAGAAAGAATGACTGAAGAGAGGGATGGAGACAGAAAGAGAAGGGAGAGGGCCACGGCTGAAGGCAGGGCTTGGGCAGTGCTGTGAGTGCTGGGAAGACGGATGGATGGGGATGGAAGAAAACAGGCAGAATTTGGGGAGAGACGTGGGTAATGGAGACTGGCATGAAGATGAGGGAGAAGGGAAGGGGTCGGGACTGTGGAGAGAGCTAAGGCTGGGCCCGTAGGATCGGGCTGGGGAAAGGAATGGCAGAGAGCTAGCAGATGGGGACTCCGGGGGGCACAGGGCCAAGGACTGAAGTGGGGAGAGGAGGCTGGACCCCTCTCTCCGCATTCACCCCCACTGCCTTTTCCATTCTTACTTCCCAAACTCCCCGGTTCTCCTCGGTTGCCGTGGCAACGGCTCCTGCCAGGCACGGTCACCAAGGAAACCCCGTGCCCGCCTCTCTCCTCCCCCCCTCCCCATCACCGGCGTGCCCCCCAACCCCCAACGGCGGCGGCGGAGAGGGGACTTTGCCTCCCGCCCCGGAAGAGGGGGGAGCAGCCCCCAAATCTGCACAGTAGCCCACATGTCTTGTCCCCAATCCCAAGTCCCCCCTCCCAGGCTGGACTCACAGCCTGCCCCCTCCCAAGGACGAGGAGGGAGCCCCTCCATAAACACACACACCTGGCCCAGAATCACCCCCGTTTTGGTTCTCTGAGGAGATCCCGCCCCCCTCCCTATCCAATGCCCCTCCCTCATTAGAGGGTGGGGGGCGCAGTGCCCCCTCCCCAAGCTACTCACAGCGAGAGGCGGGGCTCCCTCGGGGACGCTGCATGGCCAGCCGCGGGGGGGGGGGGGGTGACCCCCCAGCGAGGCTCAGGGGCCTGGGGGCGGGGCTGCGGAGGGGCCGGGGTCTCTCCTCCTGCTCCTGCTCTTGTATCTCGGTGCCCCCTCCCCAGGCGGGGCGGGGCGGGCGCGGAGGCACAGCTTGGGGAGGGGGGGGGGCGCTCTGCGCCTGCCTTCCTGGCCCCCCCGGGCTGGCTTCTGCCCGCCTGCCTGCCTGCAGCCTCCCTCCTTGTGTTTCGGCCGCCTGCCTGCCTCCTGCCCGCCTTCCTGGGGCCCCGGCGGCTCGGCTCTCCCCCCCACCCCCCCCCCAGGCCCCGGCCCCGGCCCCGGCCCCCGCCTCGCCTGCCTCGGACGGTGCGGTGCGGCAGCCACCGAGAGCAGCCGAGAGCGGAGGAGACGGGAGAGGAATACTGATGAAGGGAGCGACAGGAGGGCGGGAGGGAGGAAGGGAGGGAGGGAGAGAGAGGGAGGAGAGAGAGAGAGAGAGAGAGAGAGAGAGAGAGAGAGAGAGAGAGAGAGAGAGAGAGAGAGAGAGAGAGAGAGAGAGAGAGAGAGAGAGAGAGGAGGGGAGGAGGAGAAAGAGAAGAGAGAGGGAGGGGGGAGAGAAAGAGAGAGATGGGGAGAGGAGGGAGAGAGAAGAAGAAGAAGAAGAAGAAGAAGAAGAAGAAGAAGAAGAAGAAGAAGAAGAAGAAGGAAAAGAAGAGGAGGAGGAGAGAGGAAGAGCTCTGCTCTGCAGAGGGAGGGAAGGGGGTGGGGGTGGGAGAGGTGGGAAAAGAGAAAGGGGAGGAGGAGTGAGAAGGGGCGGGAGAAAGCCTGGCCTAGCAAGGGCGGGTTATATGTAGCCCCAGGGTTCAAATCCAACCTGGGCTCCGTAGCACCTTGTGACCTTGGACAAGTCCCTTCACCTAATCAGGCCTCAGTTGCTTCTTTTGTAAAATGGGCGGGGGGGGGGCTAAAAAATGGAGACAGAGAAGGGGAAAACAAAAGGAGAGGGGAGAAGAAAGAGAAAGGGAAAGGAAAGAAATTCTGAGGCGGAGGAAACACAGAAGACCTGATCAGAACTTTAGAACTGGAGAGAAGCTCGGAGCCTTCCCATTTTACAGATGAAGAAACTGAGGTCCGGTCTGGCGAAGCAGCCCAGGGTCAGCCAAGAAACCCGGGGCACTCGGACGGCCACGTTGGTGTCTTTCTGCAGCCCCAGAGAAGAGGGAAGGAGCAGGGGGAGTGAGGGCAGAGAAGGGAGAGGGGAGAAAAGCAGAGAATGGGAAGAAGCTGGAGAGTTCGAAAAGGGAAAAGGAGAGACCGACCAATCAGCAATTATTAAATGCCTGCTGTTTGCCAGACACTGAGTCAATTAGGAAGAGCTCCAGGTCTCAAGAAGCTGCCAGTCTAATGGTGAATGGGCAAGGAAGTGACTGAGCTTGAGATCGGGAAGGGGAAAAGGAGGAGAGGAGCCTGGGGTGGAGGAATCAGCCCCCAGGAAAGGAGAAAAGAGGGAGGGAAGGAAGCAGGGTGGAGAGACTCCCCCAGCTGCCCTCTAGAAGCTTGGCACGTTTTTACATGCACTTTACTTTGGGGGCCCGGTCAAGGCCAGCCCCAGGGGGCCTCTCAGACACATGACCTTGTGATCTTGAACAAATGACCCAGAGTCTCAATAGCCAGGAATCACTCAGAGAAGGTGCTGACCTGTACTGGCAGAGAGGTGGGCCCAGGCCCCACCCCCAGCCTTCGTGCTGACTAGGCACCTGATCTGGAAGTGTCTGTAAAGCAGGTCTATTGTATCCCCAACACAATACCTGGCACACAGTCTCTGCAGCCTAGTGGTGCCTGGAGTCACAAAAAGCTGGCCTCGATTAACTAGAGCTGTGGCATCAGCCAAGTCACTTAACTCACACCTGCCTCAGTTTCCTCATCTATAAAATGGGAATCATAATAGCAGCCGCCTTGCAGGGTCGTTGTGAGGATCCAATGAGATTATGTTTATAAAAACTTCTTACGGTGCCTGGCACATAGTAGGCATTGATGTTCACTGTGATTACTGATCCATATTGAAAGGCAGGAGGGCAGAGGAGGAGATGAAGGTGGGAAAGAGCCAGAGACTGATTTAAGGGAAGCCAGAAGAAGCAGTTTTGAATCTCTTCTCTGCTGGTGGCTGATTGACTGTGTGACCTTGAGGGAGTCCTCAGTCTTTTTTGGAGGATGAAGGGGTTGGCTCAGTCCTCTCAAAGACCCTCCAGCTGCAGAGCCAGCAGGGCGATGTGTAGGGCTGAGATTGATGGGAGAGGGTCCTGGAGCAAGGAAACATCAGAGGCAGAATTTGAACCCAGGTCTCCCTGGCTCCAAGGGCAGCACCCTAACCACTGTAATGCCATACTGTCTCTTTAAAGAATGAGTAAAATGTCTGGGTGGGAGACTGGATCGGACTGGCAGCCTCTGGAGGGGGGCAATGGGGGCCGGGGACTCATGCCCTTGGGTCTTCCTAGACTTAGGGGGTGGGCTTTGGATGGAGTGATCTCTAAAGGGCCTCTTCCTGCTTGGTCTTGAGTTTGTAATATACACAGAAGGGAGGGTGGCCAAGGGGGAGGATACCTGGACTGACCCTAACTCTGCTCTCAACTCACTTACCTTTCCTGGCCTCAGTTTCCCCCTTCTGTAAAATGGGTTGGAAATGAAAAGACCTTGGAAGGGTCCCTTTAGCTTAGATCTGGGAAATGGTGAGGAGGGGAAGGGGGAGGGTTGGGGCAGAGGCAGAAGGAGAAGGCACACTATCCAGGACCCTGCCTCCCCCAATCTTCTCACCTCTGTGGGTGCTACAGATAAATATAGAGGCGTGAACTTGGCTCAGCAAGTTGATGGTGGGGAGGGAGGAGGGCACTCTCAGGTCTGCAGGTAGGTCACACTGCCCTTTCCCCCACCTCTCCTCTGCCCCAGTTACCAGGAGCTTGAGTAGTAGGGGTCTAGAGAGCTGGGGGAGGGGCCAGACAGAATGCTGATTTTCTTCCAGTTCTGTCCCCAGGTGGTGCCTGTCTGCCCCATCCAGTCTCAGTACATGAGGGGCACAGACAAGGCAACTTTAAGGCCACTTGCCTGCTTGCCTTTGCCTGGGTCTCTCAGCCTCTCATCTCTGTGGTCTGTGGGCATTGTCAGGGTCTCCTCCGATGAGGAGGAGGCTGAGAAAGGTGACCCCCAAAGGGCATCCCGATGACCTTGGGTGAGTCTCCTCCTGTCTGGAGGCCCCCAGCTTCTCCAGTAGAATCAGGGCTGGGCTGGGTGTTCTCTGTGGGCCCATCCAGCTAATGTTACATGAATCTGAGTCCTATTCCCAGCCTGCCCACCCCTCTCTGTGCTGAAATGAAGGACCCTTTCCATTTCTCCCTCGTCTGTCCCCACTCCACCAAGCATCTGCTGAATTGGGGCATGAGTCTTCTCTCTAGCCACCCGCCCAAAGGTTCTTGACTGGCTGGCACATAGTAGGCACTTAAAAATGTGTCATTGTATGTATGACCTAGATCAGATAGCTTACCATCTCAGGGAAAGGGGAGAGATAGAATTTGGAATGCAAAACTTTAAAACTTGTGTTTTAACATGTATTGGGGGGGAGGAAGAATAAAATATTATATTAAAAGAATGAGTTTGTCATTGGCTAAGATAAAGCCTCGAATGACTCTTCATGGCCTTCAAATGATCCTCTACTTCCATGCCTGGACACCACCCCAGGAACTCTGCTGTCAAAAGGTCAGGCCTTTGTTTCAGCTTGATGTTCCACATAATCCCAAGAACTATTCCCTTTCTGAAAAGCAATCCATCCCACTCTCTCTTCCTTGTGCAGTTCTGAGCTCACCTCATCGACCTCTTGTCCAAGGTTCGTTTTCCCGATGGACTGTCTGTGGCTCATCTGATCAGCTCTTGTCTCTTACCCAAAACTCCTTTGAGTGATGGAGGACTTAGCGCAGGATGCTGTTCAACATTCTGGAGCTCAGGGCAATCCCACAACATCATGACGAACAGGAGTGTCTGAAGGACCTCCCCTCCCAGAGGGAATCCCTTCTAGACATGGCGGAAAATGCTTCGGAAAGTGTCATCTTGTGTTTGTGAAGGATTGTTGTGAAGATTGAATGAGATCATGTAGAAGTGCTAACAATTAGCTATGATTATTCTGGCTGGAGTCTTTATCACAAAAGAGTTCAAGATAATTCTAGGGTTAGCTTAACTAAACTAAACTTTATCTCTAAACTAAACTGAAGAGACTCTTGGTAGATGTCTTCTCATAAAGGGCAGAAGATCTCCCACCTCACTGGGGGTCATGGCACTGGACATCCCCCAGACCTGGCATGCTCTCCCCTCCACCTCCTGGCTTCCTTTAAGACTCAGAACAAATCCTACTTTCTGCAAGAAGCCTGTTGCAGTCCTTCCCTCCCTCCCCCAGCATCATGGTACCTGTCCTCTGGGATCCTCACATCTACATTGTACATGTCTTATATGTACATAGATTATATGCATGTATGTACATACATTATATGCATGTTGTCTCACCCAGCAGAAGGTGAGCTCCTTGAAGGCAGGGTCTGGTTTTTTTCATTTTTCTTTGTATCCCCAGTGATCAGGGTAGGGCTTGGCATGTGGTAGGGGCTTAATAAACCCATGTTGTTGATGGTAATGATGATGATTTTCTCTCTCTAGGACTCATTCAAATCACCTAGAAAGCAAGGGTGGGTAACACCTGCCCAGCCTGCCATACTCATAGGACTGCTTTAAGGACTTGATTTGATTTGACCAGCATTTAATATGTGTCGACAACATGCTGGGCATGAGGATACAAAGAAAAAAATGTTCCTGTCCTCATGGAGCTTCCATTCTCCTGGGGGAAGCACTATATACACAGATAAATAAACTGTGGTGTGCTACCAATGGCTTCTTGAAGAAAGCAATACTTAGGTTCCCATTGGAAAGGAACAAAGGATTCTGAGGGACAGAGGTTAGGAGGGAGAATGTGACCTTGGGAGCCAGCTTGGACAAAGGTATGGAGATAAGAGATGGAATGTCAAGTAAGAGGAGGTAGGCCAGTGTAGCTAGCTATAGGAATGCATATGGAGAAGCAACATAGAATCAGACTAGAAATACAGGTCAGACCCAGGCTCCATTGGCTTTAAAGACTAAACAGAGACATTTATATTTTGTCCTAGAGTCAGTGGGAATGGCTGAAGCTTTTGGAATCTTCAGGGAAATGGCCAAGCCAGGCCAATGCTTTAGGAATGTCAACCTGACAGTTGAGTAGAGGATGGATTGGAGAGGGGAGGTGAACAATGATGAGCAGCTAAAGGAGCCTGGCTGTGAGTAGAAAGAGGGGGAAAGAAGTTTCGGGAGCAGAATCCACAAGACCTGGCAAATGGTTGGAAATGGGGGTGGGTGGGTAGTGATACTCCAGTACCAAGGACAGTTTCCTGGGACACATGCAGGGAGAAGGGCAGTGTCCCACCCAGAGACAGGGAGGTGGTGGTAGGGGAGACAAAGAGATGACTTCTGCTTTGATCATGATGAGTTTGAGATGCCATCCAACTGGAGAAGTCCAAGGGGAAGCTGGAGATGTAGGACTGGCCTCAAGAGAGAGTTGGGAGTGGAAATGGAGATTTGGGAGCCATTCATGTAGAGATGAGAGCTGAAGTCACAGGACCTGAAGATATCACCCAGCAAGTATAGAAAGAGAAGAAAGCTGGGGAAGAGACACAGACAGAGGAGGAAAGCAGCTGCTCTCCTTGGCTGCTCCTCAGTCTGACATTCAAGGCTCTATCCTCCATCTTTCAGTCTCTACTGCCATTCACCCTTTGCCATATTCAGACTGGTCTGTCACTGGCCTACCCAAACCCTTAACACTCTCATGACAGAATCAAGCACAGAATGGGTGCTAGGCATGGATTTCAACAGGAACCCTAGGAAGCATGAGCAGGTATTTACTGAGCTGGGACACTCCTCCCAGTCACCCTGCTGGCTCAAGTTCTTCTCAAGGTATTTGAGAACAGAGACTGTGGCCTCTTCCTGTTATCACAGGATCCTGGTAAATGGAAACTTAGATAACTAGTATTCCGTAGTTATCAGATTCCCACATCACACCACCCTGACCCCTGCGATGTAGACACTGTTTGCCAGGGTAACCTCCTCCCTCATTTTCCCTTTTAACTCTTCTCACTCTCATTCACTTCAGCCTGATTTCTCCCTAGACCCGATCCTCCTCTGCCCTGCCCCTGCCACTGTGCTCCTGGGATCTCATTATATCATTAAACAGCAGTCCTTCACCTTAGAGCTTTCTCTTTCATACTCTCTCCATCTTTTCCCACTTACAGAAATCTGGCTGCCTCAAGGAGAAAGTGGACTCCTGGCTACCTTCTCCAATACTGGATGATCTTCTTTCCTCTTGGATCAGTCTGATTTCATGAAGTCATGAAGACCTGAATTCAAATCCTGCCTTAGACACTTACTAGCTGTATGACTTTGGGCAAATCATTAACATCTAACTGCCTCAGTTTCCTTATCTGTAAAATGGATAATAATAGCACCTACCTCCCAGGATTGTTGTGAGGGTATAAAGAGATAATATTTGCAAAGTGTTTTGCCAGCTTTAAAACCCTATGTAAATGATAGCTATTATTAATAATGATCACTATTATATTCATCACAAGGTTGATATGCAGCTCAAGTGAGATAATGTTTGTAAAGTGTGCTAAAATGCCAGCCATTATTATCATGCCTTAGATTCCATCTTCACCTACAGCTGAACCACCTGCATGATTCTGAACTCAGAAATTCCTCTCTCTGATCATCGCCTCCTATCCTTCCATCTCTCCTTCCCCTTGGCCAAGTCTCTAATCTCCAAATACTCCCCTCACCCCTGCTCTGGCTTCCTTTTCCTCCCTCCCTCCCTTCACAGCTTTTGCCTATATCCCACTACTGTCCTCTAACCCAGAATTATTTGAGTCCTGGTCTCATCGCCACTGACATCTTGCCAGATCTGAACCCTGGGTTACTCCCTATCATCCACCGCTCTCCTAGGAACCAGCTGCCATGGGCTGCCATAGGAAGTCACACCACTGGGTTGAATGGGGCCATGACAAGTTGCTGGGGTCTAATCTTGACCGAACCTCTACTGTTGCATGACAATCCTTTTATTCCACCTTGACTGATTCACTATCACACTCCCAAAAGGAATTAGATCAAACCTTCTTTTTTCTCCTCATTCCCCTTCAGAGTTTATGTCCCCCTCCCCCTTAACACATTCTGTAGAAGACCTCATCTCATCCTTTAGTGAGATAATCAAGGCCAGCCACCATGAATGTCTCCTACCCCACACCTCAGAACCCCTCTTCATCATCTCCTGTCCTCTCCTCCTTTTATGCTGGTCTCCAGTGAAGACATGGATCTTCTCCTTGCCAAAGTTACAGCCTCAATTTCAGTGGTGCAGCCAGATGGCATGGGGAGTAGAATGCTGGTTCTGGCAATAGAAATATCTGAGTTCAAATCCAGATTTAGACACTTACTAGTGCTGTGAGACCATCTGCCTCAGTTTCCTCAACTGTAAAATTGGGATACCATCTGCCTCCTAAGGTTATTGTGAAGATCAAACGAGATAATAATTATCAAGTGCTTAGCACAGTTCCTGGCACATAGAAGGTGCTAAATAAATGGTGGGTATCTTATTCTTTGTCCTCATCCTCATCATCTTCTCTTTCCCCCTCTCAGTTATTATCCTTGATTCTCCTCTCCTTTCTTATCTTCCCTGTCTTATCTGCTCTCCCCTCCTTTATAAAGAACCAAGATTCATTTCCATGTAGTACTCTTAGATAAACCTTCACTTGACTTTCCTGCCTCTTTAAGCCCAAGATCTCTTTTGCCTTTCACAGTCAGATTCCTGGGAAAAAGTGATCTTGCTTCCCCTTCCTCCCCTCCCAGTCTCTCTTCAACCTCTTGCAATTAGACTTTCTGTCCTGGTTGGTTATTCTCCTTTGTTCTTGAAGAGGACATCGCTGTACTGGGGTTAAGGTGTGTCTGATCATGGCTGATCAGACCAACAGGAGTCCAGAAGGCTCTATGACAGGTTGGGCATGAATAGTCCAGATGACTATTTGGAGTGGAGATGATGCTAAATACGCACATCTCACATTCCTTTGTGCTACTGTTATTTCTGCTTTGCTCATAGAACACAGAATCTTCTCTGATGATGGCATGCCTTGCTGGGCAGACCTTTGCCTATGTCTCCCATGTCATATATTGATTCCAAAGTTCTTCATATGGACCAGGGGTTGGGAAGCTGCAGCCTCAAGCCCACATATGACCCTCTAAGTCCTTGGGTGTAGCCTTTTGACTGAGCCCAAATTTACAGAACAGATTCTTTTATTTGTTCTGTGAAGTCTGAATTCAGCCAATGGGCCACCCTTGATGACCTAGAGGGCCATATGTAGCCTCAAGGCCAAAGGTTCCCCACCCATGATATAGACCTTGTATCTCTTCTTCTAACCAACATGTGAATGCTTGCCCTGTGTGAGTTCTCTATAAAACAGTCTTTTTGGCAAGTGTACATTTTCATTTGAACAACATGGTCAGCCCATCAGAGATGCACTTTCTGAAGCAGTGTCTGAATGTTTGACAGTTTAGTTTGAGAAAGAACCTCAGTGTGTGGTACCTATCCTGCCAGGTGATCTTCAGAATCTTCCTAAGACAGTTCAAATGGAAATGATTCAGTTTCCTGGCATGGTGCTGGTAGACTGTCCATGTTTCACAGGCATAATACAATGAGGTCAGTATAATGGATCTGTAGACCTTCAGTTTGGTAGTCAGTCTAATACCTCTTCCCTTCCACACTTTTCTTCAGAATCCCCCCAGTACTGAGCAAGTTCTGACAATATAGGAGTCAACCTCATCATCTAATGTAGACATCTCTGGTAAGTATACAAAGTAAGTGAACTTAACCACAGTATTCAAAACTTATTTATTTGCTCTAATTGATTTGGGTTCACACCTTCCTCATTCTTCTTCCACCAGACTCCCTATCCTTCCCCCCCATATCCAATCATTGTCAGTTTTTCCTCCACAATGTCCACTGCACCTGTTCCTTCCTCTCCCCATCCAGTGACCACCTGGACAAGCCCTTATCACCTGTCACCTGGACATTGCAATGGCATCCCAGCTAAGTTCCTTGCTTCAGTCTTTTTCCTCTCCAATCTATGCTTTATGCAGGTGCTGAAGCCACAGATCTCATCATGTCCTTTCGCTGCTCCTTAGTCATCCATAACTCCCCGTTGCCTCTGTGGCTGGCCTGCCTCCATCCCACCCATCCAGGTGCCATACTGCTTTCCTTTGAGCATTTCTCACTATCCTTCACCTCTCAGAATTGAGAGCTTCCTCTAGGTTCTGTTCTGTTGCCAAAGCCTTTGTTGATCCTGCTAAGTTGCCTCTGATTCGCCATGTCCATATTATATGCTCCTCGTAGATCGTAAGCCCTTACATTCTGAGCATGAAGCCTTGCATACAGTAGGAACTTAATGCTTGAACTGAATTACTAGATGTGCGACCATGGGCAAGTCCCCTCTCTGAGACTCAGTTTCCTTACCTGTGGGTAATGAGATTTATGAGGAACCCTGGAGAGTGAGTCCAAGACCAGGATGAAGTTTAATCAGAGGCCTGGAGGGTGGCCACAGCTCGGGTCGGCCCTATCTCTGTTCTGCTTCTGTGCACTTTGCCCTAAGAGAAATGTCCACTCTGCTCCTCTTTTCCTTCCCTTTCAGCCAAGTCGATGGGTGGGGACTCCAGGGTTGGGAGCAGAACCTTCCTGTATTAGTCATTTTTCATAGTACTCTGGACAGAGGAACCAGCAGCGTGACCAGCAGAGCTGATTTTGGGGGGCCTGGGCTAGCCACTTTGGACAGGATGCAATGGACATAGGTGGGAGGATGGGGGAAAGTCCCTTCCTGTGACTGAGGTCCTTGACCTCTGAAAAGGGCTCCAGACATATAACTCCTATCCCTCATCCTTCTACCACTCAGGGAAAGTGGACAACGCACCAGGAGATTTTCCACTTGGGGAAATGGTGGGGAGGATGAGTGGAGATTGGATGAAGTTGTTTCTTTACAACTTTGTTATGCCAAAGCTTTGCTGTCTTAATAAATCATGTGGCCACTAAAAAGTCGATAGGCTCCATTTTATGAATGAGTTTGGTCAATGAGAGCCAATTTCCCAGATTGGGGGTGGGGAGGGTTGCATCGAGAGAGCAACTTCAGATATATGATCGGCCTCCAAACTTTGTGATTATGTGCCCCATCAGTTAAAAAAATTGCAAGCAGGCACCTTGAATATAAGTCTATTTATTTATAAATTAGGTTCATATGCTACTTTCTAAATAATTGTGTAGGTTATAAAATGTGGACAAAAACAGAAGTAAAAAAAGAGATAAAGATGAAATAATTTTTGACCCTATAGTCCATGGGGTGCCACTGGAATTTATTGAGGAGTGACATCTGGTCACCTGTTTGATATAGGAATATCAGTTGGGTAGCTATGCAGAGGACGGACCATGTGAGTAAAGAGAAGGGGACAGAAGTGGCAGATGTTAGGGAGAAACAAAATTTGGCAACTGGTGGCATGTGTGGAGTGAGGAAGAAGGGGTCCTTGACAGATTCAGGGAAGTAGGGCAGAGGGCTGAATTTTTTGGGGGGGAGGGGGGTGAAGAGGACACTGAGATCTGCAGTGCAAACCACAGCCCATCCCCTCCATTCACTCTGACCCTTGAAAAACGAGCCAGTCAGTGGCAATGCCCTCCATCCCTCTAGCTCAGACCCCACCTGCTAAGTCAGCCATGAGGTGAAGTAGGGGGCAGTCTGTGAGTCCTATAAGTTGCTCCAGCCTAAAACTGGTCTCGAATGCTAAAGCCCAAGGCCAGCAGAAGCAGCAGGATATGGGGGAGTCTTGAAGAATAATGCCTGAAATGAATTCTGAAAGAATGTCAGAATTATGCTGGAAACAAGCCCTTCATTGGGCATGCTAGAGGGGCACCCCCCACATACATAAAAGATTAGTGTTCTAGATCATGCTCTTAGATCTGTTTTGAGCACACTATGAGCCCTAGAGAGACAGGTAGTGGAGGGCGGTGTTTTTGAAGAGTCCCCTCTGGGGAGGGAGGTTTGACACATGCTGGCAGCCTAGGGGCAGTATAGCCTGGTGGTCAGAATATATATTACACTCCCTCTCTGATGGATTAATTGACAGTCTCCTTGTCTGTAGAGTGCAGAAAACAGGCAAAGGAACTAGAAGTGGCTGCTTATAGCTTCTGCAGATCCACCACCTCTATACCTAGCACCTACTCAATATCACTGGGGAAAGGGTGAAAATAATCCTTGCACCACCTGCCTGTCCCATCAGGAGAAACATTTTGTGAGTATGTAAGTGATTGTAAGACCCTGAGCCACCCCACCGCCGCCCCTTCCTCCTCCTTATTACTCTTCTGGTCTAAGCTTCATCATGAATCAATGTTCTCATCGATGTGGGAACTCCCTCTAAAAATGAAGATTGTTACCTTCTCATCTGCATCCTTCCATCATTGTGCCAGAGGCCGTCCCCACAAAGACCTTAGAGTCTTCTTTACATTGTCTTGGATCCCCTTGTGGATGCCCATGGAGCATATTGGCTGCTGGTCAAGCTCCCGGGGCTCAGCAAGCTCCTGTCTGTTGCCCTATGGCTCTCCGTTGTCCTTTGGGTGGTTCTCAGCTTCCTTTCTTTAAAGATGGCAGCATTATTCCATGACTTCTAGCCAAATGACACCACCAGCAAAATACCGGTGCTACTAAAAGATGGGCCTTTGCTTCTTAGAATTCTTGGGTCATTAAAAGAACTGGACAGTTTCCCTAAGGTCATCTAGCCCTCCATGCTTGTACTGTTCTGTTCCGGACTTGTCTTGTCATTTGCTGTCTCTATCCTAAATACGTTTGCTGATGAAGTAGCCCTATGGTTTGGTTTGGCCTTCCTCTGACTAGGAAGTCAGGTGAATCGTGCCAGAACTCACTTAGGTGCAGTGCTCCCTCCCCTGCCAAGGACACTTTGACTCTGCTGTCAGTCCAGGTTGGGAGTAGTCCTATTGCAAAGGGCACCTCTCAGTAAGAGGGATAAAGTACTCCTTTCTATAAATCTTGACAATTCTATCAGATATTGTGCATTGCAGTGAAAATACTGTCTGTAAAACCCCTGCCTCCATCAAGGAGGGTGGCCCCACACTCTTCAGACTGACACAGGGATAGAGAAGCAGTGGCTTGAGTCAGAGGTCGGCTTCAAGGAGTGTGACCCCAAGCAGCTGAGGAGAGAGCTGGGACAACTAGTGCTGTCCATCAGGAGTCTGTCAGAGCAGCAGCCCTGGGATGCCCAGGTGAGCCAGCTCCTCGGGTCATGCTGCCTGTGGCCAGTGGGAACCTGGGAAGGGACTTCAAGGAAAGGGTGCTGAGGGGCCACAATGCCAAAGGCGTAAGTCACCTTGGCTACAGGGGCTCCCTCTATGTGTGCCTCTCTCATATTATTCCCTCTTTATACCCACTCTTCTCATGGCTGCTGTGTTTGAGGGAGCATGTACCATACGTTTACTGGGGGATGTCTGTGGCTTCTGTTTTTACTACACCGTTTTAGCAATTGCTATTGCTTTTAGCTACAATTTTTTTAAAAGGCATCCTTCAACCACATTGTGTTTCTTGTATGAATAGTCATGCCGAATTCTTCCAAATAGTTGTGAATCTGACTTAAGAAGGCTTTGCAACATTCTGAGGCAATCAGCATGATGTCATCCAATACAACCCAATAAGCATTTATTAAATCCCTACTGTGTACAAGATGCTATACTAGATACTGGGAACATAAAGGCAGAACAAAAACCGGTCTGCCTTCAAGAAGTTTACATTCTACCCAGGATAAAACATGTAAATAGATAAATGTGTGTATGTATGCGTATATATATGAATATTTATAATTTATAAATGATTATTTAAGGAGAAGAAACAGTATATTAGCATTGAAGGGAATTTTTCCCATCAGAGGTCATCTATGGGCTCTGCGACGGTAGAGAGAGACCTAGTTTTTTCCACCCGTGGGATCCTACATGTAGGAAGTGTCCACCAGTATTTTATGAAGATCATGCCATGTGAGAGAGAGGCAGCCTTAGCAGACTTGCCTGGGTCACACAGTTCCCCTTCACATACCCTACTATTGTTAAATTGGACTTCTGGCTATTTTTCAGTCTTTCCCCTCACTCTCCTCCCCACCCCACGTTCTCACTGACTGATTCCTCCTTTTCCTTCAAAGCAGGTACTCTTTCTCCAGAATGTCTTCTCTGACTCCCTCAGAAGGAAAGGGTCTTTCTCTTGCCTTCAGATCATTTTGCTGGGATCTCTAGTTCTCTATCACATTCTCCCTGGTATCATACTGATTTGTGGGCATACCTGAGACACTCTGTTAGGTCATGGATTGCTCCGGAGCAGTATCTCAGTGGTTTTTCATCTAGAGCAAGCAAGGGAGTCACTACCCCAGGAAAGGGCCTCATTGGCTCACACTTGGACCATAGCCTGCTGCATAGCCCCTGGCCTTGTCTCCTCCCCCTCCAGACCTTCCTCCACTCAGCTGTCCAAAGTCACTCCTTTATTCAATAAAGTCGGGTGCTCCCTGTCACCATCAGGATCAAATAGAAAATTCTCTGTTTGGCTTGGAAAACCTACATGACCCCTTTCCCATCTTTCCACACCTTTGGTTATCACTGCTGGTCATTTCAGTCTTGGCCAGCTCTCTCTGACCCCACTTGGGATTTTCTTGGCAAGGATACTGGAGTGCTTTGCCATTTCCAGTCTCTTCCATCAGTGCTGTGACCTGGTGACACTGGATTTCTCCTATAGGATGCTCCATCTCCAGACTCCTTGCCTTTGCAGTGACTGTGTCTCCTCTGAGATGACCTCTCACCTACATCTAACATCACTTGTATGCATATAGGTGCTTGCATGCTGTCTCTGCCATTAGACTGTGAGTTCCTTAAGGGCAGGGACCATGTTTTTGCCCTTTTAGGTACTCCCAGTACTTGGCAAATTGCCTGGTACATAGTAAGAGCTTAATAAATATTTGAAGTCAGGACTTGAGTTCAAATTCAGCTTCAGACACTTATTATTGGCTCTATGTTCTTGATTGATGCACTTTACTGCCATCTCATCTGTAAAATGGGGATAATAAAAGCACCTCCCTCCCAGGGTTGTTATGACCAACTGAGATAATATTTGTCAAGTGCTTTGTCAAACTTAAAGTGCTATATAAATGCTAGATATCAGTATTATTATTACTATTAAACTTCTGAGGCCCTTTTCAGCTAGGACAGTCCTTAAATCTACATATATAGTGCCTGCTGACTTTTCCCAACCAGGTGGGGGCGGGGGGGCTGGGTTTCCATCAAAGGCAACACGGTAGACTGGAAATAGCGCGATCAGGAGACCTGGATCCTAGCCCCAGCTCTTCCACCCCTGTGTGACCTCATTCACCTTTGCAATCCACCTTAATCTACTTCTCTTCTCCTCTCCTCTCTTCTCTCCTGTCCTCTCCTCCCCATTCTCCCCTCCGCTCCTCTCTCTTTTCCTTTTCTCTCCTCTCCTTTTATCCTCTCATCTCCCATGTCCTCCCCTCCTTTCAAATCTTCTCTCCTCTTCTGTACCCCCTCCCCATTTTCCTCCCTGTCCTCCCCTTCCTTCCCCTCCACTCTTGTCTCCTGTCCTGCCCTCCTGTCTCTTCTCATTTCCTTTCCTCTCCTCTCACCCCCTCATCTCCCATCTTCTCCTCTCTCCTGTCCTCTCTTCCTCTCATTCCCTCCTATCTCTTCTCCTTTCCCCTCATCTCCTTTCTCCTCCCCTACCATCCTCTACTCTCATTTTCTCTCCTCTCATTTTCTCCTCTCTCATCTTCTGCCCTCTCTTCTCCTGTCCTTTCCTCCCCTCCTCTCTTCTAGTTTCCTCTCCCCTCCTCTCATCCCCTCTCCTGAAGAGTTGGATAAGAAGGCTGTCAGAGAATTCTCTGGACCTCTTGGGGGAGGCAGCATGCCTATTGTTAGGGTTTGTTGATGGCAGGTCAAAGATGGGAGACCAGAGGGAGATAAAGGGATTTATAAGCACACTAAAGACTGCTCTTTCTGATAGATGTTTCTAGTTCCTGGGGTACAGACTGGCTCCCTTTGACTTCTCAGGTTCTCTTTGGGTTCACATCCAATCAGCAATATTCTTCAGCAACTTAGGGTAGAAAAATGAAGCCTTTCCCAAGCAAGGGAGGGACAGAGAAAGAGAAGGATCAGTTAGCAGAGAATAGGGGACGATCTAGAGCCCAACTGGTAGGATTTATGATGAGGAAATATTCCCCATTCAAGGGCAGGAGACAAGAAAAGAAGGTCAGATACAATTCTGAGAGCAGGCCATTAAGACAAAGCTGCAGAGTCTCATAGAAAGACAGTAAATAGTTTGTACAATAGTGAATGAGACCACCCTCTCTTACCAGGTCCTTGCAAAGGGGCTGAGGACTTTCTAATACTGGGTCACCAAGTGGTTGGGGGATTTCTACACAGAGAGTCCATCAAGATGTCACAGAATAATTGTGGCTCCAATTTTCCCCCACATGGGGGAAAGATCCTTTGGGGTGAAGGAGAATTCTGGGATTGCATGTTGTAGCAGAAGGGACTCTTGTAGTGGATGGGAAGTCACATAAAAGATGTAGTCCAGTGGAAAGGATCCTTAAATCCAGGCTCCACCATGACAAACTGTGTTCCTAGCTAAATCCTTGCCCCTATCTGGGCCCTGCTTTCCTCATTTATAAAAATAAAAGAGTTGATCTCAACCATTTCAAAGGTTTCTTCCTTCCTTGAATCTTATGATCCAATTATCTGCCTCATGTGTTCTTTCCCATGGAGGCTCCATGATTCTTAGGGAGGGAGAATGTGGCACTGAAAATCATGGAGCTTGGGATTTCCCCCAAGACCTGGAATCAGAAGATTTGGGTTCAAATACTAGTTGTATGATTATTTTCAGTATCTCAGAATTACAGAGGGGATCTAGGTTGATTCCAGCATGAAGCAGAACTTCTTCTCTGAGTAGCTGGTCTTTGAATCCCTCGAACCAACTAGGTGTATGCCACTGCTCCCTCCTTCACCTGTAAAACAGAGCTGATGACACCTGTCCTCAACTACTCCCAAAGCTGCCCTGGGAACCAAAGACGATAAGGAATGTTCATGAAAGCCCTCTAAGAAGTAAAAAGTGCTGCAGAGGCACAAGGAACCTGCCAACATCTGGCAGGAATGCGGAAATCGAGTTGTGCTCAGCTTCCAGTGAAGACCTGAGAAAGGGAGTCAGCAATTGGAAATTAGCTCTTCAAGAGCTAAGAAGGGGGCAAAGTGGGGTATATGTGTCCAAGATGCCGATCAGACACGTCGCTAACAAAGCAGATTTTGTACTGTAAGCATGGGAAACAGGAGTCCCAGACCCATTTGGAGGAAGTCTGGGAGACCAGGTTGAGGAAGAAAAAAAGCAGGCAGGCCCAGCAGCTGAGTGTTCAACCACAGCCTTACTTTGGCGGTTCCCAGAGTCATAGACTTAGAGAATGTTAGGGTTGGAAGGAACCCCAGAACACAGAGTGCCTCAGTTTTCTTCTCCATAAAATAAAGAGGCTGGATTCATCGACCTCCTTCTAGCTCAGTCTGGTTCGTACCCCTAACACTGACCACCCACACTCCCCCAGCCTGTCCTTTGACCCGAAGAGGGGAAGGGCTGCTCCCCTCGTCCAGAGAAGATCCAACAAAGTGGGCCAAGTCCAGCTCTGCCTAGCAAGCGCTATCCAAGGTCCTGCCGCTGCCTCCGCTTCGGAGGGCTTCAGGGCTGGGTTCTCGTACGTCTCGGCAGCCCCTCCTCCTCAGGCTCGGCTCAGGTTCATGCTTCCCTCCTCGACCACCTCTGTCTTCTCTGGAGATGAGCCCTCAATCCCCATTCTGCAGCTCGGCCTGTCTCTAAACCGCCCTCCCTGCTGTCAGTCTCCTTTTACTCTAGAATCTCGGGCACCGTCACCCCGTCTCCATCGCTGCTCCCTTCCCCCTCCACCCGTCTCTGTGTCCGTCTGTCACCTTCAGTGTCCCTCTCTCTGTCGGCGTCTTTCTCTTCCCTCTCCACCTTCATGTCTGCCTGTGCGTCTCCTCCCTATCTCTCCTCTGTCTCTGTCTTTGTCACCTTCGCTCAGTCGGTCTCCCCGTCTCTCTCCTCGGATGGTCCCCCCGGGATGCCCCGGGGTCCGGCGCTGCCTCCCGGTCTCCCGTCTCGCGCCTCGGTCACTCTGCCTACAGGTTCTCTCCCCATCTCACCCTTTCTCCACAGGCTTCTTCTGTCTGTCTGTCTCAGTTCCTGCTTGTTCATCTCCACCTCCCCATCCACGTGTCTGTCTTCTCCATCATCTCTGTCTGCCAGTCTGTCTGTCTGTCTCTGAGCCTCTGTCTCTCTGTCTCCCTGCCCATGTCTTTCTGTCCCTGTGATCTCTCTTTATTTCTGTCTCTCTGGCCAGTTCTGTCTCCCAGCCAGTCTGTCTGTCTGTCTCTGAGGCTCTGTCTCTCTGTCCAGTTCTGTCTCCCAGGCTGTCTGTCTGTCTGTCTCTCAGCCTCTGTCTCTCTGCCCAGTACTCGCACGGCTCTGCCTCCGCTTGCGCACCTCCCCACCCCCTCTGCCCAATCTGGGCTCGTCCCAGTCGCGGTCCTCGCCCTGCATCCTTTCCCGCCTTCTTCTCTTCCCGCACAGCGCGCAAGCGTTCTCACACGCATTTGCTGGCGCTTCGGACACTAAATCTGCTTGGCTACCAGCGACGTCATAGGACTCCGCGAATTTCGATTGGCTGACGGGCCCTCGGACCGAAGGATTTCCACTCTCTTTCCAGTCCCTCATGGCGAGCGTTCCGAAGTTGAGACAGAAGCTCCGAGACTGGTGGTGCGCCGCCGCCTCGCTCATCTCAACAACTGGTGACGTCACCGAGAAAGTGTGCTGCGTGATTGGCTAAACGTTCCTCGGCGCGAAGGAACGCCCCCTTCCTGCCTTTTCTAACTGGGGCCAGCGCCGCATGCGCCGCGGCTGTTAGACTGCGGCGCGAGGCGCCAGGGGGCGCGTCGCCCTTGGAATCGCTCGGCAACCCGTGACGTCACCCAGTCCTCGAGCCGCCTGATTGGCTGTCCGCCGGCTCCTCTCGGTCTCGTTCTACGCCAATCCCCAACCCGCGCAGAGGCCTCCGGGGCGGACGTTGAGCCTCCTCGCGGCCTGATTGGCCACGCCTCGCCCGCGAGGTTTCAACCCGAAAGGGAGCTAGAGAACCTCAAAGCCTTGGCTAGGGAAAGGGGGGAATGGAGAAGGGGGCGGGACGGGGCTATCTAGGGGGCGTGG